>NW_024466218.1:16992500-18482500 GCF_017591425.1 Ochotona curzoniae
CTTATTATTGAACTGTATATATTTGCCTTAAAAACAGGAGCAATTGGTATTGCCCTCTGTAAGCTTCCACCTGAAACACCAACATAGGTGCCAGTACAAATTTCAGCTCTCCACTGCCAGTGCGGATTCCTCCTAGCATATCTGGGAAACCAGTGAAGATAGACCACGTTCTCAGATTCTTGAACTTTTTTAGGAGAACATGGATCTCTGGCACTGGTTTCCACCTGGCTCAGCCACAACGGCTGTGCCTATTTGGGAATGAACCATCCCATTTCTCCGTCTAGTTCTCTCTCTCTTTAACTCTGCCTTAGCTTTGTAATTGGCATGATATGATCAGTTTTTGATGTTTTGCTATAAATGGTCCTAAATAAATATTTGATGAATGAGAGAAAGATAGCAGAATAAAAAATAAAAGAATAATTAATAAAATAAGTGGGGAAACCAGGATAAGTAATGGCGAGTGAAACAAAAAGAAGCATATATAGATGAGAGGAGAAATAGAGAGAGAAGTGAGGGTGGGAAGGGAAAGGGAAGTGAAAGGAGAAGAGCCCAGTATGTCTCAGGAAAGGCAAGCCCTTTGACAGCAGCAGCAGAAGTTATTGCCCTGGAAATAGCTTCATCCTCATTACTCTCATCACATTGTTTACCTCATTTGTGTCTGAGACGTTTAATATGAACACAATGTAAAAAAGAAATTTTGAAGCCATTTTTCTTGTGAAAATCCAAATAAAAAGGAAATGTGATCATTATTGATCATTTATTTTTTCAGGTTAGCAAGTATAACAATAATAATTTTTTATATTGCAATAAAGTGAGGAATGAGAATGGGTTATTACTTTTATAGCCCAACATTCATTTGGCTTGATTTGCAGATTTTCACATTATTGCATTTAGGAAACAATTATTGTGCTATGAGATTATCATTTTGTTATAGTGAAGCCATCTTAATATTATGAAAGTAAGTGAAAATGTTCAGGTAGGAAATATGAGATTTAAATCAGTCTATGCCCCATAAATTGTAGGAGCAAAATTGGGTTATAACTAAAAAAAGAAAAAAGCTCTCTTTTCTGGCCTGACACAATAGAAATAAGGTCATGGGGGTTTATTGGGTGATTCTCCTTTCTTTAAGCAAAACAAACTACGCCTTATCAGTATATTTCATAAGCAAACTCCTATTTTGTTCCTTTGTGACACTGCTTTTCATTGTATTTTTCCTGTAAGTCTATCAATATTAAGTTTTAAGGATCCAGTAAGTTTTTGTTTATTTAATGAACTGAGTCAAAAAAATTTGACCTATATTTTCCCAGAGTAATTAAAGAACAAAAAGTGAGCAACGTACACAGGATGAAAACAGAGACTTAGCTCGAAGTCAGGAGTCCCCTTAATGACGAACATTGCCTCAACCAGAAGGGATTATTACAGGAACTTTTACTTTCATTTTATCCTATGCTAAGTCACATGACTATTTGGATATTTGACCATAACTAGAAAGACAGAATTGTATATAAATCCTTTCAACATGCTAGGCAACTTTTTAGAGTCTCTCTTTCTCTGTATATATGTACGTACATAGGTGTGTACATATATATATATATATGTATGCACATATGTATACGCCAGTTTCTGTTTGCTAAAGTTATAGAATGTTTTAAATGATTTTTAATTTATTGCTTAAAATGTGACAGTCTCTCATATTAGTTTCTGAAGCCTATTAAACCAACTGTCATAAGTTTGCTGGCGATGATGGAGCGAGTTAACACAATTTATTATCTTGAGACAGAGACATGTATTCTCTCCCAGTTCTAGAGGCCAGAAATCCAAATCGAAATATTAGCAGGGCCTTGCTCCCAGCAAAATCTTAAGAGTAAAGCGTTTCTTGCCTCTTCTGAGCCCCCAGTGGCTCCAGGTGTTCTGCCTGAGGTGTTCATGACTGCGATCTCTGTTCTGAGTTTGCATTTTCAATCCTTTGTGTCTGGCTACATCATTTTTTTCTTCTTTAAGGACTTGGTATTGAATTTATGGACACTCTACTCAAAGTTAGTATTATTTTTAAACAATCATTTAATCAACAACATCTAAAAATAATCATGCAAACAAGATCGGCTTTCTGGATTCTGGACTTTCAGGCAGAAATATTTATTGAAAGTCACAACTCGGTACATGATAAGCTTCATTTTTGCAGATAATATAAAATGTGACTATATGTAGCATGAAGTGTCTCAAATCACATTTAAGTGGGGAGAAAATTTTAACATTTGTTTAAGACAACATATTTCTGTGTTCTATATCGCTCTTTTTGTGATTATAATGACATATATGGCTACCAAGAAAAATAAAACTGCACTTCTGAGAAGACTTCAAAAACAGAAGGACTAAAATGTAACTTAACATGTGGGGGTTATGTGGGCCAACCCCTGTGGAACGGCAATTTCTACTGGTTTGCTTAAGAGGGGGCTAGGTTATGCTTCCCACTCGTGAGTCTGAGGTATGGGGAGTAATGGAATATTCTGGGCTGTACATGACTGTAGGACCCTTCAGCATGGGTTTGGACTGGGTCTGGGAAGTTCCACATTGGGCTAGGATTCCAGCAGCCACTGATGCTTGTGAAAACTAAGGTGGGTGTAAGATGATCTAGGCTAGGTTTTGGAACCCACTGAACCACCTGAAACTTGTATCTGGGTGTGAACCAGATATACTTGGGCTGTAATATCCAACAGTAAGAACCAGAACTGGTGTGGGCTGGTTTTGAGCTGTCCTCGACTGCTTTCTCAGGCTACAAGCAGGGAGCTAGATGCGAAGCAGGGTCACTCGGATATGGACTAGTGCCCATATAGGATCCCAGCACGTGCAAGGTGAGGACTTTAGCCATCAGTCTATCGTGCCTCCCTTTTGCACTTTATGGTGCAAATGTTTAAGCACAAGAGGAAAAAGTTGTGGAGAGGGAGGCAATATTAACAAAAAGCAGTAAGCCAATGTAAAACTTTGAGAGGGCAGTCACTTCTTTGACAACACTGTTGTTGGGGCTGGCATTGTGGGATGGTGAGTGTGGCTGCAGCAGTGGAAGTTGGCTCAAGTGCTTGAAACCCTGCACCTTGTGCAAGATGTAAAAAAGCTGCTGACTGCTGTTCAATCTGGCTGTTGCTGGTATATGTGGAGTGAGTCAGCAGGTAGCAAAGAGCTGACTCTGTGTCTCTGACTGTGTCTTTCAAACAAATGAAATCAACATTTTTTTTGACAAAGAACTTTGTTGCTTAATTTTTCCTTGATTCTTAATTTTTACACTAGTCATTTCCAACACACATACACACACACACACACACACACACACACACACACACACACACACACACACACAGAGTTAAATCTGCTACATAAATAATTACCACTAAGTAAACTTAAACAAGCACAATTGTGGCAGTTAAACAATAGCATAAGGAATAATACTGAGTTCTTTGTAATGGGAAATAGAAACAATAGGTGCAGGACTATAATAATCCTTAAACTGAAGTAGCTTGTGGAAACTTGAGCTTAGTATCCACAAGACTCTCATCAAAGGTTTTTCTTCATTTTGAGTAGACCTACTGCAAAGTTGTAACAATACAAAATCGTAACAATAAGCAGGCCAGGGAAAAGAAACCAAGAGCCAGGGATTCCTTCCTTCTCTGCCACAAGGGTGTCAGGACCTAAGTACTTGAATTATGACCCACTGCCTCTCATGCTGAGCACTAGTAGGAAACTGGGTGCTAACAGGTGAAATTTGGTCACAGTCACTGCAATGCAAGAAGCTAGCTTAACCAACTGCATCATAATGCCCCTTTTCCCAGGCTTAAAAAAATGATTATTATATTAGTTTGAGACAGTTACAAGCATGAGAAGAGAGAGAGAAAGAGAGAGAGAGAGGAACAGAGGAAGAGAGAGGTCTTCCTTCCACTGATTCATTCTCCAATTGCTTGCCATGATTGGAATCACTCCAAGCCAAAGCCAGGAATCAGAAACCAGAAGCTTCTTGTGGGTTTCCAGGCACAGCAACAGTGAGCTAGGTCAGAAACAGAGCAGACAGAACTCGAACTGGCACTCAGATGGGATGCTGAAGTGCCAGCTTAACTTGCTATGCCAAGGTGCCAGCCTTTTTCACAATTTTAAAAGCATGGTTTACCTAGGTTGAAATTTAGCTTTACATGATATTATCCAATATTTCCCATTACTTTGCTGAGAAATCAACATTAGCAACACTATAGCAACAGGACTAAAAAAGATATGGAAAATACTAATAAACACATTTAGTATAATTCCATAGTCGACATTTTCAGAAGTGAAAACAATTATACTTGCCTCTATAATGTCTTCTGTTTCAATCCAAGATATTAGTTCCTTTAGATGAGTGTTCCTGTACTGGAAAATTAAGTAAAGAATGAGCTAGATTTTTGTTTGGGAAAGTTATTCCTATGTTTTTGTGAAATATAAGGAAAAATACTCATGCATACATTATTTCCATTTGTTCGTTATTCAATACATATTCTAATGTTTCTAGCATTCTGCTTGTAAATTTCCTGCTAAAACTAAAATTATTATAATTCCTAAATGTTTATCTCACATATTTTCTTCTTGAAACTTTAAATCCTTGATAGAAACGCAGCGCAGTCTTTTAAAGTGGCTTCAAGCATAATAACAGAATAATGGCTTGCCTGCCTTTTGCAAATGGAAGATATAGGCAATCATTATTAATATTTTTCATGTACATGATAAGAATCTATGGCAATTTTATTTTCTAAGCTATCTAATTGTCAGCAGAGGGAGAAAAAGTTAAGGGAAAGAAGGGCATTTATATGTTCTTTTATTTCCCTTTTCAGAATAAAAGTAAATCCAGTATCTGATAATAATAGCTTTTAATGCCCTCCTGGCTCATATTAATGACCAGCAGCATAAATGCCTGAGGCATTGCGTTTAGGATTGTGATGATTCTAAAACCCAACACTAAGGCTTAATCATGAACAAAGTGGGCTCTTTCACTCTCTAAAGACTAGTGATTCTAGTTAAGATAATGCCACAGGTACACATCCAATAACTTTCCCCAATGTGGGTGAATTTTGAAAAAGCCATTCTCTTGGGACTCATCAATAAAACATTAAATTCAGTTTTATCTTAGAATAATCTTAAAGACAGGCTTAGTATAAAGATTATAATATGAAAACCAGCAAAACTGCATTTTGCGAATGAAAATGGCACAAGGAAGAAAATTGTGTGTAATAAATTACAGGTAGGAAATTACAGTTTTAAGAGTTGCACATTTTCCAAGGAAGATATTAAAATATTCAGATAAGAATACATTTTCTGAAGTCAATCTCTCAAACTTAATGGTTTTCTTTAAAGCAAATAGACTTTGTCACATACTTAAAGCTTCATAAAGTCAACATTAATTAAGTCTAGTTGCATTAGAAAAAAGATAAATATTTATGGAATCAATCGGTAGTGGGGGTAGGGTGGAGAAGTGAGTTATACATCTAGTCATTGTTCTAAAATGATGAGCTCTTTCTCTGAATAAAGCAGTTGAAGACAAGCCTAGGTATCTAGGTTCTAAAAGCAAATTTATGTATTCTGTCTATGGAAATATGGAATTGGGAAAGAGCCAAAAAATGTACAAAAAAGTCCCATCAGAAATAAAGCTAAATGTAGAATGAAAAGAACAATTAATTTAGGAGAAATTAAATCACCACCTTGAACATGTGATAAAATGCCAAATTGGCAATCTTTGAGTGGACTCAATGTTGGCTGTCACTCAGGCAGCCTAAGATAATTAAAATTAAAATGTTATCTTGGCAAAATTTACATAAGGACTACTCTATCATTAATAAAGGTTTGGCCATCCATGAAGTTAACAAGGTCGCTCAATGGAGCACTGTTTTTGCCAATACTGAAGGCAAGAGACTCTGGTCTTTGAATGTTACACCTACATTTTGGAACCTGTAGCCTCAAGGAGAGGCAAAGTAATGCCTTCCATATGATAACCCTGGAACAGGCTCTTACATAACACAAAAGTTAGAGAAACGAGACAGAGCTATCCCATACAATGGCCACTGCACATGAATGTTCTCATTATCCCATTGAGAAAAATATTTATTCAAGTCCTATGTATAAAATTCTATTCAAGGCACTAAGACTGTAACAGTGAAAACCCAAAGCTCATTTGTTAGTTCACAGGAACGGAAACAAAGAAAACAGCAAGAACAACAACAACAAAACTGACTGTGAGCATTTAAAACTACAATAGAGCAAGAATGACTAAATAGTAGATTTCTTACGGCAACCAGTGTTGCAATTGTGTTAGGAAAAAATACAATTTTTAAAAAAGTGTATTTTATAATGTCTCAATGTCCTACACACACACACACACACACACACACACACATACACCAATTTCAAAAACCAAAAATTGAAAAAGAGACAGATACATTAACATAAGAAAATAGAATCTTGGCTCCTGGAACACGTTTGCCGAACCCAGTGACCATGAGTTTTGTCTTGTCATTTCCGCGTAGGAATCATGGCAGCAGGTAAAAAGTTGACTTTGATCCAGATGAGGAATCTAAGAGAAAATCTCCCCAGAACAGGAAAGGCTCCATAAAGCTATCACATTTTGAAGAAGTGTAGCAGGTACACATCTGTCATTCCATGGGGGATTGAGCAGATGATACTCAATGGTGACCCGAACCGCTGCACAAAGAATGAAATCTCTATTTCTGCTTTAGAAATGCTAACCAGTATGATGATGTTCAATGACCTTGAGGCCCAGATGGTGCTACCTGAAGGATTTGGACATTTCAATAACATGACTTGTTTTAAAGGGGTCCTTCGCATGCAATTATGTTACTGCTGATTCTTTCTCTGAGAACTTGTTCTACCGACAAGCAAGAATGCACTTGACGAACAAACAGATGAGAAAATGTTTTCAACATAGTTTGATTAGAACTGAATCAATCAGACTGGCATTTCAGAAAAGGATGGATAGTTCCATCTTCATTCAGACTGGGGTTTTTTATGGAGGCGAGTATGAGTCCTCAGTTCTTTGCCCCTCTCCTTTCTTCAGGAGAAAGATTTGGGGTGGAATTTTCCTAAAGAAACTCTCTGGCTTATCTCCTGGAGAAGATGACTCCGTTGGCCCAGAGATTATGATCTTGTTGCAACAGCCATGTTGTTGCCATGATTCAGTCAATTCCTTTTGACACAGTACAGGCAAGCGTTATAGAAGATGGACATGACTCAGGGTCCTGTCTTCATGCATTATTTCCTCATTTCATTGCACACAAATTTATTTTCTTCTCACTTTCGTTGGCCCCTTTTCCACAATAGACTAACATGTCCCTATCTGCTTTAATATTTACACAGAAAATCAGACAAAGCAAATATGAATTTTTATCAAAAGCATTAATGCAGAAAGTACGCGTTCAGCGTGTCAGGACTCCTATGAGGTTGTTGCATCCCATATCATAGCACTCCTGTCCAAGTCCTGTCTTTGTTCTAATTCCAACCACTTGCTAAAGTGCATCCTGGGAAACAGCAGTGCTAGGCCAAGTCACTGGGCACCTGCCATCTTTCTGAAAAGTCTGGATTGAGTTCTGGGCTCTTGGATTCCCTCACCCAACCCCCCGAGCTGTTTCAAGTGCTTGAGAAAGGAGCAGTTGATGAGAGCTCTCTATTTGTCTATCTCTGACTGTCTTTCGAATAAAAATGCATGCATTCATACAGAAAAGCTAAAAAAAAAAAGCTTAAATTTTGTCTTAGAGACTGTCTATATTTACAGTTATGATCTACAGTTTGATGAAGAAAAATCAAGAATCACATAAGGAAGTGATGCCAAATGAACTAAAGCCAAGCAAATAAATATGCTCAGACAGACCGACACACACACAATCTACAAATGCACCTTATAGCTCAGAAAAAAATGAAATTATTATTTTAATATACCTTTCCCTTTCAAGATTTATTTTGGGTCTGGCATGGTAGCCTAGTAGCTAAAGTCCTCGCCTTGCATGTGCATGGATCCCATATGAGTACTGGTTCTAAACCTGGCTGCTCCACTTACCATCCAGCTTCCTGCTTATGGCCTGGGAAAGCAGTCAGCGACTGCCCAGGGCCTTGCGACCTTGCACCTGCGTGGGAGATCTTGAAGAAGCTCCTGGCTTCTGGCTTTGGATGGTTGTAGCTTCAGCTATTGCAGCCACTTGGGAGTGAATCACAGACAGCTCTTTCACTATGTATCTCCTTCTCTCTATATATCTGCCTTTCTGATAAAATGAATAAATCAATATATCTTAACTAAAAAGATTTACTTTATGGGAAAAGGCTGTTTTTAGAAAGAGAGAGAAAGAGAGCTCTTTCATATGCTGGTTGCTGTACTCCCCAAATGTCTGGGCTAAGGTGATCCGGGAGCTGCTTCTGGGTCTCCCACAAGGGTGCAGGGGTTTAGGACGTGGGCCATCCTCTGTTGCTCTCCCTGACCGTAAGCAGGGAGCAGACTAGGAAGTAGAGATGCTGAGACATGAGCCAGTGCTCACACGCCATGCAGGTTTAGCTTGCTAAACCATATCTGAAAAGCCAAATATTGAAAATGTAATTAGGGGACCGAACAAATGAACAATAATTCAGAAAAAAGAAAAATTTCGAAGTATAAAAAAATAAACAAATTGAGAAAAGCAAAAAAATTCATACATTTGGGAAGAAAAAATATATGTTCATATGATCAAGGAAATGATATACATTTCCTCTGGTATTTTTTGAGGACTAATAATGTTATAGTCATGTCATTTGTCAGGTTTTTTTGCTGTGTACTGTGGGAGTTTCAAACCTAAGAGCTGTGCCTTCTTCTCTGAGTGAGTTACAGAATGTCAGAATGATAATAACAGTTGGGGTGATGGGATAAATAAATAAATGACTGCAGAGCATCAACCCAACGATCTTTTAGGCTTTGGGGGATCATATCTGACTCTGTGTCAAGCATCTCTTCTCCGAATCTCAGATTATTCCACTGAGTGTATTAGTAAAGAGAAAAAAAAAAAGATTGAACCGGATTGAACCAGAACTCAGCTGGTTTTAGTGTCCGATGTATGCCTGTGTATGCCGCCTTCTTTTGTAATGATGTGCAATTCCATCCTGAATTCCCAGAACATACATTGGTTATCTGCAGCTAATTTAATGATATGGTAAAAACAAAGAGAGGTAGTGAGCTAGTAAATTTGCTGGATTCTTTTGATATGGTTGTGTTCGTGCTGACATACAAATGTATGGCTGGTTGACAGAGCATACTAAGCAGTTTAAGAACCTGCCTACAGATATCTGAAACCTCACAAAACTGCTCTTTAAAATCTCAAAAATAAAGTGGCTTGATGCATTCTTTTATTTATTCTGCAGACACAAAATTTTCATCACATATTTCTCATTATCGAAAACTAATTAGAGTTCTCATTAGTATATAAGTGGTTTTCAAAGGAATCTTAACAATACAAAATAATTTACTTACTCAATTAAGCTGTGTGTATTTGACAAAATACTGGATTGATTAGATTTCTGGAAAATTCAGATTGTATGGCTGAGTCCTTATTTTCTTTTTCCCCAGGAGAGGAAATTGTAAGGAGAAAGGAAAAGTGGAAGTCGGAGCTTCTCACACTGCTGTACTTCTGTGAAGGAACTTTCACTCCTCTAATTTCCTAAATCTTTGGCCTTCATTTCTTCTTTACTCTCCAATTCCTTCTGTTACTATTTGGTGTTTGTGTAGAAACACATTTTTCCCTTGTGGACAGACAGAAAAATAAAGGCGTAGTAAATTTAAGATGCAGCTTAAAGTTCTGTAATAATCTATTATACTTTTGGAAATAGAAAAGTTATGTTAAATCCCCAGAGTATTATCTCAAAAAGTTCAAACATGAACATGTGAATATCTGACAAGTCACGTCAAACATCTAGGATAAAATCCAATTAGTTGACTTCTGCAGCAAATCACAATTTGTTCTAATATTCCACTTGTAACATCAGTTAATATGTGAGTGTTATTCTCTGAAGTACCTTTGTTTTACCGCTCAGCTTGATGAACTTTAGTAGTCCCAGCCCCACAGTAGCGAAGTCTGCAGGTGTCTGAATGCCCTGACAACAGAGGCGAGAGCAAGGCCTCCGCTCCAGTCACCAGGATAACCACAGGCTCGGTTGCCTGGGTTTGTTGACATTTCAGCCATTGCCAGTAAAAGACCACTTCGTGCATGTTAATGATCCGCACCTTGGTATCATCTAAGAGACTAATCAAGATCCAGGTGTATCATTCATTTTATTTCCTTTACAGCTGTTATGAACCATGGAATCTGAAGACGTTGAAGTGTAACCCAATTCAGGGAGCACCGTTACTTTCCTGAAATGCCATCTGCAATTATCAATAACACTGGTTCATTTCTTAGATTGAAAATGGTATTAAATTTGCCAGTGATTTTATGAATAAAAACATAAAAATCACCATTATAATTCTCCATTAACATTTTTTTAACAGAAAGCTTGACAATGTGAGGGGTTCTTCCCTCCACCCCCACAGGTAAATTATACCAGTTTATTAAACTAACTTGTACCAATTTTAGATGGAAAGGCCAGGAGCTAGCCCTGTGGCTCAACAAGCTAATCCTCTACCTGCAAGCTTTGGCTCGTGTCCTGGATGCTCCATTTCCAATTTAGCTCCCAGCTAATACAGGTGTCTCTGCCAGCCATACAGGAGACTCAGAAGAAGCTCCGAGCTCCTCTTCACCCATGTCCTCAGCCTGGTGAGGCCTGGAGCATCGAAGGTATGTGGAGAGTGAAAGAGCAGATCAAAGATTTTTCTCTCTCCATGTTTCTCTGTAAATGTATAAAACAAACCTTCAAAACAAAACACCTGTGGTTAAAGTATCCAGAGACAGAAATCTATGAAATATTAAATTTACCTATTGATGTAAGGTATTCTCAGCACAAGATTACTCAGGACAATCTATTTGGTGAAATGGTTTTTAAAATATAACACTGGATTTTTCTATGAGTGTCAATACAGCACTAGATTAATGTTTCCACAGCATTCCCTTTTACCTCCATTCCATATTAACTTTCTGGAATCTTAAAATTTTCTTTGTAAACACACTATGAGCAGATACAAGTATATCTATTTTTGTACACAATTATAAACTTAAGATGACTCCTGAAAGTGGAGTTGCAACGCCAGTAAATGAATATAGACTTAAAATTTCTGATGTATATTGTTAAATTAGCACCCAGAATTTTGTTTATTTTTAATTTTTAACCAGCTTCCCATACTTACAGCAATTTGAACCTGGGTCAATTCTGACTCTCTCCTCTTTACGATAAGATAACATTAAGGTTATCTTCACTGTAGCTGTTAGCCATCTCACAGGGAAAATATAACAAGTTTGCTCTTAAGAGTATTTGGCTGATACTACTTTGATTTAGTTGTTGGAGAGTTTGTTGTTTTCATCTCTATACTTTTGTAAAAGTATAAACGTTTCTGTCTCATGATTGCCTTCAGGTGTCATCCTATGTTGTTAATATTAAGTGCTTTGTTATTGTACAGGCTTCTCCTTGATCTAGAAATGATGTCCTAAACATTTCCTCCATTGATTCACCTGTAGCATTACTTATGGGGTTTTGATAACTTACACTTCTAAGCAATACATTTAGAACCATTTTTTTTTATCTTCTCATTTTTCTTCTCTTTCCTGGCATGTTTCAGAAAGACCTCTTCTCTGAAATGTAAAGAAATATCACTGTGTTTTTTTTCCCCCTTGAAATCATTATGGGTTTAAAAAAATTACACAAAAAATCAATATGAAAAATATCATTCTGAACAATTCACACAAATTCTAAACACCTTGTCAAATGAAGGATTTTTTCAATGTGAACATTCCATCTATCGTATTTGCCACCATAGAAAAAGCATTCTGTAAGCATCCAGTTAAAAATGATTCTTCAAGATAGATTTATACAAGTATGCATGCACAAATACATATATACATATACAAATATATACAGGAAGGGTTATACATAATATTTACACATAGTTTTTATAATCAGTACTAGTGTTTGATGTAAATAAGCTCATTACATTATGATGACATTTTTAGGAGTTGCTAAGTACATTTGCATGAAATTTCAGCATTTACAAAGCTCATCACCACTGTAGAGCCAGTCTTTTCAAAGAAAGGTTGTTAAAATAACTGATAGCTCCTACCGCTTATTCTGTTCCTTTACAAATGATGCCTGGATAGTATACTAATTATTATAACTGATATTAGGAAATCTCTGTGTTTTAAAGAAAATGAGAATTACTTCTTCTATGAAGACAAAGACAGCATATATGCTTTGAAGATGAAGTTTTCTTCCAGATATGTGCAAGTTTTGTAAGTTTATGCTTTATGTAAGTTTTGCTTTCTGAGTGGCAGATTCACAAGAAAAACAAAAACCTCTTTGGCTTAGGGGAAATTACAAAAACATTGTTGTTTTTCTTTATAAACCTGATTTCACTTTCCAAATTTCTTTTTTTTTTTTCTTCTTCTAATCAACAGCAAGTTTTATCAGTGACAAACTAAATGGAAGAGGAACAAGTGAAAAATGTCTCCACTAAATTTAGGCATGGAAACTCATTTAAATTGGCCCCAGTGACAGTTTCATTGTAAAGAATGAGTAATTCTTTGGAACACAAGTAATTTCCATGGTAACTTGGATAGTAAGGGCCACTGGTTGACATGAAATTATATGATGGATGTTAAGTGTGTATGATGGAGAACCAGCCCTAACATAACAAACTACCATAAAATGTGGCTTAAACAATGAATTTTAATGTCTTACTGTTATGCACAATTGAAGTCCAAGATCAAAGTTGTCAGTGAGGTCAGATTTTATGAGATACATCAAAGAGATTCCGTCCCATGCCTCTTGCCTAGACTCTGGGGGTTTGGTGGCCATCTTGAGCATCCTTCAATGCTATTATTTGAGTATGATTTTCCCCAAAGTCATGTGGAATTTATTGTTTCTGATCTTAAATTATTGGTATTGAGAAGCTAGAAACTTGACTGCGATGTTCACTGGTGAGAACAGTGGGAAGTGAATAAATTCTGTTCCATCATGAAGTTAAAGTGCAATGGTTGAATGCTGTTGGCTTCATAAAAATGGGGAGAGACCAAACAGACACATATGCGTGCTCCCTGTCTCTTGCTTTGTGACACTGTGCGCCACCTCAGGACACTGTCAGCAGGAAAACCAGCAACACGTAAGAGCCTTAGATCCAGAATCATGAACCCAAATAAATAATGCCCCAGTGCTGGCAATTCTACCTTCATTTTCACAGTTTCCTCATCATATGTATGTGTCCTTGTCCCAATGTACTCATTTTTTTTTTTTTAGGATATGGTCATACTCTATTATGGCTCACTCTAACTACCTTATTTTAACAAATTCGATTTATAGAATTAATTTAAAATAATCACACTCTGATGTACTTAGATTAGAATTTTAACATGACTTTTGGGAGATTTAGGCAAATGTGTAATAATGTGTAGAGTTTTTACCTTATATTTCATTTAAAGCACAATATTGCGGAGCTTTCAGGAACTTCCTACAGTCTTATTCTCAATATGCAATTACAAAGTCAAATTTTCAGTACTTTCTCCTTTTTTCTTTATTTTTTAAAGTATTTATTTATTTATTTTTATTTTTCTGCATAGACTGGGATTCCCACCAATATATTTTTTTATTTTTTAAAGATTTCTTTATTTTTATTGGAAAGACAGATATACAGAGAGGAAGACAGACAGAGAGGAAGATCTCCCATCCACTGGTTCACTCTCCAAGCAGCTGCAACAGCTGAAGCTATGCCGATCTGAAGCCAGGAGTCAGGAGCTCTTCCAGGTCTCCCATGCAGGTACGGGGTCCCAAGGCTTTGTGCCATCCTTGACTGCTTTCCAAGGTCTCAAACAGGGAAAGGCTGAATGGGAAATGAGGCTGCAAGAATTAGAACCAGTGCCCATAAGGGATCCTGGTGTGTCCAAGGTGAGGACTTTAGCTGCTAGGCTGCTGTGCAATGCCCTGATTCTTTCTACAATACTGATTAATAATCTAAGACAACAGTTTTAGATCAAAGTTACTTAGTACTTAGGACTTTTTCCTATCGACACAGGTAAATGAATTCAACATTAACATGTTTGTTTTTTACTCCACTTTTAAAAATATTTTGCTGCTTAAAAATATATTACTGCTTTAAAAATGAAATAAGGGGTTGACTTAATAGCATAGCAGGCTTGCCTCCACCTGTAGCATCAGCATTTCATACAGCTACCAGTTAACGTCTCAGTGACTCTACTTCCAATGCAGCTTGCTGCTCCCATATGGGAGACCCAGAAGAGAATCCTGGCTCCTGGCTTAGGACCCGAACAGCTCTGCCCCTTGTGGCCGTTTGGGGTGTGAATCAATGAATGAAAAACCTCTCTCTCTGCAACTCTTCCTTTCAAATAAAAATAAATCTTCTCAAAAGTTGAAAAATAATTAAATTAAAAATATTAATGGATTGATACAGTGATGGACTCTTCATGAATTAGACATTGATAAGGGTTTCACCACTTTGTGACATAGTACAAAACTTTGATTTGTGTATTTTAAAGGTAAATTGTACAGTCTATGAATTTTATCTTAGTTTTAAAATGCTGATGTGATACCCTCAAGAGAAAAACAGATGCAAAGGTAAGTATGAATACACTGGAAACTTAATATTGCCCCTTGCCACAAAAACAAATGACAAAAATTTGAGAAAGGTAAAAATCAGAAACAGAAGCCTAAGTTGTGGTATTGCAGATAGAATCCATAAGGGTGCCAGTTAGAGTTTTAGATGCTTCACTTCTGATTCAGATTCTTACTAATATGCTGAAGAAAGGAAATTTTTGGGCCCCTTCACTGGTGTGAAAGACCCAGAAGACCCTCGTGGCTCCCGGCTTTGGGCCAGCCCAGTTACAGCTGTTGAAACTATCTGGGAACTGGAGCAGCAGATGGAAGAGTTCTGTTTTTATTCCCTTGAAGATAATCTTGTGTTCAATTTTTTTATTTCTCTCAAAGATTTATGAGTTGACACAATACAATAACTTCAATAACTACATGCTAATCCAAGTCAAACTGGTAAAAATTAACAATAAAATTATTCAATGAAAAAAAGATCACACTACTGAGTTGAACGATTTGAGCGTCAGTATTAAAAGTATCATGTATCTATATCTGCCACTGTGTAGCTTGGTCTTTTTTGGAAAATGTTTGAATCTATTGGGGCCTGAAGCAAAAGACAAAGACACTAAAGATAGTAGCTCATACCTTGGAAATCTTTGAAATAAATGCCACATAATTATGCATGTAGTGTCTACTCCACATTAAGAAATCAACAAATAGTAACTATGTACCATTGTTACTGCTATTACTAGCAATAATCATATTATTACATATCATTGATTTAACATACTTCTCAAGTAATCAAACAATTTAGAATATTACCTTCCCCTCCATTTCAGTGCACTGTATTGCCTTGGTTGGTTCTGCCAAATCACACATTACTCATAGTCACAGACAGGAAGTCATTAAATATTGATTGTGCATTATGTAATTTCTGGGCAAAATTAGGTCTCTATGCCTTTGTGCTCTCATCATCTCTTAACTCTGCACATGAATGTACTTATTCTCCAGTAGACCAAATGAAATAATTGTAAAATCCCAAATAATAGTATTAGCATGTCTTTTATCTTTTAAAAAAATGCTCAAAGTACATATCTCATATTTTCACTAATTTCTACATGGAAGTAGAATTTAGAAAGCTTGGTTACTTGTTCCTACCTACATGTCCTTCTGGTCTGTCTGTCTGTTTCTATGTCTATGTGTTTATCTATCTACATGTATCTCATCTATGTATCATCTGCCTATTATCCAATTGCTTACATTTTCAAATTAAGAAATGAATTCCTGCTCTAAAGACAACATTGTCCAAAACAAGAGCTTGGTTTCGTTGATTGATAATTTTATCTTCTGTGCGTTTTTCTCTGAGGTGTCTATAACCAGATGCTGATTTTTAAATTTCACCATTTAAAATTCATTATTGAGGGTAAGCATCTAGCCTAATAGTTGAGATGCACATTAAGACACAGTGTTAGGGCCCAGCACGATAGCATAGTGGTTAAAGCCCTCACCTTGAACATGCCAGGATCCCATATGGGCGCCAGTTCTAATCCCAGTGGCCCTGCTTCCCATCCAGCTCCCTGCCTGTGGCCTAGGAATTAGAGAATCGCTCAATGCCTTGGGACACTGCACCTGCATGAGAGACCTGGAGGAAGCTCCTGGCTCCTGGCTCCAACAGTTGCGGTTGCTTGGGGAGTGAACCATGAGACTGAAGATCTTCCTCTCTGTCTCTCTTCATCTTTGTATATCTGCCTTTCCAACAACAATAAATAAATCTTAAAAAAAGAAAAAAAGACACAGTGTTCCAGTCTGGTGCCTGAGTTCAAATGCGAATTCTGGCTCTTGATGCCTGCTTTCCATTTAGCGTTGCCCCTTCCAGTCATGGTCACATCTTAGGCAGTTGAGCTGCAGTCACTCTCGTTGGAGGCTGGCGTGGAGTCTGCAGCTCCTGATCTCTGTTTGCAGAGCCCTGATCCCTGAGGTCATTTGTGGGGTGAACTTGGCAACCAAAAGTCATTGTCTATCTCCCTCTATGTATTTGTCTCTCTTCCTTTCAAATAAGTGTTACATTAATTATCATTGGAGGCTACAGAACAAATTTAACTTTTGCCTTTGTCTTCACTTTTCTTTTTTCCTTCTCTTTTCTTCTTTCAATTCCTTTTCATTGGCCTTTTATAAACACTGGCACAGGATCAAAGCTCCTTGTTTCTTGGCACTCTTGAGAAATATCTGATTGCAAAAGAAAGCCAATCAGTGTCAGACTTATGGCGATCTGTCACCTATTGAGACTGCTATCTGAAACAGAAAGGAAGGAAAATCGCATGTTGTTACAAATAGCTCTTAATGTTCGAAAAATCAATATATTTGGAAAAAACTGAGATGGGTAGACAAACAAATTGGGTTGATTTTTAGACTCAACAACTAAAATTGGGTTGTGTGGAAACTTGGAACAAGCAAATCACAAATGTCTCCTACAAAGGGTACAAAAGTCCAAATTTACCTGCTATATCCTAGCGGCTGATGCCTTTCAGAGTTGACACTATAAGAAGAGGGAGTGAGGAGCCAGAAGCAATGATCAACACAGGCAACCTGCTATAGGATATGGACATTGTAACAGGCATCTTAACCACTGAACTAATGCACCTAAAATAACATTTTATCTGTTTTATGATATAATAAATTTAAAATACACTTTTGAGCATGGTTATTTAAAACTAGTACAGAAAATAAAAACAAAATTAGATCCTGTCTTAGAAATGTCAATATAAAGCGTCTGTGTGATCAGATTATAATGTTCTGAAATGTCTTGTGTGAAAATACTAGTTCTGACTCTTTCCATTCTGCACTATTGTGAGCTATTTACAAACTTTGTTTACCCAGTTCTTCTAGTCCTTCTTAAATGAGTTTGTTGGCCTTATTTAATTTCTTAACTGAGCTTCTCAAACATTCTCATTCCCTGTCTCCATTTTTGTCTATGATGTTTATTAATATGTTTTGTGTATTCAAAGAAAAGTTCTCCCAATCAACCAGGATCATTCTATTGCTTTACCTTACAAAGCATAGAAGCACATTGATGGTTCTTCAGTAAATGGAGTTAAGAAGTAAATTTATGGAGATGGGTGGGCACCAGAAGAGAGCTCACAATATCTTTATAAATTGACACTCAGTTGCTTTTGTTTGATGTGATCTATCAGATTTTCATATGATTTTTATTAAAAATCACATCCTTAGCTATTTGCTAATTCTAGGAAGAAAAGACTATTTTTTTTATTTGATAATTCTCCAAAAAAGAACAGGCTAACATGAGGTGATCTTATTCTGTAATTGTCTAAGAAAATAGAACCAATCATGAGACATAATGAGAACCACACAACAATGAATAGTGAATAAAATTATGTGAAATAGATTAACAGACATCAGAACCTTCTAAGCAATAAAATAATCAAATATATATTATCAAATCAAATATATTGCCCCAAGATTTGAGAAATGTACATTTTCTAGTGCAGCTGGTGATCTATTATTATTTATGAAATACCATTTAATAGATGAATTCAAGAAATGTAAAACAAAGACTACATTTAGTATTACTTGTAATTCTGTTATTTTAGCTCTATCAGGGTTTCCCATGTTAGCCTATAAGCCTATGAAGCCAGAGTCTATGTACATGACATATTTACCTTTTTATTTAAAGTTGCTTAAAGCAGCTTACTTTGTGTATAAACACTTGGCCAATATTATTTGATTGATCGATATGTATATTAGACAAAAATTCATGCATGCTAGATTCAAAGATCCATATCAGAGCCCCATATTTGTCCAATGATTTTACATTGGAAAATAAGCATTATGGGTTACTAAACAGCCTTTCTGTCCCATCCATCACTCTATTTTAATAAAGAACAGACATTATCTAGTTCATGATTCTGGATGTTCGGAGATCCAACATCAAAGTGCCAGCCTCCAGGGAGGGTCTTCCCTATGTGTGAACAACTTGTGGTTCATCACAAGGTGACAGAACAGTTTTGTGTTATCCATCCTCTTTTTTTTTCTTGCATAACCAATAAACCCATTAAGGGAAGCATGTCCTTAAAACCCCATCTGGTTCTAACTGTCTCCCAGAAGTGCTGCCTCTAAATAGTGAAAAAAAAAGTATATATAAATTTAAAATTAAGATTCAAACACATACATTTTTGAAGAATGCATTCAAACCATACCAGCCTTCCTCTGGCTTATAGAATAAAGTTCTTCTCTGCATGACAAATAACATATTCTAAGAAAGTCTTCTAAGACCGCACCTCCACAACCTATTTGTTCATTTTATATCAAGCTTTCACTTATGGATTGCTGAGTCCACTGCATGGACTGTCATTCTTCCAGGTAAATATTATAGCCCAGTTTTCTTTACAGCTAGACTGTTACAGTGATGCTCAGATTTACTCATTTTTTACGCAGCATAAACTTTCACTCCTATTCCCAGTGTTTCCTCTCATTATGAGATTCTGTACAGAATTAACACATTTTAATTTGTAGCCTGCCAAATTTGTAAAGTATAGTTAAAATAGGTTAATTCTACATCTTCAACTGCATTCGCTTGATAATATGAAGGCAATCAAATTTCCGTAAAACACAAATAAAAACAGTTGCTAATAATGAAACCATTTTCTCTTGTGACAGGAAATTGTGGCAGAGATAGTGGCTCTTTCATAGTGTTTCCTTTGCTTCGTTGTTTTGTGCTTCTGGCAATCAAATAAAATCCTGATTTTCCTCCTCAGAGGTTGCCCTATAACCACACCTTTGTTTTTGCTTGTTGAGTCTATTTGAATTTTTGGTTACCTGGAAACTTCAGTAGGAACAGCTCAGTGTGATCAGTAATAATACCCAAAGAGTTGTAGCTATGCACTTTGTTTGATCAATTTCCTGGTGTTCTGAAACCTGAATTGATATTGAAATAAGTAAACAAAGTGTCCATTCATTGAAATTAGCTTTTATTTTTAATAAGATCCCATATTTTAAAATGTTGATTTTTGTGAGTTATCAACATAGTTACTATGAGAAAAAGCAGGGTATGTAAGCAAGACATATGATCTCATAGAGTAGGAGGTCAAAAGCCCAAGCTAACAATATACATCAGATTTTCAAGCAAACAATGAAAGATGAAGACAGTCTGAATATGATGATAATCATGAGACCTACTGGATATGGAACTGAAAGAAAATTTCAAGCTTATAAACTCAATTTTTGTAGAACAGGTAAGGCAAACCCTTTAGAAAATTAAACTGATTCAAAGTCTAGCATATTAATGAGAAAGTTTTAGGCTAGATTTTATAAACATCCCTGGCTACATCTTGATTTATCCCCAGCTTTCCTACTGTTTATTTATGAATATTTTTATGTCACTAAGAAATCCTCTTAAAACAAGCACTAAAAGTCATTTAATACTAAGTAGCAGGATATTGGACTAGTGACTAGCTTAAGGAATATATTATTGTAATAATATAGGGGAAAAGAGTGAGGAGAGGAGAGTGGTAGGGAAAATGGTTGGAGAGATTTCAAACAACATCTGTTGAAAGTACTTTGGACAAAAGTGACAGTGATATAAGTGGATTTGTGAATATTGTCACATCTTATGTAGTTGTAAAAAAAGAGATCTTGTTCTTTCTGAGGCTAAACAAGAGTCACAAAGCCATGTATATCTAGAAGATATTGGTTTGTCCAATTGAATCCTGAAATGAATTCAGGTATTTTCCCCTGCGAACTCTGCATACATCCCATTAAAATCAGCATATTATTGAACGAAGTTCCATTAAGGGTCAAGGAGATATAAAATTGGGTGAAAAGGACATGATCATGAATGCATATTACATGATACTAATAGGCATAAATGTGAAGTCCCAAAGTACTCTTTTACAGGCGGGGGGAAAAGTGACATGGATTACAGCTTCAAAGATGGTCTGCCTCCAGTGTCCCACTAACCGTTCATGTTTCTCTTGCTGGATTAAGCCAAGAATTCCTTTCCAGAAGCATTGGAAGTGATTAAATAGGTCAATCGAATCAGTTATATTATTTCCTTAATTCTATACACACACAAAGGTCCCCAATGTTCAAAAGACTCATAGGAATACAAACCTGTCAGCTTTAGAGGAGGAAGAGTTTTAAAACATGTAAGCACCTTTACTTTTATTCAGTGTTGCTAGAGCAATTTTTAAGGGTTTTTTTCAATCAGTTTTTAAAAATGACCCTGTTAGGTCAATTTCACTACAACAAAGGTAACTTACATTCAATGATTTCTGTTTGGATATTAACTGAAAACCTTTTGTCTTTCAAATATCGTACCACATGGTGCCTGGGTGGAGTAAGGATCAATCAATAGCAGGCATTCCACAAGAACCCACACCTTTCTCTAAAGGAAGATGAGCTTCCTGAAAACAGACGGGAGAAAACAAAGGTTAAAGAAAAAATCTGGTAAGGAAGAAAATACCCTACTATTGAATAAGACACCTTGCAAACCAGAACAAATAATGTCAGGTTCTATAATCAACATCTCAGGGATCCCAGCATGGCAAGATCATTTAATCACTGCACAATGATGCTCACATGTAGGCCAGAGAGTGTAGTGACATGTTCTTTTTTTTTTTTTTTACGATTTCTTTATTTTTATTGGAAATCAGACACATAGAGAGGAAGAGAGACAGATAGGAAGATCTTCTGTCCGTTGATTCACTCCCCAAGTAGCCTCAAAGTCTGGAGCTGAGCTGAGCCAAAGCCAGGAGTCAGGAGTTTCTTCCAGGTCTGCCATGTGGATGCAAGGTGTCAAAGATTTGGGCCATGCTTTGTTGCTCTCCCAGGCTACTAGCAGGGAGCTGGATGGGAAGTGTGCTGCCAGGACAGAAACTGGTGTCCATATGGGATTTCAGCATGTGCAAGGCAAGAGCTTTAGCCACTAGGTCCTATAGTAGACACTTTTTAAGAACACATTGTGTATAATAAACAGAAAAAGTACAATAAAGAGAAAGTATAATAAACAGAAAAAGTTGTGTTTTTCTTAATTATACCTCATATTTTGTTATGTTTGATTCTAGACCATGTACTTTTGTGTATGTGTGTTTCTATGCGAGTTACAAACATTGCTTTGAATGTCAGAACCTACCTGGCCCAAATGAGTTAAGAATAATAGAAATTAAGTTTACTCACAGGTAAACTGAATATGTAGAAACTATGGAATTGACGTTTTAGTGCAACGCATGGACAACATTTAGCACCAAATGCTAAATGAAAATGAGAAGTGACTGGAGAATATTCAACACTGTAGCTAAATAATTTCTTCCAAAGCTGTTGATGTCGTAATTGCTGGACAGTGTGAATGTTTTCTTACGTGGTAAAAAGCAGCTTTGCAGTTGTGAGCATGGTAACAATCCTGAGATGAGGAAACAATAGTGGATATCCCTGGTAGGTACAAGAATGGTGGTTTTGTTTGCATTTGCTTTATCTGCTCAACAGGCTAATCCTCCACTTTCAAGCTCTAGCATCCCGTTTGGTTGCCACTTCACATCCTGACTGCTCCACTTGTGATCCAGCTTCCTGCTTGCAGCCTGGGAAAACCAATGGGGGTTGGCCCAAGTCCTTGGACATCTGTACCAATGTGGGAGATCCGGAAGAAGTTCCTCACTCTTGGTTTCAGATAAGCTCAGCTCCTGACAATGTGGCCATTGGGGGGAGTGAACCAATAGACACAAAAATCTTTTTACTCTGTCTCTCCCTTCTCTTGGTGAGTAGGCCTTTCTGAGATAAATCTTAAAAACAGAAATGGTGAACCAGAAAATATCATTATGCATCTAATAACATTGTCATTGTCTTCATAGAACAAATCAATTAGTGACCTTGAGAAGAAACTCATCTGTTTTGTTACATGATAAGAGTACTAAATTCCATTCCTACAAATTAGTATGGACAGAGCTTACTCAACAACAAAATAGTAGTTGTGTAACTTCTATTTTCCACACATACTGGTAATAATATAGAGATAAGCATGCATGCTGCACTACTTTGAAAGGAGGCTGTTATGCAACTATGTGTATATACATGGGTAGGCCAGTTTGACTTTACACTATAGCAGGAGCTGAGATGATTTAAGTAAAAAAGCAATTAACAAGAACTAAAACAGGAAACTGAAAATGTTCCTGAAAGAAGAGGTGGCAGAGAAAACCTTGCTTCAAAAGTAAAGCAATGGCCTATTGCAGCACCATGTCTGACTTCGACATGTGTTTCACCTAGATCTAATCTAGACTTCTGGAAAAATATGTCTAAAACATTTACACTTTTTAAGATATTTTATACAAAATTGGGAGATAAATGACCAAGTGCATAGGCATCCGCATCCATAACATTGGGAAACATCTTTGTTCCTACTCTTGCAGCATACAGTGTGTAATGTTAGAAAAATCGGGGTCCTCTTAGATGTCCCATGGGCTCCAGGTGTTAACACTCTCCTAAAATGTAACAATGGAGGCACTTACAGCAGCCAGGCCCTGCAGTATTGTGCTTGGGATATTAGATTATAGAAGGAGCTCACAGTTTCTCGGTTTCTTATTTATCAAATAAGATCAGAAAAGAAAGAAAAAATATTAACGAAGCTTTCTAATAGCAAAAACCACTGTGTTGATCTCCTCCACACTGAAGAAATATGTAAAAGAGTAGAAGAGCTATCATTTTAGATAGGCTGTGAGTCACATAAATGTTATGCATGAAAGTTAATATAACCCTTATTTGTATCATACTTTGGAAAACACAGGTTTAACATATTAATATGTAAACATATAGTCATGTAGCTTAAAAGAGAAAAATAGGTAATAACTTTAATACTAAATTACAAAATATTTGAGGTTCACACACACAAATACACTTGCTTAAACAACATATGCTCACATACACATAAGTGGCCAATTATGGGTCATGGAGACATGTGTCTTTATATCTTAAATTGTTCTTGCATTTTACTTAAATAAGGATTTCTCAAAGAGAATTCATTCTTTCTACTTGCAGAAATAATAATAGAATATTAAAATTTTATAAAAGCATGTGGCCTGTGTCAAGTCATAATGACTTCACCTGTAATAAAAGGTCTATTAATATGGATGAGTTAAAAATGATCTGGTTAATCGGTTTGAGACATGATGAAAATCTATCAGAGCAGAAAAAGAACTAAAGTCTCTACTTTCAAAAGTCAAGAACAATTAAATTCTCGCAAGCAGAATATCCAAGGGAATTTCACAATTGCAGGTAAGTGAAGGTGAGAAGCACAAAGACATGGTTAAGTCAGTTCCCACTAACTATGGAAATGAAGTTCCAAGTTTGTCTTCTTTTTTCAGTATGTGCATTGTTAAAGGGACTAGAACTTTTACTTCCTATGAGCTCAGTAATTCTCACAGATGCACATTTTGAACAAAACCCAATTGTTGTACTACATGTCTTCCATGATTTGCTTATAGGAGTTAAATCTATTAATTGCTTCATTTTAATGGCATGGTCTTACAATGGTTCCTTCTGTGACCAGTGTATTTCATCAGAGGAGATACTGAACATAGCACAGGCTGAAATATCAGAAGTTTAACTTTGGAAGTAGGACTGCATGCTCAACATGTCCAAAGCATCTGCTGTCTTTGTCTTCACTTGTCTTTACCATGTGCCTTATTGTGTGGCATCATTTCAAGGTCAAATACTTCTGCTGGAACTTAGTCATCACATCAACCTTCCAAACAGTATGTGAGGAGGAAAAGGATATGACATTAAGAAAACAAAAATCAAAACACTTAACAAAACACTAAACCAAAACCAGGAAACAAGGAAATCTAGCTGTCTGAAGCAAACAGTTCCAAGTTCCTCTCCAACCTGTATGAGCCTGCAGACATTACACTCCTGAGGCAAACACACCAAATGAAACACTTTTCTGTACCATTAGTGCTCAGAGAAAAATGTAAGCATTCTGTTAGAATAAAGCTAGAAGATATACTTTCTAGTCTTAAATTAGTATGGGCTTGAGCATAATTATTGTTATATTCGATGTTTGTAAAATGTCTTATCTGACCAAAGTGCTAGGCAAAGCATTTTAAATTAATATGCTCTTCTAAATATCTCTTATTTGAAAAGTGAGACAAGTATTGTTATTATACCTGTAAATAGATGAGGAAGCCGATGCTTAAAGAACTTGTCATGTATCACACAGTAGTAAATTAAAACATCAAGAGTTTAATGAGCCTGCTGATAACAGGTTCATTTGAACTGCACATTTGAAAAATAAAAAAATATAAAAAACAAAACACTTTAATGGCTATCTTGTGATTTCCATGATCGGAGTTGGGGAGGGAGACCACAGCAAGAGTCGTTACCTTTGTCATCAGAAATAAGCCTTCTTGTTTATGTATAGTGAGAAAATAAGTATGGCTACTAGTTACCAAGCCAGTTTAATAAAAATAGAAAGGTTTTCTTTTATATATTGTGTACTAAATCAAGAGAATTCCTTCAAATAACAACCGTTCTCTCCAGACTTCTTAAAAATAAAAAAGCTCAATAGTAATTCATTCTTGAGCTCAGCAAACAGCATAAAACAGTCATTTAGCTAATGAGAACTTTTAGAAACATTGATAATGAAGATTTGAACTTATAGCTTTAGAGCATGTGAAAATAGAAGCTTCATTGTCTTATCAGTACAAATTATGATATTTACATGAGATTGAACTATTCCAGTTGTGAATAAGACTAGCTCTTTATATCATTTATACTCAATTTCATAATTATCGAGTCACATAAATTTGTCATTGCGTTGTTCCCACTAAATATTTTCCCTTCCAGTCAGATGTTAACAAAATAGAGAAGATCTGAATTAACAGAGAGTGAGATAAGTCACAGTTAAGCACAGAGCACTTCAGTGAGGGGTTGGGGAAGAATACATTACAAAAGGTAAGAAAGGAGACGAAGGAGAATGTAACAGAAAGAGGGAAGTAGAGACAACGTGTTGATTTTTTTTAATCCAATGCAGGATTAAGCTTATAATTATAAAGTAAATTATAAGTATGCTGTCATAGAAATTAAAAAATTAAAAAAGGAGAGAAGGTGGAATTAAGAATGAGGTGGGGAAATCAGTGGGAGGTCGAAGGGGAATGGGAAAGATGGAAGGATAAATCCTTTACCCTATGGAACCATGTCAAGAAAAATACAAATTAAAAAAAAAGATCTAAATACAACTGAAAGCAAAAGGTTGGAAACCAATTACTTTCTTCCATGTAGAAGGAAAGGGCCTACCTATTTGAGACATTATCACATGCGTCCCAAAGTGTGCATCAACAAAAGGTTGAAATCAAGAGCTGAATTCTAACTCAAGCTCAGACACTCCACCATGAGGGCTTACCAATTGGTGTAAATGGCTGCCTCTGGTACAACATATTTTAAATCTGCCTATACGAGAAGCCCTCAAAAAGTTCAGTGGTGAGGCTAACACTGGTATAGTGGCTAAAGTCACCGATTACGGGAGCCTATGGAAGAACCAAAAGAAAAAGAAGAAGAAGAAGGTCCTCTCTCTTCTTCCTCTCTGCAACTTTACCTATCCAGTAAATAAATATTTTTTTCCCAAAAGTTCTTTGTGAATGTGTATTATGAAAAAATATGTATGGATTTCAATATTTTTCCCCAAACATCTTATCTTTCCATTCTGTTGTTCATAAACTTTTCAAATATCATCATATTAACAAGTTGCACATGTTAGCACTTTAATACAAGTTAGAAATACAAAAATATTTTTCTTACCTATTGTTTCAGTCTATATCATGATGGACTTTTGTTATAATCATACCACTGCTCAATATCATGATAATGCTGAGGCTCATAGAGGCTTCACGGAGCAACAAAATTACCAAGATGGCATGGCCAAAACCTTGCACATATACTGACTTCAGTACTTACACCTCCCTGCTGCTTCTTGATAACCAAACATCGTCTGGCTACCATGAACATGGGGTATGGCTGTTAAAGTTTGTGCTACATCATTTGCTGTCACTTGACTCCCAAGTAGTTCAGTAAAATAATTGAAGCATCAGCCTGGAGAGTAGCCCTCCTTTCCTTAGAGAAGGGGGCTTCACCCTGCATTTAGTATCATAAAGAAAACAAATAGATGAAAACAATAACAACAAAAAACTTGTACTTCAAGCTTCTTTCTGAAATATGCAAGTTCAATGTTGTCTCCACTGGAACAGTGAGAGAGTCCTCAACATTTCAACATCTTGTCTGAGAAAACGAAAATGGACAAGAAACTTTCCTATATACTGAAAAAAAGTGTAAGGAGAACTGAATTCTGCGTGATTTCATTGAGTTGTTCTTTATGCTTTCTGATTTTATATTTTTCCTTAATCTCCTTCCCCAGAGGTATGACGTTAAATAAATGTTTTGTTTGTTTATTTGTCATTTTTTTACTGTAACATAAAGGTATGGCAATTTAAATCAGCCAAGGCAGGTTGGAGTCTGTGCCTTAGGACTGAATGGGTGTGTTAATTAGATCTAAGTTTCAGTAAAAGTGGCAGGTGTATGACTGTAACAGCGGTTGGAAAAACATAGAACCTCACTGCCCCTTAGTACATTTCTCTCTACATGCCTTTTTGTTCCTCTGCAGCAATTTTTTCTTTTCTTTCCCGTAGTTGCACACGTAAAACTGAACATGTTTTCAAATTTTATCTCACTATTCTATTCAAAGTTCCATCTACTCTAGCTGCATGTGAAAATCTGACAAAGATTTTTGAATGTGTTACATAAGAAAACAGGATAGAAAGGCCAGGATAAAATAAAGGAAGAGAAGAATATTGAAATAAATTATTTCAGAATCCTTATGCTTTGAAACTTCAGAGATACAATAAACAGTGTAAGAAAAAAAGCACTTTTTGAGACATCTCAGATGCAGCGGGATATCAACATGAGTGCTGAATACTTTCTAAGTAGTTACAGAAAACTGAGTTACACTTTCACTATAATCTTCGTGTTTACTCTAAAGCAGAGTCTATTATAAATCTATCGTACCAAATCAAATCTGTAGTCCACCACAAAAGTCCTTTCAAGTTCTTAGTCAAAATTAACTTTGCGCTAGAATGGTAAGAGAAAATTTTCAAGCCCTGAATATAAGGAGAACAAATTATTTAATTAAATATGTTCTTTTGGGAGGTGCATCTAAATTATTTTTCATTTAAATTATTATGAAACGAGATGCGAGGCCTGCTTAATTCTTTCATTAAATTATGGACACTATACATAACAATATATCTGAGTTAATATTTATTACTTTCAATCGTATTATAATAAAATTTTTAAAACTCTTGTAATATGTATGCTGTAATTCACTACAGGAAACAGCACCACACAGCATTTATTTTTAAATCTCTTGACTGGTTAATTAACATTTCCTGTATTCTAACTTATTTACAGGAATAATTTTGTAGTATCATTAACTTCAAACGATTGATTTCAGCACATACTTAGTGAATTGCGCTTTGAAATTTCTATATTTTATTCACACATAAATGATTAAGACTTCCTTTCTTTTCTAGAATTATTTTCATTGTGTGTGTTCAAAATCATTATTCCATTTGTTAAGAAGGCTGGAAGTCAAATAATGGAAGCTTAGATCATAATTTCATGACAAATTAGGTGGATTTTGTCATTATTGTCATTAAGGCAAACTTTCCCTTTTCTGTCATTCTCTGCCTGACAAATTGATAACTACTTAAAAAAAAAAAAACTATTTTCCTCATTATCCACTGTCTTTCACTGTCACGGAAATGTTTAATAGCTTTTTATCCGACCCATCTCTTGATTAGAAGTAATTCACTGAGAGGTGTTTTAAAAAAAGCACACTGTGTGAGTGTAATTAACCTAGAAAAACAAAATCTGTTTTTAAACACTTTTAGGATCCACCATTGTGTCAGTATTGAGAGAATGCATGCATACCTGGCAACAGATGGCCTTGGTCACATAACTCAATTCTGACTATCATGTTAAGATTTGATTAATTAAAGGATTTTGTTTGGATAATAAATTGTTCCTATCAAACTGTAGGTTAAGGTTTGAAGCAGCTTGCTGATCATTTGTCTTGTCAAAGAACAGCGTCGTTAAGATCCAAATTAACTGCCATATGCTAGATTTCTTTGTTTTAAAACTGTTAAAAAATGTATTTCAGGAGATGAATGGCCTGGTCAAAGACGCTGGGGGAAGTTAATCAATGTTATTTGAAGATGCTTGTTCTCTGTCATCCATCTCAAAAGAAAGAGCAATCCTGTAACAATGACAACCAGGAACACGACAATAAAAAGTAGTATAGAATCTATAAAAGATACCTTTCTCTGGTTACCAGCTGAGTAAACGACAGTCCCGTGAGCAGTGGGAAACCAAACAGTAAGCTTTCAGAAAGGGAACACAGAATCAATTCCACCCACTCTGAGCGGAAGCTGGGTTACTGCCAGCCCAGATTAGCATCATTTCCTTCTGCAACACATCCTCACCATCGCATTCTGTTTGCTGCCCCAATGGGTCCCTTGGCACTATTACAGCAACACTGAAACGACTGCCAGAAATACAGCCTAGCTCAGAGAGTGGTGGAAAAATAGAAGTTTACTGTATTTTCCTTAAAAGAGTGTCTATGCATAAAACCTTCCCAATCATTCCTAGAATGAGGAGGTTGAAATCCTTTAAAAAATAAGTTTAAAAAAAAAAAATCAAGCTTAATAGCCATGCCCAAGGAATCTGAACGTGTAACTACCATGGGACACTTTACGGGTGTGGGTTGGGTTACTTACTTAGGTTACCGCCTGCATGATTTGAAGTTAGACATTCGCAGTCTGGAGAAAGAGGCGGTTTAATGACCCTTTATTCTCAGCTACAATTCTCTATCAACATTTCCCCAGATGCAGATTGTTAAAGAAAATGTGACTTTTACAAAGTAAAGATGAGATCATTATTTTACCAGACAAGATTTATTTATATATGATTTATTTTTGAAAGTGAGAAATGAAACTGGCCAGATTTTACATTCCCTGTCAGGTGTAACCGCACCCATACAAGCTGTTCTTAGAGACATCTGTGGGAACAGAACAACTGCCACTTTTCAGACCAAGTTTCTTGAATTTAAGAAACACCTGTTTCTATGTGGGAAATGACAAGACAAAACATAAATCTTAAAACTGTGCTATAAACGTATTTCAGAAACAATTCAAATAGTGGAAGATACTGATTTTTATGGTCTTTTCCTAATAGAGAATTCCTATTAATGACTCATTCATTGAAAAAAATAAACAAAAACAGCATACACTATTTGTTAAGACAAAGTTAGGTCCTAGGGCATAAAAATAAAAATATGAGCTAATTTGCCAAGAGAAAAAAATTGCTTCAAATTAGACATACAACGTGCATTGCAAATAGAATTAGTAGTATTTATACAGAATTAGAATTCCAAGTGTATAGTATGAGAAGAGATTTTTATTTTATATTACACGGAACATTATGGAGCAATTTGAAGGGTAAGAAAGAGACAAAAAAAAGTTAATTATAAGAAAATGGTATGAGTAGAGATAGAATGATGCAGTTATTTGGAGACAGTTATTTGAGTACCAAGTAAAGGAAGGCAGAGCACACTTGTTTTCTTCCCTCCATTAATGTCAACACACGGAAAACGAGTTAAAGACATGGAAATGATTCTTTACTTTTGGTGAAATGCTGGCAAGACTAGAGAGGAAAAGCAGAAAACTTTTTGCTAGAATAAAAATGGAAATAGCAGATGAACTTATGACTGATTGTGAAAGATAAAACGGTTACGATGACATGAGGGAAATTAGTGGGTGTAGGAGGGGTTGGGGTCTGGTCGGGGGAAACAGAAATCCCAGAGCCTTTGAAACTATGTCATGCAGTAATAAAATAAATATATATTTTAAATGAACAGAAATTCAACATAATCTAAGTTTATGAATTGACTCTCAGCAGCAAACCATCTGGGTTCTAACTGATCATTTAAACTTACAGGTTTTATAATGGTTGGAAAGTCATTTAACATTCTTCAACCTCATCTCTAAAATAGATGTATTAACAGGTTATTTTGGTTTATATGCAAAATTTTGGCCCTGTGTATATTAAATTGATAGTAGATACTAAATCTAAAATAACTAGCTAGTAAGTCCAGCTAATGTCCCGTTTATAGTTTTATTCCATTTTAACTCTTCATAGATTACAGCTCCACCTCTTGGTTAATGCGGTTTAATACTGTTGATTAGATCAACATTTTTTTTTAATGCATAAGTGTACTTAAACAAGTAAACATATTTAAGTCTACTTCAAAAAAAAGGAAATGTAAAACCATATGTGTACAAAATGTTTTTCAAATTTATAAATATTAAGAGTTTTCAAAAAGTTCATAAAACTACATATTATGAAAGGACTGTATGAATTTTAAAATGTTTTATGTAAAGAAGCTCATCTAATTATGTATTTTCCCCAGATCTTTTGAAAATCCTCGAGTCGGTGCACTACTGGTCACAAAATAACATTTTGATTTTTTCTCTTCATTATTTCCCCCCTTACTATTCCTATAGTAAAGGTGACTCATACTCTCTATTTCTTTGTTTCAAACACAAGCAGTTAGCAAAATAGGAAATTGGATGATTGTTTGAGATTTCTAAAACCAAAAGATCCTTTGAAAACCAACAAATTTCCATGTGGGGGCAAGCTTCTGTGTAATAATGAAAAGGATTGTTTATTCCAGAGTGGAAGAGGTATTCAATTGACAGAGGGTTAGGGTCCAGCACTGTCCGGAAGGTGACATCAGGTAAGCCTGTCAGTGGAGCCATCCATCTGGGGATGGTGCTGACTTTGAGGCAACCATTGTGAGTCTATGTAACTGCGATGGCACGTCCTTGAGCTCGGTTATATTCCAGAGGCCATTCACAACACAATCCAGCACTTCCCTCCCTACTCACAAAGAAGGTTCCAGTCAAGCAAATCTCAGTTGTTTTATTTCAAATCAGAAATCACAGATTAATGTATTGACTCCAAAGCCTGATATATACTTGCTTTATTTGGCTATCTAATTTTTAGCTGCAAATTCTGTAACTGTCTAATCGGAGTGAATGTTGTGTGAGGAGAATGTTGAAAGCAATGACAACACTATTAGCTAGTTACTGTTTGTACTTGGCAATACCTTCTATTTAAATCCTACTTCCAGACCTGAATCACTCCAAAACAGGAAAAGCATAATTTACGATTCAATTCTAACTCACAGGATAGTCTTCATGGGGACACACAAGGGCACAGCATGTGTTCATCTCTAGTGTAAGAAAATAGACTGTGATTCACTTGAGAATCAACTTTAACACAAAAAATAGCAGTAATGTTTATGGTTCACATCATATGCTCATTGACAGAGTTCTTACAGGAATCATCAGTGACCTCCATAAAGGAATATCCATGGCATTAGTCTGCAAGTTACTTAACGTCATAGCAGCTGCTGATAATGCCAACGTTTTCTCCCACCTTGACATGCTTTCTCTGAATTTTTTTTTCTGTGACAACCGAACTTGTTGGCATTCTGATGACCTAATAGATTTTTCAACCCTTAAAGGTTTAACAGGATAGCTTTTGTTCCGTATTTTTCCTAGGCTTTTTCCTTACGTTCATACCCCGTTCAATTGTTCTTGATATGGCTTCTATTTTCAAAGTTTTACATACTTACAGCAATATCAGTCCTCTCAGATTCAATTCTATCTATTCAGCTGCCTTCACAATTGCCCCATGGTTTGCTTCCAAATACCTTCAGTTTTGTCTGAAAAAGAGAACTTTTTGTGTTTTGTATAACTTGGCTATTTTCTTGGGGGGAAAAAAATCTGCACATCACTCCTTTTTAAAACTAGAAAGTAAAAGAAAAAAACAAATGGAATGTCTTAGTGGTTAACTGCCTGTCTATCATATCTATTCCATGACTAAATTCTGGTGTATAACTATTTGGCTTCACCTACAGTATTGCTGCCTAATAAATCCTAAAGTTAACTAATTTGGATTGCTATGAGAAACTGCCAATGGAACTCCTAATAAATTCAATCATGTGATAGCTATAAATAATGAATAATAATTTTCTTCAATGAATTTTTGTTGTTTTAGTAATAGATGCCTTCATTCTAAATTCTGAGACTGATGGATGGGCTAGAGGGAGTTTGAACTAAAAATAGCAGTCTCAGTCACCAGAAACTTCCAGCCTCTTCCAGCCCTGTCTCCTGCTTTCTCTCAGCTCATGCCATGATCCTCTTTCTCAAGCTCCAGCTGAGTAGCCATGTACTCGTTATGCATGCTCAGCTCTCTCCTGTGAGAAGGTTTCATTCGCATCCCTGCTTCTGGGTGCAAAAGATTCCCTCTTCTCCCAGTCAACTACTACAATTAGGCCAGCTGGAACGTCAATTCCTTAAAGATATTCTCACACCTGCTTAGTCTACATAGAATGTCATGTCTCTTAGTCATAATCTCTCACTTATTGAATGCTGAATCAGTTGGGAGCCCCTCAATGAACCTACTCAATGCATTTACTATTATTGAAAAGAAAAATTTGATGAGTGAAGAATAGTTGACAAAATGGAACAGGAAGTCAAAATCCCTTGTCTTTGCTACCATTATTGGTTCAATTCTTGGCCATCAAAGTAAATGACTCAGTCTTGGATTCAGGATTCTTTCAGTTTTCTCACCTTGATATATATTGATGTCTTCAAATAATTAGAGTTTCCCTAAATATCATTTATACTCATTTATTCTTCTTGATACATTTTCTTCCTTTCTGAAATTAGTGGCTAAATCTTTGAACTGATAATGATGCCACAGACTTTCATTATATGGCATATTCCAATTTCAGCAACTTTACTCTGATTCTAGGATTATCAGCATCACTAGTTTAATTATTGGTATGTTTATAATTGGAGGATGGTTAAAATTATATATTAAAATGAGCTACATGTTTATTTCAAGTCATATTATAGCTTCAATATACTCTACGGTAACACATCCATATACCACTGTTGGGGAAGCAAAGTAAGGGTACTGCTTGTTTTAGGTACCAAAATGGGATTCAGCCTCACTTAATAAAGACCCAATGTGATTGCTCACATACTGAAATATCTAGTGAGAGAATGACGATAGCATCACTGTACTGTAGTATCTAATCATGCTTTCAGGGTTCAATTTGCTATCTCAAGCTCTGGTTTCTATGGCGTTGGCTTCAGTTTCAGGTCTCCCCAGTGACAACTTGATGAGAAAAAAATTCAGCTCTTGTTCTTGCTCAAGTTTATGTTTAGCAGGAGAGAGCGAATGTGCTTGACTTAGAAATAAAACCCAAGAACTTCCATTGAGGATTTGTTGACTAGTTTAGTGGATGAGAAGTACTCATCACAAACCACCCGAAGTTGTGACAGGAACAGTTGATGGGTTAATGGGTATTATTCACATGTCCTGTTACTGGAGCTTAGCCTATAGTTAGCTCCCCAGGAAGGGTGTGCTAGGATAGCAACACATGGAGTAGGAAGATTTGCACAGAGATGTAAACTGTTTCTCAAGCAAGTGTTAGATGTTGTATTTCAAAATGCAATGACGGCTCCGCAAGGCAGCCTAGTGGCTGATGCCCTCACCTTACATGTGCCGGGATCCCATATGAGTGCCGGATTGTATCCCAGGTCCCCACTTCCTTCCCAGCTCTCTGCTTGTGGCTTGGGAAAGCAGTCGAGGCTGGCCCATAACCTTGGGATCCTGCATCCCCATGGGAGACCTGAAAGAAGTTCCTGGTTTCAGAACAGCTCAGCTCTGGCTGTTGCAGCCACTTGGGGAGTGAATGAATGGACAGAAGATCTTCCTCTCTGTCTCTACTCCACTCTGTATACCTTTTCAATAAAAGTAAATAAATCTTTTTTTAATGCAATGAATATTTCTTATATTGACTTCCTATAGTATTTTCCATTCCCATAGATTCTCTCTGTATGTCTCAGTAATGGCTTATTGTTTCTAGAATTGCAAATTTGTCTCTAGTTATTTCATTGTAAATAAGATAATTTATTATTTTGAAAATATGAGTAAAAGAAAGTAAACTTCAGAAACTAACATCTGAAAAGTTAGAAGCTTATTGAAGTAATTATTTAATAACTCAATAACAATATTCATATGTACTAACTGTTGTATAGTTTTCTCATCCATTATACATATTTTTGTTCAATTCTTTCAAAAATAAAAATAGCCATGAGCTTCAACCACCACAAATACTTCAGCTCAGAAACGGTGCAGATCAATGAAAATTGTCAACTGTTATGCTTGATGGAAATTATGGCATGGATATTATATAGTGCCTTCAGCTTATGACTGGCCTTCCACACATCTCTTCCATACATAATCCTCTCTGTGAAAGAGTTTGAGAAACAAAAAAGATGCATAGACTTATTTGTTAGAATTTCTAACAATCAAGAATGCTAGTGTGCAATGTGAGACCAGCTTCAAAGAAAGAAGAGAAAAAAGGCAGCCACTTAATCTACTCCAGGACATAGAGATATTTTGAACAATTAAAACGTGTTTCAAGGCTAAAGACACATGTCAAAATGACATAACAAATAATCAAAAAGTAATCCCCTCATATGTCAGAACAATGTTGAATCTGTAATTAGAATCCTGCTACTTCATAGCTGTATTCTAACATTAGAATTATTTCTGGCTTGTGCATTGCAAATACTATTCTGTTTAATACACATGACTTCCTTGAATGCTTTGTTCAGGGAATCATTTGCCATTGATTTGTGTTCAGGTGCATTTATCATGTTATCCCAGCACTGTAATTAAATGGCTGAGGTCATTCTGTATATGAATGCTCCGTGTTCTTTTATAGCCATTTACTCAGCTCAGCGTCATCTGTGGACGTCTAATGCTGCTTCTGCATCATCATCCGGTACAGTCTTAATAACATTCTCACAATTTAAATGCCCTTCATTTCCAGCTGCGGTTTTTGATCCTAAAGTTTCATCAGTTGTAGATCACAGTATAGATTTGTGCAGTATTAAAATTGCTGTGTTGAAAAAGATTTAAATAGTTCATAAGTCTTGTTCCCTGCCTTTTGAATCTCATACAAAAAGATTAGATGATTGCATTTTATTTTCACATATTGAAAGAAACTCTCAGCCTTCCCTCAGTGTTTATTGGGTTTCATAAAGTAGATTTGAAATCACTTTGCTCAGGGAGTGAAATTGGCAGGGCGTAGAATTGGGCAGCTTCAGCTTATATCCCTCTGACTCCACCACGTTTTCACTTAGATCAATTGTTTCACTTCATTCAACTATTTCCAACCAAAGACTGTTCACGGCAGGAGCTGAAAGCAAACCTATGTCATAAGAACGTGAAACTGCTCCAACGGGTGACCTTTGGTTGGGACATTTACTTGCCCATGGTTTCCTGATAAAAGCTGAAAGTGGATGCTCAGCTCTACCTCTCCACCTCCTTTTCTCGTTCTGCAGGTGCCATTTCTGTGTTGCGATCTGAAAGTCCTCTCTTCTCCAGCTCCATCCTTGAACATGTTTCCATCATGACTCACCACATTCTGTTCTTTGCTTTTTAAAGACGTACACTAATGTGACTTTCTGTTAGAAAATTTTATCTTAGGTTCAGTTATGTACAATGTCTTCTTGGTTTATCTTTTGATGGAGATGCAGATAAAAGATAGGAAAGATAAACATACCCATATTTAATTTTAAAAAGATTTGTTTATTTTTATTACAAAGTCAGTATACAGAAAGGAGGAGAGACAGAGAGGAAGATCTTCCATCCATATTCACTTGCCAAGTGACCGCAACGGCTGGAGCTGAGCCAATCCGAAGCCAGGAGCCAGGAACCTTTTCCTGGTTTTCCACGTGGGTTCAGGATCACAAGGCTTTGGGCCGTCCTTGACTGCTTTCCCAGGCCACAAGCAGGGAGATGGATGGGAAGTGGGGCTGCCGGGATTAGAACCAGTGCCCATATGGGACCCCGGTGCGTTCAAGGTGAGAACTTAAGCTGGTGGGCCACTGTGCTGGGCCCAAAACACCCATATTTTAAAAGCTGCCCTACAGCATCTGAAGGTGTTGTTTTCATTTATACAGAATTGTTGTTGTATCAACTCAGACACCTAATTTACTGCATCATTTACTTATTCCATAATTCATGGACCCTAAGGTAAATGCTTTTCATATTTTAACAATTGCACATCTTAATGTGTTTTGTTAGCATACATATGTCATAATTTAAGCAGCATAATATTTCCTTGGTGGTAAATAAATTAAAGGGAGAGCTTAACTAATTAATGACATATAAATTATATCAAATTTTGCAAATTCTTCCTACATAGCATCTCTATGTTTAAATTAAGATATATGTGTGTCTGTATTTCTAATAAAGCACTTCGTATTTTCTCCAGTTGATCAGTGATTTTTTAATAGGAAATTAATATCTGAGCTCCTCCATGTTTTAACTCCATTTACCCAACTAGATACAATAACTTTTTTTCTTAGACATTTGAAACAAAAATCTTAAATTATGCTCAGAAACTTGAAATGAATGAATTTGATGAGATGTTATTTCTAGTGAGTGTTTATTTGATGTCGAGACTGAAGACATGATAAGAATACTCTTTAAGAAGCCAAATCTCATCTATTTTCATTAAGTTGCCATTTACAATCATGTTTAATGCTCAGGAAGAAACAAAGATAATGTTAGAGTTTTTTTTAAAAATCACAGCTATGAGAAAAAAAATAGGATGTCTCAAGGTGAAGATCAATGTCAGGAGAAGCAAACGGTAGCATTTATGAAGTAATGGGAGCAAATAGCAACATATTGTGCGGAGTCAGACTTAGTTCAGTTCTCTATATTAATTAGATAACTGGCTAGATATCTGTGAATACTGTAGACCTCATAATTCACCAGGCATCTGTATCAGTTATTGAATTTTGATATGAAATGTACCAGCTCAAAATATTAATGCTAAGGATAGAATTTTAAATGTACAGAATTCTAGTATAAGCAGAAAACAGAATGTTGGTCATCATTATTGGTCCTTCCCTGCTTCATAAAACCATGCGCTTACCAAACATTTTATATGAGGGAGAGGGGGAATAGAGATTGACATACAGACCCAGAGAAAGAACAGACTGGGACAGAGATGTATGGAAGGAGAATATGCCAGAAGAGCATTTCAAATGGACAGAGGAAGGCGTATTTTTTTCCCAAGATGTCAGATAATGAGTTTTCTGTAGAGAAAGATCCCTGTGATTTTGCTGATGACACTAGAGTAGTGATGAAATGTCAGAAGCTAAAAGCTGTGTCCGAGGAGACTGCGCTCCAGGTCTTTGTATTACAGCCTGAAAAATGATGTCTCTGCCCCGGTGGCTTTCAGAGTTGGGCGTCCTGAGATGACAGACATCTATTATTGCAAACGTGTCCTCATGTGCTGATGGCTTCACAATCTGAGACCAGGAAACACCCAGAATCATTCATTGGCTTTCTCATTGGGCATATTGGGGCTAACAACTCAATTTTCAGGCAATTTTATCTTCTGCAAACTTCGTTTACTGGTGAGTCACATCCACTTCCTTTACAGTAATGGACTGACCTTGCTTTGAAGTGACTCTCACGATAGACGTAGTCCTGGAGACAATAATAGCACCGGTAGCTAAGTCAGTGACAACATCAGAAACGATGTTCTTTGGTGACAGTCACCGATATCCCTGCTACTTTTTCCCTCTGAGAAATACGACAGACCTTTCTCCAAATAAATGCAAGCTTTTAGTTTAACTGACTCCTATTACAAATATGCTTGTGATATACAAAAAGGAAGCTGGAATAAAACAAATGCTAATATGGGAGGACCCTCTTCCAGTTTATGAAAGTGTAACAATCAGAATGATAGCTTAATAAAATACTTTTTTTAGAAAATATTATTAGCAACTTCTGGTTGTGTGTATATATATGTGTATATATATTTATATGATGTATATATGTATATATGTGTGATGTATATATATGATGTATATATATATATATATGATTTGTTTCATATATTTAATAGCCATGAAGATAGAAGGAGTAACAAAGCATTTTTCCTTTACTAGTTCACTCTCCAAATGACTGGAACCACATGGTGTGATCCAGGCAGAAGCCACACGCTCGGAACTCCACTGACCTTCCTACTCCAAAAGCTGAACCAACTCCCTTTTGTCTCTAACGTGGAGAGAAGGGTAGAGTTGTTTGGCAATTACTTAGACATTGGCTTGTGGGTGTTGGGGCTTGGGGGGGGGGCTGAAGAAAATGCAAATTTTATTGTAGACATTTTTCTGCGGTTGAATGAAGGAATAAATGTAGAAGAAACCAACGGAGTATACCAGCCTTTACATATCAAGTCTGTCCTTCCAAAGCATCCTTGGGTGGCTCTCTTGGGTGACTGAGGGAGGGAATATATGTAATAGCAAATCAGTATTTACAGATGACAAGTGTTGTAACTCTTCAATAACCAGCTCCAGAGGTTCCCATCCTGTCACTGGGGACAGAGTATCTGCAACCTCTAACCACACACACACACACACACACACACACGCTGTTACACACGCATACACATACACACAAATACACAGACACGCTTTTGGGCCCATTATAAAGTTCTTGGGCAGATTTTAAGAATTGTACATCCAGGAAGTCTGTCTAGAGGGAGCCTCAACCAGGAGGATTGAGGAGAAATGGAGAGCCTTGGTTGTAAAACTCAAGTCTGAATGCAGACTGATGTCCCAGTTTTTTTCTGAAATGCCCACATGGTCCATCAGCAGCACATCTGTACACTGAAATTTGCTCCACTGCTGACTCACCACTTCTGTGTCCCTACCTTCATACTTGACCATCAGGAGATCATGAACCCGAGTGGCTAGGAACGACCACCCACTCTTGCTGCAGAGCGATGGGGAAATGAACAGGTGTGCGATAAAGCAAGCAAATGCAAATGTTCATGATGGAATATAGGTGATGATGAGTCATTGATCTCCATTAAAATCATCATTACCCTATTTGTTTGAAATATGTAGTTTTTTAAAATATATAAAATGTGTAATAGAGCACAAAGAGCTTTGAAGCCATTTGAATCCTCTGGCTGTGAAAAATTGAAAGCAGATCCTGTCTTGCTAAGGAACTTTCCAGCCCCTTGTATTTTTTTGTTAAAGTGGCTCAATTCCACCTCAGTCATTCACGTGCACCTGCCAAGTTTGAAAAACCAGGTCAAATCCTCTTAACTCACACGTAACATCAGCTGATTCATGACCCCTATCTCAGCAATAACCAAGCCCATAAGAGAACCCTACTCTCTGACAGGTGCTCATCCTGTATGCAAGCCAGGTGTGAACCCCTCTCTACCAGAGACCACAGTTGAAATATTGCCTGAGTCTCTGTGTGCGTGTTCACTTTCTCACCTTGTAATACATAAAGTGTACTATTTTGTTTACTTTATCTGTGTCAGTACTGAGTATAAGAGCCTGGTGTAGGAGAATGAATGCATTGCTGTGCATCACCTCCAACACACCCAGGTCAAAGCCTCCCTACTGGGGAACTGTTTTGTCTTAGACACACACCCACCCAGGACTGGACGTGAGACAACCCAAGGAGCCAGCCCCTGAGATGCCCGCTGTGGAAGGTGGTTTCATGGCATCTGGTACACTCCCCTAAATTAATGGTGGTGTAAACCCTCTAGTTCCACCCACAGATACAATCACTACCTGGGCCAAACTCTTAGATCACATATAACTATGCAGTTATAGTTATGCTTCCTGCACATTCCATTGTCTAAAAAGTCGTGATACCTCCAGCTGCTACAGCTTCATTCTAACAGGTGTACAGAGCCCAGAAGGTAAAAGAGAGTACTACTTCTCTTTTATACCATTAGCCAGAACTTATTTTCAATGAAAGCTTGATAAGATCTTATTCTAAGTAAGCATGTGTCTTGTCAAGAATTTGGTGTCCTGCTATATTATATATTAAAATGTTCATCAACAACTTGTTTTCTGTGGAGACCAAGGCATTGAATACTTTCAGCTTCACATACTGTACATTCCCTGCCACAAATACTAAAGTTCTTGTGCAGAAGCAGTCTTCAGCAATTTGTGAATGAATGAACATGACTATGGTCCAATAAAACTGCATGTATCAAAGAGTTGATAGGCTGATTATGACCCCAGGGTCACAGTTTGCCCATTCCTATTCCAACATGATAAAAAAAAGATACTGGAAGACAGCCAGTGGTCTCTAACATGAAACTATTACAAAGTATAATGTTGAAATAGAATGGAAAACTGCCTTTTGCCTCTTGCCTATTACTCTTGACTTGAAAACACTGCTCAGGTATCCTGACCTTAAGTAACAAGAAGCTAGGCTTTCCAACATAGTCTAATTCATGGCTGCTGTCCTGATGTTGCTCTTGGTACCACTAGATCCAGTATGACTGTTTGTGAAAAAAGTAAACATAAAAAGAGGATTGTACAAAGTTTAATAATATTATAGCTCATGGCTAAAAACTAATAACAGCCCACATGAATATAAACTTGTGAATACATTAGCATGAAATATCTATATAATGGGAGCCCATTGCTTGATACATGCAAACTATTGATATAAGCAAAAACTTTGAAACCCTAAAAAATAAGTATGTTTATTCAAAGAAATTGTACAAAAGTAAAGCATACTCTTTGTTGCCATTTACTGGAATCTCTAGAAAATGCAAACTAATTGATAGTGACATGAGCTGAGCAGTGGGTGCCTGGCAAGTTTAGAGTAGGAGAAGGCAGGAGCTGGGCAATACAAAAGGACATGGGAAAACTTGAGGAGTTCCATCTCTTAACTATGACAGGAGTTTTATGAGTGTGTATGTCTGTGACAAAACTTACCCAATTATATGGTATACGTATATATTGCTTCTTACACACTAATTCATTTCCATAATGTCATTCCAGTTTGAACTATAAAGTCCACCCATCTAACATCTGCCAAAGGGATTTTTGATGATTTGAAATGTCAATTATATTAAAAAGCATAAAAATAAATAAATGGGAAGGAAAAATAATTTGGAAAGAAAGGAGTTGTATAGTAGGAATGTGAATAATATCAAGCTATTACTATGCCTGTATGTATTACCAAATTTGTTCTTAACAGATGAATTATAGAAGAATCTTTAAAAATTATTGATGGCTAGCATGGCTAGTTTAGCCATCAAGTCAACCCAACTTAATTTATTGACTTAAAAATTGCTATGACTGATTGCTTAGAAGTAAATTATTTTCCTCTAATTGGTCTCTTGAAGTGTCAATAAAAGCAAATTGGCCACTACAGTGATGAATCTTGTTGTGCATGCTAACTAGCTGAATGCATAAAGACCTCTATTCATATTCAGTAACATGTGCCCACATATTTCCTGCTAACTATTGGTTCTTCATTTCCATTTCTGAATAGAATTAGAGCAATTTACTTCTAAAACTTTTTTTTAAAGTATGTGTTTCTGATTCTTTTATTCCATAATTGCCCTACTTGGTCAATCATTGCCATGTCTATTTTACATGCTAATCGCACATCAGCAGTGGTTACACATTTTCATGGCAGTTCCTCAAGATGCTCAAGTTTTGACTGAACTCATTCTACTTCCAATTTCCTTTTCTTCAAACTTTCAACCTTGACTAAATTATCAATTTCTTCATGAGCTAGTCCTGCATTTTGAAATTTAAACTTTAGACTCTTGAGCCATTCCTCTTCAATCTTATGAAACTACAAACTTTTCAGTGTAGAAACCTCAACGTGTTTTACTTTAAATTCATGAGTTCCAAGTTTCAGAAACCCCGACTTTCATGTTAACCTTTGCAGGGAAATGTATTTCTAGTCAAGTGAAAGACATTAACATAAAAAGATATAATTTTTGTTGTTGTAATAATCTTTAAATTGTGTTTCAAAGGCAATATTAGCGGTGAAATCCACCCTGATGAGTAATATTTTCCTCCTGGTATATCCTTGAGTCGGTTCTTGATTTCCAGTAACTTTTATCAACATTTATGTTTAGTGATATGCTGCATATACCCATGTAAGTCAGAGACTTTCCAATAGGTTTCTCAAAGTTTCCGCTAATTTATAATGTATATCACACCAAGTCTCCAGTAAGAGGAAGCACAGCTTGGTTAACTATTTGGTTCGTGTCTGATTGTTCCTAGTTGGCATTATCATTTGCTTCCCAAGTGAAACAATTGACTCCATCCAGGAGTAGAAGATAATTTCAGATCTAGGAAGGATGGGGAAGTGGAAGGGTGTGGTCATATTTCTATGGGCAAGGTATGTTGATATGGACAACATCAAAAATCATTTTTACTCAGGGCAACTTTAGAGCTGCAATATAAAGCAAATCATCTCCACGCAGTCTCCTCTATTACTTCAACTCGAGCTAGAATTATGTTGAGGGATTTGCATACTCTTGTGGATCTGCAACTCATGTTCTGCCAGTGCAGGCATGCGCATAACTCTATTTCAACCATTTAAACATCGTTAATTAAACAAATGAGATAGCAACACAGCAGGAACAAAAAGCTGCCCAAGCCTCCCCCAGTTCCTCTCACTCTGAAAGAGGAGGATTCCGTCCATGTGCCTCTGTAGGCGTGTGTAGCCATTCTTTTTCCTTCTTCCTCCTTTTCTTTCCTCGTTCTTTCGCTTCCCCTACCTGTTGCTCACTCCTCCTTTGAGTCTTTTTTTGTATTTTCCTAATTGTTTCTCCCCATTGTACCTATCTTCCTCCTATCGCTCTTCTTTATTTTTTTCTACTTTCTCGTCCCTTCCCTGCCACCTGACAGTTTTTTCCCATCCTTGCCTGCTAATCGCCTTTATTTGACAGGTTTCATTATAAATACTTTCTCCCATGTGAAAGTCCATGTGCACTGCTAATCCAACCAGCAATTGCACTATAGAATAGTCTACAGGGTTTTTAACACATAGGAGGGGGGTTCACTCTTTGGCTGAAGTTGAACTGTTGTACAACACCGTTTTGGTTTTTTTCTCTGTCTGTGTTCATTTTAGGAAAGCGAGTTCTTGTGCCACCTGGTGTCCATAAAGGAAAATACACTCCGAAACATTCAAACTTTCTTCAACAGAATCAGAGAGGCCTAACCTGCTGTGGTTATGCATACTCTATTCTATGTTTGTGGCACATCAGTTTGCGTCAAGGTGGTATCCTTCATCACGGTGCCCTTCTGGGAGCTAGATAGGAAGTGGAGCAGCAAAGATCAACCTATGCCTGCATGGGATGAGGACTTTGCAGCTGGCAATTTTCCCTTACACCTTAATGCCACTCCTATCAAGATCTTATAAATCTGATGAAGCAGCTGTAAGAACAGCGAGCCCATCTTATTGACAACGCAGCAGACTGAACTGTTCAACGTGACTGACAACTCCATTTGCCAAGAAGCCAGCTGAGTGGCAGTTTCACTTGCACAATGTCCATTTTGAGTGGCGTCTTAACACCAAGAACGCATGGCTTGACTGGCAGTTTCACATACAAAGAAGCAAAGCCCGGGTGCCTCTGAGAATTTGAGGAAAGGATGTGGCAGAAATAGAGGTTGGTAGTTTGGCGAACTTCCTCATCCATTTCTTCAGCTGCACTGTGAACATGCTATCACAGCTGCTTAGAACATGTAAGATGTACTGAGATTGAACATAGCTTTGTGTCCTACTGCAAGAAAGCTCTTACAACTCTTAAATGGTTTAAAACACAGTACTGTATATTATTATATGACCTCATTTATATTATATTTCATTGCTGACATTTTGGTCATGCATAACCATTGGCATCCTTTGTTGTTCAATGATGCCACACTCTTTCTTCAGGAGCTTTCAAGGTAAGTTAGACTTTACGCTCTTAGAATCTTTTTTCAGCATTGAAATTATGTGAAATTTGTATCTGTCTCCTACTCTGCAACGGCTAAAACACCTTCTCCACTCTGCTTTCTCTTGGCCAGCAAACGTTTCCTAGAGGGAGAATGACCAGGATGGACACTGCAGCTGCGGATAACGAATGGGCCATCCTCAGGTCCAGGACATCTTGAACGTCAGTGGACACTTGCATTGGAAAGTTCTCGCCGATAGTACCCCTTCTGGCTGTTAATCTGACATAGATTTTCCTATTAGACTATGCCACTTTAATTCTGTTCATTCCAAACGCTCTTAAGAAAACCTCTTGCTGTTGCTTCTTTCTGTTCTCTAAACTTCAGACTGCAGCTGCTATGCTGGCAGGAATAGTCCTGCCCGGAACTTGTAATTTGTGATCGTTTTTCATCTAGTAGCAGATCAAAGATGTATTTTCTTTTTTAAAGGCACATTTTACTTGTATTTGAAATGCAGAGACACGGAGAGAAGGAGAGATGAGAAGATCAGGCATACCTGATGAGGTCATTTACTAAAGGCCTCAGTTTAACTTTGTTGTCTCTACAGGTGCTATCTGCAAAAAGAGCCAGGTCTGAGTGTTGGCGCTTAAACATGAACTTGACAGAGAAACATGAGCAGGGTATACAGAATTCAATTAATAACAATCTCTATCCAGAATTTGCATTTTTAACCAGAAATGCAGATTCCCGATTCTTCAGGTAAAAACCCGCATACCCTCTCCTCTTTGTGTTTGATTTGAAGAGTTTCTGGATGAGACCCAGGGATCGTGTCCCACTCAACTCATTAATAGAGAAGGATGCCAGTGCCCAGGAAGAGGCATTGACAAGCCTGAGCCTGCTGAGCCAGGGAGGTCTTCCTCTCTGCCTGGAGGGAGGTCCTTGGTCACTTTCTCCCATCCACAACTTTGTCTGAAAATGTCCTTTTCATAACTGCTTGCAGGTAAAGGCCGCAGTTCACCTGCCCACTTCAGACAAAGCACTTTCCATGCTCGTGCTGCGCACATGTTTATTGCAACCCCATCTGGTGGTAGTGCGTTCTTAAGCCATGAATGAAAGCCCAAACGAGTCTCCCATGAGGCTTTCCATGGGAGTGTTGTCGGAAAGTTGGATGGAAGGCAGAGATGCTGGCACCCCCAACAGCAGGCTCACAAACAGGCAGCACGTGCCTTCCAGGGTGGCTCCGATCGTGGTCCCAAACCATCTCCTCCTATTCCTTTTGAAACACCAGACTTCATATCTTACCTTTGTTCTGGTTACTTTTCCTTGTTTGGTTGCTCCGTTTTCCACAACCTAGTGTGCTAGAGCCAGGCTGAAATGAGAAGCTATTTCAGATGGTCCTCATCAGGAACTCCCGAAGCGCCTTACCAAAACATAGTACCTGCCATTTTGCAAATAATAATCCTTTTTAGGGGTCTGTGGGAGCCTTCAAAACAGTCCCTGTGTCTTTTTCAGCTTTGCATCCCAACTACTCACGCATTTGCTCTGAAAGTGCTGAAGCAGGAAAGCAGTGAGTCAGCAGCCAGCCTCAGGAGGAGCCAAGGGGGTTTTTGAAACTGGCTTGTGTTTAGACATCTAATAGGTATCGATCGCCATCTACTGGCCGATCTGTAGCACCGCAACCAAATAATGGAATTCCTCTCCTGGAATATATCCACGTATCTGGGTTAGATGCTATGTCCTTACAAATGTCTAAGTAGAAAGAAAATAACAATTACTATTTCCCAACATTGAATATGGTGACACATAATAAGCACATTCTTTAAAACATTATTTCTAAAAAAAGGTTCATTGAGGATAGCACAGTGGCGTCTTGGAAGCACAGTTCCTACAGCTTTACGTTTGGATGAGGCCGCACACGGCGTGCTGTCGCTGGTCACCCGTTTAATTTTTTTTTTTTAAAGATTTATTTTTATTATTTTTTCATTGGAAAGGCGGATATACAGAGAGGAGAGACAGAGAGGAAGATCTTCCGTCTGATGATTCACTCCCCAAGTGAGCGCAACGGGCCGATACTATGCCGATCAGAAGCCTCTTCCGGGTCTCCCAAGCGGGTGCAGGGTCACAAAGCTTTGGGCCGTCCTTTCCCAGGCCACAGGCAGGGAGATGGAAGGGAAGCGGGGCTGCCGGGATTAGAACCGGCGCGAGGACCTTTAACCACTTGCGCCACCGCGCCGGGCCCCACCCGTTTAATTTTTATGTTTAAAAAAAACTGAAAGCAACACTTCATTAATATGCATCTTGGAATGCTATCCTATAGAAACGGAATTCTTGACGGAATGCAAAAGTTGAATACATGTTTCCACAATCCAGGAAATCCTAAAATCTATTAGGGAAATATGTTCATTTAGAAAACTCTGAGCGTCATAGCCCCCATTCTTGCCAAATAGAATGTCAGCTAATGAAACTATTCCAAGATTGGCAAAAAAAGGTAACAACACAGAATTCCTAAATCAACTATTTCAAACATCAATCAGTTTCAAAAGGCAGTGCTTTGGGGAGATGAGAGCCGTGTGCATACGGACTCACGGACTGGGGGCGCTTGGTAAACTGTGCTAGCACCATCAGCATTGAAACTCCACACCGGAGAGAGAAACACCAAAAAAAAAAAAAAATGAGCAGAATTTGTGTTTTTACAGTTCTTAAAAGGGAGGAACAACAAAGGAAGTGAAAAATATTTGACAGGAAATCTTTTATTTGATGAAAACTAAATCCACACATTCAAAAAAAAAAAAGAAGAAGAAATCTTAAACATTAAAAATACAAAAGAAAACTACAGGAAGTGACATTATAATTTCTTAAATCTAGTAATATAGAAAGAAATAATTGAATAGAATGTGCAACAAAATGCACAAGGAGAATTAAGATATCAAATTCAATTTCTCATAGGAAAAAATAAGTGGGAAAATGAGAGCAGAGATGAAAGCTGCACAGCACCAGGAACAGAAGTTGGCGATCTGGACTTCCGTACGCAGTGCCACAATCCTTCAGAAAGGATGCAACATGGAAACGCTGGGCGGGTATCCAAACTCAAAGCCCCCGTAATCACGGCTGAGCTGCTCCAAGGACGCCCTGCAGCATGTCCTTCCGGCAGAAGAAAAGTGGTTCCATCCACGTGACCGTGACCCTGAGTTGGTGCTGAACAGTAAAGATTGCCTGATACAGTAACTATATGCATAGCAGACACAGAACTTTTACCTTATCTTTAAAAGATGATTGATTGATGGATGGATGCGAGAGTTCACAGTAATAGAGACAGAGAGACACCGAGAGATCTTTCATCTCTTGATTAACTCCCCAGAGGGCCTTAAATCCGGCCAGAACTTGGCCCAGAGGCAGCTGGGAACTTGATGCGTGTCACCTCCCTGAGTGTCAGCGGCCCTCCTGTTTGTGCCGCCTACTGCTGCTTTCCCAGGCCTTGAGCAGGGAACTGAGTCTCAGAGGAAGCTGTTAGGATGCCAACCACCACCCACATGGGATGACAGCGTCACAGGAGGTCCTCCCGTAGTCCTACAATATTGAAGTTATTTAAAGGGTAGTTGTATTTTAAAAAGGAGTAATCAGTTGCTTTGCTTCATATATAATGTAGTAAAATGAATAACATCAATAGCACAAAAGCTGAATGACAAGTGACTGTGGTCAGTGAAAAGCATTTGCTATACACTCAAAACATCAGGACTGCCAGTAAAGAATATGACTCAGAAGTTGACAAGAAGTTAAGAATCAAACAAGTACTTGGCCCGGTGCAGTAGCCTTGTACTCACTTTGTACTCACGAGGATCTCATATGGACGCCAGTTCTAATCCCGGCAGCCCTGCTTCCCATCCAGCTCCCTGCTTGTGGCCTGGGACAGCAGTCAAGGACGGCCCAATGCTTTGTGACCCTGCACCCGCTTGGGAGATCCGGAAGAGGCTCCTGGTCCTGGCTTCGGATTGGCTCAACTCCACCCATTGCGCTCGCTTGGGGAGTGACCCAGAGGATGCAAGACCGTCCACTCTGTCTCTCCTCCTCTCTGTAAATCTGATTTTCCAATAAAAATAAAAATGAAAATAAAAATAAATCTTTTAAAAAAGCACTTAATTATTCCATGAAATTGAATAAAATGAGAGTCAAGGAGGCAAAGGACAGTTGTAACAATTAAAAATCACATGAAATCTGAGAAATTTTGACAAATGAAATCAATTATTTCATTAAATGTGCATATTCCATCAATAAAATTGAAAAGCAAATATTGCCTAATTGAAAAAAGAATATAATTCAAATGCATTTTGCCTATAAGAAATCTACCTTAGAATTCATGATAAAAAAATCAGTGTTAAAGACTGAAAGTGAATATATTAAATGAATATTAATGAAATAGTCTGGGATGGGTGTATTAGTGCCACTCAAACAGAGTTGAGTGATGAGTCTCCTTCCATTTATAAGGTTATTTAATAATGGAAAAGAGGTCAAGCCATCAAAAAGCAATAACTTTCAATATGTAGCTAACAAAAAGCAAAACTGAGACACATAAAGAAAAATCGAATACAACTGTAAGAAGAAATTGCATATCCACAGGATGGAAATTTACATATGTATTCTCCATAATTCTTTAGAGCTGCCAGAGACTTAAAAAATATGGATACGAGTGACAGTAACAACACTGTCAACCAACTTGAGCAAAGCGTTATTTATGAACCATTCTGCCCAAGTTGGTCCTACTGTGCGTTGCGAGGCAGCTTTCCGGGAGTCCCGAAGGAGGGGCCGGCACAGCTGTTGAGCTGACAAAGCTGCAACTGTGACATCATCATTCCGTATAAGTGCTAGTTCATGTTCAAATTGCTCCAATTCTGACCCATCTCCTTGCTAACGGCCCGGGAAAGGCAGCAGAACGTGGCCCTACAGGCCTGGTGCTTCACTCCTGCCTGGCCTATGTGGATGAAGCTCATGGCACCTGGCTTCAGCTGGTCCGTGTGAGCAGCGAACTAGTACAGGGAAGATTCTCTCTCCCCCTCTCTCTGTCTCACCACCACTGTAAAGCTGCATGTCAAATAAACAAGCCTCAAAGTTTGAACTGAACTTTCATAAAACTGCTCTCACCATACAATGGAATTAATTTTAAAAAACAATATTGGGCCCAGTGCTATAGCCTAGTGACTAAATCCTTGCCTTGCATGAGATGGGATCCCGTATGAGCAGTGGTTCGGGTATAGTCTCTTCCCATCCAGCTCCCTGCTTGTGGCCTGGGGAAGCAGTCGAGGACGGCCCAAAGCCTTGGGACCCTGCACCGACATAACAAACCTGAACGAAACTGTTGGCTCCAGGCATCAGATGGGCTCAGTGGCAGCCATTTGGGGAGTGAACCAAGAGACAGAAGATCTTTCTCTTTGTATCTCCTTCTCTCTTACATCTACCTTTCCAATAAAAATAAATAAATCTTGTTTTAAAGAGAGGAGGAGACACAGAGAGGAAGATTTTCTGTCCGATGATTCACTCCCCAAGTGACCATAATGGCTGGAACTGAGCCAATCTGAAGCCAGGAGCCAGGAGCTCTTCTGGGTCTCCCACAGGGGTGCAGAGTCCCAGTCAAAATCAACAACATATATAAAATAATCTCTCATTGTATGTGAGGTTTATTCCAGGCGTGCAAGGTAAGTTCAAAACTGACAGATGACAGGGTGGACAAGCAGCAGAGCTGCTCCAGCTGCTCGGAACTCCCAAGCCCAGCTGCGCTCCGGATCCTGGGTACCTGCTCACTGTGCTTCCTGGAGGAGTGATGGTGGTTCCAGTTGTCGGCCACTCCCCACTCCTGCGGGAGACCTAGCTTGAGACTTCTGGCTTCGGCTTCTGACCTGAGGCCCTTAACATACATCTGAGGAGTGAGCCCGACGGTGGAAGCATGCTCCCCCTCCCTCTCTCTCCTCCCTCATCTCAATCTCCATCTCCAAGCCTGTATCTCTCTACCTTTTATGTGAACAAATTAAATGCATTGTTTTTTATTCACAAATGAACGTGATTCGCCATTTCAAGATTCGACTGTGGAGCAAGGGTTTCTGCAACACTTCAGCCTCTGCGGGGGATGCCTAGACCCAAGTCTTCACTCAGCTTCCGGTTCCAACTTCCTGCTAATACACAGACCAAGGGCCTCAGTGTTTAGATCCTTGCCACCCGTGCAGCGAACCCGGATTGAGCTCCGGTCCTGCAGTTAGGTCTTGCCCAGTCCTTTCTGCAATAGGCATATGGGGAGAGAATCAGTATATGGGAGGTCTCTCTCTCTCTCTCTCTCTTTCAAATGTGTTAAGGACTTTAGAACTTCAAACTCAAGAAGTGGAAAAATGTATCAACAATGCAGAATTGGAAAGAATCGAAAATAAGCTCAAAACTTTTATTTTGTTGACCTAAGTGAAAATGCAGCACTGTTGATTTTCAAATAGTTCTCATTCAAAGACATAAGAGAATTCCATATTTTAGTGTATTTATGCTATTCCTCTTTGAAAACAGGATCCACAAAATAGGCTAGCAATATAATTTGCAGTGACAAAAATCCAAGCAGAAGTGGCTTCTGAAAATAGGAGGGTTCCTCACACAGTCCACAAAAATACTATCAGGAGACATCTCTACAGTATTTCAAGGAAAATGTAGTAAACAGGATTATTATGGGTCATTTTATGAGGTAATATGTACACAGTATGAAGCACAGCCTTCAGGATATGGCACCTGTTCAGGAGTTGTATCTGTTCTTCGTGTCTCCACACAGACTGGCGTGGCTAACACTCGGATGACAATTAATCTCTAAAAGGCAAACCTAGAAAACTGCCTGGACTTCGAAAAAACCTAAGCAGAACTTTGTCTCAGAAGAAAGACCCCACTGACCACACGATGTATGTGTGTTCATCTTCTGTTGTTAACAAAAATACGTAAGGCACTGCAGCCCTCCATTGAAGGCCTGAAGCCCAGGATGAAGGGATGGCTTCTGCTTGCGCTCCCGTGAGTAGCTCCCTTAACTGGGCCATGGCATGAAGGATGGCATCCTAGCAGCAGTGCACGCAAGAGAGACAGCTCACTTGGCACTGCGGGTGCCAAAGGCCAACTGAGGTGCCAGGCTTGCAGCGAGTCAGTGCTGTGTGAACTCAATGACTGTGAGATGACACCTTCTCAGAGACGTAAGCCCTCCCAGCGGGCCCCATGTTTCCAAAACCCCATCAGCTCCTTTTGCCTCCATGCCAGGGACCAAGCTTTCTACACACGAAACTTTGGGTGGGAAGTAAGAGTTTATGCTTTTCAAAAACAAGTGATCTAGGTTGATGCATTGTTTGTGAAATAGAAATTCAGTTACTCGCTTGAACAACAGATGGCAGTAAAGACAAAAGAAAGAATTTTCACTGCCATGCTGAGGCTGTCAGAAATCTGTAAGAATAAGGCACTTTTGACCCTTGACCTTTCTGTAAGTACACCGTAGAACATAAAGAATCTCTAGCAAATTGACTGGCTCGTAGCATAGCATTTAATTCACAATTAGAACAATAATGCCTTGTAATTCTTTTTAGTTAATGACAATTTATATTCTGATACAATTCTAAATTTCATTTCATAATATATATACAATAGATACTATGTATATTTTATATATATTACTGTTTTGCCATTCTCTTCCATGAACATATATTCCAGTTATCCAACTGTCCAAAACTTATATTTCATCTGGGTGACCTCAAAACTTATATATAAATGTTTTAAATCATTTGAGAACATATGAATGCATACTTTATCATTTATCCATTCAGTAAATAGCCAAGTGTAAGTGTAAGTAGATGTAGTTTTATTCTGTAGCAGCCTGAGTAAACCAGTCTCACAAAGTTTTTTTAGGAGCAGAAACAAACACAGGAGTGAATGAAGGCAAGGGCAGTTAAAACGCCACGTAAAGGAGAGCAACAGCCTGATGCTGGTTTACCTTTGGAATATCAGGAAGATTTTCACCACAAAGGACATGGGATACATTGTCGCAAGAGAAAGCCAAGCCAAGAGGTTGGAGAGAGTGAAGGGAGGAGGGTGCCAGGCAGGCAGAGACCCATTATGCAAAAATCAATGATGGATGGGAGCCCCAGGTGTATTACTCACTATGGAAGTCCTCAATTGCAAAGCTGAGCAGTGTGACAGCACACAGTACATATTCCAAACGTCAGTAGGGTGGGCGTAAAGTAGACCCTAGCAAAGCTCATCAATATCCAGCCAGGCATGACGGTCAGGAAATAGCTGTCATATAAATTTATTAGAGGAATAAACAAAGCATCAAAAATATTAAGTGATTTCTCAAAAGAAATCACTCCAAAGAAATCTGTTTTTTGCACAGGCCTTCAATGGGGGAACATTCTGAATGAGATGCAGTGTTTGGTCCATCACAACAAACAATCTCTCATGTTGTAATTGCACTTGACCTCAAAGACATAGAAACCTTCACTGAGACCTACTCTGTTAGTCAAAGATAAAATATTATACATGAATTCTCTCTAACCCTTATAAAACCTAATATTACAGCTGTTAAGATTATCAGATGTGGGCCCAGCACAATGGCCTAGCAGCTAAAGTCCTTACCTTGAATGCACTGGGATCCCATATGGGTTCCAGTTCTAATCCCAGCAGCACCACTTCCCATTCAGCTCCCTGCTTGTGACCTGGGAAAGCAGTCGAGGACAGCCCAAAGCCTTGTGATCCTGAACCCGCATGGGAGACCTGGAGGAAGTTCCTGGCTCCTGGCTTTGGACTGGCTCAGCACTGGCTGTTGTGGTCACTTGGCAAGAGAATCATTGGACGGAAGATCTTCCTCTCTGTTTCTCCTCTTCTCTGTATATCTGTCTTTCCAATAAAAATAAAATAAATCTTAAAAAAGAAAAGGGTATCAGATGTGATACAAGACCCTGAAATCCAGCAAAGTAAATTGCAAGAGGGCATACAATTTCAGGAGGCATAAATTTTATTGATTTGAATACTCTCTCTCTCCCTGGCCAGTAGAGTTAAGAGAAATTAAACAATCTTGCATCATCTTGATGTTTGGGAACTTTTACTTGAAAATTATTGAGCTTCAAAACACTGTAGATAGAAATTTAAGTATTTCTATGGATTTAATACCTTCTCACAGGGTGGGCATTTAACATAGTGGTTAGGATGCCCACAGCACTTTGGATTCCTGGCTTTAGTTCCTCATTTCAATTTGCATTCCAGTATATACTCCGGGAGATAACAGTGATAGAACAAGCAGGTGGATTTTGGATACCCTAGTAGGAGACCTGAATCAAGTTTTTGGCTCTGAGTTTTGGCACCCTGGTCCATGCTGGAATTTGGAGGAGTGAACCAGGGAATGAGAGCTTGCTCTGTTTCTCTCTCTTGTTTTTTAAGTAAAAAGAAAAATGGCTCCCAAGCTTTGACTTGACCTTGTATTCAGAATGAAACTTTCTCATACCGTACTCCTAAACAACTCAGATGAAATCCTTACTAAGATCATTTTGTACAGATGAGGAAATTGAGATGCAGTGAGGTTAGGTGCCCTGTGCTCACACAGCTAATAAAGACCATTGGAAAAAGCAAACTGTGAGACAAAGAAAATAAGATGTTATTTAGCTGGCTTGTGGGCACAATAGTCCTAAAGAATACGGAAAGTTCTTTTAGACCATTTGAACTTTGATCATTTGGAAAGACAGTGAGAGAGAGAAAGCAAATGCTCCCATCCTACTGATGTATTCTCCAAGGACCCATGAAGTCCAGACTGCCGGTCCTAGTCCCCAGGTATTCCGTGTCAGTGGCAGGGAGTCAGTCATTTCAGGATCACTGCTGTGAGGGTCCACAAATTGAGGGAACTCAAATTCGGGATTCGGTAGCTTAAGCAGCATCTTTAAGCAGTGAGTCGTGGGCTTCCACTACCCTCTGCGCACGGAGGATGCTGTGGGTATTTCTGCGGATATTACATTCAGCTTAGGAAATCAAGGATGTTCACTACTGAAACGTGAAGATAATCTTTTTCATCCGAATGGCTAGATATAAAAGTTATTCATAAAATTCTAAGAAAATGTTCTGAAAATTATGATAGGTAATTCAGCAAAATATTATCTCCTCAAAATATATCCAACAATTATCCTCACGAGTAGGGGGAAAATAGTAGCAAACAGCCTATCTGATGGATGTCTAGAGAAATTGTTGGCATACCATGAAATAACATATCTTTAAAAAAATCCATATAAATACAGTAAATATTTTAAAATTTTAAGACTTATATCATCTCAGTTATAATAAAAATTCAGTCCAATATTTAAATGTAATGAGAAGAATCATAAAATTTCATATAGAAAATTATTAAAATGAGGACAAGATCTATGCAATACATAATTCCATGTGGACAGAGAAAGGCATTGCTTTTACTATGACTTCTATAGAAATAGAAATATCAGCAGTATCATCTTGGATATAGTAATATCCTCATTATCACATTTAAACAAAACTAAGAAGAGGGCAGCATGAAGATGATAGAATCACAATAAATATCCATTTTTAAGATTTTATTTTATTTACTTGCAAGACAGCATTACAGAGAGAAATAGGGACAGAAAATCTTCCATCTGCTTGTTCAGTTCCCAAATGGTCACAATGGTTGGAGTTGGGCCAGAGAAAATCTAGGAGCTAGGAATCTCTTCCAGGTCTCCAACACAGGTACAGGAGCTGAAGCACCTGGGGTCATCCCCCACTGCTTGCCAGGACCATTAGCGTAGAGATGGAATGGAAACGTATCATCTGGGACTCTAACCTGTGCCCGAATGGGATGCAGGCGCTGAAGGTCACATCTTAGTTTGCTATGCTACAGTCTGTGCTTCTGCAACAAATATTTGAATTATATTCAAGTGATGGTCAGTAGACTTTCTGTAAAGGCAAGGAACAAAATCTCAGCTCAAAGCAGCTTAATGGAGTTGTGTGTTTTTCTGCCACTAAATCTGAAGAAGATAATACACATGGGAAGAGACGCTAAGGAATTTGGGCTTTTGGAGACATTGAAACACAGAATCCCATGCCAAGCTGTTGCACCTTTCCCCAAGCTAACTTCATTTGTTTCCATCTTTCTTAGTCTCTCTGTTTCCATCTCCAACTCTGTTATTGCCTGGCTTAAATTCTTAATGTGATTGTAAAATTTCCACAGGAAGCTGTAGATTCCCTAATCATTTAGATTTGTAACTTGTCAGGTAATAGATTTTTCTCGTAAATTATGGCTCAACCACTGTGGGAGAAATTTGAAGACTCACTTAATTCATTTACCACTATGAGAGGAAGATAATCTACTTTCCCTTCAAGAAAGGAAAATTTTATAAAACACAGCAGACATCATTTTAGAAATCTTAAAATGAAAGATGATACAAAAATGTATCAAAAATGAAATTGCTTGATAAAAAAAATAGAAGGCAGGAGTGCTGCGGAAGTCTGGATCTGGTTCGGATTGGCTCAGCTCAACTTTGCTGGTATTGGGGAGTGCCCCATCGCAAAAGCTTTTCTCTCTGTCTTTGTTCCTCTCTGTTATTGCCATTCAATACAATAATAAGAAGTCGGGGATCTTTGTAATATCATAAGTTTATTTCATCTTATGCTCACAGGAAGTTAATTTAGTTTATCTGATGTTAAGATAAATGCATGTCTTGAAGACATTATATTAGTAGACCTCCAAATAAAGACCTTTTTAATAGTTGTTAATTTTATTTTCAAAGAAACCCACTAATTGCCACAGTGACTGAAACTGATAGTAAAAGTTGCAGAACAGTTATTTTTACATAATTTAGAAACCTTTACGAAGACAATTGCTATCATTGTGACATCACACAGATGCACTATTGCTTATGGTCTCATTTATGGTTTTAAGGTTTCAACTACCACACCGCTTGCACTGTTGCTAAACCATTGTTGGATTTGCCAACCCGTGATGGGCAGCACATCAGTGCATAGGAAGCAGGAATTTTAGATCGGCTTTCATTCCAGGACTTTGGGTCCGGGTTCCTTCGCGTGTAACAGAAAGACACGAAGCAGGGAGGTACAGAGGAAGAGAAAAACCAGAAAGAGACAGTGTTGCCTGAGGGGCATGCCGGAATTCCATCCTTCCTGGACCTAACATGAGGTTAGATGGATGCACCAGCCTGGAAGCAAGCTCCGCCTCCTCCGGTCACCGTGGCAACCACCACATCGCTCCTCATATCCAACTGAACGTAAAATGCGTCCTGGTTTCATCTACACTTCTCAACAGCGTTCCTGTGAAAACCGGCATTACGCAGGAAGGAACAACAACAATGCGTAGGGTGGTAAGTAATCCGCTTTGATGTTCATTGCGAGTCAGCGTTTTTTGTTAGGGCTTATTTTCTTTCAGAGCCTGCGAAAACCATTATGCCCGAGTCAAGCAAAGGAATTTGAATCCAAAGTTAAAAACACAAAAGTTTCTTGATTTACAGAACCACTTTCACGAGATTCGAAATACTGCTACTCTAAATCCTCCATTTACGAATTTTAGGAAATAAATTTTTGATGTATTTGTTTTTTTATCTTTTTAACTTTTCATTCTCTTTCTATTCTTTCCTTTCTTTCTTTTATCTTTCTTTCTTTCTTTTCTTTTTTTTTTTTCTTTTATCTTTCTTGCTTTCTTTTTTCTTTCATCTTTCTTTTTTCTTTCTTTCTTTCTTTTTTTTTACCCTGGCTCTTTTTCAGAAGCACTTAGAAATCCAGATGGGTTCTGGAAAGTGAAATAAATTCCAAAACAAGATAATGTGCTTCTCAACGTGCTTTTTTGGACGGATTTCTGTATGGCTTGCTCCATTTTCCTGGAGAATGGCTGTTCTTTCGGAGATGTGGTAAGTGCAAATTCCTGCAGATCGGAAATCTGAACTTGAATCCAGCTATTCTGACTCCTAGTGTGATTTTCTAAATGTTGGTAATCACCTGGGGGAATTTAAGAGGGATCAACAGGAGACGTGGTGTGTAATAAGACTGAATTATAGTCTTCTCACTTTGAGTGGTTCCGTTGACCACAACTCTTCTGAGCTGTCTTATACGTATTCTCCAGGTCTCCAACGAAGTTAACAACTGCAGTCCAAAGAAGTCTCGTTGCCTGAGATATTATGTTTATGCATGGTGCTGTGACTTGATTCACATCTGTTCAGTAAATTTTTAGAAGTAAATGATCTTCAACAGGATGGAATCATGTTCGTTCTGCGGCCTCAGGTTTGGGGGTGTATGTGCACGGTGAGGAGGCAAGTATATATTTTCATTAATCCACGGCCATTTCATTTTTTTTTTCCAGGATGGCTATGATATCATTGCTATCAAAATAAATTTATTTTAGAAATTTCTCTAATCTATTCTTTTTATTAGATGCATTTTTGAATATAGCGAAAAATCTTGCCTGTACTAAAATTATTCAAATGTTCACCATTCTAAGATTCCAATTCATTTAAAAACTGGGCATTAAAATACAATGATAATAAAATGAAACAGGAAACTTATGCTATGATTAGCTTTGGGTAACTTTCCTCTGTTGTTGAAAAAAAAATGTGGTATGAGTAAAAATAACTCAAGCATTAGAAATCATATTTTATATAGTATAAGAATATACTCTCTGCATGTTGTAGTAGAAGCTATGATTTCATCAGTCAATAGCCAACTGCAGATACAGGAGGACCATGAGAATGTGATGTATTTTAGCAGGGGCACGTGATACTAGTTTTTTTTTTTTTTAAGATTTATTTCTTTTTCTTGGAAAGTCAGATTTACAGAGAGAAGGAGAGACAGAGAAATATCTTTCATCTGCTGGTTCACTCCCCTAATGGCTGTCATGGCAAGAGCTGAGCCAATCTGAAACCAGGAGACAAGAGCTTCTTCTGGGTCTCCCACATGGGTTCAGGATCTGAAGCTGGGATCCTAGCGTATGCAAGGTGAGGACTTCAGCCACTTGGCTACCACACATTTTTATGGTGTGTGTTTAGTTACTGAGGCACCACGTGAACCTAATGTTTACCACTTAAATCTTCTGTTCCAATGCTCCCATTGTCCATTATGACATATGAAGCACACGCATTGGCTCTTATCTGTGATTGATAACTTATTTTACTTTGCTGAAAATGTAACGAAGAGAAAACATTTAAGCAAGTAGCACATTTTTTTTTTTAAGTTTTAGCCTTACCCTTAACGTTATTTTCTCTGTTGGACAGATATTATGTTCCCTGAAGGCAGAAAAGATAGACAAACATTTTTAAAAAGTCGGTAATTACATATCCAGTCTGACATATGTAAATCCACTAGAGAATCATAAGATGTCACAAGTGGAAGTTCCCTTCACATCATTTTAGACCAGTCTAATTTATAAATGAAAGCAGTGAAGATACAGATTTTAAATGGTTTAAGATTTTCTGTTAATTGAAGGTAGAATGACAAACACATTAACATTATAAAATCTCCAAAGAGATTGAACGTTCAACAAAATATAAAATTCAGTTCATTATCTGTTCTTTTGTTTGATTTTTTTTTCTGTTCAAGTCTTGTTCTATTAGATGCTTTATGTATTTAGTCCTCAAAGTTAATCTGTTGGAGTGTTCCTTCTATTTCTTTCTGCTGCTACTATAAACAGAGCTTAGGTAGGAAATGGGCCAAGGAGACTCAGTAACCACGTGTGCCTTACTAGTAAACATCTGAAGTCTTGATTAAATATCTGTATCTTTTAGGCTTCATATCTCCAACACAGACCTCCCTGCCCCTTACAAACCTGAAAAAGGAGGGCATGGCAGAGCTTTACTATTCAAAGTCTATTCCTAGGAAATAGCAGAAACATTGTATTTTACAAATTCTTATAAAATTTATCTATTTATATGAAAGCAGAAAGAGAGAAGGGACAGAGAGAGGCTGATTTTCTATATGCTAGTTGATTCCTATAATGCCCACAACAGCCATGCTGGACCAGGTTCAAGCCAGAATCCAGATACTCCAACCAGCTTCCTGACACAGGTGGCAAAAAACCCTCCAAGGTCTTGGGAAAGCCACCTGCTTCTTCCAGGTGCATTAATCAGAAACTGGATCATAACCAAAAGTAGACAATATCCTACACACCTTGATATGCAATGTGGACAGTCCAAGTGTCTTAACTCACTGCTCCATAACACCCTCCCCATGTACTGGCAATATTTTAGAATTTGATAGAAAAGTAGAATGTTAGGGTCACAGTACACCTGCTAAATTGTGATCTGTATTTTAACAAAATGTCCAAGTGACTCAAATGACCATTATCATTAAAATGTGTTAGAGAAAATTTTAAAATGGCTTTGCTTTATAGCAGGTTGATGGATTTTGACACTGAGAAAAGCCATGCTGTGGATGATACAGAAAGACAGGAAGCTTCCTCCAGAATGCCTTAGCATCCGGGAATGTGGAATGTCCACCCAGTGACATCCCAGGGCACCCAATGTGGATCATGTTTCTAGGGTTCTATTGAAGTGGTCTTAATAGTTCCAAAATATTGTGGCTATGCAAGGATGAAGAAATCTTTTCAATGTCCGTTGGCTGACATAATCCATCTTAGAGTCTCCATTCACTGAGATATTATCTGTCAATGCTTGGCTGGGTTAGTTGTCCATCTGCAGAACCCAATGGGCTGCCATATCATCCATGTGCATCTAAGCATTCCATCCACTATGTCTTATTCACTGAGGAAGCCCTGTTCTGACACATGCACTCTAGGGTCAGTCCACCAATCCTACCATTCTACCCATGGTTAGGTTCAGAGTCCAGCGTCTGGGTTGGGGGTTTCCCAAAGATACCTTGTCTGAGGTGGTGCCAGATCTGAACCTTGTGAGTGCCGGCCAGCATGAGGTATGGCTCAGTCCATGACTCTCATTACCCTACGCACACATGGATAATTGCAATTGCTGAGTCAGTTCTGTCTCCAGCCGCATCTCTTACATAAACCAATGGATGCTGCATCCCAAACCAACCCATGCCACTAAACATTCAGCCCTCATGAAAGCTAGCAGAAACTAGTCTAGTCAGAGCAACCCCCAATAACTGCCACCATGCCATCCAGCAGGTCTGGTTTCTGTACAAATCAGTATGTGCAGCAGACTTGTTCATCTGTCCCACATTCCATTCAGCTCTCATACACATCAATGGGCACTGGAGCCTAGTTCAACCCAAGCAGCCCACTATTCAGTCCATGCTCATGTCCACGGGTGCTATAACCTGTCTAGCCTGGCCTGCCCCAGCCCTGATTTTTATGTTCACCAGTGTGGTTGCAGCCCCTCAGGAAGCTGCCAACCATTGCGTTACTGAATTCATTCCCATTCCAAGATTTTGCACTCTCCAGGTTGTTCTGCAGTCTAGCTTGACAGGATTGACCTCTGTTCCCAGCACTTGCCAGCCAATGCTGCAGCAAAGATCAACTAGCCTGCAATTAGTTTCGCTCACAATGCATCTGTGGATACAATCAATTAGCTCAGCCTGGCTCTTCCCCTATCTCAGATCACACGTATTTTGGCCCTGCCCCCATGTTCTGCCCTCATTCCCAATTCTCATGCTAACCAGTGTGAGACCAGGACCAGGAGGGGAGTCTGTCCTGCCCCCCTACCAGGCTCAAAACCCTCTACCTGGGTCTTATGTATGTGTGCTAGTGGGTGCTGGGGCTCAGTCTGGCATAGCCCATCTCAAATTGGCTTTTGTCAGTGGGTGCAATAGTCTGGCCTGGCTCTGTATGTTCCAGTTCTGGCTCATGGTGGTGAGTGCTGCAGCCTTGCTAAGGCCTGTCAGCTCCCAATCCCAGCCATAATGTGAACTGGCTGGTGGTGTGTCCTGACCTGACCTGTCCTGCAGCCCATCCTGGTTCTCAGATTTGCCAATGGGTGTTATGTGCTGATCCAGTCAGGCCTGCCTCTCAGATCTGACCCTGCTTTGGTTCTTGCACTCACCTGCAGAAATTTCATCATTAAAAAGGAATTTCTCAAGCTCCTCTATTAGTTCTCTTCCCAGTGGCAGATCTCATGCACACTGGTAGGTCATTGGCTCAAGCTTACTTAGTCTGTCTCCTGTCCTGGCAGGAACAGTGGCATTATTCAACTAATCCACAACCATTCTGATTCTTACTATTAGGTGTTATAGCAGCGCCACACCTGGGCCATGCCCAGGCACAGCTCTCATGAAATTCATTAGGAGCCGAGATCTAGCCCAGTCCATCCTACACACACTTCAGCTGTCATGAATGGGTGCTGGAATCTAGCTCAATCTGGCATACCAGACCCAGTCCATACCTATGCCAAAGGACATTCCAGCCATGTCCAGCCCAGATTGCCACCCTCATTCTGATTCTTGCAGTGGGAACCATAATCCAGCTGGGACATCCTCTTTGTTCCCCAGTCACAGAATTTGTGTATGCCAGAGATTGCTCTGACCCAGCTTGGCATAACCCATGCTCCATCTTGGCCTTTGCCATCAGATGTTGCAGCCTGGTATGACCTAAGATTGTCACTGGTGGGTGATGCAGCATAGCCCTACCCTGTCTACTTCCATCTTTGGCTCATGTGGACTGCTTGGTGTGATAGTCTAGCTCAGCATGACACACACAGAGTAGCATGCTTTCACATGACATTCAAGAAGCAATTACCAGCAATGGAAATTCGCATTTCCTTCCAGTGGAACCTTCAGCAGCTGTGAAGACGGACTTGCTGAATAACATGTGACACTGATTATGTTATCTAATGATTTAAAGGGTCACAATTAGATAAGACTCTGTCAATGTGTGTGTTGTGATTCCAACTCATGTAGATCATCTCTTCTTTCCAGCTGAGTTAATGCAGATCTCGGAATAATCTGTCACCTTCTCTCATTCCATTAAGGTTCCTGTATAGCAGCTGGTATTACTCAGTTGTAATTAAACAATGCTTGATATATTATTGCCCAATGAACTCCATTGAAGTCATCTCCCACTTCATCTTATTGTCTCTTATTAGGTAATAAAGACCATATCCTGAGCAATAAAGATCATTTTTCTGGGCTAGTGTGAGGGATTAGAGAGAGGACAGGGTGTCTCATTGCCCAGAATGAGAGGCATGTAGGTGGCATTTCTGAATGCCACATCCTCCTTTGCTTTTGCCATCTGTTTCCAAATTACCTAGGTGGCAGGCGTTGATGAGGAACAAATTGAATTGAAGCTAGGACAAGAAGCTTGAAGCCATACATCAGCAGTGCAGCAATTTAAATAAGAGCTTTATATGCATGGGTTCTTCGTATAATAATTCTAGTGTCTTTTTAATTTCCAAGGCTTTATTAGTCATGATCTTGTCTAATTTTCAAGAAATTCAAGAGAAATAAAATGGGTGATATATACATATACATACATAACATATATATATATATATATATAACACACACACATATATATATATTTGAATAATGCATGACAAGCTAAGGGTTTGAACCCTCAAGAAGTATCACATTGAAGAAAAATTACAGAACTTACTGTTGTCTTCAAATCCTGCCATGAACCCCATAAAGATGATTTGAAAATAACTGAATTCTTGCAACATCAATCAGTAAAAATGTTATTCATTTTTCCTGTTTAGATTCTTTTTATGACATTAGCATAATGTTAATATGAACAGAGCAGATTCCATGTGGTTCATGTATGCAATTCTAAGATTTTTAGGTGAGAACAAAATCCTGTTAAATTTTTTCACATTCCTTAGTCCATCCAAGTAGGGAGAGTAAGGGAAGCTTCAAATCCCTTTCCCTTTTTGAAAAATGTTTCCGCGAACCACTTGCAGGGTGATAGTGCATTCTTCTGGTTAGGAATTCTGCAGGAGCTATTTTATTACTCTAGCTTGCAAGTAACTTATAACAAAATAAAACTGTTGTGTAGGGACATGTAACTAAATTGTGCCCAGTAGAGAGTACTATTCCCCAGCACGCTGGAAGAAGCCATTCTCTACATGTGTAGATTTATTTCCTATGCTTGATCATAAACGTGCCATTTATGAGTTGATTGTAAGGTATGACTGTATTGCTCATACGAGTTACACAGAATCTTTAACTTGGTTTCATTTTGGATGTGTTTGAGAGTCATTATTTAATTTTTTAAATTATTTTTTAGCAGCAAATAGAATTCTATTGGTGCACATGTGATGCCACTGTTACAGATTTAAACAATGATAAGACAAAATAGTTCTAATAGAAACTGTAACTGACAAAGCAAAAGTTCTGCTTGGACTTTTACAGATAAAATTCACATATCATCTAAAACACAAGTATCTGGCCAAGCTTCACACATTTGAAGGAGGAATTTCTATCCTATTAGTTCTGGCATCAGGACAGTGACATTAGATACAAACTTGTGTAATAAATCCTCAATTTTCCTCAAAGAAGAATTATTTTGAGTATAACATCTGATTTTGGCCTGGATGTTAGAAGACTTGCTGTGAATAGCTGCGGGACATTCAGTAAACTCTCTTATTTCTGAACTTCAGCTTTTTCATATGTAAGCTACAAGTATAATTTTGGTCTAATTTTAGTATTCTTTTTATGTTTATCCTTTAGAGATTAGCAAGGAGATGTTTTTCTCCACAGGAGAAACTATGTTTTGAACGAAAAACAGAATAAATCAGATCAGATTGTTCTGTCCTTAAACAGATGGAACCTCTTTGAAGTCAATTATAAAACACATTGAGTTAGAAATCATCTACTTTCCAACCAGCTCCCACTTCAGAATGACTGAGCTGTTTGGTATTAAGCAGAAAGGCATTGGTGTCATTGTTGGCAGTGGTAGGTAAAGGACCTGGCCCAAATCGGAGATACAGAAAAGAACACATGAGACCAGCACTGGGGCCTACCTGCTAGAGTCCTCTGTTTGAACATGCCAGGATCCCATATGGGTGCCAGTTTTAATCCCAGAAGCCCTGCTTCCTATCCAACTCCCTGTTTATTGCCTGGGAAAATAGTTGAGGATGGCCCAAGATCTGGGAACCCTGTGCCTCCATGGGAGGCCTGGAGGAAGCTTCAGGCTCCTGGCTTTGGATCAGCTCAGCTCTTGCTGTTGTGGTCACTTGGGGAGTGAATCATCAGATGCAAGATCTTCTTCTCTGTCTCTCCTCTTTGTATATCTGACTTTGCAATAAAAATAAATAAATCTTTAAAAAATAATAACATGACAGTCTGAGTTTAACTGCAAAGATGGTCAAGAAAATGATGCAACATACCCTTTCATCCTATGCACTTACGATGAACAATATTTATACTGCTACTTTCTCAGCTTAACCTAGCAATCTCTCTGATCCTCCTCTCTCATCTTTGCTTTATTATAGGGTCCTCCTCTCAGATCCAGGACTGAGTTTTGTCATTCTGTATGCTGAGCTATCATTGCATCTTCCTTTCTCTTAAAATTTTTTTTTTTTTAATTCTGCTATGCACTCCCAAATGTTGACTGCCAAGTAAGCTTCATTAACTAGCACAGCTTCTTTTCTTTCTTCATTTTGATGCCACCTGAACACATATCACTAAGTATGCAACACACACCAGTGAAAAAAATCAGATGGCGTCTTTGCCCTCATGAAGACTGAACTTGAATTTTTGACATGACTATTGTGAAAATGACAGAGTTTAATTTTCAACTTTGAAAATTTCTGTGTAGAAGCATCATCAAGCTGATGTGCAAAGCAAGTTGGGAAAGTGTCATCAAGTCTAGAGGTCAACAAAAGATTCCTTGAGAAGACTCTAGCTCCTGAGACTGAATGGTTGTGACAACGTTGCCATATAATTAATGGAGAGAAGCTTCTAAGAAAAAGAGTGAGTGTTGAGAACATGACACTATGGTGATTGATTTTATATGTCAGCTTGACTGGGCTAAGGAATGACTAGAAGGATGATAAAATATTACATTCCACTGAATCTGTGAGCTAGTGACTGGGGAGAATCTGACCTAAAATAAATGAATTAATGAAATAATTCATGCTCACCAAAGTGAGCAAGCACTGTGTCATCCTTGGGAGGCTTCAATAGAACATAAAGGTAGAGAAACAGTAAATTTTCTTCCCTTGTCTGAGCTGACGGATCGCCCCCACCTGCCCCCCACTAATCTTTTTGGGGGTCTTCAGTTTTGGATTGGTAATCTTTCTAATCCAATCTTACCATTGACTTTCCTCTTTCTTCTTTTTTGGTTTTCAGATTAAAGTAGCCCTTATATTATCCAGAATATATGATATTTGCCCTTTTGGAATTGCTTGTGTTACTGAGCATAATGGTCTGTAGTTGGGACCATTTTGTTGCAAATGGTAGGTCATTGATTTTAATGATTAGATACTATGCCATGGAGTAGATGTACCACAATTTCTTTATCCATTCCTCTTTTGATGGGCGTCAGGACGGGCAGGTGGTAGAGGGAACTTGGGAAGGGGTAAGGGAAATCCCAGAACCTATGGAACTGCACCACAAAATAATAAACAATTCACCTACAAAAAAAAAAAAGTTAGAAACTGCAGGGGGCTGGCATTGTGACATTTCAGGCTAATCCTCCTCCTGCGGGGCATGGCATCTCACACAGGTGCTCGGGATAGTCCAAGATACTCAACTTCCAACCCACCTCCGTGTTAAAGGTCTGGGAAAATAACTGAGGGTGACACAAGGCCTCAGCCCCTGCACCTAAACAGGAAACCAGGATGAAACTCCTGGCTTCTGGTTCCAGCTCAGCTCAGCACTGGCTCTTGAAGGAAGGGTAAAGCCAAACGTATATATCTGCAAATACAAATACATAGAAATAAACATTCGTTCATACGAATATAACACTCAAATACATCTTCTTTTCAATCTGTTTAGGGTTTCACTGAGAGTATTTTTCAAGAGACATTTTATTTTCAACAGGTTAGTTAATTACCATTAGAATGATGGCAACCCACTTTCAAGACCAGAGTGGTCAGTTTTATACACACATTGTTGCTAGGTGGTTAACACTTTTTGCAAAGGATTTTTGCTGGTATTCTATTATTTACATGAATCCTAATATACTTTGTTTCAATACTGACATCAGCACTTCCCAGGAGAGCTGCTGGGAAACCCTGTATCTTCCTGGAGCTTCGCTCGTTTATCATGCATTATGAATAATTTGAATTAATTATTAAAGATTGGCATTATACTTTCATCAAGGTAAACATGCTGACCCTTTTACTAATACTATCCTTGAGACGGCCTCCTCTGCTGACCCAGCGAATTGATGACGCCTGAGATTTATTCCATCAAAGCCAGGACCCAGAAAGTTGGTTTTGAACTAAGGTGAAGATGATGACTCTGAGTGCAGACACGACTTCCCTCTTTGTGGAGAAACCCAGAGATTCTCCATAGTGTGGTGTCAGTCTAAGCACAAATCAAACAATAATAACAAAATCATCATAATGATAAAAAGGATAATTTTTCTATTTTTTTAAATTTGTTTCTCTTGCTTGTAACAGGCTTTTAAACACTATGCCAATTCTAAAATTGATGGGTTTAGTAAGAAAACCACATATACACCATCCTTGACTTTAGAACATGGAAAGGGAAGCTTTACTCTCCAGATGCAGCCTTTCAGAGCACCTCAATAAATCTATTTTGCGATAACAAAGCATTTCTAAATATCATAATTTATAAGTAATTTTTACTTGGAAAATATAAAGCATACTTACAACTAAATAATAAATTAACTACCCAACTAGAAAAATGAACAAATAATGTGAATACACATTGCACTAAATAATAAATTCATGAGTCAATAAGCATACGAGAAGATATCAATATCCAAAACAATGAGGGACACGAAACACAAAGATTAGAACATTTCTTACCTATTGGGACAGCTCTAAAAAAAAAAAAGAAAAGAAAAAGATGGATTATGACAAGTAGTGGTGAGGATGCAAGAGGAATTAGAACTCTCACAGGCGACAGGCAGAAATCTAAAATGATGCGAATTCTTGGCAATTCTACAAAATGTTAACCACAGACTTAGCATGGGTTTAGCAATGTACTTACCAAACAAAAGATGTTTAAAAATGTATGTCCTCATAAGAACTTGAACATAATAGTTAAAAAAATATAGATCCAAGCGATGTATGTGAACTTTTAAAATAACACATTAAATGCAGTATATCCATACAATGGAATGTTTTTGGTAGTAAACAAGTATTAACTACCACTGCTTGAGCCACAAGATCATTATGTTAACTTAAAGAAACCCATTATAAGGGACTACCCATATTTAAATCTTACTTGTATGAAATTTCGAAAACAGACAAGCTTTAAATATAAAATTTATTGTAGTATTGGTGTAAGGCTGTAGAAAAATGGGCAATGAATACTAACAAGATTGCTTTGAGTGATGAAAAATGGATTTTTACTTAATTATTTTGCTATTAAATGATATTATTCCTATGGTTTTAGACAACATTAAAAGTGTAGTAACTGGGTCTTTTTGTTTTTCCTTTTCTCTCTTCAGTTAGTGAGGTTTCATGATACGTGAAAGAATAAAAATTACACAGGGCAACACTTCAAAGTGAGGAATGTATTGTCGATTAAAGAAGGAAATTTAAGAGGAAATTCTTGAAATTTTTGTGTCTTCTTGAGGGTTTCCTTACCAGCAGGCTTCTGTGAGCACTGAGAGGGTGAGGCATGTGGTGTTCAACAGCAATAGCTACCGGAGACAGTCTGATCAAGCATGTGTGTTTATGGTAAAAGAAGTACAAACTTATATAAACTAAGAAAGGGGAAGCCAGAAGGGCATCTCCTGACAGTCCTGCCACCCAACAATGACACTGTAATTATCTAGAAGCATTCTACCTCTCTGGATCAAAGAGGTAGCAAGTCACATACAACACACATGGCTGGCAAGTATGCCACAGGCCATGCTCACCACTTGTGGCATTTACCATATGTAAGTTGGCAGGTAATGTGCACCGCACCTGACTTCTCAGACTTGTTTATTAAGGAAGTCCTAGCATAGATTGTCCAAGGACAGAGAAGAGAAACTGGGGTTCAGCCCACTGCTCTTGCCTGTATAGCCAGTAATTAGGTCAAATTGAGTTCCCAGTGTGCCAAGACCATTGCCAGGGGCTTTCCCTGGGGACGCCATGTGCCACATCTTCATGAACTCCCACATAGGCCAAGCAGGCAGAGATCCAGGGACAATCTCCCACGGTGTCTTTCCTGACATTAGATCAAATAGGCATAAAAAAGTACTAGGTAACAGTATTAAGGTTGTTTCCAAAACTAACCTCTTGCTTTCCTTCCTCTTTCTTTTTTGTTGTGTTTCAATACAATGGAGTCCAAATAATTTCTTCTGTTTCCAATAAGACCTCAATTCTCTGTTTATTATTTGTTCTCTTATGATTCTGCTTCTCCACCCAAAGACAGCAATAAATAGACTGACGAAATCAGAAAAGAAACAGTTCTTCAGAAACCAAAGGAAATACAGAGTTTAAGGATAGTGAAAGGCCAGGCAAGATAGCCTAGTGGCTAAAGTCCTCGTCCTGAATGCGCTGGCATCCCACATGGGTACCAGTTCTAATCCCAGCAACTACCCTTCCCATCCAGCTCCCTGCTTGTGGCCTGAGAAAGCAGTCAAGCATGGCTCTAGGCCTTGTGACCCTGCACCTGCATGGAAGATCCTAAAGAAGATGTTGGCTCCTGGCTTCGGACTGGCTCAGCACCAGCTGCTGCAGCCTCTTGAGAAGTGAACTATCGAATGCAAGATTTTCCTCTCTGCCTCTCCTCCTCTCTGTATAGCTGCCTTTCCAATAAACTGAATACATTTAAAAAAATTAAATTAAAAGTCAGTCTTGGGTAAACTGCATTGAAAAGGAAGTTGAATAACACTACTGTGCATCGTAAAAAGTAAGTGATATCTGGGGAGATGAAAAAAAAACCCTCTGAGAATTAAGGAAATGCTGAGTTATCAAGAAAGGTCACGGTGAATGCTTTTCTAAAATATTGACCTGAGTACAAGGTTGGACCCTGAGTTCAGCAGTCACAGGTTCCTGCGTGATACAGAGTAATCGAGTAAAAGAGAAAAATGACATGCCAAGAACAGATACCAATGTAGGGATTCTCTTCACTCAGCCACAAGAAGATGGGACTGTCTGCAACACACGTTCAATTCATTTCTATGGATTCCATCTTAGAGACTGTCTAAAGAATGTCCAGTATATTATTACGGTAGAGCATAACAATCTTCAAATTACACTGAACATTGAAGTTATCTCACAAGACAATGCGAAGGAGATGCAGGTGGAATGGTTGTTCACATTTTTACTTTGCACATAAGGAAATTCTGCTGTCCAATTCAGTAAATCATATGATTATCTCCTTTGTTTCCATTTCCCTATATATGACCATGTAGGGAATATTGAATTTACAACATAAACCCAGGGCATAAAACAGTAACAAGGGTCTTTCAATTATTAGATAAATGATGAATAAGTGGCTGGATGAAAGGTGGCTGAAGAACCATTGCACTGAATTTTTAATACCAAAGTCCAGAGAAATCCTACTTTGCAATGATAGCTAGGAACATGCAGAATGTAAAGAATGGAATAAGAGCCCAAGTACCAGAGAGTGGCCACTCCATCCTCAAAATTGTATCTCCCCACGAAGATGTTTTTCTCAGACTTATTGAAGCAGTTGAGTAACAGCAGAGGAAAGAAAATGGAATATGTGTTACTCAATTTGAATGCTTTTGTCCCTACCTATTTAAAAAGAGTCCTTCACTACAAGTGAATAAATTACAAAACAACACATAATTCCTTGTCAGGACGATGAGTAAAGCAGCTGGGTGTGCATCTTTAAATTCATCTGAACATCTTTTTATATCAGGAGGATTTTTTTTTTACTATCAATTCCCCAAAGAAATGCTTTCAGAAATGAATTCTTGCGTTCTAAATTTAACGTATACTAATTAGGTATCCTTCAGGAGAACAGGGGAAAGCCTCCCCAGAAACTAGCAGCTTCAAATATAGTACACATAAATTAACTCACAAGAATCTCTTCTATAAATACATCATCCCTTGGGAGATACAGGGAGTGGGACACATATGTTTTGGATTACACCATCATTTGGCCAACTGTGGATGGAACATGTGCTGACTCTAAGTATGGATTCTTTTAAGCACACATTCGTGTGTCTCAGTTAACAAGTATTCACATAGAAGCTATTCTAGTTATACTCCATCACACATTATGTGTCAGAGAATTGAAGCCTGAAAAGAACTGCTAATTATCAAGGGATCCACATGCTACTCAAAGATTATACACACCACACACACACACACACACACACACACACACACACATATATGCATGCTATTATTATATTAAAATGCTAAAATCATGCTACATTTCCTTATGAGTAGGGGGAACCATGTCGGGTGGTTCTCACTCTTGAAGGAAAGATTTTCCTTGTAGAAGGGCAAGCAAAATGGTAGACAGGCTTCACATGTTTCTATGTAAAGAATGCCAGAGAAGCATGTTTTACCAGAAAAGTAGGACATTAAAACCAAAAATATCCAGGTGTAATCTTGATTTGGCCCCTACTTTACTGCACAGCATCGAAACAGCTCTCCACGGAATGGATTGGAAAAGGTGATCACAAAAACACGTTAGGGCAGGGTTTGTGGCACAGTGAGTCAAGTCACCACTTGTGATGCCAACATCACATACTACAGTGTGAGTCCCACATCCTGGGTGGTTTGCTTCTGATCCAACTCCCGATAGTACATCCGGAGAGGTGGTGAATGGTGACGCAAGGACTTGGGCCAGCCAGCCCATGTGCTAGAAAAGGAAGTGTTCGTGGCTCCTGGCTTTGTCCTGTGCATTTCCTGGCTGTGACAACCATTTGGGGAGTGAACCAGCACAAGGTTTACTCTTGTATGTTACGATTTTGTCTTCTTGGTAAACATAAGTTGAGTACAGATGTATGAACTAGTTTCTGTGGTTTTATTTTGTTCTGTTTTGTTTGATACGTTAGTTTTTGTAGTGTTTTAGTTGCAGTGTTGTAATATGTCTGTAGTATGTTCTGGAATCTGACATTGTGATGCCTCTAGTGCTGTGCTTTTTGTTCCAGATATCATTGTCTAGCCACATTTAGTGAAGAATTGCATTGGACATTTGTTAAATATCACATTGCTTCTGTAAATTTCTTTGGGTAACTATATCTTCACTACAATAGGATTGGATTCTACTAAACCATGAACATGGCAGTGTTTCCATCTTTGCATTTCTCTTTAATGTCTTTCATAGATGTTGTGAAGATTTTATCCTGGAGGCCTTTTACTGCTTTGGTTGGATTTATCCTGTTATTTTATAATTTTCATAGCTACTGTGGATGAGACTACTCATATAATCTTTCTCAGTAAGATCTGTATTGATGTATGAAAGTGTCGCCAGCTTCTACACTTTGATTTTATATAATTTGACTTTACTATGTTGAGTGGTCTCTTTATCAACTTTCAGTGTTTCCTGTATCAGGAGTCAGGTCATCCACTCAGGAACACCTTGGCTTTGCCTTTTCTTGTTTGAAAACCCTTTACTTCTTTTTGTTGCTTAGTTAATCATTCAGAACTTACTGGTAAGAGTTATGCAAGTATACATCCTTGCCCACTTTCACATCATAAAGGGGGCATTTTCAGCTATTCCTCACTCAGTATGATGCTATGTGTAAGTTTTTCATATATAATCTTTACTATATTACAGTATATTAGTTCTATACCTAATGTATTTGGAGTTGCACCTTGAATGAGTGTTCTCTTTTAATGAATACTTTTTCTAAATCTATTAAAATGATCACATATTCAATTTTACTTTAATTTTATTTATGTGATAATATTTTCCCTGTATTGATTTTAGGGTTTTTTTTTTCCTTTTCTAGGTCTTTCAGAATACATTTCTTTTCGTTCCTTTCTTTCTCTCTTTCTTTCTCTTTTTCTTCCTCCATCCTTTCTTCCCTCCCTTCCTTCTCCTGTTGTTTTTTTTTTTTACTGTTTTGATGCTAGCATTTATTACCATAAACTGTACTCTCAGTATTTTGTTTACCATACCTTATAATACTTTGATATATTGTGTTTTTATTTTTACAGTTTCAAGAATCTTTACCAATAGAAACTGTGGAAATTACACATATACGTAAAGACTAAACATATCTAGAATGAAAATGTATTATTTAAGCAACCAAAAGGGAGACTTAAAAATTCTTAAAACCATAAAAAACATAAAAACAACATATATGAGTTGAAATTTTTCGTACCCCTCCAAAAATGCACATGCAAATCTTTAAAACAGCTGAACTTGGAAGCATATGAAATGACTGTGATGTACTAAACTTTTGTTTCACCAAAATTCATATGCTGTAGCTCTAAAATCCATTTTTAAAATATAATTCAGAATACCGTTTTATTTGAAGAAAACAGGTGTAAGGATGAGCTTATGTTAAAATAAGACCTTATGGATCTTGATTCAAGTTAACTAATGGACTTAAAACAGAAAAATTTGGACACACAGAGGAACACTAGCTATACACAAACAGAGAAAGACTGTACACAGTCCAAACTAGAAGGTAGTTGTGTACAAATCAAGGAGGAACATCACATTAAAGAGCAACACTTAAATCTGAGAAAATACATTTCCGTTGGACGGGCCACCACATTTGTATTATTTTGCCACAACAGATAAACTAAACTCTTTCCATCTTTTTCAATAGGTGATTGAAAAAAACAAAATATGATATAGTTGTAAAGTGAAATATTTAAAAGGTATTTGAAAAGTTCACAAGAAAGGTGGAATTAAGAGACACATTTATTTCGGTGGTAAAATCTGAAGTCTGTCTGACTTTTCATAACCTGTATTTTCATGAAGTTTCTGAAGACTTTTCATATTCAGTGGTAAAAGCAAATGAGCTTTTATGCCACAAAAAGAAGAGCTCAATGCATATTACTAAGCGAAAGCAGGGGATGTGAAGAGATTGCATACCGTGTGATTCCAACCACGATACCCTCCAAAAGGCCAAACTGTATACATGGTGACGAGACCAGCAGTTCCTGCGGGGTGAAGAGTGAGGCAGAAAGAAATGAACAGAATACTGCGGTTTCCAAGGCTGTGAAGTCATTCCGTGAGGTATCAAATGCTTGACACATGTCATGAAAGTTCATAAAAGCCTAGGGAATTTACTAAACAAAGAACGGATCAATAAATTCTGATTGTGGGATAGTTAATCATACAGAAACACTGTGCACCTGAGTTAATAATAAAATATCAATGTTTTAGTGTATATTGGTTTTAGTTTATATTGAATGGATGATTTTACAATGCATGAGATAAAGCTGGGTTATTATTTTTTTTTTCTATGCAGAACAAACAGGGAGCTGGGGCATAAATGGTACAGCCACCACTTACAGAGCTGGCATCCCTCCTGGGCTCCAGTTAGAGTTCTGGCTGCTTCACTTCCAGTCCAGCTTTCTGCTAATGTGCCTGGAGAAGCACAGTATGACCTAGGTCTTTGTGCCTCGGAGTCCATGTGCTGTGAAATAACAATCCTTTGTGTTTTCCAGTTGCTTTTTAATTAAGCTTCACAGCATATTCCGATCAGGTTTTTGTTCACTCTTCTCTCCTGTTTCACTATCTTTTCTCCTTTCATGCTTTTCTGATCATTGTTATAAAACTCCTCAATGTCAGGAATGGTATCATTCCTTAACCAGTATGCCAGCTTCATTTAATAAACAGGAATGATTCTGAAAGCTATTATCTGGAAAAAATCTAGAAAAGAGTCTAACCCTCTATCTGTAGCACCGGCATTTCTTAGATGCTTGTTTGTGTCCTGGCTGCTCTACTTCTGATTTAGTTCCCAGTAAAGGCGCCATCGTTTAATAGTGGGTGGCCCAAGTGCTCAGGCTCCTTCACCTACCCTCCTGGGAGACCTGGAGCAAGCTCCTGGATCCTGGCTTTAGATCATCCCAACTTTGGCCATTGCATCCATTAGGGGAGTGAGGATCTCCAGTGTTCTGTCCATCCTTTTCGCTTTTTAACTCTACCTTTGTAATATGAATAAACAGATCTTTAAAAAATAAGAAAAATGTTTTCTGGTCACAATTTAATCCATAGCACTGCCAGTGAAAAAATTACATGTGGAGACACAGATATCCAGATAAAAATGAATAAGCAATACATATACATTTAATTTCCTTTTTCAAATTATGAGGTGATTTTTTAATTGATTTCATTATGTAACATTAATATTATGTGTTTCAGAAATGTATTTATTTACTTCTTAGTTATATTCAGTCATCTGTGTTTGAAAGCATTTTTCTCTAGGTCATATATGTTAAATTTAGAGCATTAATTAACATTTGAAAATATGTTCTTCTCATAAAGCTACACTTTTCAGTTTAATTAGATTAGTAATTAGAATAATTCATTTCATTAATTTCTAATTGGCAGAAAATTTACACATTCGAAATAATCTACAGTTAATACTGATGAAGTGACTCTCTTCATTTACTTAATGAACATAGGAAATACTGCAAGAAGAATGACCACAAAAGTCATATTTTTACTGGTAGAAATTTAGGAGAACATTAAGGATGAAATATTTAACTACAGCTAGGTCAAACCAAACATATCCTTCCAAATCTTTCTCATCACTCCTTTCATTTGTCAAGTAGAATGTTCTAGCAATAGAAAATAAAATGCTAATTTTCAGAGTTGACAGTTGATGCATATTTGATCACTAAAGCCGAAACCAATCTTTATACTAAAGTGAATTGTAATGTTGAAGTCACATATGAAGGTATAATTACGATACTATCTTAAATTCGAAATCACTTAAATGACTGTGCAAGCAGCATATATATTCATTGAGAAGTTGGAGACAAGGAAAGTGGAGGTAGCCAATGCTTGATTGGACTTCCAAATAAAGTTTTCATCTAATTGGAGCACATTTTAAAGATATAAGATCAGTTCCAAAGTGTTTTCTGATAAGCACAATTATCTATAAAGAGATAATAGCAAGTTCATCAATATTTACTGACAATTATTTGCATATCAAAGAGTTTAACAAAAAAAAAACCAAATAAATGACTGTAGCATTTTTCGATCTCACTGCTAAGAAAACTGAGGTATACAGAGAAAAGTTAAGTTTTGGCTCGGCATGGAGGTTTAACAGCTAAAGTCCTCGCCTTGCATGCGCCAGGATCTAATATGGGAACCGATTCCAATCCCAGGAACCCAGCTGCCCATTCAGCTCCTTGCATGTGGCCTGGGAAAGAAGGACCCAAAATCTTTGGACCGTGCAGCCTTGTGGGGGACCCGGAAGAGGCTCCCGACTCCTAGCTTCAGATGGGCTCTGCTCCAGCTGTTGTGGTCACTTGGGAGTAAGTCATCAGATGGGAGATCTTCCTCTCTGTCTCTCCTCTTTGTATATTTGAGTTTGCAATAAAAATAAATAAATCTTTTTTTTAAAAAAATATTCATTTTCCCCAAGTTTAATGATTGTAGGTACCAGGGGTAGATCTCATACAGATCATGTGACACCAGGCTCTATGTTCTTAGTGCTGCATTTTGGTTGTTGGTCTGAAGAGACCAAAGGATGCTGAGCTAGAGAGAGCAACCTATAGGAACTCGGACTCTCACTTTCCATCCCAGTGCTCTACAATTCTGGACGCCTGACCTTCCTGGCCCTGTCCTGGCTACTGGGGGCATCTGGGGACTGAACGAGCAAATGAATGGATCTCTTTCTCCTTCTCACATGGTGATTTTTGTTTAAGATTTATTTATTTTTATTGGAAAGGCAGATTTACAGAGGGAAAGAGAGACAGACAGAAAGATCTTCCGTCCACAATGATAGGAGCTAAGCTGAGCTGAAGACAGGAGTCAGTTGCTTCTTCCAGATCTCTCATGTGGGCTCAGGGTCCCACAGTCTTTGGGGAATCCTTGACTGCTTTCCCAGGCCACAAGCACGGAGCTGGACAGCAAGTGGAGCAATGCAGATGCAAACAGGTGCCCATATGGGATCCTGCTGGATTCAAGGTGAGGAATTTAGCCATTAGGCTGCCATGCCAGGCAAAAATGGTGAAATCTTAAAAAAACAAATGAACAGTACTGACACTCTCCCTGGATTGTCTTAAAATGTAATAAAGAAGACAGAGACACACTTCAGATGTCACAAGTCCCTTTCATAATTTCGTCTGGATACATAACTTATGTTGTGTAGAAAGGAATGTTTGATGGTATGGTAGATCTATTTAAGTTCTCCAAGGGAGAGAAAGGAAGTTTTAAGAGCTATATGTGAATCATCTTGGAGTGATCTCAGAATTTCTGCTACTAAATGCAAATGGTAATTTAGTCTCGAGAAAAATGGAATGAAAGACTCTTCCATTTAAAAAACAAACAAGCAAGCAAAAAAACTGCATCTGTTTTCAAAGATCCCCTCCCTAACCTGAACTATACTGAAATGGTCCGGAAAAATAACCATTATCCCACTAACACCCACACATTATTTGCTTTCTCTCGTTTTATTGATTTGCCTTTAATGCATAATTATCCAGTGAACTTAGCATTACTAAATAAGGCCCAATTTAACTTTCCGTCTCTCTCTTTCTTCCCCAAGTTATTGCTCTCTGTCTCTTTCATATTTCCTTAACCCAACTGGTGTGAAATCAGAACTTTGGAATTCGTCATTTGTTAATGTAAATGTAAACGAATGCTTCTGTTCACATTTCTCAGGCTTGAAGCATCCATTTGTTATTATGGCCCCTATGTCACCCACCAGCTTGGTGCGTTAATGAAGAAAACATCATTCTCTATTTGCCAACCTGATATATGGTGACTGAGAAATCTGTCCAGACATCTGGACAACGATGGTGATAAATAGGCTGGAATTCATGTCCTGAATGTTCCATTTCTGATCCAGCTCTCTGCTTATGACCTCAGAAAGCAGTAGAGACTGGCCCAAGGCTTTGGGCCCCTACCCCCATGTGGGAGATCAGGAAGAATCTCAAGGCTCCAGGCTTTAGATCAGCTCAGCCCTGGCCACTGCAGTCATCTGGGGATTGACCCAGTGGAAAGACTTTCCATATAAATAAAACACTTAGAATCATGATCAATGATATTTACAGGTCATATAAAATGCACATGAAATTTGAATTAAAAATAATTGCATTCTGCAAAGTCGGGACACTGAAATTATGAGTTAAATGAATTTAAATATATTCAATCACTTATACATTTCTAAACATTATCCAAGTTGTATTACAAATTAAAATTGCCTAAAACGTTTTACAAAATATTTTCTACAACTAAGAAACAGTGACATGGATATACCAAAGACAGAGAGGGATGGATTTCTCACAGTGGTACTGTCAGTATAATAGACAAGGTGTCATTTTTCTGTATGTGCCAAGGAATTTGCTTTGTTATGTTTAGGGTAAAATATCTTACAAAAGGATTTCTTGTATGTTTTCTTAGTCATCCAAACATGATTGAAATAATAATCAAAATACTTTAGAAAGAGCACGCTGAAAATATCATCATAATTTAGTATCAACTTGTGTTCCTTCTTCTAATATCTACCTATCTATCTTTTCCAACTTCCCAGTAACTGCCATTTAAATTTTATGGCTTCAAGTTGACTGTCTCCTTACTAAATTCACTTTTTTGAAATTGAAATTTAATGATCAGTTGAGATCAGGGAATCATGGGATGCCTCTTTGCTGGGTTGAAGTTTCATAAGGAAGTCATCCCACTCTCTTTCAATGCTGTTACTGATTGGCGATTTGTGTTTATAACAGAGGGTAGGAGACAAAGAAAGATGAAAGGAAGAGAGAGAAAAACCTAAGGAAACATAGCCACTAACAACAGACAACTTAGGTTTACTCAATGTCAAATTTCTATTTACTTGTGATCCTGAAAAATCTACCCACAAATTATCCTTAGAGGACCTCGAAAGACAGTGATTAAAAGAACATCGCTGATAGGAACTTCTGAGCCATTACCCTCTTCAAGGGATCATTTCCCTTGGTTTAATCACAGAAAAGGAAATTAAACCCTTTAAGATTGTTTTTCACATTTTTTTTTCCAGTCGAGAACAACAGTGGATGATGATTGAAGAGTGAAGACCCAAGGACTCTTCAATTTCACAAATTAATGTGATACAGAAGGAATGTTACAATTTTGTAAAATTATATTATGATAAAGAGAAGCTGGTTGCTTCTCAGCGTGAACCTGAAAGCAAATTATTTCCACAAAAAAGGATGATGCATTTAACTAGACAAGTAATTATGTTGTGATATTACTCTCTCCCTTGACTTCTATTAGAAAAGAAGAATTCAATTATCACTCCATTAGATCAAAAAATAATTTTAGTGATACATTCCGTGTGAATTAATTTATTCCTAAGCAGGTTCTAGCCATTTTTTGAATTAACCTTTGATGCATTTTGCTGATTAAAATTTTATTTGATACTTTTACTTAAAATCAACTTAAATTTGTTTTATGTTTGATTAACATTTTCTTCAAAACTAATTTATTCTTTTTTTTATTGTTGTTAACATTGTATTATGTGATACAGTTTTATAGGCATTGCACTAATTTATTCTTAAGTAATTCAGTGCAGTTTAACTTATAATGTAGAATAATTGGATTTTTTTACCAAGTTTAAATAAATTAATGCAATGTGTTAGTGCATCTCTGGATAATTCTATGATTTAATTTATAATATTATAGCAAGCTATTGACACAAATAGAAAAATATGCATTTGTATACACATTAGAATAATAGTTATATGATAAGATGAAGAGGGAGAAAGACAAGCAGTATGATTGAGGTTAAATGATTCTAAGCACCCTTTGATTCTTTATACCTTTATTTTCGATTTGGATAACTTTTATTTCCTTGATTTACTTGTCTTGCACAGAATCTCTGATAAAATGGTTGCATAGGAAAAAAATGAGAAAACACATCCTTGTCTTAATGTTGACCTTAGAAGCAAACAGTTCACTTTTTAAGCATTAACTGTAACACATTAACCATTTAGTTCCCAAGGAGTCAAGCTAAAGATGTTTTGACTTATATTGACAAAGAAGAGTTTTGATATTTATTTAATTTCTCTCCTGGTGTTACGGTGCTGCAGGCAAAGCAGGTCCTTGTGAGATGAACATGGAAAGGTGAAATCGTCAAGCTCCTATGCCTTTTGTTGTCCTCTTGTCTCATTGCTCCCCTACCTCTGTACCTCTTTGGTAACTGGTGTGATGGTAACTGGTAGATCCACCATCTTGACTACCTGCCCAGAGTCCTAGTATGCTGTTATGTAGCTAAGCCCACTGGACGTGGCTTCTCTTCAATCCAACCAGCTAAGTTGAGAGTCCCACGACAAGCCTATTTGGATTTTTGACAGATCGGAGGTCAACTCAAAGAAAATTGAAGGTTTATGTTTCTTTTACACACAGAATCATTGAGAAATCCACAAAACATAGTCACCTGCCTTCAATGGCAGTGGGGCCATGAAAGCACCACAAAATGCTTTCATGTCTGTGGCAATGGTCACACACATGGATCTCTACCCACAGCCACACATCTGCGCATGCAGCCTCATCCACCAATAGCCACATATGTGTGTACTCACCTAGCCAAAAGCCGCCACACATAAACAGCTGTGACCCTGAGATCAACTGGTATGTAAGAGGACTATGGGTATTTTGTCAAACAGGTGGGGATGTCATTTTCTATGATACTGGTTACCACTGAGGCACAGAAACAAGGAAAGGAATGTGGTTGTGAGGTGCTGAACAGGCTAATAATAAATCATACCAGTTGGAAGACAGTTTGCTCAGCTAATCCCAGTTAGTGTTACAAAGCTACACAAAATTGTAATTGCTGCCATCTGATTAGCTGCCATTATGCTCCTACTTTCCATGGTTAAATCAGCAAATGGTCAAACAGCTTTTGATGTACAAAAAGAGCACACATCCCTGTAGTTCTTTGACAGCTCCTTCCTTAAGGTTGCCGGTTGACTGCTGTGGCAGGGAGGTTATCACTTTCATTAAATCTTGCTTTTTTCACTATCCACTCTCTACTTGGGAATTCTTTACCATGACAGATAAACAAGATCATCCTCATCCAGCTGTAGCATTGGGCGTCAGAGAGATAACGGGGTAAAGTCAAGATGTGTGGACACTGGACACTTCACCCCGCCCCTCAGTTCATTTCTTAATAGTTTGCGATCTGTAGTTGTCTTTGTTTTCCAGGATTCTCAGCTTTTTCTCTGCAACTGGGAATCCGGGTTTCTTTGTGCTTTGCCCTTCTTATGCTGCAGCCCGAGAGTGTTCTCAAGGAAGTGAACTAGAACAATGTAAGGCTCACGCTGCCTGTGTCCATTTTCTCAATGATTATTCAAACTTATTATCTATATCCTGTGCTTTGGAAACCACTGTCTCATATACATTTCCAATTTTTTTTATCTTTAGACATGAAAATAAATTTATTTGTAGATACTTCATCTTGACCATAAGAGAAATTTTTAGTTAGGAGCAAGGCAAGCTATACAGTTTAAACCCTTGTAATATATCATTATATTTGAACCATACGTAGAGCATTCTGTCCGTGTTGGGCACCTGATTTTTACATCATTCTTATCGCAAATAACTAATGAAATGTGTTACTACAAAATGAATGATTAGATAGCTGTGAACTGCATGAACTAAGTCACCAATGACTAGAGCATCTTGAGCATGAAGTTAAATATCAGTAGGAAATGAGGTAAAAAAAATATACATTATCTTAAGCATGGGCTCTGAGAGTAGGTAGAGCTACACCACAGACATGACAGCATGAAACACTGCCAGGGTGATTTTATCTTCTTTTCTTTTCTATTTTAATTTTAATTTTAATGCTGTGATGGAATTCCATAGGCTCTGGAATTTTTCCTAGCCCCTCCCAAAGTTTCATCTCCCCATTTTATTTCCCCCATATAATTACAGTGGTATAATCCTTCACAGGCAGTCATAAATCTATCATTTGGCTATTTAAGTGTGTAATATAGGTAAGACTACATGCGAATTTTGTCATATCAGTCCCTGTTGCTGACAGACATACTCCCAGCTGATAAAAGGGATGCGATGCAGTGACCTACTCTGCTCTGTGATGCTCACTGCATTCGGTGCATATCCATCCCTGAGGTCATCTTGTCCTTCGAAGAATCCGGAAGGAGGGGAGACGTGCAGATTCAGAAGTCTTCCTAAAATGACAGCTGTAGTTTTCCTGCATTCACTACTTATAGACCGAGTTCTTCTTCTATATATAGAAACTTAACTAAGCATTTAGGAAAAGGACTTTCCGCAATTTTGTTTTGTACATGTGATGTATTTGATATTATTCAAAATATAGCATAGTAACTACTATTTTTCAGGAGTTTTGAGGACTAGAACAAATAGAAAATGTCCTGTCCCAATCTATACAAGTTCAATGCAGAAACTGTTAAAATCCTGGAGCTCATATTGTCTAAAGGCTCAAAAAGGAAGGAGAAATTAAGCATATGGGCTAACAGAGGTGATCTAGTTGAATGGAGTCATAGAAAGTGGAAAGGGATTGTAGTATTTAAAAATCAGAAGGCTTTCAGCTAAAAGACATGCTCAGTTCAGGGGGAATTCATGTGTCCAATGTCTAAAGCTCAGCACACTGAAGGTATAAACACAAGGAGAATGAATGAATATGCAAAACCTATGCAAAATAAATGGCAAGAAAGCTTGCCTGTTTTAATTTAGGATCTCGATTAGCACAGAAAAAAGAGCTCTTTTCCCTAAGAATTCCTAAATGATGGAGTATTGTCCTGTAGATCTGAGGCACAGCTACAGTACCCAGATGTTTCCTTTCAAGACAGTGAATGTATATAAATATTGTTGCTAGCATTGTTGTATTGAAGGAAATTAAAGTCTTATAAATTATAAAACATACCAAAAAGAAGCTACCATGTCTGCAGCCTGTATCTGCAGGCTGAATATCTAACTCCGTTCCATATAGTGTAATTACCAGGTACTGATGATGACTTGTAGTTAAAGCTATCGAAGAAGGACCACACACACATATAACTACAAATATTCACAACACCAACAACCAAAATGAGCTTGATTTAAATGCATATCAAATTGAATTTCTAGAAATAATTGATGCAGTTTCAGAAATTGACAATAAGGTTTTTAGTAAGTATTGAAGTAAAGCACCTGGAATTCATACATACACATGTGTATATATATTATATATGTGCATACATACACACACACACATATATTATAATGATATATAGCCTATAAAGAAAGTTTGAATCCATTTTTTTCCAATCCAATTCTAAATCACAAAATCCTTACGGTATAGATTCCAACACTTGTGAATTTATTTGCAGGATTCTAACACTTTCGAATCTGTTTCTCAATGAAGCTCATTTTTCATTGATTGAACTAAGTTGCTATTACATGTCTTTCAACATTGGATTATATTATTAGCAACTGTTTTCCTTGAGATAATATACGTGAGTCTTGTATGTTTCTGCTAAGTTTCTGTAACTGAAGTTTGATATAATTTTAGCACTTTTCTCAATGAAATCAAAGCAAAAATTGGGTGGCACGTGTTGACTTACCTGGACCTAATCATGTCTGGAAATTGCTTAAAATGTTTAATGATTGCCTTCTTAGTTTAAATACTTACCATTATATCAATCAAACCGAGAGCCTGAAAATCTACTTCCATTTAGATAGGCTACAGAAAATTGCATCTACTGAGCAGAATTTATGTAAAATGAAAAAAGAATAATTTTTGAATTCATTCAGTTAAGCACTTTTTGGAGTATGCTGCTTTGTTTGAATCTAATGTCATCCCACCTCCCGTCTCTTTTGTCCTGTACAAGGCAATTATAACCCCGGAATGCTACATGACCTGGGAGCACCAGGAAGACTGTTAACACCTCTCCTCTTTGGCACAGGATCACACTCAACAGCTTATTAAGATTCAGGCCTCAGCATCGATGACTAGCATGCAGCACAGGCCTGGGATTTATTTGCAACTCATTTAATTACAGAAATCAATGAACTTCTGGAGCAGAGCCAGGTGAGAGAAAATGAACCTAGCCAGGTGACATTTTGTGTTCTACAATAGTTCAGAAAAGCTTGCCTACAGAAGCTGTTGTAATCGGCAAGACCCCAAACCAATAAAATTAGTCAAGAAACTGCTAAAACATTTGCTTTTGGATTAAAAAAAATAGATGATTTAGGTTTGTAATTCTATTAAATCACAGTAATTTTAAACATTGCCTACAGAGATCGCATGCTTTAGATGACCCTACATTGTACACACACACACACATACACACACACCCATAACACAGGAGCTATGGCCTGAAGATATAAGGAAAAAAACTAGCATGAGGTCTCATATTTATTATTATTATATCTCCTTGGTAAGTGTTATATATTTGTGAATTTATTCCATAATTCATCAATCTGTAAGTACATGTGATTCCACTATAAGGTTTAAAGTAGAAGTTTCTGTGAAAAATCATTTTAAATATCTGAAGTACAAAATGGCTTATGCTATTTAACAGATGAACTGGATAAAGAGTAAAGCTCACAGCTACTCAGAATCAACAATGGCCTTTTGAGCTAGAGCCGTGTTACATAGGAAACAGCCTCTGACGAGGTAGGGAAACAGAAAAACAATAGGAAAATGAAGAGCTGTGGGGATTAGAAATGAATCAGGAACCAAAACACAGCTTTGAGGGTTTTCTGATCGTACCCTTGAGCTTAGGTGAAAATAACATGAACAGAAACAGATTTTGCAACTTAACAGACAGGTAAAAGGTACCTTACTTGGGGCAAATCAATTACCTGTCACAGACCGAGGCTTACTTGTTCATTCAATGAAATGATTATGAGTCCCCGCTTCCTAGCGTTCATAATTCTTTAAAAATTATCTACTTAATCTACTTTAATTTTAAGAAAGATAAGCACTTTGCACAAACTAAGCTATCATTTGATGTTAAGTAGCTCTTATCCTTTCTATCTGTATATAAATACTACAGTTAGTTCGTGGCAGTTATTTTGTTTACTGCTCAATTACTGGACACAGATCAGTTAATCTCCTTCCCTCCGCAGTGTTTGCCAAACCAATAGCATTTCTGCAGAAGGTTATTCTTATCATTCAGTATGAGCTAATTTCCTTACAGATAAGTGGAAATTGCCCTCCAATAGATGGTGCATATACGGTCATTGCCTTGCAGAACAATAATGACTCATATACTAAACCTTTGATTTTAATTTCTTCCCCAAATTTTATTTGCCTCTTTGGCACTTCCTTTTTTAATGAAATTCTTTCCCCCTATTTTGCTACTGTTCTTTGTGATGTATTTTTCTCTATTACTGAGTTTTCATGTTTTGCAAATTACCTTTGGTAGATCTGCTATAGATTTCTACCTTGTAGTTGCCACAGGGTTTCTAAAAACATATTTTGGTTATAAAATGCTATTTTAAAATAACAGCAACTTGACATTGATTGTAAAGATAGGAAAAGGGACAAAAATAAAAGTGATGAAATATTAAAAACTCATGCATTGATTCCTGCCTATGGTTTGAAATTTTGGTATCTTATTTTATAATGCCCATCTTTCCCCACGGTATTTATCTAGCTATTATTATCTTAATTGGCTTTTCAACTACTCATACTAAAATGTTAATAGCTGTGCTTGCTAGATTATATATTTTTTCTTACTAATTAGGGTCTCTTTCTGTTGGCAATACGTTCTAGCATTTCTTATAAGATAGGTCTTGTGATAACAAAACATCTCAAATTTTGTTCACCTGATCATGTTTTTATATCTTGATTTATGAATGACAGCATTTCTGAGTGCTATAGTCTAGGCTGGTGTCTTTTTCCTTCAGTGCTGTGATGAACTGTCTTATTTCTTCCTAGGTCGTAAGGCTTCTTCCAAGGAGCCTACAGTCACGTGACTTTTTGCTTCTTTTCTCTTGCAGCTTTTGGAATCTTTAAACTCAAAAAGCTTGCTTGTCTTATGCATTAGGGTAGATATGGCAGAGTTGAATATTGCTGGAGAACAGCTCTAGTTGATTTCAGAGTTTGCAAAGAATGCGTGGTTGACAAGAAGACAAGAAGAGACATGGGACACTATGATGAGTTCATAATGGACAATGCAGAAAAGTTGCCTTCTTCATTTATTCAGAAATCATTGTAAGCTTTCGCACATCATCCAGTTGTTTCATTTTTACTTCATGGTTAAGAGAATAATTATTACCATGTTATTATCAGTTTACTTCAAAGAAAACATTTTCATCAAGCCATTACTCATTCAAACCTGCAGTTACTGGCTGAAGCCAGGAACTCCATGGTTGGCAGCACATGCGGTTACATAGTGACAGGTGGTTTACTTATATCCAAAATCAATTTTCATTAAACCTAAACTAATATTACTTAAGATACCAAGAATACAGAATTAAAAAGAAAGCTTTTAAATGAAAGAGATTGGTTAAGGCGTATGTCATAGATTCTTTATTAAATCTTCTAATCAGCCATACGCTAATCACCATCACCTTCACCTAGCACTGATTCAATTATTTTCCTTCTTCTTCTTCTTATTATTATTATGGTTGTTGTTCTTCTTTTCTTAAAAAGCAGTAAAAAGGATCAGGGTAGGTCAGCCTTTCTATGGACAGAGAGCCTTCACAAAGAAACTTCTTTTTATCTTTTTAAACTATTTTCTTTCCCTAAAGCTAACTGCCAATAAAAGGTAGAAGTCTCAAACCATTTTCCTCTGAGCGCTCACACCATTTGTCTCCCTTTAGAAGATGCCCCATATACTTTCTTCTTTACATGGTGGGAAGCCAAAATGCGTCATTTCTTGTAATGTAGCAGTTCGAGGCTGTGCAGTAAATAAACTTTTTGTACTTCCACAATTGCCATCTGTTTCCAAGATATTGCCAAGCCATTTCTTAAGAAGAACATTATACGTTTTAGGATAAGTTCCAGGACAAAGGTGGGCACATAATAAGATGTTTGGGAAACGCATGTTAGCGTAAGTTCCAGGATGAAGGTGGATACATAATAAGATGCTTGGAAACAATGTGGGCTCATTTGTACTATTGTATGCTTTTAGCTGTGTGTCATTGCCTCAAGTTGCTAAAGACCCTTTTACCATAATATGATTGATTAGTTTGAGGTGTTATACCAGTTACAGGAATCATTTCACATTTGCAGAGAAACAAAAACACCCTCAAGAAAATTCCATGAAATATCAGAAAGGTGATCAAGTGTGCATAGAAAGGGGTAAAGCAACAATGAGGTGATTCGAGATATTCTGCTGGGCCTTGCCATGCAGCCAGAAACTCCTCATAGTCTTGCTAACTGGGGCACTGTACCTCTTACAGCCTTGGGTCATCTGTCCCAAACATATGCTTCCCACAGAATATGACTGGTAATCTTTAATCTTCTCTCGGGCCTACATAATTATATCTTTCTTTAGGAAGAAGTTTTTGAAGATTAGGAAACATTTGGGAAATTTCTCCCTTTTTTTTTTTTAAACATACTTTCTATCTCTTGCATTTTCAGAGCCCTTTAAAATACTGGCTACTCACACTTTGCATGTTGCTCCAAATTTCTCATATTTTTTCTTTTCTTTCAATTTGTGTTTAATTCTTTGTGTATTTCTGTAGCTTTTAAAATAGTCGATCTTTGCTCTTACTGATGCGTTTTCTCATTCATCTGCTGTGTTATTGCTACCTTGTAGCGTGTTTTCAATTTTTAGTATACTTCTCAGTTGAGAGATGTCCATGTAATTTAAAAAATGCATCATTCCGTTCAAGAAGAAGATTATTTGTATGTTTCCTCTTGAAGCTTGTTGAAACAGGTAGTTTGAATTATCCCAAGCAGTTGATCACATGACAGCCAAGGTGGTTGTTTTCTTTCACCTTTTTAGAGGAAATCATCAGAAGAACCCATTTTCCCTAACAGATCCTCAGCATATTACATTGTTTGATAATTGAGAATTGAGGGTTTTATTTTTTCTTCTTATTTTTTTATTTTTATAAAATGAGCTTTGTGAAAATTTTTCAAAAAAAAAAAAAAAAAAGTAAACCACTTGACTAAAGTCTGTGGCTTTTCCAAGATTTCAGCACTAGATGGCAGTCAAAGTTAAGATTTTCCCCATGGCTACTGCTAGTGTACTATCCCTTTAGGGATGACCTTAGATCAAATTTGCCCCCAAATTCACAGTTGATGCATGACTCAGACTCAGATGGGTGTTGAAAGAGGCAGTTTATCACTATAAATTCAATATATCCAGGGCAAACGTAGACACCAAATCCTGTGACTACCCGTGCCATAATACCAGATCATACATGGAATTCATTGTCTACCCAGCCCAGATCAGCAGGGGAACAGTACCAAAGACGGCATGGCTATGATTTTAGTTGGTGGAGGCTGCAATCAGAGATATGTGATATGGTCTACTAACTGGAGCCCAGGAACCTCTGTAAGCAGTAGACCGGTGAGAAGCTCTAGCCATGAGAATCTGCCTGGGGACAGGTACTATGGAGAGCTACATTATCTTGTTTGTTTCTAGCGTGGCACTGAGTCCCAGGACAACATCCTAAGATTTCTCCCTGCCTGCCCAAGGGTTGGGTAAGGGTGTTTAAAGCAAGCACTTTGTCATCCAGGTTACCACTAAGTATTCACCACAATGATTCTGAGCCAGGTCAAAATTAGAGTGAAGAATTCCATCCAGAACTTTCATGCACATGTCAGGGGCTCAAGTACTGGGTCATGTTGTACTGCTCTCGCAGACACGTTTGTAGGAAGCTAGAGCAAAAGCTGAGCAACCAAGACTTCCTGGCACTCAGCTACTGGATGCTGATTTTGCAAATGGAGGCTACCTCTGCCACAGAATTGCACCAAAGTGCCAACCCCAATAAAGCGTATTGTTTTAAACTATACTTCACATGTCATAATAGCTTGTGTGTGTCTTTCCTTCTTCTATGTATTATGCCCACATGTTATTTGGCCCATCAGTGAAACATTTGAATGGCTTTGTACATATTTTCAAAAATATAAATAAAAAGCAATGATGATTAGTGTCTTCATATTTGAATATCATGCTGCAGTATTGGATCTTACTGTGTCTTGAGGACAATTATAATGTTGGCATGTAAATACACTGAGCATGGATATTATTACATCTCTGATGTAAACCTGTTGTCTGTACACGTTAAAAGGATATCTTTTCATCCTCAAAATATTCCTTTTTGGACTCTGAGAGGTTAGAATGGATGAAAAATGTGCTTTCTAAAAAGGGACTTCAGGCTTGTTTTCTAAATTATGTGTAATGGCCACATTTGGGTTATCGAATCAGAAAAATCACTACATACTATTTTTAAACATATTAATTTTTAAAGAATTTATATAAAGTCCCCATATTTAATCTTCTTTGAAAAGTGCTGTCCTTGCATCTAACAAAGTAACATAAAATTGATAGGTTACAAACAATAGATATTATTTCTCTCTCTCTCTCTCACACACACACAGACACACAAATATTTTAAAGGTTTGGAAGTTCAAAACACAGGCACCAGCATATTAAGTGTTTGGTAAGGGCTTATTTCCTAATTAAGAGCCACTCATTCTAGTGGTGTTTTTTCATACAAAGACAGGAAGCAACTCTCTTGGGATAACCAGAGGGATGATGATCCTTTTCCAACTTCAGAGTAATCCACTCTAAGCACCTTCCATTTACAAGCACCTTCCTCTTCTATTATTATTATTATTATTATTATTATTATTATTATTGGTTTAAGGGAGATTTACAGACAGAGGAAGTAGAAATAATGAGAAAGATCTTCGATCTGCTGATTCACTCCCTAAATGGCCACAGCAGCCAGAGCTGAGCCCATTTCAAGCCAGGAGTCAGGAGCACTTCCTGGTCTCCCAGGTGGGTGCTGGGTCCCAAGGCTTTGGGCCATCCTCTACTGGTTTCCCAAGGACCTGGATGGAAAGTGTAGCAGTTGGGACACTAACAGCACACCTGTGGGATGCTGGCAATCAGGGTGGAGGGTCAGTGAGTTGAGCTATCACTCTGGCCCTGAGCATGTTCTTCAAGGTCTCTCTGCTAATATCATTACATCTGGAGATGCGGTTTTAGTGTATGATGTTTCAAGGCATTTAACTTCAATACATAACCTTCTCTCTCTCTCGATGCTATAATGTGCCAATCAGCAGTGACTGGATAAAAACCTAGCAAGAAAGAGTACAAAAGAATTCCCAACCAGTGCTAATAACATCCTGATAAAGAGGCTAGAATGAGGCTTAATATAGGGGGTGGACACACACTGGATGGTTCCAAGAACTGTTTAGGGAAAGTAGTGGTCAGTTTTGTATTCACTTTGGTCGGGGGTTAAGAGCCAATCTGTGACTGAGTGTTCGGGTGATTTTCTGCTAACGGTGGGAGAATGTCTGTTGACCCCACACTGTCATTATTGTAGGAAGAGTAGTTACACGTGTCAGTGAAAACAGAGAGCCATGTAACTAAATTCGTGGTGCACGGTGTCCTTCCCAGCTAGTTTCATCATAGATTCTCTGTGTTGTAGTCATGTTCCTGCAAGCTCACACAACGACTTTGTCTGAGTATTGTTTTTATGGTATACATTTTTTGTTTTGTTTATTTTAGTCCATTTCAACTCTGAGCACGTTAGTCTGGATTTCTTCTTTGCCTTCACAGCTGCGAGAGGTTATTTTTCCTTTCTTTTCTTCCTGGTTGTTACTCTGTAGTTTCTTAGAATTTGGAGACTGTAGACTTGGATGTTCCTGGAAGAGTGATGCTATCATATTGTCATATTCTCAATCCTCCTAGTAACACTTTTACAGCTAGAAATCTCCAGAGAAATCGAAAGAGACCTCATGATCTTTGAAGGGACTAGTGGAGAATTAGTGCTCAAACACAGTTTTTAGATAAATAAGACAATTCCAGTGTAATATCATCCCTTTGGAAAATAAAATAATATCTACAAATGGATTAGGTTCTCTTGAAGGAATTTACCACCAGTCATTTTAAGCCTAAAACACTGCTCGTCCCACAAGAGGAGTCGTGAACAAGTTCTCATTGCATTATTGCTTGGACCATGTAAAGGAAAAGACTGAGTATATTGGCAAGCCCAAATTATAGCCAGTGTTTTGCTTTCAAATGTGACTTGTTTACACAAGAGAAGTTCTGAAAGGTCTGTGTTTATTGCTCCCCTACTTGTCCTATGGTTGCATATATTGGCAGAATCATGCAAAAGGCTATGGAAATCTCATGTCGTTGCATTGCTCCTAAATAGTCATCTGACTGCCCTATTCTACTTGTGTGTGAATACAGGAATACGTGAAAAATGAAAGACAGACGCTCCTTGGGAGAAAGGTGTTTAGGCTACTGTCTCATAGCCAATGACAAAAATGCTCTCATTCTCTTCTTATTATGATGCACTAGAATTCATCAAGCGTTCACAAATGTGAGGACTCTCATGGGTTCTTACTGAACGAAGTCAGGTAATGAACACAGGCAATGTGACTTTTAAAAGTCACAGTCTGAGAGGAGCCATGGAGAGCTTGCAATTAGGTGTTAGAGAAAGGTGAACTGAATGAAGTCTGAAATTGCAGGAGGCAAGTATCAAGTGAAGGACTTCAATAATGAATTCAAAAAAGCTACTCTTACTCCCAAATGTCAGAGAATAAGATTGGTTAAATCATGGAAGAGGAAACACAAAAATCCCTGTGGCTAATGATGGCACAAAATGTTTGGGTTATTTAACCATATATATACTGATTTAGGAGACTTTTTTGATAATTAAGAAAATTTAAAAATTACACAAATGTTGGGTTAAATATCCCAGGGAAGATTTATTAAAACAAATATGTGCTGATCTCTACATAATTTCTTTTAGTCATCTACATTGCTGATGTTCTCATGGAGTGTGAGCTTACCAAAGTTAAACAGAAAAATGCACAGCAGTTTTTGAAAACCTTGACTTTTGTTTTCCAAATCCCCAACTATTCCTCTCTGCTCTGTTTATCTCCTCTCTTGGGAATCTTTCCCCAATGCCTCAAGTACACAGTTGCTTATGAGAAATGGTCCCTCTCTGCTTTGAAAATGTGCTTTGGGAAATGCAGTGGAAAAGACTTTCACATTGAGGTGTAACTGATGGGAATCGGTGTATGCAGCGCTTCAACAGATAGAAAAGCTTCACAAAGATAAAGAACAGTGGCTTAATGGAGCATTTCAGTTGGGAGCCAATAGGCAGGATAAGTTGGTGGTACCTATAACATCCCAGTAGCATTTACCTGTCCTCATGTCTCTTGTCAGGGTTAATCTGCCTCGTTTCCTATTCCTCAGAGAACCATTCTGAATTTGGATGGGCTGTGGGTGAGCTCAAAGAAGACAACCCTCCAGGCACCTTCACAGATTTAGATTGTCTCTAGCTGAAAATAAAGTCCCATGAATGAAAGAGTGAATGGATGCAAAACAAGCTTAGGCACAGTTAGTGAACTTAAAATTAGAAAATTAAGCAAAGTGGTGCTAGAACTCAGCAAGATGTTAACTGGTTACTATGATGGCAGAAAGAAACAGAAACAGGAAAACTGAAAAGGGAAAGTGCTAGCCTGTGACATGGCTGGACCCAGCCAAATGGCTCAGTGGCTAAATCCTTGCCTGCCAAATGCCAGTATACCCTATAGGTGCCAGTTCATGTCCTGGCTGCTCTACTACCCAACCAGTTCCTCACTTGTGGCATGGGAAACCAGTAGAGGGTGAACCAAAACCCTCTCCATGGAACTCCATGTCCATATGGGAGAAGCAGAAGACGCTCCTGATTCCTGGCTTGATTGGTTCAGCTCCGGAAGTTGTGACCACTTGAGTAGTGAACCAGCAAAGAAAAGATCTTTCTCTCCATGTATCCTCTCTATAAATTTGTCTTTCCAACAAAAATAAAATAAATCAACAACAAAAAAGAGTGTTATGGTTGCTGGTTTTCACAAAGATGACACAATCCAACAAGCTAACTCTTAATGCCACTGATCTGAAATATTATTGACAACACAGCGTGATTTAGTAACAGGAAAATTATCCAACTGCACTTGGATGACAGGAGCACAAAGAAGTGTTAGTGATAAAGACAGTTTACATGTAAATGTTCTTAAAATCACAAGAAAGTCCAGGGTCACGTAGTGGGCATGTCTTAAAGTGTAGGCCTGAGCCAGTTAAAATCATAATAACTTGCATTAATTTATTAAAATTTTTCTCCTGCTTCTATCTTATTAGAAGAAAAAACCTGGTATTGGTAGGCTAGGATGATGTAGAATCTCCAAACCCCACTGGCAGTAAGCAACATTGCAAAAGGCACACTTACTTCAACGCTATAAAGAAACTTGAATGTCTATGTACAGCCTGCTATCACAATAGAGATATAAAGATGTGAAAATATAAAGTCACAAACAGACTCTTGGATAACTTATTGCGCTTCAGTTTAACAGTTGCTTTCAGAGGAGGTTTAAATAAAACATTTAAGGGGACAAAAGAACAGGTTACTTCTAAGGAATGGAGATGGGAAAAAGAGTTTTTGGAGAATTCTTACAGAAAAAGGTGACATCTAGTATAAGCCTCATTATGTTCCCATTTTTTAGTGTTACAGGCAAAACTCAATGGGTCTTTTCCTCAGCTTAGTATGGAAATGGAAAGCAGAGAAGTTTTATTTGTGAACAACTGAACATGATAAGAAGAAGGGAAAAGTATCTCCCAGTAAGAATTCAGAACCTTTAGTGTCTCCTGAAAGGAAACAGTGAGAGAGAGAGGGAGATCAGCCAGGGCTTCAGGAAGTGTCTTGGACTTTTAGGAGTTCCTGGACCCCTCCTTGTCTGGGGAGAACCTATGGAAGACCTTCCCCATTGGTGATCTCTAATCAATTAGCAAGTAGCCGGTCAATTCCTGTGCTGCCCACTGAAGGCATTATTATTAGGGTTTTTTTTTTTTGTCATATGGTGAGACACAAATGGGCCACTGACAAATAGTGTTCCCCAATAGTGTACTTGTAAACATAAAGTAGTGAGATGATGGCTGAGGGACAATGGCCTCAAAGGTTTTGCCCTTGTATCTGACAAAAAATTTTAGTGAGTTTGTTTGGTCTCAGCATGATCAACTTCTTGCTGAAGTTTCTCAACATTCCTCCTTTAACCCTTTTTATTAAAAAGAAAATATTGGGAAAAAATCTTATATGAAAATGAGAGTGAGCATTATGGACTATCAAATATTGTAACTGCCATCTAGCTCTTTCATTTTTTATCAACTAGGAGCAGTTGTCCCTTCATGATTCAATCTACAACAGGCCCAGGTATCAGTCTGAAGACTTTAATTCGATGAAGACATTGCCTTTGGGTAAAGCAGCTGTGTCTTGGAGATAAACTGAATGATTATCACAAGCCTGGACATTAGAGGCTATATTTTTTGAAAAGAAAGAAAAACACGCAAAGTAAATAAAAAGGTAAACCAGCAGAGTGTCTGAACTGCTGAGGAACGGCCTGCATAGCTTGGCAAGCATTGCTCAGAACCACTCCCCTGTTGACATCTAGGCACATGCCATGCCTTCAGTGATCATCAGTATTTAGAGAATTCATCAAAATCAGACAGATCCACTGCTTCGAATAAAGAGTTAATATGGCAGATACATAGTCTTTGAAACATCTATGGTGTCTATACACAAACACATCTGCATATTTTATCTATTTCTTAAATTGCTTCACAATAAGGAAAAGTGCTTATTGCCATTAAGAAAGCTGTTTTTCTATATTCCATTTTCAAGATGCTCATGTGATTTATAGAATTATTTCTCATTTCAACTGAATGAACTTTTTTTCAAACAATGATTTATATATGTATTCATTTGTTTTGAATATCAGAGTTATAGTGAGATGAGAGATAGAGCTCTTTGGTTTACCTGTTTCATGTTCGATTCATTAGATGGCCACACCATAACGAATCAGGGCTGGGCCAGATGAAAATCAGCAGCTGGGAGCTTTATCCTGGTCTCCCATAGAGTTAGCTGGGACCCAAACACTTGGGCCATCTTCTGTCACTTTTCCCAGGACATTAACAGGGGAGCTGATTTGAAAGCGAAGCAGCCAATGCCCTTAAGAAATGCCAGTGGTAAACTGTAGATGTTCAGACACAGGCCTAAACTCCCAGATCTGATGAAATCTTGTAGATAATTAACCTCAAGGCTAGCACGTTGCTTATTGCTCCCCGTAACTGAGAGGATTCTAAACTGTTGAGACAATACACTGCTAACTTCACCAAGGAGCCTTTCTGCATATCCCCACCCATCTTATCAGTGTTTAACACCTCCTTCAACAAGCCACTGTTCTTGGGGAAGGACAGATGGTTTCAAACCCCTTGCCCTCACTTTCTGCAGGCTGTACTTTCACTTTCTCTCTCTTTAACTTTTATTGTGATGATGTTTGCATAGTTGATTAGGGTGGGAAGTATCAAGGATAAGGCGAAAGTGAGTAAAACCATTGTTTCCAAATTTTCTTTTTCTTCTTTCTGTATCTGGGGTAAGGGAGGAGATAAAGGGAGCAGCTGCATCCAGCCTCCCAATGGCCTTAGTACCTGGGGTTCCAGAACTGCCACCTGCTGTCATCCGAGTCCCCAATATGCAGCATGCTGTGAGAGTTCTACTCCAGTAGTTTTGATAGTTTTGAAATGCTGTAGATCTCACTGAGCCAAGGATGAGCAAATCCTTCCAAAGTTCATTGGCTGATATAGTTCACCTTAGACTCTCTATTCGCCCAGATTTTTGCTGTCAATGCTTGACTGGAGTAGTCAAATTTATTCTGACCCTCTTCCTCTGCGATGGTACCTGATGTCCTCTCAGGCCCAATTTATTGCAATATCCTCCATGTGCATCTTGGCATGAGATCCACTGCTCGATCTTAGCAACTGAGGAGGCCCAGATTTCGCACATGCACTCCGCAGTCATATTACAGATCCTATGATTCTCTCCTTGTTGGAGTCATGACTCCAGCAGTTTAGATGGGGAGATCCTGAAATAAACCTTGTCTGAAGTGATCCCATCACTGACTCCTGTGTGTGCTTGCCAGTAGCTCTATCTATCATCCATATCACCCTTCACACATAATGATAGTTGCAATTGCTGGGTCAGTTCTATCCCCACCCCAGTCTCTTACATAAACCAATGCTGTGGCCCAGCCCAACCTTGCCTGCCACACACTCGGCCATCACATGTACTAGCTGGAACTGCAGTTTAGTTGGAGAGACTCCCAATAACTGCCCACAGGCCCACCAGCAGCCCTATTTCCTGAGCTTGCCAGCATGTGAGGCAGACTGGTACAGTCTGCTTTGTATTTCATTCTATCCAGCTTTCATACAGGTCAATGGGTGTGGAAGCTTAACAACCCAACAGAACCCACTCTGCGGCCCACACTCATGCCAGCAGCTACCTGCTACTTTTCTAGCCAGCCCTATCCCCAGCCCTGGTTCTCATGCTCACCAATGGGAGTCACAGACCACCCAAGAAGTACCCACAATTTTCCTACCGGACCCACTCCCATTTCCGGATCTTGCACTCTAACTTGACAGGATTTGTCAAGTCTAGTTTGACAAATGTAACTTGACAGGATTTGTCTCCTGTTCCAGCACTTGCCAGCTGATATTGTGGCGAAGCCCAACCAGCCTGTCATTACTCTGGCTTATTGTTGCCCCGGTGGACACAGTCAGTTAGCCCATCCATGAACCCAGTTCATTCATATGTAGGCCAACAAGTGTTGTAGCCCTTCTGGGCCTGGTCTGCTCCCCCACCCATGTCTGGCCGACACACACCACCACCAATATTCTGTCTTCCCTAGAAAATAAAAAAAATTAAAATTTAACTTTCCCCCTTTTCCTCTTGGAATCCTAAAAATCGTATCTAAGATCTTATAATGGCATAGCAGCATTTACTCACTATGCCATTTCACTAACCACTCTTCAGCAGTAGTTTCGAATTTGAAAAAAAAAAATCTGCCCAGTTAATTCCACCATAGTCAAAAGGACTAGACATACCGAATCCTATTACAATTCAAATGTGTCTAGCTTCTGTAATTATTAGGCAAAAAACTTTCAGTCATCCCCTGTGATTAAGTTACATCTGTGCTTATGGACATTGATTAGTTGCCACAAGTGTATCTGCAATTTTTTTTTGTCATCATCACAGAAATGAAAGTAACACCAATATATACTGATTGTGTATCCCTCTAAAATTTTCACCTTGTAACTTAACCCCAAGGTGGAGGTATTAGGAAGCAGAATCTTTAAGAATTTATTATATCAAGAGTGTGGATCCCTCATGAATGAGATTAGCTGCCATATAAAAGTATTGTTTGTCTTTCATGTTTAATGCTTTGTGAGGATGCAATAAAAGGTATCATTTTGAAGCAGAGACAGGGTCCCAGCAGACACTAACCGCTCCTCTTTGATCCTCACACTTCCCAGCCTCCAGCCAGGGTTCTGTATGCATTACGCAGTCTAAGATATTTGTTACGGCAGCAGGAAAAGACTGTCAACTACACACAGATCCTGGTGATTCACACTGGGGGAACGTGACCCAGGCCTTTATGTCATCGTGAAACAACAATGCAAATTTTAAAGAAAGAAAATGCAGTGAAATGATTGAATTACACACAAGTGTCTCATATTGCATTTGCACTGGTGCTTTTTTTTAAAAAAAAAAGATTAATTTTATTTTTTATTGGAAAGGCAGGTATCTAGAGAGGAGGAGAGACAGAGAGGAAGATCATCCATCCAATGGTTCACTCCCCAAGCGGCCGCAATGGCTAAAGCTGAGCCAATCTGAAGCTAATAGCCAGGAGCTTCTTCTGGGCCTCCCATGCGGGTGCAGGGTCCCAAGGCTTTGGGCCATCCTTTACTGCTTTCCCATGCCACATGCAGGGAACTGGATGGGAAGTGGGACCACCAGCATTAGAACTGGTGTCCATATGGGATCCCGGAACATGCAAGGTGAGGACTTTAACTGCTACGCTATTGTGCCTGGCCCTGTATTGGTGCTTTTACAAAGATCAACTTATTTCTAAGAAATGTAAGATCTGTTATAACTCTCAATTGTAATTTTTGGTTTACAGCATCTTCCATTTTCTTCTCTGTATTTTGTCTAACAAAACAAGTATTGATATTGTCAATTACCCATGAGTAGTCTAGTGAATAATAATGTGTGCATTAGAATCTCCAGAGTATATTGGAAGGAGTGGACTTGGAATGGGGAACTGTAGCCCCGCTATCAAAGAAACTCTGTTAGAAGGACTTGGAATGGAGGACCTTAGTTCCAGCTATTAAAGAAATTGCATTCAAATAAATCTGAGCTTCATTATCCAAAACCTCCACTTAGCACAAGCCCTGGATTTCCCAGACACTCAACAGAACAGAGCATGAAAATCTGCCCAATTATCACTTTACTAGACTCATAAGTTTTTTTTTTCCTAACCTCCCCTGAAATTACCCCTTGCCCTTTCACTTTAAAAAATATTTGTCCTGGCTTGATACAGGGGTAGTGTATATTCTGGATCAAGAGAGTTCTGTTTCCTTAAGACTACCACCTGCTTGAAATAAATCCTGTCCTCTTACAAACTCTTATCTTCAGTGAATTGGCTTGTCCAGTATCCAGCAACAAGGGTCTGATTAATTGTTTGTTAACACTACCTGCAGGTACCAAAGAGCACAACCTGATAGATGAACTGAGGACTCTTTGCTGACAGATGCATTAAACATTCATTAGGACATGCTACGTGTGTAAAGAACACTGCTGTAGTCCCTGCACTGCTGTGGATTAATCAAAAACGGCAAGAAATTTTTTCCAGGAAAGAATAACATTCATATATTTGCCCTGGACAAAGTTGCATATAGTCTCTGAGTTCTATAGTTGTCATTCTGTCGAGTACCCTAAGCATTGAGTATTGCCCCCCAAATTTCTTCCAGTTTGCAAATACATTTTTTGTCTTCCAGCTGTCTCGATTGGGGCTTGGAGTCTGCCAGAATCTACGTTACATGCCATTGGACACATCATGGAGCATTCCACAGAAGTGGACAGAGTCCCAGTAGCTTTTTTTGGAACCAACAGCTGAGGAGCTGTGGGGCCAAACCTTACTTTGCTTGTGGGCCAAGAAGTGGAGACATGGAGCTGGAGCAGGAAGCTGTCTTGTGTCAGGCCGAGACTGAGAATATCCTGTGACCCTGTCATCACAGTGAAGAATCTGTGTCCAAAAGGAACCACCCTGGATTACTGAACCCACAGAGTTTGTGGATAATTACCCAGTGCTGGATAATTACCAAGCTTCTCTCGGATAACCTTTCGTTTTCATTTCTTTACATTTGCTCTTCCTATGGAGCTACTACTGTTAAGATAGTAAGAATTTTTGTGGTGTTCCCTTCACATCATCAATATTCTGGGCCTATCATTTTCTCTCCTGTGTTTCTCTTAGATGTCAGTGCAATTATGTTTATTATAATTATTTCTTGTTATGACAGAAACATGATAGCATCCAACTTGATAAATAGCACTGATATGGTTTCTGCATAGAGATTCATCCCATGTTGTCCCCAGAGAAAACTAGTATTTTCTATTACATGGGGGACTTGGTTTGTATGGTACAGATTTCTCATCAGGGAATTCAATATTGAATTTTCAAAATGAAAAAAGAAAAAGATCCACATCCAATTTATTCAAGCAGTCTAGAACAATTTTACCTCGGAATCCTTTGGTCAACTGACCCAGTTTAATTTAAGGCATATTTTTGTCTTTATAAAAATCAGAAAATATATACTAAGGAACCAAATCACATTTTTATGAAGCTGAGGTTTGCAAAATAAGGGTGAATGTCAAGACTGTAAAAAAAAAAAAAAAAAAAAGCATGAATCCATCTGTTACCACACAAGGCCAAGGTGACTCCCCGGAAGCGGCCTACCTTCCTTTAAAGCTTCCAGCATCTGTACTCAAGGATTTGGTTTATCAAAATGTACAAATTTTCTTCCATTTTTCAGAGAAAAAAGTGCAGCTTCTTCAGGTGAATTCCACTAAGAAATATATTTTGTCTGTCAATGGTCTATTGTCTTTGAGACTCTCTGCACAAAAGCCTTAATTTTTTAAAATTTAAATTTTTATTGGCATAAAAAGAAAATCTTTATTGTAATTCATTGATGTAATTCTAATGATATGATTCTCTTTTTCTTTCCTGAGAAGATTTTTTTATTTATGTAATAGCAGCAATATAATTGTGTGCAATTCTATAAAATTTTTCCCTACTTGTTCCAAACAAAACCTGTTATCAAATGCTATTTAGAGTGTACTTATAAACATACATATAATATTGTATATGCATAGGAAAAAACACATTAAACAGTTCATGAACATGCCAGTTACCTGAAACTTAAAAGAGCCAGTGGCAAGCACTGGGGGCAGAGAATGAAGCTGCGGATTATAATACTGCCAAGTATTCCTTTTCTGATCCAGCTCCATGATAATGCTCTTGGCAAGACTGCGGAAAAGGCCCAAGTGTGTGGCTTCTGCACTCGTGTGGGAACTCTGTTTCCAATAAACAAGACAGAAACAATTTTTGGAATCTGAAAATTGATAGACACATACAGAGATCCCACAGTCATATGATTTAGATGAGGGTTTAAAAAGCTTGCCCTCTAATCTAATGCCTTGGTTTGCTACATTCAGAAAACAAAGGCAAACAAACAAACAAACAAAGGCAAACAAACAAACAAACAAAAATCTCACAGAGCAAGGATTACTTTGGATAACCTGAGACATTTTTGTCTGACTTGGCCAGGATGATTTTCTAACAGACTCTGCAGCCACTTGAGCACCTTTAGAGTACAAGGTTGAAAGATGCGTGCGTTGACTCATAATCCTCACATCTTCCTGTTTACCAGGGCAGGCTCACAATGAAGTGAGAAGCGTCTTGGGAACCAGCATGATTCACATCTCTACAAAATCAATAGCGACAAAATTCATTTGTGGCTACCTTCTATAGTAAGTGTTTTCACAAAATGAGTATTCTTTTAAAAATATTTATTTATCTCTATTTGAAAGTCAGATATACAAAGTGGAGAGACAGAGAGGAAGATCTTTCCTCTGCCTCACTCTGCAAGCAGCAGCAATGGATGAGGCTGGGCCGATCCGAAGCCAGGAGCCAACAGCCTCTTCAGGGTATCCAATGTGGGTGTAGGATCGTAAGGCTTTAGGCCATCCTTGACTGCTTTCCCAGGCCACAAGCAGGGAACTGTTGGGAATCAGGGCAGCTCGGTAATGAACTGGCATCCATACAGGATTCTGGGTATGCAACCAATAAGGAGAATGCTGGAACACCAGTGGAAGAATGCTCATCTATATGGGATATCGACACTGCAAACTGGAGCTTAAGCTAAAGTGCCACCAGCTAGCCCTTTAAATAATCCTTAATCCAAGCTTATTTCTCTTTTTCCCTAATCTATACTGTAAGTACAGTTTTGTGTAAGCACAGGCTTGAGTGGCTCTACACATGCTGGGATTATGGTGAGGTGGATGACAGAGCGCCGTGGTGATGGTCTGTGCATGTCACACAGCTGTGCTTCCAAAGAAGGCATCCAGGGATTCCTCTTAGCGTGTTCAGACAGAAATACTGGTACGGAAAGGCCAAACACATTAACGCTAGTGGAAAGCATTCTGTGAGGCAAAGCAGAAGACAGAAGAGAAAGCTGGCAGAGAACAACGGGCCAGGAGGTGCCATGCCCTTTGCTGGTCTGTAGCTGTGGTCAGTGACAAGTCACAGTCAAGTAATGTGAGATGAATGCCACCTGTGTGAGCCTTCCTCTCCTCTTCATTTGGAAATGACCCATATATCATTCTACAAAAGAAATTTCACCAATTTTTGTGCATCTCATCATAATCCCATCACAGAAACCGATGTGTCAGGCACCTCTGTCAGATTGAGTATAATTAGCGTAACTTCCTTCCCCTATTCGCACCTGAAGACTCACACTGGATTTGTGGTGCTCATAGGAATAAACTTGTGTTATTTCTTCCCGCTGGAGCACAGGAGTGTTTGCTCTCACAATATGCTTTATTTGCCTGACAAAGATATCTATGTAAGTTGAATGCCAGCAGAAGCACAGTTTTTTTTTTTTTTGTCTTTATTCAGGAAGAATAAAATAATTTTCCATGTTCTTCTGGGAGCAAGTTTCCCTGCATATTAGAATTGAATATGCAGATATGTTCTTTAAGACCTAGTGGATCAGAATGTGAAGTGGAAGTAGGGGCATAATGAATCAGACCAAATAGGTCATAATGAAAATGCTAGAATCACGGGAGCAGAGTCAGTAAGGCTTGACATATCATTGAAATGGCTTCTGCTGCTTCCGCAGACTGACCCAGATTATCCTTCAATATGAATTTCCCCAGGAGACATCTCCTAGAAAATCGATCTTGTCCAAGACAAATGCCAGCCAAAGTATTTGAAATATCTTTCCATGTGCAGCCTACTTACACTTCTTGAAGTTCTTTTACTTCCACTCACTTTCTGAGATTTTTTTACTACTTTCCATAAATTTTACTTTAAGAGCACATGGAGAGCCCAGCGCAGTGGCCTAGCGGCTAAAATCCTCGCCTTGAACGCTTTGGGCTGCCATTTGCGTGCCAGTCTAGTCCCGGCAGCTCCACTTCCCATCCAGCTCCCTGCTTGTGGTCTGGGAAAGCAGTCCAGGATGGCCCAAAGCCTTGGGACCCTGCGCCCATGCGGGAGAGGCGGAAGAGGTTCCTGGTTCCCAGCTTCAGATCGGCGCAGTACTGGCCGTTGTGGTCACTTGGGGAGTGAATCATTGGACGAAAGATCTTCCTCTCTGTCTCTCCTCCTTTCTGTATATCTGACTTTGTAATAAAAATAAATAAATCTTAAAAAAAAAGAGCACATGGAATAGAAATCCATAAAACACAATGATTTCTTCAAAGATTTGTTTGTTTAATTTAAAAGGCACTGAGAGATTATCTGTTGATTTATTCCCCCAAATAATTGTGTCAGTAAGGGCTGGGCAAGGCTGAATCTAAGCGCTTGAATTTCCATTCTGGTGTTCATTTGGGTGGCAAGGGCCCGAATCTTCAGAGCTTCTTCACCTGCTTTCTCTGGCACCTTAATAGGGAGATGGGTTAGAAGTGGAGCAACAGGAAACTTGAACCAGCTCTCCACTGTGGGGTGCTGGTGCGTCATGCAGTGGCTTAAACCAGTGTGCTACATGCTGGTCCCAACAAGGAACAAAGAAAGAGTGAATTTCCTAATAAGTTGCCAGAGATCTACCTTTGTCAAAACACCAGAGCCAGATCTCCAAACTGACAAGTTATCTTGTATAACCTTGACTTTATTTAATTTAACTAGTAGCACAAAATATCTGCACAATATCGTAATGACTCCATGTCAACCCTAACACTGACTTTAAGCCAGTTTGGTATTCAATACTCAGGTAACCAAGTCAGTTGTATCATTTATTTGCAGAGTCCAGAGAATGTTTTATGGTCAAATTCTGAAAAAATTTAAAAGTAAAGCTTCAAGATGTCAAAGGTGTTTATTTTTTTAAAAAGATATCAAATGAATATTTCAATCAAGCATAAAAGCCATTCTAGTACTTTAAGCGTTACTTCTCTTCTAAGGCATTTTTACAAAGCAGTTTGGATTGCCCCCTAAGGATCTGTAATTGGCAATAAAGCAAACTGTGTTTTGAATAACGATTAGAGTTACTAATTTATGATATGATTCCATCAATTTCTCTGTTTAGCTATTAATTGAAAAGGCACCAAAGAATTCGCAAGCAGCTTTGTCTTAACATACTAAGAAAAATTAGCAATAAATGCTATGGCCTACACCATCTCTTTGAGTGAATTGCTAATTACCAGCTTTGTGAGACCATGATGCCTGCATTTGATTTTGTGAATCATTATATTCTACATGGAAACACAATGCAGAATTTCTCTAGCATTCTACTCTGCAGACTTACTCTTTCAGTGAACAATATGCATCCATATGGTATCTTTTGTATTTTTAGAAAATCCAAGAGATTGGAAGTTCCTAGTTCCCACAGATTTGATGATTGCTAGATGAAGTAAACATTCATTCACTGGGTTTCAATTTTGGGGTGAAATGTGTTCTCATTTCTGAATAACTTTACCAAAACTCTCTTCCAAGCAGAGTTGAGGGACCCGGCGTGATAGATAGTGGTTAAAGTCCTTGCCTTGCATGCCCAGGATCCCATATGTGCACCAGTTCTAATCCCAGCAGCTCCACTTCCCATCCAGCTCCCTGCTTGTGGCCTGGGAAAGCAGCTGAGGATGGCCCAAGGCTTTGGGACCCTGAACCCACTTGGGAGACCCAGAAGAGGCTCCTGGCTTTGGACTGGCTCAACTCCAGTTGTTGCGGCCGCTTGGGGAGTAAATCATCAGATGGAAGGTCTTCCTCTCTGTCTCTTCTCCTCTCTGTATATCTGGCTTTCCAATGGAAAAAAAAAAATCTTAAAAAAAAAAAAAAAGAAAGCAGAGCTGAGATGAAAGTTTCAATGCTCTATGCAAAGAAAAGTTTGAGACAAGCTGATGTTTCCATGAAGAAAGCAAAAATTATAAATGGTAGAATCCACAGGAAGATAGAAAAAGTCAGTGCAAGATTACCTGGAAGAGTTAGTCATCACCCAAGTGGTGATATCTTATAATACAGGATCCAAGAAATTCAAGAAGTGTGTCTGAAGTTGTTTGGTCTAGGAAGATAAAAAGCAGGAAGCTTTGATTCACCATCTCTGAATTCAAACTCTGCGTTAAGAGATTAGCATCCGTGCTTTGACAATGCTCTTGCATGAAGCCAGAGTGGGTTTCTGTGGGTGTCTTTCTAGACAGATTACTTGAATCTCTGTGCCAAAGGAAAAGTAGAATTTAAGGACTTTGAGTTGTGTGTGGAATTTGTTGAAGATTACATAAAATCTATTATTAAATCAATGACTGAAGTAAAAGTTAAAGACTTGAAGTGATAACATAAAACTGGCCCCAACTAGTTCAATCCTCACATTATTTACAGATATTGATGACCTCTGCTGAACTTAACCAAAATCCCTATATCATCAAAGATGGCAGTTGGTCACAAAATCTATGAACAACTGATACTTTAGTGTTAATGTACAGTCTTCATTGTACCTATAAACCATAGTGATCATAATATTCTTTCTTCTCTATCAATTATTCTTATATCTTCTCCTTCTTGACCAGCTGTTCAACTATTTACTGGAATGTAATGTGACACAATCTTTTTCTTCAATATTCAATTTTCTTTTTTTTTTTTTTTGATGCAGTCTATGTTATTGTAACACAAAAACCATAGGCCAAACACTTTGCAGAGATAAGAGGTTTACTTCGGTAGAAATTTTTTTTAGCTGGAAAGTTCAAATAAAATAATACTAATAGTATTAACTGTATTAATCAGCCCTGAGGTAACTCTGATACTTGCAAACAATTGAAGGTTATTGACTGTATCACAGTCCAACTTCAGCTAGTGCTGATTTGCATAGATTCATAGCTGGCAGTGATAAAAGTGCCACCAGGTCTCATATTGTTGTTACCTGTGGAAATTACAGCTCCCTACAATTGCCTTGGCAATGAGTAGCATGGCTTTGCAGATTTCCTCCCAAGACACAATCCCCAAGGTCTTTTGACATTCATTCAATCAAGTGACTCTACTTTGAATGCTGAGTTAATAGAAAGGCATGCTACTATGATTGGAATACATTCATATAAAATTATTGGTACATAAAGTGTGTGTCTCCCATTCTTTTTAGTAGTAAAAGATGGTTGATGGATACCTTCTTCCCAACTGAACAACCTGATAAACCCCACATATACTTCTTTTCTTCTCCTTTCTGGAAGTCTCCATTTGCTCTGTTTCTAACAGAGACACCAAGGCCACCTATGGTATCCTTCCACACTGTCTTCTGTCATTACCGCCACACAAGGAAGAATAGAAAGAAAGGTAGGTTTTTAAATGCATTTACAGATCAATGTGTGACTTCAGACATTAAGTAGATCTATTACCCAATAACTAAAACCCATTGATTGGTTTACTCCTTGTAGAATCCCAGTAAGATAAAGCCAAAGCTTTCTTCCCTCAAGCTCACTTCCAAAAGATGTAAGCCTGGGTGATTTCTCTTCAATACACCGTGCAAGCAGAGCTGAAACCAAGTCTGCTCTGCATGGTTTTTACGTGCATGTGGTTTCCAGGGAAACCTTGCCCTGATATTTCTAAATGTTAGGATAGTAACCAATGCCCTAAAATTCTGGCTTGGAGCATGCTAGACTGTGCAGAATGTTCACGGACACAGCAAAAGAGGAAGAGAAGCTATATATTAATCAATTTTATTCTTTTACTACATTGCATTTGTAAAGAGATAAATTCCAAATAACATTTATCAGAAAGTGGGAGAATATGTATAAAATGTGAGTGGAAGAACTACAATTATTTTACCTTTATCTTTCATAGACATAAATGTGTACAGGTGAAATTATAATAACAGCGATATCATAAAGCGTAGATCTTTATTTCAATAGACTGGAATGTACTCAATCTTGAGTTATAGCTATTTTTTTTATCTTTGTTCTGCATTTCTGTCTATTCATAATATGCCTTTTATTTCAGACCCTCTTCACTTGTCATTTTACTAGATAATGCTTTGTTTCTTCTATAACATTCACAAGTAATTTACCAAATATTTTGAATTGGTTTATATTTTAAAAAGAATTTCTAAGCTGATTACTACTAAACTACTAATAAAACTATAAAACTGATTTGGAGTTAATAATGTCATCACTGGATAATATCCATTCTGTATAATGAAGCCACAGCTTTCTCTGATATTCCCCTTGCATTTGGATGAGTGTTAATATGAACATAACGTAGACATGTGATTGTCCTAAAGTTTTGCAAACAAGAGCTAAATTGACAACTTTTAAAAATTTACTGTTTATACCTCTTACATAATTGGCACAGATCTATGATCTTTGTTCTTGTTGAACTGTTCATTTAGTGGATATTTAAGTCTTTTTCAAGGAAACTAAAAGTGTTAGCTCAAAAAAAGATTTAGAAATGAAAAAGAAGCAAATAAGCTCTTTCAGAGGGAAGCATGACACCGCACCTTCTTGGCAGAGAGGAAAAGGAAGGAAAGAGAGAGGAAAAGTGATTGAGAGGTAGAGCATATGTGAGTGTCAAACCTGAGCTGCTGTTTGACACCCTCAGTGACTCCGATCAAGGACAAGTGCCCCTAGGCTCCTGCGTAGATTAGTGATTCCCCCAATGCCCACCAAGGAAGGGATAGCCAAGAGACTGGTGGTTCTTCCTCTAATACAACTTTAGCAGAAAAAGAGTAAGGTTAAATCTGATGCAATGGGCTCATGGATTCAGGGAGTAAGAAAATATTCATTCCACAACTCTTCTGCAATGGACTTATTATGTATTTGTTGAATATTTTTGTGCCTTTCTGAAAAGGGTTGTGTGTTCCTTTTTATCTTTAGAGCCTTCTCACATAGCTTAGCATTGGCACAGTGTATGCATTGCATGTTCATCCAGTGAGGAGGAAAATGAAGCAAGAGGACAATGAGTGAATGAGAGGACAACGAAGCATTCCAAAGTTAGATCAGGTGGCTCTAGACGAGGCAGGCTTCAACTCAGGATCCAGAACACAGCGTAGCAATCATGGTGGTAAGGTGCAGAATAATTGCAGTGTGACTATATGTGATGAAAAAATCTGAATTTTTTACATTTACTCATTTTAAAGCAAAAGTTACAGAGAAATGGAGAGAGGGGAAGAGAAAGTTTTCCCACGTGCTGGTTCACTCTTCACAGAGGTGCAACTGCCGGCATGGCACCACGCTGAAGCCGAAAACTTCATCAGAATCTCCTACATGTGCAGTGAGAGCCCGAACACTTGGGCCACCCGAGATTACTTTTCCATGACCCTTAGCAGGGAAGCCGGACCTGCAGTCAAGCAACCAGAGCAGGAACAAGCATGTATGTGGGATACCAGTGGCACAGCAGCCCAAGCCAATACAGACAACGTGAACATTGAACAACGTGAACTTGAACATTTTTAATTTTGGCTTTTTAAAAAAAATTCTGATTCTGGAAACTCATTTAGATAATGTATGACTTGAAGTAAAATATGAGACCTGAATTTTCTGGTTTAGACATATACTTCATAATCTAACTGGCTAATTGTCATCTTTTATCTCATGCTGTGAAAATTCCGTCCTTTCAGTTCCTCCAAGCATACCAGTACAGATGGTCTCTTACCGCAAGAGCCAACAGCTGTCACTTTATTTTACCAATATCTAAGAGACAGGATGATTACATTTACATCAATCATTTTGAATAATAGAGACAGGAATCACCGCATTTTTGCAAAATAAACGTCTCTCACTTTCCAGAGAAGCGTCTGAGATTTGCAATATTTATTTCTGATAATGTCAGAGCTAGTGAGTCATGTTCAACATTCTCTTCTGTTGAATCAGAAGTTGGGAAGAGACAATTTTTAAAGCATAGGTAGAAAGGTGATTCATGACTTCAGAAAGCTTCGGTCTTCATTGCAGGACAAGTGAGTTTTTTTCTAAGAAGCATCTGATGGATTTGCCTGTTCATCTAAACACTAGGGTAGTGTCTCCATGTACTGAATAGCGTAAGTGTGTTGACATGTGGACAACGAGGCAAAAAACTTATTCTCTGGGTGTTTTGACAAATTTCAGTACCTACATAGCTGTGGTTTCAACTTGGACATAGTTACAGGCTCTCGTGGAATGATTTTTCAGTCTCTCTAATTATGTATCTAATCAACCAGCTGAACTTGGTTATTCATTCACAGAATGAGAAAAAAAAATGGTGGAGGAGAAAAAAGTCATTCACTATCTTTAATTTTTTTCAAGAGCCATAAGGGTTAAGCAGATTCACAAATGTGGATTCCAATGCACAAGGTCACTTAGTGAATAACATGAATATACAATAGTGGATTTTTGATTTGCTTCTTCGTAGATAATGGCTATATGTGAAACAATGTTTTAAAGATGATGTACACATTTTCATTATTTACTTTTTTGAATTAAAGTGTATTTCTCAAAGATGTATCCGTATTAATTAGCAAACTGGTCATCCCCAAATAGCACCAGATATTGAACAGTCGATTATTGGCATTGTGTGAATCACCTGTGACTGATGAGGGAGAGTGATATTTTTATTCCAACACTGATATTTCACTTTTCCAAATGCATGTATTATAAACTTACTTAATTATGCTTCATTTTTGCTTATTTATTTTGTCATGCAGCGCATTCATATTTGTTTTGAAGTCATAATCCAATAGGAAAAAAGTGAATTTTTTCCCCATCTTATTGAAAGTAAGAACTTTCTTCGCAGTAAGTTAAAGACCGCTGAACAAAAACAGATCAAACTTGGCAGGTGGCTTGCACTCCTGAGGAATCATGTCATAGCTAAGTTTCAAATAAATATTTGAAATTAAAGTTTAGAATTGTTTCAACGGTCCCTTCTGAGGCCAAACTTCTGGCAGATGTAAGATTTGAGCACATCATTTTAGAAGAAAAGAAACTATCCCAACTTTCTTTTCCACTCCTGCCCACACAGATTAATGCAAGGTCTGAATCAGCATTGGGTTTAAAACAACAACAACAAAAAACAAACCAGAAATTATGCAACTGTAACTTAGGATGAGTCTCAACCCTGCAGTCTAAATTCTGAGGTGTGAGAGCTGTGGGTGCGATCTGATTGACCTGGGGAAAGCTTTACCCTTAACCGTTTGTGCCATTTGGAAGGCTTCCTTATCTCTGTGTGTGTTCCATGACTTTTACGTGCATTAAAAAAAAAAGCACATTAAAAAGGTACAGGAAATTAAAACAGTTCTACACAGAATTATTGGAGCATCTCAAGTTTTCTAGTTGATTGTGGTAGTACAGACTTAAGTCTCAGCTCACATCACTTCTATATGCAGAAGCTGGATTAATGCTTTTCAGGGTCGTGGAAGTCAGCACTCCAAGATGAGTCATTTTAGAGGCTGATATTGTCAAGATGATGAAACTAATCATTTGGCCAATCTGGGTAATAAAGTAATCAACATATCTGACTCAAATAAACAAACTTCTAATCATTTCCATTTTCAACTGTCGGTAATTGTTTTCAGCAAGATTATCCAATCGGAGCTACTTTTGTTTGTGGAGAAGTGTGAAAAATTAAATCACAAATGAGTACAACAACTATGGGAACACATAGTGAAAGAGGTAGAATTTAAGAAAATTTTCAGAGAAGTATTTTTAACATAAATATTATCTATGTTTATTGCATATAAACTGAACAATGTTTTGAAAATCATTGTGATATGGAATGAATTATGAAATATATTATTTGTGCTTTAATAATCTAGAATTCAGGGATTCAGGGCCTAGCGTTGTAGTGCAGTGCATTAAGCTATTTTTGTATCTTTGACATCCAATTGGAGCTTGGGATTGTATTACAGCTTCTCTGCTTCAGATTATGTTCTCTGCTAATGTGCCCAGGAAAATAGATGGAGATGGCTCAAATACCCTACATCTAGCATATATACCCATGTAGAAGGCATGAATGAATGAGTTTCAGGCTTCTTGGTGCAGCATGGCCCATCAAATCAGTGGAAGGAAGTTCTGAAACTTTCTCAGTGTTTCAAATAGAGATCATTTTTACAATTAGCATACAGACTATCGTAATAGATGAGAATACAAAGTCCAAAGTGGAATCTTTGTTATGTGGCAAGTGAATTATATAGATTGTAAAAGTAAAGGTGTTTTGGGCCCAGCTCAGTAGCCTAGTGGCTAAGATTCTCTCTTTGCACACGCTGAGATCCCATATGGGTGCTGATTCTAATCCTGGCATCCCCACTTCCAATGCAGCTCCCTGCTTGTGGCCTGGGAAAGTAGTCAGGATGGCTCAAAGCTTCAGGACCTTGCACCCACGTGGGAGACCCAGAAGAGGCTCTTAGTTCCTGGCTCCTGGCTTCAGATTGGCTCACTCTGGCCGTTATAGCCCCTGGAGGTGGGGGGTGAACCAGTGTATGGAAGATCATCCTTTGTGTGTCCTCTTTTTTGTATGTTTGACTTTCCAGTAAAAATAAGTAAATATTAAAAAAAAATAAATAAAGGTAGTTAGAGGATGGAAATTATCAGTAGGAGCGGAGTGGTCATAGATATTAGGGAATATTCTTGCTATAAGTAAGTAAGTGCACTATCTGTCAACCTATTAATAAAATTTATGTCACTCTCTACTTATACTTTTATTTCAAAAAGTGCTGTAAACAAGAATGTGAGCTTTCCAGGAAATAACATGAGGTAGAAAAGTTATCCAAAAGTTAGCAAGTACCTATCAAGGCACTCAGGAAGAAATCACACAAGAAGGAACAGGTTGTTTGCAATGATCAAAGGCAAGGGAATCTAAGTGCCATCAGCACGCAGATTAACTAGCTGACGTTCAACACATACAACAGGTACGTACTTTCTAAGACGGACACAGAGGACTTCAGGTGGATGGACTGTCGATGCTGAAGAATAATTCTGGTCAATGGATTGGAGCAGGATACATCAGGTTTGCATATACACAGAAGCAGATGGAGGTAGTTTTCAATGGGGATAAGGTTAAGTTATAGAGAAGGAAGTGAGACGTCTCTTCTCATCCAGACAAGTCTTGGGGATTCCACTTGACTATCCAGGACCTAATTCTCCTCTAAGTAGCTACTGGCAATCCAACGACTACTGGCAATAGTGACTAGAACTTCTGGCATATTGCTAATTAGTCTCGGATTTCCACAAGAGCACTGTCTCTCATCAAACTCAACTTCTGTGTTTTGTCACTCTTTTGTACATAGAGAAAAATAAAGTTTAGGCAAGGAAGTGACTGGCTTTATAGTAACTTTCCTCTTGGATTCATCACACCTTCATTCTAAACTCTCTCTGAACGTCCACGCAGCATTAGGTAGTGATATGGCAGGATCGGAAGTGGCTATTTCAAAGATTGTCCTTTAGCTGCTATATCACAATTCATGGTCCCCTAGGAAAAAAGACAAGCTTAAGCAGCAATTAATCAATTAATACAGCATTTTGAATCTTATTCCAAAAATGCCCATGGTTCTACAGAATAGGTGTTAATCTTTTGAATTCATTTCATCAGCAGCACTCAGTTTTATTAGCACATTGCAAAAGACTGTGCCAATTAAACACACAATTCAACATACACAGGTATTTACATTGAATGTGAAATATGCCATTGTGTATGATGGGCAAATGACATTCCTAAGATATTTCCAAGGTGATTAACTTTGTCGTTTCTAAATTTTTTTTCCACTCAATTTATTTATGAGTATCTTTGATCCAACATTTTTTGTTGTTACATATGTGCTAGATCACACATAGGGTACAATGGAACAGCAATTCTTAGCCCACAGAGCTCAAGAGCCACTTCATCAGTGAATAGAGTGCTGGCAGGGCTATGGACTGAAATTCCTGTAGAATAGCTACTTCAGAATCCAGAGCAGTTGCCGAGTGACAAAACCAGCAGCATCAATCAGCAGGTGAACAGAAGCTGGCCATTCCTGCTGGCAGGCATGTGCTTTTAAGAACATAATTTTTTTTTAATGAATATTGCTCTTTTGTAGGCATGGGTTTATAATACCTTTCATCTTACTTTCCATTTATTTTTCACCTCCCATTAGGTATGTTGGGCAATGTAATCTCCAAATTCTACAGATGTGGAAACTGAGGTCAGTGGTTACAAAGAATACTTCCCATTTCACCTTACCAATGAGAAAACAGAAAATTCTATGTTGAGCCACTTACCTCAGACCTACCTACTCTCCTCTTAAAAGACACTACTTATCAAGTTGTCACTACACTAGATAAAAAATGATTTCTTAGATGCTACTTCAATTTTCACTTCTCATTTCTCAAACAATAGCACATAGAAATAATTTCTCTTATAATCCTTACATGGTATTTTTATGCAAACAGATTTTGATATGGCTCATTAGCAGGACTAATTCTTAAAAATCATAGTTTTGTGAACATTTCTGTCATGCCTAACTGCTGTCAATCATCAGAACTTAAATATTAGTTCATACAGAAAGCTCTTCAATAGCGATTTCACAATCCAGGGTGTCTGGGCTCTAGATAATAATGAATTGTGGATGGTCATTTTAGTGAGACTCACTTTCTTTTCTCAAGTAACTTGCAAATAAGTTAGACTGATATTCATAAGGTGATTAAGTAAAACTTCTCAATATATAAGAGAAATATAATTAATAAACTGAATAGTGCCCAAAAGGAAATGTGGGAATAATTAGAATGTATTAGTTGGTAAAGATAATTTATAGGCAGGATTACTTGAGAGTATTTTTAAAAGCACTCAAGAGGTATGTGTATAAATATTAAACATAAATGAAAAAATGATCATTGATTCCATAAGCAACGCCCATGTCAAAATCAACACCCCATCTTTAAAGACTGCTACTCTTACAGCAAACCAATCACTTTAATGATCTTTTATATTATTATAAAGGATTTTAAAAGAATATGGAGTAGAATGATTATGTCGTGGAATTAAATCATGGTCATCTTAAACAATTCTAATGTGCACTTGAGAAAGTAATTAAAGTTATCTGGCCTTTTCTGTAATCTGAATATTTTTACTTACTTATCATAAGGCAATGGAGTATAGTTTATCATCTGTTAGCCACTGCAGTAAAAGTTTTATTTCTTACGTAAGAAACGTCTTATATTGCCAAATTAACATTCAACTGAAATTTGCAAAAGTGCAACCTTTTCAATACATGTAATTGACAGGCAAAACTGATCGTATCATCAATTAATATCCCAACTTGTCTTATGCAAATTGTCCTCTATGAGATTAAAATCTTTATTTTTATTTAAAAATGTGCTAGATCCTGTGACACTATACCTGGTTTCTGTCATTTGCCATTGATTTATTTCCTGGTAGTTTTCTTTTTAATATCTTTAAGATATCTTTGTCAGTTATTTAAATGCTATGTGAATGCAAACAACTGTTGGGGTGACCAGTTGTTCCCCTGGCTCCTTGTTCCAACACCTGGATAAATAGCAAAGTCTTAGTCTATATTTCTTCCCTGACATCAATATTATGTATTTTTCTTTTGAAATAAAAGTTAAAAGGTAGTATTATTGGGAAATTGTTGGAAAAATGTTGAATTTCTTCAAAACTTGTCACAAAATTGAAAACAAATATTTCTGCTATACAGGCTTCCAGAAGATCCTGATATTACCACATCTTTACTGCAACTGCCTATGGAAATCACCTCTACAACTTCACACTTGATGGCAGTGTTCTGCTGCAAATATGAGGAAAAGGCTTGGCACAGCTAAGCTACAATTCTGATTTACTGGAAAGCCAGGCTCCATTTGAATCTGCACATTATTCTTACTGAGAGTCGTCAATGTTTTGTCAAACTTTGCAAATGTCTTTCATGGTCACATGAAAGTTAAGACAGCGAAATGTAGGAGCTTAGTTTTCATACAATAATCATAATTTTCACCCATGTATCTGAGTTCCCAAACCAGCCAGCCACAGAAAGTACACAATCAGCATGCAAAATGCAAAGGAATGATGGCCATTACAGGGTCCTCTTGCAGACAACAGGTCAGTATTTCTGTTCATGATGTCTAACTAAACTGGCAGGCAGATGGCGAAGGACGAGATGAGATTGCTGCAGATTTCCTTTTATTCTTTGAAATTGCGTCACTTTTGGAAACATTTTTTTTTTAGGAGAGCAGATTTGTCAAGGAGAAAAGATAATTTGATGATCAAAAGATGAAGTTGTCTAGGGATTTGTAAATTTTGATGTGTAAGTAAGTATGAATTTGCTATCTATAGACAATGATGTTTATATCCATTACATGTATGTACACAATGCATTGATTCAAACCATCCAGATAGTCATTTGTCAACATGATTGTTTAAAACCACAACACACAAGCATCCAAATTTCTATCCCAAATGCTGCTCAAGACTGCAGATACTTAAATATTTGTAGTTGCACAGAGGAAACAAAGCAGAATCAATCACGGGCTTTCCAACTAAAAGTCTGTACTTACTCATAGTTTTGGCATTTGTTAGTTTCACGTAGAATAGTTGTTGATCATATTTATTTACTGTGATGTTGAAATGCCTACATTTGGCCATCCATCATTAAGCAAAGTACACTTAGGCAGCTTCTTCACAGGTTGTACAAAGGCTGCAAAAGATGAGGTAACATGTCAGTTACCTTAACTGAATAGGCTAGCTTGATCTCCATAGCTTGTTCATTCTGCAAGCACACTGAATAGAAATAATGGGAGTGGCCTCCAGGATAGAAGTCTTTAATTTTTATTTCTCTCCTTTATTGCTGGCTGTGTTTTAGGAGACTTTATTAACCTCAGTCATTTCATTCTTCTGAGCTACTGGTCCCAGAAAAAAAATTTAGATGAAAATGCATGGAGCAAAATGATGATTACTTCGGAAACCGGAAATCAAAAGATGTACTAATATGAATTGAACTTTTCACAATCATTTATATCTACAAGGTCATAATACACTTAAATAGCAGGATGTAAACTTGTGGTTATTAACGAAAGACTATACTATTGTAATAACATAGTTGGGACAGTGGGGAGGAAAACGGTAGATGAGGAGGGTGAAAAGGGAAATCCCTGAGACTAGGAAACCATATTACAAAAAATAGAAATAAAAAATGAAATTCAATAATTAGCATCAAAATAGTTGCAACTGGAAGTTATCATGTTCAGTGAGTAAATTAAACACATAAAGTCAAATACTTCAAGTTTTATATGTAGGAGCTAAATTTAAAAAAACAAATGAAACTAATGAAGAAATGTCTACATCAATTCTGAAGCTGATAGTATTGTCAAGCTTCATTGTAAGTCATGCCAAATTGTTAAAATTGATGTTTTGATAATCTGTGACTGTTCTAAAAGTTAGTACACATGAGTAAAATAAATATCATTTCATTTGATCATTTTATGGCCTTTGCCTATATTTCTGCTAAACTATGAACATTCTAGATTTTTTATTGAATTCTTTATTTAAAGTAGCAATAAACATTTAGCTATAATGTAAATTTAAAATGAGTTATCATAAAAATTAAATATACAAGTCTTTCCAAAGCTTTGGTAAACTCTTACAAATAAAAAAAATGAAGATAAATCTATCTAATCACAATTTTCACGAAGTTTTAGATTTTTTATTAGAAAGGCAGAGAAGGAGAGAGAGAGAGAGAATGATCTTCCATCCACAGGTTCACTCCCCAATTGATTGCAATGGCCAGAGCTCAGTTGATCTGAAGCCAGAAGCCGGGAGCTTCTTTCAGGTCTCTAACACAGGCGCAGGGTCCCAAGGGTTTGGGGTCATCCTCCACTGCTTCCCCAGGCCATAAGCAGGGAGCTGGACAGGAGGTGAAGCAGATGGACACAAATTGGTGCCATAATTCCTGAACGTTTTGAACATATCTCATTTCTAATATTTATTGCTAACCATAGGCATTATAAGATATGTGCAAGAATGTTTATGGCTCATGATCGTTGCTAGTTCAAAACTGAAAACACCAATATTCATCAGTAAAATGGAAAAATCATTCATTGTATCATTAGCAAAATACTGTTAAACTCACTAGCATCGATGGCGTAGATGAATATCACAATGACCTCACTGAGCGAAAGAAGTTAAACGCACACACACACACACACACACACACACACACTGACATACACATGCATAAACACAAGTATACTGAGTAATCCAAACTATAAAAAAGAAAAGCTAGTCTGTACTAACAGAGGTACTTTCACTGATTATACCTATGTGCAGTTAAATCTTGCTTAAATATGTGTATGAGAGGAACTGTAAAATCATGCCCCTCTTACAGTTGTCATATAAGTGGTGGTCACTTTGAAAACTCTTCATGCCACAAAGTTATGTTTATTAAATGTTTATCTGTCAGCAGCAGGATCATTAAAAACAGAGGAGAGATAAGATTTTTCTACAGGGATTTTATAGTTCAGAGCATGGAATAGAAGAAATGATATAATGAAAAATATTTCATAATGGGCATTAATATTGAACACTATGAGAAATTAACAAGTGTGAGGAATGTGCAGAGGTATAGAATTTAAGACACGAATGTAAATTTGAGTCCAAACAGCCAATTATGCTACATTCGCTAGGGTGCCAAGTAAATAAGTAATTGCCTAATTAGACAATGAGGAAGATATTGGCAGCCTTAGTGAATATATTTGTCCTAGACAGGTGGGCACTGAAATCAAATTACAAGGTTAAGGAGGTTAGGATGGAATAGCAGCTAAGGAATTAGAGATAAGGAGTGATAGTTGATCTTGAAGGCAATAAAAGTATAAAAGAAAGCTGGAAGATGTGAAGGTACTTAGAGGGACAATCAGATCTTGGGAAATGACTTTCAAAATGGAGCAATGTGAATTATATAAGCACCAAGTAAATGAGACTTGGAACAAACTTACTTGTGTAAAACAACTGGCCTAAAAACAAGAGTGGAAATATTGGTCCTGGAGAAAAGTTGCTCTTGATTCTTCTTTCTTGGGGAAATGATCTCCGCATGCATGCATGCACGTGCAAATCGTGTGTGAAAGAGTGGGTGGGGAAGAGTATTATTTTGGTAGAGTTATATCGCACGAGGTAACCTTAACTTTCTGAAATATGCAAAACAGGATATTGTTTCTGATAAAAGAGTAAAAGGGGAATTGGTCTGGTGCCTATTGAGTTATCAAAGATGACTTACACCCCTCTGATTGCGGTTTCCTTGATTACACGGAGTAGAATTTACTATCCATTCTTCTAACCACGTGCTCCTGGGATCAAATTCTGGACTGTATCCACTTTTAATTCCAAATCTGTCTTTCTGCTAAGAAGCATCTCTGTAGCAGCTCAACAAGGAGCCCTTGCTCACCTGTGTTCTTCATCAGTTCAATTAGATTCTAAGAAAGTTTTTCGTACAGATTTCACTAGTTCATCTTTAATAAATTGTTTGTGCCTCACTATTGCTGAAGATCACTTCCAGATGGGTGCTAGAATATTTTCAAGACTTTAACATTGTTTATCAATAGAGTAGATTAGCGTAAAGAGGATGGATTTATTTTCCAAACACCCTTAACATTCAGGGAAGGAATAGGTCAAAAGTGAGTCTGGAACTCAGTGTGTTGTGCTCATGTGGGTGACAGGAATCCAACCAACTAAGCTGTTGTGTTTCCCTCCTACAGTGTGTATTAGCAGAAATCTTACAATGCAGGATCTGGATTTGAACCTAAGCACTTAACAGGAGCTGTGGGTCCCCAGGTGCTTCTTATCTGCTGCGCCTAACATCCATGGCTTTAGTTAAGTATAATGAGTATAATTTGAAAATAATTTGGAGATAGTAAAACTTTATTAATAAAGTTAGCAAGTTGTCACTGCATTATAATTCATAAAAAGAAACCTAATTACCATACGAAATACATCCTGGACCAGATTTAAAATTTATTATGAGTCCTGCTTTGTTGGGATAATTGTTACTGTAAACAGAATACTCATTTAACATCTAACCAACCTCTACTAGAGACGTGCCAATGCTAATTATTATTCCGTGTGTCAATCTAATTATCTTCCCTGGATTTTGTTGTGTATGAAAATTTGACTTCAGTTTTTCAATGGATGAATATGCAAATCAGATTATTTTTGTCTCCTTGTTTCTTATTTCTTATCTCTATGTATTTGGTTTGCTTTTCCCACTTTATGAACCTTCTGGAATACCTGGCTCAAAATATCCTGACCTAATTCATCCCATCCTTGTTGTGTAAGCTGAAAATTTGTATTTTCATTGACAATTTCCTTATCAAAATTCAATCCATATTTCCTCTAATTTGTACTTGGCAAATATTTTACTTGCAAAAACTTATTTAGCTTTTCAAAGTACTGAGTGAAGGGCTAGTCTCCTAGGAGAACCGAAAAATAAAATACTAGATAAAATCCATTTAAAATAAGTTCTATGTTTTTCAACATTTCAGTTTTCTATCTATATCAAATCAACCTTGTCCTCAAACTAATTACGATGTTTTAAACAGTGAGTATTGTCATGGTCTCCTGACTTGCAGAAAACCCAAGTCAAGGTGACATGTTACATAAATGCTTTGCAAATGCTTCTTGATTTATTGATTATTTGTTTCATTAAGTTCAATATTAGAACTTGATGGGAAGGCCTACCTTTGTTCACATCTTTAGTAACAATAGGCAGCATGCATACTTGGGTATTTGGTCCAGCTTTTCATGAAAAGAAAGATATTGACCACATGAAACACATTTTCAGTATCCAGCACAACGTATTTTACTTTATGGAGTGCACTGTGATGAAATTAAAAATTTAGAAGTGTTATTCTATGTAGTAGCTCTTCTGAGTGGCACAATATTGCTAAAATATTTTCTAAGTATTTTACTTATCTGCAATTTCATAGGCTTATAAGAATACTCTCAAGAGCAAGTTATCTATTTTAATTTCATACTATCATTTTTTTAAAAAGTTCCTTATAAACTATTCGACTTTAAAAGCTTTGTGTTGAAGTAAGATTGACTCATTTATGAATCCAAATAAAGGATGGAAGAAGCACAAAGTGAACAAAGCAGGAAGTATAAGCTAGCAAAATCCAATTTCCTCCAGTAAATTACTGTGTGCAGATAACAGTAAACAGGTCATTTACACAGACTAGATGAGTCATTTATCCATTGTTCAGAGTTAACAAAATTCATTGCAATGTGAGAACATCCCCTTTATTGACACAATTTGGTGTGTGTGCCATTTATCGCAAACTCACTAGTTTAAAGGTACTAGTTAGGGATAGTTTCCAAAATCAAAATTGAAAAGACCATTTGCAGGAAGTGGAATGGAAAAATAAAATGCTTTGAGATGATCTTAACAGGTCAGACAATACATTTATATAAGGGGTTTTGTAATCATGAAATAAGAATTCTATGAAAATTCATCAATTACACTAAGCTCTCAATCTTTTGTATACACCCGAAGCATTTCATTTGTTTAGATTTTGTTCTGCCTCATTTTACTTTCAATTTCTTATGAATAAGGATTGCATGGCTAATGTCTATTTCATACCTAAGAATAAAAAAGGGGAGTGTGACCTCTGACCTCTATAATCGCAAATAAATAATCAATCTAGATCAACAAACTACCTGATTATTTTCAACTGGTCTGATGGGATTTATTAAACCGTGCCTCTAGATCTGGGAGCCAGCCATTCTGTAAGGGCCAGACAGTAAGCATTTAAGGCTTTATGAACCAGTGTCTTTGGGAAATACAAGCTCCACAACTGTAGTATAAAAGCAGTCGTAGACAGTATTTAAACCTATGTGTACATGTGTGTTCCGGTAATACCTTACTTAGAAAATCAGAACTGCCTATGCTATTGTTACCAATTGCCTCTCTACAATACCTCTGCTTTTTAAAAACTGTTTATTTATTTTTATTTGAAAGGTAAAGTTACAGGGAAAAGGACAGACAGAGAGAGAGAGAGGCCTTCCATTTGCTGGTTCACTCCACAGGTGACCACAACAGCCAGAGCTAAGCGGGTCTGAACCCAGTGGCCACGAGTTTCTCATGGTTTATTATGTGAGTGCAGGGCACATGGACTTGAGCTCTCCTCTGCTGCTTTCAGAAGTGATGCAATGAGGGCATGAACTGGTACTCATATGAGATTGAAGTTTAATCTATTATGCCATGGCGCCAGCTCCTATTTTTCAATTTTATTAAACTCTATGCAGGAGTAAAAGTTACAAGAATGAGATAATACACACATTCTTGTTTTTAAGAGATGTACTGGGCCTGACGTGGTAGCCTAATGGTTAAAGTCCTCAGCTTGCATGCACTGGATCTTAGATGGACACCGATTTGTATCCTGGTTGATCCACTTCCCATCCAGCTCCTTGCTTGTGGCCTGGGAAAGCAGTGGAGGATGGCCCAACGCCTGGGGACGTTGCACTTGCATGGGAGACCTGGAAGATGCTCCTGTATCTATGTACAGGGGACCCTTGACAACAGAATAGATCATTGAGGAAAGAATCTCTGATATTGAAGATATATATTTTTTAAATAAACCAGCCAGAAAAGGTAAAGGATGAAGAAGGTATATGTGACATACGGATGGCATTGAGAAAATGCTAATGTAATATAAGAGTGCATAAAAGAGGAAACGACGAAAAGGGCCTTGAGATCTCACTGAATCAAATAATAGCTGAAAATTTTACAAGCCTTGAAAAAGTTATAAACCAGATTTATTTAAGAAAGATTTTCTAAAAGACAAATTATAGTTAAATTGTTGAAAGCTAAGTATGAGAAGATAATTTTAAAGCCAGAAAAACACTGAGTTACCCATTAAAAAACAAACAATCACCCAAAGCCTCAGTAGAACCACAGTAGACTTCTTAGTAGAAACTGCACAGGCAATAAGGGAGAGGGCTCATGCATCTTAGGTCTTGAGCAAAAAGTACTTTCAGCCAAGAAAAATATATCCACTGAAGCTATTCTTTAGAGAGGAATAAGAAATGGAATATTTCCCTGAAAAGCAAAAAATGAGATTTTCATCACCACCAGACTTGTTATGCAAGAAATATTACATTGGATGTAGCCATAACAAAAATACATGATAGAACAAATGCCATGAACAGAGCAGATATAATCAGTAACCAATGCATAAAATTCCAGGGGCACTTCTGCATCAATATTAGTCTCCAACATATATGGATTAAATACTGTAGTAAATGATACCTAGTGGCTAAACAGCTTTAGGAAAAAAAATGACCCTACAAGAAATTGCCTCCAGAAACTTAAACACTGAAAGAGAAAGGTAAAAAGCCATATACCATGCAACTGGAATAGCTTTACCCATATCAGATCAAGCCGACTTTAAATTTAAAAAAATGTTTAATTTTTGCAAGAGACCATAAAGGACATAGTGTGTTGATAAATTAATCAGTAGTGTAAGATACGCAATGGATGGGGATCGTGACTTGACAGGTGGAACTGCCGTGGGTGAAACAAGCCCGTCACTTTGGATGCCACTCTCTGCTCATGGCCCAGTAAAAGCAGTATATTGCAGTGTAAGTGCCGCCCATGTGGGAGACCTGCATGAGGCTCCTGGCTTCTGCCTGACCCAGTCTTGGCCTTTGGGGTCACTTAGATGCTAAGAGAGCTGACTGATTTCTCTCCCTATTTCTTTCTCTGTAACTCTGAAATAAATAGATCCATAAAAAAATGGAAGGAAAGAATAAGCAGGAAAATAATTATGATTAGACATAAAAGAATAATCTGCACTACCATAATTTCCACACCCCATTACCATTAGTAGGCAAAAAAAAATCCACACAGAAAAGCAACAACTCATATCAGAATTGGATCAGATTGTAGAGCAAATGGATCTAACAGTTACAGGATATTTTATGCATCAACTTAAAAATACACATTCTTCTCAAAATCACAAAGAATATTTCTTAGGGTCAATAACACATTAGGGTGAAAATCATCTCTCAATAATTTTAAAATATGGAAATTATATCATGTATCTTTCCTGGACAAAAAGGAATAAATCTAGAAATCAACAACAAGAAAAACAATAGAGAATTGTAAAAATACATAGAAATTGAACAACATGCTTCTAAAAACTTGTGAATCAACAAAGAAATTAAAAGAGAAATGTTAAAAAGTTTTGCAACAAATAGAAAAGCCACATATCAAAATCTGTTGGATATAGCAAAGGCAGTATTAGAGAAATATATTTCAATAAGTACTTCAATTTAAAAAATAAAAATTTCTCAAGCATTCTAAGAATGCATCTCAAGAACTCAGAAAAACAAGAACAAACCAAACTAAAAAAAAAATCGTAGGAAGAAGTAAGATGTAAGAGTGGAAATAAATGAAATGGAAATAATAAAAACTACAAAGGATTTACAAAGTAAAACGGTATTTTTAGGAAGACAACTAAATACAAAATCCCTTTGATCAGACTAAAAAGAAAAAAAAAGAAATTCAAATAAAATTGCAGGAGAAGTTACCACATGTATCAGAGAAATGCAAACGGTCCTAAGAAACTTCTGTGAGCAACTGTATGCTAACTTTATTTTCTATGGATTACTGTCTCATATTGTAGCATTAGCATTTTTGTTATCTATTTCTGTTTTACAGCCACACCCGAACTCAACAGCTTAAAACAGCAATTTCTTAGTATCCCTGTTATGCTATGGGTTGATTGAACTCAGCTGGATGGTTTTTGTGTAGGGATTCTCGTGTGTTTGTAGTCAGACAATGGCTGGGGTTGAGTAATCAGGATTACCAGCTTTCACATTAAAGATAGCCCTCTTACACGACTATAATTTGATGCTGAGTATTACCTAGCAGCTGAAAGTTTCCATTAAAGCACCTGCCCATGATAATCATCTGCATATTAGGCTTCCCAACATACTTGTTGGGTTCCCAGTGTCACTTTCACCATACTGTGTTAGACATCATAGTCTCTAGCTTCATCTCATACTACGCCAGGGAGTAGATAAATAATATTCTGTTTCTTGATTACAGTTGCAAGAGGTTTAGATAACATTGGCCAGAATCAATTGCCCTTCCATATTTGAGTCTCTTTATTTCTCTTAGACAATCATTTATGCCGTAAATCCTACCGTTCATTAGCAATACCTAAAGGCAATACACACACACACACACACACACACACACACACACACACGGAAAACCTCAATGGTAAATACAGATGAAAAGGCATTAAATGCATGTGTACCTCCTCATGTACTCTATATTTGTCTTGGCGAAAGAAGTAATCATGGCATATACCAAGATGGCTAAAATATTAAATGTAGAGTCCCAGCATCAGAGTTCAAAACCCAGGCTGTAACTTCCCATTCTGCTTAAGTTTCCTCAACTGTAAAATTGAAGGTATTTGCAACTATAAAATTATATTTTATATGATACTCATTTTAATTCCGTCGTGGATATTTTATTTGCCAATAATGAAAAAGGAGCAATAGCATCTACTATAGTCCTTATTTTGTCTCTGTTTCTTTTTGAAGGACATCCATGATGTTAGTGGAGAGTGATCAATTGAGATGAGATGATACACAAACTTTTGGCGTGTTCACTGGTTAATTCCTGTATTGCCCCTTCCATAAAATATTGCTATGGAAATCATTCTTGAATCAATATATGGCTACTGTGTCCATGGCAACTTGTGGGATTTTAGGCACCAAGAAGTCAACGAGGAAATATATTTGTTACAGGGAAAAAATCTTATAAAGTAATTACTTTTATCTATCATTTGGGTCAATGGCTTTCCTTATCTGCAACAACAAAATTATGTGCATATTTCATTCTATTTTCATTGAAAAGTTTTATCACTTAACCTTTCATTTCAAAACCCCATAAAGTCAAACTATGACAGATTTTTATTTCTAAAATGTAGAGAAGAACTGACTAGAGTCAAATTGAAATTCAATGCCAATGGATGTACACTCAGGAACAAAGTATTGGCACTGAAAGTAGAAGGGTGATGATTGGTTAATAAAGATATGCTGTGTTCATAATATTCTGATATGAATAATTTCTTAAAAAGGCAATAAAAATCATGCGCCAACATGATTAATATAAAAATTTAAACTGTGATTGATGTTTCCAAGACTTAGCCTAATTAGAAGACCTACTCAATTGTCATAAAAAAATCTAGAAAATTTTTATTAATTTGATTTTACAATGAAAGAAATTAAGACTCTAAAAATCCAAACATTTTTCGAAAGTCTTGCATTTGATAACATTATATATTAAGACACAAATTCAGATTATCTCTAACACTTTGCTCAAGCAATGAATGCCCATCCCCAGTGCGCATAACTGGCGCTCAAAACACAACTCTTGTCTCACAATCTGTCCAAAAATGCTCACCTGTCTCGTTTTTCTTCATACCCTCAGACAGACTTTACTTCAGGGAGGAGAGAATATTCTTTAACTTTCTTATTTGGTGTGCCCTGTCTTCCGTCTCTTGGGATTTCAGATTGTCCTTCACTCCGCTGATTTACACTTTGAAAATCCTCAAAATGCTGCAATGTGACCATCTCCAATCTCACCACAATTGCCTCTCTGATAAACTCCATGGGTAATCACTGCAGTTCAGTTTGCCCCTCGCCATGGATCCCTTGCCTCCTTAAAAGGGCAATGTTATCCTTCCTCTTGACTTATTTATCTTACACATAAGCAGCCCATGGTACGTTTTGAGTAACTGAGTATTAATCAGGTCTTTGATAAAACAAAATGAAGCAAAATAAACATACAGAAAACTAAGTTCTGAGTTTAATCTGCTATTGTAGAATTTTATATGAGGAAGTACATATATTTTTAGATTGGTTTATTTTTATTTCAAATGTAATACACAGAGAGAAGGAGAGACCAAGATCTTCTATCTGCTGATTCACTTCCCAAATGGCTACAAAGCTGAGACCATCCGAAGCCAGGAGCACCCAGATTCTCCACTTCTCTCACTTGGGTGCCAGGAAATTCTCAGGAGGAAAGCAAATTGATCTTTTTTGCTTGTTTTTTTAAGAATGTGCTGCCACCATTATACACTATTTGGGAGAAAGCAAAAAATTTACAAATTAAAAGTTAAATAAACATGATTTTTGATCCAAATATTTTATTTCCATTTGTGTTTGTACTATGTAAATGTATAAAACTGATGCTGGAAAGCATTGAAGCATATGGTGGCCTTCAAGGTTTCCACGGCAAGAATTAAAGCTGTGGCTAAAGAAATCAATCAATTAAAAAGTTACCCAATTATGGTCTGGCCAGATGTGTATTAAGTTGTCTCTCTTTAATGAACTGAAGCTTACACTTATTTCGCCCAGGTTTCAATTTCATTACCTGGAAAACAACGAGGCTCAATTAAACAATTACACAAGTTTATTTCAATCATCTTGAATTCTCTGTGTCTTCAAACCAACTGAGTCTCAAAGAACCACAAAGCAAAATCTATAATTGGCAATCCTTTCTCATTTTTCCAGGTTTATCAATCCCTTTCCCACCGACTTTCCACTTCCCTAAGGCAGACAATGCTTCATAACAAATACTCAACTGCATATCAGAATCTTCAAGTATTTCGTGGACTTAGCAGGAAAGTGTGATGTTTCAATGAACCCTAGTTACAGATATGAAAGTGGAATTTTAGGGGCATTTAAAAACTTCCCTGTAGGATTTCAACTCACTAGAGCAAGTGATTGAATCAAATCTCCCTTTTCTGTCTCTGGAGTAATTTCTATGTCTAGCCCTGTGGTTTATGCTCGAATCTGATTAGATATGACTGAGACTGTGTGCATTCCCCCACAGACTTGCTATCACATTCTTGACCAGGAATGAACCCTACTCTGAAATTCCTCTGCTCTCCTAAAACGTCTACCTAGCATAATAGGAAATCCCAGTAAATATCTAATAGGATGATTTCAGAGCTAACCCACTGAACATGTTAACTAGTAAAAACTTGGGGTTACAGGGTCTAGTTAAAGATGATAATAGTTATGGTGGATGGTGGGGTTTCCCAATGATTTTTTTCTTTTAATCACCTATAATTATTGTTTTATCTTCCATCAACACATAAGAATAAGGATTTTGTATGTAGAGGGATAAAGATTCAAAACATGGAAAAATCAAGTCTTTAGGATTAGTTATACAATATAGCTGCAGACAAAATGTTAGTAATGACAGATTTCCTTTTTTGCTAGATAAGATTTGAAGTTGAAGGTACTATTTACAATTCAGAAGCACATGGTGAAATTCTGATCTCCTAAATGCTCTAAGGAGTTGGGAGTACATGTTAAGATTAGTAAAAGGCTAGAGTTTTTGGAAGTAAATTAGAGAAGAACTCTGAAGTATATACTGAAGTCTGGGGCATGCAAAGATGGGACTGATTGTATAGGAAATGACAATTAAGGTTCTGTAAAGCAGGTTATGCAAAATTTCTGTCAGATTGCACTGTGATTGTCTAATATTTTTTTCTATAGACGGCTGGTATATTTGCTATAAATACACCAAAATATAGAGGCAGGAAGGGGCTAGTATGCCGCTAATGTGAAGACCTTATCAGAAAGCAATAAAAGAGAAACTTTAGTAGACAAGAAAAGACTGCATGTCACATGTGTTAAGCTACAATTTCTCAAGGAATACTGGTTTTCCAATTGAGCTTTATCTGTTCCCTTGAGTACCACAGTGCCAGGGTCTGCAATTGCCAAGTCTTAAAATGCTTCAGAACAACATTTTACTGCACCCCAGAGAAAGATGAATTCTAGCACTTCGCTGTTTTTTTTATGGAAACCAAAGCTTAGTTTTGTTTTTGTTTGGTCCAGTTGGGTTGGGTTTGGTTTGATTGGGTCTGTATGTGCTAGGGGTGAGGTTTGTCCAATTCTTTTCCACCTTCACAAGACTGTTGGAGTACAATTCACTCCATAGCCAAGATAGTGGACATATAAATTGGTGTAGCAGATACGCCAACCACTTCCAGAAACAGGCAGAGGAACAACTAAGAGGACTTGGAAGAGCCTGCCTCCTCTTCTTCTACCAATTAGATACTTCAATTTCCATTCTCATTTGCAGACAATTCAAGCAGACACAGTTCTTTCTCTTACTTTTTCAATTAAAACAAACTAAAAAGTTTATTTGAGAGACAGGTAGATAATAGAGCTACCACCCTGGCTCACACCCCAAATTCCTGCATGTACTGAAGGTACTGAAGTGAGTAAACAGGAACTGAATCCCTGTCTTCCAAATAGGTGGCAAGGAGCCTACTATGTGAACTGTTACTTGTTGCTTCCCAGGATGCAAAGCAGTTGGATCTGAGCTGGGGCTCAAAGTCAGGCACTGAGAGCTGGAAACGGAAAGAAGGAAACAAACATGGAGAAGACCACTGTGTTTTTGCCGTGGGGTGTGTGTGTGTGTGTGTGTGTGTGTGTGTGTGTGTGTGTGTGTGTGTGAAGAAATCATATTCAAGAAGATAAAGAGGAAAAGGAAGACACTAGGGACAAACATATGATAAGTGTGATGAATGAGGTTTCCAGAAGCAGAACCAGGTAATCAACAGATACAAACATCTGCTATACGCTTGGAAAGATGTTAAGCCTGGGCCTAGTGCAATGGCTCAGTGGCTAAATCCTTGACTTGTATACACCAGAATCCCATATGGGTGCTTATTCAGTCCTTGAATGGTCCATTTCCCATCCAGCTCCATGCTTGTGGCATGGAAAAGCAGTAGAATGACTCAAAGCCATGCGATCCTGCACGCACATGGGAGACCTGGAGAAAGCTCTTGTCTCCTAGCTATGGATCAGCTCAGCTCTGGCCGTGATGGCCATTTGGGGAATGAGCCAGTGAATGGAAGATCTTTCTGTTTCTCCTTCTCTCTGTAAATCTGCCTTTCCAATAAAAATAAATAAATCTTAAAGAAGAGAGAGAGAAAAAAAGAAATCAAGCGTGACCCACCATTGTGGGGCAGTAAGTTAAGACACAACTGTCATACGAAAGCCGTATCAGAGCACTGCAAGTCATGGATACGCCTCTTCTGCCTCAGCCTTCTGCTGATGTGCCAGGGAAAGGAATAAAAGCTGGCCTGGCTGATGGGGCACTTGCCATCCACACATGAGATACAGGTGCAGTGCCAGGTAACTGGCATCATCCTGAATCAGCCCCAGATCTTGCAGACATTCTGGGAATCAACCAGAGCATGCATGCTTTTCTCTCTTTATCCCTTTTACTTTTGAAATAAATAAAATACATTATTTTGTTTGTTTTCTTAAAGAAGCCATATTGGAGATGGCTGACACTAAGAAGAACTACAGTCAAATGACCTGTTTTAGTTAGCCTTCAAGAATTTTAATATTAAAGACAAAGCTAAGTTTTAATTATAATACTGTGTTGTTTTAAGTAATTATTGTTAGTGCTGCTTCAGGATTTTGTAATTAAAAAAAACACTTGTTTGCAATACCTTGTAAAGGTAAATCATAACAAACACCTTACTTGAACCACAAGTATGTAAAATAATGTACTTACCAAGCACATCATTTTAATATTAGCCTAAGCAGTTTAACCCACCATTTCCAGGCCACTCCATGGAGGCCACAAATTAATAAGCTACATCAAGCCCTGTGGCACTGTGTTCTCATTGTGCACTTATGAGGCAAATATCTGAAAAAAGGAAAACAGAAGAAGTCATGTAACAGAAAGTTCAATTGTGTTTGAGAGACTGCAAATTGATATTTACATTATTGCACCAGCATTCCTCCTTTCAGCTGAGCTAAAATCTTGAAAACCCCAGAGATTAGATCAGCAAAATTCTATCTCATTGATGAAATGAATGATCAAGGTTACCAGGATTCTGTTAGTCCTCAGGAACCATTCTAAACTCCAAGAGTACTTCTTAGAATTCTAGCACGGCAGCTCTTCTGTTCTACACAGAAAGATATTTGTGCACAGCGAGGTCGTCTATATTTTCCTCACCAATGAATGATCAAACCTGGTTGTAAAAAGCTTGTGATATTTTAAAGCTTTCAAGCTTTTATTTTAGTGAGCCACCAAAGCCTTATATTGAAGAATTTTGAACAATTAAGCCTAGGTCTTTTAATGGTCAAATTGAAGGAAAAACATTTGAAGAGTGAGAGGAGTCAGGGGGTGTATCCGATCACTGTAACTGGACCATTCCGAAATATGTTCATTATGGAGAACTGACTCTGATCCTACATTCTATCAGTTTACATGGTAGTTGTACAGTTAGCAGTTCATTCTCAGAAATCCAAAAAACTTAAGAAATGGGATTAGATGGAAGGGGAAAACACTGAGCCTAAGGAACTGTGTCATAAAACATAAAAATGTAAAAAAAAAAAAACAAATCAAAACAAAGCAGGATTAAAGGTGCTTGACTTCATTGTTTATAGAAGAATAAGAAGAAGAGAGAAAGAATTTTAATCATTGTGTTAATGTGTCACTCCAGGTTCACTGTGAACGTCAGCCATTTTTGAAAGCCAGCCTTCATGCTCATCCTCAGGTTCATTGCTCTAATGGCATCACAAAATGAACCCAGTCCAGCAGAGAAACATAGATCTTACCCATTTCCACACAGGTAAGAAACCACAATCTCAAAACTGCTGCCTGTTTTTCTCTCAAAACCAAGCTATAGGTTAGTCAGTGGAGTTTTTTGTTGTTGTTGTTTTTGTTTTGTTTTTTGTTTTTTTATGAAGGCAAAGCAGCATAAGAGAAGCTGGTAAACAGCTCTGCCAGGCTTCAAGCATATGCCTGAGTTTGCTTACCACAAACAAAATCTTCTCAGCTACTGTTACTGTTACCATGGCAACAAGATTGAGGTTATATCTATCAACAAAGCACAACATAAGGCAAAGGCAAGCCGTTAATAAAGAAGAGCAATGATAATTGTAGAGCAGCCAGTTGCCAGCTCACAGAGTTCTTTTTTCCCCCAAATTGTGGCTCCATTTTCTACGTAGAAACTGGAAGAGTGACTCAAAAGACAGTGGAGGACCATTTCTGGATTTGTCAGGGAGATGAAAAAAAAAATAAGCAACTAGAAATTTGCTACGGATCTTAATTCATCTCTGCAATATAACCATGTTAGTAGGTTTACTTGCCTCGATGGTATTGAACTTCCTCCTTAGTGAGTCAGAAAAAAAATCAGGAATGACTGTGGAAAAATCGATAATTTAATACATTGTTAAATCCAGAATTCAGAAAGCCTAGAGGAAAGTGAAATTAAATGGGCATAATTCCCGGTCCTCGTCATTGAAATAAATGACTTCAGGTGCATTGAATGTGTAGCCGATAAGTTTTATCTACTACTGGCCAAGCATCTCATGTTTTATTCAGTTCATAACTGCATGATTTAATTACGAATAAGTAGAATTATATCAGAATTGCAATGAAGAATGCACAAATATAAGATGTGGATCCATTCACTAAAATTTAATTGGACCCTTGCAATGAGTATAATGAATAAGGCATTATACTAAATGCAGAAAATGTTAAAATGAGTAAGATTCGGTTCCTATTCTCTACATCACTGGTTATTTTCATAATATCATCGATACAAATAAGTCAAGAAGAATTACATACAAAGCAATGTACTAGAGTGCTATGAAAGATTATCAAAATGAGAGTGCTAATATTTTGGCAATTTTTACAAAAGATAAGTTAAGTGTGTCTCAGCTTGAAAGATTGGGATTATACATATAAAGCATATTATCTAAAGATAAAAGACAAAATATTCTCATAAAGAGTCCAAAATTTTAAATCTTCATTTTCTCTATTCCTATCTGTTTGGTCTTTCCACTTGCACTAGGGTATCAATCTGGGCACAGCAATGTCTGAATTAAGGTTCACATCCTTTTGTGGCCTAAGGATTGGTTTCCTAGGATTGCCGTAATAAATTATCACAAATTTTGGGAACTTAACACAATAGATCTGAACTCTAACAGTTGTAGAAACTAGAAATTAAAAACTAAAGTGCCCTCATGGCCACATACCTTCTGAAACGTAAGAATCGTTATTTGTCTCTTCAAAATGGAGGAGATTGCTGTAATTTTTTTTTCTTTTTTTTTTTTTAGAATTTGCCGGCCTAAAGCAGTACAGATGTTATCTCAAACTCAATTACCACCATTCCTTTCTCCTCCTCTGCCTCTTTTGCATTCCTTTTTTCTTTTCTGTCTTCTTATTTCTAGCTTTGTATAGCTTTCACTAAAAAAAAAAAAAAACCACTAGTCTTTGGGTTTATAATAATCATTATAACTTGATTACATTCAGTGGTATTGAGGGATTAGCATTACAGTATATTGTTCATCGGTGATACAATGCAATTTAAAATAAGACATAAAATATTCTACTTGTAATAGTCAAGTAATTTCAGATCATCTTCCATGCCTTGTTGATTTGCATACATATGGTTCCCTTTTGACCATTCCTAACCTGCAAGTATCCACCTTTACATGAGGGAGGCAATTTTGTGCCTGAATTCCAACACAAGAAGTGCTGAACACACATGATGCCTCTGAAAAGAAAATGATATTATAAACTGTTGGGATTGAAACTGTTGAGAACTATGCCACGTTGAGATGGTGGAAGGGTGGATGCCAAATGTCCTAGACTGCTTTTTTGCCAAGTGATGGGGCTTCAGATTTTAGTTCTTTTAGGTGAGTCTAGTTTCCAGTTTTTGAAGGACTTTCTGAGGGCATTAACCTAAATCTATCCTGCTCGTACTGACTGAAATGGAATGGGAAGACATCCAAAGTGTTGATACATAACTTCCTGGAAATTTCTGGAACTTGTATCATCTTTAGACACTTTTGATAAATCATCAGTAAGGACAAGAGAATAATGAGCAAATCATGTTGAGTGCTCTTTAGGGAGTGGTGATGGATCCAACATTAATTTGTTGTTTAAGAGAACTGCACCATTTTACTTTGAGGGATGCTAAAAGTACATCCATTCCTACCAGGATCGAAGGCATTAGCTGCTTTAGTTGATATATATCAATCTATCAATCTATCTGTCTATCTATCTATCTATCCACATTGATATAGTTTATTCAAGTGTTAGTAAAGTCTCTATTTATCCACCATATTTCACATGCACACCTTCCTTCAAGATGGACAGGTATAACAGGGACATGAGCATTTTAGATTCATTTTATGTTACAGCTTAATCATGAAAAGCAATTTAAAGAGAAATGCTGCTGGTGGTAGTGGTGGTGGTGTCTCTGTGTGTACAGAAGATTGTCAGGAAGATGAAGAATAATTTTAATGAGAAGAGGTGAAGGGCTCTGCTTGTGCAGATTTCTGGGCTGGATATGGGCCTTAAAGGCAAAGAAATATTCTGACTTTTTCTTTCTTGTGCTGAGCATTGGCACTAGTGGTTAAAATTTCGGAGTGTCTGGGTTTTGGTGCTGGTTTCACTCCTAACTTTAGTTTCCTGCTGTTTTGCCTTCATGGAGACAGTGGATGATGGCACATGCAGATAATTCCTTGCCATCTATATGGAAGATCTGAACTGATTTCTCAGCTCCTGGTTTGGCCCAGGCCCAGCACTAGTTATTGTAGCCACTGGGGAGTGAACAAGCAGATGGAAGTTCTCGCTCTTCCCCTATGTCTAAAGTCAATCAAAATAACAAATAAATCAAGAAGCCCATTGTGCCCTTTCTGTTCTCACCTTTGAAACACTCACATCACTATATACCTCATCATCTCTTACATTTTTATACCCACTGTAGTTTTCACAGCAACCTGATTGAATAATGTTGGGAAGTAAATGAAGACAGCATGGAGAGCCTTCCATAAACTCAATTAAACAGAAATGACAAGAAACCGCGTTTCTTATTTCACAGTCTCAGGTTTTATTTTTCTGTTCCTTTATGCATTCCTCAAAGAAAATTTCTCCTTGACTTAATTTTAATAATGTTGATTATGTGTTTCACTCACATACAACATCACCTGACCCACAATCCTGTTGTGAATTCTGCCTTTTCTCAAGTCTGTCGCTCCGTCTTCATTCTTGTGAGCACATCATTCTCTCAGCAAGCTGCTTTGCTTCAGTGCCTCGATGTGTGTCACAGTCCATCCCATTGTGCTTCCAGACTGCACTTGAATGCTAATCTCCCCATAATGTCCCATAGAGAGCCCGCCCTCTATTTCAATATCATTTACTCCACTATGTCTTCCTTTGTACTCTTATGTCTCTGTTTTATCTCTTTGGTGCATTATATTTTTGAAAATAGGAACTGCATCTTATTCATCAAAATTCCGGTATGTTGTATGGTTCTGGTGGTGGAGGGCTTGGGATATGCATATGTGTGGGCAGAGAGTACTGCAAATGCTCTTGAATGAATGAATTCACAAACATATTTATTTTTTCATAATATCTTCATTAATTGAGACAGTTACTCATAGCTTAGAAACCAAGCCAGAAAAATGAAGTAAGTACTTCAGGGTAATGTAGTTAGTGAGACAGTTGGACTGAAATCATCAATTTTTTGTCCTTTTTTTTTTCTTTTTTCTTTTTATATAGACTGATTATCTATGAGTCATAGGAATACAAAATTAATTTCACATCAAAGAGATAATGGCTTATGGGCCTTTTAGCCATGGACATAGTACTTTTATGAATGCCTATGCTTCATGGCAGCAGGGATGTTTTATGTTCAATTAAAGGAAAAGCAAACTCTAAGCAAATTTAACAGGTGACAAAATAAACAAAGACAGCACTACGGAAAACAAGAAGGGGATATTTCTGGGAGATGAACTATTATTCTCCTGCTCGCTCTAAGAAAGAAAATCTTAATTAGAAACATTTGCTATCTGTAAGAATGACATGAAGGGCAAATACTCTTGGTTCACTTGAAAGAACTACTATTCTTTATGTTGCAGTAAGGAGATTTATAAAGCTAGCAAATTTGTGTCCTGGTGAATTCTTATTAGCTCTTGTGCGTGCAGTCCAACTACGCTTACTCACACATTTGTGCAAAGCATGCAAAGCAGAGGGGTGGACGTTACACCTTGTAGATTGGTACGGCATAAACAAGCACCTCAAAGTGTAACCTCCCATCTTGTGGGCAAAAAGAACAAAGTCGAGAGAATTAAGACATGGGTTTCAGAATTAAACCTAGGCCTTGCGTCACAGTTTTCTGGATATTGAGTGAAATAGATAAGTAAGAAAGAATGAGACCAACGTTTATGGGGCAAGGGCACAGCATTATAAGCTAAGCCTCTATATGCTGGGCCAAAATCCCATATAGGTGCTGATCCTTGTTCCAGCTGCTCCACTTCTGATCCAGGTTTCTGCTTGTGGACTGAGAAAACAACTGCAGCTGACTCAAGTACTAGGGCCCCTGCATTCCCCTGCATTCAGGTGGGGGACCCAGGTGACATTCCTGGCTCCTGGCTTTGGACTAGCTCAGCTCCAGGTAAGGTACTGGGAGGGAGGGGTAAAGCAGCAGATGGAAGACCTCTCTCTTGTCTCTCCTTATCTCTATAACTCTGCCTTTCAAATAAAAATGAAATAAATCTTCATTAAAAATGAATACAGTCTGTTAAAAGTTTGAACACTACCATAAGTAGCTTATTTATTTTTTTAATCAGTGCATCACTACTTGGATATCAAGTAGAGTAAGCAAGATGAGGTCATGGGTTACAGCATTTGTCCTCTAAGCATTCTTAGCTTTAGCCATCTGTCATTGAACTTCTTGGAACACTGTTTCTTTGATAACTCAAAGATGTCCACAGTATATACCTGAAATGGCTTTTAGTGAGTTTGAAAAATTTTTCACAGAAAAAAAATAAAAGGTCTGGCTGTATCCATACTGAAGCTCTCCGTCTCAGTATCCCTCTCTTTCATCAGCAGATGTCCTGAGCATCCAAGACAGGGAAAGGTGGTGGTGCAAACTCATTAAGAAAAATGTAATAACAAAATCACAAGAAAACTTCTGATTAATGCTGTTTTCACTGAAGCAATACCCTCTGCAAATAAACACAAGCAAGCATTTGTTTTCTGCCTAGAATTACATCTTTTATGTCTTTTTTTAAGTACAATCTTCCTTTCAAAGTGTGTCATTACCTACCCCATTATTCCTAGTGTTGGACCATCCCTGAGATTGTTCCCAGAACTTGATGGGAGCCATCAGAGGTATTTCCATGAAAGCATCCTCCTAGTGCCCTATCTCACACGGAGGCCACCTGCAGGGCTGTCCCAGTGGTTGTTTGGCACAGGGCAAAATATTCCGATAGTTGAGGGAGTTAGGGAAAGTCTAGGTGCAGGAGTCTCAAAGCATACTTCTGCATGAGAGATGGAGATGGGAAAATGTAATTCTTGAGTTGGAATTTGGCCAGCATCCTTGGATGAAAAGCCACAGGGATACCTGCATCTCTCTGTTTGAATGGACTTAAGGAGTTTATTCATCACTTGCAAAATGCATGCAAATGTTCCACAGGCACCTGGGAATGGCCAGCTAGAGCCCATCTAAAGGAGACTTAGCCTATTTTCCAAATCACAGCAGCAGCTAGCATAACAGCCATCTATTTTAACTCCTCCTTTTACAAATAAGTAAACAAGTAAATAAGTAAACAAGACACTGAAGTTGCTTAAGCCATGTCATGCAACCTAGATACAGAAGATATAATGTTAGATTTCAGAGCTTTACACCATACCAAGAGGGTTGTTACTGCTCTTTAACCTAACAACGATGCATTGAGAAATCAGACAGGCATGCCTGGCTTTCACGTTGTGCTTTTCATACTTTTACTTCAATCTGTCTCTTTCCATAATTCTGAAATGGGGATGATAATCTCTCTCTCTCTCTAAAACACACAAACACATACACAACATGCTTGATTATATAACTGCACTTGTATAAAACTAACGGAAAACATAGAATCTTTACAATTTTGAGATAAGGCAAAACGTCTTACATCACAGAAATTGCACAGCATAAATAAATAATTAATACATTGCATCTTCTCAGAATAAAAACTCATTGCACTTTCAATGACAAAGAAGGTCGGTGTCCAACAAAGTATTTGTGATACATATATCTGAAAAAGGATTTGCATTCAGATTTTATAAGTAATTCTTATAAATCAATTATTATAAAAGCAAAGAGTCTTTGTTTAGAAAAAAAAAAGAAATCGTACCATTTGCAACAACATGGGCCCAATTGGAGACCATTATGCTCAGTAAATTAAGTCAGTCTCAAAAGGACAAATATTATATGTTCTGTTAAATATATGCCATCCTTCATGCAAAATACAAAACAAACAGTTGCTTAGTTAAGCACGTATAAACATATATTCTCATAGATGAGCTGTATAGCGGAAACTAGCATACTGGGAACTGAAGCTACATTGCAACATGCATCTCTGCTCCTAATGAAATAAGGACTCCTTGATAAAGGTGTTAAAAATACCTTGACAACAGAGTGCTCTGCTTTCTACCATCATAAGTACCTAAAATATCATGATAAACTTAAATAGAAGAATGTTGGACTTGAGACTGTTGCTAAAGGACTATACTATAATAATAACATAGGGGGAAAATGGTGATGGAAGGGGACATGGGTAGGGAGGAAGGGGAGGTGTGAGGGAGAATCACTACAGATACAAAACTGTTTAATGAAATACAATAATAAAAAAGAATGTCTTATAGAAAAAAAAGAACACATTTCTACAAAGAGATATACCCTGCCCAGTGACCACATGAAAGGATGACTGATATGAGTAAATGAAAATTAAATTCAAAAGATGAGACATATTATATACCAATTAGAATATTTAAAAGTAGAATCTTACAATTTCTAACTCTGGAAAAGGTATGAACTTAACAAAACTCAGATATTTCAGAGGAAAGTGAAAGAGTTTAAAAACAAACATAAAGCTAAAACTTCAAAAACCACAAACAAAATGTTGGAAAAGTACTTGGCAGTTTCTTAAGCCTTTAAATATATGTCTATATTATACACTGAACTTTCTCTCTTTGATATTTATCTGGAATGAAAACAAATCCAGAAAACATCTTGCACATGAATTTTCATGGCATCCTTATCCATAAATAATCAAAACTGGAAGTAGACAAGATACCATATGTTTTGCTTTATTCTAGATGGCACACTCTTTAGAATTAAAAAAGAAATAAACTGTTGATATACATAATTTCTCAACATTAGGTTGAGTGAAAGAATCCAGGTAAACAAATGTTCTCATTTGCATAAGGTCTTAGAGTAGGCAAAATGGATGTGCAGATCCATCTTCATCACAGCTTTCCTGGGACATTTGTGTAGGTGGGATTCACAGTGGAACAGCATGCTGGAAGCTTCTTCAGCTGATGGAATTATTTCCTGCACTTTTAGGGTAATAGCTTAATATTACCCTGTTTGGTATTGTGGTTGTGTATATGTCTCAACACTCATGGTAATACTCACATGAGATGCTATATTTTAATGTGAGTTATTATTGACTATTAAAAATAATCTAAATGCTTACTTCTGCCAGTATGTAAGGCTTCAGTAAAATTTGTTTTCTTTTAGGTTATTTTTCACTTTATTAAAATACTGAGTTTTATTTCAGATGTATATTTTTGTCTCCCCAGCATTCCATGTCTAAGAACTGCTACTGTGTCTTGTCATAGTAGTTCATATGTACGTAACACTAAGTAAAGGGTAAAGTTTCATTTTTTAAAAACTAAACAGATATTTTGGAAAACACATACCTGGCAATGGAACCCGGACAAGATTCATCAAACAAGATAGGGAAAGTTCTCACATTGTACTATAAAAAGAACTGGCCCTGGGCTAGACCCTCTCCTTGTCTACACCACTGGCTCTGCTGGCCAGAGCACTCTACTGCTTTCACAGGCCACAGGCAGGGAGCTGGACAGGAAGTGGGGCCCCTAGAATTAGCATGGGAGGGGGTATCTCCTTAGCGTCTGGTGAGTGGGGTATTTCATTCTCCCACTTGCATGTTGTTGCGATGACTGAGCAGCAGCCAGGTTTGCTCCACAACCTTCACCCAGAGTAGAATGATTGTAACTTAAATATTGTTTTTGTTTTCTTTTGTCTGTATTCAAGGTGTTTCTATTGTTATTTGTTTCCAAGATAAGGATAAAGGAAAATACTTTAGGAAGAAATGAAAACAACAACTGTTGGAATCCATGAATATGACAAATCTTCAAAAAATATAATTGAACAGTCATTTTTTTGTGTGTGTTTTAACTTTATGCTCTTTATGATCTAAATAAAAATCGCAGTAAATTTTGTGCTTTTTCATTAGTTAAGCTGTTGACTTGGTAAAGCCCTTAAGCCTTTTATTATTAAAACTGTTATCTGAAAAACTAAAGAAGTATTGAGTTTGAAAAAATTAAAGACCATGCTTGGATTTTTAAAATACTTTGTGCCAAAATCAACATTTTTAAAACATTCTCCTTTGATTCCACATTGCACAAGCCTTGTGAAGCAAAAGCAAATCCAGGAGTTCGTCACCCTATTGGTCCTTGTACCCAGCTTGTGAGCCAAGGTTCCTTCTTTACCTTTCAAAGTCTTTTGTTTATGTTACATGTCATCTCCAACTTTTCTTCTTTGACTATACCTAAAAGAATAAGAAGCATTCACTTAGCATCTCCTGAAAGATTTGTTTCTGGACATGCGCAGTTTTAATTGCACCATTAGTCAGTGATCTGAAAGAAAAAAAAAACACGTTTTAAGTGGCCTTATATTTTTAAAGTTAATTTATTTATTCATTTTATGATACAGTGCCAAGCTTTAGGAAAACCTGAACACTGCAATAGGTTGAATAATATCAAATTGTTCTGTTAAATTTTTTTTTTACTGTAAAACTGGAATTTTTGTCAGCAAATTAGGTGTTCAGTAGTAACCCAAATGAGAGAAAAAGAGGAGAAGGGAAAAGATTCATGAACTTCAGTGTTAAGACAATGGTCTTGGTGGAAACATACAATTTAAAGCATTTTAGTGAGTAAAAGCTTTCTAAGGAGGTTCAGTTGTCAGGTATAGCTACCAAGTATTATTTTGTAGAGTGTTTTACATACACATAAATGGCATTTTCACAACATAAATATTGCAACATTGTTTATTGTCCTGTAAAGTTCTTAGTAAATGACAATAAAATATATTATGCTAACTAAATCATCATCACAGTTTTCCCAAATCTGGAAATTAAATAAATAAAGCATCATTAGTTAATATGAATGTATGTATGTGCATAGGTACCAAAAATATGCACCTTTAAAAAAATAAAGATTTGTGTTATTTATATTTGAAAGGTATAGTTACAGGGCGAAGGAAAGACAGATCTTCCTTTTGTTGATTTATTCTAAAACTGTCATAACTGCAAGAGTATAGCCTGTCTAAAGCTGGGAGCGAGGAGTTTTTTTCTCAGTTTCCCAAATGGTCTAGGGGCTTAATGCTCCATCCTCAGGTGCTTTCTCAGGCCATCAGCAGAGAGCTGGATGACAGCCACAGCAGCCAGGACACAAAGTTGTGACCATTATGGGATGCTGCTGCTGGCAAGTAGAGGCGTGGCCTTCTTAGTCCCACTAGCCCCAGCAACACATACTTCTATGTACCATCTTAAGCAATGTTTATTTCTGAAGCTCCAAAATAACTAAACATGGAAAATACTTTAATTTGGAACATGAGGTTCTTGTTAATATTTCAAAGCAGAGTCTTTATAGAAGCATAGTAAGGAACACTCATTTTGTTTTCTGGCCTGCACAGAATATCTGAACGAGAGAATTGTCCAAAAGGCACAAACAAGCCAAGCTGAAGCTCTTTTCCTCTTTCATTCTTTTGATGTTTTTATGAGAATTTGATGATTGCTAATAATCCTTTTCCATCAGGCTTATCATAAAAGCTAATATTTTCAACATATGAAGTAAATATTACACTGTTTAGATTGCATGTCTACTCATTTAAAAACAAACTTTGTATGTCTTCAAAGATCCTTCAAATGAAATGGAACTGAATCAGCAGCCAGATAATCTTTTAAACAAATAGTTGCATATTTACACACCTTCATTTTAAAAGCAAATAAATAAACTGTTCAGTAAATGTCTCTAAGGTCAATATGTGATTTCTGAAGCCTTGATTCAAAGTTCATTTAAGAAAACTCCCAGGGTGCTGAGATAAATCTACTAAACTCAGGCGAGGGTTTAGCAGATTCAGGACACATACACACTTCATATTGGCATTCTTCCTAGAGTGGAACAAATTGCTCCTAACTCTTGCCTGGTGGTTATTGTTAGTAATACAAAGCCATTAAATTCAATAGTGACCTCAACATCAAACCTCACCCAAATAGCTTCCAGTTTCACAGTTTGAATCTGCAATGGCATTGATTCATCTCTATTCCCTGTCTAGCTAGTCTTCATGATGAGAGCCTTTCCCCCATGGATTGAACTAGATTTTGACAATCCCACTCTCGATAATTATAGTGCTTTGAACTCATTCCCAGGCATGAGTTTCCACAGACTATTGTCAGTCAAACTGTTCACTTCCAGCTGTTAAAGTTCAGATTCACTGGACATGATTAAGAACTAGAAAAGGCGTCCTCCTCCATCATAGAAATGATGATGATGTAATTGGAAAGAATCAGCCATTTGATTACATACAATTCACCACTTGCATCTCTAAAAGTATCTCCAACTACTTTTAAAACGCTGCAAGAGACGCAAGCATTTTTTTTTTTTCTATTCTGTCACTCAGATCCTACACGTTGGTCTCAGAACAGTGTTAACCAATAACTGATACTTGTTGGCCTCAATTAATGAGACTCAGCTTTTCATTTATGTTGTTGACATTAACTATTAAAGGCTAATGTATGAATTGACATATATGGATTATTTTCCCTGAATACTGACTTTGAAAAAACATGATGGCAGGCACAAGATTTACAGAATAGCAAGAAAGAACATTGTCATTAAGCTTCTTATCAATTGGCACAAAAAGATGCGTCATAACAGACATAGACACACAGAACCAAAAGAGCTCAGAAAAAAAGTTTGCAACTGCATTTTCATGAAATTGTTCTTGGAAGATGCAACTTTTGAATTCAGATTTAAGCAGTGAATATGGACAGAGCAAGGAAAAAGAGTATATAAAGGTTCTAAGAATAACTATTGATTTAAGAATTGATTACAGGAATTCTGATATGAGATTTAGAAATCCCAAGTGTCAGCTTAACGCATTGTCCATTAATTCCACAATCATAAGAAAACTGTGAGCAAATATGGAAGAATCAGCATGTGTAGGCACTGGTGTGAACTCTGCTAAATATTAGCTCTGTGGACAAGTTATCCCACTTATTAGTATCTGGCTTTAACTTCAGAAGCGAGCATGAGAAACACTTTCTTGGTATATTGCACTGTCTTCCTGTAATATCCCACTTTCATAACCATGGGATGAACACTGGCATGGAGTACATCTCTAATATCATGGTTTTCATTGGAAAAGTTTGGGAACTGGTATTGTGGTGTCTGTGGTGATTGTAAGCCGTATGGGCACTAGTTCTAATCTATATTACTTTACTTCTGGCCACAATGCTTGCTAACTCATAGGGGAAGCAACAGAAGATGGCTCAAGTGTTCAGGCCCCTGCTACACATGTGGGAGACTCAGATGGAATTCTAGGCTCCTGACTTTGATCTGGCTTCACCCCGGTCCTTGCAGTAATTTGAGGATTGAACCAACATATCTGAGAGATCGCTCTCTCCTCTCTTTCTATCTCTTTCTCCTTCAAGCTCTCCTTCCCTCCCTTTGTCTCCATCCATCTGTTTAAATTTGCCTTTCAAATAAAAACATCTTTTAAAAAATAAAAACAAAACAAAAAAGCAACACGAAGCATTCTATAAAACAAAAAATAATGCAATCATTTATATAAAATTAAAAGAAATCAATGAAAGATGTAGAAAGAACAAATGGATGACTTCATTAAGGGTCATGGAAAAATATTAAATATGCAAATAAAAGAGGGTCAAATTCTATATTAAAGAAAACAGAAAACATGTGCTTGGTATGAAAGTCAAGAAATATGACAGATAGCCAATCTTTGGACTGCTCTAATGGGTTCCACGGAAACTGCAGGTAGAAATCAGTTCATATGTTCGGATGTAAATGTGCAGATGCATTGGAATTGGAGCACTCTGGTTGAAGACACACATGCCATAGCTTAAATGGAGAGTGGTTTCATCAGGATGTGGGTATCGTAAACACATTGTCAGACAAAATCATGCTGCCTCTCGAGAAGGAAAAGTAACTAGGTGGAAAATGTTCAAAAGAAGATGTAAAGAAATATGATCAAAGGCACAAGTAGAGATTCGCAATGAAAAAAAAAAAGAGTAAGGAAATATATTTTATCCAGGCCGGATAAAAGGGAAACCATGCAGATTATGGAAGGTGGAGAATATAACAAACTCCTTACAGGGGAAAGGAAAAGCCTGGACCTATTTGGAAATGAAAGTGTGTGAATCAGGAATAAGTGAATATGTTGTATATAAATTACAAAAAAAAGATATATGATACTAGAACTTGGTAATAAGAAGCCCATTAAGATATTGAAGTGGTTTTCTCTGAGAAGCTGGAGTACTCCCTCTTATGAACTGAGAAACAGGAATAATTGTCTTGACCCAGATAGGATAAGAATCAAGGTCCTTTCTAAGAGTTTCTATTCATTTTATTTTATTCTAGTGAAAAAAAGACATTGATAGCTTCAGAGAATGAATGATATAAACTTTAACCATATTTTAATAAGCATTTACTTCTAGAAGAACAATAGTGCAGGGGCATGAATATCACAAAAATATGTACTGTAAGGGTGAAAAAATAAGTTATAGTGAGTTGAAAGAAAAAAATGCACTATAATGCTTAGCAAAATCTATATGAAGGAAATAACATTCATACATTTTTAGAAGGGCATGAGAAAAAGATATTTTTAATTGTGGCAAAAATTATATATATGTGTGTGTGTGTGTGTGTGTTTTTCCCCTTTTCGCCTATAATGTTAGAAGTTTAAAACTAAGTTCCTAAAAAAAAATCAGGTGACAAAATGTGTTTTTGAAGGACCTTAGTATTCGCATGAAAAGTCCGCTAGCGAATGATCAGCCAGAGGTGAGTGTATCTATTACAGCTGAAAGCTGGAGACTACCTTGAGAACTGGGCACAATCATTGGGTGTTAAGGATTGTATACATTTGGGATTCTGAAATACAAAGAGGTAATCTGGTCATAAATATAAGAAAGATTTCCACCAAGATGCCTACTGTATAAGGCCTCCGATAAGACTATCTAGAGATTTTTGAAGTGAACTGGTCACTAGTCAGCTTTCTTCCGTGATCTGTGATTCAGGTAAAAGCCAATCCAAGTAATAACGAAGGAGTAAAACTAGGAAGGCGATTTTCAGTGGTCGGGAGCGGAGAGCGAAGAAATGGAAGATAATGCAGCATTAAGAAGCCTGGGGACAGTAGCAAACAGATGCCTCAGTGGTGATAGAATCTCCACTGTGGGGGTCAGGAGGGAGGGGGAATCACTAGGAATACAGAAGCCAAATTAAAACATAGAATTGCAGGTCCCACTACTTTTGCTTGCTTGCTTTTGCTTTTGTTTTAATCTAATCACAAGCAGAAACAGAGTGCCAGAGCCCTTTCAGACAGGTGTGGAAACAGGGTGGATTTCATGGTCCAGATTCCCAACAATGCCACATAGAACACCGTTTTGAGTCCTGACACAAAGTTCCTGGGAGGGATAACAGTCAGCATTGCATGCGCTAAACCAGAGGATGATTCATTTCCAGATGAGCACATTGCACTGATCACCCTGGAAAAATAATACCAACTTGACATCCCATGGGTTCCATCCAAAATAGATCTGGGTTGCCCCCAAATCTAACTGCCCACAGATTCCAGACAAAGAGCAAAGAGGAAAGTCTGTGCCAGGGGCGCTGCTGATTGCCATGTGATGTAGTTTAAACTCACGATGGTATCTCCCTAATTCCAGCTAGTACTGGAACCAGGAATGGAAAAAAAAGCTGAGCAGTCATTGGTGTGGCCCCAAAATGGGATCACAGCGATGGAGAGTTGTGACCTGAGGGCTCCATCTGAGGAGGCAGTGGCAGAAGCATAGCACAGGAGCCCATGTCTGTAACTTGCTGCAGGGAGTAGCATATGTGACACAAACTGCGAACTGAGTACTGAATGGGACAAGTAAAGTCAACTTGTAGACCTGTGGATCATATAGTTTAAAAACTGGACCCAAGGATAAGAATTCATGAATCTGAGTGGCAACAGCAAAGAGCAAAAGAAGAGCTATAGGCATAATGAATGAGGTTATTGATGTCACTCCCACAAAGGAGTCAAAAACTATTTCAATCTGATTAATCCATTAGGGAACTGCCAGATAAATAATTCTAAAGTATTTTATAAAGCTCCTAAAAACAAGAAGCTCATATAGGAGTTCAAGGAATTCAAGGAACACATTTCACAGGAAATATCAATATTAAAGTAAAATCAAATTTAATTATTAAAAATGAACACTATACAATCCATTTAACATTTAGTGAAAAGCTTGATAACAGAATGAGTGTGGGCAATCACCCTAGACCCCTGCCCTCCTGTCCAGGGGGCGTGGCTTAACCCTAACCCTCCCCTTGGCCTGGAGCACAGCCTTCAGGCCTACACTTGACGTGTGACTTCCAACATGGCTATGAGGTCAAGGGGAGTAAGCCTGAACATGATCTCTGACATCACTGGAAAATCTAGGGAGATAGAGCTGTCATCCAGCCAACTACAGCATCTTTGGTGGGTGTGGGGTCTGCCAGAAGGCTCCCTCCTGCCCTCCCCTTCCTTACCCTTTAAGACTGTAACCTGTGCATAATAAAGCGGACATTCCTCACCAGCTTGTCCCCAGTAGTCCTTGTGGCCAAAGGCCTCCGCCTGCCTCACCCTTGGTGACTTCGGGGCCTGCTGGCAAGTCCAAACTCCAAGACATGAATGCCACAGAAGAAAGAATCTCAGCATTGAAAGACACCTCCTACAATAACGATGAAACAGATAAAAAGCTGATAGAGGGATTAGCCAAGTTAAGAAAAGCATCCAAGAATTAAGGGACACCATTTAAAAATGAAACATAAGAGTCATGGAAGTTCCAGAAAGCACAGAGGGAGAAGCTGTGTTTTTAGATGTATTCAATAAAATAATGATTAAAACTTTCCTAATTTGAAGAAAGTACTGGGAAACAAAATACAGAAGGGACACAGAACTCCCAACAGAGCCAGCCAAAAGAAATCCTTACCACAGCGGGTCATAATCAAGCGCTCTTCATTTGATTATGAAAAATACTTACATAGCACATGAGAAAAGGCCATGAACGTTGAAGAACCTCAATCAGACTCACAGCTGACCTCTCAGAGGAAATCCTACAGGCCAGAAGAGAATGGAGCTACATATTCCATATCCTAAAAGAAAAGGCTCTAATGCAGTTGTCCGGTGGCTAAAGCCCTCACTTGGCATGTGCTGGGATCCTACATGGGTGGTGGTTGGGAGAGGGAGGGTAGAAGGGGAAGTCCCTGAGTCTAAGGAAATGTATCTTGAAAAATATTTATTTTTATAAAAAAGAAAGAAAAAGAGAAAAAAGAAAAGAAAAAGAAAACAGAAATGTCCTTTCCAATTCTGTTCTTCTTGTAACACTTTTAAGTGTTAATATCATCATTGTGGTGAAGTCGGTTATGCCAACAGCTACAATGCCAGCATCACATATAAAAATGGCTGTTCAAATCCTGAGTACTCTTTTCCTGTTGCTGCTTTCTGCAAATGCTCCAGGGAGAAACAGCAGAATAATGTTCCTAGCACTTGGGAACCTGCCACCCACATGGGACACCTGGCCGGGGCTGCTGTCTCCTGGCTTACCTGTCTTATTCCACAGCCATTGGGGCTGTTTGGGGAGTAAGCCAGCAGATGAATCAATCTCTCTCTTTCTCTCTCTCTCTCTCTCTCTCTCTCTCTCTCCAGATACACATAGTTTTTCTCTTTTTATTTTGAGGTAACAATTAAAAATTTACATTATAATCAAGGGCTTACTGTTCTACTAGTCACATCTTAAAAAAAAAGTCAATATCAGACACTGTCTTTTTGGCAGTCTTGCTGCATTGCTCACTGCTTTCCTCACCTATGAGCTGGAGCTATTGCTAACTCAAGCGCTGTTTGAGAAAATAAATTAATATGATGACAATAAGATTCTTTAGAAATGGTAAATTATAGTTATTGCTCTAATAAAAATTATTGTAATTACACTTAACCACTAGTTGGAACTTTCTGCTTTGTCTTACCTATAACTTACTGATCCTTAAGCAAAATCCTTAGGCTCCCTTCATTTCATCATATTTTTTTTTTAACTTAGGTACTCATACTCTCACACATTTTGTGAATTTAAATAACTTAGCAATCCAATTGGACCTTTTCTATGAGCTACTTAATTACACATACCATTTTCCTGTTACTAACTAACAAATTCCAGGCCAATAATGTGAGTCTGTATTGGACATATTTGGATGCTACTCACGAGATGTAATGAGAAAGGCACATCAGGGCCATTTAATAAATGGGGGCTGATCGAGCATATTATTCTTTTATCTATAAAATGATTACTGTCTAGGCATTACTAAGAATAATTAGATCTTATTGTCAACTCTCATAAATCCAGATTCATGCAGGATAACAGGCAATTGGAATTACTGAAAAAAAATGTTTGCTTTGTTTTTCAGAAATGCAACCCTCCAGATTTAAATACTATAGGATTGTATATATGCCGGCCACATTAATAGAGGCAACTAAATTATTGTTCCTGTAATTTAAATTAAATTGACCAGAAATCTGAGAAAAGTGCTGGGAAAGCCAGCAGCAGTGCTGGGAGGTAATGTCATTCACTATGAAGAAATGTCTGCTTTATAAAGTGCCAGAACACTTAAACTTCTACTGTTGTTAAAGAACCCTGTAGTGGGGAAGCAATTAGGGGAAATCGTGTTAAACTCTCCCAAACCTGTACTTTGGAATAGAGAAAACAGTTTCTAGGGTTATCCTGACCAGCTGGCAGAAACTAGAAAGGGAGCCAAACTACCTTGGAAATGATGTGTATAAAGAACAGTTACACCTTTGTTGAAGAGCTTCTTCTGCCAGACTGGGAATAACCCTAATTTAGTATACAACAGAGAGAAAATCAAATCAACAAGACAAGACCTTTCTTGAAAGAGCTGGTGTTTTCAGGGGCCCATAAGCTTGGACTGGAATGTGCCTTTCTTGGGAATCTTCTCCATGGAACAGCTGCTGTCTGGGTGCTGTTATTACAGGAAGCACATAGTAAATGCTCTAGAAGAGACCTTCAAGGCATTGAGTGAAACACAAAACTGGCTGTCATGGTGGTGGGGCTGTTTTACAGCTAGAAAAAAAAAGCAGAAGTAAAATAAAAATTCTGTGAAAAGATACATAAATAAGGAAAATTTTCATATAAGCATTTTTGGAAATTTGTTATAAATATCATCTAAAGAGATGAAAAGAAAATGTATTTCATTAGCAATAAAAAGATTCAGGAGAGTTGAGTAAGTGCTAGCAGAGAAGGAATCATTTGACCCTACATCCCTTATCAAAACAGATCCAGGGTTGTCTTGGCCTTTCTTGTGAGCCCAAGATTCTAACTTCCTATTAACATACGCTGGAAGACAGTTGATGATGGAGTCAAGGAATTGTCACTTACAAGGGATACCCAGATTGAGTTCCCAGCAGCTGACTTTGATTTGACCCTGCCCTAAATATTGTAGGCACTGGGGAGTGAATCAACAAGTGAGATTGTCTCTTCCCATTTCATAAAGAAATATAAAAAAGAAAAAAATAGAACCAAGTAGATTATGTACAACATCATAGAGCTCATTCAAATGATAAAGGGAAAAATACATATAAATTGTGAAGATAGGCTTACTACCTGCTGTTGACTAGGAAGTACTCGAAAAGGGCTTAGCTAAAGACAGCGGAAACAGATTCAAGAATTGTGACCAAGTCTATTTAAGAAGACACATTTAGATTTGTGCCCGAAAATCACTCTACATTAAGAAATACAGCACAAAAAGAAAAAAATCAAGATGAAAACTTTACAACTCATCAAGATTGACCAGATTTTTCTCTTGCAGCACTAATTTCTGAGAAGTGATATATTAGCATATTAGTATTCCCATAAGTTTTACATTTTTCAAAAATGTTTAATCATTATTTATTTCATTTGAATGGCAGAGACAGAAAAAGAAAAATCACCCATGTACTGGTTCACTATCCATAACAAACAAGACCAGACTAGGCCAAAGCCAGGAGACAAGGACTTCACTTGGATGGCAGGAGAGCAAATTCATAAACTGTTCTCTGCTGCCTCTCAGATGTGATTGCAGAAAACTAGATTGAAAATAACAGTGGAACAAAATCTCAGATACTCAAAACGCAGTGTGGGCATCCCAAACAGTGGCTTCACCTGCTGCAACAGAATGCTATTTCCTTGTCAACAGATGTTTCATTGGAGGTAATGGTATCCAAAACATTCATTTTAAATCAGTTCATATCAGAAAGAAACAGGATAATCTTAAGCATAATTACAAAATATGTCACAGACCTTCACTTTACTGGAAAGAATCATGGAAGTATATATTTTAGCTTTCTAAAAAAAAACTTATGGAGAACTCTTGAGAGAAAAAAAATCATATTACGCTCAGAGTTAAGAATAAATAGCAAATTAAGGTGCCAAACAATTCTAGAAGTCATATTGCATGATGTGTTTTTTTCATTTTATTTCTGAAGTCTTACATAACATGAACAAAATCTGTAGGTAGTATAAGAAGAGGAAGCAGAAACATTACATTATGCTTCCATCTTCCACACACTATTAGTGTAACATCATATAATATTCATTATATTCAGGATGAATATATTGTCATGGCACATAATGGTCATGTGTCAGTTTTTCCCCAATTGATATTGTATATAAGTTAATTCAAACTATATGCCATGAGGCTATGCAATCAGTTTTTGTATTGTTAAAAAAATATATACAAACATCACAGAATTCACTAGCTCTGACTTGCAAAAAAATGAAAAAAAAATTAAGTGCATAAAGCAGAGTTTTAATTTGGTATGGCACAGAACCACCATAACTCATTGAAAAACAATCATTAAAAATGCAATATTACAACAATTGTCAGCATGTTCAGTTCAAAAGAAAACTTTAAAACAATAATGAAAAACATAGAAATCCATATAGCACTGTTTTATTCTGTATCATAAAACACCTTCCAACCTTCCGTAGATGATTTAAATATGAAAAGGAAAACATGATTGAATACAGTGTTATTAAGTTTATCTTATAGTGATAACACTGAAGGGTGTGACCAACAGCAAAACTGTAGAGGAGCCGACTGCCAAATTTGTCAACAGAAAAAGAAACAATATAAACTTAAAAATAATACAAATGTTTTCCACACATATACACAAGGAAACTGTATCCTTAACAGATGAACAACCTTTGAAATCATACAAAATTAAGAAATGGAAAAGAAAACTGACTACCCTACATTAGTGCATCCCTCCCTGTCTCCTGAGGAGATATTCCTTACAGATGCCAACTTTTAAAAGTCTTCAATATCCTATGAATGTATATTTAGCATCTTATTCCACTAACTCATTTTTATTTGTGGATATGATCATGGATTCAGAGTCAATATATTCTAAATCTTAAATCCTTACACAGAGATAGTTTCAGATATAAATAAATATATTTTGCTTTATTATCTGAAGAAAATGAATAAAAAATTGCAAATCTGTTGGTGGAAATGATGAAATAAAATCAAATTTCACCAGCAATCAAAATGTGTATTGGAAACAATTAAATGATAAGTAATGATACTTACAGTTGATAAATAAACATCAAGTATGTGGTAGCTTTTTTCACCATTAATGGGAATAAAAAAATGTGTGCAACTTTTGTAGACATCATCTAGAAGGATAAGACTAAAGGTGCTTGTGCAAACCCTTCGACCCACTATTTTTGCATGTATGAATATTTCCGAAGAAACTGATAAATGACATTTTGAGGTTTTCTGATTAGAACGTTTACAATATCAGATCCTACCTTGTAAAGAGGGAGAAAGAGTCGTTTAAATGTTCAGCCTTAAGTTATCGGTTAAGTAAGATGAGCTATATTTTTGGAACAGAGTAGTCTGAGATTTTCTAGAATATTTAATATGTAATGCTCTTAAAATGTTTTTTAACATTGATAATAATATGTAGTGCACTAAATAAACTCTGTTATCTAACAGAAATATAGAAAGACTTTACTGTAACAATAACAATGCTTACTAAGTGCTTGGTGTGATAGTAAAAGTAAAGTATAGAAGAGAAACTTAGGCATTCCTCAGTTGAAATGAACGATAATACACTGGTGTGTCTCCTGCTTGCAAATTTTGAAACCTGTTTTACATTCTTTATGACAGTAGGGCAGTTAAGCATTTACCTTGCATTTTTAATTTGAGCAATTGATTTGTCTTTGCAGCAAAAATAGTCATGTTTAAATACTGAGCTCAGGGTCATTTGGTCCCAGAGGAGACACACTGGATGTGTGTTGATGTGTTGATGAGCACTGGGGTATTTCATAATGTTGGTCTTGGCAGACCCAACATTGTTAAACCTAACTTGTACACACAAGAGAAAAATTTCTGAAAATCCTGGGAAGAGGGATGCCAGTTTATTTACTCAATTTGCCACCTATTTATTTACTTATAGCCATCAATACTTCTGTTTGTGGTTTGTAGCCCCTTATGTCATGGTTTTGTTTTTCCGCAAGTGAGAGTGGTTTTACCCAAAGACCTAAGGAAAATCCTTGTGTCATTAATTGTTAAAATATATAGTTTCCCAGCACCTCTCCTTTTCTTTCTTCCCCTAACAAATCTCATCCCTCACCACTCAATAAAATGCTCTTTCAAACGTTATAATTAATTTCTTTTTCTTTGAAATACATATCAGAGAAAAATCACTACACATTTGAATTATCCTAAACAATTTATAAGAAGGTCTTCTGATCATTTTTCCCCAGGAGAAATGATTTGATCATTTTGTAAGTGATTTATTGTTGTTTTATTCTATAGAAACCAATAAATGAGGCAGAAAAAAATCAAAGTTAATTAGCTAAAAAGTATTCCCATTTTTTGTCTTCAAAACACATTTGCGTATACATTTGGTGTACCATTGTAATTTTATACATTTACAGGAATTTGTACTTCCTATATGAGTATACTAAAAAAATGGATATAAACTGTTCACTTTCAAAAACTCTATTCTCAGTCATTTCATATTAGGTGACGTAACTATAAAAGGTATTTGATGGAAAACAGAAAAGTACGCCAACATCCAGCTGATGGGAGACATATGAAAGAAATTAGACACATTTTCAGGAGTACTTTTCCACTCCATCTCTATGCCCTTGGCTAGCATGGACTTTGTACACTGAATTCCAGCTTTAGGAGATGCTGCCAGACACGTAGGGCCAAGGCATGGGCCACAAGCCACCTTCCTTGATCATACCCAGTCAGGGAGAGACACGTGGCCCTCTCCCTCCCTGTGTGAGACACTCACTTTAGTGATTAGATATGCAAGCACATACATGCACACACACTCATGCTTAAGTTTTCTGTAATAGAGAATCAGGATGGAGAGAGACATTGTTAGGATTTTAGAAGATATAGACTCTTGAATCAGTGGTATAGGTTACAGGTACTGAGTTTGCTAAACACCATAAACAGCTACAGCTTCACAGCTTGTCTTTTTAGGTAGACACTGTGACATGTTTAACTGTTTTAACTTTGGTCTCCCAGTACCAACACCCACTCCTGCTTTGCCAGGCTAATCAGATTCCCATAAAATCCCAACATTTCTCTCGGTTATCTCTCCTGCTCTGATTTGTCCTATATGACATAGAATAAACCATTACAAATAAAGTACATCCCTCAGACTCCCTTGTCATAATATTCTAGGTTGGTTTTGGGCCCAATCCTTGTTGGAAATCGTAGAATAGCAAGAAAGGATATGCAATGGTATTTCTTGTATCGATTTGGCTACTAGTGGTCTCTTGGAGTTGTTGTGTATCCTTTCTAGCTGCAAATCTATTGTAGCAATGCCTCTTTCCTAGCTGCTACCTACTGCAGGTGACTTCAGTATCTACTCTGGTCAAAGTTCTTCCCTTGTCCATTCTCGGAGCTGGTGGTATTGCTGCGACCTTGCACATCTCTTGATGACCTGATAATCTCTCATTTACCCTTTCAGAAAAAATGACACACTCAAATGTACTTCCTACGTATTAATGTTCTCCATTTAACCACTTGGGGTAGATTATGTTCTGTTTTGTTAACCAGACTGACACAGAATGTCAAAAGGTAGAAGCAGAAGTCAGTTTGTGACTAGAGCAATTGGAACTGCCTTACTTACTCTTGGTAATTCCTAACAACAAGACCCTACTTTTTATATCCCATAAGTGTTCATCGCACATAACTCACTTGTCTAAAATTCCAACGGTAATGAGACATATGAATAACTGCATGCATGATATATGGGGCAGGTCATTTCATATGTGAATGAGCTGAGAAGAATCTTCCAAGTCTGAACCAACTACTTCGCACCAATGCTAGCATTGTTTTCTTAAGAAGAAATTGGAGGAAATTTGATATCTGGTTTAGATCTCAAATAATTCAAAGTAGATGAGTGAACTAGTTAGTCAACATTGTGCCCTGACACAAGAAGATAGAAAAAAGTCTCATTTTTAGGGTGAACTCGGATTCTTGGTTATTTCTAGAACATTGTGCATTTGGCAGGCTTTGTTTGACTGGACTGCACTTAAGAACCATAAAATAAATAAATTCATTTCACATTTTCTGAGAGATTTCAAGGATCTTTCAAACATTATGTAGAATCAAACCAAGTTCATAAAGATGAGCACACTCACAATTAAAAGAATCCAGCAATTGAAGATGAAAGATTGATGACCCAGTATACCAATCAACTAATATCCCAATAATAACTTCAAGAAAGCATTCCCAAACTAAGTGGCTAATATCAACATTTATTGTATTCTCACTGTAACATGGTGGATTAGCAAGAATTCTGCTGGGCCTGGTTACAGACTAGATATTGGGCTGAGATCTCTTCCACAGATCTTGCATTTCTTGGGCCAGTGCTGAGGTCCATGCAGTGGATGTGGAAGACACGAAGGTGTGAGGAGTATGGTTCCATTGCAGGCAGCACCACAGGGAATTTCCTGCTGCATGGCAGGGCCCGGCAGATGTCTCGGCATCCACCTGAAAGCAGTTCCACCTACGTTTGCATGGACACCGGACAATCCTGCTGAGATTTCTGTAATCTATGTAGGCATTTTCTGCCACTGCCGAGTTAGTCTTTACTATGAATGTGAGGTTGGTAATGATGTTGCTGATAACATCTTGGCAAATGGTCTTTTACAATTCATGCTGTCTCTGTCTCTGCTGCCCCTATTGACCATCCTTGATCTTTAGCTCCCTCCTACTGTGATGCATTTCTTCCCTCAACTGATTCAAGATTAAATTCTAGAATGAGGATTGTAGTAGGAATGTGTTACTGATTGATATGCATAATAGATATGCATTATCTATTGGGAACTTCCTAACCATAGGGTCAGAATGGATAACATCCTGCTTTAAGGTGAAACAAATGGCAGAATTATCCTTACAAACACCAACTTGACTGTGACGCAAAAAGTCTGTGCCAGAGCTTGTGACTGCTTCTGCATGAATAAAGCGGACAGCTTTCTCGCATTCTTCATCGTGATCCTGAAATTGTAGTGGTCCATTTTGTTCCTCTTTACGTCTAATCCATCCACACTTTGCGAGTCCCAAACTCAGCTGGAGCTGGATTCTAGCAGGCCAGTAGCTATTCCTAATGTATTATCTTGGTGAATGACAGGATTCTAAGCAGGTGAGTAGAAATGTTTGGCAAAAATGAAGATTTCAACACAGTAAAGATTTACTGTCACTTTGGCCCATTTTACAGTGGTCAATCAAAGTCACAGTGTCAAGCTCAGTATGAATGAAATATGGTACATATTTTGCCTACTCCTGTGGATATTATCATAGAGTTTCATGGCAGAGGATAGAGAGGCATAATCATAATATTAGAACCAAGACTTACAAGTAAAGACTCCAACTGCCATAATTTGTTTGCCAATGGGTCTACAACAATTCATACGCAGACTTTTTTCTAAATAAAAGTTAAGAAAGTAGATTTGATCATATCTAGTATCCTATCTGATTCTTCATTTACAATGGATGATAAATTTATCTCCATGACATATGTACTTCATTACTATATAATGATAAAAGTTTTACTCTTATTGTAACTCAAAGTGCAGGCATTATGCTAGAATTTAACTGTTTCTTTAAATAAATATGTGAAGATCTTTAACCATGCCTTATATGCCTAGACAATATTAATTCCACATGAATCATGTTCATTTATTAAAACCCTTCTGAGGGAAAACTTGCTTAGAAGCAATCTTTCAACCTATTAATTGGATTTGCTACAATATGTCCATATTTTGATTAATAGACAGTGCTATTTCAGATGGCCTCACACTCCAGTTTGCTATCAATTTCAAGGGCTGTTGTACAGGAATTCCAGCGTGCTCTCCCCTTTATGGAGCCAGCAGGATCTGGCATTGTATTTGGGGATTCCTGTGAGATTAGTGCAATTGGTTCCCAGTTCTGGCTCTGCCATTCATGTGTCTCCGGCCAAAATAATGGAGTTGTGCCTCTCTTCTTGTGCAAATATGGAAGGGTCACAGCTGAACCACTTCACTCAGAGGATCACGAAAATGATCAAAGAAAATCCCAATTGTAAAAGCACTTGGATAAACTAATCCTGAACATATTCAAATGCTCCATAGTCAGATATGTTTTAATTGGCTTTATTATCAAGTCAATGTGTTTGGACCAATGTCTAGGAGACAACTACCATTGAAATAATAATTTTTACCTTCATAAAATCCCAAGAGATTTGTGATTATGACTGCATATTCAGTCATATGTGGAGACTGGAGTACAAAACAATAATCATAGGTACTCACAGGCAAAGAGAGATATGTGTATAATGACAAACATCTTTCATGTGATTTCTGTAACAAGGAACAATGAGGCACAGCAAACAGTTGAGAATTAGTTTTTAACAGGGTTTTTGGAATGTGAGAAATGCCCCTGTTTTTCCGTGACTTGAATCTCTGGTGATTAGAATAGGTTTGTAGTCACAGACCAAAAAGAGATATAACTGAGAATGTGGACTCGGTATTGCTTGATTTATATTTAAAGATTTTTTTAGTTTTAGTGGAAAGGCTGATCAGATTTACAGAAAGAAGGAGAGACAGAAAGACCTTCCATCCACTGGATCACTCCCCTAATAGCTGCCAACAGTGGAGACGAGCCGATCTGGAGCCAGAAGCCAAGAGCTTCTTCGGGCTCTCCCACATGGGTGCAGGGCCCCAAGGCTTTGGGCCATCATCTATTGCTTTTTCAGACCACAAGCAAGGAGCTGGATGATAAGTGAATCACCTGAGACATGAACTGATGCCCATATTTGCCATTTTGCTCTCGCACCAGGCCCTTGATTTATAGTTGAACTGAACTTTCAAAGGAGTAGTCCTATGGCTAGGGCAGCAGCGTGGTGAGCTGATTGTTGACCTGAAGTGATGGCATTCCATCTGGCACTGGCTTGTGTCCCAGATGCTCCACTTCCAATCTTGCTTCTGGCTTATGTCCTGGGAAGTGTCAGAGGATGGTTCAAGGCATTGTAATCCTACACCCATGGGAGAGACCACGAGGACACATCTGACACTTGGCTTCCCTTTGTCCTCAGAATAAAATCAGTACACTCTGAAATATTGTAGATGTCACTTTGTAATCTGTCAACCATCACACGACTCTGTACTCCAAACTTTGTCTTTTATTCCAAACACTGGTCATGGAGAATTGTAATGTAAGCATGCATTTCTCTGAACATGTCATACTGTGAAATATATTTGCTTCCTAAGACGGATCTGAGTCATCTTTCTTACATTTACTCTGCCAAGACAATTAAGAGTGTTACTGATTCTTGGACCTCAGCTTAGATGTATTTGATGAGCTCCACTTGATTGTCTCCTTAGTTAGGATTGGGTTATGATGGGGAAAGTTGGATGTATTTTTACCGAAGAGCTGAGACTTAATTGCCTACTTAGTTGTTTCCCAGAGCCCATATTGCCCTTGAAATTAAAATTTTCTAGTAACTATATAGTCCCAGTAGGAAAAAAAATTATTTTCACATGATTCAATTCACTAAATAAGGGCCAGGGTTATGGGACAGTGAGTTAAAACTCTACTTATGGGTCAGCATCCCATTTTGGTGTGGGTGCTTGATTTTCAGCTATTTCACGTCCAATTCATCCCCTCGATATTGAATCTAAGAGAAGTAACAGGTGATGGTCCAGGTCCTTGGGTCCCTGGTAGCCCTAGGAGAGACCTGGATGGGATTTCAGGCTTCTGGTTTTCACCTGGCCCAGCTCCAGGCTGTCGCAGCCATTTTAGGATCTGGCCAGTATATTAGCATCTCATTTTTCTCTGTAACACTGCCTGTTGAAGAATTAAATATATCTTTTTGAAACTCATTGCTACTCACCCCAGAGAAGCGTGCTGTGTACTGGGACCTGGTTAAATATCTCTGCATTGTCTCTCCAATTGTACGCCTGTCAGTAAATGTACTTTATTAGGTTCATCAATTATTATTTATATTTCTTAAGGACAGAAACTGTTACTTATCTTGCCATCTTCCATTTCAAACAGAATGATACAACTTAGATACTCACAAATTACAATCTTATCATAACCATTACCCTCATCATTACTATAAGTGAAATTAAACAGATAGGTAAATAAATAAATGAACAAATGAGAAGCAGTATATGACAATATTTGGCAGTCAAAGAAGTATCTTATTCTATACCTCCCTCTGAGAAATTTTACCAAATATGTGAAATGAAATTGTCCTGAAAAACCACCATGAAAAAAAACAAAATAAGCATGATACTTTTTAAAAAGCACTAGTACTAAGTGAAGACTAAATAATACAATTTTTTCAATAATCACTGGGCTTCACAAGTTAAAGTGCTCTGATCATGTGAAAGGCACTTATATTCACTGATTTATGTTGCAATCTGCACATGCAAACACACACACACACACATACACACACACACACACATCTCAAAGTAGTATCAGGATGCTGATGCTAAAATCCTCCACGAGGACTGTAAGTCTGATGTCTAAAATGACTACGTGAAGCAATGGTTCACTGAAGCAAGGATTTCACGATAAAAAAACAATCGTGAATGCGGGCTCTTAAAATTCAATTAAAATTAAAAATTAAAATTTTAGTGTAAACATTTTTGTATGTCAAGTATAACTTTTTCTAATATATATTTTAACGCATGTTTTGAAAAATCTTCATATGATTTCAAAAATACTTCAAAATATTCTCAAAATATCCAAAAATATTTCAAAATATTCAAAAATATTTCAAAAACTATGTTGTTATATTGATCAACTTCATCCGACATAATTCTGGAAAACAAGTAATCAGATTCTAGGAGGAGTAAGTGCTTTGCACTCCTCCAAAGAGTAACTCTCATTACTGAATAGAACCTAAGATTCCTTTCCATAAAGGAGAAAAGTCAAGTGATGTATCAAACATTTAACCTAAATACATATAAGGAGAAAAAGCTCACAGAATGGGTATCAGAGAAAGAGATACAGCATTCAGTGCCCTTCCAGGAACTAGAGCGCCTCCAGACAGTGTTTGAGCTTCCTAGTAACACAGTGGGCTCCATGGGAAGGGCTGGCCTTTAGCATCTTCACACTGCAATCTCCTCTCTCCTCCTTGTCCTCTGCCAATGGCCCACAGGCAGCCCTTCCTCCTCCTCTCCAGGATGCCCAGCCAGGGCTGCAGGATGTGCTAATAGCTCATTGTGCATTCTTTCAGGCAATAAGGGCAGTTCGGTGAAACCAGAGCAGAATGGGGAAGAATAGAATAGAATTAAATCTAAATATAGTAATATTCACATGCTACTTTACAATCCTCTTCTTTTACCTGCCACCAATCTCAGGGTGGAAAGAATGAAAATCATTTTTTTTGTCTCATTCTCTCAGGGCATTTACCTACTTTGAACTCAGTCTATCAGATAAGTTGGTTCTACATTCAAGAGGCATTATTATCACCCCGTTCCAAAGTGCTCAACATATGGACCTCATCAAAACCCAAACTGACTTTATGTTCCTCATTTCTGGGAAACGATTAAAGAAATCTAATCAAGACACATGCTTGTGTCAGGGTCTAGGCAATGTACCATTAAATGTATCATTGAGTTGTGAGCAGAGCTTCCAAGGCTCTACAAACTCATTTTACTTTTACGCAGACAAATTGGAAGACCCAGTATCTTCATTAGGTTACGGCTCCTATTTAAAACAATGGCAACAAAAACAACAACTAGGAAGTCTTCGTGGAAAACAGAAGCCTCATCTCCAAGTCACGTGTGCAATGGCATTTCACAACTGTAGCCTGATTGTATTGTTAATTAATTCTTGAAATGCACGCTAAGCCAAAGGGACAATTTGAGAAGAGTGCTTGTCATTTAATTAGCAAATGAAGTTTTTAAAATCTCAAATGTTTCTCTATTTAATTAGTATGTACTGTAGGCCAAAATCTCACACCAGCTGGATCTTTTCAGGGTAAATGACTATGCTTGTTTCTTTCATTTATCACGTCAGGAACTTTTTCAAAAGAGGATTAACGCGGGTGGTCTGAAGAAGGACGCAGAGTATCAGGAAGGAGTGCTTGTCAGGAACAGTCCTGTAATTCAGGGAGGAAAACTAGTGACACGTCTGTCCTTGACTGCCACTGTGACCCACGTAGCCCATACGCTACAACCCGAGGGGTTTTACAATAAACTGCTGAGCCTAAGAAATGTAGGTGGCACTTTTGGAGTCACACATCTCATGAAGTAGAATGGCATGCATTACAATCTCAGGTCCCACCCAGGGTTTTTCTATGCCCAGGTATTCATGAAAGAAATGTACAACTCCTAATTGCAATGGTATATTGAAAGGCTGTATTTAGAGTGCTTATTAGCAGGCCTTTATGATCTAAACTTCTCATTTTAACATCTTGCAATACTGAGATTTATCTGGAATACATTTCGCTTTAAGGCAATAGCAATTAATAGTTTGTCTCTCTAAAAGAGGAATTAGTCATCTTGTTTCATTACACATTCTGAGGAGTTTTGTCATCTTGGAGCAAGGTTTCATGAGAGTTTCTTAATATAAAACTAGGATATGTCAGCTCAGTCTGAATTTATATGTGCAGTGTCTCTATTTTCTTCTTAATTAAACACAGAAACTGCTGATTTGGGGATAAAAATAGAATCTAATGGAATCGGAATTTCTCCCTAGAATAGATTTTGTCTTTGCCTCCACATGTCAAAAATGACACTTGGTTACAGATAATATGGGGGAAGGGCAAGTAGCCACTTCTCAGGCTGGACCCTTGAACAGGAAAATCCTGAACCCCTCATCTGCTCATCCTGGATTGTAGAACTTTGATCAGAATGCGATGTGATGAAATAGCTCCAGCCAGATGGCAGCCTGACCTATCCATCCCCACCTAATGGAATAGATAAGGAGGAAAGGTGTTGAATGTTAATTAATTAACTAAACAAGTACTCAGAACCAACTATTAAAAATTGAGCAGTAGAAAACATGTCAGGATAAATATATGCAAATTGGAATAAACCCACATAGGCAGAGCAATCATACGAATACATGTGTATTTGGCAGATAATGAGATATGTATAATGTTGGAGTACTTCAAAAGATTTGTGGAAAATGAAGCTATAAGAAAATGTGCATTTTCCATAACATTTTGAAGAAGCATTCTACAATGGATCAAAACTAGAGACTACATGCAAGATTACACGGAGGTTGGCAACAACTGCACATTTGTTCACTCTTAGCAGTAGAAGTGAGGGTCTTATCCATTCTGTGTTGATGCTGCCTGTGCGAAGGCTGAACCTTTGGCTTCTGGTCTATACAGGCTTGTCATCTTGTTCGCAGTACTTGCTGATACATCAATTTCTTACTTTCTATTTCCTTGGAGATGAACATGTAGCCACACAGAGTAATGTGTACCTTAGGGTTGTATCTTTCTTACTGCATGTCCCTGTTATGATCCTATGGCCTAATCTGGCTTGCAGAGCATCTCCGGACTCACCAAATGATTTAGTTAATCAGCTGATACCAATATTAGACTCTAGTTCTGAATATGACTGAGTTGTGAAGAATCCTATGTTTTCTGTTTTCTTGTTCCTACAGATGCTACAGATGTGCTTTCAATACATTTTCTGGCATTGCTTTGGATTTCAAGTATCAATTGTGTGTTTTGAGGCAAAAGAATTCAGTTAAGTCATATACAATGAGCTCCTTTGCTACAAAGATATTATGTTCACAATGAGAATGTGGGTTTTTTGTATATAAGTAGATTGTTGCTAATTATTGGAAAATATTTGCAAATTGACTGGTCTCATAATTATTTTAAACATGCTTCCAGAATTTCTTTACACAACTAATTAATCTCATTTTTAAATGAAAACGTTCAAGCTCAATTAAACTAAACTTTTGGTTATAATGTCAAAGATTTCAAAGTGTTTCCTTCTGTATTAAAGAGTTTTTAAATGGAGAGCATTGTAAAGCTGAATTGTGTTTTCACAGCTTCTCATTTTTTGCTGTTAATGCACATGATCTGGGGTCACTTAATCTATTGTTGCTGTTTCAAGAAAAAAAATACAGGCTAAATTTTTATTGCAAAGACAAGGTTGACTTCCTCACAATAGTAATTACTGTGAGATCATCAAAGTTAAGATCTATAATTTCTGAACATCACACTGCTTTCGTCTATTATACGAGAGCAAGGATGTTACTGCAGATGGCAAGAGCAGAGGTCGCTGTGCCATGTAAGAAAAGAACTTCAGGCATGAGACAGAGGCTGACAGTAAGCAAGCTAACACGGTTTAGTGCAGCATACCTGATAGTCTAGGTGGGCAACTCAGCAAAGACCCAGAAGTCCAGCGTGCGTTGAGACTGGGGTTTTGTGTGTAGTGAATGCAGCTTTTTTGTGACTACTTTTTCTCCTTTCCCCCTGTCTTATCTGGCATATTGTTGGGTAAAGGACCTTCTGGACATATGTTAGTGGTTAGTGAAATTCCTCCTGGGGCTTTATTACAATGTTTTGGATCATCAGCCACTCTGGCACCAGAGCAAAAAGACCCCTCAGGGACCTCATGGAACTCCAAGAGGTTGGGACATGCCTAAAAGGATTTGTGATGTAAAGAATATTTGTGTCATGTAAATGTTGGGCAACTTACAAGGCTTACTTCTAACAATTCCTCCTTTCCTTCCCATACAAACTTTCCTTTTTTTTCCCACCTCAGTACAGATGCACTAACGTTTACCTTCCTGCTTAATAATGACACTTTATTTTCATATTTTGTATGGTAATGCTTGATAATCCAGCATGAAGTGAGCTACAAGTTGAGGGAAATCTGGCTTATATAATATACTCCCACCTGCTTTGGATCTGTTCTCCCTTGCCCCAAGAGGCATTGTCATTACTTTGGGTGTTATTTTCCTTTACTGTCAGGAATGCATGCTATTTTTTCTCGAAGTCATTAAGTTCATGATGGCAAGAATGGGGCAGATATGTGACAAAGAATTAAACTACTTATCCCTGTGATGTTATTTGATATGGTAATTTTGTGAAATATTATTTAATAAATAAATGTCTGCTCCGAGTTACCATAACAAACAATATTGACATTGAAATAGAGGAAAATCAAAGATTCACACATTAGTCAGGAAGCACTTAGAAGAGATGGTATAAGAACAACAACAAGGGCCCGGCGCGGTGGCGCAAGTGGTTAAGGTCCTCACCTTGCACGCCCAGGATCCCATATGGGCACCGGTTCTATCCCGGTAGCCCCCCTTCCCTGCCAGCTCCCTGCCTGTGGCCCGGGAAAGCAGTCGAGGACAGCCCAAAGCTTTGGGAACCTGCACCCGCGTGGGAGACCCGGAAGAGGCTCCTGGCTTCGGATTGGCATAGCATCGGCCGTTGTGCTCACTTGGGGAGTGAATCATCGGACGGAAGATCTTCCTCTCTGTCTCTCCTCTCTGTATATCCGCCTTTCCAATAAAAAAATAACAAAAGTAAATCTTTAAAAAAAAAGAGCAACAAAATCACATTTTGATGGCTTATGATCTATTAAAATGTAAAAAAAAGGTTTTTTTTTCTTTCTTATTTAAAGTTCAAGTTGTGCAGGGTGATGCTGTGGCTCAGCTTGTAAATTTACTCATCTTTCATCTACCAATAGAAATGCATTTTGAGGATTGAATGGTGAGATAAATGAGTGCTAGAGAACTGTGTAACTGCCATTATCACAGCATCTATTATTAGTTAATAGTGTCTTATGCACTTATAAGTCTTGCTCACTGTCTCCTCTAATTAATATTCTAAGACACAAACTGTACAAAGCACAGTAGCTTTACCTCTTTTGTTTATTACTTTAGTTCTCAAAATTAAGCAGTGCTGGCATTTAATAAATATTATAGCAGTATTTTGAACATTTTTCTTGCAATGGTGAGAAGATATATGATGAAATTCAACAACGACAGAATATCAGGATGTTTATAAATCTGCAATGTTTTTGTTGTTGTTTTTGTTTAAGCTGCTGCTGTTGTTTTTTCCAGAAGGGCCAAATTATAAATGCTTTTCAGCTTTGTAGGCCAGATCGTTGTAACTATTTAACGCTGAACCCATCTGCCAATGGAACCACAAAGTTCTGAGACAATATGGAAGTGAACGGATATAAATATGTTCTACAAATCTTATGAACAACTGCAAAAAGCAGATGGATTTGACCAAAGGACTTAGTAAACCGATCCCTCCTTTCTAAGCTAAGTGATATCAGTGAGTGAGAACTCGCATCCAAGTCCTGCTCTTCCTACTGTCACCTTCAAGTCTCAGACTGCTTTCCTATAAAATAAGGTGATTTAAAGAATGCGTCGTAACTCAGAGTTACGAACTGCCTCAAAGTCCCTAACACACAATGAGAAACCTGGGCTTTCACATTATACTCAATAATAAATAGAAAGATACTATTTCAATAGATTAAGTCACAATCAGTGATGATAGTGAAAACCAGTGACCCAGCATCTATAATTAAGAAATTTTGCAAGTGTAGTTTGCAGTTCCTTGCATCATAAGTTCCTCAAATTCTGAATAGCTTTCCCTTTGTCTCTGCTTTTCAAATCCTATTCAATGTTTAAGAGTAAGTTTTAATTTCTACAATTTTGAGCTGACTTTCAAATTAACCAATGCAATTAAATATTTCATGACATGCAGTATGATACTTGCGATCTTTTTGCTTCCAATTTTTTTATAGTTTTTTTTTTTTTTGGAGTTGTGCCCTCCTCAGTGTAGCATAAAACCCTCAAGAACAGGAATTACTTTATATCATTGCAGTTTCTATCATACTTGGCACAGTGACATTTATACATGATATAAATTTTCTTGGTTAGAGAGAATAAAGAAGTGGTTGAATGTCTATTTTAAAACTCAAAAGTTCAATCTGCACTTACTAGAAGTCTCCTATCAATCAATTTTCCATAACTCTGAACTGTGGGTCATGAACAATGATCTGGTAATTTGACCTGTGTTTCTCCCCTAAAATCTGCTTGTAGGGATGTAGCCTCATGTTGGCTGTTCACACGCGTTTGCATTGGGTTATGCTTCTATCCACCCACAGATCTCCACCCAACAAAACTCCCATGGCCTGCTTATGTGAGACTTGGAACCACAAAAATTGCACAAAGACGCCTTCTCATTTATTATAATTAATGGGAACAAAACGCTTGGATGAAATACTACTGGCAAAATGAGGCATGACCAAATGTTGTGCAATGCAAGACACACCATAATGAAGACCTCTAGTCTGAGTCATATTCCTCTACTTGAGAAATGTTTATTTTGAACAATCAAGTAAAAAAAAAAAAAGATTCTGTTTTTTAGAAACACAGTAAATTCTTTCAGTAATGATTTAAAGATTTCAGATTTTTGTAGCCCAAATATTATAAAATATTTTTTTTGATCAAGCAGAAAAAAATCTTTAAAAAAAAAGATTTATTTATTTTTATTGGAAAGTCAGATATATAGAGAGGGGAAGAGACAGAAAAAAGATATTCCATTCGATGATTCACTCCTGAATTGGCCACGGCACAACAGCTAGAGCTGTGCCCATCTGAAGCTAGGAGCCAAGAGCATCTTCTGGGTCTCCCACGCGGGTGCAGGGTCCCAAGACTTTGGGCCATGCTCGATTGTTTCCCCAGGCCACAAGCAGGGAGCTAGAAGGGAGGTGGAGCCACAAGAATTAGAACCAGCCCCCATATGGGATCCTGGTGCTTGCAAGGTGAGGACTTTAGCCACTAGGTCATCGTGCTGAGTCCCAGAAAAGAATCTTGACGAATACATCAATAAAGATCTTCAGCACAATTTTCTTATCAATATAAAAAAATACACGTATATGTTTTAAATTATTAAAAAAATTTCAAAGCCACACAATTTAAAATAAAAATCATTCAATGTATTAGGATAATTAACACACCTTCATTTTTCTTTTTTATCTGCTTCTTTTGGTCAGTTTGTGTGCTTGATGGAAGATTCTTTGTTTTTGTAAAAGGGTTTAAAAACACAAATTGCTCTGAGTCACATTTCCAAAACTGAGCTAGAAGAAAAACAGTCATCCCCCTGTGTCCAGTGCTGGATTTCAAGAGTCCATAAACCCTGCCTTTCAGCTTGGACTTCCCATGAATCTTACTTTTACCAGTACACTCATTCTTTACAGTGAATTTCCCTTTATTCTTTTTCTAACCAAAAAAAAAAAAAATTTTTTTAATCTGTCTCTTACATTTAGCATAAGTTTCCTCATTTTCAAGTGAATTCCCAATACAAAATTATTCCTCATGTAAGACTTTCTTTTTGTAACTTCAAAATCCTGTTGGAGTAATGAGTTCCCACGTTGTGTTTCTTTGGCTATTATTATTTTTCAAGTGTGGAATGTTGGCTTTGTATTCAGACACTCTGGGTTAACACTTTGCTACAGCTCATCTGGCTGTGTGAATTTCAGGAAAATGATCATCTTCTCTGTGATAATGATCCAAACAATTGCAGCCATGCATTCAAAAGACATCTGTTGAGATTGTCTTTCAGACTGTTTTATCCTTGCTAGCAGGGACAGTCATTCGCTGAAGATAAGATATATATTAGATATCACACGGTAAATGTAAAGGCCTGTGTTTTGTAGCTATAGAGGTAATGCTCCCTGATTTTCAGATGTGCAGAACAAAATGGAAAAGTTAATATAATCTTTCATAAATCATGTATTTTGTGCCCTGTGTCTCACATACCAAAGGGGCACTTGACTATTAACAAAGTGTCACTTTCTTGCTTTTTTTAAGTTGTACAAACACACTTTGGTGAGGCTTCCAAGCGTGCTGTCACTGCAAGATTTCCCAGTTTGTGTGACAAATAGCTTAATATCACTGTGGGGAAGGAGAAGAATTAACAGACCCTGAAACTCTTCCAACCTGTGACCTTGAGTTCATTAACATTGTAATACAATGTGCTGATGATTCAGGCTGACCAGTAACAGAAATTCTGCCCATTCAGCTGATATGTCCCTGGAATGTCTATTTCCAGTCACCCTGATATCTATTTCCCAGAATCTCTCCCCCCACCCCTGGAAAGAATAATTTGGAAGTCACCATCGAGCTTAATGCACTTCTATTTAGGGATCTAATGTCTGGCAAAAATAATATCTTTATCATTTATTTAATACATAAATGGCTCTCTTTCTTGTCTGAATCTCCAAAGCTTGGCAAAGTAAAGGCCATCCATTAATCACTTTGCCCTTCAGTGAAGTGCAGCCATCCAGTCTCTGAAGACGGTAGCGTGGTCGGCCAAGCATGTGATCTGATTCAATAAAAACTTGGAATTCAGCTTCTGTTAAGGGCTTTGTAACTGGCCTTTGATGCAGGTGGAAATGATGGAATGGAAACTAAAAGAGACTGTGTCATCTTAAATGTAGCAAATTTATTACAATTGGAATAATTTCCTAAGGGGGCATAAAGGTTTATGATGGAAGTGACAAAATCCAGGATGAATAATCTGCGGGTTGTTCACTTGTTGCTGACATAGTTAAGGTTCTAATGACAAAGTTGGGTGTGATCTAATTTTGTTGCTCTAGCTCCCTTCAAGTGTGCCATCCTTCAGGTTTTGTGATATACAAGAAGGTGGTCAAAGACCTGCATATCTCTTTCCTCCCTGTCATTCACTCACCCCTGCATTGTCCAGATGAGCCCCTGTTTGATTTCTGTGGAGACTGCTTTTGGTAGCTTCATTAACTGATCTTTCAGGCCACCATCCTTCCTTTTGAATTCGCCGTTATACATAAATGTGGCCAAATACTTTTGTTCTTCAACTGTGCTTTTACATGAAATGCAAGAGATTTTATTCTTTCCCTGAGGTTGCCTTAGCTGTCTTGCTGGAGTGAAGTTCTTCTTTGGAAAGGGCCAGATTATTTTCTGCAATAGAGTCAAAGTAAATATTTTATATTTAGTGTCTCACTTCCTGCAACTGATGTAGAACAAAAGCAGTCGTCAGCAACGTAAGCATATCCCCCGGAGCTGCATTTCATTGACATATTGTAGTGTGTGCGGTGCTTCTTTAGTAGATTGTTTGAGAATGATCTAGGGATACTAATACTCTTAGAGCTTGTATGTTTTGCAGCTGTGTTTTCAAAGCCTTGAGAGCTGAAGAATAGCTTGGTTAAAAAGAAGGTCTCGGTTTAATACCCTATTTCTCTGAGATACTTTTTGTTTGTTTATTTAATTGCAACTAAGGAATTGCCTTTCAGCCCCGGCACCATAGCTCAGTGGTTAAATTCATTTCTTGCATTTAAATTCATGACATAGCTCAGTGGTTTAATTCATGATTTGCCTTTGGTGGGATCCCATACGGGCACCAGTTGTGTTCCAGCCCCTCCACTTGCCTTTCAGCTCCCTGCTTCTACCTGGGAAAGCAGTATAGATTGGCCCAAAGCCTTGGCCCCTTGCACTCACGTGGAAGATCTGGAAGAAGCTCCTGGCTCCTGACTTCAGATAGGCTCGCATTTGTCCATTGCAGCCACTTGAGGAGTAGGCAGCAGATGGAAGATTTTTTTCTCTGAATCTCCCTCTCTCTATAAATCTGCTTTTCCAATTAAAAAAATTAATATTTTTAGCAAAAACAAAAGATTGCCTTTCTGATAAACATATACTATTCCTATGAATAATTTGAAATATTGTTTCTGCAGTGTTCCAGTTCACCATTGTTTTGAGCTAGACTTTCACATAAGTGGTGAACTTTAAGTTTCGGGAAAAAAAATTGGAGGGTAGCGTATGCTTAGACTTACCCATCTTTGTCTTTTTCTCCCCTCCTTGCTGTCTATCTCAGACCTCACTTACACTTTGGGGCTTGTGGCAGGAATACAGTAAAGACCTGTTGATAGCCAATGTTTTCTTTTCCTGATTGCAACAATGTCAAGTTTGTGTCTTTAGTATTTTTCTAGCCATTTGTATCTCCAGAGTCTACCTCAAAGGCATATACAGCCTGAGTAATAACAACAATATTTGTTGGGTTGTGTAGTTTTATTGTATCAAGGCACCACGGTATCTCAAACTTCTTTTTTTTTTTTTTTTTGTAAAATGGGATTTAAAAGTTAGCTTGATACAAAACATTCTCAGAACCATTTTTTTTTATAGAATGTATTTTAATCAAATTTTTGAAGACCGTCATATGCATGAATTTCAATGCTTTTTGTTTAATTATACATTTGTGACTTCATTATTATGGTGATCATTCAAAAATGAAGAATAGGTGGGGAAAAGTACATGAGGGTATTCCAAACATTTCATGGAAAGTTTAATATCTGCTGCTTAAGGTAATTGTATTGCTTCAGGGAAGCAGATCTTAGAGTGGAAAGGCAAAACAGAGCCTTATGGTAGTGAGCATAGAACAGCAGCAATAAGTGCCCAGCTCTTCACATGCTCACCTGGGCTGCCTGCATTTGGGAGTCAGCGCAACTTGAAACCGGAGATCAGCATGTGTGACTTAGTATGGACGAGTTTTCCCTTCCAGAAAGTCTGAGTTCTTACTTCATCTGGAGTCAGTGAGAATTAGAAAACACCCACATGGATAACAACACATTCTTCCAATCATAAATGAGAGAAAAATGGATGAATTTGGATTTAAACATTAAAATGAGCAAGGAGTTTCAAGTACACCAAATTGAAGGTTTATGTTTGGAAGGCTCACCCTATAAATCAAGAGGTCATATGTCCTGAGTTGCCTGGCATAGGACTCTTTTCGCCTGCCATTCCAGAGTAATCATCAATAATACTTTTTTATTTTCACATCTTCCTAATTTGAAAGATTATCTGACCACCCTTAGTTATAATAGAAAGTTACTATAAAATTTCAACATCCATGCCTGTACTTTTTGTTTTTTACAAATATGTCTCTGATACGCCAGCAGAAAACCAAAAGAAACAAACAAAACAGCACTGCATCAAAATAAAACAAAACAATACCTAGTTGAGACACTCATTGGTCATTCATGGTGGTACTAGAATGCTACATGCAGTGGAACCCATGTCACAGTAAATATTCACACAGGCACAGACAATTTAGCTCAGCACAAGATCATCCATCACACTAAAGTATGCTGTTAATGTGCATTAAATTAGTTATATAGAGCCTTTTAAAGAACTTTAAGTGCAAATTTGCTTTGGTTTTATAGGTGTGTTGAAATATGCATACCAAATTTTATGTTTGTAACTAAGCTGCATTATAATAAAATTAGTCATTAGGCTTGCATGTTTCTGGGTGAGGCTGGGTCTTAAGGGATTATACACTAGTCATTTAAAAGCTAACTTAAAATATATACAGTATAAAATAAACAATGTTGAAGTACACAGTTCAGATGTGTATCATACATTTACAATTATCATTACTGAATTGTTTCAAAGCTGTTGCATTACCCCCAAGGAGACATCATACCTTTAATTGGTTACTTCCTCTATTCTCCCTCCTTGCAGCCACTGTCATCTACTGGCTTGCTGTCTGCATCAATTGATCTGTCTTTAGATGATTCCTACAAATGCAATCCTGTAAAGCCTGGCTTCATGTCTGGGTTCTTTCACTTAGTTGTATGAGTTTATGTATGTCATAGTATGTGTCTGTAGGCCATTCCTTTTTGCTACTGAACAGTATTTTTATATACCAACATATTATCACATTTTATTTATTCTTTCATCTACTGATGAACCTTTTGGCTGCTGTGATTAGAACTTCTATGACACGCATGTACCAGTATTTGGATTTATATATTGTTTTCCAAAGTATGCATATACTGTCATTTGGCAGAGAAAGAAATGTTTAACAATTTTCCTTTTGTCATTGACATGATTTATTTTGTCACAAGATTTGAAACATACTGCTCAGTCTCACCCATGATTTAGTTCACTTTCTCAATAAAAGGGATAGTGCAAACTTTTAGAATCTTAGCATTCCTGCAAGAAAATATACTTTAAATAGTATACTTTAAATAGTCATGTCATGTAATCATTTTTTCTTTCAAATTTGAAACATATCCACATATCCTCTTCTTACTCTGGACTACTAAATTTCTTTTTTAATACTTGTTTATTTTTATTATAAAAGCAAAGTTACAAAGAGATGAAAAGAGAGAGAGAGAAAGAAGGAGAGACGTCTTCTATCTGTTGGTTCCCTTCCCAGATGGCTGCAGTGTCTAGAGCTGAGCCAATCAGAAGTTAGGAACAAAGAACTTCTACAGGGTCATCCATGTGGGACCAAGGACTCTGGAACCGGATATCCTCTGTGGTTTTCCCAGATCACAAGCAGGGAGTTGGGTGGAAGTAGAGCCTCTGGAATGCTGGTATGACAGTGGATAACTAGATGTAACTGTGCTAGCCATGACCTATGAAGCTTTTGAAGCTTGTTTGGAAATTTTCGAGATCCCTTGGTGATTGTGGTTAGCCAATGCTCAAATTAAAATGATTCACTTTCTCATGGAAAACAGAGTGCACCTCAAGAAAGTAGAATCAATGTATTTTTTTTTCACTAAATTTTGTTTATTTCATCAAGGTACTTTCTAAGACCTTGTTGATATGCAAAAACTGTACAAAACATTTCTTAATCATGATTAAGCTTTCACCATATGCAAAAACTAAAAACACATTGTAATGCACCTTTAAGTCCAAGTAATAGTAGGATTCCAAATACTGTTTTCATTTATACTTTCATGGTATGTCACTTAGTTCTCTTCCTTTGCTTACATCATGACATACTTATGTATTTGAAAGTTAAGCCTGCAATGCTGAAATGAATAACTTGGGAAAAAATAATAGGAAAAGATAGCAAGGGGGGAGAAGGAGATGGAGGGGAAGGAATGATCCCTTCTCCCTATAAATCCATATCCTGGGGAAAAGATAAATAAATCTCTGTACGTGAGTTTTAAAAAGCATCACATGTTTAATTTAGTTGAGGAAAGCATCAGCATTACTTTTCTTCATAAGGTTCTCTAAGTGTAATTTTATGAAAGTTTTAGGTGTAAATGCCAATTGTCCGGTTCTCTACACATTTTGTCATTGTTGGGCATCCTTCATCTTAAAGTACATCATTTATGCAAATAACTAGACAATGTACGTCATCCATGTAAAGGATTAAGATAATCAGTCAGGACAAAATAGTTTAAACAGTCAATGAAAAAAAAAATTCTGGCTTCAGTTGTTACAGACGGAAACCAACCATTAGAAGTAATAATTGATCAATTTCTTGGCTGACATTGACATGATGCTAGAGTCAGCCAAAGTATATTATGATTAACAAAATGTATGAAAGGACTGTGCAAAGTTCTTTGCAATTATCCAATGGAGAGTTAGGTGAAATATTTTCCTTTATTTTTCCATTGTTGTCTTAAGAAGAACGTTTAAGAAGGTGTTTTGCTATAACAAGGTTTCAATAAATATGTTTGCAATTGAATTCATTTTTTCTCACCATTTTTCATCTTTTTATGTAGAAATGCTTTACATCCTAGTAAATAAAACTAAAAAACATATGCTTAAAATTTATGGTGAATAAAATATAATTAGCATAGATTAAATATTTGAAAGTTGTCCATTCTTGTTCATTTCAAAAGTTCTATTCTCACTGTCTGTGGGAAGGAGGGACAAGAAGAAGTCAACTGGGAGTTGATGACATCTGAGACAAAGGCTCTACCTTTTGCAAGTCGCATTGCAAGGCATTTTTCTTCCTGTGTCTTCATTCCTTCAGCAGTAGACGGAGATAAGAACGCCTGTTCTCTGTGACTTTCCCGAGGGTTAAGTGTCACGATATCTCCAAAGTTACCTGGAACATTCTCTAGCACAACATTAGTTTTAATAAATACTTTGCTTTCTACTTTAGGACCAATTAAATTGAGGGGGCAGGGGTTAGTCTGCAAGAAGTATTTTCTGTTGATTTTTCTTTATTTTAAATTTAAAACTCTAAAGCTCAAAGAAAATGTAAATGTGAATGTTTACAGACTGTGAAAATGTTTTAAGAGTATTATATTTTTCTCACATAACCCCATCTCATGAATAAATGCCTCTAAAGTCTAGTTAAGGATCCATTTCAATTTCTTTTCTCACTTCCTGTAAGATCTGAGTGATTTAATTTTTGATAACATCTCCCAAATGATCGATAGCCAGAGTCAGCAGTTCAATTCACCCAGTGTGTTGACACATGCACAAGCATGAGACAGGTGTTCATCTGTTTATTCCATGCTCTTGCTTCCATGGAAGCAAGATTGTTGTATTTTAAATCATTCTGAACTTTTACTGTACTTGTTTTTGTATATTTACTCTTCTATCATTACAAACACAAATGCACTTATATCTATCTGTAGTTGTATTTCTCTCTCTCTACATATATATATCATCCATCTGTATCCATAACAAGCTCCAAAGAATTGTCGTTTTTGTTGGTGAGGTAGTGTGAGAGAGGAAAACACATTCTCTGATACCTTTGTATTGCTTTACTGCAATAGACTTCTATAATACAAGAGCCAATGGAAAGACAAAAACAAACAGAAGTTCAACTAGGTAGATACCTCCCTGTATATCCCCCTCCAAAAAAACCCTACCACAATGAATATAGCCTTAATTATTTCCACCCATCAAAAAAAAAAAAAAAGCAAGAAGGGAACACATTAGGTAATTACAGGATGACTTCCAGGAAATGCATTGTAAAGAGTAATCAGTCCTATACAGGTGCATGGTGCTGCCTTATTCACTGCTACAGTGCACACTTTAGAGCCATGTCTCAGGAGCAAGGAGGAGATACTTTTGCAAATGCACATTTTCTTTAAAAAACAAACAACTAACAAGAAATTTCCTTCCAACTGGATAGTAGAGGTCTACTCTAATTTGAGAGCTCCTTCAAGCTTTGGTATTTTTCAAAACAATTCTTATGCAAATGAGACATCTTTTGGGATGGCACATTCCTGAGTTTCACCATAAAATAACAAAAAGCCGTCATGTTTCAAATCAATATTTTGATAATTGTAACCTTTCTTCCTCTCTTATTTTCCATTTTTGAACAGCAAAGGAAATGAACATGACAGGTAACCAGAGATCAGGAAAGCAACCATGGGTGAATGAAAGGAAGGCACTGAATCCTTCCTGCAGCTTCTCTGCTGCCCTCACCTACACTCACTTCGCCTTCCTGTCTGCTATTACAGAGAATCCTTTCAGGCTGCCCTGGCTTCATCTCCTTCCTCTACAGCCGTATTTTGTCAGAACTTCACTCTCTACTCACTGTCCTCAATCCCTCTAGGACACAGCTCTCCCACGATGAAAGCCAACAAAACTTCTTGCTCCTGAAGCTTTTACAGATATTGGTCCAGTGCTTTTGTGTGTGTGTGTGTGTGTCTAATTCACCAGCAAATGTTTTAAATATACTTATAGGTGTATATTCAGCATTATCATTTATTTTACACTTGTCACCTGAAAATCAGCTAGCCAATCAATGTAAAAGAAAACTTCTCACAGAATACTGTCACAGCCACACTTCTTTTTCATCCATTCTAGACAGAATAGCGAGTGCTACTCTTTTGAAACTCAAGTCAAATCACACTATTAGTCTAACAAAAACATATTTGGCCCTTCAACATCCAGAATGGAGCTCAGCTGTTGCAGCTGTCGCTATGATCTTTCTCATGTAATGTCCCTGTTACTCCCTTATCACCTCCTTCTGCTCAAGGAGCCTTCTCACACCCTTGCTGTCCTTCAAATTTATCTGGCAGACTTCTCCCTTAGGGTATTTGTACTTGCTTTTGTGCCGTGTATCTTCTTGATCCTCTCTTCCACTTACTCCAGGACTTTGTCCCACAACCACGTTTATAATGATATCAGTCAGAAGTACCTAAAATCGCAAACCCTCAAGCCTACTGACATCTAACCTCCTTGGCTTTTCTGCGAAGCATGCATTGCTTTTAGCACCCATATCTCCTATGGCATAAATGTAGCTTTTTCCTCCTGTGTTCTTCAACTGACGTGTGTAATGTATGAAAACAAGTATTTATTTTTTCTTCTTTTTGTTTTCCCTTGGTTTCCTTTGTCTGCTTCTGTGTCTGCTGCCCTTAGGAAACCTCCTAGCATGTGGTAAGCACTTAGTAAATATTTATGTAATGAAACAATGACATTTTCAAAAATTAGTTAGAAATTTCTCAAAAGGAAAAAAAACCAAACGTTTACAATCATATGTTAAAAGAAAATTGGAATCATTTTGGAAGCTGAGCTGCCAAGGCTGAACACAGCAGGCTGTAACCCAGGAATATGCATGATCAACTGAGCCTCTTGTTCGGAACGCCTTCTACAAGATATTGTTCATATTAAAATGTTTTACACAGGATAGTCTTATCTGTTTAAATTTCATCTCCTCAATCTGCATACCAATTAGTGGAAGAACTTCGTTTCTCTGTTTTCCTAGCTCTAAGAGAGTCATTTTAGATTCCCATCAACTGTGTGATGATTAATGCATCACTTGGTTAATAAAAAGTCTTAATATTTCCCTGTAATCTTTAACAATCTATGTCAGATAACTACCTCCACAGAGTCTATATTATAAAATATTTGGTAATTTAAGGGACAAAACTTATTGAAAGGATTCCCATCTGATGAAATGTGGAAATATTGTGGTTTGTCAGGAGGATGGACCCAGGGCCTGGCACCCCTGGTGCTGCTGGCCGGTCAAGTCTGGCCTGGTCTGGTGGTTCTCCTAGGCGTGGCCGCTGTAGGAGTTCAAGGCACTCTCCTGCGCCATGGAAGGCCAGCTTCGGCAAGCGCTTCGTGAAGAAGTCCAAGTGCTTCCTGTGCCTCTGCGACGTCGGCAGCTTGGAGACACGGTAGAGCGTCTTGGTGGACATTCAGATAGTGGTGGATAAAAGTCCTATGCCCCGGGATTCCCCCTGGTCAGCGACCCCTAGGATTCTAGGGCCTCTGTGTCCAAGAAGCAGCGACCCGTTAAGCTGGTGCCGCCGGGGGTCATGGATATGGCTGCAATGGACCTGCAGCTGAGTGGGAAAACCAAGATGGTGCCTGGTTAGCTGTGGGATGAGGACACGGGCGGCCTTGCCATCTGGTGCCTGAAATTCAAACTACTCAAGCCAGTGTCCAAACCTCACCATAGTCTTAGTCGGGACCTTCAGGGCCTCTAGCTGGACACACCCAGCCAACAAAACAAGGGCCCGAGCGCGTGCTGTCCTGGCTGGGCTCGAGTGCATCCACCCTGTGGAGGAACGACTCCATCCTCCAGGCCCCTTGAATAAACACTACCAAATCCCTGCCCCGCCCCCCACAAAAGAAAAGTAGATGCAAGTAGTTGAAGGAGTGTATATTCATAGCAATTGAAAATATTTTTCCTTTTACTGCCACATGTTACAACTATCTTTAATCTGTTGAAATTTTTTCTGAGGGACACTTCTGATACGTCATGGATAAGGACGTGCTCATCCATATTTTTCATATTTCATTCTCTTTGGTATTCTGTCCTTTTCCTTCAGAATCACCCATAGCTTGTAACAGAGAGACTGGAACACCACACTCATTTAGGAATACATAATAATAAGATAAAAAATGTACATTTTCCAATGTATGCTAATCCCCAACACAAAGTGACAAAAGAAAGCCAGTAACAAGATAACGAGACATGGAGAGAAAATAATTTACTTCCAATTCCAAAAGAACAGGCAAAAGAAGTGTTTTATCTTAGCAGAACTTAATCTGCAAGGTCATTTTAATTCCCCAATACTTGCCAATCCTATCACTAGTCTTCATGTGTCATAAAGTGTATGAAGACAGCCTTGTCCTAATTGGACTTTTGTTTAGATTTGCAAATAGAAACTGTGTATTTACATATAATAAGAGACAAATACAAATCATTTGTTAGCAAAAAGGAAACTTTTGCATTATGGTTTTCTATCTTCTTAAAGTTTATTAGAAGAATGATCGCAATAAAAATTTCGGAGTACAATTCTGGATTGGAAATGAAATTGTATCATAAATACTGTGCAACAATAAGCAGATGATTGGTATAGTCTTGTTTTATTAGGTGTGTGCATGAACTTAATACAACACTACAGATAAAGTAATCACAAGAACAAGGCTTAAAAAGGTAAATGATCTCATTGTGGAAGCAGAGTTAATTTTATTGTAGAACTAAAATGAAATTTGATGTTGATCAAAAATACAAAAATGGAAACACAGTGAAGCTAATAAAAGGCAGCACACACAGTTGTGTAGGTAATTTTCTAGGGTGGCATTAACATGAAATGATAAGCAAATGAAATAAAAAAATCTATTCATGTGCCTTATGGAATCATAAATTGCAATGACATTACAATGAAAACAACATGATTTGCCCAGTCAAAGCCAATTATGTTAAGAGAACGAGAATGAGCGAGAAAGCTGTGGACATCATAAACATTGTCAGTCCGAATCTTCATCTCTTTGGCAGTTTAGTCAAATTAATATATGTTTTTGCATATTTTTAATAAAATTGTTGTGGGCTAAATATAGAACTATGAGTTCACAACCATAAAAATATCTGTGCTTGGGAACTCTTTTAGAGGTTATTTGTCTTTTGTCTTCTGAATCATCTGTTTTTATTAGAAATCACAACTTTAATAGAGACACACTATTGTATCTGACAATTGTTGTTTCCTCCAAGTTAGTCTCAAACACACTGCTCATAAATGTGATTTAATCATTCCAGTAAATGTTCTAAAACAAAACCAAAGAGTAGTAACACAGATAGTTCAAGGATATCGAGCTGGACATCATGAGCTGTGGGTACTGGATGCACACAGCTCAACTGGGATGACTTGTGAGTCTTCGTGTAAGTAACCTCCACATTTTTCACTGCCACATGAATTGTTTGCCCGTGCGGGAGGCCTTAGACACATGTCCCCAGGGGAACACCCTGATAATGATTTCGGCTAACCAAGACCTCAACCTGACCAGTTCACTGGACATGCAGTGAGAGCGTTGAGCCGCACCCCAGTCTCTCTTCTCTGTCCTTGGAGGGGCTGTGCTACGACTTCCTAAGAAGCAACTTTTAGAAGTTAATGGTGACCCACATTCTGTTCACTAGCCACGTGTGATGAATATGACCCGAGGTACAGCTTTCAGCCCAGTTGCTAGCCTTTGTGCCCCGGTGAATCTCAGCGTATCTGTCTGGGGCTTGAGGCACAGGTTCCACCCAGCACAGAATGTGATCTGTGATGGGAAAACCCAGAAAGATAAGCATGCCTATTAACCAACTGCAGTACTTTTTGGGTGGAGTATTGTTGGGCCCGCCCTTCTGCCTTTCCCTTTTGTCCCTATATGAAATTCTAATTTCTACATTATAAACAAACATCTCTCACCAGTTTGTTTCTGGTGGTTCTTCTGTCCAAAGCAGCACCACCACCTCACCCCTTGGTGGTCTCGGGGCTTTGCTGAGAATGTTTCAATCTCTGTTACTGCTAGACAGAAAGGATGTTAAATGCTGTGTTTAAGATGGAATCCATATTGTACTGCATTGGAAAAATATTTATTCAGTGAATATTTTCTTGCAGTTGGGAAAATGGTGAGGAAAGGCAAGATTCCCGCTCCATGTATCCATAGTTTCTGTGCTTGAAGGTTCAAACAACTGTGGCTAAGAAAGAAAATAATAAAAAAAAAAGAAGTTTGGAAGAAAATTGTACCTGAATTGAACAAGCATAGAATTTTCTTGTCATAACTCCCCAAAATCAGACAGTATAAAACTACATATGCAACATGCGTGTTATAGTATGCTTTATAAATCACCTAGGAAAGATTTTAGGTTTGTGGGAGAACGTGCAGAGGTTCTGTGTAAATACTACAACACTGTACACAAAGCAGGGGATCATCCATACTTTCAGGTACTTGCATGGACTCTGGGAAAGATTCCCCAGGAAGCCCAATGTAGATTGTGATGGATTTCCTCCACTTTGTTTTCAGTGTTTGATCCATAACTGCCTATTTCAAGCAGCAGAATTCTAAGAGGTACCCACCAGTCCTCAAGTGCAATTTTAGGAAACTAAAGGAACTCATCAAAAGAAATGAAAACATTAAATTAACATGACAAAATGTCTAAACTACACTGTAACAAAATAAAGCTATTTAACTTTAATTAGTCCAGATTTTCTTAAGCACATTTCATTGCAAAACTCCCATCCCACCACTTTCTTTCTTCATGTCACTACTAACATCTGAGGAACATTTCCCACAACAGTTTGTCAAACACACGTTTAAAACCGGTTCTTGAGTAACTGAGGACTAACGGCATAAGAAATGTTAAAAGATATCAAAGTTGGGTTTGGAGCATTATTGAATAGAATTAACAGATTGTCTTTTAATGTGTTCATTATTCTTTCAGAATGAATTTTTTGGAAACCATATTTAAATCTAGATGAAAATCTCAATTCTGTCTCCTCTTTTCCTATTTGTCACGCAAGTCAAAGATGGGACCATGTCATATTAGGCTAAGACTTCTGCTGTGATGCCAGTATCCCATATGGTCACTGGTTAGTGTTCTGGTGGCTTCACTTTGATCCAGCTCTCTTCCTACGGTCTGGAAAAGGAGCAGGTGAGTCAAATCCTTAGAGTCCTACACCCACGTGGGAGACTCAGAAGTCCCTGACTTACTGGTTTCAAATAAGTAAGCTCTGGCACATTTCAGAAGTGACCTATCTGGAGTAGCATTTTCTTCTCTCTCTGTCTTCTTTCTCACTTTCTGGTTCTCCTTCTCTCTATAAATCTGCCTTTCAAATAAAAATAAATATGTGCTTTTTTAATATAAAAAGTATATTTCTTTATCATGTTTACTTTTTCACAACAAAATTCTTTTAAAATTTGTTTCATTTTGTTTGACAGTGACAGAGAAAGAGAGAGAGAGGAGAGAAGAGAGAGAGAGAGAGAGAGAGAAGTATTCCATTGATCAATTCACTCACCAAATGTTTGCAACAGCTGGTGGCTGGGCAAGGCCAGAGTGAGGAGTTTAGAACATCATCCAGAGTAATCCCAGTACAACAGCGGGGGCTTCATCAGCTGCCCCACAAGAAATGTATGAGGTAAGGCAAGACTGGGGAATGAGAATGGATAAGATTACGATTTGTAATTCAAAATGCACCTGAATTCATGACTTAGGTGCTATATTCCCTCCTCATGTATCGAATAGCCATGGAAATAGATGGTGACAGCTGAGTTGATTTATATAGTCGTGAGATTAGTGACCGATATTTGGTCATTTGTTTAGATGGAAAGAACTTCAGTGAAGATAATTGTATGAAAACTGGAGACATAAGTATCAGGTTAGCTGAAATTAGCTACTTTACCAGTTAGCAGCAAACATCAGGAAATGTACACACTTCAGTTGTTCACATAAGCTCCAACATCTGAAGAGCAGAGACTATTGGAATATATGCCTATTTTCTCCTTGATACTCTGCAGGCCCCATTGCATTTGGAGTTGCATTGTTATCGATTTGTGTTTGATCAAGTGCAGTTATATATGTTAAATCAAAAGTTTCAAAATACATGCCTAGGTCTTTTATTATTATTATTAGATTTCTTTTTAAATTTTATGATACAGTTCCATAGGCTGTGATATTTCCCTTATCCTCTTTTCAAACCTCTCATCCACACTGATTTCCTCATATTATTATAACAATACAGTCTTTCATGAACAGTCATAAGTCCATCATTCTGCTATTTAAGTGTATCCTGACATCACAGGAATAGACATTGTAAAGAAGCAACCTATTGTTAAGATATATTTCTCAGTTTCATTGGAAGTCCATTTTTGATTTGGAAATAGAGATGCATACTGCTTTGTATTTTCACTTCTGGATATGGTAGTCTCCATTACACAGTTACTGTAAATTCCCTTAAATGAAAAGCCATAAACAAAATCAACAGGAAGAAAAACAGAAATTTCACTACACTATGAATTTAAATGACATGCTATTGAATTAATCTAGACAAATATGTAGAATACCTCTATGATGAAAACTATAAATCATTAAAAGATCAGCATCATCAGAAATGTCCATATTCCCAAAAGTAACATACTGATTGAACGGAATTCCAATAAAAATCCCCACCACATTCTTCTCAGAAATAAGTAAAAAAAAAAAAAAGATGGAAATGTTCCTCTGGAAACACAAGAGACTGTGAATAGTTAAAGCTATCCTGAAGAATAAAAAATCAAGCTGGAGAAATTACAGTTCCAGAGCTCAAGACATACTTCAGGGCAGTGGTCATCAAAACAGTCTGGTACTGGTACAGAAACAGAAAAGAAGATCAATGGAACGGAATAGAAATACCAGAAGGGAGCCCACACATGTATAACCAATTAATCTTTGACAAGAGAACTGACAATAATCTAGGAAAAAAATCTGGTCTCGTTAACAAATGTTGTTGAGACAATTGGACAGCAGCCTGCAGAGGTAAGAAGTTAGACCTTTCACCACCACCTGTCACCTCATACAAAATCAGCTCTAAATGGATCAAGGACCTAAATCTGTACCCAGAAACCATCAGTCTGTTAGAAGAAAACATAGGAAGCATACTCCATATACTGGAGCCAGGAAAAACTTCTTAGAAAAGTCACCAAAAGCTCAGGCACCCAAGGCCAAAATAAACCATTGGGACTACATCAAACTAAGAGGTTTCTGTACATAAATGGAAATGATCAACAAAGTGAAGAGGCAACCAACAGAATTGGAAGAAATATTTGCACATTACACATCTGGGAGGTGACTAATATTCAGGATTTACAAAGAGTTTAAAAAACTCAATTACAGCAAAACAAACAATCCTGTGAAGAATTAGGCAAAGGAAATGAGCAGACTTGTTTTTTTTAAAGATTTATTTTGTTTTTTTATTGGAAAGGCGGATATACAGAGAGGAGAGACAGAGAGGAAGATCTTCCGTCTGATGATTCACTCCCCAAGTGACCACAACGGCTGATGCTATGACAATCCGAAGCCAGGAGCCTCTTCTGGGTCTCCCACACAGGTGCAGGGTCCCAAAGCTTTGGGCTGTCCTTGACTGCTTTCTCAGGCCACAGGCAGGGAGCTGGATGGGAAGTGGGGCCACCAGGATTAGACTGGTGCCCATATGGGATCCCAGGCGTGCAAGGTGAGGACCTTAACCTCTGCGCCATCACATCGGGCCCAGAGCAGATGTTTTAAAAAGAACAAATTCAAATGGCTAATAGACAAATTAAAAATGCTGAGGCTCCCTGGCTTACAGAGAAACACAAATGAAAGTCACATTGAGGTTCCACCTAACTCCAATGCGACTGACCTACATTCAGAACTCTACTAACAACACCACCTGGTGTGGATGTGCCTATGTTTTCGTACAATAATGAGTACAAAATGCTTTTATTTTGATGTAATTCTCTTATGTTATCACTATTTGAAAGTGAAACTGTTTTGTAGAAATAGAATATGGAGTAGCTGCCAAAAAAGGGAACGCTTGTTTGTGTGTGTGTTCATGTGAGTGATGCATTCTGTACACAATCCACATATGTCAGTGTAGCTGTGATGTTTGAGTAACACATCACTTGGCATGTGGAACGTGTACAGAAGAAGTTGAGTACCTTTCTGTAGAATGCTAATTACTGCTAACACATGAGTACCACTTCTGTGGAGCCATGTGAAGCTCAGAGTGCCAGGCTTAAAAATAAAGCAAAGAAACACAACAGATCACTCTTTTTCTCTTATTTCATTACTACTGCCAGACCTTAACAATCCAGTAAAAGGTTGCAAGGCAATTCGAGTGCCAAAATATTGACAAACTCATTGTCATTATGAGGATTGAATTAGATATCATATTTAAATAATTCCCAACCTGGCGTTTGGGAAAGACCAAAACATATGAAGTCAATTTGCTATACTTCATAATATTGAAAGCTTCTTTGGAACTCTCAGATCTTCCGATTTCTGTTACAGATTTAACTGGAAACAGTGTAAGCCTATTTATACCTTCATCAACAGCTGGATTTTATGTTTCCGATATCATTTCCCTGCAACTATAAAATATAACGAAAATAAAATAAGGAAACGTAATTAAAAGAAAATTATCTTTCATGGATCAATATTCTTTGCATTGTGTGGAGAAAATTGACCAGAAATTCATTCATAGAAATAATAAAACTCAATCAAAATCTCAGAAATTTAACTTGCTCTAATTTATTGCATATATAAATGCTTAGGGGTTAGAATAACAACAATAAATATAACTACAACAAAAGAACAATAAGGAACAAATTTGGGTTTAAACAGAGTATTACCACATTTCAAGATTCCTAATAAAATTAAAGCATCAAGATAAAATGATGTTGATGGGACAGATCAGTCTAGAAACAGACACACAGAAAAGGCCGCTGATTTCTGTTAACATGGATGGAGTTTTGGGCTTATGGCCTCTTCCTGATTCAACCTTCACTGTTGTGGGCATTGGGGAATGAACGAGCAGGTGGATGATCTTCCTCTGTGCCTCTCTCTGTGAATCTGCCTTTCCAATAAAAATAAATAAATCATAAAAAAAGAGTGAACTAGAAGATGGAGTTTATTTCTCTCATTCCTACCCTTGAAATAAAAATAAAGAATAAATTGCTTATGATCCATATTTTTCAAATAGCTCAAGAGTTGTACCATAAAAGAAAATGCTAAATTAAAAACTATAAAACTCCTAAGAGGCACAAAACCCATAAGGGTCCTAAAGGACAAACAATGTATTGGCGCTAAACAAAGGCATTTCAGAAGCAACAACAAAAGCAAAATATCTAAAAGAAAAGAAACTAATAAATTAGGCATTTGCAGAATTTTGAACTGTTAAGTGAACAAAAAATGATAAGACATAAACTAAGGAAAGTATTTTACAGTATTTGACAAAGAGTTGGTTGCCAGATTGTATAAAGAGCTGGATCAGGGCTGAAACCAACACTTGAGAAGTCAGTGCAGGTCTCTCTGCCACAGGAGTGACAGGAACCTTGTTGTCTATCATCACAGCTACTTTCAACATCTGTGTTAGCATGAAATTGAGAGGCAGGAGCTGGAACTGGGTATGGAATCCAAGTGCTTTGCTATAAAATGCAGTTATAAGTGGCGTCTCAATGGTTATGCCAAATGTCCATCCCTGGAATATGACTTTCAAACTTCAACTTAATGTCTAATTTCTTAGTTGTTTTTTTTTCCTATTTTAATTTATTTATCTTAGTTAAATATAAGAAATGTTTATTCTTTCATTTTGATTTTCTACTTTAAAATTTCCGCCCCATGCTGTACAAACATTAGTGCTTAATCATTTCTTTAAAAGACAAGGAAAGACAAGGAGAGAAAGAAATGCTTCCGTCTGTTGATTCACACCCAAATGCCCAAAACATAGAGGACTCGGGCATGAACTGGAACTCTATTCAGGTCTCACACATCACTGACTAGCCCATCTGCTTCTGCCATAATCTGTTGCCTCCCCAGGATGCACCTTAGCTGAATTAGCATTTGAAGCCATATTTAAATGCAGACACTCCAATGCAGACACTGAGTTCCAAGTAGCAGCTTAACTTGCTGTGCCACCATTCCAGCTCTGGTGTTAATATTTTTATCCTACATAGAGTGTGGAGATACAGTATGAATAAAACAACTAGTTGAATCAGTATGTAAAGAATGAGAAACAATGCAAATATGGGAACAGGATTCTCTGAGTGATCAGACGTCTGAGATATTATCCTAGTTGGGCAGTTTTCTGTCTAGTTCCAGTCATTGCCGCCCATTAGCACCCTGACACACAGGCCACATGTCATAAGAAGACTTCATTTTACTCAAGCCAAGGATTTGGAAACTTACTTGTTTTCATTCTCGTGTGTTTGTGTTTTAAAATGGTAAAGTAGTGGGCATTTAGCCTAATCCTTACGCCACCCATTTCCCACATAACAGTACCTGAATTTGATCTGTAGCTCTGAATCCAGGCCCCAACTTCCTGCTAATAAATATAGGGACCACTCAAGAGCATGAGTTCCTGCTGCTCAAGTGAGACGCCCGTGTTGAGCTTCTTACTCCCAGTTTCAGCCTTCCAGCACTGTGGGCATCTCTAGGGTAAAATGCTGAATGGTACTATTGTATCCTTTCCTCTATGTCAAAAAATGAAAAAAATTTGGAAGAAAATATACACGGAGAATGTTTCAGTCACAAGACCAGTTTGCCCTGCACATATCTACATTTTTACTTTAGAATATGAAAGGCAGACAACTGTGGTGGAACTGGCTCTTGGACAAGAGGCACAGGGGTATCATGCCCCATTTTTTTGTGTGTGAAAGAGAGAACTCTGTCTGGCAGAGAAGAGTAAAGCCCAGGATCCCACACTGGAATCTATTTTTTTTGGCACGAATCTACAGATTAGGGTCTCAAAGCTATCTGTCCTATTGATAGAGAAATCCATTGCAAGTTTTCCTGACTAAATCAGGCTTGCCCTGGCATTGTGCCTTTTGCCCTCATTCCCTGCACATGACTTTGCTGAAATCACAAAGAAAAATGGCAGCTGTTTTTGTTCCAAACAGAAACATAATTTAATGTCTCTGTTTGAAATTAAACTACAAATGGCTATTTTTTCAAGGATGCAGAAGAAAATAATCAACAACGATGTTCTGGTTGCCAAATTCACATTTTACTTGCATTAAATAAGACTTCTTCTGAGTGTCTGATTTTTTAAGTCATTGTTTATTAGCACATATCTTAGGAGTTGGCATAGGTTATTTGTAGTCTTCAACTGTAATCATTAATTAATGGATAGAGTTTTTTCTAATTATTCCAAACCTGCAGCTTATACAATATCATGGAAGATGCCTACATATTTGTTAGAATATATTTTATCACGCTTGTTGAAACAAGTATCAAAAGATCATATATATCAAAAAAGAAATTATTAGTTGTCCTGTTTTTCCCCACAAGTAATTATGAAATTTAAAGTATATTACTTCTGCAGTAGGAAATCTTACTGGAATAAATTTTACTCTGTTTTGTTTGGAAACCTGATAAGCGGCCATCTCAGATACTAACCACATTGAGATCTCATTATCTCATTTGAAAATGGACGGATTTACCAACATTTTTTTTCTCCTTTGCAAGTTGCCCTAACAGAACATCTTAAAGGGAAAGAATAATGAGATTAAAATTCATGTTTATATATTATTGTCTGATAATCAAATAATTGGTTACTACAACCAAAAAAGCATTTTAGATCTTTTTCATCTATAATTATTAGAACAGTGAGCTTTGTATTTGCTAGAATTCATGTCTAATAATTCGATAGATTATCTCTAAATCTTCATTCATAGTCCATAAAAGAAATAAAGACTCCAACTTTAAAAACTTGCTCCTAAGTCATATAATTAATTAGAAAGGGAAGAAAGGACACAAAATCAAGTCCCTCTTATGTTAATACCGATACTGATTACAATCTACCTTACTGGCTCTCATTAAAGGACAATGTGATGAAACATAGTTAAAAAGGAGGTCTTTCCTTCTTAGAACAGATTTACATTTTATGCATGTAGTAAGATTTGACATGGCATTGCTATATTTATCAAACAGCAAGTGGTTTATTAGATTTTTTCAGCGTATTGTGGGTTTAACTAGTTGATTTTCCTTGTCATATCCATCTGTAGCTCCGTTTAGATTGGGAATCCTATTTAACTTATAGAAACATTGTTAATATCAGGATCATAGTGTAAAAATGAAAAAAAATAGAGATAGTAAAGTTTCTAACTGCCTCAAAAATTTTATCAGTGTCTGTTAAATCCGTGTTAGTGGGAAAGACTTGAGTCAAAGATAATGTGCATCCTCATTATTTTCACCCCACATTGTTCGTACTCCTAACCAAAAGATAAATACTTGAGGGGTTGTGACATTCTCTGTTATACATTTGGCCCGCAGAGATGAATTGGTATGTTCATTAAAGGTATAAAAGAATGAAAATTATATCTTTGGTTAAGAGATTAGAGAACTATGAAACCAGTATTAGAAAGATTACTCCCTTTGCCATTGTTTACATGGATTTTGTGTCATAGTCTGCACTGCATATGTAAAATCATTGCTTGGTTCCCATCTATATTGACACTGATAGATGTTTTAGATTCCTTTGATTAAGTAGAACGGCACCATGATTTATTTGAAAGGCAGAGAGACAGAGCAAGGGGTAGCAATTGAGTAATCTTTCATCTACTGCCTCAATCCCTAAGTACCCGCAAAAGCCAGGGGTAGGACAGGCTAAAGCCAGGATGCAGAAATGCCATCGGGATAGTCCAGTGGGCAGTAGGAACTCCAATACTCGGGCAGCCACCTATTGCCTCTCGGCTTACCAACTAGAAACTGGATAAACAGTGTGTAATAGCGGAACTCAAACCAGGCACCATGGTATAAAACGTAGCTATCCAAAGCAGCAGCTTAACCTGACATGCCCTAGCAACGAACCCTAGGTGTTTTTAAGGTCACTCAGACATGTAAACACAATTTCTTCTGATCCCTTATTTTTTTTTTTATAGAAATGTTAAGTTTGAGATGATCCCCCATGTCATAAGGCTCAGCAGAAACACACAAAATACATAATTCTGGCTCATTATTTTCTCTATCACACAATGACATGATGCTGCCTTCGTGTATTTCTCTCTTTATTCTGTAGATTGTTGAATACAATTTAAGACGGTAAAGATGATAACGACAGTAGGAAGACATTCCCAACCACTCAGTGTATATGCATGCTAATTAAGCTTTATACACTATTCTAGGTAGTGGATAAACAAAGCAGAAAGTAGAATTATATTTTTAGTAATAAAACATACAGCCAGAGGAATTGGAATTTTATGTAGCACATGAAATTTTTTAAAAGGCACCACATGAAGCCATAGAACACTAATGTAGGGACTACGGCTATTTATATAGTCTATTATTATTAACTACAACTTGCCTTTGTAAAATACAGAGCAAACAATTAAACTAATATGATTACTTAAACTGAAATTTTGAATATAAGAAGTTTAAATTTTGTTGATGCGAATTACGAAAATTTCAAAAATTGCTAAATTTATATGAGCAAATTTTTAGATAACAATGAAGTCTCATACAAATTTTAAAAATTAAATAGTATTAGCTTTAGATCTTTCAGCTGATATATTTAACACTTAATGCATAAATGTACTGTATAAAACACAGCAATGGAGATTGAAAACCTTTTATTGCTCAATATCTCCTTACTCTAATGCTATGAGATAAAATACACAATCAATTTTCATAGGCGAGGGTGTTCCTAAAATACTCTGGACACATAGATTTTTGTGAGGAATTTCTAAGTTTATAAAAATTTTTTAAATAAACAATTTTATAGGACATAAAATTATGGACTGAAGAAGCTCATTTGAAGCATAGTGAGTAAGACTAAAAATAATACACTAAAAAGAAATTTTTTCTGAATAAAGAGAAGATTATATTGTCTAAGCACAACTTTTCTGTTTTCTGTTTCTACTTAGGAGTCATGTCTACATGTGGTTTTTGCTCTAATGCAAACTTCTTAATTTATAGCAAATTTTAAGAAATAGGTAGCCACATGGTTTTTACCTGTCATACTATGAATCTTTAGATTTTTGTGTCTTTATATTTCTCTGAAAACTCTTATTTAATGCTGCTTCCATTAATATTTATGTACTTCAATATCAATTGAATCCCTATGAACACTGGCTTATACGGATCACCCAAACACTTGAGCGTCTTCTGCTGCTTTGTCCAGGTCATTAGCAGGGAGCTGGATTGGAAGTGCTACTGAGACTCAAATTAGTGTCACAATGCTGGCTCTGGCTACGTATGACAATTCTCTAATGAGCCTACTGAAGCACGAAATATGAAATTGCAAGTTTTCAAGATAACTGTGTTTACATTTGCGGGACTTAAGCCTTTTTCTAAAGTGGTTGCACCATTTTACATTTCTTTTCATTCATGGTGTGTGATTTTCTCTTAGCTCCACACCTTGCCAGTACTGTAGTGTCCACCTCTGTGATTATAACCACTTTAGCAGATATTTTTCACCTATTTTTGCATGTACTTTTTACTGATGTGAAATGAAGCTGCTATAGGATACATAATACGAATCCTTTGATTATTTAAATGGATAAATGATTCAAATAAATAAGAGGCACTAATGTTTATATAGTCCATGTGAAATTAATATATTATTTTGGATTCCATTTACTAAAATACAGGTTTTTTTGTCTTCTATTTATTTTTTAATTGAAAGCAATCAGTCGGATCCTGTGCAGTGGCCTAATGGCTAAGGTGCTCGCCTTAAACACACCGGGATGTGGGCACCAGTTCTAGTCCCAGCAGCTCCACTTCCCATCCAGCTCCCTGCTTGCCACCTGGGAAAGCAGTTGAGGACGGCCCAAAGCCTTGGGACCATGCACCCTCGTGGGAGAGCTGGAGGAAGTTCCTAGCTCCTGGTTTCGGATCGGCACAGCACCGGCCTGTTACAGTCACTTGGGAGTGAATCATCAGACCGAAGATCAACTCTGTCTCTCCTACTTTCTGAATATCTGACTTTGCAATAAAAATAAAATAAAATAAAATAGGAAAGCAATTAGTCTATTGCAAATATGTTATTACAAATGTACGAATGATTTTAAATGTATTCTTTGATTGATTCCTAATCATGTTTCCTGTGTTCTACCATACTGGTAGAGTCATTTCCACTGTAGAAACGGTTAGCGCAGTAACGATTCTGTCTGCCGTGATTACGCCTTCTTACCGTTCACTTTCTCTCCTTCCTTATCACTTGCTTTAGCCATCATTTCCTGTTTTCTTTCAAAACAGAGGCTTTTCAAATATAGTATCAAAGAAAACCAAAACTCAGGCAAAAAGTCACTTTAAAAGAAGCAAAACCCGTTTTCACCTCACTTCCTTTCCTTGAGCTCATAAAACATGAATCATGAATACTTTAGTAACCAAATAGTTGCTCCTTAATTCTCATTGCAGATGCAAAAACGCTTTAGAGTAGGTAGTAGATTTTACATTTTACTTTGTGCCTACTGAATGAATGCACCATGTATATATTATTTCTAACTTTTCCAATGATTGGCAATGAATAATTTTCCTTGGGTCAATGATGAAGCACTGGACTCCGGCATATTCTTCAGTAGCTCATAAAAAAATCATTGCCTAGAAAGTAAAAGAGCCCAGATTTAAACTCAAAGCTTACAGTCTGGAAAACGTGTTATTTCATTCTCATTCAGCTAAAATCATTTCAATGCTTTTTCCTCCCTTGCACTTTGAAATGAAATCTCAGAAGAATCATTTGGGGAACATTTTAATTTTATTTTAGTATTTTAATGTCATCATATCCAAATTTTTCCCAGCACAGTGTCTTTTCAATACAGAAGTTAAGAGAGAGAAAAAGACATCTCTAAATGATCACAAAATACAAAGAAAAAACAGAGAGAATACAAACACAGCAAAAACCTACTGAACACCTAGTATATGTGCTTCATCTGCATTCTCTTACTTGATATGCAAAGAAATTACAAGGTAAATATTTCAATTTATTGCTAGGGAAACAGTCTATCTAAGCAAATACGATTTTGCTTTAATTTTTATTACACAGTTCTGGACACAATAGAAAACAAACTAGAGTCAAGACCTCTGTAAGACCAGACCAGAACACAGTCACAGCAATTTCTTCTGTTTGTGGTCCAGTTCTATGCTGTTTTCCATGGCTATTATCTTGTACTTGAGTTTTCAGAATGCAATTGTACTTGTGATTTTAGCTCCCATCTATGAAGTACAATTATTTGAATTATCAAACACACCACTTTTATCGATATTTCTACAGTGTACAATCATTAAAGAACTTTGAAACTATACAAGCAATCTGCTTTTACTAATAAAACATATATCTAAGTATAACTGATGAATTTTTTATTCTTCTTCCCTGCTGATACATGTACTGGCATTATAGCTAGGACACAATATCTGTTTATGATTTTCATCCAACTGCTTATATTGATTGATATACTTGAATCATGCCAGATATTTTAAAGCTTTTAGATAGCTCTGCCACATATACATAAAAGTAATCACTTATCTATCTGAAATAAAATTCAAGTGATTTATAAAAACCTTATTATTTGCATAAGCAAAAGAATTTTTGCATTTGTCACACAAAACCACAAAATAATTGCATCATTTCTAGTATATAGCAAATCAAACTATACTGAAAACCCTTACCATATGCCTGTTTTCACAGGGCAGTTTTTTTGCTAATTCTTTTTCAACATCTGTGTTTGTTTATTGGATGTATAAATATTTGAAGAGAGGGAAAGAATCCTCCAACTATAAGTGAAATCAGCTTTCTCAGCCCCCCCCCCCCCACTGCTTAAAATAAACTTGATGGAACTTTTTGGTGCGAACATGTACAACCACGGGGCTAGAGTCAACAAAAGAATGAGTAATCTTCTGAGTGTTGTTTATTCCAAATTTTAATGAAGAAGTGGTCCTTTCAGAAAGAAATTGCATTAAGGTTTTATTGGATAACTAACTTTTTTTTCTTCGCAGTCCAGGCTTAAAACTGTGTTTTGATATCATTAACCATATTCTCCCGGAAAAAGCTTAATATCCATAAGTAAGCAAGTAAATTACAAAAATCTATCACAAAACATCAACAGTGAAAGAAGATTTTGGTTAAAATGTTATAAAACATATACGTGTACAAAATTGTTTAGTATAAAATCATTTCTTGGTTACTTCTTCCTAGTTTATGTGATTGATGTGTGTGTGTGTGTGTGTGTGTGTGTGTGTGTGTGTGTGTGTGTTTAGTGTCACACATATGTCAACTAGAATGACTGAAAGTGGATTAATATTTTTGATATATGCTTTATTTATTTACTAAGCTCATAATAATCTTTACAGCTGAAATATACAAAACCAGAGCTTAAGTTTTACCTACTATATAGAATCATGCTGATGGACACCACAGATATTTAAAAATATGCAAAGAGAAATCTAATGTTTGTATCACAGGAAAGAAAAAAATATACTTTGTCTAAACAGAAGAAGCCAGAATAATATTCAAAGACATTATGCCACATTATAGTCTGCCAACCTACTTAATTATTATAAAGCTGCATCTGGTGATTATATTCATGTATCTCAAGGTTGTAACTCTATTCAATTATTTTACTTTTGAAGACCATGAGGCATAAGATGTTCAATAATTATGCATAGTCACGAGGTTTTTGAATATATTTTTATCTAATTGTTTTTATCATCAAAAATTGGTTTTGGTATTAACAGAAGAAATATGAGTGTTTGTGATGTCAAAAGATGTTAGAAATAATGCATTCTAAATTAGTAGTTGAATCTCAAGTTGTCTGATGGCTACATACTTATTCCCATATATAAAACAATGATCTAAAATTTCTGCAAGCATTGTGTATTTGTTGGTATCAGGAAATAAATTTCAAGTTCAAGCCTGTATTTCATCAACCGAATAAGTTGGGTTTATCCTACTCCCTGAAGTTCAGTTTCTACTTTTGTAAAATGAAGTTCTTACAGGATGCAGTCCACCACTATGTTGTCTGTCTGAGATCAACTGGGCAAAGATATTGCTACATCATCAGTCCTAAAGAAACTCAAAGATCTAGATATCCAAAGAGAAAAATTTTAATCCTATTGACTGAGGCATATACATGGCCTACTATTAAAATCTAACTGAATATATATCCATGGAAATTGCTAGGCATCCATACAGCCATCTATTTTTCTATTTTCTATTGAGTTAGATAAGTGTACATACACATGTACATGTGCACATGATCTATATGTGTATATCTGTATCTCTCCATCTCTCACACCCTCTCTCTACTGTATGTGTGTGTTGGTATGCTTCTTAGGGGTAAGATAAATGAAAAGATATAAGAAGTCACTCAATTCTCTTTATAAAAGCACATAGGTTACCTTACTGAAACTCAGGAGAACAGGATGCTTTGCTCTCTTCTAATAACATTATTCTCAATGTTGGTATTCATCAGTTTGACTAGATGGTCAAAATAAAAAACAAACATATTTGCTAAAATACTTCAAATATATCCAAATGAACATTATACTCAGGGCCCACCGTAGTAGCCTGGCGGCAAAAGACCTCTCCTTACATGAGCCAGAATCCCATATGGGAGCCAATTCTAATCATAGTGACCCTGCTTCCCATCCAGCCTCCTGCTTGTGGCCTGGGAAAGCAGACAAGGGCAGTCCACAGCCTTGGGACGCTGCACCCGCATGAGAGACCCAGAAGAGGCTCTAGGTCCTGGCTTCAGATGGGCTCACCTCTGGCAGTTGTGGCCGCTTGAGGGGTGAATAAATGGATGGAAGATCTTCCTCTCTGTTTATTTGACTTTTCAATAAAAAATTTTAAAAAAGATTAAACTAAAAGCCTGACAATTGTGTTATAACACAAAACCACTACTAAATAGCTGTTTAAGTATATTCAAATTATGTATTTTCTCTATGCTTTCCAAAAAATCAGCTATGAAATAAACAAATGAAATTGATATATTTACCTAAAAGATTTTGGTGATGCCAAAACATCACTGTTAATACACCTACAGAAACCATAAAGTAACAAAGGCAAACATGTTAACGCCTTTAAGAAACAACACATTATGTTTTTTTCTTTCACTTAGGGAGCAAAAATATTTTCTCCCCCAACAATTCCTTTTGCTCTCTAAGGGTGAACATGGAATACAGCTAGGACTCTCTCTGTTACTACTACAACGGCAATATTTCTACTGGCATATGTTTCTATGTACCAGTAAGAAATGATTGTCACAAAACAGAAAACAAAAGCAAAAAAAAAAAAATTAACTGAACTCCTGTAAACCATTTGTGCAATTTTTAATTATAGAGAACCAAATCCAGGCTGAATTCTACATTATTAAGATAAATATAGCCATCTTGGCAGCTTCTTATTAAACCCAGGACTTTTTTATTTACATAAATGTAGAAAGAAGTCTTTTCTCTTGCAACAATTTTGTCTGCTGGGGAACATTTGCTTCTTTCCATCCATAGTACTAACTGCCACCAAAACTCTTTGCTAATGATTTCAGTTACAGACTCAGATTTAATTCTCCATTTTCCAAATCATTAAAAATAGGTCCTTTTCCTGAAGGTTTTCCAACAAAGACAAACTCAGTTCTCTTTAATTAAATCCAGTGGCCTGAATCACCAATGAGAAGAAATAAACTCAGGGAATTCCAACATGAAGGGACTGTTTAGATCAAAGGAGGTATTCACGTGGTACAAAGTTCAGAATGTGAATTAAAACAATCCCTGGAGAAAACAAAACGTGTTGTATCTCAAAGACATCCATGCTAAAATTGGCTGCATCATTTACTTGTTATACAAGTTAGTACAACTTGTTTTTCGCCTCTGACTCTAAAGGAGTTTCCCTGCAATGGTGGGATAACATTCAACTTTTGGATTTGTTTTAGCAATTAAATAGAATATGTAGGATAAGAAAAACGAATCTATGAATCATGACTATCATATGTACTATATTCTCCTGGGCTCACAAATATCGATTTTAATGAACTAGCATACAAGTCTTTGGAATGTTATTATAGCCACTTATAAACTAAGAGTGCTAACACATAAGAAAGGTAAATAATAATTATTACATATCCAAGAGTAAGTAGTTGATGATTGGATTGAGAGCAAAGATCTAAATATAAAACTGCTGTGCTATATGTTCCTCATATTAATCTAGGTTTTTGTGTGTAGTGATCCCAGTAAAAGTCACTTTTATCTCAGAATTTCCTGCAAGAACAAAGAGAAAATATCTTCAAAAAAGTTCTGTCTCTGTCACCAAGTGTGAACACCCTCAAGCAGCAGCGTGGAGTTTATATATGAATCCTAAAAGACATTAATTTAGATTGCTATGAAAGAGAAAAAAAAAGTTAGAAGTCAACAGAATTTATTTTGCACCTAGATTCTACATTGATTAGATACGTCTCTTAGCAAAGATTGAAATTAGTAAGCCTTAATTTTCTCACTCATGAATGGGATTTCTAAAACCTTACCACAACTTTATTGCAAAAATTAAGTGCTAATATTGCAGTGAGTCAAGAAGGAGAAACTGAAATTCCTACCTCAATTGCCACCGAATTTCCCATTGAAAGAAAGAAAGAAAGAAAGAAAGAAAGAAAGAAAGAAAGAAAGAAAGAAAGAAAGAAAGAAAGAAAGAAAGAAAGAAAGAAAGAAAAAAGAAAGAAAGAAAGAAAGAAAGAAAGAAAGAAAGAAAGAAAGAAAGAAAGAAAGAAAGAAAAAAGGGAGAAAGAAAAAAGAAAGAAAGAAAGAAAGAAAGGAAAAAGGAAGAAAGAAAAAGAAAAAGAAAGGAAAGAAGGAAAGAAGGAAGGAAGGAAGGAAAAAGAAAAAAGTATGGCTCAGTGGCTGAAGCCTCACCTTTCACATACCAGAATCCCATATGAGCACAATACCTGGATGCTCCACTTTCAATGCAGCTCCCTGCTGTGGCCTGGGAAAGCAATTGAGGATAGCTCAAAGTCTTGGGACTGTACTCACATGGGAGACGTGGAGGAACTCCTGGCTCCTGTCTTCGGATTGGCTCAGCTCCGGCCTTGCGGACACTTGGGGAGTGAACTAGTGGATGCATGTTCTTTCTCTTTGTAGCTCCTTCTCTCTGTAAATCTGACATTCAAATAAAAATAAATAAATCTTTTACAAAACACATGTTTCATAGTCACACATTTTGAAGAAATACTAAAAAGCAAACAACAAATTGAATTAACTCTACCAATGTTTAACATCAGGAAATTTCACACTCCCAAGAACATGCAGAAGACTGCTGTAGAAGTTAAAAAAGCTCTCCAAAGGGAGTGAAAGCGATTATAATTAACACTTAGACAAAAGAAAAACATCTTTCAAAGTGTAACTCCATGATGTAGGACAGCATGAGAAAATTAAACACTGAGATGTTTAAGAGATTCTAAGTGAAAATATTACTGAACAGATCAACTCACATGCATAAGAAATTTCAAGGCACGATGGGAAACCAGCATCCTATGCAGCTGATGGTTGTTCTTGAACTGGGAACCAAGTCTGCAGGCATCAACACACTCTCTTTATGACAATTCAATAATGTAGTATCTATTATTGTTCCATTTTTGTGTTGATGAAATTCAGTTCCTTATGAGTTCCCCAGAAGAATTTGAACTCAGACAGTCTTAGTCAGGATGCTGATTTTTTTCAATGAATTACAGAGTTATCAATGTGAACTCTGGTTTGATCTGGGTCACAATACAATAGGAAGGGCAAGCATTATGAACTTGAGAAAAAAGCCGATAGATGAAGGATGTGCCACATTGAAAGATAGGCAGAAACGCGCAAGACGTGTTTAACACGGAAACCATCATTAGTGATGTGTCATTCCAGGCAAGTAAAATTATTTTTGAAAACTGTTTATTTGAGCTACTATCTCGTTTTTCCCAGGGTGTGCATTAACAGAAAGCTTAATAAAAAGAAAAGGTGCTAGACTGAATATTCTCTAAGGAATGTGGTCATTCCAAATGGCAGCTTAAGCTGCTGTACCACAGTGCTCATCTCAGGTTGTAAAATTATCCAAAAAAAAATCTGCTAATACCAGTAGGAAATGGTGTGCAGTTGCTCTAGAGATAATAAATGAAACAATGGAAAACCCATACACATAAATATATACTTATGTATGATTTGGTTTTATAAACAATATTTTATATCAGAGGAAAAAGAATATATGCAATCCGTTTGAGAGAAAGTGATGATATGCTGGAAGAAATCAGCTTTGCGCTCAGTCACTGTGATGGCCCAAGTGCTCTATTGAAGACAGGAGCCATCATAGGCAGTGGGATGTCTAGGAACCAGGACTGAACACAGAAGCAGAGCCGTGCAATGGGCGAGGGAAACACTTGGTTTCATGTTGTAGAGCTTGGGTTCGACACATGAATCCCTGATTCTAGCTTTATGTTAATGGAGTCTCTCCAAACAGCGATGGCTTGAGTAGGTCTTAACAGGTTACCTGAACTGAGGACTCAGCATCTGGCTTTTTCCTGAGTCAGCCTCACAGCATGCATGTGGGGGGAGTGAAACAATGGACAGGAACTTTCACTGTTTATCATTCTTCTGCTTTTAACATAAATATAGTTTCAAACAGTTAAAAATGAAACAGGAAATGAAGAGCCACTCAATGTAGATCCTTTTGATAAAACAGAATAGAATAAAGAGGATGCAATTACTGATTAGATGAAAGCATTACATACAGCAAACATTTGCCATTGTCTATATGCAGTCTAAGCACTTCATGCTTAATATCACTGTAATATTTTATTTCCTACTAATTAAACTTTTTAATATAATTTGTTGTAAGAGTGCTTGTCTCCTGTTTCAGCTACTGCTGGAAAATGCTTATAACAGAGGAAATATGCCTTCTGGCAAAAGTCCATGAGATAATTATCTAAGGAAATTCATACCACAAATGCAAATTATTGAGGTGTTATCTGCATAGGTGGAAACAAAATCCTTAATTGGCTTTTGATCAATTTTAATTTAGAAGCTATTGCACCATGGGGTTGTACTTAAGGCAGGCTTGCTCTAAAGATACTTGCATTTATGGTTAAGACAAGAATGCAGACCAAAATAGTCAACAGAACAGGGTCACAACTTGTGGTGCTCCACAAAAGTGATTAAGTCAGACCAAAATGCCCTTCTCTCCTTAAAAGTTTCCTCTACCCAAGCCCAGTGTTAGGCTCTCCTCTTCTCACGAGTTCAGTGCAAGTAACAATAATAGTAATGATCGCTTTGAGTCCTAACTACGGATGTACTGGCCACAGTCAACTAAAGGCCTTCCTATGTTTTATGTATAATCCCTCCTCCAATAGAACAGATCAGGGAGTCCACACACTAGTTTCTTTTATATTTTTCTGGGGGATAACACATATTACGAAACAAATTTATTTCTCCACCTTTCAAAGAAGCCCAATTTGCCAAAGCAATATGGAATCATTGAAATGGACTGTCTGTGCCCTTGTACCTAGGTTAATCCCATTCCTGATGAGAATTCCCTAGTTGGGCTTCATGCAACAATATAAAAAAAATAATAACAGATATATTTTGGCTATTCACACACTGCAAAAAAAAATTTAATCATTACAATCATTATTATTTCCATTTTGCAGGCACAGAACCTAATATTGAGAGACTTAAGTAACTGCTAAGTGTCACAGAAGTATTAAGGACACATGGTAACCTTGCATTCAGTTCTTTTGACTGCAATTCAAAAAGAGAAAATTTTTGTTGTTAACAACATTTGAGTGTGAGTATCCTTACTACTGCCTCTCGTAGCCTCATTTCCACAGCACTAATAAAGATGCAACAGCAGTAGAAGACAAGGTTATATGGATTACAACATTGGAAAAATGACTTTGATATTTTCATTCAAATACACAAAATATTCTAAGTAAAAACAGAAAATGTTCAATACATGTTAATTAGTATCTCTAGTGCAATAAGTTGCAAGTTTCTTACCTATAATCATTGCTCTTATTTTTCGACTTAGTAAATGGCATTTTATGATAAGTACTGTTCAAGGTAATTAATGCAGAAATTTCACCTTCAAGGAACATGTAGATCTTGGGGAAATAATTCTAAAAGAAAAATCCTGACAAAGCTATACACGATAGCAGATAAACACATGTACAAAGCTTGTTGAACAGCCAATGGATGAGATTAAAATCCTATCTGAGAAAAAAAGTTGGACACTTTGTTCTGAAGGACACTTGATAAAGTCATACTGGTGTTCATTGAGAAATATGAGAATTCTTCCCCCCAGTATTTTGACAATACTACTCTTGTGGTTCTCATTATAGTATTTGCAAGAGGAAGTCAGCTATCAATCTTTGCTCCTCTCTAGACAGTGGTTTCTCCCCTTTTTGAGTGCTTTCAAAATGTTTTATTTACCACATTTAAGATATATACAATAAACTTTGGTATAACTTTCGTCCAAATTCTTCTGCTTCGTGTTTTTTGAGTTTCTTCAGAATACAGTTTTACAGTTTCCATTACATTTTATTTCTTGCTTCTATTCACCAACTCCCAATTATTATTATTTTTTTATTCTCTCTACTATCCTTTGGAAACCCCAATGACATATATTAGGCTACAAAACACTGTTCCAAGGCTCACTAATTCTTTGTAAGACTTTTTTTTTGATAATTGATCTTGTCATGTTGCATAATTTCTACTGCTATGCCTTCTGCTTCAGTAATGATTTCTTCTGCAAAATCTGTCATTGATGGCATTTGATATATACTTTAACTTATGTACGCAAGTTTCCTCTCTGAATTTACATAGTTCACCTTTATTTGTGGAAGACCCATCCCAAGATTCCCAGAGGAATACATAAAACTATAAAAGGTACTAAAAGCTTCACTGTGTTTGTTTTCCGTAAATATCCACTATAACAAAGTCCCATTTATAAATTAGAGGACAGTTGAATAGCAGTAACCAATAAAATAGAACAATTATAACAATATATTACAGTACAAAATTGCCACTACCACTGTTACACATTTGACTATGAGGGTTTTTGGATCACAGGTAAATATGGCAGTGGATCTGGTAACTGAGATGGGTATTAAGTGAAAAATTTGTGAGTAGCATATACAATGGCTTTGGACAAAGGGGTCAAAACAACCGGAAAGATAGAAAATGTTAGACAATATTGCTGGGAAGAGTGTGCAACCTGGTTCTTATGAATCGTTTACTTCTAGAATTTTCCGTATGATTATGGCAATCCACAGTGGAATTTAGGTCCTTGGAATGTGGATACATAACTCATTCAAGAGGTTTTGATAAAGCATATCCAGAGAAGGTTTGGTAAATCAAGACAGATTAATTTTTGAAAGATAATATTTTTGTGATTATGGGAATGATTCACTAGAAGAACAAAATATACTGCCACTAGAGACATGAGGGAAGTGAGAATCATTGAAGTAATGCTAGAAGTTGGTCACAATGGACAGGATCTATTCTAGAGGCAGCCTTAGTTTGCAGTGAATAGTACAACCATAACGCCGTGATAGCAAGCTGGGTATTGCAAAAGATGAGAGGGTCAATGAGGCAGGGCTTTCTGGAAATTTCTCAGCTTCAATTTTCTTAGGAAAGTACAATAATTTTGTTTCATAAGAGAAAATTGGGAATTCTAGGTCAGACTTCTAAGGCAGTCGCTGATTATTGACTAGAACCACATAACTCATCAGTCACCTAAAACTACCTCTACTATCTTCACATCTGTCAAATAAAATGTTTGTTTAGAGCTTGATACAATACAAAATAGTACGTTGATAATTAATTGTGGGAACTATATCTATTTAATTGACTGATTAACAGATTTCAAACAAGGGCTCTAGGCGAAATCTGCCTTACCATCTGGTTAACAGAAAATTTTACTGAAACACAGCAGTGACTATTACTTTATGCTTTGTTCAAGGCTGGTTCATACCACTGTAGCACATCAGTAATTGACACAGGACATAAAAAGCCTAAGATATTCATCATGTGACACTTTACAAATCCAATTGATAGACTCAAAGTTATTGACAGCATAAGACCTCCATTTAGATGATTTGTTTCATGAATCATATGTTTCTTGCATGTAAAAATGTAATCATTCTTGTTCTAATATCAGTACAACATACTAATATCCAAAATCTAGTCTATATATACATCTGTGTGTATATATGTAAATATATATGTATATGTAAGTGTACACAAAATTCAATGAATTCAGAAAAATGCAAATAGTATCCTATGAAACTGTATATGACTGTCAGTCACAATCAATGCAACCACAAACAATAGATATGTCTTTGTTGTTGCTTTTCAGGTTTTTTTTTTAAGATTTATGTGTTTTTATTTGTGAAGCAGAGTTGCAGAGAGAGAAGGATAGAAATAAAGAGGCCTCCCATTCCCTATTTCACTGCTCAAATGACCAGAAATGGCCAGAACTGTATTGACCTGACCCCAGCAGCCAAAAGCTTCTTCTGGATCTCCCATATGTGGGGGTCCAAGGTTTGACCCATCCTCCATTGGTCTCCAATCAGCAGAGAGCTAGGTTGGAAGTGGAATAGCCAGTATTTGAACTGGTGCTCATGTGGATATCAGGGCCACTGTGTGGTTTGTCTACTGCTCCAGAAACTCAGTTTTAACTTTAGGTGACCTATTATAATTTTTCACTATCCCAGTCTTCAAGAAGAGCTTCCTTGTTTAAATGTAGCATGGTGTTAATAGTAATTCTGTAATTCTTTGTTTATTATATCTTTTTATATGTCAATAATGGGAGATTACAGCTTAGAAAGATAAATAGGGAGTTATTAAGTGCCTATTATTTAACATGTATTAGTTTAAAAACATAATCCAACTTAATTTACGGAATAATCACTAATCACATAAGTCAATTTGTTTCCCTGTGTTAGTCTTCCTGAAAAGTTCAAACATAATTATTAAACCAGAACAATGACTTATAAGTACCATTGTTTCTAAACTATATCTGTTAACATATTGACTGGCTTAAGTGATTGCCTATGAGAGATATCTAAGATGCTTATTTTTTCCCTAGGATCTCAAAGATCAGGGACCATCTTTAATATGTAATGAAGACTACACTAAGTCCACAGGAATGTACAACATTCTAGCAGAAATTTGACAGTTTTAGGCCCTGTGATTCAAAGAAAGTCAAGTATTCATTTCTTTGTTTTTCCATCATAAAAATATTTATCAAGTTCTTAAACTGATGCTGCTATTGTGCAATTTGCTAGGGGTTCAGGGATGACCCTAATGACAGTGTCTCTTCACCCACAATTTTTTTAATCAACGTTTTGAGGCTCATTTAGAGTTACAGTAATTTCTAAGGTAAAATATTGGTTCAAAACACTATTTCATGCTCATCTGTGTGCAATAGATCTTGTGATCTCAAAAATAAATAAAACAGATGGACACCTCAAGTGTAACAGATTAAATAGCATATCTGTGGTATGGATGTGGTAGTACCCATATGATAACTTGCAGTTTTGACTCCAGAATAAATGTTCTAGTAACTACATAGCAACAAATGTGGTTTTCAAAATGATTTTGCTGTGCACTCAATCACATATTGGATCCAACAGGAATATATTTTCATGAATAGACCTTAGTCACAAGGGGCCTAATGCTCTAGTTCAAGTCTGAGTAACAGATCCTAGAAATTATTTCACCCTAAGTTTTGCATTTTACAGACGAAGAAATTGAGACTTTGAGGATTTACATTAAAGAAATGAAGTCACGGAAAGAAAATTGTGCTTCTTCATTGCAGCTCAACCCTCTTACAGGGCTTAAAAGAAGAATTTTTCCAGTATTAGTGTTCCTCCTGTTAGATTGTGTTTTGCTGTGTTTAAAGAGGTTGTATGATCAAACTTCCCTGCCTGTGGCCTGGGAAAGCAGTTCAGGACCCAAAGCCTTGGGCCCCTGCACATACTTGGGGGACATGGTAGAGGCTCAGGGCTCCTGGCTTTGGATCGGCCATTGCAGCCTTTTGGGAAAGGAATTAGTAGATGGAAAATCTTTCTTTGTCTCTCCTCCTCTCTGTATGTCTGACTTTGCAATATATCTATCTATATCTATATCTATATATATATGTATATATATGTATTCTCTTGTTACAAGAGGCATGGAGGTGATTATGAAACAAAGCATTAGTTACAGAATCACCTCACACTGGAATGTAAAATTATATCTGGTTTAGAACCAAAATTTCAGGCTGAGGGGATTCTCTGCTTACTTTTTAATGGGGTCATAGTTGGAATAACTTAAGGTGAAAAGATAAGATTACCAGCTAAGCTATATGAAGAAACTAAATGGCATACCAAAAAAACATACTTCATTGTTAATCTGATTTTGAAATCATATATACTCATTTGCTCTCATGAACTTATTCTTTTTCTTAAGATTTATTTTGATTGGATAGTCAGATATACAGAGAGCAGGAGAGACAGAGAGGAAGATATTAGCCTGATGATTCACTTGTGTTTGGAAGTAGAAACTCATACCACAATATACCTTCTACTCACGATATTGCATTACACACTTCAGCTATGAGAACACATGCATAGATTTGTTCACCTCTACAGCTATTTGTTTTGCATTTGCATGAATGTTCAAGTTAAGTTGTGTCAAGTTAATTTTTACCAGTATCAAATGCTATATTCAGTATCTACTTATTTATTTACGCTATCTTAGGAAAAAAAAAGCAAACTAAATGCTTTGCAAAGAAAAGAAATGGATTTCACGGCTTGGAATCCTGCCTTGTCCAGCTCCAAGAGGCAGCAGAGTGAATGTTTGTGAATGAGGTGTCCCAGGACCTCTTTGATGAGGACTTTCATCACCATTCATGAACAATGCACTCTCACCATCTAAATTACTACTAATAGCTTCATCTTCCCATACTGTCATCTTGAGGCTTAGGTTTCAAAATCCAATTCATCACATGTCTCAGCATCTCCTCTTTGTGAAATTCCATTTTTCCTTCTGTATCCCAAATTCAGCCTCCTTGAAGAAACAGCAAGATATTCTTTCCTAAAAAACTCCAGAATTCTAGTTTAATTTGCTTCTCTCTGACCTTTATTATTGAGTGACTAAATCACTCTTACTTTATGCTTCTGAAATGTTTCTCCAGACAATATATTATTCTGAAATGCAACCACATGCATATATTTTAAATCACTGGTATTTATCTGGTATGAATCTGTTGAACTCACATTGATATTAGAATTCTTTCAGAACCTCTTTATGCCTAGTATAGCATTTTATATGCAGTTGATGCTTAAGGCGTATCTGTTGATAGATTTATATCCCCAGTGATTGTAGAAATGTAATGTCTTCAGTCAACAGAAAGTTTCATTGCCAAAAGATGGCTAAATCTGGGGAACTCAGAGTCATCGAAAGTGATACACCGTGTCACAAATCTGTTGCTAAAACATAAATAGCTAGTTTGCCCTCAGTCCTGTTGCAGTCATTCTGCAGGACGAATGAATGGAAACGCTTTGACAGAGCTGAAGGATGGGGAAGTGCGAAATTTCACCTTTAACTCACAAAGAAAAGTGTTTATTCTTTCCCATGTACGTAACTACGCTAAATTTAAGTTCAATGTTTCAGGGATAGGAGGAACCAAGAAATATACAAAGTCTACTGGAGCGCCCGGCATCAGGCTTTATGAGGCTGCTCCAGTCCTGAGTGGAAAAGTACGGAATTTTTTTGAAAAGCAAAGATAACAAGCTCTCAAACAAGACCATGCACAGCTGGGTACTCATTCTGCGTAGCCATTTATCTCAATTTTACATCTTGCTTGTCATTTCGAAAGGCATTTTTCCTCTTAAAATCCTATCTGTTTCTGAAGACAGTAAAACTATATCCTAATATGGCAACAATTGCTATACATTTTTTTTTATTTATTGAAATCATACTATTGACTCTGTTGTTCCTGCTTCATTTTCAACAATAAATTGCTTAAAGTAGGGGTTAGTACATAAATATCCTGTTGCAAATTAAATGGTTGTCAAAAATGTTTTGGAGAAATTGCGTTGAAAAATAAATGAAAACACAGCATGATTCATCATTGAACCTGCTCTGCTGCCTGGCAGCACATTGAAAGCCTGAAAGAAGAAAACTTTCCCACACAGCCCGCGGAGTGAGTGTGTGTGTGTGTGTGTGTGTGTGTGTGTGTGTGTTTGCACTCTCATATCTGCTCCAGGCCACCATGAGAAAGTAAGGATAGAGTTGGAGTCAGGGAAAACTTAAATCTTGAATCATTACTTCCAAGGAAAGAGAGGAAGAAACTTCCTGTTGTTAAGGTGCTCTGGCGCTTAACCAAAGGAATCACCATCGGTCTTGTTAGCTTAATTAAGCCATTGCCAATTACGATATTAACAGAATGTTGGCAAAAAATGGCCTACAAAGTAATTTTGGCTCAAAGTATGTGTTTGAAACCCCAGTAGGGGTGATGCTGATGACTTATTATTACTTATTATTAAATAATGAATTAAGGAGGAATGCATTCTGTAATACATATATTTGATAAAACAGAGGGAAAAACATACAAAGCAGAGTAAAGCACTATCCAGTGTGGAAAGCCATTTGTCCAGAGAGAACAGGAGAAACCAGAAAGATCAAACAGGGAGTGAACTGTCCTGCACCAATGAACAAAATAATGGGCCCGGCGCGATAGCCTAGAGGTTAAAGTCCTCACCTTGCACGAGCCGGGATCTCATATGAGCGCTGGTTCTAATCCTGGTGGCCCTGCTTCCCATCCAGCCCCCTGCCTGTGGCCTGGGAAAGCAGCCGCAGATGGCCCAAAGCCTTAAGACCCTGCACTCACGTGGGAGACCCTAAAGAAACTCAATCCTTGTATTTGTCTAGACTGTTCTTTGGGTGTTTCTACTCTAGGAAACCATTTAGTCAAGTCTGAATTATGATGAAAACAAAAGGAAAACAAGAATAACCACAACGTAAAAGAGAATAACCACTCTCTTAAGTCATGTAGATGCGATCAATTTGAACAGGACACTGAACAGCATTTGAAAGTCATAGTTTAGTTTATAGTTTCCAGGATTTTTGACCATAAAAATAGATAGATAAGGGTGTAATTGGCCAATTAAATATATAATTGAGATGCAGGATAAAATACAAATGAAACATAGCACACAATAGTTTTACTCTAAATACTGGAAATTATTGGTTGAATTTAAATTGGCTGAATTTAAAGTATTTAAAACATGAAAACAAATGTTGAGAATACGACTGTGGGGCAAACATTGCAAAATGTTCAACTAGAAGATAATCATTAAGAAAAATTAAATCAAACAATTTTGAACTATTTTAGAAAAGAAAGAGTAAATGAATAAGTAATATAAGCATTAAAGTAATGCAATTTACAAGTTAATAATTTTTAAAATTCAAGACACACAATTTTAATAGCTTATGGGGAGAAATAGTTTCTAATATCACTTGGGATGATGGAATATTGAGTTGAATTGATAAAGAAAATGGTATTCTGTTTTCTCATTGAAGAAATATGGACATTGAACCTGCAAACTACAAATTTGTTTGCACAATATGATAGTTTACCAACTACTTTGGCAGTTATAATTCCCTTCTCTTTTAACCTCCTTTCAAAACCCATATTGGTCATGAGTATATCAATCTGTTCATAGAACATCCAAAGTTATATTTGAGAGGCATTGTAGTAACTGAACATGGAGTAATATTCTCACACATTTTTTCTATTCCACTTGCTGAGCGATTTCACTTAATTATTATAATACAAATTCTACTGTCAGAACAATATTGTGCATTTTTTTCCTTTTCAGCTTTAGAAGACTGAGAAATCATCCTTTCTAGAGGATGTTGTTCAAATTCGTGTATATTGGTTTCTTTGACATTGTAATATATAATTCAAACAATGGTACCACTAAAAATGAGAGTAACAGAACATTTGCTTTCAAATCTAGGGTTATAGAGATTTGAAATAAGAGCAAACAAACAAAACTTGTACATTTTTCATGAAGAATCTGTGGAAAATGGAGGATTTCTTGGACAGAGTTTATGACGTGGCATTATAGAACATTTCTAAACACATCAAAGGCAAAAAGGTATAGCTTCTGGGATATTTCTCATTTTTCCCATGAATCATAACACCCTACTATGACTGCCTGTGACAGCCTGAATGAAAGTTATCTTACCAAGCTAAAATCCTTCCACTGCGGTGAGCATGTTAAAAGTAATGGAGAAGCACTCTGAAGATTCATGGAAGAGTTTGAGTATTTTAGAAAGGTTCACTCTGAAACAGGGATTAGAGTAGTGATGCTTTATAGAAAACTGTGGTATTTAATCTTCCCTGTATCCAACGAGATGTTCATAATTAATTTCCTATTTTCTCAGTGCAAGTAATAGCTTAGCATTTTATTGGAAGCATTAAAAGTAATCCAAGGTCATACAACATATTAACATCGAAGTCTGATTAAATGGAATAAAATTGAGTTACCAACTTCTTTTTTTAGATTCTGTGGTGAAATTAAAATTCTGTTCATTATCTAGATCTACTATGATTGTACAATGAAAAACCATTGTCAGTTTATACCCACAATCACCACATGGTCATCCTTTCAACAGGTACAAAATTTCTATGTAAATTTATCTACATTAAATTATAGTTTGTATTCTCCTATTTTAGCATATTCTATGCATTATGCACATTCTTTACATATATTAACCTATAAAATATAGCCCATGTCCTAAAGTCACTTGGCACAAGAACATATTTGTGCTCATGATACGTTCATATTTTTTGAGAATTAGTTTTTCTTTTTCAGTCCACTCATAACCTTTTTCACTCTCTTATCAATAGACATGGTGACGGTGTATCTGATAAAGGAGAATCATTTTTTCAAGTACTTCAATTAGATAATATACAACTCTAATTCCTGAGCACAGCCATAATTAGGTAATATCACACTGGAAGCACTTCTTGATTTCAATTTTCTGATTTATTTTAATTAATTTCTACAAAGTAGACAGATTTTATGTATTTTATACATTTGACTTTTAGAACAAAATGACACTGTCATTTCTCTTCATCTTCTGTTTTTTTTTCCTTTTAGTTTTTGCAATAACTACTTTCAATTTTTAACTATAAGATTAGTCTTTTACTAATGAAAGATTCAACTTGAGTTATGGCTTATATCATAATTATTATCCTGAAAACTTAACAGTTGAAGAATAGACATATCAATAAAATAGACATGCAAATAAAATAAATAGTTAACATTAATATTTGTGATGAAATGGCTTTTAATTCAAAATTTTATTTATAGATTAGTCAAATTACAAAATAGACAAGCTAAAAGAATTGAAGCTAAGTTTTATTGTTCTATAAGTTCTATTGGTGTAATAATTCACCAATTAAGCTGCCTATGTATTCTAAGTCATATATATGTATTCCAAGTCTGCCTATGTATTCTAAGTCACACACACATATATATATATGTGTGTGTGGAGAGAGAAAGAGATACAGCTTTAGATTTAGATATGCACACACATATATAAATAAGATATACACAGGTTATAAATCTTTGGAGACAAAGTTACTGTTTAAGGAATACAAACCTTGGCAGGAAAAACAAATGCACACACACACACACACACACACACACACACACACACACACACACCTGACAACATGAGAATATTTATAAAGAAGTATGTACATTGGTTTATCAAGATACCAGGATGCATGAAAAACTCAAGAAAAGCATCCATTTCCTGAAGACTGTGGTATCTCAATCAACTCTTTCCCACCCACAGGGAAGAGTGAATGATGTATAAGTGTCAGTTAAAAGGGAATTCAAGTCGCCCACATTCCATTCTGGAGTGCCCAGGGACAAGTTCCAGCTCTGATCCTGATTTCAGCTTCTTGCTAAGGTGCCCTCTGGTTACTGACATCCATGTTGGGTATGAGGATTCAGTTCCCAGTTCCTTGCTTCCAGCTAACCGAACCTCAACTCTTACCACCATTTGGGGAGTGAATCAGCATATGCCAATCTCTGTCTCTCTGTACTGCTTTACCTTCAATTAAATATAATTAGTTAATTGATAGTATTGACAATATAAAAATGCACTTTAAACACCATGCAAATTATTGTAATAGCTAGGATTTGTTAACTCTCCAATGTAAAATTTATTCCATTGGAAGGTCGTATTACCCTGCTGGAAAAATGAATGCTTTAGCATATTTGAAAGGCAGATTTGCAGAGAACTGGAGACACACAGACATGAAGAGAGAGCGAGAGAGAAAGAGCTTTCATTCAATGAATCACTCCCCAAATTGTTATACCATTCAAAGCTGAATTGATCTGAGGCCAAACTCCAGGAGCTTCCTTCAGGACTCCCACGTGGGCATGTGGGTGCTTTGGCTCAAGGACTTGACCCATCCTCTACCAGTTTCCCAGGCCATAAGAATGGGGCTGAATTGAAAGGGGAGGATCTGAGGCACAAACCACTGCCCATACGGGATGAAGGTGTGGCAGGTGAATTATTAACTTGCTATGCCAATGCTCTGGCCCCGATGCTGTAGCACTGTAAAAATAAATACAGTCATTTAATTCTGCATTGCATACCAAGCTCTGTTAAATAATGTAACTATTATTATCAAGAGGAAGTGGTTCAGTTATTGAAATAATGTTTATGGTTATTATAATTGAGTATTTTTTTTTATATTTCAAACTTATATTAAACATCTTCTGCCTAGTAATAGTGCACACTAATCAAATATTTAAAGCTCAAGAAGGGAGAAAGCACAAAATATCCCATTCAGAGCCTTGACTGTTTAGGTGGGTGTTGCATCAAAGTTCTAACATACCAGAAATTACCTGTCTCCCACTAAGAGCAAGTCATAATTTGAAGTACAAGGAAAAACGTTGATTGCTTTTATCTAACTGTAATTTTTATCAATTGAGCAGTATAATAAAAGTCAAAGTAATCTTCACATAATAGCAAAAACAAGGCAGCAAATCTAAACTTGGTATCTTGTTAATGTGTCTCGGCTGGAGTCCTGGAGATTGACTCCAGACATGTAACACATTCAGATCTGGGGAAATACCATGAAAATATTCTCCTTCAATCATTTGTAATTGGAAGTCTTAAAATGAAAGAAAGAAAATAAAGGGTTGGGATCTTTTGATTTGCTGCTTTTGTTTGGAGTCATTCTGAATCACAAGTAACTGCACAACAAATTGATATCTACTCTATCAAGTTGTAACCTTGTCCTCCTCCACTTCCTCCCCAGCTTTGTAAACAAACATATCTGAGTGGATATTCAAAAGTTGATCTCAAACCAAATTGCCCCTATGCATAACCTGGCCTCATTATTACACTTTACAATTATAAATCTCTCAATATTATTATTGTTGTTATTATTACCCTCCCTATTACTTGAAATTCAGACTAGAGAGAGAGAGACAATGAGACAGATTTTCCATCCACTGAGTCACTGCCCAAATAGTCACTGCTATAACACTTGGACAAGGATTAGTCTGAAGCCAGAAGCCCATAACTCAGTTTAGGTTTCCCACATGGGTAGTAGGGACTTAACTACCAGAACCATCATCCACTGCCCCAAAGAGCTAACATCAACAGAGAGCTGCAATCAAACGCTAAGCTTGCATTCGAAACTAGGTGTTCCAATACAGGATAAAGACATCGCAATAGAAATACTAGCTATTGAAGTAAATGTCCACCTAGTTTATTTTTCTCACTAGTTCCTGAATGCCCCATGTTAATTGGCACTTGGCAGTTGAAATGCCTATATTTTCTACTGTTTTATGGTATGTTCTAGGGATGGTCTATTATCTGATGAAATGCTTTTGCTAAACATTCTCAAAAATGTTCATACATTGTTACTCTCTTCCTTTTATAATCATTCTTGTTTATCTCAGCTGTCTGTATGTAATGTTGTTACTGTAACAGATATTCATTCGATTAAGCCAAAGTTCAACAAACTTTGTATTATATTATAGAATTGTTCTCAACATATGTAGACTACAAAATTAAACAGAAAAAATTGCACCATGAACTTATAAATTAACAAAGTAAATGAACAAAGAAACTACAGTGTCAAAAGGGTTATAATAATTATAGTTTCACTACAAAGAGTCACATGCTAAGACTCTTCAAATTTGATGCTGAAATATGAAGCCATTATGAATAAGCAATACGTTATCTGAAAGGAGTGAGATTCTACTCCAACACAGCTTAATTTGGGGGCCTGATGAAGTAGCCTAGCAGCTAAAGTCCTTGTTTTGGATGAGTCTAGATTCCAAATGGTCGCTGGTTCTAATCCTGGCAGTCCCACTTTCCATCCAGCTCCCTGGCTGTGGCCTGAGAAAACAGTCAAGGATGGCCCAAAGTCTTGGGACTGTGTACCTGTGTGGGAAACTCAGAGCCTCTGGGCTCCTGGCTTTGGATCAGCTCAGCTCCATCTGTGGCGGCGACTTGTGGAATGAGTTAATGAACAGAAGATCTTCCTCTCTGCCTCTCCTCCTCCCCATATATCTGAATTTGTGATTTAATTTGGGGACATGGATATTTGAATTTCATAAATTGCTCTCATGTCATTAAAATACCATTCTGTTCATTTTTAGAAAACATTAATAAAAACAATCTTACTTTTATCATCAGACAAAACCTAAGGGTAACATTTGGGGAGTGAACTGGTGGGAGTGAACCCTGCCTTCTGTTCTGTCTGTAAGTTTGTCTTTCAAATAATAATAAATAACTTTTTTAAAAAAAGAAAATGATGTCAGGTAATTGGACTAAAGAGTGTTAACAGTCTCAAAACATTACAGTTCTGAAGAAGGTAAGGTGGTCTTCAAAAACTGACAATAAATTAAGTTTTCTTAATGGTAAGAGAATTTAAAAGTTAACTACTTCCTTCCTTAACTTTTCTAACTCATTGTATCTCATTTTCCACCTTCTTGATTTCACAGATTCTTCATTAGACATGGAAACAATTATCTCCCACATCCAAAGTTCCAGTATAGTAAGCAATATTTGGTATAAAATCACTTTCTTTGCAATTTTATATGTCTTGCAAAAGTTACTCTGAAATTTTGCTCTGAGAATCATCAGTTTCACCAGACTAACAAAGTCCATGGAATAAAATCACCTCGCATCCTGCATGGAAACGCTTGCTCCTGAATGTTCACTGCAACACTGTCAAAACTAGAAATCTGCACACAATTCCAATGTTAATGGAGGAAAGATAACTTTCAGTTGGTTTATACAATAGAATGCTATTCAAAGTGGAAAAATGTTAAGCAAGTTGAATGAAAAAAATGCTTATTAAAATGAACATAATATTTGATTTATATAAAAGTTTAGAATATGCAAACTAATCTATACCGACAGCATCTCAGAGGGGAGGGGAACTGGAGTGGGCAAGAGGAAGCAATTACAAAGGGGGTGGAGACAACCTAGGAAGGTAACGCTACGTCCGTGCACTCAATTACAGGGATGGTTTCACAGGACTATATACGCATATGTTAATTTGCATAAGTCGCACACTTCTAAATGAATGTAGCATCTTAGTATATACCTGTTATACTTCAATAAACAATAAAAATTACAGTTATATTTGCCCACTTACTACCAATTGAAATTAAATATTATTTGCAATACTACAAATTTTGCTGTATTCCATGCTATTGCCCTACAACAATTCTACATCTTGCAGTATACTGTCACTACTTAAAAACGGTCACCATACAACTGTTAAACTTAGACAGAGACTTACTGTCTTGTTCCTATGCACCTTCACCACACACAGTGCCCCTCCATCCTGATGTGAATTGTATAATTGCTAAGAGAAGCAAAAGTAAAGTCAAATATCTAGTCTCTGGAAGAATATATATTTTAGCTTAGATAAGCATTGAATGTTAGCTAAGCTATCAGAATAATCTTCACAATGGGTTCAAAATTAAGTATAACATGTTTTTAAGGCCTCAGTTTCCTAAAAGGCATAGAATAAGTACCTAACCTGGCACCTCATAGGTATAATAAACAGGATCCCTAACGAATTCTTGCTTTAGGCCCTGAAATATAAACTGACAGCTGGAAAAGCCCATTGTACCTTAGAGACCTGCCTAACTTCTTTCCATGAATTCTTCTAAAATATCCTCAAAGATCTCATTCACCGGTATATTCAAAAAAATCCATTTCAAATTTTAAATAGATAGAAATTAAAGAGTTTAAAAGTCATATAATCTGATTATGTATGGACGGAATAATAATAAGATAAAAATTTTAAATTCCCCTAGGAGTCTATTTTAAAAAGAATGAATCTGTATTTGATGAAAATTTTCATAGTCACTTTAAGGCCTACACTTTCAAAACAAGAGGAGCTGTAGAGGCACCCTTTGGTGTCCCAGCTGCTCAGTTCCTATTCAGCTCCCTGTTTGTGACCTAGGAAAGCAGTGGAGGATGGCCCAAAGCCTTGGGACCCTGCAACTGCACGGGAGACCTAGAAGAAGCTCCTGGCTCCTAGCTTTGGATCTGCTCAGCTCCCGATGTTGCAGCCACTTGAGGAGTGAGCTGGCAGATGGACTTTTTTTCTGTATTCTTCTTTCTGGAAATCTGACTTTCCAATGAAAATGAATAAACCTTTTCAAAAGAAAAATGAAGTCCTTTACTTTCCTATTTTAAACATGATAACTTGAAGCCTTTGTGGGTGTACAAAATTGGTATAGTGAGAAAACAAATAAGAAAATGAGAATTAAAACATAGGAAAAGCTTACTTCAGTCTCTCTCTTGATCATGATGAGCACAGATAGAAGACAAACACATGTAATAAGATTTAAGAAGACAATTATCTATGTCACTCAGTTTTTCCAATTAGTATTCGTAAACAAATAAGCTTTGACTTCAGTATCCTTCCATAACTACAGCCTTCATTCACACTCACCTCAGTTGCTAAAAAGTCATGAATATTAAATAACTGACAGCAGGATGCTATGACCCATGCCTGAAGCAAGCGCCAGGTGTATAAGGAAGAGCACAGCTGTACAAAGAATAGGAGAGAGCTAATTAAATCCTGGAGAACTCATCTGCAGGGATTGAGATGCCCTCTGGCATTTGTAAACACTTGGCAAAAGTCCCTACTTAGATCTAGACTGTTCAGGACACTGAAGTGCTTGGGACCAGCCTGGTGTGCTTCTCTATGTCCACTATTGCATCAGGAAATGTAAAACCATCAAGGAACTTGACAGGTGTCATTTTACTCATATGGAAATGCTTTTAACAAATCTTAAAAAAAAAAAAGCGTTTTCCCTATTAGATCATATTAGACCATGAGAATGCTTCCGTCATTCCCTTCTTGTTAGTTGATAAGGAAGGTACGGAAAGGAGTGAATCTTGCCTTGAAGGACTGATGGTTTGGTTGGACAGCGCTGTGACATTTAAAGCATAATGCATTATGATGAACTGATGGACAGTTTAAGACTGGGAAACTAATAGTTAATTCAATTAAGTAACTATTTACTGTACTTTTATGAGTTGTTGGTTTCTATGTTTGATTCTGTGTATATAATGCTTTCCAGTTCAAATGGTTTCAAATTAAATGGTTTTATGATTTTCCAGAAAGCTTGGCTGGGCATGTTAATCAGGGTCAACCATTTTTTGTTTGTGTTTTTGTTTCTCACTTGGGATCTGGTAAATATTACTCCCTTCTCTGCTGCCTATAGCATTTCCTCGGAGAAGTCAGCTGAGAGTCTGATTGGAATACATGTATAACTTTTCTGACATTTCTCACAAGCATACTTATGTATCTTGTCTCTGTGTTCATCCAAAGAGAGCTTAGTTGTGTTATGCCATGGTGAGGATCACTTCTAGTAGAGTCTATTTAGGGTTCTCTTTGCTTCCTGCATTTGGTTCTCCTTTTTTTCTCCATACTGTAGAAATCTCATTTATTATTTCATTGAATGTATCTTTCTTTCTGAAGTTTTAGTTTTCATGATTCAGTTCCATAAACTCAGGTTTTCCCCCTCCACACTCCCTTCACTGTTATTTCCCCCCATATTATTATAATAGTACAGTCTTTCAGCAATGGTCACAAGTGCATTGTTTCGATATTTAAGTGCATCCTGACATTGTAGCTATGGAGAAAGGCAGAGTCCAGCAGGCTATTGTCAAGATGCATTTAACAGTTTCATTGGGAGCCCACTTTCATTCAATAGTGATTCACATTGCACTGCATCTTCACTTCTCGGTATGCTAATCTCCCTTACACAGTTCTTCTAGATGAGCACGTATATGTATGTTATGTATGTTTTCCTATATATCTATTGATCTTGTATTTGAATGAAGGTTGCCTTACACCAGAGAGAACACACAATATGAACAGTCATTTTTCAAAAGAACAAACTCAAATTGCTAACACACATGAAAAAATTCCCAAGTTCACCAACTATTAGAGAAACACAAATAAAAACTACATTAAGATTCCATTTAACTCCAGTGAGACTGGCCTACATTCAGAAATCTACCAACAAGAGCTGCTGGTGTGATGTGGGAAGACAGAGTGCTTCTTTTAATCCAGCTACTAATTCCACGTCTGCAAGAACTCCTATGACATTATGATTGATCTACTGATGGTGTCACTTAATTCTTAGATGGTTTACTCAGTTTCTCTGATATGTTTCTGATTGTGATTTTTCACCCACATTGGAGACCTGGAAGAAGCTCAGAATTCCTGCTTTCAGATCGGACGCACTCAAGCCATCATGGCTTGAGTGAATGATCAGTCAGAGGAGTTTTAGGTCTCTACATCTTTCTGTAAATCTATCTTTCCAATAAAAATTATTTTCTGAAGGTCTTCAATATCCTCATCCTCTAATTACATCTTTTAAAAATTTTTAAAGATTTATGTATTTTTATTGGGAGGTCAGATATACTGAGAGGAGGAAAGACCAAAAGGAAGATCTTTCATACAATGAGTTACTCCCCAAGTGACCACAACAGGCAGTGCTGCTCTGATCTGAAGCCACGAACCAGAGCCTCTTCTGGGTCTCCCACGCGGGCACAAGGTCCCAACCATCCGCGACTGCTTTCCCAAGTCACAAGCAGAGAGCTGGATGGCAAGTGGGACTTCCAGGACACAAGCCAGCACCCATATGAGATCCTGGCGCCTGCAAGACAAGGACTTTAGTCGTTTGGCTATCATGCTGTGTCCATCCTAAATGTAAAATGGAATTTTTTTTTTTATCCTTCATCCTGATTCTCTGCTCTGAATTCACTCCACGAAGCACACAGATCTTTTTTTTTTTTTTTTCTTGCCAGAACCTGCTGGTAGGTATGTCAGGGGATAATCCAGACCTATTTTGGATGGAACCAGCAAAATGCCAAATCAGTACTATTTCCCAAGTGGGACCATGAGACCAGTGAATGCAAGTTTCCCTTTAGCTTACTGCATGCACAACTTGGCATGATAGACACCCCTTCCTCCCACCAAAGGGTTTTGCTGCCATAGTCCAAATGGTGCCCTTTGTGCCACCTGTGTTAATGGTAGAGGTGTTGCATTTCAAGCCATATGGTCACTCTCACACCTGTGCACAAGGGCTGCTGCTCTGTTTCAGCTCCCAATTGCATTAAAAAAAAAGTGGGACCCACAAATCTATAGCTTTGCTCTCTGCCTGCTTTCCGTGATCTGCCCTTTTCTCCTATCAGTTGAGTTCACAGGTGTTTCTGTCACCGGCCTGTCCACTCACATCACCCAGGATCGTGTACTCTGCTTCTCCTCCACTAATTCATCCATTTTAACATGCCTTCACTGTATTCTGGCATCTTCTCTCTCCCTTAGACTTTATTTGAAATCCATTATGTAATTAATACACTTCTGCACAATGACCAAATGGGCATATATATTGATTAAAGATGTTACTAGTGATAATAAAATCCTCTATATCCTTGCTGACTTGTTCATGAGAATTCTGTTCATAGTAAAAAAAGAACTTAAAATCTCTAAATTTGAGTGTGAACCGACAGTAGCCCCATTTATTATCAGTTTTGCTTATTTCTTTTTTTTAAATTTTTTTTAAAGATTTATTTTTATTATTTTTTCATTGGAAAGGCGGATATACAGAGAGGAGAGACAGAGAGGAAGATCTTCCGTCCGATGATTGACTCCCCAAGTGAGTGCAACGGGCCGATACTATGCCGATCCGAAGCCAGGAGCCTCTTCCGGGTCTCCCACACAGGTGCAGGGTCCCAAAGCTTTGGGCTGTCCTCGACTGCTTTCCCGGGCCACAGGCAGGGAGCTGGAAGGGAAGCGGGGCTGCCGGGATTAGAACCGGCGCCCATATGGGATCCCGGGCGTGCAAGGCGAGGACCTTTAACCACTTGCGCCACCGCGCCGGGCCCAGTTTTGCTTATTTCTTTATGCTTTTTTTTTCTTTTAAAGTCATAGCTCATGAGATATAGGAAGAGACAGATATTTGCTCCTGAAATGGCCACAAATTAGTCACTGCAGCTATCACAATTGATAGATCAACGCTTGCAATATAGCAATGCTGGCTTAATTTAAAGCCCAGTTTATATAATAATAACCATAAACACATGAGTGGTGATGCTGGTTGATAATACACACCTGAAAGTAGTTTTAAAATGCTTCTGTAAGAGAAAAGATGATAGTTTTTCATTATGGAAAGAATAAAAATTTGATGCTAATGGATAAAAACTCTGGGAGGGGAAATTGGGGAAGAGTGTGATAAGCGGGGACTGAAGTCTTGTACTTACGAAAATGTTTCATGAAAAACAACAAAAAGTAAACAAGAATATCATGATAAGAAAATAAAAGTTTCTACTTATTTTTCAAATACGTAATAAATAACGTTTCTCATCTGCTTCCGCACTTCATCGCCCATTTTCTGTCTTGGACTTTAGTTACAGATCTCTACATTCTTGATTAAATACACAGACTCGTTTCTTATTTTATAGTATGATTTGAACTGTAATACTGCAATAAGGTGGAGCACTCCCCCATGGGGGGAGGGCAAGAGGAGGGAAAACGGGAACATCAGAGCCTATGAAACGTTATAAAATGAAATGCAATAAAAAAAATATATGTTAAAAAAAAACTATGGAGAAAACAAGGCTTCACTTTCTACAAAAAATTGTATGCTGATGTTGCTATTATCTATGATAAGGAGGACAGTTTTCTTTTCTATGAAAGTGTAAAGAAAAACATATTGCTAACCTGCAATTGCACCTCAAATTGTAAAAGTTAAGGCTACATTTCATGATAAGTCTTTAGTTAATATTGAAAAACTTGAGTGGAGAAGAGAAGTAGAAAATGTACTTCCTTGGCGGAAACATGTTACAGCAGAAGGCATTGAGCCTCTACAAGGCATCTTCCAAAACGAGGGAAGTAATAATTTTGTTACACAGCCTGATGGACAGCTTTACAACAAAAAGGTAGTGGAGAGGCAGGTTGTGTCTGTCTAGGAAAGAGCTGCTGTCACTTTGGAAATTGAAGTGAGAATGGAGAAAGGCTGCCATCCAGTCCATGCCTTCTGTTACAATGAAGTTTGTGTGTTCGTTTTTCGGAAATAAGATACCACCAAAGATCCTACATTCAAAAGCTGCAAAGGAGAGATGAAAGTATTAAGTATCGAAGAACAGATTGCCTATGGCACTATATGAATCCTTATACGAGATTTCCCCAAGCATTCTAGTCCTCAATCATTAAGCTATCATTGTGAGTCTCTTCCCATTCAATAAGTATACATATATTTGATGTATTTCATAGGAAGTTAACTTTTTATGTATCACAGTCTGATGATTCTATCTTATCAGTTATTATTAGGACACATACACATATATGTATAGTATACTACACATATTAGGTATTGTGTATATATATATATCTATATTTTTAAAAAGATCTTATTTAAGAAGAGGTAAAACTAACAAAAAAATTTAAAATTCACGAGATAGAGTTTCCACTGATCTTTGTTGGTGAAATGTGTCTCCTATAGGCAACAAATAGATGTGTTTTTTTAAATCCAGTCTACTAATCCATGATGTTTGATTGATGAGTTTAAACCATTTACATTCCTTGACCATAGGATGTTGTACTCTCTGCCATTGTCCATGGCCACAATGATGGACATATGATTGTGTATGAAAAACTATACTATAGTAATGATATAGGGGAACTCAGTGAGTGGAGGACGGTTTTAGGGAGAGAATAAGGGAAATCCCAGGGCCTACAGAACTGTATTATAAAATGATAATAATAAAAAGAAGTAAAATAAATAAATTTAAAAAATATGTATCTATATATTTTTAAATTCTGAGTTACAGACAGAGAGGTGGAGAGACAGATGGAGAGATCTTCTATCCACTGCTTAATTCCCCAGTTGATCACAGTTACTGGTTTTGGGCCAGGCCAAGGCCAAAGTTAAGAGGCAGAAATTTCATCTTGTCTCCAATGTTGACAGTAGGGGTCCAACTGCTTGGGCAGTTTCTGCTGTTTTTTTCAAGGCCATTACTGGGGATTTGAATGGGAAATGGAGACTAGAAACCACAAATATCCTGGCATTACAAACAATGGATTCATACACTATACCACAATGCCAAACCCTAACAAATTAGTCTAAAGTAATTTTTGCAACATAATCATATGAACGTAACAGCCTGGTTTCTAATGGACATTAAGCAAATATACACTCCCATCATCTCTATGAATACTTGCTCAATATTTGGTGTTTAAAATAGAGATATTCACTTCCACAGAGCACTTGCTATTTTAAGCAGTGATAGATCCATACTTATAGAACAATGATGGATGAGTGTGAAAAAGACATTCAGATAGAAAATAGGAAAGCACAGGGTACCGATGGCAATCCGTGTTTCAGTACCACAATTTTGCTGACTTCCAGCTTTGACGTTGGCCAGGATTTGTATAAATTTTAATGTATAGACTTCATTATTCTCTGGTTAGAAAATCAAAATACCACAGACAATATATGTTCCCTGGAAATTGAGCACAAGAAATTCTTCTGTCTTCATTAATGTGTTAATGAGCTAGGTCAGATGTTTATAGCCTTCCATTAAATTAGAGAACCCTGTAGTCAACTTGACGTCCTTTTTCTAAAGTTCATTAAAATATAATCCTTACTAATTCAATTGAACATTACTTATCTTTTGCTGGGATACCACTACTACTACAGTTAATAAGTTACTTAGGAGAGAGGGAAAAGTGCTTGACTACATGTCTGCTTCACAGGTGATCAGCATTATTGCAATATTAGCTTTCCTAGGCTACTAGAACATGTTACGACTGGAAGGAAACAGTACTCTAAAGAATTACTTCTACACTTGTGAAAAAGATTACCTACTGACAATCTCTCAGACATTTAAATTTTTGCTTTTGCTTTAAACATCCCACTATAGCTAGACAAGACTCTCTCTTGCCAGAATAATACATTTCATTTTAACTTTTCACCATTCGTATTGGGAAACTACCTCAAATTCTATTAAAATTCAACCCATGAGCTGCACGGATCTTAGGTTGAGCCCAAGGAAAAATTTAGGGCCATCATGGTGTATCCCTTTAATTTGCTAGTTATGGAAATCGGGGAACGATTCCAAATAAAAGCATCTACCTCCATACACAGGTTAGACACTGAGAATTGAAACCACCTTTGCCCTCCCTATACCACAGATTACCATAACATGACTGTATCATTACATTGATTTCATTTGCATATCAATATTTCAGGAGACTTTTGACCAGTCATTAACTTTATTTTCCATTAGAAAAACTTCCCAAAAGTTCATGAATATTTCAACAAAACCCTTGCCTTGTAGCTTTACTCACTCTTACTACTATGCAATGCTGCTTCTCCAGTTCTAATCAAATTGCTACTCAGACGTATCTGATATGCAACAAACCACAAATTCTCCACTGCATTCTTCTTTGATTTCCCTGCTCTGGCACTACTAGTGTTGGCCAAATGATACTCTTCTCTGTGGCAAGTTATAAATTCTCCTTTGTTCTATCAACATGTTATGTTGCGGGTATAGCAGGAAAAGCATCGGTTTATGGAAGAAGGAATCATATTTGTCAATAAAAAACAATGTTACTCATCCACGTAACAATGACTTTGTAAACTGTTTTGTCTTCTTATCTCAACCAACACTGGAAACATGATCATCTTACTGACAACTAAAATATGTTAGATAATGAGATGAAATGTTCATTTTTCTCGGTAGTTAAGACAATTCATTGTTAAGTAAAACATAGCTATGAATATTGTAGGTACCAAAGGAAATTTTTTCTTCACTCTTTAAGAGTTTTAGGCATTAAATCTCCTGAAATAAGCTGGCAAAAAAGAATAAAATTATGAGTGTGCCTGGCAGCTTTAGGAACTTCAGTTTCCAGCCTGGCACAGTAGCCTAGCAGCTAGTGATCACCTTGCACATGATGGGATCTTATACAGGCACCAGTTCTTATCCCTGAAGACCTGATTTCTATCCAACTCCCTGCTTGTGGCCTAGGATAGCAGTGGAAAACAGCCCAAAGCCTTGGGACCCTGCACCCATGTGAGAGACCCAGAAGGAGCTCCTGGCTCCTGGTTTAGGATTGGCTCAACTCAAGCCCTTGTGGATGCTTGGGTAATGAATCAAAGATCAGAACATCTTCCTCTCTGTCTCTCCTCTCTGTATGTCTGACTTCCCAATAAAAATAAATAAATCTTAAAAAAAAACAGAGGAACTTTAGTTTCCAACTTTTCAGCGAGGTTCAGAAACTCCAACTCTTTGCATAAGATTGAGGGAGAAATAAAATGTAACCAATTTGAATAGATAGTAAATGATTTTAGAGACATATTTATAAATGTAATGACTGATTCACAGAATATGTCCTTTCAAAATGTTTAGCTTCAAAAGATCAAGTTCCTTTAGAAACAGTCCAGTTTGCACACTCCCAAGAATATATGAGATATGCAGTTGTTTTTTTTTTTTTGGAAACTGCCGGAAAAAAATTGCCTTTGGAAAATTCATATTTAATTTCTCATTACCTAAATTTAAAAAATGTTAACGCGGTCCTCTGACGATGCCTTGGGCTTTGTCTGAAGCACTCTACTGCTGTCCTCTGCTGTCCTCTGTGTCCCCTTGCTTGTCGTAACGGTCATCCTCTTTACTAACACATTGATGCCAGCATCCAGGTAAATCAATTGCTGCCTGAGTGACAATCAATTGCTGATTCTTGGTGATTTCACAGGGTGATCCTCTGAATATTGTTCACAGTCACAAGAAGCAGCTGAATCGGGGTGTCTGATACACAGGCCAATATCCTTGATTAATACAAATAAAAAAATAAACCTTTAAATACTGGAAAACCATCATTGCTCTACTTACAACTACTTACAGCTACTTACAAACTATAATTTAATACAAATAATTAATGTATGGCGCATATAAAATCACAAAATACTGAAAGACAAGATACTACATGCTGTAGGCAAATATCAATTTTTTTTAAGGAATGATGTGTTTTGAGAATAAAATTTTGCCAAGGTGTTTTGTGTGAGGGGCAGCTGTGAGCAAAAGCTGAAGCCATCCAAGACAAACGTTTTTCTTGAGATAACTGGTTTATAAATCAGAGTCATTAAGAAAAGTCACCAACAGTGAGAGAAAGATAGAGACAGACCAGTACCAGAGGTCTGTGAATGGAAAACTGCAGAAAATATTGCAGTCACAAGGTCAGAGATGGGCAAGGTCCAAGCCCCAGGTGAGAGCCACACATTCCAAAGGTAACTGGCTACGTTTTCTACGCTCCTTTCTTGGCACACAATGATTCACCCAAGGACCTCCTGGCTGGGATTAGTCAACAAAAAAACCCATAGGTGAATGAAGCTGATATGAAATAGGGCTCCCAAATGAATAAAAGCTGCAGGGTCGGGCATTGTGGTATTATTATTATTATTTTTTTTTTTTTGCCCTACAAAACCAGCTCTCTGAATAACTTTTTGTATCTTTCTTTTCTCATTGTCCCTCTTCACATCCTGGTTCATGGTACGTGGATCACAGTAATAGATAATCCAGTTCAGAAACAATACAGAAGTAGAAAAGCGGCTTCATACCATGGTCAGTATAAGTTATGACTATGTGTTAGGAGGTTACATTGTGCCAATGGAAAAATGTGCAAGCAGCACATATTAATCTAAAACATTAAATGAATTTTTAAATGGAAAAAAGAGGTGTTGTGAGAAAGTAAGTAAAGCCACCACTTGCAATGTCATCATGTCTTATAATACTGTCCTGTGCTTTGGACATGGCATTTCAGATCCAGCTCCCTGTTAATTGCCCGGGGAAAAGGAGTTGAAGATAGTCTCAGTGCTTGGACCAATGTCATCCATGTGGGAGGCCTGTATGAGGCTTTAGGCACCTGGCTTTAGCCTGGCCCAACATTTGTGGTTGCAACCCTCTAGGGCATGAGTCAGAGGATGAAAGATTTCTCATTCTCTATAACTCTCTCTGTGTCTTTCCAGGAAATAAGTCTGTTAAACAAATAAAAATTAAATAGAAAAAAATTTATTCATCATTAACAGGTAGGATTCACCCCACGGATGAAGATATGAATATAAATATGATACAAGACACCAACAGCATAAAGGATACATATACGTATATATATATATATGTATGTATAATCATCATAGTAGATATAGAAAACACATTTGATAAATCCATCATTTCTTGATGATAAAATCTGTAGATAAGCCTAATTCAGGAGACATGTACTTCGATCTGACTTAGACCATATGTAATTCAATAGCTAATACTACACTGAATGAAAAAAAGTTGAGACTGCTCTAATGGCAGCAAAACTAGGATATCCAATTTTGTCACTTTTCTTCAAAACCATTCTGGACATTCCAACCAAAGTAATGAGCCAGGGGAAAGGATTTAAGGACATTTACATTGAAAGGAGTAATCTAAATTTTCATTGGAACATGTCATGCTCTTATATTCTAATGAAAATATTGGTAGGGCTAGTAAACAAATTCAGGATAGTTGGAAAATGCTGAATCAGTATCATTAGTATAGAGCAATAGTGAAAAATCAAAAAGAGAAATCAAGAAGGCTATCCCATTACAAGAAATAAAACAACAAACAAGCAAAACATCAAGTACTATATTTAACCAGAAATAAAAGAACTTGTTTTTTTTTTTTTTTACAAAAATCAGGAAACAATGAGGAATGAAATTAGACATAAATTATGGAAAACCACCTTATGATCATGGATTAAAATGATTCACTTTTGGGCTGGCACCACAGCTCTATAGGCTAATTCTCTACTTCCAAGTGCTAGCATCCCATATGGATGCTGGTTGGTGTCTTGGCTGCTCCAGTTCCAATCCAAATCCCTACAAAAGGAGCACAGCATGGCCTATGAATGGCCTGCAGACACATGGGAGACACAGATAAAGCTCCTCACTCCTGGCTTTGGATCAACTCAGCTCTGACCATTACAGCCTTCTGGGGAGTGACTAGTGGATGAAAGATCTTTCTCTCAGTGTCTCTTCTTTTTTCTGTAAATCTGTCTTTCAAATAAAAATCAAATAAATCCTTTAAAAAAAGTCATCATTATGGCTAAATGATTTATTCTATCCAAAATGACTTATAAATTCAACGCAATCCGTATTAAGATATTCTGCCAGCTCTACTTTCAAACAAGGGATGATCTCCCAAGGAAACTGTTGAATTTATCCAGACAATAAGAGGCTGGACTCTATGTGTGGTACATGAAAGGATCATAACTGGATATAAACTGTACTACTGCAAAAATGTGGAGGAATCCAACATGGGTGAAGAGCATGGGGAAGGGTTGGAGGAATCTCAGAGCCTATGAAATTGTGTCATAAAATGAAATTAAAAAAAAAGAAAGAAAAAATAAATACCAATGACATGTTTCAAAGAACCAGGAACATCAACACCAATGTTTGTATAGAACTAAAAAAATAAAATAAATAAAACAATAAACACTACACTAACTTATTTCAAAATACGCTCCAAAAGCATAGCTATTAAAAGACATTGGTCTTTGAATAAAAACGTAAAAAATAGACCGATGCAATAGAATAGAAAATATACACATAAGCTAATATGTCCACAGTTGACTGCTCAACAGAGTAAATGGGATAATATTTACTATAGAATGGAGGATAATATTTACTAAATGTGCAGTTAACAAAGATTAATATGAAGTTTATAAAAGTAAAAATATACATGAAAGCAACTCAATCTACATAAACAACTCCATATAGCAAAAACAAAAAAAAGAAGAAATAATCTGATCTAAAAGTAGGTAAGAGCTCTAAACAAACATCTTCAAAGGAAGATATGCAAAAGGCCAATAGATAAATGAAAGGATACTGAGCATCACTAATTATCAGGGAAAGTGAAACCTCGCCCAAGTTAGATTTTTAGAAAAACTTAACAGATAGCAACTACTAGTGAGAATATGAAGGGGAAAAGATAAACATTTTACACTACTGGAAAAGTGCAAATTAGCACATTTCCCTTGTAGAAAAACACTACCTTATGCTCTTTACAATATTAGAAATAAAATTATCTTATGATTCACTTATTCCACTATGGTATGAACAAAGGAAAAAAATCAAAACACATTTTCTCTGTCAAATTTATTGTAGCACTATTCACGAACACAGGATATGAAACAATCTATGAATTCGTCATCTGGCAAAGAGAATGGAGCATAGAACAGATACAAAAGAATGCCATTCTATGAACCCCCAACAATGCAATTGCTTCAGGTGCAATAGCACAGGTAGAACTGCAGGTCTTTATGTTAAGTGAAATAACTCAGACACAGGGAAGTATTGCAGGATATCACTCATCTGTGGATTCTAAAAAACGTAGATCTCATAGAAGTTGGAAGTAGAACAGTGGTGGTCACAAACAAGGGAGCAAAGAGGAATACAAAATATGCAGAATTGATAATTTATGGGTTCACAGGAGCAATATATTCTTGATGAATATAGACAACAAATACTATACAATTGAAGAAACTAGGAAAGAGTTTTAAACTATTTCTACAATTTCTACATTAAGATGAAAAGGATTTGAAGATACAGATGTTTATGTACAAAAACATTATCACTACACACACACACACACACACACACACACACACACATGTCTATATTCTCAAAATCCAAAATGCAACTTTGAATATGGTGTAAGTTTAAAGTTCATGGTCCAACACTACAATATCTGGATCAACCTTAGAATTTGAGCATATCGACTGTTACCTCCCTTGGATTGGGCATTGTGGATGCTATTAGCCTGACTTAAAAGTTTTTTATGCTACACATAATATATGAATAAGTGTAGAAGTTCTAAACATTGTCATGTTGTTTCCATAGAGAATCTACTTCTGCAGTGTACTCGACCAAGAATGTCTTTGATTTCTTCATGACCCTAAACCACAACTCTTTTATCACAAACATTCTCAGACTGATTGTAGCTTGTCTTAGCTTTTAGAGCCTTAAAAATGGCTTTCTTTCCTAACACTCTTGTTAAAGCTTCCTTTCATATCGAAAGGAATATATTTGATGGAGAAGAGGATTGACCCTATATGGGTTTGGTTGAAACATATTAGATGATAGTAAAATTGCCCTTGTAGCAAGAAAAAGAACAAAACCACTCGCCCTCACAAATTTTCTTAGAAAAGTCCCCACAGTTTTTATTAACACCTTTCACGTATGTGGTGTCAGGCTTAAATCCTTACTTTTACACGAAGGCAATCGCTATGCTGTAATTATCACCAGCGCTGAAGTAGGGGACACCCTTCCCCAAAAGAGCTGCATCTCTTTTACTGCAGTGAAGAAATTCCTTGGCTGAGCCACAGTTATTTTGACGCTGTCCCTGGTAATAGCTGCCTAGCAAAGGTAATTCGCTGAAGTCCACTTAAGAGAATTACTAGTAAAAGAATAAAACATTTATTGAAATCAATTCTCTTAGCCCCAAACCTCTCAATTATAACTGTAGCTGTTAAAGAAATTGCTGCTGCTGAATGAATGAATAAAACAGATTTTAAACAGGGATCTCTGAAAAGCCTTCAATTCTAGTCACACTAGGATTACTCAAATGACCACTCAACACTCTTACTTCTTGACACTTGAACTCCATGGTAAGTTTGAATGAGGACTAAGCAGAGAAAAATGTAGGAAATACCAAAAGTGTAGAGGGTGCCTGCTGTTCAAGGAATAAGTACTCGCTCCCAAAGGAGAAACTGGAACTACCATGGTTACAAGAACAGCATCTTTTGTGTTCTTTGGAAGACCAAAAGTAGGTAACTCAGTAAATAATTAGTCATGAAAATTGATTCGCCATTTCAATGTATTTACTGGAAACATTTTCTTGATAAGCATACATACAAAAAAGGAGGATAGAAGAAGTGCAATTAGAATGTAAAACATATACTTAAAATTATGTCAAATATAAAAATGTATATAAAATATTAACTGTACATTTGAAAATATATTAAATGCATTCATAGTACTATGAATCAGCAAAAATTCATATGGGAAAAGATTGTGCATCTCTCATGGTTGTCTGGGAAGTCTCAATGGAGGAAGTCGAAGTAGAATTGAAGGCATTCTCATACTCATTTCATTTCTTATACTCTACTATCCTTTGGCATTCCCATACAAAGTTAGTTATGTTTTCCTAGTGACCTAGGCACCTTATCTGAATGTTCTAAAATGTTCACCAGATTCTCAAATGATCTGCCAAATTTATTTTGCCCTTTTCAGAAGCAAGGATAACATTTCTCTGGAAAAAAAAATACGCTTTCTGCTCATACATTCTACGACTTGACACCCAGCCCTATTATCAGTTGGTAAGATCCAACATAATACATAACACCATCTGGGGTTCCTACAAGTGGTGCAGCTGGCTAATCCTTCACTTTGTGGCGCTAGCATCCCATCTAGGAGCTGCTTCTTGTTTCTGCCCCCATCTGATCCAACTCTCTGCTCATGGCCTAGAAAAGCAGCAGAGAATGGCCTGAGGTTTTGGACCACTGCACCATGTGGGAGGCTTAGAATGAACTCTCAATCTCTGGCTTCGAATCAACTCTCCTCTGGCCACTGCAGCCATCTGGACAGTGAACCAGTGGATTGAAAACCTTCTCTATCTATCCTTCTCTCTCTCTGTAAAATGCTGTCCTTCAAATAAAAACAAACATTTACAAGATACCTAATACAATATGTGATTAGTTAGCTCGCTTAATGACTTCAAATGACAATAGCAAAACTTACCTCATAAATTTCCTGTATTGGATGATTACATTCATGTAGTTCAAGTCCTGACTCATAGTAATTGCTCATTAATGCTATCTATGTTGATTATTTTTCCTATAATATTTTATCCCAACACCTACAATAGTACTCAACTAAAGGAGAAGATTCAATTAGTATGTCATAAATGAATTGATGTGTGAAGTGAGAAAGACTTGGCAGTCTAAAACAAAGTCATTCTTTTTATAAGATTCATTCTTCATTTTTTGAAAGGAAGAGTGACAGGAAGCTGGCCACACACACAAAAAAGATTTTCAACCCTCTGTTTTATTCGTCAATGGCATATGGGTATTGGGGCCTAGTACTCCAGCCATCTGCTGCTCTTTTCCCAAGAGCATTGGCAGACAACTAGATTAGAAGTGGAACAGCCATGACTGACACTCTGAATGGAATGCTACCTTCTTAGGCTGCAGCCCAGACCATGGCACAACAATGCCAGCCCCAACAAAACATCTGAAAGAAAATAGGATATGAACCATGGCACTGTACAAATTCATGAAAGACATAGTATTTAATTCATATTTTTCTTCTGATTTATCTTAGTATATCAAGGCAAAACATATAGGTAGGTACATAAAATACTGGACAAAGCATTCAATATTTTTTTAAAAAAAGGTAATACATGTACATTAATAAATAAGCTTCTATGAATAAACACCCACCATGTACCTCATAATCCTGATCTTGACAATTTTTAGATACATTATCACAGGGGCTGGCCTGGTGGCTCAATTGGCTTATCTCTACTCCTCCCACTTGGAAGTGCCAGCATATTGTATGGACAATGGTTCATGTCCTTTCTTCTCCACTTCCCATCCATCTCCCTGGATACGGCCTAGGAAAGCAGCAGAGGATGGCCCAAAAACCTTTGGTCCTTGAACCCCCATGGGAAACCTGGAAGAAGTGCCTGGCTCCTGGCTTCAGATCAGTTCCTCTCCAGGCACTGAGGCCATTTGGGGAATGAATCGAGGAACGGGCTTCCTTCTAAGAGCGGCTGCAAGGCCAGAGGCAGGTGTTAGAGGCCAGGAATTCTCCCAGGTATATTTGCAAGCACATGGATCAGAAATAAAGCAATCATAACTTCGACTGCTGCCCATACAAAATGCTAGTACACGGGTGAAGGTTATGTCACAATGCTGGAACCACAGGCGAAGGCTATGCCACAATGCTGGAATGTTCGATTTTTCTGTTGATTTCTTCTACAATCCACTGTTTATTCACGAATGTGTTTTTCTGTCTCCAGGTGATTGCATGTTTTCTGTATTTTCTTATATGTTAATCCCCAGCTTCATTCTAAAAGACGTTGAATGTGATGCAATAATGTATAATGGTGATTGTAAGGAGCTAGGTATGTATAACATGGGGCCTGCTAATCAGATTGGGTCAGCCTGAAGCCAAGAGCTTGGACCTCCATCTAAATCTGTAAGCTGGATGACAGGGTCCCAAGAACTTAAATCAGAATTTCCTCCTGCTCAGTAGGCATTAAGAAGAAGCAGAAACCAACACTCTTATAGAAACACAAGCATTCCTACTGGTGACTAAGCATTGTACCTGCACCAGCCCTCTCCCCAACAGTTGAGAGCCTGGCACAATAGCCTAGTGGCTAAAGTCCTTGCCTTGAACGTGCTAGGATTGCATATGGGCACCGATTCTAATCCTGGCAGCCTCGCTTCCCATCCAGCTCCCTGCTTGTGACCTGGGAAAGCAGTCGAAGATGGCCCAGAGTATTGAGACCCTGCACCCTTGTGGGAGACCCGGAAAGAAGTTCCTGGCTCCTGGCTTCGGATCAGCGCAGCACTGGCCGGTTGCGGCCACTTGGGGAGTCAATCATCGGATGGAAGATCTTCCTCTCGCTCTTCTCCTCTCTGTATATCTGCACTTCCATTAAAAAAAATAAATAAATCTTTAATACAAAACAAACAAAAAAGCCTGGAATTTGAATACAATAAATAGTAGTCATTACAAACAGTCTCAGCTAGTTTTAAAAGTAGACTTCGAATACGATATCTAGATTTCAAATCCAAAACTTTAAGATCATGCTGCTGCCTCCCTTCCATACTAACTTATGATTCAACAGGCAACAGCTTCCTGGATTGCAATGTCTGTGTCTCTCAAACCCAGCCTTTAACAAAGCAATCGATTTGACATCATTAACCATTAACCTTTCTGTTTTCTAGTTAGAAGGGGTCACAGAGAGAACGGATTCTATGGCTTTGTGGTGGTGGAGACGTGCCAGTACAGTTACACTCCTCCTGCTCCCTAAGCTGGCAGCTGAATCTGCAGATGACAAAGAGAGTGGGGAAGACACCCCTGGTCACTAAGCCACACGTGTACCTCAGGTAACTGGCAGTCAAATGAGGCTGGGAAGGTCAGCCCAGCCTGCGTGCGTGTTGATCCTTTCTAGGGGAAGGGAAACTGAATGACCTACTGGAACGGCCCCATTTAAGACAAGAGCTGCCAGCATGGATCTCTCATTCAACGCTCTGCCTTCCAGCTCTGCTGATCATTTTGGGAATCTAGCGAATGACTGAATGGTCATGGCAAAGTTGCCGCCTCTAAAATCACGCTTTCTGATTTCTTCACAAAGTGATGACGACTGCAGATACAATTCTCAGAAAACAGTAACAGGACTTTCTCCCCCTCCACGATGTTGTCTCCCACTAACTTACAAATTAGTCTTCTTTTTACTATTGCATAATACTCAACTGGAAACTTGAAAAACTTGCTTCCTCTATATCTGTAATTCCCCATGACTAACCAATCTCTTTCCCAAATCCTGTCTGATGAAATATTAAAATCCAAACAAGTGAAAATATGTATTAAGAATTAGGCGAAAAATTTAATATAAATTTGTACTTTACATTTGTAAAATGAAAATGAAAGTAAGATGTAGAAACACACAAAAATAAAAACCTAGGGATATCAAGCTCACTTCATTAAAGACTCTTCCTCGCTGGAAAGTCTTAGAGTTAAAATTACTAGTTTTGAAATAAAAAAAAACATTTTTGAGATAATTAAATTTTCATACTCACATAACACCAACAGGAAAAATTTCAGACAAGAATGTTAGTTATTTGGTTCTGAATATGTTTCAGCCACAAACACAGAACTATTGCTGACTGGGATTAAGAATATTTCACTTTGATGTTGAAATTGAGGGGGGAAATGTGCAAATATTTATAGGATGCTTTTCCTATGGGTCAATTCTTACACCAAAAGCATTGTGAGACCTAAGAAAATTGAAAGAACCTGCAGTGAATCTCCCTTTGTCTTGATTGAGGTAACTCCTCACTCAGGCAGAGCAAAGGGATAAAGCTCATTATTCACCCTAATATCTGAATAGGCCAGATAGGAAAGGTATTCCTGTGAATTTCCTAAGCTTCAGATAGGAGAAAAATTTGAATTTCCTGGAATTCTAGGGAGACAGCAATGATATACAATAAAAGTATTAGAAAGGGAGAGAGATGAGGGGAGAGAAAGAGAAACATTGTCCGTATTGTCCATTCTTAAACATTATGTTTGTAGTCTTTACAATGGAGCTAAAAAAACATGAAGAATCAATTGTTTTTAATCTAATATGGTTTTTAAAAAGATTTGTTTTTATTGAACAGTCAGATAGAGAGAGGGATAGAGAGGAGGAGAAACAGAGAGAATTATCTTCCAGGTGATGTATCACTCCCTAAGTGATGCAACGGCAGGTGCTGCACTGATCTGAAGCCAGGAGCCAGGAACCTCCTCCAGGTCTCCCAAACGGGTTCAGGGTCCCAAGGCTTTGGGTCATCCTTGACTGCATTTCCAGGCCACAAACAGGGAGCTGGATGGGAAGTGGAGCTGCCAGAGTTAGAAGCTGCACCCATATGCAATCCTGGCACTCTCAAAGTGAGGACTTAGCCTCTAGACCATGGCGCACTCTAACATTTTTTATAAGGAACATGAGATTGACAAGTTGTTAAAGAATAGGCAAATTGAGACAGTGCTACATAAAAAGCAAATCAAGGGAGTCGGCTGTGTAGAGTCAGTTAGCAGAACTTGATGCATGCTCTGTGCTCAGTGTAAATCTCCCCTGGGTTTGGGAAATCACTTAAATGTCAGAATGTTACAGAAAAACATAGACGGAGAAAGCAGTGTACCCATTGTCACAAAAGATCCCAGAAATCCAAATGTTGCTTCCTTTAAAATATGCCATAGGGAACTTGGTGAGAATTTTTGAGAAATATCTTTGTGATTTGGTCTACAGGTAATTCGAAAAGAGATTAAACTGGCCACCTCTGGGAGCATAACTCAATGCAATGTGCCTGCCTGTGCTGGAAGTTATTGCTGGAAAAAGTCCAAGGAAGTTTATAAACAGGAATGCTAGGAGTCTGCCTCTCTCAGGCTTGTCTATCTCTGTACATGGTTATTTCAGAAACAAAAAAGACAAAAGTGTTAATGATGTAAAATTAGCCCCAGGACTTACTGCTAAAAAACACATGTTGTGAAATAAGCATATGTTTCTTTCAACAACAGTCCATTTGCACTGGTCGCACATACCACATTCCAGAATGCACGTTCAACGCACTATTTTTGCTTCCTCCACGTTAGAAGCCGTCGTCGTTTTAATTTGGTAAGCTTAAAAAGAATCTGATGAATGGTCCTGGCTAAGTATCTGCATCTGGTTATCAAAAAGCCATTTGAGTGAAACACCAACAGATATAAGGCGATAATACTTAACTGTTGCTAATATTTTTGGCCAATCGAGTTTTCTTTAGACTTTGGTAAATTTGAGCACTGGCGAACTGATCTCTAAGGAATTTTCCAACATTAATTCATTATAAAACTACAGGAGTGGTATAAGTTCCTAATGAATGATTAAATATGTAAGTACTGTGAAAATGAATATGTACTCAGCAAACTAATGTTACAAAACTCATCTCATGAAGTTCATTCAAAACATATTGAAGTGATCAGCGTCATGGGAAGAAATTGAACAGAAATTTTACTTCTTGACTACGGATGTACAAAACATGTTCATGGCCTATTTTCACCACTTGGCCTTTCAAACACAGGCAATTAATGTTATTGTCAATGTCTAGTGTGACAGGCGTGCAGTCTCTAAAGATAGTTTAAAAAAAGGACTTTATGACAAATCATGTACAGCTACAGGAATCAACAAGCATTCTCACATTTAGTTACTTTGTTCAGAATGAAAAAGGAAGCATGAACAAATGATTGGGATTGTATCCACTGCTTGTCCATCTAGCACTGTGTCTCCTCATGCCCACTTCTACTTTGCCTTCTGCCTCTGTCTTACTGTTATCACCATCACAACTGAGCAAGGTTAACAATATAGATACTGTGCAGTTTCTCACTGCCGTCATATGCTCCAATGGGATTTAGACATGCTCTCATATTGAGGGAACATTTGAATGATATTTGTGTGCTGCACAGTCAGAAAAAAACAATGTATCTGCACTGTCTTTTATGATCTCCCAAAAGCCAGCTAATCATAATATAAGAAGAATTTCTAATGGACATAGATAAATCCAAGTATTGTCAACCTACTCCCATGGAGACTTAAATGGCTCCATTGGCTCATTCAGGCTCTCCTTTTCTCTTTGATCTTGGTAGCTTCAATTATCACATGTCAAGTATACTTGAATTCCAATACCATAAAGTTATAATGATGAAAAACTTTGAATAGTAAGAGGTAAATGTTAGAGTTGGGAAAAAATAAAAAATATATGCTCTCACTCACACACCAAAAAATAATCCCTAGGAAGTAAGGTTTGTCATTAGAAAATTCCTAGGGAGCTTTTAGTGCCATGGGTTGTTAACAGCTCTGGGCCAAAGCAATAGATACACTTTATTTTCATTTGATCAGGTGTCAGTGGCAAAAACATAGATGGCAACTAGGAGTGAAGACTTTGCAGGTTGTCAAATTTCTTGAAGAAAATTGGAGATAGTTGGTGGGACAGTCAGGAGGGAGTGACAATCAGAAAACTTCACAAAGGAGGCAATTGACCTGGAGAAAAGTACCATGTTAGCAGTGGAATCTACAGAACGACAAAGCCAATTAAAGCATGACCTGCCTTTGGAGTGTTGAGAAGTACATGTAACTGAAGACTCAGGAGGTAGACATGGATAGGTAAAAGAAAACAAACTCTTTAGAATGTGGTAATCAGACTGACGAATGAAAAAAAAAAATCCAGTAAAGCTACTCATCGCACAGATTGACCATAAATCACTATAAGAATGGAGGAGAATCATAATCTTATCAGGGAACTAGGTCAGGAGAACAGTGTATTGTGCAGGCATTCATAGTGGTGAATGTAATGGTGTGATCTCCTTCAGCACCCATCATATGGGTCAGCAACCGGTAACAAAGAAAACGCATAACAGATTTGTTTAATCCAAGTGTTACACAGGAGCTAACATTTTGGAGCAGCAAATTAACCTGCTCTTTCGTATGCCCACATCCCATTTTGGAAGGCCAGTTCACCTCTGTTCCAGCTCTTGGCTAACATAACTGGCAAAGCAGCCAAAAATGAACCAAGTGTTTAGGCCCCAGCCATACAAGTGGTAGACCTAGCTATTGTTCCAGGCTCCTGAATCCAGGCAGAACACTGAAGTCATTTAGAGGTGAAGTAATAGATGAAGGGTCCCTCTCCGTGTGTCACACCTGCTTTTAAATAATCTGTTTTTTTTTCTTATAGAAGGAGCGCAATGCAATTCAAGATGGTGGATAAGAATGATCAGTGAAACTAATGACACTTGTGTTTCCACAAATGATAGAAGGATTGAACATAACCAAGAGCTTTGCAGCTCTCTGAGGAAACAGATGACAACGGGTACAACAGGGATGGTTTGCGTCCAGCCAATGACATTGGAGCCAAATGGAAACAAAGAAAAAGAGGTCAATGAAACAAAATTAACTCCACATTAGCCTGTAAGATAAACTCTGCCAGCAAAATGGATTTATAAAATACACAAATGAAGACTCAATGAGAGAGTGATAGAGAGATAATGAAGTAAAGATTGTGATTATTCATTAAAACGAGTTTTAAATTAAGCAGAACAGAAATAGATTATTTCTTCATAGGTTAATTGGGAGGAAAGTATAGGTGAGGGGAAAAGAAGAGGTAAAGGAAAAGTACATCACCATTGAGTTACAACTCATTCTAAAATTTATTCCAGGAGAAATTTAGACATGAAAGGGTCTCAACTATGTTGCTTACTCCTCACTTATCATTTCTTTAACTGAACGTATTGTTAACAATTACCTTGAAAACCTTGACAACATTTCTGCTCAATATGATGCTGTAACCTGGATCCAAGCCATATGGTCCTTCATGCACTTGTACTACAATCTCTCAATAAGCCAAATAGGTAACTGCAGCATTCTAAAGACTGAATTATTCAATACGAATGACAGAAAAAGACTCTTTAAAGATTGTTATTTGAGGATAGTACAGAACTATAAGGGAAATAATCATGACTTAAGAAACTGGGTATATCAAAAAGGTTGAAGCGAAGGCAAATTATTAAAGACAGAATAACGACAATTACATAAGGTATTTTAAAACAATGACTCTTGGCTTTGAGGGTTAATAACAAAGATGACACCAGTCCAAAATTAAACATTTGTAGGGCAGATATTCTTCTAGGAGCTTTTCTCTTTTTTTGAGATGAGATTGCTGCTGCTTTTGCGTAAGGCTGTGGATGTCGCAGACTCCTTGCAGATAGTTCTTATTATAACACATACAGGTATGCTATCCTTGTTCAAAACCTTCTGACTTTACTTATTATATTCTTATTAGAGTTTGAATGAAGCAATGGCATTTTGATTCTGACAATTTTCACAAAGGGGAACAAGAAGCCGAATTGATGGGGGCAAAACACGCAACTCTTGAGGCAGCTCCATGTGGTATCTGAGTTGTCATGGCAAAATGACACACACAAAAAGTTAATATCTAAGATAGACTGACTATCCTGGAGTCATACAGAGGGTCAGAAACTAAGGGGTCAGGCAAAAATGGAAAAGCACACCAACACACAGTACTGGAGCAGGTAGGTGGAGACTGATCTTGAATTGAGCAATTGGATTGTTAGGAAGTGGTGTAAAATTTCATGCATACAATCTTTATTCAATTGTGGAAATAATTTAAAGTTAAAATCATAAAGTGTCTGAACACGTTTCTAGAAGCACATCAGATGCTTCTAATGTTAGTTAGGGGAAAGTAATGGAGACAGATGGTCACAGAAGAGCAACCCACACCATGACGAATGAACATTGACTAAAATAACTGCACTTACGAAGAATGCTAAGACATTTATGCCCAGTGATAGGGTCTTTGCAATAATATCACCTTTGATTTGCATATATTTTATATAATCATGATTTCCTCTCACTTGAGCCACAAAGAAACAATATGTGCAAAAGAAATCATAGCTATTGTAGACGATAAGGTGGCGAATTAGCAAATTATAGTAATTCTCCCAAGGTCTTATGATTATTGGCAGTCAAAACTGGATTGTTAGTCAATTGAGTTGCTGTACAAAGTGCATGAGTATGTGTGTGTGAAAGTATATGCGTGTGTGTATCCTGCTTTGTAAGTTCCGATAAGAGTTCTGTTTCATATGAAAGCAAAATAACCTCATTGTCTGATATGACAAATTATTCCATTTTCTTTCCTTGTGTCTCCTCTTTTTTACTCAAGTTAACTGTGTGTCAGATTTCAAATTCCACATCCTAAGGTGAAAATCAGTTCTCTTTGTTCTGCCATCAAACTTTTTAATATGGGGCTAATGGGATCAGGAAGGATGTGGGACAGCACAAATCCCATGGACGTAAAGTTTGCCTCCTGCTCCCCAAGTATCCTCCATGTACAAAACCAGCAGTTAAGTTCTATCCCTCCCTTCTTCCCCATAAGCTCCTTTCCAGTCTCACTGTCTCTCCCTTATCTTTCTGGGGTCCTTCATCATTTGAGAAATTACACTATGACACACTCCATGTCGGTAGGTCTGCAACTTGCACTGTGGAGCAGTAGCTCTTCTTTACTGTAGGGGAAGCAAGGAGAAAGTCAAGGAGGGGTTGAAAAGACAATAAAAATGACCAGCTCAATATCAGAATTTTTTTTTTATATTGCAGAAAAGAAAGGAGAGATTAACTGTTCCCTGAATAGTGAAGGCTTCCAGGAGACCAAATAAGTCTTCTATAAACTGATTTGCCTTCCTGACTGTGATTTACCAGACTGACACCTAATTTGTTCTGAGCACAGTTGATGCCTCAGACACAATGGCGAATGACAGCCCACATAACCTCTCTTTCAGCTTTCATCTCATATATTCCATTTGAAGTTGAGTTCCGACAAGAGAGAGGCACAGAATTAATATTACCTTGGATCAGCTCAGTCTCCGGAGGGAGCAGCAAAAGCTTTTCTGGAAACAATCAACCCTTTAAACATGACAGGGGGAATGGGACCTTAGGAGGTCTCTGAAAGTAACCATTATTAAAGGAAGAGGGGGGAAAACCCTCGTGGGGGACTTTGATTTCTTTTTTCCCCCTCAGCTAATGCAGTGATGAACTACTGCCAATTTTACATACAAATTTAAAGCCTTGGGATGGTTTATGTTTAAAATCTCTCTCCTGCCCCTTAGCATATTCAGTAGAGAGAAAGAATTCATTAGGAACTGTATGTGTCATGACACTTAATATGCCCTTTCTTATTAATCTTTACTAAGTAAAAATAAAGCAAAAATGAATAACTTCAGAAGCAAAAACAAGAGGGGAAAGACACATTATATATGTTCATATACTTAAGATTGATCGCAATTAAATGTATACATAAGAAATATGTGTGATTTGCCTGAATGTGAGAATATTTTATGAAAACCTAATCATGTGGATTTCTTTACATTTCAAACAGGAAAAATGTATGCATGTACACACGAGCATTTATATTTTTGTGAACATTAATAATAATAACTTAAACTAGCATATTAGCACTGGCATGATAAAAAAACAAGTATATTTACTCACACTCAGTATAAATAGTCACATATTTTTCACTTTTATTAAGCAAATTATAAAAGCTCTGATTATTTGTATAAGAAAATAGCTGTGATATAGCTTCAATATAATATAATATTAGGTAACATCAAAATGTTTGTGGAAAGGGGTAAAGTTTATTTTGATGCATGCAATTTTTAAAATGCCTACACAATTATCCATAATATACATTTTCTTGACAAAGAAATGAAAAAGAAAAAGTAGGTTGCTAACTGCTTATTCACTCTCCAACTGCCTATGATTGAAGTGTGAGGTTAATCCTAATCTCCCAAATGGGAGGCAGAATCCAAGTACTTGCGCCATCACTGTTGCCTCTAACCATTTCCAACACTGGAATCAGAGGCTGAAGTTGGGCTGGCTGAGGGGCTGAGCAGGAAGGTTTGAACTTTATGCTCTGAATGTGGTGTGCATATTTCTAGATGTGTGTATGCATGTGTGTGTGCGAAATGAGGACTGCAGGAAGTAGGATCAAATCTGGCATTGCATTTGCACTGGGAAGATTAACTGTCCTTATTGATGATTTTCACTATCATGGTTGTATTATCTCAAGATTTTATAATTTGCAAGCAGAGCTATTTATTGTGTTATAGCTTCTATGTATCAGAAATCATAAGTGAGAGACTATGATTTAGGATATGTTACAGTATATTGTATTGACCAGGGCTGTCCTGGAAGGCCAAGTTCAGTTGTTTTTCTGCTGGCAGGTCTCAAGAGCTTCTCTTCTACGCTGATTCAGGAGCTTTGACACTTGACAGCTTTGACTGACTGTTGACAGGCCTGGTGTTTTGTTCTTAGGAAAACAGGTCCACAAGACACTTTCAACATCTCACTGTGTTGTTGTCCCCAAGGGATGTCATTCAATATAAAGAGTTACTCCATGATGAGCATTGCAATTCAACTTCACTTATCAGGCACAACCAAGTGTAAGGAAATCGCAATGGACTGGAAGAGAGCTGAATAAAATACTCAATTTCCCATCCACCAGAATTCTCCTTTAAAAATAAAGTTGCCAATCACAGCAAAATGAGCTGATGTTAGCATTTTCTCTCAACCAGTCACTTGGTGGCCGTGGCCTAGCATCAGGAATCACTAACTCCAATTTCCTATACACTGTTACTGGATGTCCTGGAGAGATCCCAGACTTCTCAGTTATTCAAGGAAGATTCGGTGATATTCAAGAGGAAGGAATTAAGGAGGCAAGAACACGGAACCACACATTTAAGAAAATTTTCCACGAAATAGGATTAAAAACAATTAGGACGTCTGGTCATAGATTTCCGTTTTCCAGGAAAAAAAAAAAAAAGGTTGCCATAATGAATCACTTATACCTGAAGACAAGTTTAATGTCTGTGCGGTGAAAGCAATGCATTGAGAGTTTAAAAGTTAGTTCAGTTTTGTTTTGCTTTATTTTAAAAGCTGTGCCTTCCATCTCACTCCAGGACCCCTGACTGCAATCAACTGCCATCATGAGTATATTTCTACTGCAAAAGCTCTTAGGATGCTCCCAAATAAGAAGTTTTACATGTGTTTCCCTTATCTAAAACAATGATATTTTTGAAACAATATTTATGTTGTATTTATTTATTTAGTTAGTTGAAAGACAGAGAGAGGTAGCGATGAACTCTGTTGGTTCACTGCTCAAGCTCCAAAGAAGATCTCAAATGTGCTAGGCAAAATCGTGAGCTGCGATCTCAGCTCGTCTTCCACATTAATGCTCCTATTAGACCACTATCATGAATCTATCTCTGATTGTATCGTTTGAAAGGTTTTTATTTAAATGTTTCCTTCAGCCAAGGAGAAATACATAGCAAGCAGGAATAAGACTTGGAATACAAAAACAATGGGCTCACATTTTTAAAAGTTATTTATTTTCATTGGGAAGGTAGATTTATAGAGAGAAGTGACAGAGGAAGATCTACCTACTAGATCAGTCTGCAAATGACAACTGCCTGAACTGAGATAATACAAAATTAGGAGCCAGGATCTTTCTCTGGTCTCCCAATTGATGCAATGTTCTAAGGACTTGAGCTATTCTTTTCTGCTTTCCCTGATCATAAACAAGGAGCTGGATCAGAAGTGGAGTACCTGGGACACAAACTGTCACCCATATGGGAAGCTAGTACTTGCAGGCAGAAAATTAGCCTGTTGCACCACCATGCCAGCCTGGGATATCACATTTTTTTTTAATGAAGAGAGACTAGATTACTGAACAATCTCTAACACTTCTTGGATTCTTGAGTTTTGTGACTTTATTTGTGGCTCTTTTTGAAATTTGTTTTCAACCTAAATCCCCACTGCTTAAGAAAATGTACTGGTTCTCAGTTGCCTCAGATAACCAAGCAAGCAAGCAAAACCTTCTATTATTCCAGAACCTGAAAGTTTGAAATAGACCTACAACCAACTTCAGTGTTTCAAAAACCAGACTATAGACTATACCCAAAAGCTTTGATTCTAAAATATATATTATCCCACATTGCAGTTTTGTTCTGAGTGGCCGAGTCAGGTTTCGTTTTGTTATAAATGACACAGATCTGTTCCCAGGGCCTCTCTATTTGAGTGGATGCATGTGGGCTTCTCTACTTCCCAATCTTCAGAATTGCAGTAATTTTATTTGGGCTTCATCCCGGGAGTATGCCATTTCTGGAAGAAATGGGGAACCCATTCCTCAGAGAAACTGCTCAGAAAATGCTCCCTAACCCTTCCTTTTATTTTCCCACTCAGTAGCCTGAAAGTTGCCCACCTCCTCCATTGGCTGGTACCCATTCAGGGTTTAATTATGGGGAAGTAATTGCCACTTCCCTGAGTGATAGGCTTCACGCTCTCTCAAAGCAGCTGCAAAGCTAGGTCAGCCTGGGGAATTTGACCCTGTAACTCAACTGGTTTTTCTTTTCTTTTTTTTTTTTTTTAATTAAGGTAGCATAAGAAAAAAGAAAAAGACAGAGAGAGAGATTGTGAAGACTGCAGTTTAAGCAAGCATGCAGATTAATTTGCATATCTAAATTTAACCAAAGTCAGGCTCCTAACAAGCTCTGTTTCCTCCTTTAACTCAGCACTTCAAAGAGATTTGCAAAGAGGTTTCCTGAAGTGAAATTGAACCTGAGAATAAACAACATGTTTATATTTTCTCTCTTGAATAGTTGTAGACATATATTTAGCTTATGCTTCTCATTTATCAACTATTCTTAATGATATTTGGATACTTTTATGAATTCCATTAATTTGTTACTCTATAAGTTGGTATAAGAACTAAAATTTAGGGCTGGGCATGGTAGCCTAGTGGCTGGGATCTTGCACGTGCCAGGATCTCCTATGGGCGCTGGTTCTGATCCCAGTGACCTGGCTTCCCATCCAGCTCCCTGCTTGTGATCTAGGAGGGCAGTCTAAGACGGGCCAAAGCCTTAGGACCTAGCACCTGCATGGGAAACCTGGAGGGAGTTCCCGGCTCCTGGCTTCAGACCAGCTCAGCTCCAGCCTCTGTGACCACTTGAGGAGTGAATCTTTGGACAGAAGATCTTCCTGTCTCTCCATTTCTCTGTGTATCTGACTTTGCAATAAAAATAAAATAAAATGACATGGTAAAATGAAATAAAAGAACTAGAATTTAATACCAGTATTGGGGGATGGCATTGGTATTAATTGGTGTGACTTAAGCCATTATAGGAGAACTGGTGGAGTCAATCTGATCTTACATAGCTACTCAGAGAAGAGAGGATTTAACAGTCTTTTCATATTATTGTGGCCTTTCTTCTTAGATAATATGGAAAAAAGTAAACAATATTACTTTTTGACTTAGTTCATTAAAATCATATCATTGAAGATTTCATTTTGCATGTTGAATGCATTCTTTACTCATATATGATTTCAACAAAATCCAATATTCATTTGGAAATCAATGGTTTATAGATTAGGCAACCTTCCAAATTCTGACACATCTCAGGTATATATCTAAAATTTATATTTATTAATGTCTCCACCATCCGCATCAGAATAGAATAAAATTCAAATTATAAAGAGTTGTCAAATAGATAAAAACATTGTAAATTTGGAATTTTTATTTGAGTGCCTGGATTTTATCATTGAGTACAGGAGCTGTCAGTTGCTTTCCTTGAAGTGATGTTTCTTTTATTCATTTTTTTAAGCAAATGTCTTCCAAACAATCAAGTATCTATTACACAGATTGGTGTCAGTCATTCACTCAAATAAAAACAGTATTCCATGAGAAAGAGCAGCATGTTTAAATCACACATTCCACATCTTGTACTGAAATTGTCAAATACTGAAGCATTAAGAAGTAATGAAATTAATAATCTTTACTGCTTCTTCAAATACATGTTTTGAATGATGTATTTGATTTTTAGTATGCTCATTATGATCAAGAGTTTCTGACTACCATTGCCAACCTTCTGGGGACAAGGACTAATGTAACTGTTTTGTTGTTTTTTCTTTTTTTGATTTTTTTGTTTTTTGTTTTTTACCATTGCTTTGAAGCAATGTAACTCTGTAACTATAACTCTGAAGATACAACATAAACACAATTAATATGAAGATATTCCTTAACTTACATATATTCATCATGGATTCAACCTATTGCAAGCGGAAAATTTACTGAAGACACCTAACCTTCTGACCGTTGAAGCTTCAAACCATTGCAGTGTCTTAGTCATTTTCTATCATGATTGTATGGCTCCCTGGGAATTGTGACTTGCCATTGCTGGCCAGAACCACAGGAGAATATCATGACCCATGTAACTAGCCTATGAAAAGATTTAAAAACTCAATTTTAAGTTTCTACTGAAGAGGTATCGCTTGTACATCATAACAAAATCACAAAATCATGAATCAGAAATTGTATATAACCGTACAGGTCAATAAAACAGACTAGATGTATAAATGCAAATATATGGATATAGTTATATCTTGACAGTCTTTATATATTTCCATGTATGTGTGTAAAAATCTGTATTTTCATGTGAAATGTGTTGTGATTGTTACTATAACTTAAAGTAATTGAATATGAAGTTCAGATTGAATTAGAGGAGAAATAACAGATGCAATGGCTGAAAAGAATTGGGTTGTACATTTTGCATGAGCTAGTAAGTACATTTTCACTTCCTTGAGCAAGATATGTGTTCTTTCAGGAAGCAGGCTGTGGCTGTTACTGCTCATGATTGGAAAATGAAGTAACAAAATGACGCAGGTTGAGGGCATTTAGGATGTGTGTGGGTCTCTCAGACAGGGTGAGAGGTTTTGCGTATTCAGTCATCACTACAAAAACCTTGGAAGTAGTTTATTGCCCTGTTTTGAATTAGGGAATACTGTGGTAGAAGAATAAAGTGTAACTCAGGAGGTCAGTGCTCAAGCTTAAGATGGCTGATTCAGGGAAAATAAAAGTTAAAGAAGAACTTTAAGATTCCCTCCTTGCCTCTTCACCGTGCTGCAAGTATAAAGGAAAGGTGTCCTAGTGCATGCACACCGCCTCTCCTATCACCTGCACGCCAACCCTCTGGGCTGACCAAGACATCATTTGCAGACAGGCTTTGATGACCCATCATGGAGGCGTGTGGATGCTGGAGACCAGACAGATCTCAGACTCCACATTTTAGTTCCAGCCCAAGTTACTGTTTCTCTTTGATCAGTGGCATTGGGGAAAACCCCATCAAGAGTTTGAATTTTTGCCATAAGGGTCTACTAGATCAAACCAGCCAGGCTTCACCACCCATGCTTTTCTTAATTGTGGATTGGAGCATATTTGAGACTCCAGGATATAGCAGATACTATTAATTTGCTTTTCCACTCCAGTGTTGCTTGCTGGAATGGAACCTTTGGTAAGGAAAAAGAAAGAGGAAACATATGGGGAAAAATGTTATCCCTATACACATGAAGCAGCGGACTATGATTTAGACAAGACAGCACCTGTCATGTACTTAAGGAGCGAGTACTTATTGTTTAAGCACTATCATCACTTCGTTGGGACAGCGTCACTGGTTGAAATTCATTGAGATTGCAAAGCATGGGCCAGGAGAGGCCTCTGAAAGATTTGGACTGCTTTACCAAACTATTTGCAAGTCATTGGTTTTAACAATGATGAAAAGGACTGCATTTTAATAAAGCAAAAAGTTATTATACAGAATTATTTGGACGCTGTAAATAACAGATAGGACACTTTTCATCCAGAGGAGAGTAAAACTCCCTTGACCACACGAGCTACGTAGTGAGAAGAGTAACTACTTTACTCTTAAATCATTGTCTTAGATTATCCCAACTAACGGAAATATTAGATAACATCCTATCCAACTTTGCTTTCATTTCTAGGCAAATGAATCCTGAAGAGAAGTATAAAACTTATTCTCCAATAGAAAAAGGAGCAAGAGAAAAAGAGACAGACAAAACAAACAAAAACAAATAGCTGAGGCCTACAGTTTGGGCGTGGCTTTTGGGTTAGTCAGTAAAAGGCAGTACTTGGCTCTCTTGCATCCCATGATAGAGCTCTTGGGTACAAGCTGATTTTACTCCAGAATGGGACTTCTAACTTGCACTCCGGGAGGTAGTAAGGCAAGCTCTAGAAGCTGGTCTCTGCCATCCACACTGGAGACTTGGACTATGATCTTGATTCATGGTTTTGGAAATAGCTGGTGTGCACATTTACAGTGTAACTAGAATTGAAATTTTTTGCAAGTATAAATTTTATGAAAAATCGAAATAAGAATGATGTAACCACTGATAACCATTTCTATATTTCAATCCCCTTTCATTTTTTATTTTCTTTTTCCCACAGGAAAAGAGTGTATGTGATCATAAGAAAAGATTTTTGGACTCTTGATAAGTATAGATATTCTGGAACTGGCACAATAGCGTAGTGGTTAAGGTCCTTGCCTTGAATGTGCCGGGATCCCATATGGGGCGCTGGTTCTGATCCCTGCAGCTCCACTTCCCATCCAGCTCCCTGCTTGTGGCCTGAGACAGGAGTAGAGGGGACTGGTGGGTGCAGAGAGGAGGACAGCATTGTGTGGAGTTTAGCATTCTAGGAAGAAAACCATGATGCCAAATATTACCAGCATTCAGATATTAGTGTGGTTCCAGTGAACGCACATGCTATCATGCAGCATTGTTCTTTGGCACAACAGAATGAAATGTAGGATTCATGTCCAACTGACACCTGATAAATCCTCAAGCACCAGGGAAGATGTACTTCTAAGTCAGCAGTGCACCCTGATTTGTACAACAAAACATCTGCAAAAATGTTTCCACTGAGTGGTAGCAGGAAATAAACACCCTCTGTCACGTGTTGCTTTGTGAAATAGTTGCTATCATAATTCAGTAGGAATTGCTTAGAGAAGATCATGATTTCATCTGGGGCTAATCATCTCCCACTGCTAAGGCAAGCCTCTCCTGAACTTTATACCCAATGTCCTATGAAGAATGAAGATTTCAGGGCTGCTTAAAGAAGCACACACCTTCATCAACTGGGTTAGTGCAAAGTGCTCAACTTCTTGCATCAAATTCACTGATCAGTCCTCTGCTGCATATCTGGGAGAGGTCCACTACAGTCTCTCTCTCTCTCTCTCATTTAAATGAAATAGAAAGTAAGTAATTAAAGTAAGCATTACATGTGCATTGTGTAAAAAACAATGTGCCATGATGTTCATACCAGCTTTGTTTTCAACAGTGAAAACCTAAGAACAATGTAAATGTACATGAACGTCAGTAGAGAGAAAAATGTGCAATGTGCAAACTACTATATGTACAAACCAGAGAACACGACTCAGAACCAGAACTCCAAGTAACAGATGCTTCTATAACCTCACTGAGGTGCTGAACCATACAGATAAATGAGCTGAGTGAAGCAGGTGAACACCAAAGAACACACTAAAAACACATTTATATGAAGTTTAGAGCAGACAAAGCTAATTTACAGTAACAGAATTCAGAACAACTGTCAGTGTGGATGACTGGGAAGAAAATAAAAGGAAATTTCTGAAGTAACAGGACGCCTGTATCCTGGCAGAAGTCACAAGAACACAGGCAATTATAGTCAGGTCGCATGCATCTCACTTTTGTGAGATTTCTGAAATATTGAAAACCATGAATAATTTGCATGATGAGAATAAAAAGTCCCAAATTTAGCATAAGTTAATGACAGTATAATCAGGAATAAAGGAATTATAAGGATAAGGTATTATTTTAACAGAAATTCTTAAAGATAAAGCATATTTGTATTATAATACAATAATAAAAAAAAATAAAACCTCAAGTTTTGGAGCATCGGTTGTTATGAGAAAGCTATACGCAGACACCAGGATAAGGAAGCAGCAGAAACGGCTCTCTAGCCAATATAAGCAGCAGAGGAAAATATCCATTCAGGGAGGAGACAAAAAAAGAATGGCTATCATTCAAAACTAAGAAAAAAATGCTGGTGAGGATGTGGAGAAAATGGTACCTTAATCCACTATTGCTAGAAATGTATTGTATTCCATTATAGCATCCCTATAGAAAGGTTTAATAGTCAGCCTAAGAGCCTATGACATACAGTTTTGCTGAATAGCTAAGGAATAAAAGATTTACTGTCTTTGAAATTTGTTTAACTTTTTTCTTCAGAAACATTAGCGAATTCTTCAAAATATCAACCAAATAAAGAGGATGCGAACGCTGGTCATGCAGCCATAATTAAAAGGGGAAAAAACAGGTTGACAGAAACCAGCTTTCTTGTGTGGAGCATGCTCTGGCTCTGAAAGCAAATCCGTTTAGGAAAAGGTAGACGCTGTGCTATCAAATGTCCGCGTGCTTCCCAACGCCCAGCTGTTCAGCATTACCCAGCTCCTTCATCTGCTTGATTGAGCAGTGACTGTTTTGCTTTACATCTGCTTTGTGCTGTCATGAAAACATTGCCATTTGCTTTGTTATCATTACAGCTTCAATCTGACCGTGTACACACTATTCTTTGGTACAGTTATCCTATGTTTTATGCTTTCCCCAGGAAAATCCTCCTGAAGTTTTATGGCTGTGTCACGTGCGACTTGATAGTTCTCCAAAATGCGGTATGGTCAAGGTTTGTTGCCATGGAGTGGACCACGGCTACTGTGTGTCCTTTGTCCTGCTAACTTTCGTGTTCACTCTTCCCCCAGCACTGACTTCAAGGGAGATTCATCCCTGAAGATACCCCTTTTTCACGTGCGATTTCCTTATTATCTTTCATCTGTTAAAGCTTTATTCCGTTCTCCCTAAGAATGACCAGCCCTTTCATTTTTATGATAGAATTGGGTTTAAGGAATATTTTCACCTGCACCTCCTGCAAGAGTAACAATTTGGATTTAGGCAAAGAAGTAATTTGAATTTTCTATGCTTTATTTCCTATTTTTATCTTTTATAAAGTAACTTCTTTATGTTCTTAGAAAATATGGGTCCTTTTTACATCAAGTGACACAAATTTGTTATTTTCCTTTTAGGAAAAATTCCTTCTTGGAGATAGAATGACGAGAACTATGATTGTGTGTGTGAGCGGATTGTATAAAGTAAAATCAGCACCATGTTGTTCTAAGGCACAGAAAGGTATTTACAAGTAAAATTATGCATTAATAAAACAGATTAGACCAGTAGCTTCCCAATCTGGGAAAACAAGTGGCCAGGGAATGCAAGGTGTTTGCTTTGAGTTCTCTGTGTAACCAGCCTGCATAACTGAGGATATAAACTAAAAACCCTTTTCCATGCAACACCAGAACAGTCTGCCTCGCTTTCTGTCAACTTCTAAGCCCACATTCTTATTCTTAACTCATTTATAGTATAAGCACAATTTTCACTTTTAATTTTGCTAAACTTGATGTGTCTATTCGGAAAATAAATATTAAGTGTAAGTATCCACAGTAAAGTTTAGTCTTAAGTTATGTTTAGTCTTACAGTTATGTCGTTTAGTCTTAAATTTTTTTAAGATGAAGGGGATAGAGAAAATAAAAGAAGGGAAGGGGAAGGGAGGGGAAAAAAGGGAAAGCAAAAAAAGAGGAGGGGAGGAGTAGGGGGACGGGGAGAAGAAGAGAGATTAGTAAGTGGCATTTTCACTAAACATTACAGTTAGCAAATTTTTACTGGATTGATGTATGGGTTTACAGGGTAAAATGGGTCATTGATCTCAAATCTACTTACCTGTTCAATGACATTTATGATTTGCTGTATTAGCTGTACATCAAGAACTTTTAAAATTCTGATTTCCTTTGTTCTTCCTACAAATAAGGTTAGAATAAACAATTTGTAAATTAATGTGCACTTTTGTACAGCATATCTATGGTGGTCACAAAATCTAAAATAGATGACCTATATGTTCACTTAGCACAAAGCATATTTCCCATCTGATCTTGTACACATCCCATTAGAATTCATTAGTGGGAGGATACCTGTGATCTCTGCTCAGGTCATGTTTTTTTCTGAACCAGAATTTTATGTAGCTCTTCTGTACATGAAGGGGTGTTATTGTGAAATTACAAAATGGTTCCAAATTATGTGCCAAATAGGCTAGTTGTAATTATACTCCCACAATAGATATATGCAATTGGTCATTATTCCAGATACTTGAAAACATTATACCATCTGATTTAAAAATTATGTTAACTATTAAACAATATAATTTTATTCACTATTTTAATATACATTTTATTAAGTAACAACAATAAAGGTTCATGACTGTTCTCTGAAAAGTGTATCAACTGTCTGTGGTCATTTATCCTGTTCATTAATCATCCCTCATTGGCTAACAAGATTTCTTAATAGCATTTGTATGAAAGTTTTTTCTCCATCCTTTGTATTATACTGTACGTCTGCACTTTCCATTTGTAATATCTCTTTTCGCACTGGCTATATTGTCTTTCATCAGAAACAATTTTCATTTTAATTACCTCAAGCATATCAAACTATATCTACACAAGAATTAAGAATTCACAGAAATACAAATGGAAAAGGACAATGTAAATTATCCCTGGTGACAGATGACATGATCCTATACACAGGGGAACCAAAACACTTCGTAAAGGAAATAGTGGAATTTATAAGACAGTGTGACAATGATGCAGGATATAAAATCAACCCATAAAAATCAATATCAGTTGTATACACAAACAATGCTTTCATATCAGTGCCATTGTGGGCATCGTTGTGATATAGCAGATAAAAAAGCTGCCTGCAAACCCTGCCGGAGGATGGCACCTGTAATGCTGGAGAGGATGGCCCAAGCACTTAGGCTCCTGAAGCCAACCTGGGAGACCCGATGATGCTCAGCCTGGCGTCAGCCTGCCTTCGCCTTGGGCATTGCAGCCGTCTCAGGAACAAACCAACAGACGGAAGCTCTCTCGTTTTTCACAACTCTTCGTAACGCTTACTTTCTAATAAATGAATAAATCTTTTAAAATAAAAGTTCAGTTCACAATAACAGCAAAAAAAAAAACACACTTACATATATCGGGATAAATTTAACTGAGGATGCAAAAGATCCCTAAAATAAAAATTACAAAACATAAATGAAAAGATAGAAGAACAAAATGGAGAACACGGCATGTTCATGAATAGAAAGAAAACATATAATCAAGTAGATTTAATTTAATCACAAGCAAAATATCAAAGTCATATTCTGATCTAGAAAAAAAATGATTCTACAATTCATGTGGAAACCTAACAAAACCCCCATGTAGCCAGAGTGATAATAAATAATAAAACAAAGCAGCAAGCATAACATCAAATTTCAAGACATATCACATTGAAGTAACAAAAATAGACATGTGGACCATTGGAACAAATTAGAAAATGCAAAAATCAATCCATACATCTACAACCAACTAGCTTTTCACAAACAAGATAAAGGATGGTCCCACCCAAAAAAACCCTGTAATGCACCTTATGCAAAAATACCTCAGAGAGGATCCAGGATCTCAACCTGAACCTATCTGGTTATTAGAGAAAAACAGAGAAAACACTGCCAGACATCGGCATAGACAGTTACTTAGTAGATAAGACCTCATAACCACAGGCAACAAAAAGCGAAACATAGACAAGTGGGATGTTGTCGAGCTAAGAAGCTTCCACACAGCAAACGCAACACTGAGCAAAGTGAAGAGGCAACCAACAGAATGGTATAAAACATTTTCCAACTATGCATCTGGTGAAGGAGTAATACCCAGGATCTATGAAGAACTCAGAAAACCCAACAGTTAGGAAATGGAGAAAGGAGTGAACAGTGCACAGTGATGTCCACCTTACCCATTAGAAGTGAACACTGTGAAGTGCTAGGGAGGAGGGAAAGGAAGAGGTACTGTGCTACATGGCTGTGAGAATGTAAATGAGACAATCATGATGGAAGACAGAGTGGAGATCTCTCGGGAATCTGAAAATGTATCCACTAAGTGACTCAGTCACCTGACTCCTGGGAATTTATCTAAAGAAAATGAAATCAGCAAATGTGTCATCTCTACTCCATGGTTACAGCAAGTCAATTTATGAATTTTATGGTTCTTTTGCTTTGATATCATTATGAATATTTTACTGAAAAATGATTTATTACCTGTATTTAATAAAGATGAAATTGGCTTTTCAATGTCATCAATACAAAATATATTAATAGTGATGATCCTTGCTCCCCAAAGAAAACCAAAGATTTCTGGGTTGTGATAGTCATGTGAGTGCTACAGAAGGCTTTGGAGGAGTATCATCTATAATCTCTCCATTGAAAAACGAGTGATCTTCCTTCATTTGGCAGTGCCAAAAATTGTTAACCAACATATCCTAATACTGCTGGGAACATCATTTTTGAAATGTAAAATTTTCTATCTACAATCTCTGCGTTTGACTGTAGCTGTAATAGAAGGGATTGATACAGCTCAGCTCTGCTTTTCATCGTATTTTTAATTGTTTGATTTTTATCTGTTTTCTTCTTTACATCTAACATCCTTGAAACCAATGGAGTATTTCAGAGAGTTTTGTTAAAGCAACAACTCTGAGTGACTTCAAATTACAGGTGCTTGGTTGTTTCCCTGAGGACAAAATCTTGTGTACTCTCTCTTTCTCTCTCTCTTTCTCTCCCTCTCTCTTTCTCTCGCTCTCGTTTCTCCGACTCTAATTTCACCTCAATATAAGTTCTATAATCTAGATATGCTTGACTTTTTCCAGATTTCACTTATCTGTCTGGAATCCAAAACAATAGTTCCACTATATTTCTAAGCTAGAGAAATCAATAAATGAAACTTTCCTCATTTCTACAATATCATTTTTTTTCTTCAGTAATTGACCTACTAGAATAGTTTTTAATCTAGTTAACATCCACAGTAAGTTTTGGCAGGTGCATCTTTTCCAAATACTAAATGTTGCAATGTGGAAAATGCACAATCACTAATAAGATGATAGGTTCTTTTCACAATTAAGATTAAACACCTGGACCCGGCACAGTGACCACTGGCTGAAGTCCTTGCCTTACATTTGCCAGGATCTTATATGGGCACTGGTTCTAATCCCAGCAGCCCTACTTCCCATCCAACTCCCTGCTTGTGGCCTGGGAAGGAAGACAAGGATTGCCCAAAGCTTGGGATCCTGCACCCACAAGGGAGACCTGAAAGAGGCTCCGGGTTCTTGGCTTCGGATTGGCTCAGCTCTGGCCTTTGCAGCCACTTGGGGAGTGAATCAAAGGATGGATGATCTTCCTCTCTGTTTCTCCTGCTCTCTGTTTTTCTGACTTTAAAATAAAAATAAAATATTTTAAAATACATAAAAAAAGGATTAAACACCTGGAAATTACAGGTTGGGCAATTTTAATTCAGGTATGTGTTTTCTCAGAAACTTACTTTTCTTACTTCTCATTTGTTAAATGAGCTACATTGGCCTAATATTTCCTCAAGAACATCTCTAGCAATTACATTTCCTTACAGCCACTCTTCTCAGAAATTTTCTGTACCTGGCGTGTTTGTTCCATTTATATTGACCATTTCCCAACAATGACTATTTTGCTTTTTTTTTTTTTTCATTATAACTTGACCGTATGCCATGTTATTCAATTGGATGGAAATGTTAATTGCAGAATGTCAAATGGGTATGTTGCTTTTAAGGTACACCCTCATGCTTAACAGTCTCGATTCATAAATCCATTTTCCTGTAAGTTCATTGATTATAAGGATGTAGGCAACCATTAAACAAGAGAGAAAAATAGACACAGGTTGGCTGTTTATAATATACAATCATCAAGATAAGTTGCCAGCTATAATATTGGAAAGTCTTCATATGATCTCTGATGATTGTTTTGCTATTCAATTAGTACTATTTTAAATAATTGGAACTCTGGTTGGACTACATACCAAGTTATGAGTACAATAAAATTTACTTTTCTGGTGTTTTAATAAAATTCCATTTTCCCTTATTGACAAAATTTAAAAGAAGCAAAATATCACAAAAAGCTAAGTCTTTATGCTGAAACATTAATCAAACTTTCATAATTCCTCAGTTTTATTTTGTTATATATGATATATTTTAGGTCTTGTCTATGTATTTGAGTGTTCATAACAAAGATTTCTTTATCTAGGTTTCTTTCAAGTCCACTACAATAGGTTCATAATTCAATGTCCGAATGGCTTTTACGACTTTATTCTAATATTTTCATTTGCAGCTAGCAAGATGAATAACAAAACCATGAAAGATATAAAATAATGCAGTTGTATTTTAAGGTGAGTTGATAAAAGCATCCTTTTTTTTTTTTTTACTTACATTGAATAGCAACTCTGCTATCATATAGCCAAGGGGAGTGAATAATGCGGTCTTTATTCCAGTAGTTCTTGTGTCTAGTTCAAAGTTAGGCTTTCAGTTTTAAGGATAAGGGTGGAAATACTAGAACAGCTGTCTAGCAGTGTCAATTAAAGGAGCAATTCCAAGACCTAGGCAGATAATAACTTATAACTTCCACAAAGTTATAATTCTATAATCTTCATCTTCACAAACATGTAATATCTTCACCATCAGCACATGCACTCATATTTAACCTGTCTGTCAAACTTATGAATAGGAAAAATTTAACATAAAAACATGATCTTTTCATATGAGCAGCTTTTTAAAAATAACATTTACATTGGATTCCAAAGCTTTAACATCTACAATATTCCTACAAAGGGAAAAATGTACACACATACCTTAGAGCTCAGAACCAGCTATCAATTCCATTCACAGTGGCAGAATGACTCTAATAGCAAAGACGTTTATGAGTCATAAATTACCATTTATACATGCAATGTTTAATGTTCATTTCTATGGACGACATATGGTAGCAACATTTCCAAATAGCTCGAACTGATAAATAGGCCACTGAGGTGGTTCAATTTGTTAAAATGTTAACAGATTAACTCCTGCAAGCTAGTGGCTGCAGGTTGCATTTGAAATGCTGAGCACTGACTTTGAGATTGCAAGATGCTACCTTTGGAAACTGGTCTAGGGTTTATGAAACGGGGTCTCACAGTCCATCCTTCTTCATGATTTATATGGTTCCATACAGAGAGATTTATTGACCCATTAAGAACACTCTGCTCTTTTGCCTTCCTGTTGAGAAGTGGGATAATCCCAAAGATCAACAGTGCCCTACTGTTCCAGGTGAGTTGTATCCTGTGAGAACAAAAGGGATCTAATGATACCACATATTGTACAGATTACCAATATGATTTAACACTTTCAAGGGGAGAAAAAAAGTAAAGAGATAATTGAGTCACGATAAGCATCTGTTTATGAAAGTCATTTTTCCAGTGTGTAAGAAGTTTTGAAGCAATCACTTCATCCTGAGAAAAATAGCAAAACTGAAAAACAAATGAATCTTAGATCTGTTGGAGAATGTAGGTCATGTTATTCTCAGAATTGAAGAGATAGGCAGGCAGACCCAGAAATTTGCCAGGGCGGAGACCCACAACCTAAAAGCCTCTGAAGAAATTGGTGCTGAAATGGTACTTGTCCAATTGTTGGAGGTTTAATACCGACAAATCTGAGAGGAAAAACACCTGGAATAGACTGTACGTTACAGAAGAGGAATAAAAAGAGAAGTGGCACTGTCCAACCTGATGGCTTAGAATAAAGAGACTGTAATTAAGACTCTGTCAAGCGGAATGCAATAGGAAACTTTATGAATGGGAGAGGCTATTTGTAAAAGACACTTAGCAAAGGGTTGCTATCCAAATGGATGATGGAATCCCAGACCTCAACAATGGGAAAATAAAAACACAATTAAAACATGACCAGAAGACCTTAACTGATAGTTCATCAAATAATACAAAATAAGCTGAAAAATGTTCAAGTTCATAAATCATTAGGAAAGTGAAAATTGAAGAAGCAATGGAATACACACTGAAAATGTCCAAAATCCAAATACTGGCAACAGTATGAAGTCATGGGAATGTTTATTTTTTGTTGATGAGGCTGCAAAATGGTATATTCCGTATGGAACATATTGTAGCAATTTCTTACAAATATAAGCATACTTATCGTTCAGTCAAGTAATCAAAATCCTTGGTATTTACCCCAAATTGCTGAAACCTATCCTCACACAAAGGCTTTGACACAGTTGTTCGTAGAAGCTTTATTCATAATTGCCCAAACTTGGATTTCCATCTGAAGGCAAATGAACAAATAAACTGGCAATCCAGACAATATAACATTATTCAGCATTAACATAGCATGAGCTCTCAAACTATGAAATGTATTGCAAAGCCTTAAATGTAAACCAAGTAAGATAAAACAATCTGAAAAGACTCCTTGCTACATTAACCCAACTATGTGACATTGTGGAAACAGCACAAATGTAAAAGGGATGAAGTGATAAGTATCTCCCAGATGGTAGATTAGGGGAAGAAGAGCTGAGTGAAATATAGAGAATTTTAGGCCAGTGAAGTTATTCTATTTGCTACAGGAAAGTGGGTACATGTCAACATTTATTTATCACAGGCAGAACAACATCAACTGTAATGTAAACTATGGATTTCAGGTTACAATGATGTGTCAGTGTAAGTTCATCAGTTTTAATGAACATTCTTTTTTTGGTGTGGTTGTATCTAATAGAGGATGTTGGGTGAGAATTCTGTGGAAACATCTCTCTGTACTATATGCTTGATTTAAGTGCAAGCCTAAAATAAATGGCTCTGAAAGGTAGTGGCAATTCAAAAGATGAAAGCAGAATCTGACGGTTGGCAAAATTGTGCAAATATTCCTCTAGTTATTGGTTATTACAATACAAATTCACTTTGCCTCTAACTCCCATCTCCCATCAAGGTATCCGATCCCCTACCACTTCCCTGGTGATTCTGATCTAAACTGTCTCTAGAAAGCCTGTGACCTAACCCATGACTTACTTAGCCCTTGTCCCTAATATCCTGAGTACATGCTGTTGTGAATGCCTTATTCTTCTCTATAGCCGTGTGTGTGTGTGTGCGTGTGTGTATGTGTGTGTGTGTGGACAAGAAAAGTGTTTCCTTTTCTCCAATGCTGTTGTAGAAAGTCTGTTCGATGTAGTGCTGAAGTAAAGGCTAAGAAGTGAAAGGCTTAGATTTGAATCCCAGCTGGAGTACTGGTGAACCACATGATGCTAGGCAAGTCATTTAACTTCTCTCTGCTGGTCTCCTCATCCTTAAGATAGGGAGAATAATATGACCTGCTTCAGAGCTGTGTTTAGCAAAATAGGAGTGCCTATATGTGTGTAAAATACTTGCAAGGGTTTCTGGCATGAAACAAGTCAGAGAAAGGTCTTCACTTTCATTGTCACCAGCACAACCCTTGGTCACAGTGTTGCCTTCCCCAAGGAGATGTAGAATGCTTATATTTTCTCTTGTAAAAAGAAGGGTCTCCTCGCCTGTTAAAAGATGGTGTGGATGTGATGAAGAGTATTTTTCCAGAGAGAGGATTTCCCCATAACCTTGAAATCATACGACTGGGAACATTTTTTTTCCTATCATCTTTTCCAATTCTGAGACTGTGTTCTGGTCTGAAGATTTGAAAAGAGATTAAATTCCTCATAACTCAGTATTCTCTTCTCCCCAACCCAAATTCTAAATTGTTCATAATGGTCTGCTGTTGTAGAAAAGAAATCACTTCATATGTTCAGATTTCATCAAGTCGATAGATGCAGTTGCTCCCGGCTGTGACTGCTAGAAGCAGGAAAATAGTAGGTGAAGAGAGGAGTGTGAGAAGTCGTAGACAAACAGAGCGCCTGTGTGAGAGATCCCGTGCCAGCTGTGTTAGAACCCCAGGGCAGAAATTCAGATCACAGGTGGCTGTGGGCAGATGAGGGAAGGAGAAAGATGATGCTGAAAATAGAACACAGGAAAGCCAGAGCAAAGGGTGAAAACCTCAGACTCCAGTATACAATACAGCCATGTATTAGGTGGTTTTGAGAATTTCCAGTTAATTTCTTGTGTCACATATATACTCGGGACAGGATGGACCTCTAAAAAAGCACGCATCCTGAGATAAGAAAGATGTGATTTTAAATCATGCAGGAAAAGAACAAATTTATGAAAAAAGGGATATTTCCCTTTGAAGCCATTTCTTCCTGTCTGGAAATTGAGCAGAGGTGATTTTTTTTTTTTAAATTGTGTAACACTTCTTAGCGGGAGGTTTTAGTCATAATAATCAGCGAGACAGGATTTTTCAGAGAAAGTGAAGCAATACAAGATTATTCCATTATAAAAAATTGGTGCAAGCTATTCTGAAGGCTTGCAGTCCCAGGATAAGCAGGATGAATCGTAAGCAAGAGACTCGGGAGAACCAATGATTTAGCATCAGTTTAAGTCCAAAGAACTGAAAAATTAGGAATACTGATGTTATAATTGGAGTCTATTGGTAGGCAGCCGTATCATTGGGAATGGTAATGTCATTCAGAAACTCCTTCGCAGACACAGTGGGAGTAACGCCTGATCAAATAGCTGAGTGCTTTATGGCCTGGTCAAGCTGACACATAAACTCAGTTATAATAGAGATGAAAATAATCATGTTAGCAATATGATTACAAAACAAGGATAATTTTAGTTGATCCCTGAATTTCAAAGTGCTTTTCTTTATTTTTATTTATTTGATATAGATCCCAAATTATTTCCAGAGTAGTAAGCATAGGTTTTTCCATTCGCTTATATCTGATACAAGATATTTCTAAAAGAAACTTTAAACAACACACCTTTAATCCATCCTGGTCACTTTGCATCACGCACCATGTTCTAGATTCTAAGTCCCTATATGATGCCAGGAGCTCGTTTGGAGAATATTAACACCGTCCATGTCTATCAACAACATTCTGACATGATTTCATCAGTTACAGATGTTGAATACCCCAAATTTTGTCTTAAAACTGTGTTGTAGACACCAAGGTAGACCCGCCAGAGGCCTGTCCCCAGAATCCTGTGCTTAGTTCATGAATCCAAGCAATCACTCCTGTACCTCAAGTCCCACAGATTATTTTCTCAAACAGAATCGAACTACATTTGTGGCTAGATGGTCTGTTCATGCGGCTCAAAACTTAAAATAACTTAAAAAAACAAGCAAAACGTGTCTGTTTATTTCCGTTGCAATGTCAGATTTATAGAGAGAAGGAGAGGCAGAGATAAAGCTCTCCCATCCACTGGTTCACTCCCCAAGTGGCTGCAACGCATCTGGAGCCAAGAGTTTCTTGCAGGGCTTCCAAGCAGGTGCAAGGTCCCAAGGCTTTGGGCCGTCTTCCACTGCTTTCTCACGCCACAGACAGGGAGCTGGGAGGACAGTGGAGCAGTTGGCATACGAACCAGCACCGACATGTGATCCTGCTACATGCAGGGCAAGGAGTTTAGCCACCAAGCTATCACACCAGGCCTACACCTCTAATTTTTTTCACAAACAAAAATTCACCATGAGTATATTTATTTTAAGATTTATTTTAAGATTTATTTTTTTATTGGGAAGGCTGATATACAGAGGAGGGGAGACAAAGAGGAAGATCCGTCCAATGGTTCGCTTCCCAAGTGGCCGCAACAGCTGGAGCTGAACTAATCTGAAGCCCGGAGCCAGGAGCTCTTCCAAGCCTCCCACGTGGGTGCAGGGTCCCAAGGCTTTGGGCTGTCCTTGACTACTTTCCCAGGTCACAAGCAGGGAGCTGGATGGGAAGCGGGGCTGCCAGGATTAAAACCGGCACCCATATGGGATCCCGGGCGTGCAAGGTGAGGACTTTAACCACTAGGCTATCACACCAGGCCCCAACATGGGTATAAATGAAGACAACTACTTGAGAACAGAGTTGGAATGTAAAGATAGTCTATTTCTCAAAACACATAGGAAAAATCCAAACAATATCAGCCATAAACTCCTATGTGCCATAGAGCAATGGCACACACATTTAAAGCATATACATTATAAGTGACTGATTGATTTCTTCTTTTGCTTAGTTGACTGTAATTTCACTCACTAACCTCATGCTTTCCTACTCTACCGCTCAGGGGAAGAAAAGGAACTATTTCGTGGCTGATTATGAAACATTGGTCATTCCTGTATTAATTTATTTGTGAATCCTAATTTTCTAATACAAATTTTAATCCTAGTATTCTTCTTCCCTCACTTAAGGCTGTATCCTTTAAACCAGATACATTTTAAATGTTTCAGATTCTTCTCCTTTCATGTTCGTTTGTAGGACACTGTGTAGGAATATGAGGGCGAAGGGTAAGCATCTTCTGTCTGGGAATGAATCAGGTATGGATGTAATGTTGCTCAGGGAATTTTAATGATCCATCTGGAATACATGAACCAGTCTCATTCCTGATGGAATGACAGGACAATCATTCCAGTTGTCTTTAAAGCTGTTACCCTTGATACAGTGAGTACAAAAATCCCATAAAATCACTTAGTCACTATTTATCAGAGTCTAGACGTCCCACTTTGTACTTTTGGAATTTCTGGATGTTTTAATTCCATCACAGCTTTCCTAGAGGTTTGCAACCCTCTTATTCTCACCTCATAAATCTCTGATAGAGATGGATTCCTTATTCCTTTTTCCTGTGACTCTGTCACGAGATTCCAAATGACAAGCCAGGAAAGCAAAGGACACTACGCATGCTTTTCTCTCATAACTTACCACCGTAATGCAGAAGGCAGGAAAGCACAAAGGATTTCTGCTAATGTGGCCCCTTTTCACACCAGTCTCTCTTTCCCAGAGTTTAAGACTGACTCTCATACAGCTCTATCCTCTCAGAAATTAACTAACAGCAATAATTTGATCCCACTAGGTGTGTGCTATGACTGGAGACATTTGGGACAATACAAACGATGAAATTACTTGAGTAAAATACCATCAGTTTAGTATCTTTAAAAAACTTTCCCTTTTACATACAGTTACTGAAAACCTACATTGTGACAATGTAACAAGTTGTTAATTTCCCAAGTAACACAAAAAAATGCAACATATTTGACAGCTATAATTGTCCAGTAAGAAAAATCATGTGTTAATTTACGCTACCTTCTCAACTCTAAAATTAAAAAAAAAAAGCTAAGGTTGTTTAAATATTAGAAACTTAATCCTAGTTCCTTTGTGATATAACAAAAATTATCAAATGACATCTCTTCGCTCTTGAGGCATTATATAATGTCAAGCACTAACCAATATTAAGTAGCAATTAAAAGTTGTAATGACTGATGAACTTCTTTATATGCAGGTTCCTTTTAGAGAAAATACTGGTATTTTGGACCAGGAGAGTGGTTGAAAGTCATCAACACATCTGTAGTCTGTGTCTTCACAAAAATGTAATCCATTGGAAGGGCTGTCAGAGAACTGAAAACATCAGACACAAAGTGAAACTGGGATACTGGGAATTAACTTCTATATACACAAAGTGTTTATCCTCATGAGTACTAATAGAATTTTTATTTTTATTTGTTTTTTTTTTTTCACTGTATGGAGTTCATGTTTTTTTCCTTCTACTTGCTCTGTCATGATACCTTTAAGTAGCATAAAGCTGAGTTTATTACAGTAGAGTGAATGAACATGCTATTGGAATAATGTGGGGAAAAATAACAAGGGAACTTATAGGAAGAGAGAGTAAGCAGTAGGAAAGTGGAACCGCTATGCTTCTAAAGCTGCATCATTAAAGAAAAAGGGGGATCTACTCAATTTTATATACAAAGTCAAAATAAGAATAATAAAAATGAAAAATCACAGGTTTTCAATGACCACAATAATTGTTTTCTAACCCTATACTGTACTTTTCCAATATTTACACTCTTTTCTTTGCCTCAATGATCATGAAATTTTCACCATGATATGCATTGAGATGTGCAAGTGAAGAAGTTACGCAAAAAAATCTGATCTCCTAATTTGATATAATATATTCTACCAAGTAGATAAGGCCATGGTTTATAAATAGTTCTAAGACAAGCACAGTGTGACCAAAGGTCACAGGAACTAGGGAGAGAAGTTGATTCTGTTTTCTCTTTAATAAGCTACTTGGTGACCAGTGGGAAAACCTTTAAGCATTAGAATCCTCCTACCCTTCTCTATCTCAAACTTTCTCACAAAAATTCTAAGCCAAGATAGGAGAGATGGATATGAACCATGTCCTCTTGCTTGCTTCTCTAGCTCAGGCAAGTAGACCCATCTCTTCTCAAAAGACAGTGCCACACATTGGTTCATAGGAGTGTTTGCATTTTCTTACTGGTTAACAACAGCTCACCAATTTATCTTTCTGAGTTACTCTTTTTAACTTATCCTCTGTTGTTACCAATTTAGGGATTATGATATCAAAATTAAGTTACATTAATCCTATTTATATAATCTCAAATGACAACCAAATCTGGCAGCAGAAACTAAATAGGAGTTTAATAAATTTATCTTTTCTTACATCAAAAGGTGCTATCAAAAATGGGCAAAGATGGCTCCAGAATATGAGAAAATATTTGTCATATTTCTTACAAACAGATGAATAATATCTAGAATGTGCCAACATATACAATTCAGTACCAAAAAATAAAGAGCCTGGTTTTTATAATTAACAAATATTTGCAAGTCATCTACTTCACATATAAAGGATTAATATCAAGAATCTATGCAAGAGGATTAACATCTGGATTAATATCTAGACCAGCGCCATGGCATTCTATGCTCAGCTTCCACCTATGCTGCCGAAATCCCACATGGGTATTCGTTTGTATCCTGCATGCTCCACTTCTAATCCAGCTCTCTGCTTGTGGCCTAGAAAAGTGGAAAATTGTTCAAGTCCTTGGCCTGTTGCACCCACATGGGAGACCTGGAGGAAGCTTCTGGCTCCTAGCTTCATGTCAGCTCAGGCCTGGTCATTCTGGTCATTTGAGGCATAAACCAACAGATAGAGGATCTTCCTCTCATTGCCTCTTCTTCTTTCTGTAATTCTGCCTTTCAAATATAAATAAAACAAATCTTCAGAACAAAATAATCTCCTGGCACTTTTAATGCAAAAAGTTGCTGGACCTCTGTAGAAGGACTGCCTAATTGTAAGAAGCCATTTAAGATTACAGCATCTCATTTTGTTATAATAGTGTAGTCCTTCATAAAATCATAATTCTATCAGTCTCTTATTTAAGTGTACCAGACATTGTAGGTACAGTCAATGTCAGACAGTCCAGCACCCCATTTTCTACACATGTCCAACAGTTTCATTGGGAATCCATCTTTCATCCGGATGCAGGGGGTACAATGGAATCCATTGTACCCCCATGTCCGTATATGATAGATCCCCAGTACTCCATTACTATACATTACCATAAGTGAAAAGCCATGAAACAAGGTCAACAACTGGTATAAGTTAGAACAGCCACATCAACAATAACAACAATAACAACAACGTCAACAACAAATTATAGCACCTTGAAAAAATAACGCACCACTGAATCACCAACACATGAGTGACAAAAAGGAAACACAGAAGTCTCTTAGGAAAAATGATGCCATTCTATAATCCATGAGCACGTGATGAATTTGACTAGAGAAAAGAGATTATTTGGAAGGAACCAAACTGAAATAAAAACATCAAAACACATGGGATACAGCCAAAAAAGCAAACAAACAATTAAAAACCAGTGTGGATTGGACTATTGGAGTTACACTTTCCATGTTGGCTTCCTTATATAAGAGAGAATATGACAGGGGTAGGAAGTTTAGGGGGGGTTTCCAGCTTATACAAAAAGGTACCACATAATTCAAAATTCAAAATAAAAATATATAAAAAAAAAGATTACAGTAACTCAATACTGCTGTCACTTGCAGGATGGTCATCCCTTAACCTAGCAGGTGCAGCCACTCCACTTCTGATCCAATTTCCTGGTAGTGAAGAACATGGGAGACAGCAGTGACTGCACAAATAACCTCATATGTTAAGGTATTATTATAGTTTTACACATAATTGGGCTTGTCTTTAAAAACAAAGAGAGACATTATTTTATTTATTTATTTATTTATTTATTTATTTATTTATTTATTTATTTATGTTGAAAAGGCATAGAGAAAAATCTTCCATCCTTTGATTCATTCCCCAAGTGGCCCTACAGCCAGAGCTGAGCCAATCAGAAACCAGAAGCCAGGAACTTCCTCTAAGTCTCCCACACTAGTGCAGGGTACCAAGTCTTTGGGCCATTTTCTTTTCCTTTCCCAGGTCACAAGCAGGGAGCTCGATGGAAGGAGAGCAGCCAGGACAGGAACTGACACTCACATGGGATCCCGGCAGATGCAAAGCAAAGAGTTTAGCCATTAGGCTATTGCACCAGGTTTCTGAATTTGGTTTTCATGAGAATTTGACTTTGTTGCAATGTCACAAATGCACCCATGGAGGAAGTGCGGACATTTTGTTCCAGGCAAATGTTTAGATTCATCACTTGAGAAATACAATCAGTGTACAAAGTTGAAGAGAATGGGCTAATTTCTCCCCTGTTAACAAAAACCAAATGCCCACAGAAGAGAATGAAGAAAGAAATCATCAATTAACACGGCATTTTTGGCAACCATATGAAGTAGGCTTGGTTTTCAAGGAAATACATCCTGTCAAAGAACACTGGAACAGAAACACTCCAGCAACCAACTTACTTAAGGGAAATGCATGTGTATCCTTCTCTGCTCACTGCCTGAGGCAAGGGAAGGATTTTTCTGCCATCCTTTTACCTTATCTTTTCCAATTTTATTTCCCTGTTCTCAATGGACTTCAATGCACACTGCAATGAATATAAACTTGTTTGCTATTCTAGAACTGTAAAACCACAGTTTAGTAGTTCCCTCTACTCGCTCTGCCCCAGTGGGCTCTATCTCAAATGAAGTCATTCAACAAAGAATCATAACAGTATAAACCGGTCTAGACAGTCAGCATTTTGCAGCTATTAACAAAATGTTTCTTTTTCCAGTGTTAAGGACGGGTAATGTCCAGCAGATTTGCTATCAAGGCTGGATCCATCTTTAACATGAGCTCATGAGAATAGCCACTTCTAACTGTAGAATTAAAGAGAAAAACTTTCAACTTTGCAATCTGTTTTCATTTTTTTTTCTATTTCTTTGAAATTTTAATTACTTATTTACCAAATGTCGCAAATATATTTCAATACTCAGTATTGAAAGGGCAATGAGAAAGAGGTCCTGGACAAAGATGTCCACTGAAAGAATAAAACATGTAAATTTGGGGCTTATGAATTAATCTTCATAAATATTTTTTTCATTTGCATCCTAATTCCATTATCTATTATCTATCTATAATTAAATATAGTGTAAATAAATTTAATGTCCTAAGACTTGAGATTACATTTTTTAAGACTAATTTATTTTCTTAAAATACGTTATCTGCCAGGAATCATCAACTAAATGTTGTAGTGCTTCCAGAATTACACAGTCAAAATTTTTTTTTTGTTTTTCCTTTTTAAAGATGTCTTCATTCTTGTTGAATTATCTGAACTACAGATAATGAATTCAGAGTGATTCATGTATTGAAGGCAACTGGAATCATGTACTTATGAGGCGATGAAAAAGAGATCATAAATAGAAAAAGAAACAAAGTAAGAAAAATGTTGCTATGGTAGATGAATACCCAGAAAAGAGAGACTGAGAATTTAGAGCCAGAAAACATGGGCTAACACTGCCTTTGCAGCAGCACCATCTGATATGGGCATCTATTTGAATCCTGACTGCTCCACTTCCAATCCAACCTTTTGCCAATATAACTGGGGAAAAAAATGCAGGATGGCTCAAGTCCTTGGGGTTTTGCACCCACGTGGGAAACTCAGAAAAAGCTCCTGGCTATCAGCTTCAGATCAGCCCAACTTTGACTGTCACAGCCATTTGGAGAGTGAACCAGCAGAGGGAAGAGCTCTCTCTCTCTCTCTCTCTCTCTCTCTCTCTCTCTCTCTCTCTCCCTCTCTCCTTTGTGTGTGTGTGTGTGCGTGTCCTTCTCTCTGTAACTTGACTTTTCAAAAATAAATAAATCTTAAGCAAAGAGGCAGAAAATAATAAAGAAGTCTGTGTTCGAAGAGGAATGTGTTGACTATAATTGAATGCTCCTGAAGATCACATAGTATTGGAAATATGTACTCAAGGTTTTGTACAGTGGAGAGCATTGTTGCTAAAAGAGTGCCACGTCTGTGAATTTTCAACACTGGGAAGGCTGATTGGAAAATGGAGAAAATGAAAGTAAAAAACTACCATGAAGTGACTACTCAACAAAACAGAGTTGGGCTTTTCACTACAAAATAAGTTCATCTTGTAATTTCCAAGAAACTTTTGAAGCTCCCTCACATATGCCATCCATCAACCCTTTTTTTCTTAATACCTATTTTTTTTTTATTGGAAAGACAGATGTACCAGAGATGAGAAGAGACAGAGAATTAGATCTTTCATCTGATGGTATACCGCCAAGTGGATGCAACAGCCAGAGCTGAGCCAGTTCGAAACCAAGAACCAAAAACCCCTTCCAGGTCTCCCACGTGGGTACAGGATCCCTAGGCTTTGGGTCATCCTTGACTGCTTTCCCAGACCACAACTGCATGGGAAGCGCAGCTCCAGGGATTAGAACCGGCACCCTTATGGGAGCTTGGTGTGTTCAAGGTGAGCACTTTAGCTGCTATGCTATCACGCTGGGCTGCATCCATCAACTTCTAACCCATGTAACAAATATGTCAGAAGTTTCAATGATAGCTTATCCATATATTCAGATTATAGTGAAAGAAAATCCAAAGCATTTCGCAAGCACTTTTTGGCCAAATCTTTCATAAAGTTTAGCGGGACTCCTCTTTGAAGGAAGAGGCAGTCTATGTTTGTCTCCATTTGTGATTTCTCCAGGATACCCAGCATGAATTTGCCTTTGTTTCTCACAAAAAGGAAACTACAGGTGTAGAGTTAGCTGGGATTATTTCAATTTACTAAGAATTAATTTTTCTCAGATTGCAGAATCAATGTGTCACTTTGGCGGGGGAGTTGCATTTACCTGAGGTTGGCGCGAAAGCTTTCTTAGGTAATGTTAGAGCATCTCAGAGACACATGAAGAAAGGGGTCAATATTGAATATTAATAGCTTTCGCATAACATTTTATCTCACTTTACAATTTTATTGCTGAGTTAGTAGAAACATAGCCGTACATTGTAGGAAGAACAATAGTTACTCACAGGCGGAACAATCACAGTCACTTTGGACAAGGTAAACAGGCAGTAACGGCAGGGGCTTTCCATTCCGGAGTTCAAACTTTGAGAGACTTAAGCAGCTGAAAAATATTTACATAATGTCTTCTATGTCACATTTTTGTTTGACACTGTAGAGGCAAAAATTTGCAAGGCAACTTTCCTGCTCATAAGAGACAAATAAAAATAATAATACACAACTTTTAAGAAACCACATTAAGTACAGCTGCTGACTAAAGGAAAGAGTTAACTGAAATGATTGGGCCCAGTGCAGTGGTCTAGCGGCTGAAGTCCTTGCCTTAAACACACCGGGATCCCATATAGGTGCCGGTTCTAGTCCCAGCAGCCCTGCTTCCCATCCAGCTCCCTGCTTGTGGCCTGGAAAAGCAGTCGAGGATGGCACAAAGCCTTGGGACCCTGTACCCGTGTGTCATCGGATGGAAGATCTTTCTCTCTGTCTCCCCTCCTCTCTGTATATTTGACTTTGCAATAAACTCACCCAGGAAATTTTAAAAGATGGATGAAGGAAACATTTCTGTGTGTGTGTGTGTGTGTGTGTGTGTGTGTGTGTGTGTGTGTGTGTGTGTGTAAAAATGCACTTGACTTATATAATGCTAAATGCTAATTTCTATTATGGTGTATGCTCCAGATAAAGCTTTTGTGAACATAACATTTTTAAAATGACACACTTCTGAAATCTCTTGGTCAACAATTTTTATCTATCCTGTTAACTACATAAAGATGTTAATAAATACGTGCTGGATTATAGATATGAACAAAGCCCATGTAAAATATTTAGAATTTTGGAGACGGCTTGACGGTGTAAAATGTAGCTGTCAGATGTAATCTGGAGGAAATAATAGTCTTTGAATTCAAATTTGAAAATCTTGAGAAATATATTTGGTACACATGAGACTTTAAAATCATACTGTAGCTTCTGTTTTTATTTTATTCTGTTGTTGTTGTTAGTCTTCTATAGTCTGGAATGGCCTCTTGGTTAGTATAAAAATCACACCATTCTATTTTTTTTTTTTTTAAGATTGCATCCCAATGTTATCAACTTGGGATAAAAGCAGCTTTTGATGTCATGACTGTCAATTGCATGATAGATGGAGTATAAGCTACACTGTATCATGGTGCAGTTTGAGGGATTTGGCTTCAGGTTGTATTTTTGTGTGAAATAAAAATTAAAGTTAGCATCTTTGTTGGCATAAAGTTGGCATCTTTATTGGAACGAGTCTGAGGTGAAGCCTTTTCGGCCACTAGGGGTCAGAATTACACAGCACACTCACCGAACACAGACCGCTGGTGGGCCAACAAGGAGGGACCAGCAAACACCATTTGGAAATGGTTTTGAGCATTGTGTGCAGAGACTGCATTGAAAAAGCATTTGCCATATGCCTGCCAGGTCTAATTACATGTTAGAGGGTAAGAAGATACAATTGGCACATAGACTTGCTCCAGCCTATTTTTCCAGTCTTATTTTTCTCTACTCCCTCATAAAACACCACTTGAACTAGATTTGAAAGAGGCTCTCCCCAGCTCTAGGGGTCAGATTTCTGACAGCCACCATGGCCACACAATTTGACATTAAAGAATTTTAAATCTTCTGGGGAAAATAGGATTAACAGAGGTAATGTGTATGCTTAACCTATGGAAAGCATTATAAACACTTGTGTCTTACTAAACACAAAACAATAAAACAGCACAGTAAAAAAGAGAGATAAATTTAAATATTAAAACGAGTAAGAAAATGTCAATAGGGTTTTTCTTTTTAACTTTCTGAAACAGGAGATAAAGTGTCATATTTTCTTCCACTCATTGGAGGCATTCATGATTGTCCTACATTTTTCCAACGAATTCACACAAATACTTGCAGTTATTGTAGAGTAACACTTAGTGATGAAAACACTATATTTTTGGTATAGTTTTGGTTTTGTCACTGGAGATTAAGTCACAGAGAAATTTGGTCCCGCAAATTCCATTTGGGTTCTTGTTTAAATATTCCCAGATTTCTCTGTAACTTTAACTGTGCTTTGCCTTAGTTATCATCCCTGTCACAATAGCTAGTCACAGCAAAGTCTTCTAAGAGCTAATTTATCTCTAGTGTCTCCTTTACTTCCACCAAGGCTTTGCATAAAAAAAAAAAATAGATCATTTTTCTGCCATTTATTTTTCTTTCTTTTCTATTTACAACCAGAAGTTTACTTTTGTGCTAACAGGATTTTTTAAGGGAAATCAGAAATACAGGCATGTTGTGTTCTCTCTCTCTTTTTAAAAATTTTAAATTTGTTTTTACTAGGAAGGCAGACTTAAAGGGAGAAGAAAGCTCTTCCATCTACTGGTTCAATTCCCAGGTGGCCACAAGAGCCGGAGCTGAGCTGAGCCAGTCCAAAACCAGGGGCGAGGAGCGAGGAGATTGTTCTGAGTCTCCCATGTGAGTGCAGGTTCCAAGACTTTGGGTCATCCTTGACTGCTTTCCCAGGCCACAAGTAAGGAGCTGGATGGGAAGTGCAGCAGCCAGGACATGAGCTGGCATCCATATGGGATTCCAGTGCCGTCTAAGGTGAGATGATAGCATGAAGCTATCATGCCTGGCCTGTTTTCCTTGCTTTTCCATTAGTAACCAACAGTATGCTTTTGCTCTAACTGGATTTTTAAAAATCACATTTTGTACATATTGGAACCAAAAAATACACAGTTGTCAAATGTGTTTTCAGAAATAATGGACCCAGCGCCCTGGCTCAATTTTCTAATTCTCTACCTCCAAGTGCCAGGACGCCCTATGGGCAACAGTTCCTGTCCTGGATACTCCAACTTTCAGCTTGTGGCTTTGAAAATCAGTAGATGATGGCCCAAAGCCTTAGGCCCTATCACCCACGTGGTAGACCCAGAAGTTCCTGGCTTCTGACGTCAGATAGGCTCTGCTCCATCCATTGTGCCCATTTGGGAAGTGAACCAGGGAACAGAAACTCTCTCTGTCTCTGCTTCCCTCCATGAATTGCTTTTCCAATAAAAATAAATAAGTATTGAAAACAAGAAATAAGTCTACATACTCAATTTTGTGGAAATATGGCCTGAGGATTGAAATTAAATCTTTTTGTGTCACTGTTTGGGGAAATCTAGATAGAGAAACAGAGAGAAAGAGAGAAAGATGGAATAAGATGGGATGTTTATATATTTCTTTGTTTTATGTGATCATTCTTTTTTTAAGTATTTTTTTTATTTACCTGAGAGTCCCTAGATGGCTTTAATGGCCACACCTGGGAAAAGCTGAAGCCAAAAGACAGGGGTTTCTTCCGGGTATCCCATGTGGGTGGCAGGTGCCCAAACATGTGGGTTATCTTCTGCTGCTCCTCCTAGACCATTAGCATGGAAATGTTCAGTAGTGGATCTACCAGGACAGGAATCAGTGTGTAAATAGCATGCTGCTGTATTACAAGGCGGTTTTGACCAGCACACCCCTAGGTAATCATCTCTAACTTTAAACCTGAAAAGAATGTCTGGAAAAGTTAAGGAAATGTATTTACAGCATTTTAACAAATAGATAGACAACATGTGCAATGAAATATGTTCATACAAACAGTAGGTCACTTGTGGTCCTAGACAGCTTTCCAAAATGCAGCCATTCAATGTAGAACTTTAAGGCACTTCTGTGAAGATTAAGTAGCTTTGTTTAAGTGAGTACAAATGAAACAAAATCCAGGCTCAAAGGGCAGTTGAAGTGGAGACAAGGCGGTGACAGAATTGTGAATGTATTTACCGAATGACTATATTTTTTGGAACCATGATTCTTGATTTGTGTTTCACAAAATTTTAGACACTTTTGTATAAAAGTAAATGTAAAATCATTTGATACAGAGCACCCAACAACCAGAAGACCAAATATTGAAGTAAACCTATAAACTAAATTATTTTGCCATGTTATATTGCAATAAAATGAATTATTACAGTTGGGCAGTGTTTCTAAAACTACTAAAATAATAATCATCATTATAATAAAATTGATTTACACATGAAGAAATGCTACCACGAGTATTGTGAGAAACAACTTTTTGTTCATTGAAACATAAAATAGAAGAGTAGTAAAATTGAAATTGAATTTTAATAATTTATATACTTTCAATTACAGAATTGTTTATCCAAAATAATAAATTCTGTATTTATTATCTAAATGCATTGCTTCTTTAAATACTATATTTACTCCCTGGACTTTTTCATATTTATATATATATATATATACATACATATACATATATACATATATGTATATATATGTCTTGGCTCTTCCTGAGGGAAAATAATCGACACTTGGCTCTTTTTCTTTTACATTGTGTCACAAAAATCTTTTCCTTGAAGTCATTCTTTGGCTGCATATAAAATTGTTGTATGTTTTCCAATCGCAGCAAAGCGCAGATATGTCTATAATTTGATTAACTATTTCTTTATGGATATTTGTGTTCTCCATAATGTTTAATTGTAAAATAATCATAAAATAATTTAGACTTTGCCATGTGAAAAAAATTTTTACATGTAAGTTTTCTCAAAAATTGTAAGTAACTGATATAGGGCTTGACAAAGACATAGGAAAACAAGTACAATTGTGTACTAATACTGAGAAACGAATTGGCAACTTTTTAGTATCTAAAGCAAAAATAAAACTTGGAAGACAACACAACAAATTCTTAAGCTATTTCTGGGAAAAGAAATTGGTTTATAGGAAATGGAGTAATTTAAAAAGAATTTTGCTTGCTACTTTACACAATGGCATAGTGTTCACATTTTTACAGTAAGTTTATGTATCTTATGTCCAGCATGATGGCTCAGTGCCTAAATCTTCACCTGGCATGTGCCAGGATCCCATATGGGCACCAGTTCAGGTCCTAGATGTTTCACTTCCCATTTAATTCCATACTTTCAGCTTGCAAAAGCAGTAGAGAATGGCTTAATGTCTAAGGATTCTGTATGCATGCGGGAGGCCCAGAAGAAGCTCCTGGCATCTGACTTTGGATCAGCTCAGCTCTGGCTATTGTTGCTACTTGGGGAGTGAACCAGCAGATGGAAGACCTTTCTATCGAGCCTTCTTTCTGTAAATGCGCCTTTCCAATAAAAATACGTGAAGCCTAAATTAAATTGAAATTAAGTTATGACAATCTGTGATCAAACATTTTTTTTATTGCTATAATGTTATATCTCCCCCTTGGAAATATACAAAGCTTATTAGCATAATTAAACTTTGAGTTTTATCAAGTTATTCCAAGATGCACACTTTTATTAAATAGCTTCTGTTGGCATGTCAATAATTGTGCACTTATGTAAAAAAGTAAAAACATGTTGATTCATGAGAGGATAGGTACAAAGAAAGAAAATTTTCCCCAAGTATCAAATTGTTTAAAATCAATCCATTTGAAGGTTTCCATGAGTAACAGGTTCATGTGTGTAGTAGTTTCAAGAGCAAACAATCACTAAAAGCAAATGACACTTCCCATGTTGGCTTTAGTAATTAACTTGGTGCTCAATTAGCTTTATTTCAGGGCAGTGTCTGCTCCCCACTACAAGGATGTGGTCCCTTAGGGAAGTCAGGTATCCCCAGAGCCACACACAATGAAAATCACTTACTTGTAGATGTTTTAATGTGGCTTGAGTGTCAGGCTTTATTCACAATCCAGACAGAGCACAGCATTTTCATTTTTCTCAGACTACAGCTCCTTTCAGAATGCCTCCTCTGCTAAAGCTGCTGACATTCAAATTGACTTTTCGCATTTATAATAGCAGTTTCTGTCTTGGTTTTAACCATTGTCCATCGAGACCACTGCTGTGATTTTCTGCTGATGCACAAGATAGGAGAAAGTGTCCCAGAAAAATGCACCACTTATTCCAGTCATTTTGCTAAAGGACACTCAAGTGTGGGCGAAGTTGTCAGAGAAAATGACAGAGCTGCAAGCTACTGTCAGGAACTGCTTCCTCATCAGTGGCCCAATTTTCAGAAACCAGACCAAAACCTCATATGCTCTCCAGCTTTCAGACAAGAAGTGAGCAAAGACATTGAAGCTAAAGAATGCAACAAGGTTGCTTTTAAAGAGAGAAAGCGAGCAAGCAAGAGAGAGAGAAGAATAAATAATGAAAAAAATATAGAAGATTTAAAAAAGCTCAGTGATGCCAGGCTCTGGGCAGAGATGCTAAGGTGTTGAAAAGACAACATTAAGCAGAATCTGAATGTCAATCAATGATATTGAAATTTTTGCGGAGTGCTTTACGTTCTGCCTTCTCTTGTCACTGAGAATAAGGCAGAGAATATGGGTGGAGAGAGTAGAAAGAGGGAGAGAATGGAATCACTTTTCTCTAGTAATGAGATGTATGCAAACCAAAAGATAGACATACAACAGAGATGGGGTGGGGGGAGTAGAGAGGAAGATAAAGAGCTTCTTCCTCCTCAAAATATATTCCAGGAGACAACGATCTGTAAGATGCTGATGGTGTTATGACAAGAAAATTAAACAAAGTAGATTGGACAAAAACTAAGTTTGAGATCTGCAAAAAATATCAAGCTTCTCAGAAATTTAACGATATGTTACGTTTCCTAACTTGCCAAAACAGATGCATCATTTGGTTCATTTTATATTGGAAAATATTTTATTGGCACCAAGTACATTGACACTGGAAAGTTTTGAAGAGGGTGGGAAAATGAGGAGGAGGAGCAGTCATAGGGCTCTGGTCGTGCTATTGCTCAAGTCAAGCTATCTGTATGAAACTTTGCTCTTCATTGGATGATCACCTTCTCATCTTTACAGCTGCCAAAACAGTTTCAGAGGACTCATTCTTCTGTGACTTAAGCATGCAACAACATCCCCAGGTCCTCACTTATGTAAAACAATCTAGAATAGGATATTATTGCTTAGGTAATGTTCCCCAGGCCACATATCCCAAGAGGGTTATAATATTAATAAAATCAGTGAAGCAAACAAAAAGATTTTGGGACTGAACATTGATTCAGAAGATGCAATGGATCTAATGAAAGAGCCATTAGGTTTGATATTTGGTGAACATCAAAGTCTTCTAGTTAAAAGAACATCTGACCTACTCTGGTACACTACAGGTCACTGCTGAGCTCTAAACGCAGGTCTGGGTCCTTGGAGATCTTCCAAATGTCGAGAACTCTTTCTATGATACATGTAACTTGGGATTTCTGCTTCATTAATTCGGAGTAGAGATGATCAGCCATCCTTTAACAAGACACAGGTGGACATATAGGAAATGATTAATCTGAAACCTTCAGAGAACTGAACTTGCAAAATGCCACCAAGAAAACTGGAGAGATGTGGGGCAATCAAAGCATCAAGCCTGAGATTTGCTCACCTAGTCAGAAGCTGATGGAGCAAGAAGCTGGGAGGATAACTTACTGACAGTGTAGGCAAACTGATGGAGGGCAAGGCTGAATAAGTGATGCCTGGGATGGGAATATTACAGAAACTGTACACTGGCTTTCCCACTGTCAATCCCACCAGAGTCCCACGGTGAAAATCCGCATCACTCACGCTGCCATCGTGGAAAAGAACAATGTAAAACAAATATATACTCCTTAGGGGAAAGTATTTACCAACATCTTATCTCAGGCATAGAATATTTCATTCACTCGCACTACAGCCCCATCTAGCATACTGTCTCACATAAAAGCAGAAATGCATAGCCAAGAAGATCTGGGGCTTTAAGGCTGTAGCTTTGGAATTTGACATCCAAAGAAGAGAATAGGGACATGGACAGAAAATTACGTCTTTTTAATATTTATGTTTTTAATTAAAAGTCACAGTTCTACATAGAGATAGATACAGAGAAAAACAGAGAAGTCTACTCTGTCGTGGTTCACACCTCCAAAGGGCCACCACGGCCAGAACCCCTACGGAATGCCAGCACCGCAGGCATGGATTAGCCCATATGCCATTGACCCTCTCTGTAGAAACTCTGATTAATATCATAGCAGATGAGTAATGCAAGAACAAAAAGAAATTATGTGAGACTTAGTCATGATATTACTAAGTAATTCTCCCAGCACATATGTTTAGCAACACCTTCACAATTATCCACTGTAGAAACTGTTCCTTAAAACTGACTGGACCACAAGACATAGAATTTGTCTAAGAAAAAGTTCTTAGGGAAGATCCAAGACAGAAGGAGAAGCAATAAAATTCTCTAGGGAAAGGTTGAGCCTCTTTACCAATGCCCACAGTAGAGTACAGTTTAGTGTCTCACTAGGTTAAAATGAAATCTCACAGTAAATACATTCATCTCATTCCTAAAGTCTAATGTATCAAGTTCAGTTTAAAACAGTATCACAAGACAGTCTGAAAGGCAGCAAAAAACATGTTCTGAAAAGCCAACTATGACAGCAAGATTTATTTATGACAAACCTTGGTTTATCGGGGAATATAGAATGTGCTTAATAATGCTAACAAATATATATATGTATATACCTTCAGTGTTCCTTTTGAACTTAATAATGTGTGTGTGTATTGAGACATTACATGCTACCACATAAGTTTTAAAAGTGTAAGTTAAATTTATTTTCAACAATAATAAAAAGAAGAAAGAAAGTCACAAACTTTACAAATTTGCTAAAATATATTTTGATTCTTTTATGGCATCAAAAAAACTATATTGTCACTCTAGATTCAGCATTCATCTTAAGAAGTTTGAAATTGATTCAATAAATAAATCTTCCTTTTTCAAGAAATGATGAAAGATTACCGAGTAAGAAGAAAATGAAAAATTTTCTATTAAGAGGAGAATGTTCTTATCAAAATCTGTTTAAAGCAATAAAATAAGAACACATTTTTTAAAAAGGTACATAAGTGAAAGAAACAGTGTCAATGTCACAAAGAACAGAAGAGAACAAACTTAAAAATGCTTCTTACGAGGACTCCATCCGGGGAGGGTGTTGGGACACACTAAGTTGGGCTGCTACTTAAGACTTCCACATCCCATTGTGGAGCTCCCGGGAAGAAGGAGGAGGAGAAGGAGAAACGACTACCAGAAGTAAGGTACAGCCATGGCATGGATGGTGTACATTAGAAGAAGGATGATTATTATTTATGAGTGAATTCAGGAGCTACTTGCCTAGTCGTATTTCTGTACGTGGCTTATTTCACGTACAATAAGGTTCTCCATATTCTGTGGCTAACCAGGTCATTCGATAACTGTTGCTTTGCTGTTTCTCTGAACCCGCATCCCTTTGCGTGTGTCTCCATTCACTGGCACCAGCCTGGGTGTTTTATTTATTTTCTTTCAGCTCTGGAGGCAGGTAAGGTGAAGAGCAAAGCTCTGCTTTCTAGTGAAGGGCTCCTTATTGCTGCCTCATGTTGTGGAAGATAGAAGGACAAGTAAACCAAATTCTGCACGAAGCCGTAATCTCACTCACTAGTGGAGGAGTCTTCACCATCATGCCACTTGCAATAGGCACCACATCTTGGCATCATGAGGCAACACAGGAAATGACAGCAACAGCAGAGTTGTTGAAGCAGTTCTGCTTCATAATCATGAGCACAAGTTATTTAGAGAAAGAGAGAGATTCTGTCCTATTCTGTTTATCAGGAAAAAGAAAATAGTTCATTAACTTCCTAGTAGGCTTCCACATTTTCCAGCTTTGGGTTATAACTTACTACTAAACTAATTGTTGTTAAAAGATAAGGGGATTGGACCACATGACTAACAGACTTCTCATTTGGGCTGCAGTATTAAAGCATCAACCACCGTAACTGATAGACAAAGATAGACACTGTGGTGTCCAAGATGTGATCCACATTCAGTAGCAACTTATCTCAAATTTTGAATTTTCAATTTTCCCTAGGTTACCAGTAATGCAATATGATCCTCTGTGTTGGTGCTGGGAAGCAGCAGCCAACCACACCTCCCAGTGCAATGCACCTGCAACTGTGAGGTACACAATTGCCACCCAGCCGTGTCACCGGGCTCTGATGTATAAGATGATAGGTGTTTTGATACAGTTTTAATGTATACAGTTCTTATTCTACAGCATGTTTGTTAGGACATAATCTAATCATAAACTGAACAGCATCTATTTTCCATGCGAAAAATATGTAGGCAATTAATGAAAGCTAATGACAAAGAATGAGGATATCTTTCATGCATAAGCAATATGTAGCCTATGACACACGTGCCTTATATTCCTGTGTCATGAAATAAGATCATATTCAATATTTGAAGAGTTCATGATAATTAATTCTTTTGGAAAGTGCATCAGCAAAGCTCAGGGTATCACAATAATTCATCATTATTAAAATACATGTATTTAATAAAATAATGTGATAAGGAATATATTAAAATGTACATAGGGAGTCACAACCTGGTTTGGCATCTATCTTGTCGCAACTACATATGAAATAATTCACAGAGTTATTCTGGAGAAAACTTTTTTTTCAGGTAATAAACGGTATCTTCATTTTATTTTCAACAAACTGGATCCAGTCTACTGATTTCTAGTACAAAAATAGTCAACTGATTTCTAGGACAGAGACATGATGATTACTGGACGTAGGGTATACATCCATGTTGTAGTTATCTTGGAGGACAGTATAGTATCATGATGCAGTTTTGGTTGCAAAAGTGAAAAACTCCCCCAACACAGGAATTAATTTGGCAGGATTGTTTGGAAGCCCAGTAGCATCACAAATGCAAATAAAACTGCATTAAGAATCTAACTCTTTTTTTTTTTAAGATTTATTTTTATTATTTTTTTATTGGAAAGGCGGATATACAGAGAGGAGAGACAGAGACGAAGATCTTCTGTCGGATGATTCACTCCCCAAGTGAGCGCAACAGCCGATGCTATGCCGATCCGAAGCCAGGAGCCTCTTCCAGGTCTCCCACGCGGGTGCAGGGTCCCAAAGCTTTGGGACTGCTCGACTGCTTTCCCGGGCCACAGGCAGGGAGCTGGAAGGGAAGTGGGGCCGCCGGGATAGAACCGGCGCCCACATGGGATCCCAGGCGTGCAAGGCGAGGACCTTAACCACTTGCGCCACCGCGCCGTGCTCAACTCTTTTTTAAAAAGGGAAATTATATTTAACATTATGTTGAAGCTAGTATCAAGGAATGAATAACATGCAGAGGCATACACAGTATAAATAAAATGCTGATTTGCCTATTTACATGTACACGTGTTACTATTTTGAATACTGAAGCCATTGTGAACAATTAATGCCGTATTTTTTACTTGCTCAGTCCAGACACAATTCTCATGAATATGGTGATCCAAGTACTTAATGCTAATCAATCAGAGTTCATGAAGTGGAATCTATATATGAAAAGTTATCTGTACTCCCATGTTTACACAAGCTCAATTAACAATGGCTAAGGTTTGTAATCAGCACATCAGCCCACCAATTGATTACTGGTTAAAAAAAATAAGATGGCCCATACAAACTATAGAGTATTATACAGCCATAAAATGAATGAAACCCTGTATCCTGCACCAAAATGGATGCAGCTGGAGATGTTTGTACTCAGTGAAATAAACTAGACACAAAAAGACCAATACCATATGCTTTCGTGGACTTGCGATGAATATGTGTAGAAAAATAATGTACATGAGTAAAATTTACATGTAGAGATTTGATTGTTCTTTATAATCCTTGTCTGTGCTCATGTGAAATTATGTCATTTCTCTACTTATCAACTGATTTAGTTGGTGGAAAATTAAGTCTGTGACTCAGGTAAAATGAAAGTTTGTTGTAAAGATCCAAAGAAGAAAAGGAAAGAGGGAAGTGAGGAAGGAAGAAAAGGGAAGAAAAGAAGGAGAAGGGAGGGAGGGAAGATTCATCACGTGCTTAAAGTTGTCAACTTGAAATATTTGAAATTCGTTCTTCACATAGATTTGATTTTTAAGAACATAAATAATAGCAATTGTGTTAAAATGTCCAGTGACATTTTTCTATCATACACACTTCTATGAACATTTTGTAATTTAAAAAACTGGCAAAAAGTAAACTTCTCTTTTAGTTTAATTTCCCCACAAATATCTTGAAGTATCCTTGTATGATGAAGATAGCACTAAGTTATAATAGTTGCACAGGACTTTTTCTCAGGAGGGTTTATTGCTTAGTCTGTTGCCCATGTAATTTTATCTTCAATTTCTTGATAATTTTTTCAGTAGCTTGTGTCATGTTTTTTTACTGACGACTTCAAATTAAGTAGCTCCTAAGAAATGCTTGTCTGAGGAAAAATACCTTATTATGTATCATGGGACTAGAATTTTGGACAGCAGTATCAACCTGTGAAAAAACTACAATATAACATAAGGAAGAAGAGAAATTAATTTTCAAAACTTGACAAAACAATAGAAGAGTGATAGATATGAAATGGATGAAAGATACAAAGACATGGGACTTAATTGGTCAAAGGCTAATGGACATTAAGATTAATACTAGATTTTTACTTGGTGATAGGAATTGAATTTTTAGTAAATTGTCTTTTGTGGTCAAGAGCATGACAAATCTGACAAGTTCTATTTATCTCAATTACATAAATAGGAAAATTAGACTTTAATTGATGCAGTAGCCCAGTTGAAGTCATTTTAACGATGCAAACTGCTTCCGGAATTCAGACCTCCAGATTTTTCGGGTCCAGTTCTGCCATGTTGTCTCCTAAATTAATGAAGTTTTAGTGAACTGAAAATTATCTATACAAGACTCATTTATTAAGAGAAGAATGCCTTAAATATCATCACTGGCTTCTGAGAAAAGGAATTCAATAGAGGTGATATCCATATATTTTAACCAGGAAATGATGTGGAGTCTTCATTTCTGATGATTTTTGTCATTCACGACATCATGAGGAGGTAAATGAGCTATACAATGTTGTCTTCACTCCATTGTCTTTCATTACTACACAATTCAAACGCATGGACTTTTCTAGGTCACATCATTTCCAGGATATGAGAACAAGCTGTAAGTATTTTTTTTTAAATCCAGGTGTCATCATTTTGTCATATTAATCAATTAAAATAATAAGCCCCAGCAATTTCTTTTTCATTATTACACATTACCAATCCTTTAAAAATATAGCTTTTCTTCTACATGGTTTAAGACTCAGCCTAGTGAACTGAGCAACTGAATAATTATCCAGTTAGTTGAATCAGGTTAGACTATGAATCTACATAATATTGCTTGAAATATACATGTTAGATGAAACTGATTGAGAGTTTGAAGGCCATTTGGCTATGTAAGAAGCCTGTTAAAATTTATACCACTAAAATTTATATCTCTATCAAAGGTAGATGTCATTCTTTTTCTGCATAGATGTGATCATGTGTAGGGATAAGTTTAGAAATAGAATTAGGCTCTTTCTACATCAAAGTTGACAACTTTGGCTGCATACATGGGAAGCAACTAACAAGTCGAGATTTTCAGTCCATATACCAGATTAATTAAATCAGAATGTCTCCAGTTAGGATGCTAGTAGTAGTAGTTTTTAAGAGTCTACAGATACTTTTAACAGGTAAACAGGGTAAATATTGCTCTAAATATTCTTTGATGGCATAAATGTGGGCTTTCCTACTGTCTTTTAAATGAGTGTCACCCACATAAGCATAAATACTCCCATGTTAATAATTTATGTCATTGGGAAAAATCTGATCTCTCTTTAGTTGGCTCTTCCGTGGACAATCGTTTAGTTGCAGTCAGTGTGTGCCTTTGTGAAGGATCTGGCAAGATGAACTATTCACTCCCAATCCCATCTCCCCCCATCCTTCCCACACACATCTCTCTCTTCAGATTATCTTCAGCCAAATGGAAAGTGACTAATAGCATGGCTTCCCAAATCCCAGGTGGACAAGCATATTAAACAGGGAAGAAGGTCACAATTCATTATAATCAATCCTAGATTGGATCAGAGAGCCACGCTTCCTAATGTTCTCAGTGCCTTAATGTTCTTTCTGCCTGGCCGTAATAATGACTCTATGGAAAGACTGAAGTCAGTGATTCATCATAAAGTTTTATCTAGGCTCTTTTGTTCTTCACATTTATATAATAGTGACTTATATGCATGAGCAAACTTCCTTGGAAAGGTATATAAAAAGACAAGAGTACTAACATTTAGCTAGGCATATAAGGTTCAAACATGATAATGTGAATCAGACAGATAAAAATTCAACTAATTTTTTTAAAAGTTTAGCACAAAACAGATAAATCAGCAGCTGGAGCTAAAATGTTTGAGATTTAGAAGACAGGATGAAGTGAACTAAGAAACCTATCCAAACAAGGAATTACCCTGTGACCTAAGGCAGATAGAGCCACAAGGAATGACAGAATAGCAGAAGGACACACTCTCCAAGAGGCAAGCGCCAATAGCATCATGGGAAATGCACAAGGGTGATACTTTCTGGGCGGTTATATCTGTCCCTGCTTCCCCTAAGGGACTGACCTCAAAGCCTGGCAGAGGACTTCAGGCTTGCCAAAATTCTGTGACACCATGTGTATGAAATTTCAAGGCCTTTCGTTACTGTACCAAGACCTAAGCTGTTTTCGCACCTGGATTAACAAGATTAATTAACAGAAGAATTAATTAACCAAAGAATCACAACACATCAGCTATTGTATTAAATTAGTATCCAGATAAGATTGAGAAGTAAATAGTTTATCATTTTCTCCAATTAATTGCTTTTAAAAATATTATTATTTTGGAAAGCAGACATGCAGAAAGAGAAGGAGAGAGAGAAACATGCAGAAAAAGGAAAAGAGTGGTTTGCAGTCTGCTTGTTCACTCCCCAAATGACCACAGCAGCCGACTATGATTTAGGGGCCAGGAACTCTGTACAGGTCTCCCTCATGGATGTCAGGTGCACCAGCACGGGAACCATCTTCCACTGCCTGCCCAGACACAGTGGCTGAGGATTAGCTAGGAAGGGAACATCAGGAACTCAAATAGGCACTCATATAGCACACATCAAAGGTGGGGTCTTAATCCACATTGCCCTGATATCACCATCTCCCATTCTTCTTTGAACAGATCACTTTCTTCCTTTAGTTAGGTACATACAACTATCCTATAGTCTTGAAGAGTCATTTCATTTTGAATTTCCTTAAATCCACATATAGCAGTAGTCAATTTACAGTTAAATATAACTGGAGTCATTATATCTTATTAAATAAAGGCCGTACTACTGGGATGTGTATTGTGGTACAGTGGGTTAAAACACCCCTGGTGACACATCCCATGTTACAGTGCTTGGGGTCAAGTCAGGCTTCAGCTATCCATCTAATGTCATTGTAATGGGTACCTGGAATACAGCAAATGATGGTCCAACAACCTGATTCCTAACACCTATATGGAAGATCTGGATGAAGTGCAGCCTCCACCTTGTGCCTAATCTAGCCTCACTGTAGCAGGTGTCTGGGGAACAAACCAAGGGATAAAAGATTTTTCTCTCAGTCTCTGTCTACCTTTCAAATTAAACAAACATAAATACATAAGGTGAATCTATGCTTCCTGGTAGAATCTCAAGATATTGTTCTAATAATACTATACTATGTAGTTATGTGGGTAGTAGATATTTGAAAAATAGATGTTCTGATAAAAATGTGAAAAGAGAAAAATTGGTTATCTTTTATTACATAATACCATATTAACATAATCCACATTCTAGCCCCAACACATTCTCTGTAAGTATCAGGCAATGAAATATCAGAGAAAATTAAACAATTGGACAGAAGTGGACCCTTACCTGTAGCCTGAAGACAATCAGGTATTGTAAATAGAATTACCTGTCATTCATGACTGCCATGATTTACAAATTTTGATCCACACAAGAAAGAAATGACAATCCATTAAATATTCTCTATCATTAAAAAAAGTTCTATAAAAGAATGAATATTTGTTAGTGATGAAGATGCTTGTTTTCTTGGACTGGTGTGGTAGCCTAGTGGCTAAAATCCTAGCCTTGCATGCATTGAGATTCCATATGGGCACTGGTTCTCATCCCAGCGGCCCCACTTACCATCCAGTCCCCTGCTTGTGGCCTGGGAAGGCAGTCCAAGACATCCCTCGGCCCTTGGACCCTACACCCAAGTGGGAGACCCAGAAGAGGCCCCGGCTCCTGCATTCAGAGCAGTGCAGCTCTGACTGTTGCAGCTGCTTCACGAGTAAACCATCAGATGCAAGATCTTCCTCTCTGTCTCTCCTCCTTTCTGTATATCTACCTTCCAATAAAAATAAAATAAATTTTTTTAAAAAAAAGATGCTAGTTTTCTAATCACAGAGGACATTTTTAGGATAATGTAATATCTTCATTTCTTTCTTGTGTGCATCACAATTTGTACATCATGGAAGATATGAATGTAAAACAATTGATGAATAGGCCAATTATGACAGGAAAATAAAGTATCGATAAACGTATGCAATGCTCTGCCTCATTATTCATTGGGAAGTGCAAGTTGGCAATCTCCTGTGATCATGAGATGGGATGATCAGAGGTACAGGGAGCACTGACAAGGATGTGAAGAAACTTGTAACACAGAAAGTGTATGCTCAATACCATTGAGCCTAAGATCATGTTGTATTCTTATTATCAAATATTAAAATATTTCTCATAACAGAATAGGAAGATAAAATGTGGATTATCTGTGTTCATGTAATACATTTGGTAAAAAGCCAAATGGAAAATAATGTTTTACCTCACATCTGAATATTTTAAAATTTGGAGCCCAAATTTTAGGAAGCCAAGCAGCTAAAGTCCTCAGCTTGAACTCACCAGGATCCCACATGGGTGCTGGTTCTAATCCCAGCGGCCCCACTTCCCATCCAGCTCCCTGCTTGTGGCCTGGGAAAGCAGTTGAGGACAGCTCAAAACCTTGGGACCCTGTATACCCGTGTTGGAGATCCAGAAGAGGCTCCTGGCTCTTGGCTTCAGATTGGCTCAGCTCTGCCTCTGGTGGCACTTGGGGCGTGAATCATTGGATGGAAGATCCTCCCTGTCTCTTCTCCTCTCTGTATACCTCACTTTCCAATAAAAATAAAATAAATCTTTTTTAAAAATCTGAAATTATGTTTCTGTATATTTTTGCTTATACAAAAGTGGCAAGGATTATTTTTAAAAATTCAAACCAAGAATAAATAAAAGGATATGTGGCAGCTATACGTCAGGAGAGGCGAGAGCACAGAAACACACTTCTCAGCCCTCCTTATTAAAAAAAAAAAAAAGAAGTGTTTTGGATAAATATTTTTTTCAGTTAGATATTTGCTACATTCTTCAATAAGTTCAAAATATTTCATATTGAATACATATCTTATTGTAACAGTTATTTATATGAATTGATTTTTAAAATACCATTGAAATCAGAAGGCATTTCCAGTGTTCCCAGCCCTCTGAAATCCCTATGCTTTTCTGAAATCTAAAATCTTGAATGTGCCGGATTCCTTGAAACTGTCCAATGCCTAAATCTCTAATTACATCCTGGGCCTTCCAACCAGGGCAGTTATCTAGCGGCCTCATTTTTTGGTAAACTTTAGGAAGAGTCTTGAAGTCAGTTGTTGTTGAACTGTGTGATTTGCAAAAGGACAGTACATTTTTTTTTTTTTTACAAATAATCTTCCTGCTTCTTCTAAGGGAAGTCATTCTCTACTCCTTTAAGGTAAGTAGCACCCTCTTCATTCTTCTGCATTGAAATGCAAATCATTTTGGGTGGGATTTACATTTTAATTAAGCCCTTAATACTTTAGAGTTAATGAGTTTAATCTAAGACTCTTCTGACAGAACGGTACAAGGCGAACTGAAAGGCCTTTTGATCATTTTGCAGAAGTCTAAGACTTGCACATGTTACTAAAAAAAATAGGGAGGGGAACTACAAATTAGGGACAAAATCATAGGAAGTGTTTACTCTAGAGACTTGACACTCACAGAGGGCTGTATAGAATTCCTGAATTTCCATTCTTTTCTTACCTTTTAATTTTACCTCTCCCTCCCTCATTTCTGCTCAGAAGGAGCTCACACATTTACTGGCCCGACGAATGTGCCGAAGAGGCAGTGTTGTCTTGTATCTTGCATGAATTTAATAACTCCTTCAGTCTACTTTGTAAACTACGGCGGAAAGAATATATTTACAGAATTCCCGAAGTCCTAAGTTCAAACCTTAACCACAGGTGTTTTACTAAAGTATCACTGAGCTTCCGAATTCTCTACAATTGACATCGTAACATCTGTACTTTGAGCTCCCAAGTGGATCAACCGAATGAAACTGAAGAAAACCTGTGATAGCAGTTAATTAAGTAAAAGTCATCATTTTAAAAATTATTTTATTATCGCAGCTATAGGGCTCTCTCAAATTAGTCTATACAAGAAAGGCAACTGTTTACTCATATTGCCAGGAAATCCAGGAATTATGGTTGCAGATTCAATTGCACTGGGTGTTTGTTTCCATTTTTCTTTTATTCCAACACTGTCTCTACCGTTTTCTGAATGCCAGCTCTGCCTTCTAGTTAGTATTCTCATTGTCACAAAGTGCTTGCTGAAAGTAAACACATCCATTTGTTTTCTAATTCATTTTCAGCAGATACATAAAAGGTAAAGAAGTCAAATATCAAAACCATTATGCATGTTTCTAGGTGACATGCTGGTTGTTTACTCTTAAAATTACTGACTCTGGGGTCCAGCACGGTGGCCAAGCAGCCAAAGTCCTTACCTTGCACAGGCCAGGATCCCATATGGCTGCAGGTTCTAATCCCAGCAGCCCTGCTTCCCAACTAACTCCCTGCTTGTGGTCTGGGAAAGCAGTTGAGGATGGCCCAAAGCCTTGGAAATCTGCACCAGTGTGGGAGACCCGGAAGAGTCTCCTGGCTTCCTATTAGCTCAGCTCCAGCCACTGTGGCCACTTGGGGAGTGAATCAAGGGACACAAGATCTTCCTCTCTGTGTCTCCTCATCGCTATACATCTGACTTTGCAATAAAATGAAATGAATCTTTAAAAAAATTAATGACTCTGTAGCTAGGATCCTGTAATAAACTGGCTGGCCTAGGCATTCCCCCAAAACGCTCAAAGAGTGATGAATTTTCCAAGATTAACCAGAACTAACTTCTTGAGATAAGGCTAATACCACTCAAATTACAAGGAGGGCGAATAACATGGTTATTCCACTTACAAATAAATTATCATCATGAGATTTGTTTAATCTATTTCATTCATATTAACTATATAGTCATTATTGTCATCAATATACTACTGCCATTTATACCACTGTTTCATTTCTACCATGCTGATTATGTCTTTTTTTTAGGAAGTGACTATGATGCCAGGAGCCAGGAGCTTCTTCCAGGCCTCCCACAGGGATACAGGATCGCAAAGCTTTGAACCATTCTCTGCTGCCTTTCCAGAACATAAGCCATGAGCTAAATGGAAAGTGGAGCAGCTGCGCCTCAAGCCAGTACCAATATAGGAGTCTAGTGGTGCTTCAAAGTTAAGTAGTTTTGTCACTAAGCCATCACGCTGGGTCCTGAAGTCAGCTTCAAAATGACTCAAGATTTTAACATAAATGATTACAGCAACTGATAATGCAAAATGAGATTTTAAAATTGCAACTCGTAATAATTCACCAGAACAAAAAGTTTTATTACACATGAATTTATTGTGTATCCATATGTTTTCTACCTGTTACCATTTCTATGAGAAGTTTCTTCAGCATAATAATGTCACAGGTGCATCCAGGCACATGTCTAAACTGACATTAATGTCAGACCTATATACTTCATTAGTCCACAAGTGGGAAACTGACAAAAATTGACTCAATCACTATATTTACTTGGATTTTGAAACTGAGACTAAGTAGTTTCAGTATGGTACGTTTTATTTCTCTAGAGGTGGAGATTAAAATGACGGTGTCATTTCTTGGAACATTCAATTGTTAATAAACAGATGAGTAATGTACTTTAAGTCCATATGCTGTGCCTATGTGAATGAAGAGAAATCTGTGCTCTGAATCAATATCTCGTTCTGTTTCTGTGATCAAGTTAGAACTCTGCTCTCAGGTAATACAGCTGTATCATGTTCTCATAACTGTTGGCTCTCCTTGCATAAATAGATTTTCAAGACTTATCAAATATGAATAAAGAACTTCCAGTTAAATTTGGAAGTCAGATAAACAATGAATGATTTTTTATTCATTTTTAATAAAAATGTGGGCTGTGTAATATTTAGGATGTTCTTATGCTCAACATTGATTTATTTAGGCCTCCCGTTTTACTATCTGACCTGACTTTTATGTATCAACATCATACATATGCCCTGCAGAGCCGATTACTGTCTTTTGCAGTCTAATTTTTTTTTTAAGTTTACTTATTTGTATGGGAAAGTCAAGTTTACAAAGAGAAGGAAAGACAGAGAGAAAGATCTTGCATCCACTGATGCACCCCCCAAGTGGCCTCAACAGCTAGAGCTGAATACATCCAAAGCCAGGAGCCAGGAGTTTTTTTCAGGTCTCTGACACATCTGTAGGGTCTCAAGGCTTTGGGCTATCTTTTCCTGCTTTCCCAGGTCACAAGCAGGGAGCCAGAAAGGAAGTGAAAGAGCTGGGATACACACTACTGACCATATTGGATCCCAGCAGTTGCAAGGTGAGGATTTTTTCCACTGAGCCATTGTACTAGGGCCTGCAGCCTAATGCTTCTAAAATGGCATTACTGCAGTTATGACAAATGATGGTTTTTCCATGGCAGGAAGTAAGACACATCTGAGAAATGATCCTTTGAAGAGAACTACCGTGAATTCTAGGATATCCTAATTTACTGACCTCCCCAAACATTGGAATGCCTATGAAGACTAAGTAATCATATCTGCAATTTAAATAAAACCAAAAACTACTTTGGCTATTGTTTATATAATTTACGCTGGGGTCGTTCATCAAAACTAAGGCACTTGACAGTAGAGAACATGGCATTTGTGTTTAAGCTTCCACAGTACCTAACTCAAATCCAGCCAAACTATGAATACTACATAAATAGTAGGAAGTTTGAAATTTTCATCATATAAATTACAGGCATGATTAGGTCTCTTTTTTCCTACTTTGATTTTTGCCCCCCTAGGCCCTAAACTACACCGGAGAGTCTTTGAAAGTTGAGAAGCCATCGAGGACCTCACAGTGTTATAATATATTACAATGAAGTGGAAGAATGGGGTCTGCAGAGGGGTGGGAAACAAAAGCCCAAAGAATAATCTGAACGAAAGCCCAACATTCCCACTAAACACTTTGAGTTCACCCGCTTCAGCCTCTGCAGGCAGCAATTACATTCCGAAGGAAAATGTTTTACAATTGTAATTACACATAATAGAAGGAATGTATTTTCCCTTCATCCTACTCCCATGGTGAGTCAATTTAATTTTTAAATACAAGAGACATAATTGATTTTAGCCCTAGATTAGTGCTGAAAATGATCTATATATGTTCTTGCTAATGGAACAAGAGACTTGTCCTCCTTGGAGATTTTTACCCAAACCTGTTCATGTAACAATTACTGTAGCCTGACAGGTTAGTTTGCAAAGACAGGGATGCAGGAGGGAAACACCCCACTGATTAACACTGGAGCAAAATAATTAATATTATGTTCTTCCCTAGTAATTAGGGATTAGGCACAAATATATCATCATCATGGAGACCAAAAACTGATGAGAATGCCTGGAGAATGTCCTTTTCATCACAAAATGGGCTTTTTTTCAAGTGTATCATTACAAAATCATTTCTGGATGAGGCTCTCATGGGAGAGGATGGATTAAAGATGGACTCGCTTTGTCTAGTCACGGCAGAGCTATCTCTCATCTGGCAAGGAATTTTCTGTCTGGTTCTCCATCAGACCACCATGAAGTTAATGGCCAGAACAGGTAGGAATATCTTAAGGTGAAGAATAAGTAGTTTATACCCTGCCACTGCAACATCAAAACCAGCCCTGGAGCACTATTTTGAAGTTAAATTCTTATGCTGAATTTTCAGCTAATCCTCCCTAAAGCAGGATTAGTAACTGGGATATTGGCTTCGAAGTCTATAATTCTCAGGTATATTTGCATTTTAATCAATGATCCCAAGAAGGCAGATTTGGCATAGAACTCTCACTGGCACTTCCAGGTATCACAGAGACCTAGGATCCAATCAGACTCCCCTATTCACAACTAGGCAACGTCTGAGCTGTCCGAAAGGATCTGTCCTATCCTGAGATTCTAGACTGTAAGATAAAACTGTTAGCATATCCTGAGATTGCTGTGACAAACATCAATGGCACGGTAATTAACATCTGTGACTCTGACTCAAGGAATGGCAGAAACCTTCAACTCTGTAAGAAAAGCAGCTGTAATGACGATGCTGTAGCCATTTCATCTGCCAGGGCTTAAATGTTAAAAAAAAAAGGGTATTCAACTGGAAGATAACTAAAATAAAGTTCTAAGACATCCTTTCTGCAGATTAGCAGTGTACTCCTTGAGCGGCACATAAACATACGAGAACACCCAAGCATAGTTGTAACTTTCGTTAATAAGGACCGTCTTCTAAAGCAGTTATTGAAACAAGAGCAACCATTGCAAACATGACATATTAGGGTTCAAGGCATTCTTTATTGACAGTTGAACATTGATTCCTGAGAGAGGCACAGATGCAGATGCTTTATTGGAGGGAGGGCTGAGGGAGGGTGAAAGTAAAATAAGTAAAAGGCTAATGTATCAGTAAATTCTCTCAATTCAACTGGTCAGAAAGCTGACTTACATATCTTGCCTCTGTTGCATTGCTTGATGATCAAATATCCTCATGGAATATATAGCTAAATCCTAGAGGCAACTGCCTTTTGCATCTCTGATATCCCATATAATCCTTGCATATGACTTTCCATCAACTCACATAACACTTTAGATACATTTGAGAAATACGATGATGAACATGTGCTTCTGCTTCATGTAATTTTGTTTGTATGTTTGTGTCTATGTTTATGTACATGTTTGTGTGTATCTGTGTGTGTATCTGCTTGCGTTCCCAACTAGCCTGTCTTTAGAAGATTCAGAAATCCTGTATTTTTTCTTTGGTAACAGTGCAGTGGATATGTAATATGCAGGAAAGCATCTGTATTGTTACAAATACATTGGAATACACAGCTGACTGATGAGCTAAATTATTTGTGAGTGATTTGATGTGCCTTTAATGTTAAAACTCTCAAACCCAAGCATATGCACAATAGTTGCCAACGACAGTAAACTGGGTCCGGCAAGCTTATTCCGATCCCTAAGAAGAGTGGGAACCCATAGAAGATGACAGCTTTCACTCCAGTTCATATGCTCCAAATCCTTCAATATCAGTGGCTTAACCTAAAGTGTCTTCACTTTCATTTCCTTATATAAACTGATTCTCAATAACACATACAATTCAAAAGGCTGGAAAGTGTTAACTAGCTATGGTCAAACCTATCATGCACAAATAGAAGAAAAATATATTGATACTGAGGTATGTGTTTCAAATATTCACTTAAAGAGATTAGGGAAATCTTTGTATCTGAGTATAACTGAACATTGGGTGTACTTTCTAGCTCAATTAAATAACAAATTAGTGAAAAGTCTAATTATTTTTAAAAATGAAAAAAAAATGAATGACAAATTCCAACTTTGTATGAAAGGAATACTGAACTCTGGGAATAGAGAGAAAGAAGGATTCTATGAAAGACAGGCGGCTCTGTGTGAAATACTATCTTTGCTTTCCCAGTGTGGGTTTTCCAGAAGTTTCACATTCATCTGTGGTTGCACTTACAAGACAACCAGTTCATACTAAAAGGAATCACTGGTTCCTCCAACTACTTTGCTTTCTAATTTGTTGGCGCATACGCACCCTCTGACGGCTCGTATTTGTGGTCTTTATCTGGCATTTAGCCTCTTGAATAAGAATACTTGAATATCCAAAACAGTGACTACAACTGCAGTTGGTGATTTCTATTTTGTCCCTTCCTCACAGCACTCACACTTCTTGAGAAATAACGCTACACTTGACGCTAACTCCCCACAGCGAAGAACGTGCTATTTTTATATTAGACAATCATCATTAATCGAATCAGTAAATTCACACCTATTTAGTTTTGACAGTTTAGAAAGGCATTTCAGATCCAAGCCATTGAGCTACGCAGTGATACAACCTGTATCCTTGGCCTCATTAACACCTGAGTGACTGGATTACTCACTCCGGAGGAAAGTGCTTTGTCTGCCGTATCAATTGATAACACTGCACCTATCAACTCAATTGATAGGAAAACTGAAAAGTAACTTATTCATTTTTAGCTACAAAAATTATTCAGAATGATTAGGTAGCAAGACCAAAGTCACAAGGTAAGCCAATGCGGGAAACAGGATTTCAGTCAGGTCCCTCTGTTTAAATAACAAGGCTTCTGCTTCCAGCATGCGATTTCCAGGAAATTTCAAGCCAGGAATGTACAATTCAGTTTCCTATTCTTTCACTTTCACAATAATACTGGAGGGTATTTCAACGGGCCTAACCTCAGAAGACTGCAGTTAGCAAACAGTAGACCTGATACAGTTTGTATCACTGCATAGCTCAATGCCTTGGATCTGAAATGATACTTTAATCACAGGTAAGGGAAACCCTAAGGATAAGAGCAGTATCTTGAGGTTAGTTAACCCTCTCATGGAGATGAGGCTTAAAAGCAGGAACTGGCCTCTGAGGCCTGGAGGAAAGAGGAGATATGAATATCCACCCCCTCACCAGAGGCACTTCCTTCGCCTAACCATGCAGTCCAGAGCAATGGCCAGCAGCCATGCAAAAGGTCAACCTAAGTTAGGACCCAACGGAAGGAAACTCAAGTAGTAAAACTGAATCTCTTGCTGGTGCTTCCCATTGGTCACACCAAGGAGAAAGCTATAGAGCAGGGGTTCTATTCACAGATTTCCAATAGATCAGCCTCTTTGAGGGCAGAGGAGGCAAAAAGAGGTGGAGCCAGGATCCAGAAAAGCAAACAGAATGTTCTAGAAAATCAGCCACAAAGGATGGGCTTAAAAAAATGAGCAAATAAATAAACAGAATTACTCTATGTGATTTGGGGTCTTTAGAGATAGGGCCATCTATAAAACAGAGTACATCTTGGCAAACTTATAAAAGGAGAAATCTATAAAGTTATCAGAAAATGATTGTTCACTGCTGAGTTCAGCTTAAGCTTATTTTTTTTTTTCTTTAAGGAAGAGCATCCAGAGCAAACTTATAATGCACCCAAGATATTAATTGGAAAGCAGTTGTAACCAAGAATGAAGGCAGAGAAATAATGGCAGTACATTGAACACAGTGGGTAGCTCTGCTTTGTCAGATCAAAATGGGCCCCAGACTGGGAGTGATGCATTTCAATTCCACTTTAACAGTCATGGCACCCTGGAGGAGGAATGGAAAAGTGCCAGCTAACATGTTCAATTTTGCCCTCTAGAATCAGTATTTCTTCTTTCGACTCAATACTCTGCTTTATTCAACATACTGATAGAAAAAAACACGCTTCCTAGCTCAAATTCTGATTAATGTTACTTGGTTACTTCCTCAGCTGTGACACCGTCTCTGTTTCCACTGACCTTAGAATGTCCCTTATCTTGTATCCCAGGAGCTTCTTCCGTCTTCTCTACCACCCGCACTGCCTGCCCAACATGGAGCAGTGTGGCATGTGTTGGATAATGAATTGATACATCCCACAAATGAATACATAGCTAAGTATTTAAATAAATAAGTTGTATAAATGACTTATCTTCCTCCATGTTAAGTGGATAGAGAGTAAAAATGAGAGAGAGAGAGAGGAATCAGCCCTTTCCTTTAGAGCTGTATCTTTTCTGCAATTGAGAATCTCTGTGAACGGTCTTCAAAAAGTTATATTGCACAAAAATCAACTTAGCTTTTAATTCCACTTTATCACCAACTTTAGAAGTTTTCTCATTTTTCCAAAGGTGGCTTTTTAAAAGTACATGCCTTTACTTCTCCAGTGCTGCTGACGGAGCTGAGGTTAATTTAGACGTGGAAAAGAAGAGGAGCTGAAGAAGCTCGACACGAGTGGCCTGAGTGGAGAGAGACAATGACGTTTCTTCTTTCATGATGCACGGATGTTTTCTCAAGCAGAGGTCCGGCAAGGTTCCAAGCTTTGCTAACCTAGTGAGTTCCTCAAGCTGCTTGATCGGCCCTCTGCGGCCTTTCACACAGACTGTATTCCACAGAACTGACAAAAAGCAGTCGGCAATGTCCTGTGACATCCCACTAAAAGTGACTCATTCAACTAAGCAGGCGTTTCTCTGAGGCTATTCCAAAACATTTTCAAAAGCAGCCTGTTCAGATGAGTTTGAAACTAATTTTAAAGCTTTCTCTCAATGTGAATTCTATGGGTAGAGACAGGGTATCTGTGGCTGGAACCAAAGGAAATTCATTGTACAAATAGCCCATCGGAGGGCAATTTATGATTTGTAGTTTTAACTCATTTGGCTATTGTTTCCCAATTATTGTTGAGGCTTTTCTTCTGATTTTAAGAACATTTAACACGTTTACCTGTCCAGAGACCAAAAGTTTACCACAACTGGGAAAAATTAATTCCACTATCAGTTTACCCTGTCATTTCAGTAATCTGAAGCAACTGCAGGTTTGTAACCCCACAGCTCTCTCTGTATACATAATTGTATTAATCAGTGGTTTCTGAACATCCCAATGTTTCCTAGAATTTCTTATAGCTTCTTGTAGCAAAAAAAAAAAAAAAATACGAATTGTAATAAATATGTTGTGATATAGTCTGGATTTTAGTCCTTCTAGGGGAAAAGTCAATAAAAATTGTCAAGTAAGTTTTCTATTTTTTTACCCTTGTTCCCTCAGAAATTTCAACCTCATTTATTAAACTTGATTTTTTTTTAAAACAATTAGAAGTATACGAAAATTTTAACCTTCTTATTCTGTTGTCAATATCAAAGACATATAATGTTTGAGCAGTGCTATGTATTTTGAGGTTTTCTTTGGCTTTAAAATAAACTGTAATTGAGAAGAAAAGATAAGTTAAAATATTTGCAATTTCTTAGGGGCTGTTTTAGCTTATTTTTTTTTTTTATGTTCTGTGTTTTTCCTTGTTTGTGTTCCTTGCTTTGCTTTCCTTGTTCATATTTTTAATTTTGCATGTGAGTGCTTTGTACACAATGTACACATAAGTTCTACAAACTGATCTTATCAGACTCCTGGGGATCTAGATTCTGGAGTAGACATGAAAGACATCAGATTAGATTTAGCCAGATTTGGAGTTATTCAGTCAGGGTGTTTACTGTTTACCCTTCAGAGAATTCCCCTACAAGTTATGATCTGGTCTCTGATGGTCCAGGTGGCATTGATAGGAATCACTCCATTCCTTGCTGTCAGCTTTCGCCTAGACTGCTGTCTCTGCAGTTAGCATTTGCTGAGACTAACTGTAGTTCTGTCTTACTTGGTAGGATGTAGCAATTTAAAGTAGCAACTTAGTAAAAATAAAAACTTCCCTCAATAGAAAAACGGTTATATAAAAGAGGAAATATATAAAGCATGCATTTATAGATCAAGGAAGCTTCAGCTATGATTTCAGCTGAGATAACTAAGTTGCAGATGCCTTGGGTTAAAAAAAAAAAAAAAAAACCCTTGACAGATCTTTTGGAAATCCATTTCTTAATGTAAACAGGAACTGTGTCTGATATGAACCGCATACGTTTGCAAAAGACTTCACTAGTTCTCAAGGAACCAGTTTCAATAGTTAACCTTGCCACCATCCATGAGTCTTTCAGACAAATATCTTTCCCCTTTATTTCAACCCCCTTTATTTTCAGTTAGGAAGACACAGAGAGAAAGAGATAAACAGTTATAAAGGAGACTTTATTTTGAAAATGGTTTAAGAAACAAACAGATACAGAAAGTTCTTCCCACCTGAGTTCCAACTGGTGTTTATATGAAAATGGAAGCTTTTGGATAGGTATTCAGTCATGACTGATTTTTACAACTGACCACAGGTTACACATTACTGGCAGATTCAGATGCTAAAAATGGACTTTAGGAAGTCATTTTTAAATTTACGTGTTTTGGGGCCCGGAATGGTAGCCTCGTGACCAAAATCCTAACCTTCTATGTGCCAGAACTCCATATGGGCACCGGATTGTGACTCAGCTGCTCCACTTGCCATCCAGCTCCCTGCTTGTGGCCTGGGAAAGCAGTCAATGACAGCCCAAAGTCTTGGGACCCTGCACCGGTGTGGGAGATCTGAAAGAAGCTCCTAGCTCCTAGCTCCTTGCTCCAGGGTTCAAATCTACTCAGCTCCAGCTGTTGCGGCTGCTTTTCCCGATGCATATCCAAAGAGCTACAGGTGAGATCAGAGATAATGGAAATACTGCATTTTCATTCTGAATTCCTGTTTTCCTTTTTTCTCTATTTCGGCATGTCCTATAAGTTTTTCTATTGGTTCACCTGGAAACACTTCTTTTCTGAAAGATCTTGTATCAGCCACCAAACCCTAGGATTAATTCTATTCGTTTCCTGCATCTGTGTGGGTATTTGGCACAACAGTTAGCACTCGTCTGAGAGGTCTACGTCATGGGAGGTAGCGGAACCAGTGAGCAGAGACTGTCTCTCCTCGTTTTCTCTCTGCCTTTCAAATAAAATGAATGCAAATAAATGAAAATGACAAGAGTCAGGGAATATTAAAATTCATGTTCTTACAGAGGTACTTACGAATTACTGGAATTGAGTAAATTTAAGAACTAAAACCTTGTGCCTCTTAGTTCACTCTCCATACAAATGTAACTTGACCACCAGATTTTCTTCATTAGCATAATTTTAGTATTCCAGGAGTCTTTTGTTATGAAGATAAAAATCCCTAAAAAATTTATTACAATATTTCTGATACTTCTGAAAGACCCATCAACGTTTTAATGAAAGCTATAGCCCAAGATTATTTTAATCCGTTGCCTAAACATCCTCCAAATCTTTACTATAATATCACCCAATCCTAATACATTTTCTGCAACTGAATCATAGATCTTCATCTCAATAAACACATTGACTGTTTTTTTCACTTTCTGAGCTCATAGTCTTTGTTATCTTGATAAGTAACATACTCAGCTTTGTCTTAGTAGCAAGTTATTCAGGTGACATGCGCAAAGCTGGTATTCAACAAATTACTTGAACGTCTGTTTTGGCAACCATGCTAAGAAAGAGTACAAGAACTCAATACTCACCATTGGTTACAGTGACCTAGATTGTTGGAAATTGCTTTGTTCGTTTATATTGAATATACTGGGATCTCCTGCTGAAGCCATTTTGGCAAGTGAGTGAGTGTCTGACTCTCCTGCATATGTGTCCTGTCTACTGGTTACATAACCATGTGTTGTATTTTCATCCCCTCAAGCAATACAGATTAATTACAGATGGACAAAAATACCAGCTTCTCACAAACCATAATGATTTTGTTTGTGCAAAGAGAAACATTTGCTTTCTGCGCCAGGAATTCACTGAAGTGTGTGCAAAGCCCGTAAGAGGACAGAGAAACTTCCATCTCCATGCTGACCCATCCACTGCGCCACCTCCTCCACTCTTGTGTCTGTCTCAGCTGGATTTCAATTCCTTGGTACTAAGAACGGCTGTCTTAAATGCAATGTGCACAGTTGCAGTGTATGAAATCTACAATTTCAAGTGAGCCTGTTAGAGATTTACTATATAGCAGAAAAGGATTTGATAATGAAAGGAAGAGTCAGGAAAAAAAGGCTTGCAGAACAAGGGGAGATTTGAGGCCATGAAGGACTAGGATTTGGATATGGCTTTTGTGCATAACTTCACCTTCAGAAACTTCTTCAGTTTACCATGTAAAACTTTTTTGAAAGCTTCAGTGATTAATTTTTTCTGTTCACTCAAGATTTTGATTTGATAAAATAAGAGGAAGAACAGCAAAAGGTGTTGAATGCATGAGATAGGAGAAATTCAATCACTTTTTACTGTAATTACTATTTATTTCCTCTGAATCTTCTCTGAACTCACATACTGCAGGACTAAGTCAGTTTCAAGGATGCACAGTTCTGCTTGTTTGCTTGAAATGAGCTTGGCAGTAAGGGAGAAAGTGATACAGATATTTAATGTAGCTTTGAAGTCACTGCCTGGGTTGCTTGCACTCCATACTATAGGCTCTGGCTTCAGGTTTCAGCTCCACTTCTGAAAATTCTTCCTGCATATGCACTCTCTACATGGTAGCAGATGATAGCTCAAGCATTTGGCTATCTGTTGTCCACATAGGTGACCCTGATTGAGTTCCAGACTCCTGGTTTTCATCTGGGCCCATGCTGGCTCACGTGGACATTTGTGCACTGAAGCACTTATAATACCTCTCTGTTCCTCCTTCAAACAAAATTCAGTAATAAAACAGGAAAACAAATGAGCTTTGAGTTTTGTAACTAAGTGGCATACAAAACAGATTATAATCAATTAGATAGTTGTATATTTATTTATCTTAATTTATTGGCGAGAAAGAAAGAAAGAAAGAGAGGAATAGTATCTTTCACCCACTGGATTCTATAATTTTATTTGCATAAAAATCTGCTTATATAGGAGCCAAGAGAACATTTAGCACAACTACTCATTAAGCCATGAGAGTCGGTGGAAGAAGGGAAACATGGTATAATTTTCAATAGAATTGATGTTCTGGATTCTATTTTACCATATAGCAAACTTTATATCAGATGACTGATCAATCATGAGCATTTACTAGGTTGGGTGTCATGTCTTATAGGTCATTAAAATCTTTTTGTATACTTGGATACCCAAGCAACAATTTTATCAAATGTTTGAATAATGTGGGAATAGCCATAATGCTGAACTCAACGGAATGCTAAGAAGCCTCAAGACAGCTGCGGGGAGAGCAACTGCTGTGGATTGAGTTAACAAGGAGCAACATAACAGTGTGAGAAAATTTGCACACACGTGTGTGTTGGTGTCTGTGTGTATAAACAATTTATGTAAAATTTTTATGAAGAGCTCTAGTGATTATCCCTTGTATAGATAAGAAAATTGAGCTCTAGGAAGCAAGGTATAAAGTACAGGAATCACAGATAGGCAGTAATAACACAAGATTCAAACAGATGACTCTGACTGAAAAATCATTGCTCTTTGGAGCTTGCCTGATTCCTTGAGATAAAAAAAAAAGAGTGGGGGCGGGTTATACTTGAGTAAACAGAGTTGACATCCACAAGCAAAAGCACCGTCACTTCATGTCTGTGTCAAAACAAACAGACACAGGCATTGAAAGGGGAGGACCCCTGGACTGCAGTGGTGACCGCTGCCTCTCATACACGCTGACCTCCACGTTATGGAATGTAGATTAGCATGGCTGGTCCCTTCAGTGCAGAAATGTACAGCAGGCCACTAACGAACTTTTTCAAGGAGCGAAAGCTATTCTACCTCCAAATAAATGGGGCACTTAGGATGTGAATGTAAGAAGATGAAAATAATAGATTCAGGTAGGAGAAACACATCTGTGGAATTTATTTTTGGTATCTTCAGGGAGTTGCAGTATTACAGTATTACAAAATTGCATGAGCAATGTGAAGGGGAATGTGAGAAGTCTGGTCTGCTTGTCTGATTGCAGCAAGCATCCTGCTGTGGATGTGCAATGAGAATGTCTGGATTTCCAGCACAAGAGCTCATAACAGAGCATACAGTTATGGCTTCACATGAAAAGTAATGTATGGTGCAAAAGATAACGAAGAAGAGTACAATACGATCTGCATGCATTCCTGGGTTTATAGCCAATCAAGTGAAGTATTAAAATCTAAGCACACTTAATTAAATGTCTCGTTTTGAGTACTATGATGAATATGGGTCATGAAATGGTTAGTGCTGAAAACTGAAAGGCAAATGCCCTGGGTTTCATTCCAAACACCATCTCCAGTTCACAGTAGAGATCCAAGAGGCATGACTTCACGTTTCTGTTCTCTCAACTTCGCCTTAAGTCCTGCAACATAAACCTCAAGCTATCAGCCTTTCCTGTCAAACTCTCCACATACTTGGAAGAAAGTAACTTAGCCTCTTGATTGTGAAAAGAGAAAAATGAACCAAACCACTCAATTCATCAGGAGGTAGAGAATGGCTTATTGCCATCTTTACTAACAAATATGAGTTTCCTAAACACATCTTTCTCCAAAAGACTAATAATTTGTTTTTAAAGCTTTTTGAAGCAACTAGAAGTCACCCTCGGTTAACTGTTGTTTTTGATTGTGAATAATTTGGGGGAAGATAGAAATCCATCATTTAAAGAATCAATGAAATTGTTCTTCTTAGTAACTTTGCAAATGCAGTGTATTTTGAATACTTGAATTCAAATGTGAGGGCTTCCAGAAAACCGTACATATTTATGATTACCCATTAGTCTTTACGTGTTAGAAAAATGTGTTTATCAGCTTTATCCTTTGGCAAACATTACATTGGATTCTCTAATTTTATTTCCGTATATTTATAGCCTTTCCTGTTCTTTCAGAACTTCTCACCAATTTTATAAGTTAACATATTCACATGAAAAGATCAACAGTATACCAATTTAGGAAAAGCGTTTTGTAAGTATCCAGTAATCAAATGTAGAATCAAAACTGCATGATCAAAAATTACTTAGCACTCACTTTGTGTACAAGAATGAAGCAACTTCTGCGAGTGATGTAAAGGATTTAAAAGGGGAAGTCTAGATTTATCCTGTATCTCAGTACCACAAGTACACTCTCTTCGCTATTATGTAAATATCCAAATTGTTCTAAGTGCTTTTAGAAATAAAATCTTTGCTTATATGAAGGCAACAACAACAAAAAATCTTTCTCTTGTAAAGCACTCGGCAATTTCCAAAGCACTTTTCTATTCATGATCTCTCTTCATAGCCACAGCAGACCTATAAAATTAGTAGGGCAGGTGTTACTACATACATATATTTTCTTCCTCAGAAGCTTAAGTGTAAAGAGATTGCAACTTTCCATAATACAGAGCTAATAAACGAGGATGAAGATAATAGAGGAAAAGCATTCTAGCTTTTAATGTGATATTCCTTTTATAGCAATATACGAAGGGGTTAGGGTAATTGGACAGTTGGACAAAAAGAAAAGAGAGAAGATGGTAAAGGAAAGAAGATAAGAGGTTTAAAGAGAGTTATCCAAAAATAGCTAATGATTTGTTCTTGCCTCTAGACTCCTCTTGTTGTCCTATACACGTTTAATTGGGACAACATTCTCATTCCATGTCTGCTTGCATCCAATCACATTTGTAAAAAAAAAAAAATGCTGATTTGTAGCTCTGTAAGGATTCTTTTTTACATAAATAGCCTATGTGTCAAATTGGAAATAACTGTTTCTCCCTGATGGTCATTTGCTATGGTAAAGTGTCCTGTATCCGTGCAGGGCTGTATGCTTCCTTCAGGTAGTTAGCAAGAAATGAACTCATCTCTACTTCTCTTCAAAACCACTTAAGGTATAAACACAGGTGTAAGCATGAGTGAAAGCAGGCCTTCAAACAGAATTTCAACAAAGCAAAATAGAGTCTTTAAAAATTCATGGAGCATCAGTATTAGGAAAAATCTATGTAGAGATTCTATACTTTGCTTTTTTAAAAACAAAAAATCAACTTATTTCATCTCCATTTTCTGTGAACTTGTTGAATAATGCCTACTTTGATTTTATCTTGATCTGCTACCTATATTTCCTAGCTCCATCTATTTGGTTCACATGACAATCTTCAGTCAGGTGTCAGGTTGTAAAATATAGCTGCCATTACTCATCTGGGGCTAATCTTAAAATTTGAAGGCAGATTTATTAAGAAATACTAGACATGGTCTGCACAAAAAATGTACAGTTTGATAATTTTGAATCGTAACCTTTAAATATATCACTTCGATCACAAAAATGAACACACTATTCCCCATGAAAGGTACCCATGCCCTTTGAATTCACTGCGTCTACTTCTTTCTCCAAATACATGTTGATCTGCTTTCTGTCATTGTAGCTTAGTGTTTTCTACAGTGTGGTAGAGACAAAGTCAGATGCTATGTATAGCTTCTTTTTATTTCTTTTTCTTCTCCTTCTTTACTGACCAACTTCCAATAAGCATAGATTTTTGAAACTTACCCACTGTTTAGTGTGCATCAGGACTTGATTCCTTCTTGATTCCTTAGATGACTTTCAACTTAGTAGTGTCACAAGCGATTTATATAATTGTTTCTTTATTGACTGTTGAGTTGTTTTCAGAGCTTGTTTTGTGTAGGTGATTGCAAGAAAGTAGCTCTGAACATTCTGCTCATGTTTTTAAGCAAGTGTACTTATTCATTTCTGTTAAGTAAATATCAGTGTTATGCTTATCTGCATTATATGATGGTTGCATATTTAACATATATTTTAACAAATGAATATGTTTTAATTATTGTGAGGCTGGCGTTGGAAATGAGATGCATATAGTAAAAAATAATTCATTTAAGATTGTTGCGTAGACTTGTAAGTAAGGTTGATATATGATAATTTTACAGTTTTATGGGTTTACTATTAAAGCTTAATTTGTATCAATCAAGAAATTACTAGATTTTTACTTTCATCCCTGTGTTCTAGGACATTTTATGTAACACTAATTTATTCATTCACTAAGTATGATCCAATAGAAAATACTATATTTTTCTGTCAACATTTTTTGTTCATATTTTGGAAAGTGCTTTTATAAGAAATTTCTAATTCTTGAATACTTTAGGCTGAGAACTAAAGCCATCTACTTCACATAGTCTAGTGAGCATGACTGTTAACCAGGACCACTCATATCAGCATGACTTCACTATTGTTTTGAGAATATAATTGCCCAAGAACATAAGGTATTAAAGCAACCAATAACTGCATTATTGGCTTCAAGGAAGTATTAGAAATAAATTTATTCATTTTGCACATTTTGGAAAAAGCTCCTTTTGATAAGCAACGGGTTGGTCACCTGAATAAAACGTTGCTTTATCCCAACCGTGGTTTATTTATGAAGACTTGTTTCAACACACTCATCCAACAAACTTCAAACATTGTGTCATTTATTTGTTTCATCCCAACCAGTCTCCCATCAGGATAGACTCATCTCAGAACTGCTTGATCTCAGACCCATAAACCAACTGCACATATGTGTCAACCCTCCCTTTTCCGAGACAGTATTGAAACGAAGTCAGGACTGCGCCCTCTCTTTTGGCAAACATTTAGTAGACTTCATTTTGCTTAGTTAATAGGTTATTCTGGGACAGTTGTCATTACTATATTTTTCTGAGTTTCAAGCATTTGAAAACCATTTCAAGCTGGTTTTCAAATATTTGAATATGATACCTGCAAATAAAATAACCCCTTTATAAATATGGTAGAGAAGCTAACAAAAATTTTTTAAAAAGTCAATATTCGCAAAGCATATCAGTAGGAAAAAATGATGATGTACTTGAGCAGTTAGAGTAACTTTTCAAGTATGCCACCTTAGGAGATTATTACTAAAATAATTTGAATCGGGTCTCTCTGATAATTATTTTCAAGAAACTCTAACCGATAAATAAAGTGTTTGTTGTCTTTACTTTAGATTGGTTGTAATTTCAGTTTTCACTGTTCCCTTATCCCAAGAATTGTTCAAGTAGTTGATCCTTAATTTGAAAATGTTAATATGTGAAGAATACTTTATGTGAAATGTTAACACTGAATCGTGATCAAAAATTGTGCACTGAAAAATTCTTCTTTTAAAAAATGTTTTATATATAGACATGATATGAACGATTTCTCTTTCAGTGTATGTTTTCCATTTCCTAAATTCATATTTAGTGGTTATATTGTATATAAAAATCCACCCTTAATCTGCTAGGCTTAGTTATACTTTCCAAAATTATCTGTGATTTCCCATTCATTGAATTCTTCTTCATTTAGATTTCTTTTTTTCTGTATCTGGTGTTTTAAGTTCTCCCTCAAATCATTCATTCTTTTGGGCCATTGATTAGTAGGCAATCTGATTCTTTGATTATTGAAAACTAACTTTTCTTAATCCAATAAATATCTTGACTGAAATTAACATTCAAATTTTGAGTTCTCAGAATTCAATAGAACCAAATGAACATGATTTTGCCATTAACCCATAGCTATCAGTGAACTTTTCATGTAAAGACCTAACCTACAAAAGAGTTTGCAAGCCAGTCTCTGTTTCTGCTACTCACTCTGCAGCTGTGGCACAAAAGTAGTCACAACAATATGTAAGCAAATCATAATTTTGTTCACAAAACAGGATCAGATTGGAGATAGTCCAAGGGCCAATGCTTGCCAAACACTGCTTTAAAACTTTTGCAAGTAATTTTTACATTTGTAGAAATGTTTTTTCAAACCTTCTCCTTGTCACTTGAATTAAAATATTGGTAATATATGCTAAGGCATATGTCTTCCTCAACTGCTGTTGTGAAATGGAGTGCTATTTCAAAGCAGACTTTCAAATTTTTCTTCAGCTAAATAATGAATCCCTTCCCTTTACACTTGGTTCTTCAATAATGGGATTTTCTAATAATGACATGTTAGAACTCCCAAATACCTTTCTTTTGTAATTTTATTGTTGAAATTTCCTCTATTTCATCTTCTGAAGTACACATTTATATCTTACATCAGTTATCTACAGGAAAAATAATGCTACATCATGAAAAATATCAACCAGTAAGACTGGGTTAGGTGATCATGTTCCTTGTCAACTGATCAAACGTGACTATGCTGATGTAGATAAATGTGGGCCATCTTAGGCCTAGCTTTGTTCTCCAGCACAGTATGCTCTCATTGTGGAGACAGGGGAGCAGAGTGCAAGTGAAAACATCTGGGTTTCAGGAGAGGTTGGCTTAGAACTGGTGCAGCATCAGTCTTCATTCTATTGGCAAACCCAAATTAGAAGCCAAATCTAGATGAGCCATAGGGAGCAAATAAACATCCCTTCTCTACGGAGCATAACAAATTCCAGGGGCAAATGCATGGATACTGTAAAGCAAAAATAAAATCGGGCAATCAATAGAATCACTAAGTCACTAGCCTCCACACAGCTTCTTTACTAAAATTTATTCATTGAATAGCTTTAAATCACAAACCCCACTCTCTTGGATGTGTTTTGCTCATTAGATTTTTCTAGTTGATGATGCCAATATTTTGGTTAGATTTTTATTTTGAATTTTTGAATTTTGCAGCACAATTTCATATAAAGAATGTTACCCTCTGTCTCTCTTTTTTCAACTATATATGTATGCTATTTCTTTGAAAAATAGGGATACAGAGACACAGACATCAAATTGCCAATACATGGTTCTCCAAATGCTTGCAACAGTCATGGCTATATAAAATCAAGAATTGTGCCATGAGAAATTTAACTAAGGTTTTCCACATTGATTCCAGGGACATAATTTATTCACGAGATACCATTATTCTCTCAGGACAACTCTTCTACCTGACTAAAACTTTCTCCAGCAAACAGAAATTTTACATGACTAGACAGAAGTCTCTAATCCTGTCAAACCTGAATTTAGCATCCATTTTTGGGCGTAGAACATTTCTGAAATGATCAAGGTATATGAGGTGGTAGATGGTATTGGAGATATGAAGGATACGTGGCAGCGTAAACTATTTTGGTCAGTCATGTATGATTTCCTGACTTATATCATCTCAGCAATAAAAAAATACCTGCTCTTCTTTGAAACATGGATTGAGTAACTTTTCTTTGATATACAGAGTTCAACCAAGTACTCCATACCTAAGAAACAGAAATTCATGTCCCTTGATGGATCCATTCATAGGTTTGACTGCCATTAACAGACAGAACAACTGTTAGGCATCCTCACACCCAGGAACATCTCAAGATAGAATATAGAATGATCCATTCCAGAGACAGCCAGTCTAAAACACCGATTGGGGGCACACATTTACTCAACTGGATAATTCTCCACCTCCAAGCACCAACAACCCATTGGGTACTTGTCCCAGTTGCTCAACTTTTGATCCACCTTTCGGTTATAGTTTCAGAAAGCAATATTTGATGGTCCAATGCCTTGAGACATCGCACCTGTATGGGAGACCCAACAGTTTCTGGCTCCTGGTCTCTGATCAGCTAAGCTCTGGATGTTGTCTGCATTTAGGGAGTTAACAGGCAGATGGAAGATCTTTCTGTCTCTTCTTTTTTCCATAAATCTTCCTTTTCAACAAAATAATTATATCTTTAAAAAACCTCAATCATACATTATTTTATAAAATAAAAGCATTTCTGTCTGTTCCTCATCTTCTGCCTGGAAAATTTTTCAGTCATGAACTCTCCAGAATCACTGCAAGAATGTTGCCATAAAAATTATAGTCCCATTGATCAGTACTTCTCCTCAACTTGATGTTAACTTACACAGGACTATCTTTTATTTCTGAGGACAGTTTCTCTAGGGGGCTGTATATGCTTTTGCATCAAAATACAGTATGACATGACCTCTCTCACAGCCAGGATTGAGGGACCCAGAGACTGAAAAATAAAAATGAAGCATCACCACTCATTATTGCCCCACACCCATTTCTCATTATTATTTTTCTTCTCTGCTTAAAGAGAAATAGTCCTATATGTTCGAATATTCTGGAGGAAGGACACGCAATGCTTCCACTGAAATAGTAGCTAGAATTGTGATCCCATGCTACATAAGCACTGAGTAATAAAGGGATTCCCTGTGCTAGGTGAAGAAAGGACTACAAGCGTGCTTCAAGAAGTTAGTGGAAAATCAAATCTATGTATTACTTGTGTGCAAAAATGTTTGAAACACATGTGCGTTTTACAAAGTCATATAAGTTTCAAACAAACAAGCTCATATTCATAAAAAATAAATTATTTAAAGCATCTTGATATATCTATTTCTATAATTAAAAGTCAATGGAAAGCTACAGTAAACCCAATCAGACAGAACTGCTATAACCCATTCCTTTCAGGAGTGAAGATTTGGGTCTCTCATAAACAACCACCTACTGAAGTACCTGCTGAGTGCAAAAAGAATACAGAATTAGAAATTGGTAAAATCACTCAAGCTAGCAGTTAGGAGTACATGCCTCATTGCAGAAATGAAGAGACAATGCAGTGCATGGATTTTTCTTTATTTTACTATGAATATGCTTGGATATACATTAAAATATTTGGTTGATATATAAATAAATATATATATGAAAACCTGAAAAATGAAAATATTTGAGGTAGATGACTGTACCTCAAATGTTTTCATTTTTCTTCAGCATTATGCTATTATCACCTTGGATCAGAAATTTTAACAGCTATCATTCTAGAAGTACTGAAGTTACTGGATATTAAACACATGAAAGAGCATTACCTAAGGACATTGCCTCCTCTTCCAGGGAAAAGGCATGTTTTGCTTGAATGGAAGAAAGTTACATCACATTATTTGGTTTGTTATGTCTTTATTAGATCAGTTACAGTTTATAGAAACTGAATGGGTATGAATCAAAGACTAATTTTTACTTTTACACATCATGTTAGGTTATAATTCCCAAATTTATAGTCAAATATGAATTCAGGTTTTGCTGTAGGTACATTGGCCCAACTAGCTACTTTTCTGCCTCTAAGGTCTGTCATCCCATTTGGGCCCCAATTCATGTCCTGTCATTTCTACTTCCCATCTGGCTTCCTGTTTGCAGTCTAGGAAACCAGGAGAGGATGGCCAACTTCCTGGAACCCTGTACCTATGTGGAAGATCTGTACAAAGTTCCTGGCTCTTGGTTTCTAATCGAATCAGCTCTGGCCATTGAGACCATTTGGGGAGTGAGCCAGCAGATAGAAGATCTTTTTCTCTGTTTCTCTTTATCGCTGTAAATCTGTCTTTGCAATTAAAATAAATAAATATTTTAAAAATCAGGTGTTATAATGAAAGAGTTTATATATGCAATCAAAATCTGTTATAAATTAAGCCAGCGAAATCATTGACTATATTTTGAATGAATTCATTTAAATCAATCGAGAGGTCTTAGCAGGAGTTAAGACTTTTCGGCAGAAGAAATTAAGCTTGTGAAAAACAACTTTAGATTACATATAAATTCTTAATAATGAATTTCTGACATTTTTGTACTGCTTAGTGCGTTCTGTTTTTTTTTTAAATTAACCCTAATACAATATTATTTGTTTTATCTGTATGAAAATATTTTCTCAGGTTGTTTTTATTCACAATGTTTATAAATCAAATAAAATACATTTTCAAAAAAAAATAAGCTACTTTTCTTAAAAGGCAGACTTTCAGACACAGACAGGCACAGAATGATCCTCTGGCCATCGGTTTAGTGTTTGAATGCCTGTTAACAATCAGGGCTAGAACTGACGCAAACTACTTCAGACCCGAATTCAACCTGTCTCCCACAAGGCTGACAGGTATCCAGCTTGAACCATAATCTGTTGCTTCCCCGGGCCCATAGAAGCAAACAGCTAGAATTGGCAACGGATGCAAGTTGGAAACAGAGACATGCAATTATGCAATGTGGTCATCTCAAGTGAGCCTTAGCAGAAGCACCAAGGGCTTTATGTGCTTCTGTGTCAGTAAGAAAACTTCTGGAGACACAAAACCTTAATCCAAATACATTTTAAAAATTCATGTCATTGAGAAAATAGTTGTTTTAGGCAAAACATTTGGCTGTAGGCAACATTTTGACCATAATTTCACCATTATTGCATAAAAATAAACCTATGACAATTAGAGCAGTATTTTTTTTTCCTTTTTATTACTGTTTGTCTGTTTTTATTTTGCCTCTTGATAGCTGCCTAATTGTCCAAATCCCTGTTCTGGTTGTTTCCATGAAATGTCCCTATGGTTTGTCAAAGTATTCCAAATCTATTCTGGATCAATCACATTGAGACATATTCTCTATGTATTTTCTTTTTAAAAACATATGTTTATTTATTTAATTTGAGTCACTGAAAGAGAGAGAGGTAGAAAAGAGTAGATAGAATCTTCCATTTGCTGGTTCACTCTCCTGTTGGTTGCAATATTTAGTGCTGAGCTGATCCAAAGCTGGGAGCCAGGAGCTTCTGGATCTTCCACATGAGCACGAGGGTCCAAGCACTTGAATTATCCCTGAGTACCTTCCCAAGTCATTTGCACGGAACTGGATCTGGCAAGGCAAGGATTTAGCACTGAGCCACCACTCCAGGCCCACTATGCATTTTCCATAGGCATATTTCTTTTGGTATATTACACAGGGCTAAGAAAAAGAGAAGTACATGTGAAACGGCTGAATGTTGTGCAAGATTAGCCAATCTGAAAGTGAAAGTCCAAAGTTCAATGTCGCTCTATCTGTAGTTACTGAGTAACTGCTTATGGCAGCCAGAATAAGGTTCCTATATCCCTGCACCAGCATGACACAAACACAATATTCACTTCCAAACTGTCAGAATGATTGTCATGGGCATAGCACAGGGAAATCATGCTTGTTGATAAAACTTCAAGTTAGTTACTCCTCAGCTGACTGTAAGTGAGGGTTAGGGTTATTCAAGTTCACACTATATCATGATAAGGGTTATTGAAAATAAAAGGAAAAGGTTGAGAAGAAAATCAAAATGATGCTAAGCATAATTGGCTCTGAATGTAGAAGAAAGGGACACGGGCTGAGGAATGTAGAATGCTTCCAGATAAATATACAAAGTGGATTGAATTCTGCTTAGTGAGCCTAGGAAGGGGCACAGCCTGATAATACCTTGATTTAAACCCCGTGGGATCTGTGTTATACTTCTGATGTCAAGAACTACAATGTAACAATAGGCTTCTTGCAGTCTGTTACAACATCAATAGAGAACAAACGCACTGTTGACACAGAGGTTGTTCACTTTCTCCACTTCCTTTTAAATGTACATGTGTACTCAATCGAAAACACTATCTTTGCAACTAGATATTGTGTTTTATTCTTCTAGTAAAATCAAGTCCTCTCCTGCGCAGGTTCCACGTACATACTCAATAACTGCTCACTATTTCTACCTTCAAAATTCATGCGACCAGAGTTTTTTGAGGCATGTTTTATTATAGGCGGTTGATTCTATCTTCTTTTCTTTTCATGTGAGCATGTTGAGTCGATCACAATGTGACAGACAAAGCTAGGAAATAATAATCCAACAAAAATATGATCTAACATTTCAAAATATGTGTTGTATCTACTTTTGTGTATGTGCATGAATTAACACACTCAATCTTTATTCCAATTACTTAGTATCTAATCTCCTAAGTTTTTTGACTGACTTGGCATTTCCGTTAATTTGTGCATTTTTTTTCCATTTTGATTTTTTGCAGGACACTGTCCTCAGCTTGGAGAACATAGCACACAGCCTGGTGGCTTGATTAGTGTTGGGACTCTTTGTTACAACTTTACAATCCTATCACACACTAGGAGTCATGAAGCTTCTGATTCTGAGACTCTTCATGTCGGGTGTGCCCAGAGACTAATGTGACTTAGATTATTACTAATCCTGTATAAGTTTCCTTCATGACTATATTCGGAACAGCATCCTTAATCAAGTAATAAGCATACTGCTACATAGGTAGAAGAAAGAGTCCTGCATGTGTATCATCATTTCATTGTAATCAGAATTGTCTTCCAAAGTCCTAATCAGTACAATACTTGGATATTTAAGAAGCTAACAGGAATATCACAGAACTGTTAAGAAAGCAAGCAAAAGAAGTAATCATTAGATATTATTAAATCAATGCACAGGGGAAGTTAATTCTTTATATGACAGTTATCATGTCAAGCAATGCTGAGTCACCTTCATAATAATCATTCTAGATGCAAAGGCAGGGGCAAGTCCAGAAATGTATTAACAAAAAATCACCAATAACTCTTTGTGCCTCAAACTACATCAGTGCTAAGCATTCACACTTGCATGGGCAATTGTTTCTGCAGGTGGCTGTGGTGGGAGCTTGGCTTTGATGTACCCTGCCTTGTGCATTTACTTAATCATTCATGGCAAAATGTCTGAGGCTAATGTTTCTGTTGCTTACATTCAGCCTTGAAAATTATCATCAACTGAATCACAGAGCCCTCCAATTTAAATCCCTGCCTTTTTAGATAGACTTGCTGCAGAAGCTGACCTTCCTACATTAGTGAACCGGGATAAGGTAAAGTAATTACATTATCAGATATCTCTGTCATATGTGAGCAATAAGGCACAATAATAATTGTATTCGACATTTTGAAAGGAGGATATAATTACAAGGCAATCACACTCCTGGGGATTATCCGATCTTGGATACATGTCTTCCCTTATAATGCCCTAAGGATGTGATTATCTCAAGAACAGAGAGAGAGGAAGTGAGAAACCCAGTGAATAATGTTGTATTCTGTTATACAAAATTTATAGGAAAGGGAAAAAATGTATTTCATATGAGCCTGTGACATGACAGTTTGGAATATTTCAAGAGCAGTTTCAGATGAGTCAAGCTATTTGTGGAAGTTGACATGCCCCTTCAGAAAACTAGTCGATAACGTTAACTCATTTTGTAATATCAGATTGAGTTATATTAGAATTGGAGCCTAGTTTCTTACCTCAGAAAGCGGTTTGTTGGAGCTCCCCAATTGTGTGTGGCTACGCACATTGTGCTTCCGTTCCTGGGTAACTCCAAAGAGGACATGAGTCATGAGGCAGATTACCGTCACCGGCTTTTGTCTGATAACACTGGAAGGTTAAAAAAAAAAAAAGATGTTTTTAAAATTTACATTCAAACCCAAACAAATCACATTTCACTTGTGGTTAAGTTGAGTTACCAGGCTGATGCAAAAATAGAGTGGGTAAACAATGTCAACCAAAGAAAGGTCACATTTTTATTTTGAAAAACATAGGGGCTTCAACACAGTCTGTGTAGCTAAACCAATGAAATGATTTTGGGAAGAACTGAAAATTGAAATTTCTTCAAACATCCTAATGCAATTTCCTGGAGAATTCCCTTCAAAGTTTAAAGTTAGAAAGATGAGGTTAAAGAAAAATTATGTAATCATCTTTTAAATCTTACCAAGAAAATTATTTCAATCATCTGCAAACACAAGAGTTTATGACAATAATTGTTGCATAAAATGGGAAAATTTGATTAATTAAAGAAGTTTTAGTTAAAAAATACAAAAGTTCTCTTAAGGCAGAAGCATCTAGCTGTTAACAAATAATCCCATTGTGGAGACATGTTTTGTGGATTTGTATAAATCTAACATGGATGTAAACGTTTTCAAACATTATTTTTATTTAGAGACGTTTGTAAAAGTTCAAAGTCTAAAGTTATATGAAAATTTAGTAGTCCCATTTAATTCGTTTTTGTTAGTGCCGTTCAGCTATGGTTTTCTTGTGCAGTAGTATCACTCAGCATCATCTTTATCCATTATGTATAAAGCCTGGACCAGGTGAATGCTGAAGCTGGTCCCATGAAAGATGAACAGTCATTAAATGCATGCAGTTGAGGAGCTTCAGGTGTGACGAGATCTCTTTGGGTGCAATATAAATCTGAACTAAGTGTTGAAAATTAATTAGAGACCCAGAAGTGTCTGCCCTCAAGAAATTTGACATTCTAGGTTTTTTTTCTATTTTTATTCTCTTATTCCATGTCAGGTTCTCCGTATGAATAAACTCAATTTCCACAAAAATTCTATGCAATGGAATTGCAGAGATAAAAGAATTAGGGGCTGGCATTTGGTCAAGAAGTTATAATGCTGATTAGGATGCCTACCATTCCAAATCTAGTACTTTGATTTGACTCCTAGCTCAGCTCTTGATTCCAAACTATTGCCTATGCAAATACTGGGAGACAACAGCATGACTTAAGTGATTGGTTTCCTGCCAGCCATGCTGCAGATTTAAACTCAGTTTAGGCTCCTTTTGTGTTATCCAGAAGCTGCTGCATGAAAGGAGTTGAGGCAGGCAAAGAGTACTGAGATAATATACCTGAAGCTATGCTACATAAGTCAGGGATGAGGTTTTGATCTTACCTATGCAAATATGGCAATGTATATTTCAACTCTGTAATGTTGCTAATTTTAAAAAATGTGCAAAATAGAAAGGGAATTAAGTTGTTTCAAATACTCTGATAAACATTTGGAAACATATATGTAGATATGATCAATTTAACAAAGCACCTTGGTTAATTTTAATATCAACTTGACTGGTTTACAGGATGTCCAATTACTGGTTTAGGGGATGCCCAATTACTATGTATGAGATATACTAAACACTGTAATTAAGACTGGATAAAATTCCTTGAGATTCTTAAAATGACTAATTCCTGTATTTTGGAGGAGAAAGAAGAAATAATCAAAAGATTGCATTTGAGGGTGTTTTAAAAGGGATAATTAGAAGCAAGATTATATATCTATTAAGAAAACATAGTTTCAAAAGATAGTGAAATATAAAAAGTATCACCTGCTGAAGGAAATGAAATGAAAATCCAAAACATACCATGGTGAATGAGTAGAGATTGACAACTTTAAAAAGAAAAAAAATCCAGTATTTTTGTGGGACTGAATCCAGGCTGTTAATAGGTGCAGTGAGCCTGACTTGCAGAAAAGGTTGTGTTTTACTAAGACAATATATCCATGAAAAATGTCAAGAAACACAATTCTGTGAGATTACTGAATGAACAAGTATGTAACATAAATTCCCATGTTGGTATTTTTGAAAGCTTAATCTTTGTGAGAATGATTTAGCTTTTTTTCTCTCTTTAAGATTCCAGTATGAGCTTGTTTAGTATATTAGACACTCATATACATTCCAGGCACAGTAGGACATTCAGTAGATGGTATTCAGAAGAGAAATATGAGTTTTTTCAAAGTCTTAATGAGAAAAAGGTCTCCCCCAAAATACGCAAAGTGTTAGATCTTATGAGAAGTATAGATGTATATTTTTAGATGTATTTTCTACTTATCCCTACAGTGAAGATGTGACCATTGGTAGATCCCCCTTCATAGGCATGATCACTTGTTTCCAACAATTTTTCTTCACCAGCTCTGGGAAGTGATGAAAGAGGGAGGAGGGAGATGCAGCAATCTGTCCCACTTTGATTAGACACCAAGGTGAATCATCAATTGCCATTCCTTCGAACATGACCTATTTAAGTATTTTGTTTACCTGTACATGCATTCAGATTGCTGATCAACACTCATTTAGTTTATGTGTATTTCCTTTCCAATTCATTAAATATTAGTCAAAAAGTTAGATATTGGAGTGTTAACATTTTCCCTGTGAACATACTAAGTAAACATTAAATATTTTATGGATAGTCTGGAAAATACACATACGAGCCCTGACGCAGGTCCTGTGATGACTTTGAATCCAATGTCTCATGGAATGCCTTATTTTGAAATATGTTTGCTGACAGAAAGGGGTTAATTTTTTTAGCGTTTATGATCTTGAGTAGGATCAAAGATAATGGTTAAATCCATTCATGCACATTATTACAGAGGATGCTGGTAGTCTCCTATCAGAAGTGAAAGTGGCATTTTTCTAAACAGAAAACCTTGCAAAATTACAGATGGGTTACTGAGAAGTCACAATGCCTTCCTCAGCATGGGCTGCAATGAGATGCAAGTGAGAAGGACTCCCACCGCCAGCCAAGTTATTGTGTATCTGGTTTCTGGGGCGTTTTTATCCCATCTTATTTGCTCATGCCTAAAATTCTTACCCAATTTGAATCTGTGTTCAATTTTCCTGGGAACTAACCATATTCTAAACCTGTATGAGCTTCTTATACCTTAGCATAAATCAAGTGTCCACAAGCAACTTTTATAACAAAGGAAGCAGAAGAACTTGCTCAGGAGTCCCAGAATTGAAGAAAAGGAAGCAGGAATGGGAGGAAATGTAGGCGGAAGATTAAGCCAAGGCTTTTAAATGGAGATGATTGGTTATGATGGACTCTGCTTCACAATTACCTGAAGATTTTTAAGAAGAAATTTGAGAACACTGCTTCACACCTCCTGATGAAAGGTGAGTAATTCGTCATGTCACATGGTGATCATGCAGGAGAGTGCTGAAAATACAAGTCCTTGGATGCTGTGAAACTGGAGAATTAAGAAAGCAAAAAGAAAGTAAAAGAACCTGACAACTAACTATGATGATAGCAGATGTTCAACACCCTATCTTAAGGATATTCATCACACCAAAGTTAACACTTTAGCAGCTAATTTGTTCTCATTAAACTCTAACAGAAGCCTCCTCCTTCAAGGAAATAAAACAATTTTTATCTTCCAGAGTCTTGAAGGGGAGCTCTGTTATTAGGATAAAACCTCACTAATTCAGTTACTCCACATAGAAACTATAAAATTCCAAAGCAGTGTATTTTTGAGAAAGCTTTTTCCCTTCATAGAATGTGTTTTATGTATTGAAGACAATAGTGTAATACAAATGCAGTTGGAGGCTTTTCAGAACAGTCTGTTATTATTAAGCATTGTCTGTAATTAATATCAATTAGGATCTATTAAATTTAATAGACTTTGACTTATTGAGCTTAATTCAATTTCAATAAATTTCAATTAAGTTCAATTTGTTTCTATTACTTTTATTAATTCTAGTCACTATCAATTACCTTCAATTAATTTAATTTGATGGCAATATATGTTCAGGTAATTCTCTATTACTTTCAATTAGTTTCTGTTCATTTCAACGGGCTTCCTTAGGTGCGAACTGATTTCATAAAAACAAATGTGCAGCTCTGATACAGTTTCTACAATATAGAACAGTCATACAAACTAATTAGCTTTCCATTCAAACTTACAATTACACTACTAATTAGACTGCTACTCAACTCTCACACAATATGTGCTCACTTCTACCCATCATCTCCTTGAGTTAATATATTTGCACAGTCTGGAATTTGTAAAAAGATGTTAGAATTTTCAACTGATTCAGAGATCTGTTACAACTGATTTGTACCTGAAACCTTGCCTGAGATGAGAGTAATGCAGATAAAGATGAGTAATTTTACAACCTCACAATAAGGAGCTGGTGTTGTGGCATAGCACACAAATCACCACCTGTGACAGCACAGGCATCCCATACGGTACAAATTCTGGTCCTGGTTGCTCCACTTCCAAACCCGCTCTATCATTTGCTTGGGAAAAGCAATAGAAGACCAAAGTGCTTGGGGCTCTGTAGTCCCATGGGATGCCTGGAAGGAGCTCCTCGCTCTTAATATTGCCTGGCCCAGCCTCAGTTATGATTATGTTGGGGGGGGGAGGGAGGTGAACCAGTGGATGGAAGACATTTCTGTCTAGTAAATCTTGAAACTTTTTGAAAAGATGCAGGAAGACTCCCCACAATCAGCTTGATGTCTGAGGGAAGGGAATAGGTCTGTCCCAAACCTGTAGCACTGACTATAGAAACCCAGTGCTTCACACACAGTAAGTATTCGATAAATATGCGTATTTCTCAGGCTTGTTAAAGTCAGTGTTGAACTGAAGAAGCAGAGTGACACAAGAAATTCTAGGCTTACCATAAGGTGTTCCTTCTCCATAGAAGAAACCATTAGATATAATTATCATATAAAAGTGGTACAGGGAAAACTTTAAGCATTATCATCTAATGTTCACTCTGTAATTGAAGCTTTAGATAAATAAATGCTATACTATGTATATTACATTATGTATTTTATAGACAAGTATGTATTTTTAAAAACATCAATATACAGTTTCTCTATAGCTTTTAAGAGCATTTTTCCTTCCCTAGCAAATTTATCAAAATCCCTATGAAGAAAACACTGCAAATGCTGTTATATGCATTGAGTGAGAAAGCAAGTCATACGAGATAGAATTGTTTTTCAATACTGGATAGATGTAAGTGACCGAGTTTAGAAAGAAAGAAGTCATTATGAGAGAAAAATCCAGACTCGGGTTTTCAGAATCTCCCTGTAGAAAGAGAGCAGTCAGATCTGTGCGTGAACACATCTTGCCCACTTAGCCCTATCATAGTGAATACTGCCTCTTTCAGAGGCTCAGGCTAACGTAAGTGGGCAGCAATATGTATTTCCCTGAGAAAGAGACATAGAAAGACTGTCTTACTGGGCCCTCTGCTCTCCCATTTAAAATTAGAAACATAAGGTAGTGATGGAGTATAGGACAGGCAGATAAAGAAAAGTATAGGAATGGGACACGTCCCTCACCAGGAACTGGCTGCCCTACGCTAGCAGAAGAGGCCAAGGTGAGCAGGCTTCTTCAGCAGAAGACAACAAGAACTGGGCTCATTCCCAACTCATCACTGGTCGGCAGAAAACTCTGTGAGAGAATCAGGGAGGAGTTCAAGGCTGAAACCAGATTAAGTTGCCAGGGCCCTTCAAGTCAGATGTGGGAGATGCTGTGGGAAGGAAGCTAGAGACTTGAAAGGAAAATCGGCCGCAGGGAATACAAAGTCATTGGAAATAAAAGTGAAGGAATCTCAACATGGGGACCATTTCGATCCCAGGACCACTCTTCCCTCAGTAACTGGCTGACAGCAAAGAATGGATAGAAGACAAGGTAGAGATTTTCCAAAAAATCACATATTTAGTAATGGGGCCAGGGACAGTAGACAGGTGCTCTGTAATCACTTTGCCATTTAATATTCTGTGTCTCAAAACCCACCCTAAGTTAACATAATGTATGTGTTTCTAGAAATGCTAAATGAGACATGCTTCAGGTCAAATTGTCTCACTTTCCTGCCCTCTTTACTCCCGCTACACTCTCCCAATTCCCCACTTAGCTAGATATGATTTATCCCCGACAGCCTGGTAAAATCAAATGCTAAGTCTTCAAGAAATCTTCCTCACTGATATCAGTGAGCATCCATTCAAAGATCTTTAGGTTTGTGCTCCCAGCATATGCCAGCTATGGAGAGCTGAGCCGTCCTTTATACCTAGTAATGAAATAGAGAGGTCCTGGGAATTCTTCCACCCACTGACCTACAAACACTTTCTTTTGCAGAGCTATCATAGAATTCAAAGGCTGTGCCACCCCATTTGATATATACAATTCTAATATTTGTATGGTATTGCACATTTAAAAAGTGCTTTCATGTGTCATGTCTTTTGAATCCTATACTAACTTAGGTGTTTCTCTAGACACACTCTGTGGAAAGACTCCCCAGTCAGAAACTGAAAATAGAAGCTACAATCCTTCTTTTGCTTTATAGTTCAGAATATATAACGTCTGGAAGGTAAACAATAAGGATTTATTGTGTGTTGTTTTTAGCTGACTTTTCTAAAAGAATGGATCAATAAGCATTTTAATTCATTAGTATTTCCAAATACTTGTGAGTCATCTAGGATGCGTAAGGCACTGTGCCAGTGCTTTGATCACAAGGAAAGTCTCAGGTTTTTCAAATTAATGTGATCTTGCAACTCCCAAGGGTCGATGAAAAGGAAAGACTCCTTCTTTCCTCAAAAAACTTTTCAAAAACCTTTGAACTTCAGCAGAGAGATATATAGCTAATTGTGTATCTATCTGCTGCTAATTCCTTCCTGACTCTTTCTACTTCATGTATCAATCTATATTGTGCTTTATATTTATTTGATATTTGTCATGAGTATTTATTTTCTTATACACCTTAGTTAGCACACTCATCTATTTTCCAGCTTCCCTTCATGGTACTGGCATTCATATATATTTATTGGTTTACTTTTCTTGATTCACTTCTTGGAGAGTACATCTAAGCTGTGTTACTGATGCTTGCTTTAGAACAGCTCCTTCAAATTAACCATATGTAAAACCTCCTTAAGAAACTTACGATATAGGCACACATCTGACCTAATGGTTAAGATTTCTGCATCTCTCAGCAGAGTGTCTGGGTTTGATAATTCCTGATTATGGTTCCTGACTCCAGCAGTTTGATAATACAGATCCCAGAAGTCAATACTTTTGGCTCCAGCAAATGGACTCCTGCCACCTGCTTTGGAACCCTGGACCCATTTCTATCAATTACAGGCAGCTAGGGAGTTAACCAGCAAATCAGTTCTCTCTCCTCTCTCTCTCTCTCTCTCTCTCTCTCTCTCCTTCTCTGTATCTCTTCTCATCCCTGAGAATGAAAAGAGAGAGAGAGAGGAAGAAGAAACAACTTAGATTGTTATTCAGCAGGACCAATACATTAGTGATCAGTTTAAATCCTGTTAGATTCTGCATTTCCCAGTATATTAACAAGAAGAAGTGTTATAAATGTTATCGCATTATTATCTATTCATTTTATTCATATAAATGGTTTGCTGGTACTCAAAGGTACAATGATTGTGCATTCTTTGTTGTATCAATGAGAGATGTTTCGTATGCACTAAGAGAGTTAAAACTATGCAGAAAATTTTTTATGAAAATGGACAGTGTTTTGGTAAATAGTGATGAAACACTGACCCTGAACTTCAGCCTGAGATACTGGATCTTAATGAAGTACATCAAAGAAATGTAAACGTTTTGAACTTGGAGAGATCTTCCTCTTTTACTCCATCCTCCAGAGGTTGTTTTTGTTTGTTTGTTTGTTTGAGATATCTAAGATAGTGCTGGCAATATGAAGTCATGGAGTCAAGCTTAAGAGAAAAACCAGAGGTGCTGTGGTGTCACATCATCCCCTGGGCCAAGGATTTAATTACCCCATGAAGAAAAACCTGAGTTTTGCTTGCTTGGCTGTCTGTGTGTAAATATGTCCGCATTATATATATATAAATGAGTTTGTATATGGGTTTTCCCCCTCTTCCTAACATCAAAACTCATCTGTGTTATAACCACAGGAACACTGAAAAGCAGTGTGTTCTTGCTCACTAGAGTTTAAAATCAGGAATGGTGTCTTCCTCAAGAGTGTTCTAGAAGATGGTAGCAGAAGATACAATGAAGAAACCCCCAGGAGAACACAGATTAAAAAGAAGGAAGCTTTCCTGTTGTTGAAGACGTGTAGTGGTATCTTATTGGAAGGGATGATATCCTGCCAGCTCTACTTTTAGAACAAAGATGGTCTCCCAATGAAACTGTTGTATTTGTCTGCACAATAAGATGCTGGACTCTCCACATGGTCCATGCCCACAATGAAGGAATCATGACTGGTTATGATCTGTACTACTGCAACAATATGGAGGAATTTTATATGGGGGGAGGGTTTGAGGAAGGGTGGGGGAATCCCAGAGTCTGTGAAACTGTGTCATAAAATGAAATCTTAAAAAAAGCAAAAAACACTTGAATCAGTACTAAGTGAAAGGTGATGGTAATCAGTATAAGACAGACTAAAAGATTTAATAAATGATCTATGATATATGCCTCTGTAAATTCCTTTCACTTATGAACTTTATAATTTTGTATTCTTGATATTTTAAGTGATATTAGCTTAAATTTAGTGAAAATCAATTTTGGATATAAGTAAACCACCTGTCACTATGTAACCGCATGTGCTGCCAACCGTGGAGTTCCTGGCTTCACCCAGTGACTGTAGGTTTGAATGAGTAATGGTTTCCTGAAAATATTTTCTTTGAAGCAAAATAATAATAATGATTTTTAGGGTTGTTTTTGTATTCTCTTAACCATGAAGTAAAAATGAAACAATTGAATGTTGTGCAAAAGCTTGTGATGATTTCTGTATAAATAAAGAATGAAGCTTTTTTTAGTTGTCCATTATGAGCATCAAAAAAAAAAAAAAAAAAAAAAGGAAGGAAGCTTGGGCTGTTAATTCAAACACTCCAGCCTGATACTAAAGTGCATGTGTGTTTAATATAGGGGACTTTTGTTAATGGAGTTTGCTGCTGTCTTTAAACAAAATGAGATCAAGTAAGATATAAAATGAATGATAAATGCATAGCAAGCTCTTAAAGTTTTACAAATAATTTTGAGAGGCATCTTGGTGTAGCAGACTCTGAGCTGGCCTTCTTCCTGTCTAAAGAGCTCCACTCTAGTCTTTTCAGCAACAAATTACCCTATTCTAAGAATTTTGTCATGTTCCTACAAGATTAGAAACTTTCTTCTAGCTTTGTTTATCATGCTTTTTTTATTTAAACTTTTTATATGCTGTATTTGTTAATGTACAATATATTTCATGGATTTCATAGATATGATTCTAAGAACACAAACATACTTGCCCCTCTCCCTCCATCCTCCTTATTTCTTTTTCATTTTGTCTTAATAATTTGCAATTACAAGTTTTAACTTTTTATATAATTACAGGCACAAGGTACTCTTAACAAAGAGCTCTACCAGTAAAAGGTAGATAAACCACTGTTCCACAGGGGGTGTATCTTGAGTTATGACAACAATCAAATCAAAAGTTGTCAGTTTAGCTTGATAGACATTAAAGGTTTTTGTGGGGAGAGTCCTCTATTTTAGCTACAATCCGAAAAAACATGATACTTGTGCTTTGGGGTTTCCATTGTTTCACAAAGCTTAATGGTTTCCAATTGCACCCATTCGTTTTCTTGCAAAATCTGGGATTTAATTATTTTTTATGCATAAATAGTGTTCCATTGTGTGTATGTACATATTTTCTTTATCTAGCCATCAGATGATGCACATCTGTGTTGATTCCATGTCATAGTTATTGTGAAGCAAACAGCTATAAACATGAACATGAAGCTATTTTACAAAGTTATTTTATGTATTTGAAAGGCAAGTGAAGATAGAGAGAAGAGAGACAAGAGAATTAGAGAAATAAAGCCAAGCGCAAGATGGAGTCTGGGAATAAAATACACGTCTCTCGCACGGATAACAGGTACCCAAATCCTTGAACAATTGCATTTGGCCTCCTAGATTCCACAGCAAGGACTTGAACTTGAACATTTTAACATGAAATGCAGGGATCCCAGCTGGCATCTTAAACATTATACCAAATGTTGATCACTCTACATCAAATTTAAAAATTCATTTCTATTCCTTCAGCACATGATTTGCTTCCAAGGCCAATGCTCATACTCTCAGATTTTTCCATTCTTTGTGAAAATCTTTCCTCTACTCTAGCTTTTCAAACTATTTGCATCTGCCAAAATTGTGCAAAAATGTATTCTTTCTTGAGGCTCTTCTTGACACCTCCGCTGATGACAGCCTTCTCTTGAAAGAGTCTTTACAAGAACATAGACAAAAGCAATGGAGTGTAATGTCATCCAATGTTGATAAGCTACTTAATTACAATGGGATTAATGTCTGCTTCAAGTGGAGACGGACTTATATGCCTGCTGCATCCACCTTAGATTGGAAGAGAATAATTGACAGAAAGAAGCGTTCCTCTCCATATTTCCTGAAATAGATGCTTTCTTGCATCTCAAACAGAAAAACGCAATCAGTAAATAAGTTAGTAAGATGACATGTGAGTATGGTAGACCTAAATGCTGACATGGGTCTGAAAGCATCATTTTTAATGAGAAATTACCAGTCAGACAAAATCCTTTTGATCACTGGATCCAAACACTATTTTTTTTCTGCCTAGGACATCTAATATTTCATATAAATGAAACACACAATTTGGTAAACTTTCAAAACTACAAATGCTTAGTTCATAAGGGTAGAGCAAAAATTCCCACATCATTCAAAATCTGAGTTCCAGCACCCCATAGCTTGTATTATTTTGTTTGTATGATACTTTTTGGAAAAATAGTTTTATTTCCAATGAGCATGTATACTAAACTCCCCATAGATCATTCTTCCCATCTCAATCTTTATAAAGAAATTGGGCTCCAGAGCTTCAGAGTCCCTCCGACAATTCAAGAATATACCATCCCATCGATTGAAAATGCCTCAAAAACCTCAAAGATGCTCTCTGAAGAATCATTGAGCAAGAGACCAATGAAGCTCAGGTTTAACTACTTGTGGTAAGAAGTCAAATCAATGCCAACAACACAACTGCACCTACAGTGATAATTCAGCATTTTCTGGTAAACAACAAAGAAATGACATTGTATGTGGACAGCAAGAAATCCACACAGGGCCTTGGAGTTCTTTCTAGCCCTCCAGGCCTGCATCAACTTAATAGAGGAGTTGAATCTCATTGTACTTTTTCCATTACTGATACTATTATAATTTCTACCATTCTGTGATTTTATGGTATGCTGGTTACGTTGTTTTCTTCCACTCACTGTCATTAGGTGCTACTGCTAATTTTTTCTCTGCTCTATTGTTTGTCCCAACAGATTGAATTTTCCAGTGCTATCACCATGCTATCCAGTCTCCATGTTTTGAATCGGGTTCACTCAAGAAGAGAAATCAGCAAAAGCTGAGTGGGAGCAAAGTAAAACAGGATGTGCTATTGCTTGTCCGTTCTGTCCCTTCTGTGATACTTTTTTTTTTGTAGTTCGTAAGTCCCTATAGAATTATAACTCCTTTCAGGTTGCACATCCTCTGAAACACCATGACTCTCAGGGTGCTAGCAGAGTTAGCTGCCCTAGGATTCTTTAGGCTCGCCTTTAGAAATGGCCTTCCACTTTGAAAAGCTCTGGACACCATAATATTCCTTAATTATGCAAGGACAGATCAGCTCATTCAATTGTTTCCAAATGTCTGTAAACTGCTCATTCCTGATGTGTATGTCTGCATGAGTTACGTGTGTTGGAATGATTTTACTAGCTGAATCTTTGGCTGATACATATGACTAGATTATATCAACAGTATATTTGTAGGAAGACAATCGATGCACTAAGTTTCAAATTATTTAATGGACTGATAGCAGTTTCACTTTCTTCCCTAAGGATTATTTCGTTGAACTGTGCAGGTGTCAGAGACCTAAATTTTTATCAGGTGACCAAATTTAATTCATAAAGGTAATTATCTACTGGCAGAATTTTCCAGTATGCTCACTGAATTTCAGTTTCTATACCTGCAGAGATCATGTCTCATTCTGCCTTGAGGTTTTGCTATAAATAAATGAGAAATTACATATAAAACAACCCACAACAGCAAAGACATGTAGAATTGTACGACTGTACTCTGACTTTCCCTTCATAGGGCTGTGGTTTTCTCATTTAGAAAGGTTTGTTTATATTGAATGATATTCAAGATAATGCAGCTTAAAATTTCTGTATTATCAGTATCTTTGTGACATTGTTTATGCTCCAAGTCTGTCCTTCAAGCCTTTAAGAAGCTCACCTTAGAACTGTTCAGTTATAATTCACTAAATTATATGAAAGACACATCTTACAGACTCTTAAAATATATGCCCTTTGCAGATTGGATTTCCAAATCCAGAGTGAAAACCAACAGTAGGGTGGAGCCAGTTACATGCTGTGAGCAAGTCCTAATGCCCTCTTAACAAAGAAAACTTATAAATAAATATCCCTCAATTTGCTTTTGGATTCACAGGTTGTTCATTTGATTAAGGAATACATTTTCAAAATATTGATCAGGAGTGAAATAAAAATGACCTAGAAGTGTACCAGCGAATACGTAAAAAGACAAATCACAGCCTTCTTTCCAGTTCTACTGAACCAAACTTTCCAGAAGTCCAGGCCAGATGTTAAGAAACTCAGCAGGTACTTTCAAAGCAAGTGAATAAAAGTCTCACAACTCTTATTTTTCATTTGCCCCAGATTCAAGAAAGATTATGCAAGTTACTTGTTTCTAATCCAAAGCAACAGAAAAATATTTTTTTTTTCAAAATACCTGCCAGCTTGAGTAAATTGACTTACTTATTGTTTTTCACTTTCAAAGAGAATTTTGAACAAACCATTTTTTTTTATTGGTGACCTGAATAAGAAATAAATTCAGATCCTGAGGGGAACTGTGAGATGAGCCTCAGTAAAAACACCAAGCAACTAGAGAAATGATGCAGCCTTGAATGGGAGGACTGGAGACAAAGGAAACAGCTATAGGAGAGCAAAACTTCTCATGTTTTCCTAGGGTCAAGTCACACCACAAGTCCTTGACCATCAGGCTGCTGGGGTCACTTTGCTTTCAGTGGAATTGCGCTCCGGATTCACCTCTACTTTGGGCTCACTATGCTAGTGAGACTGGCAAGGAGACATTATAAAACAAACAGAGCTTGCAACTTCTCAGCGTTGTTAGCTGTCCAAAGCCACAAATATCATTTCCTCTCTCCATTGCCAGATTTGCTAGTAAAGCTTTTTTTGGTTCAGTAGCCGAGAATATTATTTCTTTGTTTCTTTCAGTCTCAGATACTTTCATGAACAGTTGGTTTTACTTCGCAAATGAATGAACTACCTGTATTGTATGCATTATACTTTCAATTCTTGGCATTTCCAGTTTGGTCCTTTAGGTTACTACAACACTTATTTCTAAGAAAGAGGAGAAAGTAGGATGAAAGAAACAAAATGGTGGAGGTGGGGGAAGGAAGACACAGCATCAACAGAGGGGAGAAAACCTGTACTTATTGAACAACTGCCATTCATCATGTACCTTCACATACAGATGAGAGTATTTTAAAAGACTTCGAAAACATGTGTTTTGAAAAAATAAAACTATGTGTGGACTTTATTTTGCCTCAAAATAAGATTTGCTTTTACTTAATTTTTTTCAGAAACTTTTTAAAGTTCTCTAATATTATTACCTGATGAAGTAAACATAAATTTTCCCTCATTTGTAAAAAAAAAAAAAAATCTCAAACTAAGAGAGTTTGTAAATCATTCCCCAATTCAAATTTGGTTAAACTTGACCTTAAGGAACATCATTCTTAGTTTAGAATACAATTACAGCAAGATAATTCTCACCAATGAATACACGCAGGTCAAAACACACATCTGATTCCTCATGACTTGAGAAGTACTTTGCAGAGCGACTCTTGCCTCATTAGTGAATCACATCAAATGAGAATCAGCTGATATTGAAATACGTGATTTGATTGTATGAAATAAAGGACTAATGGAGTAGCACATGCAGCAAGAATAAGAATTTTTCATAATCTCTTGGATTTTTATGTACATTCTGTAACTATGGACAAGGCAGAGGCACGTTGTAAAAAACAAAATTTTGAAAGCTGGTGTATAGTAGACCAATACAGAGCAGTTACAAGTATGCATTTGATTGTTTTTCACTCAGAGATTGAAAATTTAAGCATAACTCTACAGAAGTATTGCCAAGTGTGTTGAATACTTGTTTTTGTATTTTTAAACTTATGCAGTTTCCAAAAGAGAAGAAAAACTCCTGTGCTGCAATCATGTCTACAGACCTCACTTGGGAGGAAGGTTATCTTCTATCAAATTTTCCTTTTTTGGAATATTATTATTATTACTTATTCCATCCCTGCAGGATCAATATTAATTTAGTGTTATCAAATTTTGTCTAAAATAGGCGAGCTATTTTTTTTTAATTTCCTCTGCCTTAAAGCACATATTCATCAGTTATTCAGGACTTGCTGATATACAAGCTCTTTATTTTTATTTTCTTACTTGCTCAGAGAAAAAAAAATTCCTGATGCATTTTCTCCTTCCCACTTGGATTCCATGAGGAATGACTAATAATAGATAACAAGCATCAGCTGTTCTTCTCCTTGGCTGTGAGTTGACTGCCCGTCGTAGAGGCCAAGGGAAAAGTAGAATGAGGCTTAATATATGGAATATGTATCCGTGTACTCAGGTGACCATTCAGAATATCATTCCAGCCTGAGACTGTCACACAGAAAAGGAGAAGCATACAATGGAGTTGGGGATGATGGGTTTTAACGAATAACTCTATTTGGCCACTGGCAATCACTCATTGTACCTGATGTCATGGGACTCATTAGTGACACTAATGCTTATTCTCTGTATAATGACTAAACGATTGCTTCAAAGCAACTTTGCATATTTATTTATTTTTCATGCTTGCAACAGTGCTGTGTGCTTAGGGAAGTATTATCTGCATTTCTACAAATGAAAAAATGAGGCCCAGATGAATGAAATGATTTATCCATGAGCAGATAGGTTAGTTGTATAAATGGAGCAGAATCGGAAACTGCCAAGTCTCAGTCCTACGGTCCTCCCAACACACAGTAGTGCCCTGGTCGCTTTGCCTCATAATAGTCCCACTTCTGTCTCCCCAGCTGACCTGTTTCATGAAAGTATTTCTAAAAGTTTATGTTTAAAAAAGGGAGAAAAAGGAAGTAGAAAGCAGGGTGATTATTCTGTCATATCTGCTGGATGCAATTAATTCAATAGTTTCATGAATATGAAGTGGTCTGAAGGAATATGCATCTATTTATGTAACGATCACATATGCTGGGAAAATGTATGTGGTGGATATACAGATAGATTGGTTTCAATTCTAATATCGGTTTGAGTAAATTATATGTTAGGCTGCAGCCAACAAATATATCCGTTACAGTTAACTTCTCTAATTTAGTTAAAGAGGCGTAGGTTTATTCAGCAGAGCATGTATATCAGGTTATGTAAAATTAATAGCTAAAGTTCATTCATATGGCTTTAATTAGGACACATGGGTTGGGATAAAAAGTAAAGTGCAAGTTCTGGCTTTGATTATAACTGTATCTACTCCAGCATCAGAATCCGCAATGGCAACTATGTGTTGGCTTGCTTAATACATGTCCGTTAAAAAAAAAAAAATCATGCGTTGGCTTAATTTTACTTTGAAGGCTTTCATTAAAATATATTGTTTGTCTAAATACTGATTTCATTCACTTTATTTAATTATACAAGACTTTACAGGGCCTGGAATATAACTGTATACATTGAAAAACTGCACTATATTTCAAAGAAAATAGATCTCATTTCTGTGAAAATTTCTTGGAGCTTTTGAAATCTGCACCACTTCCAAATTTATGTTCTTGTCTCCAAGCATGACTTGGGGAGTCTGACTGGCTCATTTTCTTTCCCAGGGAAAAGAATTCTGAAAAAAAATAAAATTCTTTGCTGTGAAACAGTGTTCCTCTCAGGTGGTTGCTAAAACTTTCCCACCAAAATCAGTGGAGAAACATGAGTTTACCAAAGTCAATGACTTCTTTGACATTTGTCTTAGGTTAATTTAGTGTTCAGGGTCAAAATAATTTCCCATCTCTTGCATGATGTTTTTGTGATCACTTGGACTTCCTGTGAGATTATTCTTGTTGTGCTGTCTACTTGACTAAATTGTCATGACTCAAAGGCAGGAGGTCATGCTCTGAATTACATTTTAAATTTTCAACCCTGTGCTCTACACACAGCACGATTTCCAGGGTTTGTAGATGAATATGACTGGGAACTGTTAGGTGAATGGAGCTATTCCCTGATTAGCATGAGATATCTTCACTAGCATGACCACCTAACTGCAAGCTGAGCCTCCCCAGTCATGTAGAGACAGAGAACCCAACAAATCAATGCAGGAGGAAGCATAGACAGGCAAATAGGGCATCAAGAATGTGTGACCTCTGAAATGACGGTTGACCACCAACCAAGGATTCTGCTGTTGTTGGCACATTTACATTGCATCAAGGCAGCACAATCCACATGGGTAGGTTCATTGATGGAACAGGCTGAGGCTTGGGATGAAAAGAGTACCTGAAATTTATCACTCTAGCACAAGCTAGAGCCAAACAGATTATTGAATACGATGTAAAATCTCCTCCTAACTCTATTACCTGGGAAAAGTTCAATCCCTCTGCACCAGGATTTTCTTCTCTGAGGAAATCAATGCTTACAAAATAATTAACACATCACCTAACACAGAGCTAAAGCTGGTGATTTAATCTCTAGTTGTCATTGACTTTCTCAATAGCCTATAATACTTAGATTATTGCCCAAATTGTGGTAACCAAAAATTCAGGCCAAACATAAACCACTTCTCCCATCTATCACATTAGTGATGTTACTGGGATCTAGATCTTCCTCTTTCCCAGCTACACGAATCATACACATGTGGCAAGCTGATGCTCTACACCCCAGGGCCACTATATAGTATGAGAAGTTATTGGAACACAGAGTGGCAGCGGAACCTACGATTTCAGAGTTAAGTATAGATTGGTTGGTTATAGATTTTTTTTTTGCAGAGTTATTTTCAATGGAAATAAGGTGTCCTAACTGGATGTTTGAAAATCTTCTGGAAAAGAAGCCAGACCACTCAGCCCAGACCTTGTCAGACCCTGCTTATTTTTCAGTCTTTTTTCTCCTTCTTTATTTTCTTTAAATCCATTTTGTTGTTGTATTTAAGGTCTAACATTTGAGCTACATGTGAACAAGAACATAAAAAAGGAATGTGTAATGTGGTCAACAATCCATATATGTCTTCCACACAAATTATCTCAGTGCCAGAAACCCACCATAAAATATTTATTGCTTTTCGTCTTGAAATATTTTTAGCCTGCAAAATGCCTTCTACTTAAAATGAAGCTGTCCATTAGGGAAGCAAGGACCTCTTTTTAGCTACTGTCAGTTAAAATCACAATGCATAGTAAGTTTCTGAACATTGAGATTAAAATTTCTCCAAGAACTGAAGGCACAGTATATGCTTCAGAGAACAAGGTGAGCTAGAGGAGAGATAGAAGATGTCACATATATTTTCCCACTGAGCTCCTGTGGTTTGATGCTGCCTTATTTCACATGCCCTGCTAGTCCTCTTATTGACATGTTAGCCCATTAGCTCTCCTACAAATATCCCATCCTCTCTCTGGAACTCAAAACACCACAAGAGTGTTGAATTAAAATGATAAGAGAAGACAAGAAGGAGTATGTGAAGATTTTAGATGTGATGAAAGTTTCTGCATTTTCAATTTTAAAATTTCAATAATTTCTGACTAGAGCCTGTAGGTTAGTAGGGTTGTTTAGAGGCATAAATATCAAGGTCATGTTTCAAACTTGAGCTTTCCTCTTTATCATCTCTGTGACCTTAGGCAGACACCCTCTTTTCCCTCTGAACTCCAGATTTCATATCTTGAAGCTAATTCTAGGTGAAAGATAGTTCTGAGTGTAACTGAAACAGCACAACAGGTGCATAGTAAGTGCTCATTATGGAACAACTAATAAACGCCAAATGCTGGTGTAGCTACAAACATTGCAACAGCAACATGAGGAACTTCAAATATTTTATGGGAAATGGATTTAAATTTAAGTTAATTTTGGTCCAAAACATTATCAAACTGCATGCATACATTTGTCATATACATTTTCCCTGAACTTTCCAAAAAAAAGAAAAGAACTTTGATATTGTATTGAACCTTAGCTTGGTCTTTGCTTTGGTTTTGAATAATCACGCTTCCTAGACACATTTTTACTCAAATTGTGTTCCTTACGTTAGGATAAGGAGCTAAAGCCAAGGTAAAAGAGACTCAAACCACATCTGACAGACTTTGATCGACAAGCTGAATCATTCCCGAGCCCCTAATGCCCAGCGTGGTGACTTTAGGTAAAAAATGAGAGTAGAGCTTAAGCATTTTTACATAGACACAAAGGTAACTGTGAAATGATGAATCTTTTAATTAATTGCATTGTAATGATCATTCTACCACATATATAATCATCAGCTATTACCACAGTACATTTCAGATGTACTTGGTTTTGTCAAAGATACAGCAAAAGGTGCATCCAATAAAGTAGATTATAGATTCTAAGAGAATTGTCCAAGTCAGCTGTTCAGACAAGGAGACAAGAAGGAAAATTTGTAACTAGATTTTGTTTAAGAGAGTGCTAGCCACAAATGAACAAAATAAACTAATGTGGGAGGGTCTCTACCTTGGCTTAATTGTAAGCTCTATCTCAAAATACTTGGATCATATCTAAACATTAAGAAAAAAAATTTCATGAACAAGATGTAAATGTATTTATGAGCCCACAGCTCAATAAATGTGTGGACTTCATGAAACGAAATACACACATTTGATGGACAGTAACACAGATTGTTAACAAACATATAGTGTCCTACCATAACAAAGTGTGTTCTGAGCCAAACAATTTTCAGCAGGAGGGGCTTATTAATGTGATAAAGAGGATTGCTAACCATTCCTATAGAGAAATGTCTTCCGTCAGAAATTCTGGGACTAAAGATATATTAGATATTGAATATTTTAAGATGTTGACTAGTTACACATATAAATTGAGGTCTTATGAAGGTAGAACAAAACCATAAATAAATATTAATTTATATTTCACATATATATTTATACTGTTAGCCTGAAGGTAATTTTATACAAAATGTAAATCACTTTGTAAATTAAACCATATTAAGCCATTTTTTCAATTGAGACCCATCATGAATGCTGTATGTTCTCTCATGTATAAGGTAGCCTTCATGTAAAATATAAAACAAATACGTAAACAAGTATGTATGCATATTCTGATAGATTAACTGTAAAACAGAGATTAACATACCAGGAAATGAAGATATGTTGCAGTGTGCATCTTTCCTGTCACATAAAAGGATTCCCAATGAAACTGTTAAATATACTTGACAATTTGATATTAGATTTCTTCCATTGATTATACTTGCAATCGCATAATACACTTCAATAGCAGAATGTTGAACTTGCAACTGTTGGTGAACTATTGTGCTATTGTAAAATTTGGGAGGAAATGTTAAAGGAAAGAGAATGGGGAGGGCAGAAAGAGATATATGGGGGAACCACTATGCCTATCTACACAACTATATCATTAAAAATAATAACAATAAGCACATGATAAAAGGAATTTTTGATGTACCGCATTATGTTGCTACTCAAAACTTCAAATTTTTAATTATTCCAGCCTTTAGATCTGTGGAGGTAAGATGCTCATTTTGTATGTTTTTATATTCTTGACGTGTAATTAATAGTAACACCCAAGATGAATCAATGTAGAAGTTGCACTTTCAAAATGACAATGAAAATTTGAAGGTTATACAATGAGCAACACTGAACAATGTAGGAAACAATGTGGAACTCGTATCTGGAGTTAACATTTAAAGACCTTTTCCTTTAAACTGTACCATGCTCAAGAAGACATTAGGGAAACCCACCAAGTCGTCCAAGAAGAACAAAGACAAAGAAAGTTAAGGCGCCAACCTTGATGCTAATCAGTCGCAACACGATTCATTGAAAACGGACTGGAACATTACATGCTAGCCAGCTCTTCACTTGAGCAGACATTCTTCTCATGTTACACACTGAACTTGGCCTGCTACAGTCTCTCCTAACTGGCGTTTGGTCCAGGCTCTGGAAATAGTTGTCTGTGATATGAGCTGAAAGGTAAATGTCCTTTCACATTTTAGTAGGTCAAAACGAAAGCAGCAATTTTTTCTCCTGCAAAATGATGCTCTGGACTTGACCTTGTGCACACCTCCATGAGAAAAGCACAGTCAGTGGTGTAGAGGAATATCAAAGTAATTTTGTCTTAGAATCTTGCTCCATGAGCTTGGAGGTTTGTATTCTGTTTCCAGGTAATATTTTCTAGGAAGCAGTTTGTATTTCATCTCATTAATTTTAGCTTGTCAGTTTTGGTCCTTTTGAGATTTTGGAAGCAGGATGAATTCCAAAAGGGCCCTGCTGTGCATGACACAGTGAGCGAGGTGATCCTGAATGTGGAAAATGGCAAAGTCATATTTCCTTACATGGGTGCCACAGAAACAAAAGTTGAAGTTATCATGCCAGGCGGGCTGGTGGTAAGAAGATAAGCATAAATCCATTTCTGATAGACATCACATATAGGAGATGCTGAGTGGTTATATTTAATACAGAGGAGGAAGAAGAAAAATTCAAAATATGTGCATTGAGGACATAGCTTTGAGGGTGCAGAATAATTAGTGTGGGTGTCTTGAAAATTAATTCTCACTCCCCAATTTTTTCTTCTTTCTTGAACAGCATAGTAAAGCCTGAGAAGCATGGACGTCACAATAGTAGCCACAAGTCTGAAAGCAGCACCACAGTCCAGTGGCTATCCTTGCTTTGCATCCACTAGGATCCCAAATGGATACAGGTTCAAATCCCAGCTGCTCCTCTTTCCATCCATCTCCTTGCTTGTGGCCTGAGAAAGCAGTTGAGGATGGTCCAAAGTCTTGGAATCCTGCACCAGCATGGGAGACCCAGAAGAAACTCCTAGCTCCTGGCAAACAGCTCGACTCTGGCTGGTTGCCCTTTGTATCTCCTTTTCTCTGTATACCTGCCTTTCCAATAAAAAAAACAAAATAAATCTTAAAAAAAGAAACAATCAGGTAATTGTAGTACAGGATGATGTCATCAAAATTTCCAGGGTGAAAAAACAAAAGATATATTGTTTACCCAAGTGAAGAAAATTGAAATACATATTTGGCAGGTGTTATTTCTTTGTAGCACATTGTTTCCTAGACTCTTTATCATTTCTTAAGATGAACAAAATAATTTATCCAAGTCTGATGACTAACTGGGTGGGACGGTTAGTGAAACTGATTTTTCCAAGGGCAGGTTGAAGCAGCCAATGAATCACTCTCTGCCCAACCCCTGCCATCGGGCTGGGACTAGACCAGAAGCCATTCCCTCCCTCCAGCCTCACCTAGGCAGTACCTCCAGTTTGACATCTCTTTAGTGTCATTTCTGCCATTCTTCTGTGGGTCTTGCCCTTCCGGTCACTCTGCATCTCCCTCTTCCTATTTGTCTGGCATGTGCTTCTTCTTTGCCTGTTCCTCATCCCTTTTGACAGTGCTGTTAGGGATAGATGTTCTGGCACTAAGATTTCCTCAGGAGCAGCACTTCTGTGCTGCTGAAAATGACTCAGTCCTTCGACTGAAGGTAGTCATCACTTCACTCTCAATACTGAGCTCCATTTTTCTCATCTCTGATCTCATGTGTGCTTTTTTTCTTTTCACCTGTGCTCTAGTCCTTACCCAGATCCACACAGAGTAAAGCTGATGTGGCCAGAATCCCTATTTTTATATGCATGTATATGTTTGTCACTCATCCATTCACCAATTGTTTATGGGATGCTTTGCATGTGCAAATGATTAGAAAATTGAAAAGAAATACTTTGAATGTATTTTGACTTTTTTCAATTGAGGAATTGTGGGAAGCAAATACAACCTGTAACACAAGTTGTTGTTTATTTTGTTCCTTTCTGAAACAAATTACTGATACGTGGACTGGATTTTTCACTTTCCACACCTTGTGAATGCCGCATGTAGATTTTCATGAGCAAGAGTAATTGCCGTTCGTGTTTCACAAATCTATGCAGAAAGGTAGAGTTTGAAAGGGAAGTAGATGTAAAGTAACTGGATTTTCAACAGTGGAAATGACCCCTTTGCTCCCTAAGGAAAAGAACAGCATGTAATTACAGTATCGCATAGTATCACTATTCTAAGTCTACTCAGCCAGACTGACAAATATCCCCAGTGCTTGGAAATACCTCCAGTGATTGAATGCTGCTGAGAATTCCATACAGCTACCTCATCTTACAATTAAAGGTTTAATTTAGGCCATCCAACTGAATACTAACAACCAGAAACGCATTGGAACTCTCACCCAGGTGAAGTGTTCTTCCCGCTTGCTGACATCAACACTCCAGAGGATCGCACACAAGGTAGGACCCCTAGAGTTTCCTCACTCCATATGCATTAGTCACACTGGGCACAGTTCCGTCATTAGTGGCTCATTCTCATTCGGAAGTCAAGTTCTCCCATCAGCTATTCGTCAGTGCTGCCAATCAATTTCCATATCCTTCTCTCCAAATCGATGGGTGAGGAAAGCAAAAATATTCAAGGAAAGAAAATGAGCACAATCAGAGGCAGTCAGACCACCTGTGGCCGCAAAAGGCCAGCAGGAATTCCTGTAGATGGACACTGTTTAACAAACTGCAAGAAGACAAGACCCTACTGGAGTTTGTGTGAGAAACATTGCGGTTGGATGTTGGTGTTAAATTACTCTTCCTTAAACAGTACCAGATCGGGCCAGGATCAAGGAAACACAAGCGCATGTGTAGGATTTCTCCACTGCAGCCATTAACATCATTACAGTTAGCAGCGATACAGTGTGCAGGATAATCTAATGTAGACACTTACTGAAATAATTTACATGCTAGAGTTTGAGCAGGTGAAAGAATTCTGGCAGGGAGGTTTGAAACAAAAAGTTCAGTCAGAAATGCTAAATGCCAAACCCTGACCCTGGAGACGTGCTTTCCTGGCTGTCCTTTCTTTATGAGCTTCACAACCAACAGACTCCGAACTGTATGCACAGAGATGTGGGCACAACCTCCACGGCAATCAGATGAAAACCCATGTGAAATCAAGGTGCTTCTGCCAGCATGACTATTTCCCTACCTTTCAAAGAATATGCAGTCACCTCTTCTTCCTCTTCCCTTTGAGTCTGTCAGAGCATCGCTTCATGGTTCTGTCCTGTCAGATCTGGACACAGACACAAGTCACAGCTGAGCTATTTCAGAGTTTCTGACCCAGGAGGTACCACCAGATAACATATTGCCAGTTTCTGTCTCATTGGAGTTACATGCAGATTTAATTAAATAATACATGTAAAGCACTTGCTAAAGTGCCTACCATAGAAGTACATAATAATGCTTATTATCATTATCTCAAGTATTCTTACGAATAATTGTAACACATTCAGCCAATAGGGTTAACTCGGAGTTGTATAATACTAGAACCATCGGTTTTAAAGGTTCTTTGTATTCTTCTATTGAGCTACACAAGGATAACAGTTTAAAATAGATTTAGATATTAAATGAAATGCTAAAAATGAGATGACTTTTATTGGGACCCAAAAAAACAATCAGCACTTTTATGATCAAGTAGGAACCAGTAACATAAATATGTCACAGTGATATTTCCCATCCTCAGTTTTCATATCCTAACTGTCTTACGACAGCCTTGCTTATATCAAAAAGGTAAAATTTAGTCTGTTTCTTCCCTGAAAAATTCTCCCCTAGGGATAAAGATAACAAAATATTCAAGTGTCCCGTTATCTTATAATCGAATCAAACCTATGTAGGTGAAATTATAAGAATTGCTGTTTCAAAATTTCAGATTTGATCTCAGGTGCTATAAGTGTAGTTTCCTAATGGTGCTAAGAGGAACTTACCTTTCTAGAGCCCCCTACTTCGAGCAAGTTCGTGAAGGTCTCAGACACATGCAGGCATGCATCTATAGGCTCCAATTCACTCATCCCAGACAACAGTGCATGTTTGCTAACTAACTTTGAAAAAGGCGCTCATGACATTTGTTCTGTTTTTATATTCAGTTAGCATAAATTGAAGTGGAGTAACCTGTGAAGGAAGAGGAGTTTAGTCTATTTACTGTTTAACTGAGGGTTAACTAGAAAACATTGAGTTTTGACTCTTATTGTTAAAAATATATAACCATGAATTTCTCCCTTAGGAATTAGAATTGTTATCCAACAATTCACTGCAGGTTTTGTAAAGTGATAGATAAGAGCAGTATTTTATGGTCAATGTGCCTTGTAGAAATCTCTGTGGAAGTACCATGTGTTTGGTACATGCTGCACGCACATGGCATGGAAATACATACCCAGAGAATGAAGAAATGGCCACAGCCAAGAAATTCCCAAGGCTTGCATAGCTGTTCAAGCACCAAACTAGTATCATTGCCCTTATGATATTTGGTTCATTTTTTAAACTATATTTTCTCTTTGTATTTTATTTTTCACTAACTTATGTTCATGTTTCCAAACTTTTTCCTTGATGTGGCTAATCTATTGGTGTGTTCATTAAGGGCTTTCTTCATCTCTATTAACACATTTGTTAATCATAAAATTTCTACTTGGCTCTTTCATATCTTAACCAAAATTCCTGATGTTAATTCTCTGTATTATATATTAAATATCTGAATCACTTGATTTTGGTTGAAATGATTGCTTTTCCACTTGACAATGACTTGATTTTCTTAGTTTTTAAAAATGTATTTATTTATTTTGAAAGGAGAAAAGAAAAAAGGAAAGAGACAGAGAAACAGAGAGCAGAGTGGTTCCATCTGCTGGTTTACTCCCCAAAGTATACAATAACTGGGATCCAGAAACTCCCATCAATTCAAATCTCCCTTGTAATCGTATTCAGAACCACAACTTAAACATAATCATTTCGGTATCACTTTAATTGATTTTTTGTATATCCCTGACTTTCTAATTTTAATACCAGACCTTTTTTACAACAGGCAAAAATGAGGCTAATAATTTTATACCACATGTTGATTTTTTTCATAATTCTTTTAGCATTCCTTTGGGGTTTAGTGGGTGGGCTGGATTCAGCCACTGCTTGTCTCAGATAAATAACCATACTTTTCCTGCTAATCCAGAGGCATGCGCATTCATGGGAATTCCTTTTCTGTTATATTGTTCCATTGTTCTCATCTGTTGCCTATTTTTGTTTGTTTGTTTGTTTTTCCTGTAGGATTTCAGAGCAAGGCAGGGAGATGATCTCTGTTTTCCTAAGTCAGCAGCCCTTTCTTAATACAGTTTATAGTCTTGGGAATGTATGCTCTCAGCATTCTGCCCTCTTCTACAGCAGTAGCAAACCCCTGCCGTACATGTCTGCATCTGGCCATGCTCTGAGAGAGGTTACTTCTGCAATATCTGTACCTGATGTTCATCGCAACACACAAGACAACGGGATAAGGATCCTTTTCTACCCTTACAACAGTGGTGGAGGACTAACTCCCCCGTATCTCCTCCAGCAGTGACAGTACAGGGGGGTGGGGATAGTAAAATTTTCTGCTCCAGCTGTAGTACTCTACATTTTGAGATGGAAGACCCTGCCGATGGAAGTTCATCTGTTTCCCACAGTGACAGCCACACTTCCCTCTTCCACATGATCACTCAGGGCGTCTCTTTCTTTGTCTCCGCCCTGAATGTTTCTCAGGAGCACCTGGTAAAGGTTCTTTGAAAAGAACTTTCAAATGAATGTGAAACCCTTGTCACCACCAGCCCACAGTCAGCCTTTGGCGAAGCATTGATATTTTGATTGTTATGTCAACATTCTTATGGTAGTTATGTCTCTCTCCACTACTCTGCCACAGGTCACAGAGAACAGAACATGCTTGTAGGTTCCTTATTTTTTAATTTCACACGACATATTTGCTCTGCAGTTTCAGGTATATGTGATTATTCAGGAAAGCTAAGATTATAGTTAATCCAAATTTGCTCATTGTTGGTGTAGTAGCAGTAAAGTTCCTAGCTAATGTAGAAAGGAAAGGAAAACAAACACAAAATGCTTGGGTAATAAAAAGTACAACTAACATTTATTTAAGAAAACACTGACATATATGCAATTCAATTAAATATACAAATTTAGAAAGGCCACGCAATAAAGTGACCGTATGTAGAAATCAAATCATATGTATCATATAGGAAACAAGTTATAATAAAGCAATTATTAGCTATAATGGATAGGATTAAATTTAGTGAAAGCTGTTTATGATCTCTTTAGAGAAAATTAAGTTATTTTAATAAGCCAATAGATTGGCTGACTCAAAATCATCATATTGTCCATTATGTTAACATTGACCTAAACTCAATATATTATCCATATAACTTATAGCAAGTGTTTTTGTATTTGTGAAAATTCCAAATGTATTTATAAGATGTGAGAAATCCCAAGAGACCAAATTAAACTACTGTTTTATTAAAGAAAAAAATACACAGCATCAGAATCTAGATTTCTTAATACTAAAATAACTAAATATTATTGGTATTATAGCAACAGTGGCAGACTAATGGCAAAGCTTGGAGTTGAGAAGTGAATCCCTACCAGCATGCACACTTGATTTGAAGAAGATACTTCACCATAAAGGATAAATACCTATCGTTGAAGAAGTGGCTGTAGGTTCAAATGCAATTGCAAAGAACAATACTGACCATTTACTCCTCACTGAGTTTAATCTATTGCTAAAATCTTAAAACACTGTCACAGAATATTGACAATACAAACATGTCCGTCGTCATCATAGTGCTTCCTCCTGCCTGTTTATGGCCACATGCAACCTTTCTCTTCCTGTTAACTATGAATTTGAAACATTTGGCTGCAAATTTAACTTTAAGATTGTTATATAAATGGAACCACACATTAGGTAACATTTGTAATTGGCCCTTTTCATTCTTTATAAGCTGTCTCCAGATTTGCCAAAGTTGTTTTCTTTATCAATAAGTTATTCCGTTTTATTAGTAAGTAGCATTCCATGGTATGGATGAACAGTAATTCAATTACTAATTGCCTCTGAAAGGCATCTGGTTTGATTCCGGTTTTGATCTGTTATGGGCAATGGCGTAATATTTTGGTAAAATAAAAGGACATGGACTTCAGGAATATTCCAGTCACACCCTGTAGGTTTTGCTAAAATATTTGCCATGGAAGTTAAGGGAAGAGCTAATGAGTTTTAGTCCTCTTAAAACCTCAACGAGAAATAACTTTCCATATGAAGGTTCCATACTGCTTATGGAATTATGAAGATTGAGCAAGAAGTGGTCAGTTAAAAGGAATTTTATTTAAATAAAAATTTTTTGGTACGCTGACTCATGCGTCTATTATACAGTCAAAGGCATGTTTCCATATTAGAACAACTAATCTAGCTGTTCTCCTTGTTCAGGAGGCTTTTTCTTGGTTATCTTACATCAGTTAGCATTGCTATTTAAATTTTTAAATTAGTTTTGGCCTTTTAGGTTATTTTAAAATATTTAAAATTAAATAGAAAATTACAAACAAATGTTGAAGGAACACACATAGATTTAAGAATTTTATGATTTTACCACATTTTTCATATGTAAATATTAGATATATATTATATATTCATACATATGTCTTTTCCTGAAAGAAGGATGGGGCATATTAATCACATAAGTTGAAATTCATGGCAAAAATCATAAAATTGGGAAGAGATGAGCGTTGTGATATAAGCACTATAATTCAGTGATGTTAACATTCATAAATATGTATGTGTATGACAAAAATAACATGGCATATTCACATTTGAAAACGATGTACAGTACAATGTAAATGCATATAAATCACATATTATATATCATATATGTAATTAGAGGTAAGAGAACATGCATGGCATTTGTCTCTGACATAGCACAATAATCTCTAATTCTATCCAGGTATTTTTTTGCAAGTGTGAAGATTTAATTCTTTCTTATGACTGAGTAATGTTTCATGATATGTATCACAAGTTCTTGATCCAATCATTTATTTATGGACATCTAGGTTGATTCTGTATATTTTCAAAAGTAAATCTCTAATAAGCTGAGGAGTTATTATGTTGAGTGATGATAAAGGGGAAAAAATGCAAAGAAAAAAAAAAGAGACACAGTGTCAAAACATCCTGCTGATAACAAAAAATAGAGTGCCCACTTAAAGATCTGCAAGGGGTCACCACAAAAGCTTCCAACCACATCATAATCATGACAAAGCAGGAGATGAGCATCCCAGCAAATCTTCAGTCCCTCACAGCCTAGCTCTAAATCTGTTCCACACTCAAAGTAACACACTTCATTTCCTTTAAGTATCCTGTAAATAACAGAGCATCCAACAAGGGATTGCTTTGCAATGGATACCAAACCATAGAAAAGAATATATTACCAAGAATCCATCTTCACAGAATGGATGGCATAAGTAGAAGGCACATGCCAGGTGTGGACAGCCAGGAAAGCTCCCAGAATGCACTGCAGGGAGCAAGTGCATTGCATTCCCTTGTGTAAGCAACTTGTATATCTCAATGCCAAATGTAAGTCTTAATTTTTAAAGCTATTAGTTAGTTTGGATAACCGAAAAAGATGTTCATAATCATAAGGACAGGCTTTGGAAATGTTTGGTTGGTTGATTTTATGTTTTAACTTATTTATGAAAAGTCAACAAATTTTACAATATGGTTTTAGGAACATAGTGATACTTAGTCTACTTTGCTTCCTGTCTGAATTCTGCATGTACCCTCCTTCTTTCTCTCTTCCCTTCCTCTCTCTCTCCCCTTCCTCCTCCTCCTTCTTCTTTTTGTTAATGGCATATTTTAAGTTTCTTTACAGGTTCAGGCTTAACACTGCATTATTTAAAGAACTCAACAACTGGCTTAGTCTAAATAAAAACTGCCTGTGCTTTCAACAGCATTCATTCATTGCATAAATATTTGCACTGAGTCCTTAGCAGTTATCAAGCACTCACTGAGGAGTTGATCCCAGTCGGCTTATATGACAAACAGGGGAGATAACACCTTCTAGTAATATTGTTATCCGCATAATTAAGAAAGGAAAGTCTAGAGTAAATGTATGACCATTTCAGAGTGGTAGTCAGAGAAAGAATCATTAGGAAGGTGAGATATATGAGACTGCTATAAAAAGTATAGAAAATGAAATTAATGTATAAATTAATTTTGATGTGCAAATTCTTGGACTGCATGTATGGGGACTCATCAACTAGTTCATGGGATGCTCATCTTTTGCTTTATCATGATTATGATGTGGTTGGAAGCTTTTGTGGTAAACCCTTGCAGATCTTTAAGTGGGCACTGTATTTTTTTCGTCATCAACTGGACGTTGTGACACTTAGTATGGCTTTTTTTCCCTTGCATTTTTCCCCTTTATCATCACCCAACATAATAACTCCTCAGCTTGCTAGAGATTTACTTTTGAAAAAATGATTAGGGGCATGGTTAAGGCATTTTGGGGAAAATCATGCTCTCTCTGCCCTAGAAAAATATAATTCTCAGTGAGAAGAATCTCTCTGGAGACCACAGCTTTGAATTCTGGAGAGCTGCACGTTTGAAATGTTAATACAATTTTACGGATGAAAATTTTACCTGCAAAACATTTCTAAAATATGTGCTTGTTAAGTATCTTCCCTCCCTCCCTGGGCCAGTCCTCTCTATACATCAAAGGCAGCCCTCCTCCCAAAGGAAGCCATATGTATTGGAAGCAGAGACCTTTTACGGAAACTATGCAAAGATCACACTGCTCAGTTAATGTGAATTCTCAGTTATCCACAGCATTTGGAGAGAAAGATATGGAGTGAACCATCTATAAAGCATGTTTCTATGAAGCATTTTCATAACATCATTTGTGTTATGCTTTCTAATGTCAATCTAAGATTAAATATATTCATTTTCATGCCCTCATTTTTCAATAGCTCCAGTTATCATAAAACTATAACTTCTCTCAGGCAACAGTTGTGGGGCAGCACATTAAGTCACCACTATTCTAACATCCCATATCAAAGAATGGATTAGTCTTGGGCACAACTCTTCTGATCTAACTTCTTGCTAACGTACCAATTTATATTTCTTCTACCAATTTATATTTTTGGTGATCACTTAGAAAATGTAGGAGACCTGGACACCCATGTAGGAGACCTGGAGGAAGTTCCTGGCTCCTGGCTTTGGATTAGCTCAGCACCAGCCATTATGGTCACTTGGGGAGTGAATCGTCAGATGGACAATCTTCCTCTCTGTCTCTCCTCCTCTTTATATCTGACTTTGCAATAAAAAATAAATAAAATTAAAAAAAACAAATTGGAAACAATCCAATACTAACAAATATGTTTGTTTCAAGACAGTAACAAGCAGAAGGGTCATATAAATTTGCCTGAACAGTATGAGCAAATCATAAAACAGGAATTTAAACTTCTCTCAACACTTTCTGTTTTAGGCATAAGTACTAGAAAGGAAATTATTGGTATTACTCATGTCTTTACATTGGAACAATCCAATTCTCAACCAGTGAGAGGAGCAGAGCCTGACACGCATGCTCAGGGTTTTTCTCAACTGTTTTCCCCCCAGGGTTGTTTCAGTTGTTCAGTTAGGGGCTGAGTGCTGTCTATTTGCATGATGTGTTTCTCATGTGGTTGTTTCAGGTATTTTGCATAGCAAGGAAGTGATGCTTCCAGACTCTACAAGGTCAGCCTGCCCTCCTGAGATTCTTGATCCCAACACTTGGTATATGAGATGGAAGAAAGTAGGACAGCCACCATTTTCTGACACAGATTCAAACCGTATTTCCCAATCTGGCTATCTAAGAAAAAAAAAAAAACCTGTAATCACAGTGACCTCTTTTTTTTGGATTATGCTTCAATTTCTTCTACTTCTAAATAAAAAGACTAGTCTGAAACTCCAAGTGAGAGATATGGGCAGCTATTGGATTGATGGAATAAGGCTGGCAAATATTGACAATCAGATTAGATAAAAACCATATGAAGTGATGTCCTGTGTCCTGGCATCCAGTTTATGAGAGGCAAGCTCAGCAACTACAAAGAAAGTGATATGAGCAACACCCTGGCTAAAGAGTCAAAACCAAGACAGGGAGGTCAGCGCCCATGCGCAGGAGCAGGAGCTGCCTAAGAAACACAAACACCCAGAGGAGACAGTGACTGAGTCAGTATTTTCAATAACATGGAAGTGGAACCTTAGCGGTACGGCATGAGGAGGCAAGATGAAGACGGAAGGAAGAAGCCCACATCAACGTTTTGTTTGTTTTCTGTGCTATAGTATAATCACACGGCTTTGGCTCTGCTCTGTGTTTTCAGGAATTTGCCTTTGTACTAAAAAAAAAAAAAGCTGTCCATATTTTCTTCTCATTTTATTCTGTTGTGTGTTTGTTGGTTTGTAGACGGAACGAGACTTGACGCCAGATTCTGATATACTGGTTAAGGCTGTGGAATGTTTTGAGATGTCTCCTGTTAGACAAGCCAAAGGTTTCTGTTTTATTTTGTTCAGTTTGTGTGTGTGCTTTGTACTTGCTTGCTTGTTTTGAGTGTATGAGCTTGAGTGAAAGTGAGGAAGCAATATTTTTATAAAACAACCTAAGGGGAGAATCCACAGGATACAAATTATTGATCGCATGCTCCCCTAGTGGGCTTGTTATCCTATTGACAGTTTGTCCAAGATCACAAATTAATGCTGCATCTTCTAAAGGAAATATAATATTCATTCAGTGTGGAGTAAATCCATATATTAAAGCCAAACATTGATAAATAATGTAGGCCAATAACCCCAAAAAGGCATATTTCCATATTTCCTGGAACAGTGACAGCATGGTACTATTTTTAATGGTTATCACTATTGCCATCTCATATGTGTGAAGTATGTTTCAGTGGTTAAGGCTCTGATTTATTAATTAGAATGCAATTTTCAGTCTGCTAATATTACTCTGAGTTGAATGATAAGCACATATTTTAAATATGAGGGCTGGCAATTGCACAATATTTTAAGTTGAATTGGAATATGTCAAGGATGGAAATCTCTCAAAGGTATAGAGGTTTTGGATCATTTCCTTGCATACTGGCAGTTTGAAAACAAAATTAGCATTTGTTTTATCAAGGATGAAGCAGAACAGAATATTGCTTTAAAAGCAACTTCTCTCGGGAGACTTTCTTCCATCCCTTACTACCCAACTAAAACCGAGATCTTTTGAAACACGTTACTTGTATATGCATGTCCTGGTCCTGTAAGAGCCACTTGCACAGTTATTCTCTAAGCAACCCACTCTCTTGTCCTGCTCCCTAGGGGAACCTACTTGCTAAATCTTTGATAGCCTTTTTTTTTTCTATAGAGGCGAAAATAGCAACCGTTTGTGTGATTTTGTTTGGTTAATTGACTTCAATTTTTTAAATCCATAGTTATTACAAATCTAAAGTTTTCAGTCATTCTTGAAGCATTTTTCATGGTTTTCCAAATACTAACCTTAGTCTCATAATCGGGTGGCACAATGCCCCAATTTAAAAATAGGAGTTTGCTCTGCTCCTTGGCATCAAGTATTGCATGGACTTCTTTAGTTCAGGAGCGAATTAGCTGTTCACTGATCGTCCTTGAACTGTTTGCAAAATGGAAAACATGATACTCTCTGATGACAGTATGGCATAAAAGTAGGAGTAGATTATTTTGTAATGTTTAAATGCTGTTGGTTGTGTTTGCTCTATTAAATTCTAAAAAAAAAAAATTAGGTGTTTTTCTTCTTGTTGCTGTTGTTTGTTTTTAAACAGGCAGGTTCAAAATATGGGATTCCTAAATCTACATATTAGTAATCGATGAGATTGTTGAAAATAAAAGTGACAGTTTGTCCTGGGCCAGAGGAGCAGAGTTCTCCCATTGCACGAAGGGGGATAACTTTCACGCTTTCTGGGAGTACCTTTTGTACTTTTTCTGGCTGCATAGTTAATCAGTTTTGTAACTCCCAACTCAGATGCAAGGTAGATAAACAGAAGAAGGCAAACCATTGGAAAACATCTGACAATGGGCAACATCTAGAAGGATTTCACAGGTCTCTCCCCAAGCCAATCTTCAGTCAGTTTCTTCATGACTCCTAGAAGGAAGGCAGCTGATGGAAAGCAGCAACACATTTTTCAATGATCTTCATGGCTGAACATTTAGTGAAGTGTAGTTCTCCAATAAGTATCTCAGAATTGCGCCACTCCTGCTCAAAAAATAAGCCAAATGTCCTGGTGACGCTCATGATGCCTCATGAGGCTTATCCAGCTTGGTCTGGGTTGCTTATTAACGGCAAGAAATTTTCCAGGTATTTTTATTATTATTTATTTTTATTTTTAAAAAGAAAGGATCAAAGTCATTCTCTTTAATCTTTCCATGTAAGGCCATTTTGAAAGTTGCACAAGATATCTTACAATATGGGACAGAGTGTGTATAGACTATACACTTTCAGGGAAAAAAATTCTTTTTTGTGTGTTTTGTCATTTCACTTGCTTCACAGAAAGAAAAGAAGCGGTGATTAAAGGCTTGATCAACAAGTAGGTATTTGAAATTATCTGATTTCTGCTTAACTATAACCACAAATTATCCTGTGCAATTTAAGATAGTTATTGAATGCTTTGTTTGCCAAAAGATAGAAATAAATAAAGGAGAACATGTATCCTTTAGGATTTCCAGCTGCTAAAGAGGCTCAAAGGAAAAACAAAGCTTAGAGACACATGTAAATGCAGCCTGAACTGGTCAGATACAGATAGAAGCAGTGTGACTCTAGGGTGCGGCGGCCAACTCTATGGAGCAGAGATTACACAGGGAAGGTGAAGATCCATTGAACTTCGGTGAGATGAACAGCATTGATTAAGGTAGAGAAAAGGAAGAAAACAAGCTAGAAGATGTTTCCGTTACTAAAACAATTCAGTATATACTAGGTGCTAGAAACTTTGTATTGGGATATAACAGGGTAAATAAAACAAGGCTATTGGTTGCATGAAATGTGCTTTTAATGACAGGAGGACCAACACCAAACGTAAGTTTCTTCCGCAACAGGGATCACCAGTGGTCAGCAAAGAACTCTGTGATGAACGAACTTTACAGAAGACAAGTGAACGAGAGTTTAGGATGTCTGGGGGAACAGCCTCTCAAATAATGAGAGCAATAAGCACTAAAGCTGCCAACACAGACTATTAGACAATTTAAGTAAGTCAAATGGACAGGAGGCGTTGGTTACAGATCAGATCAGGGGTGACTTTAGATCACTGTCACAGTCTAGGTTTCACAGTGAGATGATCGTGAAGACTTTAGAGAGGAAGAACTCATTGAAACTCCTATTTAAAGCGACTGTTTATTGCCACATGAATATGGGTAACAGGTTCAGGTAGGAGACAGGGAAGTACAAAAGGCAAGGTGAAAGCCTGGCAAAATAAGAGTAAATTAACATTTCTTGCACATAAAATGCTTTGGGGAATTGCTGGATGGTGAGGTAAGGAAGAAGACACTGATGGACTTCTTTTGTACTCTTCTACTGAGGTTGGACTTTGTCAGGCAGTGGAGAACATGTTAATGTGATTAAGTCAGGCATGACTTAATCCTGTGTGTACCTGAAATATGAACTGTGGCATGTTTGTGTTGGATGGGGTAAGCACTGAAATTAGAGATGGGTTACAAAATAAATTAGTAAGTCTGAAGAAGAGGAACGAAATGAGCCAAGTAATAGTAATGTGAGGGGAAGAATCTGGAACTAGTCTGAAAGACTTCTGAAGATTTTGGATTATACACATAAACTGCTAATGATGCTTTGGATTAAAGAAGAGTAAGGACAATAAAATTCCATTAAGAAGCCATCAGGAGTTTTCCTCCGTCATTTGTATATCCCGCCTTAAATTTTAATATTTATGTATGTCTAAAAGTCTAAGGAGCTTTGCATGCTTTTAGAAAAAAATTGACTTCCCCTGTTTGTAAGCCAGCTGCTAACACAGAATGAAGTCCACTGTGTTTGTTGGAAATAATTGTAAGACAAAAAAATGCCCAAGATTTCTTGCTCATCTGTACAGGAAGCATCCTATCTTTCCCTGAACCTGCAAGCTTCAGGATAGCCCCTTGCTGATGGCTTCCAGTCACATCTTCAAACCAGCCTGCTGAGTGCCACCCTCCAGATAGTTTCCTGTTCTATGTAGATGCTTCTCTTAAAACCCTCAGATTTGATGTATGAAGACACAGTTATTACTGCAGCGGGCTCTCCTCACACCCTTTCCATCATAGTTATGGCTGCAACCTAACAGGAACTTCACTGGAAATGAATGTTAGAAATCATAATGGCATTTTGTTTCACGCAGCTTTACTTAGGGAAATGCTATTTGGGGTATAAAACAAGGGGCTGCTCAAGAAACAAATAAACATCTGAACCCCATCGTGTCATCATTTGGTGTCAAGAATATTGTTTCCTGGGAAGATTTCAGTGATACTTTTATATTTCATCCTATCCTCTTTAATTTTGCTTAAAATTAATTTACAGCCTTCATTATCAAGTTAAAGATTGCTGGGGTGATTAAACTCTTCTGTTTTATGTGTAAGCAGAAGGAATCCTTATTAGCGCACAAGAAATGGAACCAGAAGAACAGCCCTCTGATTTCTTCTGGTATGAACTTCACATCAACAATGCAATGCATACTTACGGAATATATCCTACTTGCAAGAAAATAAGCATTCAATTTCCAGGTGCAGTGATGGCTAATGAGGCACATGTTTCTTTTTCCTCAATATTTTATGATCTGAGATAGAACTTGTACAAAGTATAATGAAATGAATGATTCATCCAGGACATGAAACACTATCACTACCATAAAAAACAAGGAAGAGGTCACTTCTTGCTTGCTGCACCATCAGGAAGTAAATGTGAATATGTTATTTAGGAATAAGCATTTGGTCAATAGTGTTTTTGCAAGAAAGAGGGCAAATATTAATAGAAAAGATTGATCTGTTAAAAACATGAAGTCTGGGTCATGAAATATTTAGCAAACAGAGCAAGGGGGCAGTATATTAGTAATGGCCACAAATATAAAATGCAAAATAAGAATCATCATTGTACACTTATTCGTGAGTTGAGGACTGATGAGAAACTCAATGCCTTCAGTGTAGAGTAGGGCAGGGGTGAAATAGAGTGCCAGAAAAACCAGGACCATGCTCAGCAAAGTACTTCATACCTTCTGAGGACTTTTGGATCATCAAAATCTCCAGATTAGAGTTTGAGTGGGATGGCATGAGGAAAGAGATTGTTAAGACCACACAGATAATGATGAAGAGATATGGTTAGTGACAAATGACTGGTAAGAGATGATAAGGCCCTTTTCTGAGATAAGGACAGTAACAGGATATTGAAGGGATATACTTTAGTGCTATTTCAGCAGAATTAATAGGGTTCAGTGATTGCATGGATAAGGGAGTTGAGGGTGAAAATGGACTTGAGACTGATGGAGCCTATGAATAGAAATTAGTGGTTGTTTCTACTAAAGGGGTGATGGGGTTGGCAGGTAAGCACTCTCAGTGAATGAAACCCCTTTCCTTTGATTGGTTGATTCATAAAATAGCTGATCTTATGCATTTTAATATATTTGCGAATATCTTTTGATGGGAAAAATTCAAGGATTCCTTAAGGCATATTTTCTCTTCATTCTGCCTCAAAATGCGGTATCAGTAATAATGAGCTTCTTACCTTCCTTCCTTCTTTCATGGCTTAATAAGGTGTGCTGCTGGAATGAAAATTATTTGCCCATCAACTTTCTATCTTAAAGCATTTCTGCCAAAAAAAAAAAGATAGACCAGTAACTCTTCTAAAATAATTGCAAAAATTATTAGCCCATGGATATTCAGATTCTGGCTCTTTGAGTACTAAATTGCAAAATCATCATGATAATCAGCTGTTAGTGGCACTCCACCGTCACTGTATTCATTAGTTTGTTCTTGAGCGGCTGTGGTACTTAATCAAAAAAGACATTGATTCCAATTCATCTCAGCTCATATGATTTAGGTTCAGTTGTATATTTTAATTACTTGGTACTAATGAAAGGCCTTGTAAGTTTCTCAAGCTCATGAAGAAATCCTAATTTCTAATAGCACCTTCAGAAGAAAGAAAAATCAACCTCTCTATTTGCATGATACCCCAACCCCATCATTACTATACACACACTTTCTTATTGTAAGAAAAGGAAATAAATCTTCTCTGGTAGATTAAAATTTTCAGATGATTAAGTTATTCGCAGGAGAGGACTGGCAAATGCTCCTATTCCACGGCCTTCTTATTTGCTTTGCTTGTTGACTAGCTATGATCTCTTTATTCTAAATCTCCCTGCCCTTTTCTAAAAGCACTATTTATTCTCAGCAACTTACTTACAATTTTCCTTACTTACAATAAAGCCTTTCTGTAGATGTTCAAGTTGGCTCCTTTATTAGACCAGAATGACATCCTAGCAGTGTTTCGTACTTTAAGAATTACAAAGCTCTTTGGTATCTCTTTTCTCACATTATTCTCTTAACATCCTCTCACTAAGTGTCTATTATGGGGAAAGCATCATTTTCAATAGACTACTGAGGCAAAGAGCAATTTGAAAATTGAGACCATCTTATGAACAATATTGACTCAAGGTGGAGATTGCTGTGTGACTGAGGGAGAAATAAAGATCTATCCAGGATGTAGGGCACATGCAGGATGAAGCAATGGGTCTTGAGGGCGAGTGCTTGAGTTCAAAATCTGGCTGTCATTGACCAGTTGTGCATCCCCTCAGGAACTCCATCTCTCCAAGAGCGTAATCACAAGGGAGACTGGATAAACAGATAAAGCAAAGAACAAGTCACACTGAATGTTACAGTCATCTCAGCCCCGGGGATATTTGTAACTGATGCCTGAGTCCCTGTGAAGGATGCATGTCACTGTACCTCAAAGCTAGCTCCATGGTAGTCTTGGTGTCAAGAACTAACACTTCTCTGAGATTTGACTTACGAAGCCTGATGACTGGAGAACTAATCCCCAGATATGTCCAGTCCTCGCTTTAACCTTTATTCAATTCAGGAAAATTAGAATTAACTTTACAAGCCTCAATTCATTCCTGATTTGTCATGCTGTTATAAATTGTTTCATTTCTAAAATTAGATTCTAAAATCTTTGTTGATTATAAAATTACATCCTCCTGCTCTAGTTTGACTTTATTTGCATCTGTTTCTTTGAGGATAACAGTAGGAAAAAGAAGAAAGAAAAAGAAAGTTTGATGAATTACACTTCATTTGCTCTGAAACGATATCCTTCCTTCCACGCTATAAATTTTGAGTAGCCATGATCTTGCAATGTTGTTGATTTTAGCATAAAACATGCATGTATGTGTATGCCTGAAATAATACACAGATTAACTACCTACTAAACCTAGAGCCGTTGCTGTATATTGCAACAAGGAGCTTGAGCTGAAACCAAAGGGGCATACGTGGGGCCCTAGATGATTCTGAAACTTTTTATAATTTCAGATATCAGTTGATATGAGTTTAAAATTGAAAAGAGACTTTCTGTTACTGACTGGCAGATTAAGAGACTGAGGGCATGAAGTCTTTTGGAGGACAAATTAGGGAAGTATAAAGAAGATGGTAGATTTAACTCTAAGCTCTTGTGGTGAGACCATTTCACAGTAGCTATTTTTATAAAAGATCAGTTGACTGGACACAAGCAATGGCACTGCAGGGATCGAGAAGCTTTGATCACAGACCTTCAGAGAGGAACATCTCCACATACATCTGTGTCACTGAAACCTGCGCCAGAGTCCAGAGCATGGAGCTGGCCATCTAAAGAATCAAGGTCATAGAAACAGAAAACAGCCTCTCCTGGCTACAAATCTTCCAAGAAAAAAAAAATACTATAATCTGTCAAGTTTTTCTGATATTATTTTATGTTTTTAATAATTTAATAATTTAGCTCAGACTTGGCTAAATTCATTCTGCCTCTACTAAATGCTAACATTGTATGTGATCATGATGCATTTATCAAAACAAAGACATTAGCATTGGATTGGGCATTTGACCTGGCAGTGAAGCCTCTGGTTGCTATACCTGCAACTCATAGCGGAACATGTGTGTTTGAGCCCTGGCTCTACTCCCTTATTCTAGCTCCCACTAGTAAACACATTGGGAGACCACATGCGGTGGATCAAGTAATTGGGTCTTTACAACCTACATAGGAGACGTCATTTGAGCTTCTGGATTCTGGCTTTAGATTGGTCCAGTCCTAGGAGTTGTGGACATTTAAGATACGGCCCAGTGGATTGGAGCTGTGTCTGCCACAATGTTTGTCTCTTACTGTCTCTCTGTCTCTCAAAAGAAGGAAATATTAATAGTGGCACAAGAGACTTAACTAAAAAACAAACTTTAGTTGGTTTTTCACTCATTAGCCTCTATAAATGTACCTTTTGGGTTCTAAAATTCAATCCTTGATAATAATTTAGTTGTGTCTTCAATGATCTTCTATACTTTCCTCCTTTTGCTCTGACTTTCATTATCTAGGTATTTTTTAAGAACATTGGCCATTTTGTGGAATTATTCTCAATGTGAGTGTGTATATTGCTCTCTCATTTTTATCTTAGGTGTGTGGAATTTACAGTAGATTACCACAGAGCTCTTACGTACTTCTCAATGACTCACATCAGTCACTCAACAATGTTATGTATTTCTAGAAGTGTTAATCTTGTTTATTTGGTTAATGTGGTAGCTATTAGGCTTATATATCGAATTCCTAATGTTTCCTGTCAAAATGCAATTCATAAGAAAGAAGCCACTAGCTCCAGCCAACTTGAAGGAGGGGGGAAAAATTAAGCCCTATCTCTTGGAGTATATCTAAACATATGATAAACCTAATATGGTATATCATTATAGGTAAGGTAATATGATACAATGCAAATATCCTATTTTTCTTTAAAATTTTATTTATGAATTCAAGCAGTCGTGAATGGGTGTTCAGTACTGCAATGTTTCATTTTCACTGCTGCCTGCTGTCTATAGGATAGCAGACTTCGAACATCTATATTTCATCTATGTGAGCATTGCAATTTGTACCAATATGTTCACAGCAGGGCAGCTCATGGAAGAATTACAACTCAAATATCCACCAAAAACAAAAGATGTATAAATCAGGGAATCATCATATGAAGAAAATGTATGTCAGAACAAGCATGCTATTGTTGTATAGAGCAACGTGTCTGAGACTTCTAAACATAGTGAACAAAAGAAGCCAGAGAGAAGTATAATTATACTTAAAGTACAAATATGCAATAAGAGTTTTGTCCTGGGAAGAGTACTATCTGGGAAGATGAGTGAAGGAGGTGTCTGGGTGACGGTACATATCCTCATCTGTTTTCTGATTACAGTAATATATTCATTTTTGGAAAATTCATTGGATTCTACACTTACACTTTGGAAACTTTCCTCCATTATTTGCTTTGTATTTCAATAAGTGTCCAAAAGATGGTTTCCTGTTTTAAGTAAAATATTTTTCAGGCACCCCCAAAAGTGCTGTATGAAAGCCAAGAACCAAGTTGGCAAATTGTGTTAGTCATAATTATGAATGTGAACTCATTTGTACATCATAAGAGATGGTGAGGGAAAATCATCCACATAGAATTATAGGAAATCAATTGTTTCCCACCGCATTAAACATGCATAAATACAGATCCATACTATAACAGTATTTCCTTATATAGCAAACTAAAGTTTCTATCACAGTAGTTTAAACCAGTAATTAAAATTATTCTCTATTTGAGGATTATTATTATTCTGTTAATCATCACTTCTTTTTTGTAACTATCGTATTAATCTACTCAATAAATCAATCCAAACATATGCTGGGATTGCACTTAAGTCCCTACTTTCCTGTTCTCTTTCTTTGTTTTATAAAATACAGTGACTCACTCCACCTATATTTTTGGCATATGAATGTTTTCTTCTAAGCTTCAGTTTCCTGATACTAATTAAATTCTTCAATCATGGTTTTATAATTGCAACTGCAAATTAGTTTAGTACTCCGAGATTTAATTCGTTTGGTCTGGAAACTTGAACTCGACTAAAGATATTTAATCATTTTTTATTCTCCCCTTGACTGTTAACTCACTAATCATCATATTTATTGTACCTTATCCAATTAGAGTAGCCTCTTCCTGGATTGAGTGCTGAGCAGGTAAAGGTGAATGCTGTTGCTGGCTTTGGTATTTAACATGACACCAGCTCTTCATCAAGAGTAGACTTTTCTCTTTATCTTCTTCTAGTTAGAAATTGTAGAATGTGGATTTTATTGATCACTTTTAGCATTAATCCAAATTCTAAGAGTTTCATTTTTATGACAATTTGCAAACAATTTATGTCATTCTTTTGTAGCTTCTGCATGTTTTGCTGTTACTGCGTATATGCTAATATGCAGTATATTCTATAATGTGTATATGTGATTATGTAGTGCATAGCATTTTAAAACAATAGTGTACCAATTATCAATTTGAATTTATGCATCAGTTTTTTTTTTCTTTTCACATTATAAACTGCTGCTCCATTATGTTCTGTTCCAAAGGCCTTGTTTTCCAAAACATTTTGAAATCTCTTTGATGAGCACCTATGGCTGAGGACTCCGACACTTGGCCTTCTCTTCCTGGACTGCTAGGAACTCTGAGATGACATGGCCACTTTCTCTCTGAGCAACTGTCACTCTGCTTCACCCAAGCAGCTTTTCTTTGTAAGTCAAAATTAATTTCTGAATAGCAGTTCTCCTCATTGCCTTTTTAGTGTTCCTGAAAGTTAAAATTGTCAGGAAGAGAAGGTCTGAGTTTTTCCCATTTTTTTTTCTAGCAGACAGTTGCAGCAGTCATCTGGATATGAGTTCCCACCTAGCACTCACTCTCTACTCGGACAGGATGCCTCTGAGCCTTCCTCCATGATTGCATCCTTCAGGGCTGATAACCCAGTCGGAGTGGCCTGACGTCTACTTATAGCAGTACAGCTGTGTATCAGCTCTTCTTTCATACTCTGCAAATCCTACCCAAGGATGAAATCCTAGGTGTTGAATATTTATTGATGCATGTACTCTGCTTAGTTCCTATTTATGATAAACCCGCTTCTTTTCAAAATCTTAGTTCCACCCTGAAGGACCACCAACTTAATTTAATTAAATTTAGCATTTATTAAATTTTTCCCTTTTGTGTAGAAGTTTACAAATATAAGTTATGAATGATTCCCAGTCACTGTTTCCCACACTCATGCCTATGGAACTACATGAATATAAATGATCTTATTTTTTCACTATTCTGGTAATCTGTGGCTGTGGTGGTTCAACAAGTTATTTACGATTTCTATTATGGTGTCCATTTTACAATTAGGTCTGCCTCTTTCCTTTCCTTCATATTGCAACTCAAGATGCTGATATAAAATTTAGATTTATTGACTTTCTTTCAGACTCACTGTAATATTGAAAATTGCTTTCCACAACATTGCCATGAGTTTATTTTTTCTGATTTCATAAATATTTGATCAGATTCTTTTTTTCCAAATAATTACATTCATGACCCATCCAACTACTAAAAATGCAGAATATCCACCTGGAACACCATTTGTTATGTTCTTCTGTGAAATTCCAAAGTTGTTGAGAGATATTTCAGATTGTGTGAAGAAAAGCTGCAAAATCAAAACTGTAGAAGAAACTCCACTCATAAAAATTTCTGAAAATACAGGAGTGTGAAAAAGGATGTACCCAAAATATGAAGATGTACATGCCTGTATAGGAGAACAAGTATATACACATAAATGAACTTTATATTTAAGACTAGCATACCGGGAAGTAAAGACATGAAGCAGTATGTCTCCCTACTCCTTAATAAAAGGAGGACTCCCAGTGAAATGCTTAAATATTTCTTGAAAAAAAAAAAATATATATATGGCCAATATACTCTATATTCTTCCACTTGGACCAATGGAAGAGAGCATTTGGTGTTGACCTAAATGAGCAAGGGTTCAGGAAACGACTGATTTCCCTGGAGAGAGGATATCAGGTGTACATCTTTTAACTTGCTGATGGATGACTAAAGACATGAGCCTACATCTTTGTTTTCTGTCTTCTAACAATTCCACCAACTGGGAATTAATATCACACACATTTCCACTTGAAAAGCTAAGCCTTGAAATGGTCAAGAAACTGAGATGACTTGAGCCAAATGATGATGCCTGTATTGGACTAGGATTTGAAATCAAGGACAATTTACTTGTGAAGCTGAGGCTAAAAACTGCCATGTTACCTGGGAATCAGAATGGGTACTATGTACTACTGCTGAACTGAAATAGATTTTAAGATTTTTGAATTCAAAACAGTCAAATATATGTCCTCTGGGGAAGTCTAGTAGTTTCCAAAAGATTCACATGGGTTGGTCTTATGCATAGGAACGCAACACATTCACCGATCAGTCCTCCATATCACAGTCATTTGTAAATCTCCAGAGAAAAAGGCGATATCATTGCATTCCTCTTTCTTGTGTGTCAGTTACAGGGCATCTGGCATTCTTTCCATCTCACACTCTTTCATCTGTACAGCATAGGACGTTGTGTTAGCTTCAGCCCCAAGCCTGAGCGATACCTTCTGCAAACTATGACTTTGTATTACTGATAATGCCTCTGATGAGGCATCATCCTACTTGATTTTGACTTTGATCTTTCTCTATTTTCTCAAAACCTTTCTCTGTTGCAATTTTGGTTTGGCTTTCTTTTTTTATGTATTGGAATTCTTCCTGTTCCTGAACAAGCCAGAAAACACTTAAAAAAATTTTACCTCATATTTTTTTCATTTCAAGGGAGACTCAATTAGTAGCTAGGACATATGTTTTACTTCATTCTCTTAGGTTTCAGGTATAATCACAGGCCTTTCATTCCATCCCCACTTGCTAGAACTTTCCTTTTCTTTTGCTGAATAAATAACACAGAACCTAGAGAGAACATTAGAGAGAAATGAATGTTAAATGTAGACTGGACAATCACTCCATTATGAAGCCATAGGTGCTCTGAAGATGGATTTCATCTTGTTGTAATGGACCAGGATGGAAAACACAGCAACCCCACGAATCAGTGAAACTCATGCTGCTTCTTCCCTCTGCTTCTGTGTCATGCTTAGCCTGACTCCTTGGTCAGGAGGACATCAGGAGTCCTCCTGATAGGGGGAAGTTAATCCAGGCTGCAAAGAAGAAAGGATCCATTTAGCTCTGGATCCTGAAAGCGCATTGCGTCCCTTTACTGCAGGTTTTACAGTGAGCATTGATTTCTCAGTGATATCTCTCTCTCTCTCTCTCTCTCTCTCTCTGGTTTCCCAGAAATCTGTCTGTTTGGCTCACCCTTGAATGCACTTTGAGCAACTGTCTGCCTCACCCATAAGCACGTTATTAATGGTCTCTTTTCAAAAGCAGAGATAGTGCTTTGGAAAATGCAGTATTGATTTTTTTCCCCTTCTTTCTCACTGTTTCAATCACTGCTCGTTTGAATGGCTTTCATTTTTAGCAACAAGAAGAGAATCTTCAAAGAAAAGTGGTTTATAGGATCAGCCTGAAATAAAATCACCGCTCAATTTAAGCTCTGAAAAAATACTATTGATATTTTAATAGAAGTTTAGAGAACTTATCTCAAGCTCAATAATGGCTACAAGGAATTTATACACAGAAATCATACTTAGGGATCGTTTTATTACTTAGGTAATATGTGTTAACAACAAATCAAGGTTTAAACCTTCACTCACTTCCATACTGTATATATCAGGAGTTTGAAGTGTGTGAAAATGTTGAAACTACTTCATAAGGGGTGAAAACTCTTTGTGCAAATATGATAACTCATCTCCAATTGACCCTTGTAGAAAGATTCTGGAAAGGCTTTCTTTACGTTCTTTATTTGCCTCTTTTAAGAAAGATAGCAGGAAGTCTGAGCTATCTTACAGCTGAAAGATGTAGAGACCATTTAGTTAAAATAAGTCATTACTCAGAGCAGCCCAGTGAAACCCAGGATGTGCTGTGATTCGATGGAGATAAGAGAGCCTTACACTCCTGTCCGGCATCTCTCTGTGAGAAACCTTGGAATCTTTTCCCCAACCTGAGTCTTACACTGTCTTTTTTCCTTCTCCCGCTTCCTCCCATGTTGTTAAAAATGATGGATTGGAATTTTCCATTCTCCTCAGACACTCATTTATGAAGTAGAACGTTGAAATTAGTGTAACTTTTTCATTTGTTAGCAAGAGGAGAGTGTTATCTTCAAGGATGATGTCAAAGACTTCTGACTCCAGGAAACACACTTTCATTGGAGTGTGTATCGATGCCTCTCCCTTGTTTCCATTCTACAACCACTGAAAATGCATGTTAAGCAGAACCTTGACTGGTTCTTACGTGTTCTATGTTTATGTCAAGATTTCAAGTGAGGTCTTGAAAGGCAGTGTTGATTAGGTGAATGGATATTTTCTATACGGCTAATAAGTTTGGGAGGCAACCAACTAAATGTTTGAATGGCTATAAATAAGAAGAAAACCTAACTTTTTACTTACATATTTGTACTTAGTGCAGGTTCATCTTTTAAAAAATCAAAAATAGTTTGTACGATGATATTGCTATAAAAATAGTAGAATGGAACTACAAAAAAAAGAATAATACAAGAGCATACAATATAGAACTGGGGCCAGAGCAACGGCATAATAATCCTCTGCTTGTGGTGCTGGCACACCAAATGGGTGTCAATTTATGTCCCGGATGTTCTACTTTTCATCCAACTCCCTGTTTATGACCTGGGAAAGAAGTGAAGGATGGTGAACTTGGACCCTTGCACCCATGTGAAAGACCCAGAGGCAGCTCCTGTCACCAGGCTTCAGATTGGCTCAGTGCCAGCTGTTGTAGTCATTTAATGAGTGAACCAGGAGTTAGAAGAACTCTCTCTGTCTTTCCTTCTCTCTGAAAATCTGCATTTCAAAAAGAAAAAATTGTAGAACTGTAGAGCTGGTGAATTTAGTGGTCTTGATGTACTTTGAAAAATATAGTGGAATTTCATTCTTAAAATAAGACCAAAGGAAAGGACATAGGTTGAACGATAAGTTATCCTCAAATTTGAAGATTCCAAAGCATATTTTTACTCATTATTCAGATAAGGAAGTGAATCATTATCCTAGCACGTAACAGGCAGTAACTGGTGATATAGTATATGCAAAACATTGTCCTGTGCTCCAGAGTCAATGGTGGAATTGGGAAGGGGTAGAAGAAAAAGCTTTAATGCAGTTCAAAACAGCATGCTTCCCATGGAAACAAACAAACAAACAAATAGTGGCTATATGAAGAAATGGTGTAAGTGCACCTGATTGAACATGGAAAGCAAGAGAGCCTGATTGACACAAAGCATTCCTTGGAATGTTATCAAAGGGAGGGGGAAAAGTGGGAAGAATGAAGTTGACTTCTGTGTCAACAGGAATATTGGTGGATTAGGGTCTGGCTATTCTAGAGAATCTAGAGATGGACTTTTGCTGGAAGATTCTCTCTTTTTCGTATCCTACTTAGTCCCTTCTTTTTAGTTCTTCTTCCTTAGAACTATTTGACTACATGGATCTGTAACTACAAACATCTCCTGAACTTTTCTAATGTAGCAGGAATCCCATTAAGACCCTTGAGAGTTGCAGAGATCCATTCTAAGAAACTAGGCACACTCCGATAGGAAAGGAACCCTCTTCGTCTCACTAGAGTGCTTTTTTTTAAACTGTTGCTCCTGATCTTCATAAGATAAAATCAAGGGGCATAGTAATTGAGCATTTTTAAATACTGATTTTCTTTCTAGGTATAAAATTTTCCATAGAATGTGGGTTTCCCATTGCCTGTAGGATTTTCTACAAATGATTTATTTCACAAAGACACTGAAGATCTGGTAATATTTAGGCACAATCTGAACTTTCTGTCTCCAGAGCAGTAATATTTATTGTGGATCTAATTTATGCCAGAGCTTTTCCTCAGTATTTTGAAAGCCATAAATATATTTCTTCTTGGCATACACCACTGCAGAATATTTATCTTCAAGCATTCATTGAGAATATTAACTATGAAACTAGCTGTGGGGCATATGGAAAATTTGGGGGGATTTTTGTAATTCTGAATGTATTAAAAAATGTAAGGTATATAAAAAAGTAAAATAATCCTTGAAATATTTCTAACCATGGCAAAAATATGCTAAGACTTGGAAACAGAAGGGTTGTTGGGCTGTTACTGAGAGTATCATGAACAAGTAGAGGGAGTAATTGAACTAGGATACAAATACAATGAAAGTTGCAGTCAATTTCACAGTGGCTCAAATGTCTGCACAGTCCGGGAGAGTTTCCCCAAAGGGGAATGGAAGCTGGATCTTTCAGAATGTGAATTTTCTTGGGATGGGGCAGTGACCTGGGTCAAGATAGCTCCCATCAACCAGTTGCGACTTCACATGAGGGCTTCAGCTATGGAATGTTTATTCCAACCACTGAATGCCACACAACAGCAGTTCTCATCTAAGAATTTGGAAAATGATAATATCATGACAACGATACTGGTTACACCCTCAACAAGTTCTTAGTCTACTTTGGGAGAAGAGAGTATTCAAGTAAGTACAAACGACGCAAAAAAGTAGAAAGTCTTATAAGTACTGTCACCGAAGAATAAATCGCTATGGGTACGGAGAGGTAAGGAACTCTACAGTGGCAGAAGAGAGTAAGTATGTTCCCCCAAGAATAAAAGGAGAGTCAAAAACTTTGTTACAATTGGAAAAGTTCATGCAGGAAAATCATCTCCCTACAATTCACCATTGCCAAAGCAATGATTTAGAACAGCGCTCTCTTGTGGAAGAAGCTGGGTAGTTTCCAAAACATTGACAGAAGCACACACTCAGATTAAAAAGCAATAAGAATAAGTTGGACGCTTTCTTGTTCTACTAGAAGTAGTGGGAACTTCGAGTCAGTTCCAAACTAATTCAGATCAATATTCTGCACACCACCAATCATCAGAGAGGACTCGCCAGAACCAAGGAGTATTTCTAAAGCAACTTTCTCCACGTAAAAACAGTACATATCACTTACGTTCTTGGCATATTATAAGCTTTATGTTCAACGAAGCTGCTTTCCAACAAACGGTAGACAAATGTAACATGGGCTGCCACCTGGGCACAAAATTTAGCAAGTAAAAACCAATTATGTAGACATGTGCTTGAAGTTAAAAGAATGATAATCACCACGCACCAGAAAAGAAAAATGAAAACTGTATATACTTTTTGAAAAAGGATTTGTGATTTAAAACTGACAGTGAGATGTTGAAGTTTTGAGCTTTCCTGAAGGAACCTGGAGCAACTGAGATACCAGTTCCAGCATCCTTTCAACGAAAACAACGGAGATAACATATTTACATTAGAAAAATTATCAACTTACGCAAGACAAAAGGCAAACGTGTCTTTGCTCAGCATTTTCGATAGGAAAAAAACGAAATTTCAAGTCTGGCAGGATGGCTGAGCAGCTAAATCCTCACCTTGCACGCACCGGGATCCCATATGGGTGCTGGTTCATGTCCCAGCTGCTTCACTTTCCTTCCAGCTCCCTGCCTGTGGCCTGGGAAAGCAATTGATGCTCCAAAGCCTTGGGTCACTGCAGCCATGTGGGAGACCTGGAAGAAGCTCCTGGCTCCTGGCTTCGGATTGGCTCAGCACCAGTCATTGCAGTCACTTGGGGAGTGAATCAGTGGACGGAAGATCTTCCTCTCTGTCTCTCCTCCTCTCTGTATATCTGATCTCCCAATAAAAATAAATAAGTCGGGCCCAGCGCGGTGGCGCAAGTGGTTAAGGTCCTCACCTTGCACACCCGGGATCCCATATGGGCGCCGGTTCCAATCCCGGCAGCCCCGCTTCCCTTCCAGCTCCCTGCCTGTGGCCCGGGAAAGCAGTTGAGGACAGCCCAAGGCTTTGGGACCCTGCACCCAAGTGGGAGACCCGGAAGAGGCTCCTGGCTTCATACCAGCATAGCATCGGCCATTGCGCTCACTTGGGGAGTGAATCATCAGACGAAAGACCTTCCTCTCTGTCTCTCCTCTCTGTATATCCGCCTTTCCAATGAAAAAGTAATAAAAATAAATCTTTTAAAAAAATAAAATAAATAAGTCTTAAAAGAAGTGAAGCTCCAACTCATAATTTTCAAAACAAAACACAAAACTTTCTTCAAATTAGAACAGATCAACATTGTGTCACAAGCAACTTCAGATAACCACATCCCATCCACAAATGTGTGTTCTGAGTCTTGCTTTGTTCTCTTTCCAACCCCCTGCTAACGTGCAATCGTGGGGCGGCGGGGGCAGGGTGGGGGAGTGGCAGCACAGGCTCGAGTGCCTGCGCTCCTGCCATCCACACAGGAGTTCCAGATTGAATTCTTGACTCCTGGTTCTGGCTGGGCCCTGCCTCAGCTACTGCAGGTGTGAGTGAAGAGTGGCTGAAAATCTCCCTTTTTCTTCTTTCTCTCATCGTCACTCTGCCTTTCAAATAAAGTCAGTGAACCTGAAGAGGACGGTTTTGTAAGAACGATTTGGCTTGAACTTCAGTGATAGGATTCCACAGCACAGAAGGGTCATCCTAGGTATGAGCCTTGAAGATTTTGAGGCCCTACAGTCTCCCGCCCCAGCAGCATGTGTCATCAAGCACAGTCCAGTGAGGTCTGAATTTGCTTCATGCCACCCAGGCAGACACCTGTCCTCCAGCAGGCCTGAGAAGGGTCCCTCACGCCTGACCTTTATTGCCTTCAGCAAAAGACCGCTCATCTAATAGGGCAGATTGTTCCTTGGTTAGACAACTCTAATTGTTGGAAACTTCTTTCTCAAATTGGGGTGGAATCAGGCTCATTTTCATTTCCACCCCCTGATTTTTGTCCTGCCTATCAGCGCAGTGTAGAAGGAATTAACTTCTCCCTCCAAAAGACAGCCATCTGCGTGGGCCAAGTTGACTTCTTGAATTGACTGCACAGTGTATGGCTCAAGTACCACTATGACTCAGGCTACAATCCTGGGTTCAATTTTCAGGTCATAGTTGTCACTTCCTAAATACAAATCATTCATCTCTCTGAGCTTCAGGCAGCAAATCAATGTAATGGAGAGAAGGATGTATTTATCACACTCTTGCCTTGGCTTGGCATGGATTCTACTGACAAACTTTGCATGCATGCACCTCTTCAACTTGAATACACGCTGAAAATATATCTATTAGAGTTCCTCCATGAAATATTTCAAGGCTGAAGTCAAATTGTAATGACTCCTACATTTTAATGCAGCTGCTTTTCTTCTCCTAGGAAAAGGCTGCTTCATCAAACTAAGTGGAAGCTCATTTTGTTCACGCACCTATACCAAAGCGTTCATCTTAGACATTGCGCCAGTACTGCGCTTCCATATTCTTAAACTGTATTAAAGAGGAGTGCTTAGCCATAGCTGTGAAATGCAGCCTACAGACCAAAACAATTGGTAAAAGTAGCAAGGCTCCTGAGCAGTGTTCATCTTTTCTAAATTTGCTTGAGTTCATTTTTTCCTCGTGAAATCATGACCAAATCTTCAATACAAAAATGGCTACACAGGGAATAGGCTGGGCCACTGATCAAAAGCTTAATGAAAATACTTTCTGTACTGTAAATTACTCGTAACAGTAAATTAATCAACAAGATTCATGATCCAGTTAATACATACGTGGCTTTGTTCACCCCTGCTAGAAAGGTATTATTAAATATGATAACATTTACATATATGAACTACTAAAACATGACAAAATTTTCTCCTGTACCAAGAAAGATTAAACTATCATGATTAAATTATATGTAGAAATGAAAATGTTCAATATTTTAATGTGAATGTGTAACAGGTCATGGATTGCTTATGGTTAATATAGGACGCACAAATAAAGAGGTTGTGCATAATCCCGCATATCAACTCGGAAAGGTTGAGTTCCAGCACCTTCTCTTCAGCTCCTCCTCACTGCTAATGTGCTTCAGGGGGCAGCATATGATGTCAGGGCTTTGGCCTCCTCCACCATGTAAGAGATTCAGACAGAACTCCTGGCTTCTGGCTTTGGGCTGCTCTAGACCATGTTGCTGCAGCCTTTTGAGGAGTAAATCAAAAGATGAAATACATGGAAGACATTTCTCTCTCTCTCTCTCTTTGATTTATTTAATTTTATTGGAAAGTCAGATATACAGAGAGGAGGAGAGACAGAGAGGAAGGTCTTTGGTCTGATGGTTCATTCCCCAAGTGACCGCAATGGCTGAAGCTGAGCCAATCCGAAGCCAGGAGCCAAGAGCTCTTACAGGTCTCCCAGCGGGTGCAGGATCCCAAGGCCCTGGGCCATCCTCAAGGCTTGCCCAGGCCACAAGCAGGGAGCTGGATGGGAAGTGGGAATGCTGGGACATGAACTCTTGCCCATATGGGATCCCAGCAAATTCAAGGCAAGGACTCCAGCCACTAGGCTACCACACTGGACCCTCTCTCTTTCTTTCTTTCTTTGTCTTTGCCTTTCAAGCGTTTTCAATTTTCTAAGAGTGTAAGGAATTAAGGTCTAGATGTTGCATGTGAAAACTACGTGTTCTCAAATACGTCAGCTAGACCCAAGGGCAAGCAAGTGTTATTTCATGGCACATATTACAGGAAGAGTATTATGTGGATCAAAACCAAACAGACAAGTTTAAGTCATGGCGTATTAATAATCCTAGCCACTGGATTGATTAGAATAAGGAAAACACTGCAAACAGCAAAAATAAAAAAATACAGTTATATCCCACCAACAAATATCTCTGCAGGCAAAAGTCAAAATAAATCACTTAAGAAGCAGGACCCTATAGAAATTGAGTAATGAATTGAGAAGCAGTTCCAAAACGATAATCAATCAAAGCAGCTGAGGTAAAACACATTAGAAAAAAAAAACCTGAGTACATCATTTAAAATTTGATTCAGCTTGATATAATATATGAGTCTACCAAAAAGTAATTGAAACAATTTCAAAATTTATGTTCCTATGGTTTTTTAGAAAGTTCCAGTGTGGGCAATGAAACGCTGTCCAGAATCCATGACATTAATGACTCGTGGCATGTCAACCTCTCCAGGAAGTTACCCCGTTAGTGCTGAACACGACTACTGCATCTTCATTTACTACACAAGAATTTCAAAAAGCACTATACAAGTAAAGAAATGATAACCATTTACAGCCCATTAGCATTCCATAGTGTGTGTATATATACATACATTATATATATATACTTTATATGTGTATGTGTGTATACACACCATATTTTACTGTACAGAATGACATTCTGTCCCTTGCAACATAATGGATGCAACTGGAAACCATTATTCTTGGCGAAATAAGCCAGCCCCCAACAGACAACTGTCATATGTTTTCTCTGACTTGACCTGGAGTCGTGCATACAGAATGATAATAAAATAAAAGCACAGGGATGAAATGAACATGTTGAGATTTGATAGTTGTTTTCAGCCCTTGTTTACACTCGTTTGGAACTGTGATTTTTTTTTCCAGCTTTTCACTTGTTAAATATGACAGTCAATGGTGCATCAAGCTTGTGATTTTAACGTGAACTGAAGTTTTTACTCCCCCCCCAAAAATGAAGCAAGGAAAGAAGGAAGGGAGGAGTCTGGGGTAGGAATGAAAGAGGGAGGAAAGTATGCTTATCTTTGAAATGCACCTGTGAAATACATGAAACCTGTTTTCTTTATAATAACATTAAAAAAACATTTGCCTTCTAAATTATTTATGGACTCCTTTCAGAAACCGCATAAAACTTGTTTTTATTTTATTTTATTAGACAACACTTTTTAAAATATTACTTCAATAGATTAACATTCTGTGGACCCAGTGCAATAGCTCAATAGCTAAATCCTAAACTTGCATTGTGGTGATCCCATACAACTGCTGGTTCATGTTCCAGCTGCTCCACTTCCCATCCAACTCCCTGCTTGTGGCCTGGGAAAGCAGTCGAGGTTCTTCCAAACACCTGCACCCATGTGGGAGACCGAAAACAAGCTCTTGGCTCCTGGCTTCGGATCAGCTTAGTTCTGGCCTTTGATGACTCTTGGGAAGTGAACTAGCAGATGGACAATCTTTCTCTGAGGATCTCCTTCTCTCTATAAATCTGTCTTTCCAATAAAAATAAATAAATCTTTAATAAAAGCATTGTGTTATATAGTAACACATTCGCAGGACAAGCTGCAAAATGTGTTCGGGTACACTCAGTAAAAACAAAAAGAAGATATTAAGTAATTTCTGCCATTAATTATTACACAGGAATATGAAGGCATGTTATAACCTGACATTTGTTAGCACTTCATTATATGTCCAAATCCTGATTAAGCTATTATGCATGCATTGTCATCTCACAGTCGTTCTAAGACTTAGGAATTAGCATGCATAATAAATCAGGGACATAGGACAAAAACATAATACCCAATTCAAAATCATAGACTGAGCAGAGGCAAAGGGATTTTTAATCTAGGTTTGCCATATTCCAGAAACTGGGAGCATAATCCTGCAGTGTTTTTCTCTGAGGTTCCTAACAGGACAGTTTTGGTAACTAAAGCAATAATCCTTTAAGACTTTTATAGACAGATTCTATTAGATAATTAATTTCACCGTGATGGACATCTCAGAACCTATAGGTATATAGGGCCTATGTGAACACAAATATTGGGAGTTGAATAAGTGTTCTGTTCCGGAGAGAGTGATTAGAGAAGCTGAAGACAAAGGTAGAAGGGGAAGACAGGCAAGAAAGGAAAGAGAAACAATTACATTACTACAATTAGATACTTTCCAAAACTGAGGGGTGTGCCTGAACATGGGAGAGCAAGAGGAGGCAACGTGAAGAAATGTTTCTGCACCATTATGCCTTTGAAGGGATCCTGTCTGCAGCTCATTCGCTATAACTGTCAGATAGCTCAGGTCTCATTCCTTTACAGGCAATGCATATGCTTACATAGATATAAAAGAACTTAAAAGGGAAATGATCATGGAAATTCTGTTACCCATTTGGAAGAATTTGAAGCTTTTCTTTTTTCTTAAGAAAAAGAACTCTCCAGCTCTCAAGTCTTAAAAACCACTATCTGTGTGTTGAGTCTGACCTGGCAGTCAAACAGGTATGTCTAAAATACGCAGTGAAGAAAAAAAAATAAAAGAAAAAAAGAAAGAATAAAAGAAATGGAGCAATTCCATTTTAACTCATGTAAAATCTGTAATAGTCGCTATAATCTAAAAGCTTTTAGGTCCAACCTTTGTTTGATAGTGGGGTTTGCACTGACACTTTAAGAGAAATGAGAATACATCCTCCTTTGTGGTAATGGCTGGATGCAAAATAAAATCTCTCATATAATTTTGGCAGAATAAATCTCTTAGATAATTTCGGCACTTCTGGGCCTCAAGTCTTGGGTAAATTAGCTGTAGCATCTTACTCTACTGGAATGATTACAGCTGGCTATAATACACAGTAATAGCAGGGCTGTCTCATAGAACTCCTGGATAATGTTTAGTTATGGGCCACTCTGTACTACTTAGACATAATTAAGGGAGTTGGAAAGAAAAACCAGTGGTAGGATAGCTGTCTATATTTCAGCAAATCAGAGGGAGGGTGGGTTTTAACAAATGTCACTGGTCCTAAAAGAGTTGTACAGTTCCCCAGAAAAACTGAGAGGCAATCTTTGTTAATTGGCATTTTCTTTAGAAGAATTTCAGTGAGAAGCTATTTTTTTTTTCAGATTGATCTAAATGAGGCTTTCTGGATATAGAGAAATAAGAGCCTTTAATTTCCTATTGGACGTCCTGCATTCAGGAAGAGGTTTACGACCACTGCTAACGGTGGAGAACACAACAGTCACCAAGATGGACTTCCTTTTCCGCTAAGTGTTTAAAATGTTAACAAGACTGTTACACTGGACGTATTGTGCCCTGGCTTTTCACAATCATAATAGTACTACGAAGATTCAACAGATCAATTGAATTAAATGATCACCTTCTATTGGTGAAAAATATTTTGAAATCCGTGTGTAACTTTTTTTCATCATACAGCTTTCCATGAACTTTTCAAAGAAATTTTAAGCATCTACTTCAATATTTTTTGCTCGGCAAATGTATCTTTTCCTTCTCCTTTCTAGGAACTGTATTAAATATCCTTGCTTCTTGTATGTATCAATCACACACACACACACACACACACACACACACACACACATCCTGAAGTAATTTAGAACATGTGACCCTATACTCAGGAGGGTATCAGGGACTATTTATTAAACTGGAGAGTGATGTCATTTGAAACTTAGAAAACAAATGAAGACAAGCCTTTCTTGTCTCCACAACTGAACATGAGAAAGCACTTTATCAGTATTTCATCTACTGTACTGGAAATTACGATCACTGTGCAATTTGAGAAACCAATTTTGCGAGAGCGTCTTCTCCAGTTTATTCTCTATGGCAACATTAGCAGCTTGAACCAACAGAAAGAGATACAATCTTTTTAAAGATAGAATATTTAGTATTCACAAGTCTACATGGCAAACATAGGCAGTACTTCAACTGTGAATCGATCGTCAAACCAGTAGATCATAGACGGCTAAAAGTAAGGACTTTTGGTATTCTGTTGCGCAATTGAGTGACTGTAGAAATACTACCGTATTATATATTTCTCTTTAGAAAGAAAAGACTCTGAACAGTTTCAGCATTGTGGGGTACCATAAACATTCATTCAGAAGAAGAGAGGCATAGTGCAAGGTATCTCAGGTTGATAGCATACCCACTTTCATTATACAGCTCCCATTTGCAACAAAATGATCCCAAGTAGAGACCATTGGGCTCTGTGAAACAAGATATCCCCAAGCAAATATTGTCTGTTCTCTCTGATATAAGGCAGTCTTGCTGCAAAATGCAAGATTAACAGATATATAGGTAAGCATGTATATACATGTATTTATCTAGAGGATTTGTATAATGACTACAGTATTAGGTCTTAAGGTGGATTTTACAGATAATGCAGTCTGTAAGCTAACCCTCCCCACCACAGGATACCATGGTACTATGAGACTGACCAGTGGTTCAGAACTGATAATTAAGCCAACATTTGGAAACATGTCAAGATACTGTATAGATGCAAGAGTTTCTGTTAGCTAGGCAATAAGGATTGAAAATTGGGTACAGCAGTAAACAGACAAGCCTAACAGCCAGCCAAGGCCCACAGTTCATATAACATGATGCAAGGCCAGGCACAGTAGCCTAGCAGCTAAAGTCCTTGCCTTACACGTGCCAGGATCCCAAAGACAAGCCAGTTTGCATCCCAGCCTCCCCACTTCCCATCCAGTTCTCTGCCTGTGGCCTAGGAAATCAGTTGAAGATGGCCCAAAACCTCGGGACCCTGCACCCACGTGGGAGACCTGCTTGGCTCCGGCGTTGCGGCCACTTTGGGGACTAAATCAGCAGATGGAAGATCTTCCTCTCTGTCTCTCTTCCTCTCTGTATACCTGACTTCCCAATAAAAATAAATAAAAATAAATAAATCCTTAAAAAACAAATAAACAAATAAAATCCAGGAACCCCAAAGTGCCAAGGAGTTGAGTGTGAGGCAGAATCAACTTACTATATACACAGTGCTTTCTAGCCCGGCCCACGTTCATTGTGACAGCACTTGCACAGCTTTGTAACAGCTAGATCGTCAGTTGTTAATATCTTCATTTTGTGGCCAAAATAAAAACTAGGGCCAGATCTTTTCTTGGTTTTGCACATAGTCACACACTGAGCGAGTGTTGAGAATCTAAGTGCTCTAATTCCTGGCCTGGAGCACTTTGGGACCTGCAACTTTATTTTTCTCTTTTAATGAAAACAAATTAGAAAGTGCTAAAACAAACACGCATAACTCCTCAAAAAGTCAACCGAGAAAGTCCATAAGATTACAGCAAGCCTCTTCTCACAGAAGGTTGATCTTAAAGGGCAAGAAGAAATACTTCCAGGGATGAGGAAAAGGAGAGTGGAGGAAAGGAAAGAGTCGGGGAGAGAAAGGGAGAGGAAGGAAAGAAAAGGAATAATTACTAAAATCCCCCCGAGTTCTTCCTTGTGTTGCCAATGACTCCTCTTGGCACAGCTCTCTCATCCCAGTCCACAGACGCTCCGGGTGTCAAACACTATTTCTCCCCCACAAAATGTTGAGGTTGCAAGGGAGGTTCTGAAAAAGAAGTTGAAGATGAGCCTACATATCTTGCCTCTGTAAACAAAGAGTCATTCAAACTATGAGGTTGTGTCAAAGCACATAGAAACTGGCTTGCAGGAACGTCCCCAGTGTCCAAAGCTAGGACGACATAGTAATCACCATCGTAACTTCAAAACACACAAAACATAAAAAATTGAGTTCATGATTTTTTAAAAAAAATCTTACTGGTTAGTATTTGAGTTGCCAACATACCAAATAATTAATTCATAATAGAAAATAGAATATTACATTTACACTATTTTGACTATATTTCATTGTAACCAAAAAAATGATAATGCAAAAGATTTGAGGGCAAATATGCAGCTTTTAAGTGAAGAAAATTTAATAAATGATTTTATTTTCCCTAATGAAGTAATTAAAGCAGGCTATTCCCAGTGGTTGATTATAGTTTTAGATAAAAGTTTGAGCACCTTATAACTAATGGATTGTATTTATATTATTGGAATGCACTGATAAATCTCAATGTTACAAAAGGTAAAAAAATCAGATAGTTGGTTTTGTTTATAATGTAATATGAAGAACAAAGTAACCACCTCTGCCTTAATTTAGAGGGAGAAAAAAGAATAATTTTCAATCTAATTAAAACTTTAGGATCAACTGCCAATTTTCAAGATGAACAGAGGTTATAAAAACACGCCAAATGATAGTACAAAAACAGAGTTCATCAAATTTAGTGCGTGAAATTTTGTATGAAAACTATTCAGCTCTTTCAATAAATGATGGTATTCTAAAGAAAGCACATAGAAAGGAGTTTGCTTTGGTTTGTTACGGGTTAAATGAGACTTTAGTATTAAAAATGATAATGTGTAAAACTTAATTTAAATAAATATTGCTGTGAGATCAAGTCAAATTTAATACAAATTTATAATAGGTGATGTTAAGATATTTTAATTATCTTTTCCTCTTGTTCTTTTTGTGGTCTCCAGAGAGTCTTCTTTGGTAGTGATGTACACTGAAGTATGGGGCCGAGATGGATGAGAATCACCATATCAAACAGACCAATACTGATACAATGTTTTTGACAAAGTTGGTTATCTACAATGCAATGTATTACAGATAGTATCACCTTGCCATTTCCTATCCAGATAAGCCAGGGTAGGCAAGGATGTGCTGTTGACTGAGGGCCAGACAGAGACAAATAGAATCCAAGTCCAAAGAAGACATGAATATGACTAAGAGCCTGGGTGAGTACCACTCACAGTACTGCTTACCCAAGAAGGTAGAAGAAGACAAAGAATACCCCAGAGCTATATTTTTTTGGCAGGAGTTTAGGAAACATCATGTATTCTCATGAATGCTATGTTAGAAATGACTGTAGCACAGTATAAAAGTTTAGGATCATGCAAAGAGGCTTTAGAGTTGTTTATGGTTAGAGGTAGAAGGGGCATTCTTGTACCTGCTTTTTCCAGGAGTAGAACTACCACGCTATTTGGTTGCCATATGTTTAACTTCATAATGAACTATATAGGTAAATTCTTTTTTTTTTTAAATAATCTTAGTTGATGAGGATACAAAAGGTCAAGGGCTACAGGAAAGTGAGTAACACCATTGTTTCCATACTAATATCATCCTTTTGTCCCTGTATCTGAGGTCAGGGGGGAAACAAAGGGAAAAGCCCCACCCAGATAAATTCTGCTGTTGTTGTTCAGCTTTATGTTTCTGGGTAGGTTTTTGGTGCAATGGCTACTGTGCATCTTCCAAGATGCTCAGCACACCCACATTAGCGTACCTGGGTCCAAGTCCTTGCCGTCCTCTTGAACCCAGCTTCTCACTATTGAGCACCCTAGAAAGCAGCATGTGATAGCTTGAACATCTGTGTCCATGTTATTCATGTGGCAGACCCAGATGAAGTTCCAGGTTTCCGGCCAAGCCTCGGCTATTAAAGATATTTGTGAAGTGAGCCAAATGGATAGACGATCTCTATCTGCTTGTCTTTGTCTACCGTTCAAGTAAATAAAGGGTAGGATTTCTATGTGGTTTTTATTTGTGTTTTCTAAATGAACGATGCTATTGCACATATCTCCAGTGGGCATTCATTTATCTTCTTTTATGAAATGTTGGTTCAAATTACTTGCCCACTATTAATCGTTCAGAATAGTCAATGTGGTTATAATGACAGTTTGCTTTAATTGTCCTATAGATTTTATGTAATTAAAATTGTAATCAGTACCCCAGTAGGCTGTTTTGTTTTATCGACACTTAAAAAGGTTAATATAAAATGTAATAGGCGAGTACTAAGGATCTAAGTTACTAAAGTTACTAGAAGGAGGAACTTTCAAAATTAAACTCAAAATGATAATTAGAACATTTTAAGATGGGTAAATATTTGAATGACACAAGATCAAAGGTCCATAGGTGGCAGAGATGTATGTCAAATGATGCTTAGTAGCATCCACAATAAACAAATGTAAGAAAAATGAGCTGTCAGCAAAGAGCCAACGAATGTAAAACTGTGAGAGTGAGAGCTTGAGAACAAGAAGCTATGTAAGGAAAGAGTTTTTCAAACATCTACAATCCAACATTCAGCAATCTAATAATCACGTCGGTACATCAAATAAGAATTAGTAAACATGTAAAGTAACAGGAAGCATCTTCACAATGCAAGGAACATAGTTAATCGAACTACAGAAATCACACTGCTTGTGGAAATAAAAGGTGAGCATATTAAAGTATCTTCAATGAATATGATTTTTCCCTCATATCTATTCTCACTGGGGACAATGGCGCTCCACAAGCCAGGTCCACAAGAGGTTCATTGTGGGCTGGCTGTGAAGCCTGTCTATGTTATCCTGAATTCCTACAAGCCAGGGCCACCAAGACCTCTCAGCAGTACTTCACCTGTAAGGTGTTTACATTTCTTGTTAGGAAAATACAGTGCTCCACTAACTGCTGGCATCCAACGGTGAATTTAACCTTGGCCCTCTGTGCTGTGAGGCACATCTCAGTTCCATTTCTCACACACGAACAAATGCCGGTTGTTTCTGGCCTGTCCTCATTATCCATATCCTACCAAGCTCTTGGCTTGTTTCTATTTTGGCTTTCCTTTGTTAAAAAGCATTTACTCATTTATTTGAGAGGTAGAGTGACAGAGACAGAGAGACAGCTCTTTCACACATCCCTCCCAAATGGTTATAATGGCCAAGGCTAGGCCAGCTCTGAAAACGTGCTGCCCAAATTTCACTTCTGAAACAAGAAAAATGCATTACTTTTTGTTATAATTTTGTTCTTTGTTTATGTGTTTTTTCATATAATGCACTTTTTTGAGGGATATTGCCCCTGGATCTCTGCCTGCCCAGCCACATGGGAGGCGGTAGGCACATGGCACATTGTGTCCTTGGCTGAGGCCCCAACATGGTCTGTTCACTGAGCACGAGACAAGAGCGATGGGCAGCACACCAGTCTCTCTTCCCTACTCTGCTAGAAATGGGTGAAAGAAATGAACAGACATTTTTCAAAAGAACAGATTCAAATGGCTAATAGACATGAAAAACTGCTCAGACTCCCTGGTTGTCAAGGAGATACAAATGAAAACCACATTGAGGTTCCACCTACTTCCAGTGAGGTTGACCTACATTCAAAACTCTGCTAACAACACCTGCTAGAGTGGATGTGAGGAGGAAGACACCCTCCTTCATTGCCGGTGAAAGTGTAGGCTGGTATTACCACTATGGAAGTCAGTATGGAGAATGCTAACAGAACTGAAAATAGAACTGCCATATGACACAGCTGACCTTCTTCTGGGAATATATCCAAAAGAAATGGGATCTACATATGAGAACAGAATCTATAGTGCTACATCTTCAGCAAAACAATCTACAACAGCAAAGACATGGAAACAACCCAGATGCCCATCCAAAGAGGAGTGGATGAAGAAACTGCGGTACATTTATTCCACAGAATACTCAAATATTAAAAAGAATGAAATTCTATCATTTGCAACCAAAGAGTCCTGATTTTTATGTCAGTAAATATCTAGCACTTTTTTTTTCTTATTTAAGCAACTAAAACAGCTCTTCATTGATGGATTATTCCTTTATTTCAGTATTACACATAAAAGTAAAATGAAAAGCAATCAATAAATATTTATAAAATGAACACTAGAAATTGCTACCTCCCTCAGTTTTCAATTTATGAATGACACACCAGTTTCATGTCATGTTCTATAACTAGGGGCAAAACATTTTAAAAAGTCACAGCTACTGAATTTCTGTTCAAATGACGGCTGTGCCTTAATACATCATCTTATTTTAGCCTCACAGCAGTCTAATGATGTAAATATCATCCCTGTTTTCCCAAGAAGCTGATCCCTTACTTTATGTGAGATCATTACAGTTTGACAAAATGATCAGCCCAATTCATGTATCTAATGTCATGAGAGTGAAACGCTAATAAAGATCACATACTTCATGCTACTGTGTATGAAATTTGCAGTCATACATTATCTTATGCAATATATAAATTAAAATCATGGGATGATGCCTAAAATCGTGTAAGATGTTAATGTAGGAGTTGGCATTATGTCACAGTGGGTGAAGGTGGCTCCTATAAAACAAGTATCCCAGAGAACTGTTCAAGTTCTGGCTGCTGTGCTTCTGCTCGAGCTGCAGGATAAGGATCCTGGGAAAGCAGCTCAAGGTCACACAAGTGCTTTAGCCTCTGCCATTCATATGGGAAACCTATGTAAGATCTGGGCTCCTGATGTTAACCCAGTCAATTATTGGCATTTGTAGCCACTGGCAGAGTAAACCAGGGAACAGATCTCTTTCTGTCTCTCCCCATCTCTGTGACTTTGCCTTTTAAGCAAATTTAAAAAAAAAATGTTAGCATAGAGAATTGATCACCTTTACCATATTGCTATCCATATACCTTTTAATGATGAATCATGTCCTGTCCATTAATTTCTGATGATTCATACTCAAGCCAGGTACATCTTGCACCTGCTTCCATTGCTGTATACATTTCACCACCGGGATGTCTGCTTCTTGAGTAGCATCAAAGGCTGGAATACAGTGGCAAACCTAATTGGTTTTGGCTCTGTGGATCCACAGTATATCAGGCAAATTGGTGGGGAGGGAAGCCAAGGCTGAATGAAATGATGAAAGACCTTGGGAAGAAAAGCTAATTTGCAGCTAATTTCTAAAATATTGGCTAGAGATTTGTTCAGCTTCGTGGGAATACTGGAGGGATTCAGGCATCACCAAGTCATTCTTCAGGGAAGATTAGAGATTCCTGGAAGCTTTTCATTTTCTTTATATCTGTATTATTGGAAGAATAGAAACTAACTGAAAAAGCCAACAGCGTCTTCCTAAATTCTGTTTCATGAAGATAAACAATACAGCATCATAGAAACATAATAATAATAATAATAATTTGAAAAAAGTTAAAAAGGCAAAAGCCCAAGAGAATCATCTTTAGCAAATATCCATGCTAGAATGGACAGGATGTCAGGTAGGTGCCATAACAGACTACCCACATCTTACTCCTGCAATCAAGGAAAATCTGGAAATAGTCAACAGCAAAGGCAGCCAGGGGAGGGAAAAACAATACAGCAGGGTAACTGGACAAGGAATCCTGAGTGGGAGAAGGAGATGTGCCTTCCACGACACCTAAATGTGTGCATGCTTTCCTTGTCTTTTTTCATGTTTTAGATTTATTTGTTTTTTACTTCAAAGTCAGCGTTAAAGAGGGAGGGGGACACAGAGATCTTCCAAACAGGGTTTCTACCACTTCATCTTTCCTTAACTTTCTTTTCTCCCCCTACAAGCAAAGATTCAAAGCACATTAGGTGAACACTTAAGATCAGGATGAGATGGAGAACAGAAACTACAGTACACATTGCTTTTCTTAGGTCCAACTTCTCTCATTCTCTCCATTGAACAAGTCTGCTATTTTGTGCCCAAATATTTCCTACCCAAGGTTTTAATGCATCTTAGACAGTTCCCTGTGAGAACACAGATATCAATGCTAACACAATCTGCATATCTTGACTGAGAAGCTCTCCTCCACAGAGCCCTGGAGGGGGCATGAACACGCTTCTCATCTGTGAGCAGGGAGCCAGCTGAGCAGTGGAAAGACAGCTTTGATGACATTGTTTTTCATTTCACAGAGGACGACTCATGTTTCTCTCCTTAAATATACACTGCAAGCCACGAGAGATGGCAGCTGTCTAATTAAACCTGATAAAGCCTCTTTAAAAATGAGACTTTGGGAAACATCATTTCAATTGCAGAGCTGCCCAGTTTTCCCTGGAATCCCAGTGGGAGCTATGTACTGTTCAGGAGGGACAGAGCATGGGACCTGAGGGAAAGAAGGCAACATTGCTGGCACCATTAAGTTGTTGGTGTGAAATAACAGAACACACACGATACATATTTAATGCAAACTAGATAACTTTGCTTTATAAAACATGCAAGAGGAGAACCTCATCTGCCATTAAGAAAAAGCCACTGATGAACACGTCAAAGATATACCAAATCCCTTCTTAAATTATAAAGATTTAACGGGAGCAGTTTATGTTTTGCAGAAGGCTTCTGCGGGAAAAAGAACCTGGGAAATTGTGAAAGGGCTGTGATTGTTGTGTTAAGGCTTTATGACAACCCAAGACTGTACCTCTCTCTATCCCTTTAAACCCAAATCATTCAAATTCCAAGCTCACTTGGGTTTTAGATAGAGACCTGTAGAGATCTGGCTGGTTCTCTATAAAAGTATCTTAAAAAGATATGGAAGATATGGAGAGAACAGCTTCCCAGAAGCTGCAGTCATTTGAAAAAAAATTTTATCAACTTTTTTTCCCCATTTTTTTCTTATAGTTTTAGCCAATTCTGTTAAGTGTCCATGGCCTAACCTGCTGTGAACCCAATGACAATGTCAGAGGTAAAATAAACAATGCCTTGGTTACAGATTGCCAGAGATTCCCTACATATCTTAGGAGTGCAATGCTGGACACCTGATGTGGACTCTCCAAAGTCAGAAAAGAAAGGCAGGCAGGAGCGTCCCAGCCTGGGAGAATGCCCAGACAGTAGAACGCTCAGATGACTGTACATCAGTTCAAGCACCTACCTACAAGAAACACAGGAGGAATGAGAGAGTCAGAAGCACTAGTGTATAATCTCCTTTCACATGGCTTAACTTCCTGCAAAGAGTGACTTAAAAAGTGAAAGTAGGGGCTGACACAGTGGCCTAGTGGCTAAAGACCTCACCTTTAACACACCGGAATCCCATTTGGACACCAGTTCTAATCCCAACAGCCCCGCTTCCCATCCAGCTCCCTGTTTGTGGCCTGGGAAGGTCGTGGAGGACGGCCCAAAGCCTTGGGGCCCTGCACCCCCATGGGGAGACCTGGAGGAATTTCCTAGATCCTGGCTTTGATTATGTATCAGTTGTTCATAAAAGCGCTGAGAAATTAACTCACACTAAATAACAATGAATCTAAAAGGTCTATGCTTTGTTCCTCTGCAGGGTTTGTTGTATAGTCTTACAGGACCAGGAGGTAGGGTAATTTTCTACATGAGACACTGGACAGGATTTCCACACTGCGACAGTCGAGGGATGAAAGCGTGTGTCTGGACACAGTCCCCCCAGTGGCTCTCACTGCACAGTGGAGGTGGGACTGTACCTCTCCCAGTGAGGAGCAAAGCTTCACCTCAGGCTGAGTTTTGAGAAAATGCCAATGCACTTTCCTAATTTGAACTCTTTTTTTTTTTTTTTTTGTATTGAAAGCACAATGTTCCTCTAGTCGACATTGATATTAATCTACAAAAAAAGGCTGTGATTCAGTCATTACGTGCAACCTGGCCAGGCTTTTTACCTTGAGTTAATTTGTCTCTGCCTCTAACTGTGGAACACAATGTTTTTCTTTTCATTTCCAGTTTCCCTGAAGATATTCTTAGGTGGAAAAAAAAAAAAAGAAAAAAGAAAAACCCAGGAGCAAAAAATATAACTCAGATTCTTATTTGCACAAAATATCCCCGAAATTAGGTTGAAATTCGATACCAAGCCTTCTCTACCTCCCCCACCTAGCTATCCATCAAGACAGAAAAAGTGGAGCTGAGCAATTGAATCTTACATTTATATCTACATGGCATTTACGAAAATTGAGGAGTGGAAGCTACACATACAAGTAAAACCAGTGATTAGAGACAATGAGATTCAGACTGAAGACTAAAACAACAAAAACAACAACAACAAAAAACAGTGATATTATTAAAGAGACACTGACAAGTCCTCCAGACACCAAATATAGACTACCAAAAGCTAAACAGCTGTAGAATTCATCACAAATGGAAGTGTGGGTTTCTTCTACCATCAATAAAAAATATGTTTTCCCCACTGTTGTGCATTATGTCAGAAACATTTGGAACTCATACAGTTTTGATAAAATTTGAGACGTTTCCTAAGTGCCATTTACTTTGAGGCCAAAGCAGAATCATGGAGACACAGGTCTGCGAGACTATATGGTCTTGCAATGTATTCAGTTTCTCTAAGCTTCAGAGGCCACGTCCATGAACAAGAGCTCTTTGTACTTGCAAGGCACCATTGCAGAGAAGCTTGAAGCCAACATGTCAAACAGTGCCTGGCAGATACATGTCTTCAATAAATACTGGCTATTATGTTACATTATGATTATTACCGCTCAATTCAATAGCCATCTCTTGTCCATAATACATTTAGCATTGAGCTGATGAATACTTGCACCACTAGAAAAGAGGTATGCAATGCGAATTTCAATGGAGCTGACAGTTTAAGAAAGGTGTAGTATCCAATTTGGCTCTAATATGAAATAACTTATATGGGCAGTCACCGGCAATTGTGAACAAACATCAAAGCATAGTAAGAAAAGAAGAGGATCCTAAAAAGCTGACAGCCTAAGAGATCGCAGGCTTCTAATTGAAGTCACCTATTGGATGGAGGAATAGCTAGGAACTTGGGGTAGACACTTTGGCAGCAGTTACGGTAGATATGGCAGACTACAGAGAATGGTTTGTGCCTATTGATTTGTAAAACCGGTGTATATTTCAACAGGGGAAATGATGTGAGTATGACAACAACCTGTTGTGAAGAAGCCAGTATTCACACAATTCAATGTAGTATATTAAATAAAGCCAAAGTTCATTATAGTCAAACATACATAAAGAAGAGGGCAAAAATTGAGCCTAGCACTTCAAGATGTTATGTTCACATCAGACACTAGGCTAAACTGTTAACTCTTGCTCCTGACTCTAGCTCCCTGTCAATATAGACTTTGGAAGGTAGCATTGATGAGTCAAGCAATCAGATTCCTCCCACCATGTGGCAGTCTTGGATTGCATTACCACCTCCCAGCTGTAGACCCAGACTAGCCTTGGCTACCAAGGGAATATATGAAATAAAGCAGTATACAGGAACCTCTCTCTCTCTCTCTCTCTCTCTCTCTCTCTCTCTCTCCCTCCTTTCACTCCTCCCATCTTTGCCTCCCTCCTTCTGTCCTTCTATCTCTCAAATAAACTTAAAAGTTAAATGGCAGTTAAATGTACATATTTTATGATTATGATGATGATGAAATGTAATGAAATAGTACACAATTAGTGTTTTATTTTTCTCCTGCTTTGTGTTGTATATACAAGCAATACTGTAAGCTTAGTAGCATTATTACCTTATTTCTAAATCATTAACTATTGGGTCACATAAAAGCAAAACAATTCCCTGATATATGAACACACAGAGAGGGGGTTACAGATAACAAGATGAATATGAGCAAAGGCAAAGACGATGAAATGGACAGCTTATTCAACAAAAGTAGGGTAGTCTGGTCTGACTGGAGCTGAGATTAAATGCAGAATAGCAGGAGATGAGTTTGGACAGTGAGGTTACAGAGAGCTTTGAACTTCAGATTTGATGTAATTGGCTGTAGAAAGTCATTGAGGATATCAAAGAAATGAAGTGATAACATAAAGCTCCACTTTAAGAAGTTTGATATGACAGGAGAATATAGAACGAATTAGAGTGTAGGAAGAGAGCTATAAAGAACTTAGAGGTTATTGAAAAAATCAAAGTAATAATAATATTTCCCAGTTACCCTTCAAACCTTTCAAAGCAAAAAAAAAAAAAAAAAGACCTCAAAATTCCTTTATTTTGCAGCCAGTGGTCCTGAGAATGTAGAGCGCCTCTCTATTTCTGGAATTCAGGGTACACTGGAGATGATGGCCTGGGAATGAAGCAGGTGAGAAAGGAAGCCTCGAACCAGGCTATGCTCCCCCTACCTGACACATCCACTGAGAAGTGAGGAGGACAGGTAATTCACCTCTCTCACTAAGACATTCTTTCTCTTGTATGCGCTGATTATGAACTGGCCAAGGGCAGACAGATCTAAATGAATACTTTTTCAATCATTGCTCTTATATTTAATTTCAGTCTAGGCCAATGAGGGCCACGTTTTGCATCAGGAAATCTCTTGCCTTCCTGTTATCTGTCATAGCGGATGAAGTCAGAGCTTACCTTTAGCTACAGAAATGAAAGAATGAAAGAAAGCATGATGGGGGAGTAGAAAGAAAATAGGAGAGAGATAGTATAGATGATCTGCTTCCAAACTAGAGATGCAGACCTTCAGAGATAATCGTTCAACTCAACGTTACTGATTTTTAATTCTACTTTTGGAATGGTCTGCAAATTATTAATTTTAAGTCAAAACAATTACAAAATTTTTATGAAACTCAAAAATGTTTTGCATGGGGCCCAGCGCGGTGGCGCAAGTGGTTAAGGTCCTCACCTTGCACGCCTGGGATACCATATGGGCGCCGGTTCTATCCTGGCAGCCCCGCTTCCCTTCCAGCTCCCTGCCTGTGGTCCGGGAAAGCAGTCGAGGACGGCCCAAAGCTTTGGGACCCTGAACCCGAGTGGGAGACCCGGAAGAGGCTCCTGGCTTCGTACCAGCATAGCATCGGCCATAGCGCTCACTTGGGGAGTGAATCATTGGACGGAAGATCTTCCTGTCTCTCCTCTCTGTATATCCACGTTTCCAATAAAAATAATAAAAAATAAAATCTTAAAAAAAATGTTTTGCATGTTGCTCATAGCCCAGACTATGAACACACCTTGACATTTGATGAAATACTGCATAAGACTCATCAAAAATCAATGAGGCTGAATGTTCATCAACCTGCATGACCAGTTCATCATTTGGCAAGAGGTTTAGCTCAGACTCCTACATCACAATCCAATTTTTGTTCACATTGCTCCAACTCAGCCTTATAGAAAAAGAACATTCAAGGTAATGCCAAATTCAATTAACATTTACCTTTACTCTCTAACTCTCTCGCCATTTCCTCCCACTCAGGCTAGTTACAGAATAATGTTGTGTAACTGCAGTGAAAAAAGAGAAGCGAGCCAACTTCTGAAGCTACAATGTAGGCTTCTACTCAACAATCTGGTTCTCCCATTTCCTTGCATTTCATACAAAATATTCTGCACCATTGCTAAATGGAAAATGGACCAATTTAACTTGTTAGACTCAAAAATTGTCAGGCTGAGAGAAAATGAAAAGGTCTTAGGTATGCTATAAATTGGTTTTGTGTAATGATACTTAATCTTGGAGCCAGGCAACTTTAGGCAAGATCCAGTAATTGTGTGTCTATGTGTAGGACTTTTCATATTTGTAGACTCAAGGATGAAGCAAAAAAAAACCAGTGAAGACTATTAAGATAGAACATTCCAGGCCAACATTATGGTGCAGTGTGTAACTACAATGCCACAGCACCAGCATGAGATACATAATTCTTAACAATTTGACAAAAACTTAAAACCAAATTTGTCAGAACACTGTTTTTTTAAACAAAACATAGTAATTTCACCCCTGTTGTTTTGCCTTTTGATTTTTTTATATTAAATAATTCTTAGGCTAGAAGTAATAATAAGAGGTTCATATCTGCCTCCAAATTGATGTTTATAAATATTCTTATCATCTTACATTTTTCTCTCCAGATATAATGGCACAATTGCCTTTAAAAGCCCAATTCTTTGTTTCACAATATTTTTTCTTTATGGTTATTCAAATTCATTCTACAATTCTATCCTCAGTCATTCCTTTTTTATAAGAGAATGTTTTCTTAATTAAAATAGCTCAATAATCAGAATATGGATTTAAAGTCTAAACTAAACAAATGGTATATTTCACTTGATAAAGTTCTTTCACAGATTTCATTGAATCTTTAATTACTTCTGATTGAACATTACAGTTATAATTTTGCATATTTAGATTTGCAAATCAAACATGATCTCTGAGTGATCACCACGTGTTTTGGCCACATGGTTTGAAAATCAATCTACAAAAGGAAATATATCCTTCTTTTCAATTATAACTCATAAATAATTTTAAAACACTTATGATCATTACTTAAAATGAACAGGTTTTTGATTCTAGACTCTAAAATAGTCTTGGCATTTCCAATATAAGATGTAAATTTTTCCTGGACCCAGCACCATAGCATAATGGTTAAGGTCCTTGCCTGGAACACACCAGGATCCCATATGGGCACCAGTTCTAATTCTGGCAGCTCCACTTTCCATTCAGCTCCCTGCCTGTGACCTAGGAAAGCAGTAAAGGACAGCGTAAAGCCTTGGGACTCTGCACCTTTTGGGAGACCTGGAGGAAGTTCCCTGCTCTGGCTTTGGATCAGCAAAGCACTGGCAGTTGCAGTTACTTGGGGAGTGAATCATTGGATGGATGATCTTCCTCTCTGTTTCTCCTCCTCTCTGTACATCTGCATTTCTAATAAAATAAATAATTTTTTAAAAAGATGTAAATGTTTCCCCCACTTATCTATACTTCATACATTTATGTATTAATTTACCTCCAGTGACTGCTTTCCAATCATTTGTGGCTACAAATTTTTGAAGAAAATATTACTCACTGTCACAGAAAGGAAATAAAATAGAATATCAAATTATATCATCACCCTTATAATCTTGAAGGAATAACACAAAATCATTATTTTAGAACATGTAATTTTATGCTAAGTATTCAAAAACCATTGTTAGCTCATGAAAGTACTTCCAATTGGGGAAAACATAATCAAAAGATAAATTAATTTTTGTGAAAAATATTTGAAATTCACATGTAGTTAGTTGTTCATAATACTCATTTCCATATTTCCACAAAATTTTGAAATATCCTTCATCTGTTTTATTTCAATTTTGTCTTACATTATAAAATTGCCCATTCATTTTATCTACCCACAGTTGTTTTGAAGTACTCGCATATTATTTGCTCAGACTAAATACACATGCAATATATACATGTAATACATATACATATAATATATAGGCATGTTTCTACACATTAATTATGTAAAAGTCAAAAGAGAAAGTGAGATCCATTTTCAATTCACTGATTCAATTGCCACTGCTCACAACAGCCAGAGGTGGACCAAGCCTAAGTCAGGGGCCAGGATCATCATCTGGATCTCCCAAATGGGTTTCAAGAACCCAAATCCTTGAACAATCACCATTGGCTCATTAGCATCAATTTGAATTGAAGCTTGAGCATCCAAGGCTATAAACATAGGCAATTGCTACATCACAAAATGTCTTTATTTCTCCTATTTTCACTTCCATGTTGAACTCTCTTTGTTGTATTAAGAGGTTACAGATTTCTATAGTGAATGACAAAGTCATCAAGGTTTTTCTGATAGGTTTTTAAGAAACTAAATTTAAAATCATTCATATTTTCACTTTTTCAAGGCAAACCCAACCTGTGCCAAAGATATAAAATCCTATAATTTCCCCCCTTTATCACAACTCATCCCTTTCTCAACACACTATGCTATGATTCTTTGTTCTAACATGTCACTTAAGGTAGTTAGTGCCAATGGACTGAAACTGTCATCTCAAGTAACACTTACTTGCCCACCCTTCTTTTCAGACGCCAGCACATGACAAGGCACACCTTGAGTTCTTGAGATGCTGCAAGATGACAAACACTGAGAAACTTCCGGGTGAGGGAAAGAATCCCTGGCAACATGATTTTGTTGCTGGCAAAATAAATTTCTAGCGTTATCTTTCTTTCTGTTTTTGTTGTTGTTGTTATTATTTTGTTTTGTTTTTGGAGGAGATTTATAACGCAAAATTCCCACCAACCCTATTTGTTGCATGTGATCATCTTTGTGATCTTGCTAAAAGGTTAAAGAGGCCCCATTTAAAATGCAACCCTTCCAAAATTGACGTAGGCTCATAATGGCATTCTATAGTTTTACTTAGGTATTGAACTAAAAAATGTTTTCAAGACAAAAGTAACTCCTGCTGCTAAGAATCCTCACACTCAATTGATAGTTTATAATTTTGAAATGTTATGGTTTTATTATTACTTGGCAGAAAATAAATTAAGAACAATTGTGTGAATGTAATATAAAGGCTCTGGGGCCCGGCGCGGTGGCGCAAGTGGTTAAGTCCTCGCCTTGCACGCCCGGGGATCCCATATGGGCGCTGGTTCTAATCCCGGCAGCCCCGCTTCCCTTCCAGCTCCCTGCCTGTGGCCCAGGAAAGCAGTCGAGGACAGCCCAAAGCTTTGGGACCCTGCACCCGTGTGGGAGACCCGGAAGAGGCTCCTGGCTTCGGATTGGCATAGCATCAGCCCGTTGCACTCACTTGGGGAACGAAACATCGGACGAAAGATCTTCCTCTCTGTCTCTCCTCTCTGTATATCCGCCTTTCCAATGAAAAAATAATAAAAATAAATCTTAAAAAAAATATATAAAGGCTCTGGATTCCTAAGACAAATAGCTTGAACCAGGTGTAGTAAGGACAGAATAGTAAAGCTTTCAGTATCAAAAATACCTTTGGCAACTTCATATGTCACATAAGGCCAACTCTCCATCAATTCAGTGATAATTTAAAGACCTGTCATTCCAGATGTCAATAGCATACTAGAAGAAAGACAAGGAATTTAGCTTCCAAATTATGATGCCGATTTAGAAAATTTGCTTTAAAACAATTGCAAATTCATGATCAACAACAACAACAACAAAAACTACCAGAGGAAAAAACTTAAACAATTATTCAACTTTGGAGCCAGCAGGTTTGAGGTCAAAAGAGTTGATATATCAAAAACAAACCAGGTATTTTAAGATATCTTTGGTTTATTTCCCCTACAATACAGTGGTGCATCTCATCTCTCTTCACCCAGAATGGTTTTTGACCTCAATTTAATTTACCCGTGAGGGTGATTCTTCTAATCCCTGAAGAATTACCTTGAACTCCACCAGACCTCATTGTCTTCCCTGAAGTCAGCTTATTTCCAGTGGCACATTAGTCATCCATCAGCTGTGAACTTGTGCTAGTCACAGCTTCTTGCGGAGTGGAGTTATAACCTCTTTCCTACCCACATATCATCCTTGCTCTAACAAGTGGCAACAGACAACAGCTATCAACACCTCATTTAAAAATGATAAGAGTAAATTCCAAAAATGCCCAGCTTCAGTTTCTGTCCATATCTATTATTTTATGTTTATTTGCTGGGACGTGCAAAAACAAGGTCATTCATGAAGCATAGCCTGGTAATCAATGCTATAATCTGCCTCAGTGACTAGTAGAGAATTCTTCTGTGATTTTCAAAAGTCTAGACAAGCAAGTTAAAGAGTAATGCCCAGAGCAGGTGGATGCTTAATAGCGACTTATTACTCCAGTGATTCAAATTCTATGAATATCTCAATGGACAGGATGGAGTTCATCTGCCAGTGAAATTATTATGAAACTGCTATCATTCTGTCATGAATAATTGATCATCATCACAGTGTTCAGGAAAAAACAACAGATGTGATAAACAATGCAACAAATGTGACAAGGAGGGAGCTTATAGTTTATTATTTTACTGCCTATTATTTTGTCATTTGTGAAGATGCCATAGGCAAAGTCACCAATCCTTGCATGAATGTATAAGCTGCACAACAAGTAAAACTTTGTAATTAAGTGATTTAACCCCTGCTCTGCAATGGTTCCTCTGGGTTTTTTAAAAAGGTCTGTTGTTTAGGTAATGTGCAGAATACTGGTAGCTCTTTCCAGATCTTGTGTTTGGTCCTTTTCCCTTCCATGTCTGCTTTCTTCTCATACTTGATGTCCTGTATGTTCCAAGAACCCATTTCCTTGGGCAAACTTCAGTGCAGCTAAAGGTTTAACTACAGGATTCCACTCAGCCATTTTTCCCAAGCCAGGCAGAATAATCAAAATGTATCCTTCTTTTTTTTCCAGTGATTAAAATCACATTCTCTCTCTCTGTTCTATTGTGGTAGGAGGAAAATAATCTGATTAAACTAAATAAAATTAAATCCAGAATTGTGCTGGCTGGTAACTTCCTACTGACCTAGCTAATTGACAGAACTATTTTTCCCCCTTAGGAAACAAATCTACAATGTGACCAAGAACTTGCAAGCATCATTAAATTCATCTACTTATCTGATGTCTCCTGAAAAATCATACCACAGATCACAAGAAAACCAAGATTCCTGCTGAGTTGAAGCCATAGGTAAAAAGTGTTAAAAATCTATAAGCTAGATAGTTTGTTTTTATAAAGAAAGGAGAAAAAGCAGATACAATAAAAATATAATATGAAAAGATGTATTTCCTAGAGCACCTGGCAAAAAAGATTAAAGTTCTCTTAAAAATTATATGAGCATTAAAATTCCTATAATTTAGGAATTTATAACTCAGCAGGACGTAGAAGAAAAATCTTTCAGCTAAAATTCAAAATTCACATGTGAAAGGAAATGGCTTGTATAGCAGAAAGCAAAACTTAGGTGAGGGGAACAAAGAACAGAAGGAATTGAAGAGCAATGGGCATCCAAGAATTCTCAGTAGATATCCAATAAAGGATAGTATTTTCAATGGGATCCCAATCTACTAGTCAGACAGATTCCAGGAACATTCTTAGTCCCTGTTGGAGAACCACATTCATTCTATAGAACTGGCATGGTGAAATCGCCATAGTATTTAATAGTAATTCAATCAAATTGCACATGATGCTTTTCACATGTGAAATGTCCACAATAATAAAGAAAAATAAATTTTTACAAATTTGCACTAAAATCTTTGCCTATAGTCTAGTGGAGGAGAAAAGCAATACATAAGATAAGCAAGTAAATTTGATCCCATTAGAAAGTAGATAACACTATAGAAGAATAAGGAAAGAAGGCAGAAAAAAAATGGGAAGGGTGACAATTCCAGAATTTTGGGGGCAAGAGACTGAACCATCCAATTTGGGACATGTTAAGTTTATGATAACGGTACACTGTGTAACAAATGATTAAAATCATTCAATGACTGACAACCTTGAAGATTTATGTCCTATTCTAGTTTCATATACATTTTAGATCACTTATAATTCTCTCATTTTTTTCCCTCATTGGTATCAGAGTTCACAAGAAGCTTTCAACTGCAATGGTCCCAATTATTGCAGTATATGAGAAAAAAAAAAGATGACATTTTACATACTGGAGTTAAAAATCTGCTTAAACTGCACACATCGCATTCTGCTGGCCAAAATATGTCATAGACAGTATAATTCTCTCCTAGGGAGATAGTCAATTATAATGATAACGATGGTAATGATGACAAGGACAATGGTGGTGATAATAACAGTAATAACAATAGCAAGCACAGTGCCTATGCTGCTGAGTAGGCAGTTGGGTATATAGATCTGATATTTAGGGAATACCAGACTGATTAATCATCAAACACAGCAGCATGACCATAACTGGAGATCTTGCTAAAAATGAAGAAGTGGGAAGAGAAGAAATACATAAGATTCTCATAAGAAATAAATCCAAATGAAACTAAAAGATGAATTAGAGGCAGGTTTATGTAAATTATTTTTAGGTAGACAAATTGTATGTCAAAGAGAAATATGTGGTAATTGTTGCAAAGATAAATGACCCGAATGTTTTATGTTTTTTTATTTTTCAAGATGAGGGAAAACAAGCTGTTTTGTGCTGATAAAAATGATTCAGTAAGATAGAAGTTGATAATACAGTGAAAGCATATAGGTGGTTAGCTTTCAAAATGGTATTACGGGGACTTCTACGATTATTCTCCAAAGAATCTGATAAAATTATTAATACAACCACTAGATGATGCCCAAAGGGTATTCAGCCAAGAAACATCCATCCGGTAATATCTACTGAAATTCAGTAGGAAAGTGAGACCATGTTGTATCTGAACTCAGCCCATTCCATCCCCCATTCCCATCTTAGTGAGGTGCAGATTCCATTTCAGACTGGTGCAATCCAGAGCACTGTGCAGATGGGAAATTGCCTCCCAGAGATACACAGGGTATCATGGTTTCTCACCCTGCTTCCACATACCCAGTGCAAAAAGCAAAGTTCCGAGTGAGTGTCATCAAGATATGGGATCTTCCTCGGAATAGCCCTCGTTTATGAAATGGAATTTTGACCTTGGGCACAGCACTATTCGAAGCAGAAACAGTGATCACTGTTTTGTTTGGAGGGTTTGGAGAGTAGTTTCATTCTAGGAGGGACAAGCCAAGAGGACTTCAAGTCACTTCCCTCCCTCCTCATACAATCCACCTCCTCAAGTCAGGGTGGCACTGAGACAATAGGCCATTATCCCATGCCCAACTTCAGTGATAGTACAAAAATTTGCTTGGGCAGAAAGTTAGATTATAACACCACTTCTATTCTCCTTGTGAAGGAGCTGACTTAATTTATCAGAAAGTGTGACGATGCTCAAGCCTAAGGGGACTGTTAAATGCAGTAAGAGATTGTAATGAGGATCAACTGGAAGGAAATCAGTAGATTCGTTGAAGATATAGACTAAACTGTCAACTGGTTAGTTCACTTAGGGCATATATGGTCAATCTATTTTCTGCCAAGCACCATTCGAATATTCCAAGTTCCACCCGTGGCTGCCTTTGTCAGCTCAGATCAAGCGATTTTGTGGGCTTTCTAAAGCCTGTCAGCCAGTCTGCATCCCCGTTTTAAGTGCACCTGGAGAGGAAACAGCTAGGAGGGGCCCTCTTGTGGCCAGAAATAGGATCAAATGCTTCCCTGGAAGCGACTTCTTCAATGGGCATTGGACAGATTGGATTGTTCCTTAAAGCAATGCATACATTGCTTTAGAGTACTGTTGGTAACAATTGGGTAATTTGCAGACAAGTAAAGGTGCTTAACTGGTGCCTACGGTCAGGGAAAGAGTCTTGCCCAAACTGCCATAACCCAAAACAGCTGGGGTGTACTCAAGACTGAAAGTGCCTAAGTAGCAACACCAAAAGGCCTTCACTTAAGATTGAAAGAGGTTCCATTAAAATCAGCCTACGCTCCCTGCTTCAGCTCCCTGCTTGTGGAGTAGGAATGCAGTCGAGGACAGCTCAAAGCCTTGGGCCCCTGCACCCGAGTGGAAGATCGGAAGGAAGTTCCTTGCTCCAGGCTTCAGATCAGCGCAGCACCTGCCGTTGTGACCACTTGGGAAGTGAATCATCGGACGGAAGATCTTCCTCTCTGTCTTTCCTCCTGTCTGCATATCCGACTTTGCAGTGAAAATAAAATAAATCTTGAAAAAAAAAAATCACCCAGCCAATTCCTGGAAAGGAAGCCTAGGACCAAGAGTTGCCACCTTACTGACTAAAAATGTTCAATTCTTGACAAAAGTATTTACAGAATAGTCAAAGAAACATGACCTACACCTGGGGAGGAAAAAAGAGAGACAGACTGGACTTGCTTGAGAGCTAAAATTTCAAAGTAGCTCTTAATACCTATTTAAAGAAATAAATAAACCGTGGTTGAAGAAGCAAAAGGAGGAATGAGAACAATGTTTCAAGTAAAGAATGCCCCTCAAAAGATAGAAGCTATTAGGGAAAAAAAAAAACGGAGTGGAAATTGTAGAGGTAGGTATAAAGAGTGATAAAAATTCCCCGAAAGGATTCAACAGTAGGTTAACAGAATTAGCAAACTCAAAGCTTCAGCACTATATTATTGAATCCCATGAATAGAGAGAACGTGTTAAAAAATTGCGAAGACTCAATAAAAGTTGAACAAACAAGTCCAACAAAATGCCTATGCTGAATAGAAGAGAGAAAAAAGGGAAAAAAATCGTATTCAACAAAATATTGGCAGAGAATACCCCAAATATTAACAAGTTACTCACCTCATATGGGGAACTCAATAATATATAAAAAAGAAAACTACAGAGAGATCCACAGACTCACTGCAGTGAAAGGGCTGAAAGCAAAAGGTGAAGACTGGATTGCAAGCAGCGAAAGAAAAAGATGATTTATCACTCACAAGGGAATCCCAACAAGATCAGCAGATAACTTATCAAAAAATGAACACAAGTCAGTAGATAACATATTCAAAGTGCTTAAAACGTTAATCATAAATTCTATATCTATCATCAAAACTGTCAAATATGAAGGTGAAAAAGACATTCCCATATGAATAAAAACTGACAGCATTTTTCTCTAACTGACCTGCTTTACAAAAAAAAATATTAAAGGAAGTGTCTTACTACAAGCAAACAAGCTCCAATTAGCAATTCACACACACACACACACACACACACACACACACACCACATAACACACTCACACAGACACAGGGAAAGACACACACACAAAAAAGAAAGGACATCAGTAAAAGTTCGGATTTAAAAGGCAGTATAAATGCATATTTTTCTCCTGTATCTCTTACATGATTGAAAACCATAATTGAATGAAACAATATATAAAACATGAAATGAGTGTCTAACATAGAAATGTTAATAACAACTGCAGGTGGAAGGGGGGACCCTTGTGCCTATGGAACTGTTTCATGAATACTTTCATATTTTTAAAAATAAGAAGAGATAAATGTAACTTGTTTGCCAATATCAGATAAATATGTTGCTGGGCTCAAAGCTGAATTGTGCTAAGGAGATGATTCTATATGATATCTTTGAAAGTAAATGAAACAAATCAAAAATAATAAATAAGACTTATGTAACAAGGCTATAGGTATATAGATGTTTTCATTTCCACTCTTGTTTTATTCCATAAATTATACAAAATGGCAATTCTAATGATGTAGTTTGAATCTTTAGCATTTATAGATATAATAGGTTCAGAAATTATCTCACAGAAACAGAGGAAAGGAATACAGCTTTGTAGATTGTTTTCTGTCTCATCAAAGTTAAGCTCATAGTATTCTGAAGATGATTCTTGTAAGTTAAGATGTATAGAGAAAGCACTTGGGAAACATCTAAAGAAAAACCTTTAAAAGATCATTCAAGAAATATAGATGGTGCACTAGGAAATGCTCACTTAACTATTTTTTAAAGTCCGATTTATTTGAACGTTAGGCTTGCAGAAAGGAGAAAGAGACAGAGAGAAAGAGAGAGAGAAAGAGAGAGACGGAAAGCAAGGAAGAGATTGTAATCTGTTGTTTCACTCCCCACATTGCCATGAAAGCTAGGGCTAGGCCAAGTCAGATTCAAGAAATTTCCATGGATCTACCATGTGGATGGCTGAGGCCTAAGTACTTGAGCCATCTGCTCTTTGCACCAGGGCCTTATAGGGAGATGGAGCAGAAGTGGAGCCACTGATTATTGCAACTTGAATTGGCACCTGCATAGGACGCTGGCATCACAGGTGGTGGTTTTATCCACTGTGATATGACACCAACACTTCAACTGATTTTTGAAGAGGTAATAAAAGAGGAATACAAGGACAAAAAAGATACATGCTGTAAGCATTTGAAAGTAAGTACATATATACATAAATATTATCACTAAATGTGAATGGATTAGAAACTCAAATAATAGGAAATTGTCTGCTGGATAAAACTGAAGAGGACCCAATTATATGTTGTCCACAGAGGCATGATTTAAATTCCAAGACACATGCAGATTGATAATAAAGATGAAAAAGATGGATACATTACTCTAGTGTCAGACAAAATAGAATCAAAAATATGCTAAAAAATAAAGAGAAATGTTACACAATGAAAACAGACCAGAAGTATCAAAAGGCAGGAAAAATTTTAAAAATAGAGGGAAATAGCAAATTCAAAAACAGTAGTTATAGAAAAACTAGAAAGACCATTAAGAAGGATATAGGGCATTTGAGCAAAGTAAAATAGTTACATCTAACAGACAGAACTGGAGTCCATCTTTGATTTGGAAGTAGAATTGCATACTTTTGTGCTTTGTTTTTCATTTCTTCACCAACACATTGGTTATTCAGCAGCATGTTACCTCCATGGAACTATAAATCTTTCGGTTTGTCTTTATTCCTGTTGTTGAGTGAATGGTCCACTGAAAGTAGACAAAGACTTGTTCATTACTATTATTTCAATAAGAAGTGGTGAATAATTAGCTGAAAGCTTGTGGATGATGCCTCGCTACTAACTGATGTAACATGTGTAACTATGTTATTTTATGATTCTGTGTCTCGAGGCTCCAAGTTGGACGTTGCCCTTTTTAATAATCGTTATAATATAAAATGTTAAAATAGTTCCAGACTAAATTCAGAGACTTTGCATAACTACAGCAGGTACTTAATATGTTATTTAAACCAGATTCACCTGATTATTAACAGACTACATCTCCTAAGTAAAAAAAAAGTCTGAAGCTAAAAGGATTAAATGATGATTTTCAAGTACGATCAAGGTGAAATCTTGGCAACAACATAATATACTAGAGAATCAGCAGGTGTATTCTGTTGACTCGGTGTATTCACCTATAAAGAAGGTGTAACCAGAAAAGCAAATTATCTCCATCAGTTTCTGGAATTTTCTCCCACAGATGTCACCTCCTTTTCCATCAAAAACAGCAATATCACTACTAGTTATAATAGAAATTGCTATCTATATATGTCATAAACACATTTGATGAACATAACAGAAATCTAATCCAGCTAAGACATACACGAGGTCTTCCAAAGTTGATAAAGCTTTGCATTATGAAGAAATATATATGCATTCCAATTTGCCAAAAAATACCCATCTTTATAACTATTTTCTATGAATTTTGAAGTATTTTTGTATATGTTATCTAATTAACAGAATAACAATTCCAGCAGCAGATTTCCAGAGATGCTTTTCTGTCTCCATCACATTGTTAAGCACATGGGCTCCTTCAAACCTTTCATCTCCCAACACTAGTACATGATTTTCATGCAGTTTCCCGGAAGACACCTTCTGCACCCCCCAGGCATCAATCTTATCCCAGGCAGAAAGAAGAGAATGGCCAAAAGAGAAAAATAACAATCACATATGTCCATTTTAAACAGCTGGCTTAGGAACCCAGTGATGACAGTTCTTGGGCAAAACTATGCAACCGCATTACTAGATGAAAGTAGTAACAGGATTATGGGAACTGAGAGAGGAGCCATCTAATTCATCTAACATTGAGTGCTTCAGTCCTAAGTAGTACTAAGTAATTTCAAACAAAGTAATTCTCACACGAACTTCTTGTTACAAATAAGGAAACTGAGTCATAGTAAACTTGTCCTTTTTTATAGTGCTTTTGTTCAAATAAAAAAACCAAGTCCCTTTCTTTAATTACCAAAAGGTAAACCTTTTTGGTTAAACCACTGTCCCACATAGATGATGTCTCCAGGATCTGCAGTTAAACTTTTGCCTCACATTGGCATGCTTGCATTGGGAACTTTTATGCAGGACACAACTTGAAAGAGTGCACAAGAGGACCTGGCTCACTCAGTGGAGATTGTGGCCAGTGGAGTCCGGATTTGTATGAAGGATTGGACACGCAAACTACCCTCTTTTCTAACACAGGTTAGCTGCCACTCTAAGGTTGTTTATGAGGAACAGGTTAAGATGCACTTCCTGAATGTATTATCTGGACCAAAGAATGGTAAAAATTGGTTTAAAACCTCTGCATGCTATTATGCTTATCAATATAGATTGATCACACTATAAATAGGTATTTAACAGAAGTTCTCTGGGTACAGATTCTGGAACTTACTAGCTGAACAACAATGAAACCTCTCTGCATTGATAATGTAAATCAATAACAGTGTCCTTGGAGGCAGAACTTTCTGTGGATTCTGTCTTTATTGGTTACAAGATGTAATAGCATCTCTTGCTTTAGTATTAACATAACTGCCTGCAGAAACTGTCATCACAGAACAGCAGGAATCTAGCCTTAAAGGGTGTGGCCGGAAGCCGCGCAGAGCTGAGTCAGAGGCTCTGAGGTTACTACCTGCAGCACAATCCTAGAAACACAGCCAAGTTCCATGTCCAGGCCAGTGTGGAACAGAAACACAAAGCAGTCCAGGGTGACCTTTCAGAAGAGTCAGCACACACATCCAGAAATGACAAGAAGTTAGTAAAGATGCACAGGAACTCAGACCGAATTTCGAAGGAACCATTGACCATTGAATGAGAGACATCAATCCATTTCAAAATCATATGAATGCATTTTCAAGAAAAAGAAGCAGAGATGACATCTAGGTAACCAAGATAAAGCAATTAGGCCTCTGCCTACCTTGGGGATCTGCCAACTTAAAGCCATGTAACATGCTTTTTAAACACGGAATCCCTACATAGGTATTGATTACTATTGTTTTCATTGCTCATTTTATGTCTTTAATCTGCATGCATATTGTTCTCAGACTTGCATATTGCAAATTCCAGGAAGTTATTGACTGGCTGATGACAAATTGACCTACCTGCTTGCTCTAATGCTCCTATCTCAACTCCTAGCTCCTGAAGGAGAAGCAAAAACTGACACAGGCAATCCCTGCGAGATGAAATTAGAGGAAGGGACTGTTGGTAGACAGCACAAAAGACGGTCTGCTGAACAGCTTGAAGGGGGCTCCCTTGGTCTGTTTACAAGAAGAGCATGCATTCTGATTGCAATAACTGAGCGTGGAGAGCGAGACAGCCTCTTTAATCTCAGAAATGACACTGTGAACTCCAGTTCACCTGCTCGATTTATTTACATTGCTTTTGCCCGCTAACAAATCCAACTCTCCAGCAGATTAATCAACATTTATCAGCCAGCGGCGGGAGCATCATTTCATAACCTAAGTAAAATAGAGAGGGAGTGAAATGGAATAGAGAGAGAATAAAACTCCCATTACTCGGTGGCTATTTTATTTTCTATGTATTTTGTTCACATAATGAATGATGCACTTCTGGATTTAACAGCATAGCAACCCTAAATTCTTTTTGCTTAATGTTTCCTTACCAGAGTCTGTGCAATTCAGTTGAACATGCAGAGCAGGAAAAAGGAGGATGAACAAGACTGTTTGGGGGTTTGAGACAGCCCAAGTTAACTGAAGGTGAACAACTATGAACTTGTACAGAGTCTGTGATGTTAGTTCAAATAAATCATCACCAATCGACAGCATAATTTGCTTATGTGTTATGTCATGGGCTATGCACATGAATTAATCGTGTATTTATGTACTTTTTAACAGTTACTGAGCACCAGCTCTGTTCTAGGAATGGTTTTGTATGCTAAACACGCTTCAATGAATAGAGCAAAGTACTTGGCCTTGAAAGTTTAATTCTGAGGGTGATTATGGATTGTAACACGTAAGTTTACAAGAAAATGCCTCATCATACTGCTACAAAGAAAAATAAAATAGGCTTAAAACAAAAGCAAAGTGTGAAACTTTCAGTAGGTAGCCAACAGGCTTCTCTGGATGACCTTTGAGCAGAAATATGAATAAAATGCAGAGAGAAGGCATGCAGACATGTGAATGCAAAAACTATGGTAGGAAAAACGGGAGTCCAGTATTGCAACAGAGGAGTGAACAAGCATGAAAATCAAAAACAAAACAAAACAAAACAAAAAAACAATCCTAAGGAAGGCAACACTGGCCTCCAGCATTGGGGCCTCAGTGTAACAGGAACTTGAAGGTGAAAGGGATTGGGTAGGGGTTTTCAAACATCATGTTTTATTATCATTTGATTCTTCTATCAAGATGTAAATAATATGTTTCCAGGCTGGAGCATTAACTCTGCTGGCTAATCTCCTGCCTTTAAAAGCCAGCCGAACCCATATGGATACCAGTTCACATTCTGGCTGCTCCACTACCCATTCAGTTCCCTGCTTGTGGCCTGGGAAAGCAGCAGAAGAGGGTCCAAGTCATTTGGCCCCTGCATCCATTTGAGAGATCTTGGAGGAAGCTCTTGGCTCCTGGCTTCAGATCAACTTAATTCCAGCGCTGTAGCCACTTGACGAGTGAAGCAAACTGATGAAGATCTTTCTCTCCATTTCCCCTTCTCTCTTTAAGTCTCCTTTTCCAAGAAAAATAAATAAAATATTTTAAAATAATTTTTTTTATGTATTTGTCTATTTAGAAGGAAGAGTTACAAAGGGGGTGGGGGGAGAGAGAGAGAGAAAGAGAGAGAGAGAAGGAGATCCTCTAAAATTACCAGGGATAAATCAGGCTAAATTCAATAGCCAGGGATGCAAATGCTTGGTCCTTTATTCACTGCTTCCCTTGGTACACCACCAGGGAACTAGATAAAAAATAGACCAGCTGGGACTCAAACTAATATTCCTACAGGTTATCAGGTCACAGAAGAAGGTTTAACCTACAATGCTCACAACACCAGTCCCAACTTATTTTTCAAATGGAGCATGAAGAACAGTTGTGTCATGAATTTTTAATGATGATGATGATTGCATTCATGTAATAATAGGGTATTTGGCGATTGATTAATTAGCCCAGACTGGCAAAATCAGTAACAAACTAAAGAATTGGTCCACTTGTTTTGTTTTACTTGTTAATTACAACACACAAAGAGAGAAGTGTGTGACTCATACGGGAACTGCTCAGTGAATTACCACAGTTAAATATTTCTTATTCCCTCCTGCTTCCCAATCAATAAACTGAACAAGGAAATCCTCCTTGCTGGCCTCCCAGAGTCACAGTCACCCCAAGCTTCCCAGGAGGAAAGCACTCCTGATTTCTGGCAACATTAACTGCTTTCACCTATTCATAAAGGGAGCTGATTTGTCTTTTTTTGGTCTTCAGTAATAGCTTTTCAATTTTTCATGCTGTTTAGGAATCAACTGTAAATACTTTTATTTATCTGTTATGTTTTTGATAAATATGAGAGATGTTTCAGTTTGGGCATGTTAAGTTTTGTGGTATTATGAATATTCTTGTGCACTTAGAGAATGTTGATGAGCACATTTGCCTGTTGCATAAACAGAGGAGTAGACACACAGCATACTGGGCTATGTTCTTTTTAGTACAACATGCTAGGAGTCTTCCAAGTCAAATTTGTTCAAAGATTCTGATTTTATTGCTTTTTTTTTTTCTAGTTTGTCTTTCTCTTGCTGATGGGGACAAGTTCTTTGTGTATCCATAAAGTGTGGTATAAAACAACTTTTTTGGTTCTTATGATTTTTACATTTTTTTTAAGTTATCTCAATGGCCAGAATTCACTTTAGCTTAGTTTTTTATGAACGTTTTCATTCCTTATGAGAGTTCATTTGGACCTATTTGAGAAAAACGTAACTAAACAAACTAATGAAGTTGTTCTCATATATAATCTCGCAAAATGGGACTTTTTACTGTTTTTGCACATTGTTGAATTTGACTTACTAAGATTTTGCTGAGGAATCTTAACATCTGACAGTTTTGATTTATACTCTTCTATTCCTCCTTGTCTTTTTTCTGATTTTAAGGTTCTAGCTTGCTTGCATCTATACACTCAATTCAGAAGGATTTCCTCTTTCTATCTTTTGGAAGAGATTTTAATGAACTGGTGTAATTTCTTCCTTAAATATTTGATAATTTCATCATTTATATTTATCCTTTTTAAAGAATATTATAAATTATTGACTGAATTTTTAAGAATATTAACCTATCTAAATTATTTCCCTTTTAAATATTTATTTTATTTGTTTAAAAAGTAGAGTTACTGTGAGAGCAGTAGATAAAGATATTCCATCCATCCCTGGGTCATTTCCCATATGGCCACAACTGCTGGGGTTGGGCCAGGCCAAAGCCAGAAGACAGGAACTTCTTCCACATTTCCCATGCAATCATGGGGGCCCGAGGACTTGGGCCCTAGTTCACTGCTGTGCCATCAGCAGGGAGCTGGATAGGCAGTGGAGCAGCAGGGACTTAATCCAGCACCCTATTAGTCTTGTAGACAGCGTCTTAATCTACTATGTCTAACACTGGCCCCTGACTCTGTTTTTGTGTGTGTTAGACAAATGTGATGTCTTTAAGTAAATTGATATATTTCATCTAGATTATCAAACATGTGGACATAGAGTTGTTCACAATAATCCTGAATCATCCTGTAATGATCTTGGAAAATGTAGTGATGTACCTCTCCGTTCCTAACACTAATGACTGGTGCCTTCTTTACTTTTTCTTTCTTGCAGCCCACCTATAGGTTCATTAGCTTTTGTTCAATTGTTCAAAAACAAATTTGACACATATCTACTTTCTTCATGGGTTTTCTATTTTTAATTTTCTTGATTTAGACTCTAATTTTCTATTGATTTTTTAATCCAGTTTGCACAGGAATTAATTTCCTTTTTTTTTTCTAACTTACAAGAGAAGATGTTCAAAGTATTAACTTTAAATCTTTCTTCCTTTATGGTATATACACAGTCTGTGCATAGATTTTCGTATGATTATTGCTTTCACTACAAACATGTTTCCATATATTACGTTTTCATTTAGTTAAAAACACCTTTAAAGTTTCTCTGGAAAGTTCATCTTTGATGATGTATTCATTAAAATATATTCTGGATGCAGCACAGCAGCCTAGTGATAAAGTCCTTACCTTGCATGCACTGGGATCCAATAAGGCCGTCAGTTTGTATCCCAGTTGCTCTACTTCCCTCCCAGTTCCCTACATGTGGCCTGGGAAAGCAGTAGAGGACAGCTCAAAGCTTTGGAACACTGCACCCTTGTGTAAGACCTGGCGGGAAAAGTTCCTGGCTCCTGGCTTCAGATCAATTTCCTAAGAAAAATAAATAAATCTTAAAAAAAAATAGTGCGTTCTATTGGGGCACAGTTGCACACCCAGCAACTCCACTTCCAGTCAAGCTCCCTGTTAAGGACCTGGAAAAGCCAGGTAAGACAGTCCAAGTGTTTGGGCCCTGGCCGGCTACTTGGAAAACCTGGATAAAGCTCCGGGATTTGGCCTGTTCCAACCCTGATGCTTGAGGACATGTGAGAATAAATAATTTATGGAAAACCTCTCTTTGTGTCTTCTTTTCTCTCTGTAACTCTGACTTTCTAATTAAGTCAGAGTTTTAAAAATGCTTTAAAAATGTGCTGCTTCATCTGCAAGTATTTTGCAATTTTTCAAGCATTTTTTGTTTTTGAGTTTGCTTAATTTTATTCCTGTCTGAAATCCAACACTGCATGAGTTAACATGGTTTTATGACCCTGAATGAATCTATCTTGATAAATTCAATTGATAAATTATACATTTTCATTATTTTTTTACTTTATTAGCATATCCGTATACTTATTTTTGCATGTTTTTAGTGGTCGCTCTAGAATTTCCAACATACATTTATAGTTAAGTCCATTTTCAAATAAGACTGCTACCTTAGTTCACAAGTATTTCAAATAAGTCATATTAACAAAACAATTTTATTTGGTGTTCAATTTCTTGTATCCTTCTTGTCATATATATGTGTATATATATATATATATATATGTGTGTGTATGTATATATGACAACAAGGATACACGATACATATAAAACTTGTACTTACAATGCAAATAATGTGTGTATATAGATAAACATGTTGCTGCTATTATTTTGAACACATAAATTGTTAGATGATCTGTGAATAAAAGAAATGGTTTGCTTTGCCTTCACTTACTCATTTTCTGAAACTCTCTTTTTTATTTAGATTTAGGTATTAACACATTTCCTTCTCTCCAAAGCAAGTATTTTAACATTTCTGCAACACAATTCTACTTGTAGAAAATTCTCTCACATTTTAAGGAATGTTTCATTTCTCTTTCAATTTCAAAAAATGGATATTTTTGTATTTATCTATTGGAAAGGAAGAAAAACAGAATGAAAAGATTCAGAGAGAAGCAGAGGAAAATTGTCCATCCACTTGTTCATTCCCGAAATGGCCATAACAACTGGGACAGGCAGGAGCTGGGAGCCTGAGGCTCCATCTGGCTCTCCCACACCAGGATTCCAAGTTCTTGAATCATTGTCCATTGCTTTCCCAAGCATATTAGCAGGGCAATTGACTAGAAGCAATGGAAGTCAAATTGGTACTCCATTATAGGATAATAGCATTGTATGCAGCAGCTTAATCTGCTGGCCAAAACCCTGCCCCTGGAATTTATTCCTTATTTCTTTTAAGGTAAAACTGTAAGGACACGGGTGTTGCGTTGTTGCCCTCTGGAAAAGCTAATAACTTAAGGCTGTGATGCTACAGTTGCTCATGATGGACAGCCTTGCTAAGAATAGCACAAGTTCCAGCAGTATTTTAAAGTAGTTGCTTTCTCGTATTTTACCAGCTGCACAGGGGGTTTTGTGCAGTCTTCCCTGTGAGTACCTGGTAGAGTTCCTGAAAGTAAAAATCACAGGAATGGGCATCTCGCCCAGACTCTCCGCTCTGTGTTTTCAACAAATCTTACATGTGAACCAAGTCAGTCATTGCAGCCCAGATTTTGCGCTGTGGCTCGGGTTCTGTGGGGGTTCCTGCTTTAGCAGACTAAGGTTATTACGATGTCGCCTTTCTCCACAATCCTGGAATGGTTCAATCTACTTGTTTCACTTTAAAATTGGTAGGACCACTGAATACTGAGAGTGAGATAATGATAATTACATGTTTAAGAGATATGATATACACTTAAGATCAATATTAAATCTAAGGACTTGATAATATAATATTGATTTTGCCTGTTGCTTTTACAACTAATAACTATATCTCTGCTTCTTTTTCAGTTGAGGTGATAACATTTTTTCATTGACTTTAGTAGTTTTTATATATCTTGAATAATGACCATTGGTCTTTAAAATTTGTGGGAAACAATTTCTCGTATTAGTGAAAACATATGCTTATAATTATATTTTTTAAAATATTACCATATCAACTGTTGTCCTGTTTAGAAGTTTGAATTTGTGTTTACAGCATTCTAATGTGCAAGCCTGATTTTCTGTACCTGCATGGAATCCCTTGATTATATTTCCTTCTATTATATTCAAGGATCATTGGTTTCTCACTTAAAAGACCCCTTGGGGTCTTGTCAGGAAAACTCACCTTCTTAAAAGAATTAAGGCCAAAGAGAGGGCAGGACTGTTTCCGCTTGGCACAGCCAGGAATGCACAGAGAAGAAGATGGGCACCAAACTTCTGGATTCCATGGCAAGCCAATGAACCACATAGGCCTCCTCTATCAACTCAAGCCAGTGGAACTTGCACAAAGAAACCTTTTAGGGAGCCCTTTCATAGACTTGTTTGAGATAAAAGCATATGCTTATGGAACTTTTAGCTGACAAGTAAGTCCGTGAGATGAAAAGGAGTGGATGGCATATCAACGTCAGGAAATGGAGAAGCTGGGCCTGACTGCTAACCATGCACCAGTGATAAACAATGTTGGATAAATGTATTAGGATGAGTTTACAGCTGGAGTTTAACACTTGACCACCAAGAGAGGAAAATAGCAGGGACTAATACTTTGTAATGAAACAAACCATATGGCCCCAACACACACACGCTGTACTGTACTGCATTAACCATTCCTTGTGCTCTTATTTTGAGTGACTAACTTAGCCCATCGCTGTAATGGATAGTGGAAGAAATTACATATTTTTCATAATTGTCACATTGAGCAGTGCTGCAATATAAGCTTTCTTGGAATTTTAATAGAGTGACCTGGCTGGCTTGCTAGCTAATATGTAATCAGTCTCCCCACTGCTTTCTTTATTGCTGTTTTGATGACCTCAACTGATAAACTCATATGATCTTTCTCAATCTAATTCAATTTATTAGACATTTAAGATGATTTTTATACCAACCACCCCTCCTGTTTCTTCCTGGAAAGATTATAACAGATAAATTAAAATATCACTGGTTATGGAGCCCATGTTGTAGTGCAACAGGTTTAGCTACTGCCTAATTGCCAGTGCCTCATTTAGAGTGCCAGTTTGAGTTTCGTGTGCTCCACTCCTGATCCAGCTCTCTGCCACATGCCTTGAATGCTGCTGAAGACCACCCAGTTTCTTAGACCCTGATGCCAATGTGGGAGACACAGAAAAGATTTCCTTGCTCCTGGCATTAGCTTACCCAGACTTATCTATTATCAACATCTGAGGAGTGGACAAACAGACGGGAGTGTGGATACATCTTTTAAAAACATTTACATAACTGGCTAAAATTATGTGAATATTCAAGCATGCAAGGCAACATACTCTTTCATAGTGCAAAGCTTTTTACAAACTCATTGGTCTGGAGTGAGAAACTAAACAAATATCAAGTTTATTTTTTAGGGAAGGACTAGAGTTTTTTGTTTGTTTGTTTCTGTTTCTAATCAGATAGGCAGAGGTTTCAGCCTGACTGTTATCACTATGATCTAGAAAAGTTGTTCAGCTTCTCTGAATGTGGTTTTCTTAATGTGAAATGGATCCTTGATGCCTATCTCATACAAGGATTGGAAGAATTGAATTAGAGTATACATTACACACTTCGGATGCTCCCTGGTGCATCGGGCTGCTCAGGAACGGGCAGTTCTTCCAGTCCTTCCCTTTCACACTCCAGGGGAGTTGCTTCCCAGAATCTGCACCTCCTCTCCCCCAAGCTTCTGCATTTCAGACAGATGACCCCAGTTAATGCTGGAATGTGCTGGAATCCTGGCATTCTCAGAGGTAAAGGTGAAGCGTAGTTTTGCAGTTCTCCAATTCTGGATGATGTTAACAAAGTTTTAGGATTTCCAACTTCATTCCTTTTAGTACAGTCATAATGGGAAATCTCTCTCTCTCTCTCTCTCTGCGGTTATTATAGCCATGGGCCTTGCCTCACAAAGACTCTGAACACCACATAAGCATGAAAAGAACACTGGGCCTGCTTCAGTTCTAAATCAAACAAGAACACAAGAAAATTATCATTGCCACGCGCCAGGATAAAGTATGTCAGAGCTGGCATCATGCCAGAGGAGATTACGCCTCCACTGACAGTGCCAACATCCGACACAGGTGCCAATTCAAGTCCCCACTGTCCCAACACATCCCTCTGCTCATGGTCTGTAAAACATACAGTATTTAAGGAGAAGTATGCCTGTGACATGGACATTCTAAGGGGATGCTGATTTATGTCCCAGCTGCTCCATTTCCAGTCCAGCTCCTGATGATAGCCTGAGAAATGCAGCAAAAGGTGACCAAGTGTTGGACCCCTTCCACCCACGTGAGAGACCCAGCTGAAGTGACCCAGCTGAAACTCCTGACGGCTGGTTTTATCCTGGAATAACCATGTCCATTACAACCACTTACAGAAATGAATTAGTGGATAAAAGATCTCTCTCTCTCTCTCTGATTCTCTGATTCTAACATTCAAGTACATTTTTTAGATCTTTAAATAAAAATAATGGTAATATACATATTTAAAATAAGTCTTGAATTGGCTATGGCTTACTTGGATTCCTAATGGCCACCTGTAAGTTTTTGACATAGCAGTAAAATGGGGAAAAGAGTAAAATATGAGGTATCACCCTCATAGCCATCTTTCTTTTTTCACAGACTGGGTGGTCACCAGGTTCCTTCACAGAACTTAAACACCTCCACATTGCACTGTTTTGCCTTCTTTCTCCAATATCATTCTTTGTTTAAACACTTCTCTCTGCTAAGCCCAAAGAATGCCTCAAACATGAAACAAGCCAGTGCTACTAACATCTCTTCGGCTTTCTTCACTAAAAATAACAGACACATAAACTCCCTCCTTCCCCACCACAACTAATGGAATTCCAGCTTCAAAGATTTTAACACTTATCTGCTCCTCAACCCAAGCTATTGAAGTGCCTCCCGCTTTGCCAGCTCACGTGTCATTATTTGGGAAGTATCGCTTCTAGACATTCACTTTTTCTAGTTGTTTGCTTTTTTCATTATTTGAAGTTCAGCAGCTATTAAGTTCCAGTGCTGCGTAAGACAACAATAACAACAAAAGAGCTGCTTAATAACTAAATTTAAAAACCAAACTAGTCAGCAGTGAACAATGCCTTGTCAACATTTCTAAATGGAGCAGAAAGAAGGCGAGCCAAAAGGACAGAGAGAGGGCAAAGGAGAGAAAGAGATGCTTCCTGATGGATGGGGATGCCTAAGTGCTTCAGATAAAGGCTGAGAGTGCAGCCTGGAGCACATTAAGAAGCGGGAGGATGAGAGAAAGACAAACCAACCTCAAAAGCGGGTTATGGAGCAGTGACCTGGCCAGGTGCTGACGGAGGTGAAAAGCTGAAATGGATGGGATCTTTCTGAGGTCCGCCCTCACAACCCAAACTTCACTGTTGATCATAGAGTTTCACCACCTCTCTTCACTGCCATGTTCCCACAGGGATTTGTCCTCCGAAGAAACAAATCTCTCAGCTGACGAGAGCTTAATATGTTGTCCTCCCCAACCTATTAACGCAGCAGCCGAGTCCTGAAATCCTCCAAAGTCTTCACATTCCAAAGTGAAACACAACAGATTTCGAAAAGAGTGAAATAATACAGGTTTGAAGAATAATCCAGTCGCTGTCAAATGACTCCCAATAGACATAGTCTAATAGATAATGCTTTCCTAAATGGGCTTTCTCTAGGGGAAAGATAAAGTTGTAATCCTCGTAATGTTGTTTCCAGAATTAGGATCCACTCTTTTATTCCCTTCAAAATGAGGGCAAACAAACCAAGTCTCCCTCCGGCTCTCCAAGCTCCTCAGATCGAGCATGCCAGGCAAACAGACTACCCACAACTCCAATCAATAGCAACAGTCTCATATTCTGAGTCATTCATCCACTGTTCCGCCCAAGGCAAGTGATTAGAAATTGCAATTCAAACTTCACCCACATACAGTGGTCCCACAATGCTGCATTAAAAGGGCAAAGTTGCACGTGCTGAGTATAACGCCCCATCACTAACCTGAAGTTGCCTTATCAGTCTGAGATAGAAACTTGCACAAGTTCCGGTGATCTGCTGACATTTAGTAATAGATTAGAATGAATTTCTGTTATTTTTTTTATTCTGCGTGATCTATCACTGAAAGACATGCCCAAATTATTGCCCCCCTAAGATGTAACCTCAAATTTAAACTGGATTAAAATTTTAGTGTTATTTCCCAATTATTACACTAATTAAAAATACCACCTCTGAAAATCATGCTGACACTCCTGCAGGACTCCTACCTTAATTCTCACTTAAACCTTAAGTTTGTGACTAAACTGGTGCCTAAGGATTCCTCCTACTTTGTTTAATTGATCATTTCTATGACATCTGAGAGATATCAAAGAAGACATTTAAAAACTACTGACTGTATCCTGAGTAAGTAGAATCAAATTACTTTATTTGTTTGAAGTGTTTCAATGAACAAAATCAGCCCCTGACAGGAAAGCAGTCTTGCTAATGGAGTTTAAGACGGAGTAGATCTGGGGTGAGTGTAAGAACTTTCTAGGGTGATGATCACATTCAGTGTTTTATTGGAATTTAGCTAATAGTCTATGTAATTGTCATACTCAGTGGATATGCATTGTAAATCTATACATTTCATTGAGTGTAAGGTAAAGAATAAAAAGGCTATCAGGCCCAGCACAATGACTCATTGGCTAAATGCTCATCTTGCAAATGCCATCATCCCATATGTGTGCTGGTCATGTCCCAGCTGCTCCATTTCCCATTCAGCTCCCTACTTGTGGCCTGGGAAATCAGTGGAGGATGGGCCTTGGGACCTTGAGTCCATGAGGGAAACCCAGAAGAAGCTCCTGGTTCCTACTTTAGATAGGTTCAGCTCTGGCTGTTGTATCCATTTGGAGAGTAAACCAGTGGATGGAAGATATTTCTCTCTGTATCTCCTTTTCTCCGCAAATCTCATCTATCTTTCTGATGACAAAGGATACATCTGTAAAACAAAATTTAAAAAGCTGCCAATCGGCATCTTCTGAGCAATTCTGACTCAAAATAATCCACCATTAACTCTGTCACTGTAGACAAAAAGCTTTGGGGTGACTTTGACTTACCTTTTTAAACCAACCTATCACCAAATCCTATTGGTTGCAACTTTAAAATACAATTGAAAATATGTGTTTTGTTTTGCATTATTAGTATTTCAAGCCAAGCAGCTTTTGGCAATTCTCTGGACCAGCTCGGTTCTCCTTTTCTACTTGCATTAACTTCTCCTGTCAACAAGCAGCCTTCTTATTCAAGGCTCATAGTGTTGTCTGTACACACAACAATATTGATTCATGTAGAAGATAAACCAAAGAAGGATCCACTCCTTCTCTTACTGGTTCCTCATCACAATCATCATGAGATCAAAATCCAAACACATGTTTATCCAATGGCAAAGAAATTTAGATTAAAGTAAAGGTGAAATAAATGACAAAATAAGGAAATAACAGATGAACACGAAAAAGAAATTGAGAAAAAGAGAAACAAAATAGACAAAAAAGCTGAAGAATAAGCAAACTGATTTTAGTCAAATCCTCTAAGTCATCAAAATCCAACTTCCTGTGTTAAATGATCAAAAGACACATATGCAGTGAAAGACTCATATCTAGATGAAGTTCCACAGCAATGATTTCTTCCGAGGCCATAGCAAGGGTGGGATCTAACACAAAGATCAGCCCCCAATGGATTACTTACGTGATAGTCTCTAGAAAACTTACTCTTCACAAAGTAAAAGACTACTAAGAACTTTTAGTTCATCCAAGTTATAGCATTGGATATGTATCTTACTAAAAATTAAAACCTATAGGTTTTTTTTTTCTTTAGTGATGGAAGTATCATTGTACCCAATCCAGTGTACTTAAGTGATGCTGGCATTGCCGTTGAAAGCGTTACCCAAGATACCACTGCCAACAGCCCTTACTCCTTGGTTTTAACATCACTTAGGACACCAACACACCACATTGGAGTGCCATTAGTGTCTTGGTTATTACACTTTCCTTTCAGCTTTCTGTTAATTCACCTGGGAGGCATCAGGTGATGGGTCAAGTAATAAGTTTCCTGCAACTTACATGAGAAACCTGGATAAAATTTCAGGACCTTGTCTTTGGCCTGTCCAAACCCTAGCTGTTATGGGCATCTGGGGAATGAACCACCAGAATGTTTTCTAGATATTTCCTCTCTGTTTCTCTCGCTTTCTTTACCCACCCCCCACGCCTGTCTCTCCCTATCCTTTCCAACCCCCCTCTCTTCCGCTCTGCATTTTAAATATTAACCTTAAAGATTAATGAATAAAGGCTAGAAATGTTGAAACTGTTTAATGGGGACAATTCGTAAGTCTTTTGAAAGAACCGAGCCTCATGATGGGTCTTGAATATTTGAGAAAGCAAAGCTAGTACAAAGAGCTGTTGAGGCATTCTGAAGAAGGTGTGGATTGAGAGCAATAGTTGTGAAAAACATTTTTGCTTGTTGAAGTCCAGAGTGGGGCTGGAGAGTAATGTAAGATGAGTTTGGAAAAGTGACCCAATGTTTATGGAATAGTAAAGCTTTACTCTCAATATAATATGCTTGTAAATTATATCTGTTTATTTCTAAATGTGTCTAATTTATGAATTAAAATTTATTTCAGATACAGAAGCATACAATAAGCATATTATATGGAAGTTTTTATATCTGGTTTTACTATCTGCTTTCTAGCATTCAATGACGGGTCTTGGGATGATCTGCCAAGCATGGGGTTGAAATTACTACACTTTAGAAAGAAAAGAAAACTTGCAACAGTATAGACATTTTTCTTTAAATCATATTCTTAAGTTTTGGTGCTAATCATTTAGTAAAATATTCTGCATTTTTTGAGGGAACTTGTAGCATAATCTCTAAAAAGATGACGATTTTGATAATTGTTTTACTGGATATATTCATTATAAAAGAATACTCCTGGGCCCGGCGCAGTGGCGCAAGTGGTTAAGGTCCTTGCCTTGCACGTGCCCAGGATCCCCTATGGCACTGGTTCTATCCCAGCAGTTCCACTTCCCATCCAGCTCCCTGCCTGTGGCCCAGGAAAGCAGTCGAGGACTGCCCAAAGCTTTGGGAGCCTGCACCCACGTGGGAGACCCAGAAGAGGCTCCTGGCTTCGTACCGGCATAGCATCGGCCGTAGCGCTCACTTGGGGAGTGAATCATCGGACGGAAGATGTTCCTCTCTGTCTCTCCTCTCTGTATATCCGCCTTTCCAATAAAAAAATTATTAAAAAAAAATAAATCTTAAGAATACTCCTGACAACACATCTTTCTATTTTGCTTTATTTTATTTTATTCTGGATGTGTAAAGCTAAATTTATGTGTGCTTGCTGGGCGTGTTTTCATATGTTTTTCATGATCTTCACAATAACCTTACTAGCTACATGCATGGAAATTCAAGTTTCATCTAGTCATTAAAGCTATGTACGTACAAAAAAAAAAAAACACTTAGTGTTATCATGAATCACTAGCAAGGGAGCCCTTGTCTTTATTTCCTGGCATTTAATTCTTAGGCAGAAAAGTCAGAACTTAACAATCTGACATCTTTATTTTAAGGATGAATAAACAGAGGTTCATGCAAATGTCATGCAAATCAAATACTGCCACCATGTCCATGCTTGTCTATAAGAATGTAATTGATGGTAAAGAAATTGAGATGAGGGCCTTGTATTTAAAGATAATCACACCATCATCAGATCATCAAAGCCTCCATTAAAATGACTTGTTTAGAGAGGTTCTAGAATCCTTAGCAGCATTAAGTCATTTCTGTCTCGTTACCAGCCCCTTAAGATCCTTGCCCTCTGCTTTCTTATTTCCCCTCCTAAACACCATCACAACTCTAAAAACTTTTCACTAAATTTTGAATAATTTTCTTTTTAAAAGAAATACATTTAATAAGAATATTAGGAATATAAATTTTCGCATTTTGAAAGTTATACTAATGTTATGGTAACAGACATTTTTAGTTCAGAATCCGTCTCAACTGATTAAAAAAAAAAAAAAAAAAAAGCTCTATGTTTGACCACACAGGGACCTGGATCAAATCTGTGCTCTCCTGTAAGCTTCATCAGATTGTTGCCCTGTGAAACCTAAATAGCTGATGCAAGGGTTAAACAAGCACTCTGCAGTGAGTGTGTACGACCACAGACAGGAACATTTCACAATGAACACTACAAAGCAAGCAACTGAACTAGATCAAGTTCACAATTTCAGCCTTTGACAGATGCCAAGAAGATAACCAATCACCTTACAAATGTATGATTGATTCAGGATATGATTTATATGCATGTTTTCTCACTTTTGTCAGTCCCCATAGACAGGTTATAGCAGTAAAAGTGATTGAACCATTTCTACTTGGCCACTCCTTTTTCCTTACTATCCCTGTTAGTTGTTCTTCCACGTGGAATGCTCTCTGGTTTTTTTTTTTTTAATTTATTTTACTCTGATAACATAGTCCAGCCCACCTCAATGTCACTCTATTGTATATAAAATCAGGGCAGGGAAATCAAAAATGCATGCGCACTGAACAAACTTGGTGGTTAGTAGCTTAAGCCTTGTAATGTATTGTAGCTTTGATTGTTACTAAGTAAGCTGGTAGGGGAACAAAGAAAAGCCATCCTTTCCACAAACATTTGATGATCTCTTAGCACTGAGGGAGGATCTGGGAATACAGTGATAAGCAAAGCAGACTCTATCTCTCTCTCTTTTTTATGACACTTATTATAGATTCTTAGGGCATAGGACCAAAACCTGAAGTGAAGCAAATCAAAGTTTAGTATTGTGATATATATAAGAAAGGAAAGAACACAATGCTAGCAATAGCAGAAATCTGAGAACAGAAAGTGGATCAGAATCATTCAAGGAAGTTAAAAGATACAAGAACTGAAATATGACTGCAAGACGGCTCAATGCGTGTGTTGGAAGGAATAAAAGAAAGCAGGCGAGAATGAAGCACAGAGTATTTAGAAGATACCGTGCATGGGAGGGGACTTGTGCTGAGAGGCAGTTATGGGAAATCCAGTGGCAGCACATAGCTAAGCTCACAAAAGCACAGAAGAATGTGGGATGCTTGATAAGACCTTTGAATAATTTGACAACTCTCAAAGTGAATTTTCCCTCTACTGCACCTACAAATTCCACTTTTACATGCGAAATATCAATATTTTATTCCATGCTATAATCAACCATGGGAAGCATCATAAACAATCGGCATCATTTGGGTGGAGTGGCTCTCCTGGATTTGAAAATAATAATAAGGTATTAATAATTCCTTCACATTGGAATTTCTTTAATTTACAAAGTTATGTATGTTAAAAGTATTATTTACTAGCTTAAACATGAGTGTATACACACACAAATGTTGAATTATATATAAATATATTAAGTAGAATACATAAAATGAATACATGAATGCATATATTCATCTGAGGATACTTTGAAAAGTTGCTGAAAATGAAATAAAAGTATTTGGTGAAAAATATTTTGAAACTCCCGGATCTGTTTTTGTTCATGAACTTTCTGAAAATCCCCTTACTTGTAGAATCAAGAGTTTCTGGATTAAAATTAACTTACCACTTCACTGAATTTTCCATCAGTTATTTAAAATACTTTTGTATGTGAGAAACTGCCACAGGTTTGTAGGAATGTGGAATATAAAACCAATATGTGGTTGGGGTGAAGATGCCAGTTTGGACCCAGCTCCACTTCTGACTCTAGCTTCCTCCTAATATGTGTCCTGGGAAATTCCATGGTGATTCAAGAACCTGGGCTCCTGCCACACAGGTGAAAAGTTGGGACTAAATTTCCAGCTTCTGGCCTTAACCTCTTCCGGTCCCAACCATCATGGGTAGTCGAGGAAAGAACCAATGGATGAAATCCTCCATCTACCTCTCAAACCAAACTTTTTTTAAGTAGGTATTTTATGGTAATACAAATCTTACATGAAAGTATTGAAGATCTCTCACATAGTCATGCATGAGGTAGAAAATACAAACTTTAGGAATTCAAGAAGAATTCATCTTTTAAAGGACCAGTGATACGTTTAAGAGATTATTTAATAAAGCACTACAGAAATAGAATAATCAATTGTAATCAAGAAAAGTAGGGCTTGTTAATGGGTACACAGCTAGTGAGTGGCAAAACTGAAGTGAAAGCTGAACACCAAGATGTACAACAACTGATTCTCAGGACAAGAAAACCGTGGAAGCTTTCTGTTTTTTCTTGTCTAAATAATAGTCCGGAAATGCTGCAGCCACTTTACAGAGACTGCTGGAGCGAGATACCCAAACAAAGCTTTGAGCACCTAACTTCTGCTTTATATGTACTTCATAAGGCAGTCATTCTCATTTACTCACATTCAGACATGCATGTCTGTACACACACACACACACACACACACACACACACCAGAAAACAACTGTTCACCCATCACAGCACAGGCTGCAGCCTTGATGAAAAGTCTGTGAACATCTCTGTGACACCCAGTGCAAAATATTTTTGTCCTTTTAAGAAACCATAGCAGAATTCAGGGCTGCTACAAGAGAACCTGGAGGTAGCTCTGCCGTACTATAAGAGTACATATCAAAACGGTAGAACATTTCCAATGGCATGTCACCTGCACCACACCTCACCAATGTGACAGTGGGTAAGTGTGTCTTACAAGACTCAGTTTCAAACTCTTTTTCTTCAAATTCTGCTTTTGATTCCACGTTTTCTCTCCCACATTTTACCTCTTAAGATCAGTCCCCAATCATATTTTTTATGTCCTAGTTATCACGGGAAAAGGAAGGAAGAGCCACGTCACAAAACCACTTAGTTCTCTCTTACAAATGGATGCACGGTTATCAGTTGGCCAGACTGAGAGGAACAAGTGACCTCAAGCCTCAGAAAATGCGAATCTCCCCACAGCCAGCTGTGAACACACACAACCTGAAACTGGCCGCGCAAGCTCAACGAACTCCACTAACCCATGTTTGTGGTGAAGGATCCCATTTGCAAAGCCCCTTACAAACCTTGAAAAGGTGAGCCAGGGGACAGGCAACCAGAGGCAAGCTATTTTAGGACTGATTTAATTTATAGAGTTTATTTGTATCCTCCACTGTTCAGCAGGAAACCTTGTAAATGATGTTTGCATGGACTTAGCTGTGATAACTGAAGTGATGAGTTAAAGACTCGACTGAACATTTAATGTTGCTTATTAAATAATTATGACGAGGTTTGATGAATGGCTCTGATTCCTGAACTTCCAACTGAGAATTTCAGCATGAGTTTCATTAGAGAGACATGGATGGGGCCTGCCACAATCCAGCTGCAAATGAGCTTGCAAAACATTTGAACTGGAAACCTTCAAATGTGACTAATGCAACTGTCTTGCTCTATCTTTCTTGATCTCCAAACTAGTAATTCATTTTCATTTGATGATGAAGTGGAAGCAAATTATCCTGTGTCTGTGGGGCTTTCTCAAGTGTCGTTGCAAGATATCTCCATCTGCATTTAATGAAAAATTAATCTTCATTCTCTGTGAAAGAAAAAAAAATCATTCGACTTAAGAATAAAAGTTTTATTCTGAAACGTCAATCATCTTTGTTCCAGAATACTGCAATAATGTGTGTTCAATGCAGGTGTGAGATAAGAAAGAGTACAATTTATTAAAGCTCGAAAACTTGTTCAGGATCTGAGGCAGATTCATCTGTTGGAATGACGCATATCATCTGCTTTGGAAACATCTCAATGCACTGGTATGAGGGCTCGTTACCCTCCATAGCATCCAATATCATAATTTCAAATAAAAAATACAAATCTGGAATTTTCCCTTGACTTTTCAGATTAAAATGTTGTTTTTGCTTATTTGAAAGGAAAAGAGAATGGAAAAAAGAGAGGGAGAGAGTTAAAGGGCTCCCATTCGTTATTTCATTCAGAAAATGCTCACAACAACTAAGGTAGCTCAAGCTGGGAACTGAGAATTCAAAGGAAGTTTCCATATGAGTGTCAGAGAATCAAATTATCTTAGCCGTTACCGCTGCCTCTTTGCCTCTACTCTAACAAGAAGCTGAAGTCGGTTACCAAGCCGGGAATTTCACTTAACGCTCCACAATGGAGTGTGGGCTTAACTAGTGTTTTAATCACTGACATGGATGGTCCACCTGTCTATAGTTCTTATACTCTCTCATGTCATTTTCTGGTTTTGGAATTAAGGTGACGCTAGTCTCAAAATTGAGGATAACACACCATTCTAAAACTAATATTCGGTACTATTTAAAAGCAATGAACAAATAATCAATTAAAATAAGTTAGATTTGAAGACATATTTTGTAAGAACAAATGTCAATCCACTACAGTATATTTTTACTTCAAGATGCTCTTCCAAATTATTTAACTTCCTCTGGATTTCATTATAATAATGCATGGAAAACTACTTACTCTTATTATGTAAACATCCATAATAACAAAAAGCTAAAAACGTCCTTACTTCTCTTCTACCTACCATACCCATTACCATAGATTTTACTTCCAAATCTCTTCCACTTTTCATTTGCTATCCAATTTTTATAAGTAGCTCAAGTCACACATTTATGAAAATTACTAATATAAACATATCCATCATACTTTCTTGTGACTTGTTTTTTTTCATTAAAATGAACAAGGTTGAAACACTAAAAATAAATAGTGTGTGCACAAAAAAATGAGTTTGCAAGTTCATTAAATATGTTCAAACTTCTAATTTGAGTGTATAAAAAATATAATACATTGTCTTAAATATGTAACAGTTTAAATTTGATAGGTTCTTCCTATTCATACTGCTTTTCAAAGAAAAAGCAAAAAGCAAAATAAAACTTAAAAATATGCACTTAGTGCCAAAGATAAAATATGTAATCTCTTTTCCAGAAGTTGGCTTTGGAAATGTTTTATTTTAATTCTTTTTAGCTAATCTCAAATCAAAGAGAAGGAAAGTTTCCAATGGTTGTTTCACAGGGAAGCAAACGGTGGTCAGCTCAGATCAAAATTAAGCAACACTAATAAAATTCTTGTCCAGCGTTTGTGTGTGACACCCACCTGGACATGACAGCAAGGAGATCCAGAACAAGCACAAGTGAATCAGAGGTCGCTGAAATTTCTTAAAGCCCTGAATCAGATTTCAGATTTCAACTGCCTCTGTGGAAAGTGAGCCAGCAATGCCTTTGAAGAAAGCAAGCCATCAATCTTGCTAAATGCCAAAGCAATGAATAATGAGAACAAGCCTTTTCCACTACCACTGAAAAAGAAATTAAAAAATCAAAAATTTAAAAAATTAAAAACCTGAGCCTATTGTATAAGACAAGTGCCATAAACCAAATAATTTCCCACCAAATTCTTATCTTGCAGATAAGAAACATTGTTACAACATGTTGGAGACAAAATGAAAAATGAAAATCATCAGTCCAAATAAAGATACCAAATGATGCCAGAATATTGTTCGGGGGAAAAAAATGTGACATTTTGGTTGCTACAAAAATTCTGACATATAATGGATAACAACAAGGAAATTCCAAGCTTCATTTCTATCCAAGGTTCCAGGGTAATTGTTTTGGACTTTTAGACAATCAATAAACAGATGGTCTCACTAGCATTAAAATCACATTTTTCCTCAGTTGCCTTTTTAAAAAGATTTATTATTATTATTATTATTATTGCAAACTCAGATATACAGAGAGGAGGAGAGACAGAGAGGAAGATCTTCCATCCTATGATTCAATCCCCAAGTTACCGCAATAGCCAGAGCTTAACCAATCCAAAGCTTCTTCCAGGACTCCCACGCTGGTGCAGGGTCCTAAGGCTTTGAGCCGTCCTCAAGTGCTTTTCCAGGCCACAAGCAGGGAGCTGGATAGGAAGCGGGGCTTCCGGATTTAGAACTGGTGCCCATATGGGATCCTGGCGCTTTCAAGGTGAGGACTTCAGCCGCTAGGCCACTGCACCAGCCCCCTCAGTTGCCTTTTAAAATAAGACAATCACGCTAATTGCAATAGGCACCCCAGTTTCATTTTGCTGGGCACATGATCATCTGGTATATTAAGACGCACTTCAAAAAGTTTGTGTACAATGTATATTTTGAATAAACTATGCATCGATTCAGAAATCTTCACACACACAACCACACACAAAAAACCTTATTCTTTAGTGTCACTACTGTCTTCATGAACTTTTGGAAGTATTGTTTTTGTGCATGATAAGTTGGGGGAGCAATGGTGGGGAGAACAGAAACAGCAGGTTTTTCACTCCAAACCTTAACATCACATTAAAAAAGAAGTCACAAAACACATTCCAATAGCACACAACCAACCCAAAACCCTGTCAGCAAGGTGAGCTAAGGGCACCAGAAGCGCTTTGCTTTAACTGTCACTACTGATACAATAGCTACAAGACAGGCCAACATGTCTGACTCCAATCGTGAGCTCATAGTTCAGCATTATGGGCAAGCAGCAGAATATTTCGATCATCATTAAAGAAAGGAAAATCTAATTTATTTCTCCTTCAGTGGCAGTGATTCATCACTTCTTGGCTTTGAGTGTTTTAGGTTCGGGCATTTTCTTTGTTGACTCCAGTGTGTGGCCAAGATCCAGACTGGCAAAAGAGCTACAGAGCCTGAAGATGGTGGGAAAGCATCCCAGGGATCAGGGCTCAAAAGAACAAAAGAAATCTTGGTCTTACCCGAAGGAGGAATAAACTTGTGCTCCATCGGGCTCCAACTCTCTCACTTTGAGTGATTCAGCTTCCAGAATTCCTGGGAACTGGTGAAACCCCAGGTTCCTTCCCTTGCCATAAGATGGCCTGAACAAGGCTGAAGAGTCCTGCTTCCTTGAGCCAAGAATTAGGGTTCTGTGAGGCTTTTTTCCTACTCTTGGCTAGCATTTTCCTTTTGAAATCAACCCTATGCTTAAATTAACTGCTCTATGAACATAAAACCACCACACTGAACTCCGTGCCAACTGTTAAGGAGTTTTTTCTTCCGGTTACCCTAAAATGTTGTCCTTACACAGAAAAAGCAGCCATAGCCTAATTGATATTAAGAGATACAACTGAGGGGTGCAAGAGTATTTGCTGTTGCATTGCAAACTGATATGTGGAAGTTGCCTGGGTGTTTTCTTTCAGACTATTTAATGCATCTATTTCCTATGATATTAACATAATGAGTGTGCCAAGAAACATATCTTTTAAAATATATACCATACTTTTACTTTGCCTCATCCATATATATGCAATAAAGTTGATGGAAATGACTAGTAGAAGATCTAGTTCTGAGTTGATAAAATAAGAATTTTAGGATAAGCTTTTCTTTCATATGGTCTCTTCATGACTATGCCTCCACACAATTATTAAAACTCTCCCTCTGTTTAGCCTAATGCTAGGTCTTTCCTGTGTGCCCAGCCTTTGCAAGTATTCTGTTAAGTATGTTCCATCAGAGAAGCAAGCCAAGATATTTTCATTGGTTAATGTTCAATTCTTTGAGTAACAGCGGCAAGACTGATTGTCTTGCATAAAAGGCTCAGAGACACAATGGGGAAAAAGTCACCGGAAAAGTACAGTTGATAAACTATATCACAAAATGAAAATAAAGATTAAAACAGAATAATAAAAAGTCCCCAATGAAAGTGTAGGTGTAGACTGGAAATTTCACTTTCTCTGAAACAAGACAATAGAGGTTAGTTAAGACCAGAGAAGACTGTGGGATCTAATTTCCTTATCCTCCCTTCCTCAAACCCCCTGCCAAATGGAGCAGCTTGACTTCTGCTTTCTCTGTTCATAATATTAGAGTGCAATACATCTTCTAAATTAAAGCGTGCTTCTGAGAAGAGTGTCGAGGGATGCTCTACCAACAGAAATGAAAGGGTTAAATAGACTTTGAACTGAATTTAAGCCAGGAGACAGAATTGATGCATTTCCTTTGATTGTTCAAAAGCCAATAGAATCCCCTGATCCATTCCATTGCATTTATTTCTGTCACGCTGAGCTAAAGGATAGAGAGAACCTTTTTTACTCTAATAACTGAATGGTCCTGCCTCCCTCATTGCTGCTGCATCTTTGCTGACCTATATTTCTCGCGTATGGATGGATCACAACTAACGGGTTGGACAGACGCTATAATATCATTATGCAAATGCAGGTTCACTGCCACTCGGGGATCCTATGGACTGATAGCTTCATTATCAGCCTTATCCGAAAATACAAGAGAACTGCGTTCCATACTCTATCAGACGAGCTCATCATTTAAATGAAGTGGTTTACCGTCCGGCTACTCTGTTGGTTTGTGGGGGAATGAAGAAAGCTGGTTTCAAAGTCACGCTATCAAGAGGCACTGTGCATCAGAGGGACTGCCAGAGCTGGCTTCATGTGCTCTCCCGCCACTTCCCGGCAAATAAGGACCTATGCTAAGATGCTGGCGAGCATTTGATTCGTTCCCCTGCTGTCCTATGTCCTTGAAGAGTGTCTGCCTCAGAATAAAAGCAGGTTAGCCCTGTGTCTAGAGAAGCAGGTTATTTGGTAAAAATCTCCCAATTCTTGCAATCAGGAAATCTGGCTTCTTTACAGGGATGACAGTGGGACCCTGGACATTTTAATAGAAGCCTTTATTATTAGGAGCTGTTTGTAATCATCAAGTTACCGAACATTCTTGGCAGTAATGCCCTGCCTTTTTCCTGAAATTTTAATCAATTTCTGAAGATTTATTCTATGAAATTAATTGTGATTATTGTTACCTATATGAATTACCATATTGCTATCATTACACTACATGTAATATCACAAATCTTTCAAATAGTACATTATGAAGTATAACATGACATAATTATTATTTAATTAAAATAATGAATTAGAGACCTGTGACATGGATTCGGGTTCTGACACAGAAAATGAAGTCTTGGGATCAGCTGAGCTAGGTCCTCAACTCCTGCTTTATAGCAATTCAAACATGGGCCTTCATATACATAAAGAACACACAGCATTCACTTTTCATGTTTTCCATCAAATCTTTCCTCTGCATCATTATAAGTTTCTGTTCAGCCGTTACCACAGCATCTCTCCTATTGTAGTACAGTTGCTTGTTGACATTTGCTTCTATTTCTGCCTGTCAGATTTTTGAAGAACTTTTTTTACAGGACTCAGTACGTATTTTATCAACACAGGGCACAAGGGATAAACTCAGGAATGAATAAAAACAAAACCAGGGAGAAGGTAGTTGAAGGACAATGCCCCAAACACAGTGCCAAGGTGAGTGGATATATTTTCCTACAACAGCAGAATTCCCTAGCATGATACCTCCCAGTTGCCCCTCAGGCCTTTGTAGAAGAAATGGACTCTTACCTGAGACACCTCCACTGAGCAGGTACAGGCTCTCAATCCAGCTGTGTCTGGGATGCTCCAGACAAAAGAGCTGGTAGAGACATTTTGACTCCAACTGGTAACCTAGAGTCTCATCTCACCTATCATCTTGTGAGAACTTTGCCTCCAGCACTGGTTCATTTAGCCCCAAGACCCAGGGAACATGTAGGGAGCAACAGGCATGGTCTTTCCCTTCCAGCCAGGGAAATAGCAGAATACTCAGAAATTCTGGGAGATAAGTTCCCTTCCTCTAAGCAACAGATTATTAGTTAGTATAATTATAGTTAATACAGTTAGTATCTAAGTAATAACAAATCCTAAAATTCACCAAATCTACCATTTTTTTTTTCCAGATGATAAAGCTGAGGTTCAGGTAGACATCACAAATATTTTTATTAAAAGAATGAATAAATAAATAAATAATAAGGTAGCTCATTATTATTTATTGGACATCGCATTGAATATTTGAAGTTGAAGGGGCGTTAATTGATCCTTTGTCAGCATTAACAAAGAAAATTAAAAATGAGAAATACTGGAATTTTTTTTCATAGAGCCTGTAAATAATCAGAATTAATCAATTATTTCTAACATTATTTCTAAATTATTTCTAAATTATATTCTAAATTATTTCTTAAATTTCTAAAATCATACTAATTCTACGATTCTTGCATGATTTTTGGATTCAACCACTGATGGGAAAATTTCTATAGTTATTTGAGACCCTCTTCAAGTATGGTCACATTCTCTTAGGAAATAATTTACAAGGGTTCAAAGAATTCCTTTATTGCAAAGATAATTGTTGATTTCCAACTGTTTTCGAGGCAGTCTGGTCACATCAAATTGATATTCTAAATGAATATATTTCCCATGTTGTGGATACTTAAAACTTCATAAACAATATAAAATGCAAATCAATGTCTCTTTATCCTCATCCCATAGCTGCCTGAATTAAATTGGCTACATCCAAATATGAAGAAAATAGCATCAGTCTGGTCAGACCTTAGGAGAGAAAATGAAATGTCCATTTTTTTTTTAAGATTTATTTACTTTTATTGGAAAGCCAGACATGCAGGCAGGAGGAGAGACAGAGAGGAAGATCTTCAGCCTGATGGTTCACTCCCAAAGTGAGTGCTATGGCTGGAGCTGAGCCAATCCAAAGCCAGGAGCCAGGAGCTCTTCCAGGTCTCCCTTGGATGCAGGGTCCCAAGGCTTTGGGCTGTCCTCGAATGCTTTCCCAGGCAACATTCAGGGAGCTGGATGGAAAGCAGAGCCGCCAGGATTAGAACCGGTGACCATATGGGATCCTGGTGCATGCAAGGCGAGGACTTTAACCACTATGCTATCACGCTGGGCCCAATTTTCAATTGATCAAGTCTCAAGGGATGGGGGAAATATTTGTTTCTAAGCCTTCACATGGTTGTTTGTGACAGAGTAAGGTTCATGTAAGCACCTCATGTCCATGGCACAGGGAGGAATTCTGCTGTGGTGTTATTAAGATGAAAAGAATGCAGAGGAAAAGATGCTATCATACCAGATTCCTAGTTATCTCTAGTGATATTCGATAAGATAAACCTGCTTCTCAAATCCTCAAGAGATGGGCAGAAACTAACCAAAGCAGGGGACACAATGGATTCACTGATCTGGCATGAACAAAAGGAATAGTCAACCACTACCTCAGGATCCTTCTTAGGAAATAATTTGCAAGGGTAAACTCCAGAATGCCATTGGATAAGATCTCCATAACCCAACCCTCCCCACCCCCAATCATGTCTTTCAATGCAGTCGAAGGTCATACATGGCTGCATAAAAAGGAAAATTACCTATGATAGAAGTACAAATGAGGGAAGAGAAAGGTAAAGGAGAGATAAGGGGAAGAAGTGAGTTCAAAATATATATTAGATAGTAGTAATCAAATTGGGGTTCATAACTCTTGGTTAACTTGATTTCATACTGACAAGTTGTCTGGTGTAAATCGGCTGCATCCTTGGAGGTAAAACATTAGCAGTCATAGCAAATATCTTGTTTGCATAGGTCTGAAGGGTGACCATGACTATTATAAGGAAAATTAAGTTAGCCTGAAATATCAGCAAATAATATCAATTCAGTAAACTCTGAGATAAGCGTAAATAACTTTGCAAAGGTTCTCAGTAAGAACCTCTGGAAGAAGATGGAAACATTAGTAAAATATTCATTAAGGAAACCATCTTCCCTCAAACACTTACAAACAGAGCAGGGGTTACCTGCCCTGCCATCACAGCTACAATTTACCTTCCCTGAAAGGTGATAGTCCATATTTGGAGACACAAAATTATTCTATACAACTTGAGCGTATGACATCCATAAAGGTAGGCTTTCTTTTTTTCCCCCCTAAGGTGCTACCACAGAAGGGTCTACTAAAAAAGTTACTTTAAGGAATATAGAGGCACTGGATATCTGTTCCAGCCATGTTCCGGGGAGTGTGTTGTGTCAGCTGCTCTTCACACAGTAACCAGAGAATGGATGTTTTAGGCATAGGAAGAACATTTCCTGAGCACCTGCCTTGTGCCCCGCAATGCTGCAAGCATTTTGCATGCACTGTTTCACTTCAGCTTACATGTTTTGAGGAAAGATTTGATACTAGTTCCCTTTGAAAACTGAGAAACTGACTGAAGAAAAAAACAAAAATAAGTAATTCAAATTCAGTTTGTTATTAAAGATTTATATATTTTTTTATTGGAAAGTCAGACACACAGAGAGGAGGGAAGACAGAGAGGAAGATCCTCTGTACATTGATTCACTCCGCAAACTGCCATAAACGGCCTGAGCTGTACCAATCTTAAGCCAGGAACCAGGAGCCTCTTCCACGTCTCCCACATGGGTGCCCTGTCCGAAGGTTTTGGCCCATCCCCTACTGCCTTCTCAGGCTACAAGAAAGGAGCTGGATGAGAAGGGGGACCAACAGGAGCAGAGTCAGCACCCATATGGGATCCCAGTGCGTGTAAGATGAGGACTTTATCCACTAGGCCACTGCAACATGCCCCAACTTTACAGTTTTTAAAGAATAAATTTTGAATTGGAACCCAAGTTAGATGATTCCAGAGTCCACTGTTAAAGACTTCGACTGGATAGTCGGGTGAATTGAAATATGAATGATGATTGGACAGAAACTTGGTAGAAAAGTAATAGATTCTTCAGGAAACATTATTACTTCTCCTTTCATTTCTGCCTTTGTCCCTCACACTGGATTTCTACATTTGGCTCATGATATGTTTTCTTTTGACAGACCTTGCAATAGACTTCAGATTGCTTGACTCCAACTTGGATCCCTGGCTTTTATTATCTAAAATCAGCTCAGTGTTTAGGGCCCTCAGCATGCGATGAAAGATGGAGATGGATGGAGCCACTGGTGCTCCTCAAATTGCTTCTCAGTAAGTGTTGAAAAAGCCTCGTTCATTCTCAGTCCCTAGGACTATTTGATGAAATATAATATTAGTAGATAACATTTAGTTTCAAATATCTTGACACTAAATTCCAGGTGGGCACATGTGCATTTATTTCACACTGACTCTGAATTACAGCTGATACTCAAGTAGATTCCTACCTACCAAGATGGCCCTAGGCCAATATTTCTCAGCGCGTGGCAGATTCCATGGAGTTTATTGAAAAGCAAATTCCTGGGACCCATCTCACAAATTCTGAGTCAAGAAATGTGTGGCTGATTTATGAAATTTTCATAAACTTCTTATCTACTCCAATCGCATGCATGTTAAATCTAACCATGAGATATCTCTGCCTCTCTGATGTGGTAGACATATCCACCAAAATATTTTTAACTGAAACCATAGTTTTGTGAAACAATACCTCTTGTTATTATATACAAGTCCCTGTTTTCTATGCCACTATTCACATACTGTAAGTCATGATACAGTTTGAAAACATTGTTCTGAAGGAACACACTATGCAAGCAAAATCACTAAACAGTGATTCTTTTGGCAGTCCTGTGCCATCCTAATGGGGCATCTCTGTGAGCCTGTCTTCAGCTATGCTGTTTCAGATTATTCCTTCTACCTTTCCTGTCTTAAAACTCCTTTACTTCCTCTGCCCAGTGCACAGATCACAAAAGCTGTAATGAACGGAGATGATCAAATAGTCTGAGCTAACATGTTACCCACATCTATGAATAGTTGCACTTAAATCCAAAGAATGCCTATACATCATCCTAGAAAGACAAATAACTTAGGTTTATTAGGAAAGACTTTGTGCTTCCTGCAGCATAAACCTCTATGTCTTATTGAGGAAGCAGCTCTCATTGCTCATCTATTCGATCCTGTGTATGCCATGTCCCAGCTGGGGCACGTGGCTAATCCCCTAGCAATCTAAACTTTCTCCTCTAATCTGAAGGAAGGTAATGAGGTACTGACAGGGTTACTGTGAAGATTCAGTAAAAGAAAATGCATCAAATACGACTATATATCTGATGCATATCTAGAAAATTCTCTGTGCAGTAGCTGACTTTCTGGTCCTCATTTCTTCTCTTACTCATGTTCTCCCCCCTCCCCCCGCGCCTCTTTTCACTTTGTTTTCCTTCTCTTACTTCCCCAGCATGAATATTACCCCTTATCCTTCCGGTATATCTGCTTTGTGAAACCAAACCTGTCACGATACTCCTAGTTTCCCTCCTTTCAGTGCCTTGTGATGTCCCCAGATTTTGTGGTACTCAATTAATTCTTGTCCTGATTGCTAAGGACATTGCTTTATATTGCCATTATAATGTGAATTAAAATGACTTGATAACTGTAAAAAGGTAGTAGCTTTTTCTTTAAAAAAAATTACTTGTGTAAGAAAACATAGATTCCCTATTTTATTAATGCAAGGATTTTAGGCAGCGGTAGACCGCTTAGGGATTTTGGAGAGAAAAAGGACCAGAGGGCTGCTAAATGGTACCCTTCACCATACAGTTCAAGCTTAAACTTATGGTCTGCTCCTCTGTGGTCTCTCATATTAATGAGCCAACTCCATGGGGGTCAGCTTAGAGAAAGGGATGACAAATTGCTATCCTCTTCTGATTTCATTTGTTGTCAAGAGCCCTTTGATCCGTGACTGCTTAGTGGAGATTGCATTGCATCAAACACAATTACAGCTGGTCAGCCTGACCAGCATTGCAGACACCAGGTCAACAATCTGCCTGCCTTTCATACTGGTGAGGTTTGTCATCCCTACCCCGAAATATCTCCCCCATCTGACAGGTTCAGCTTGCACATCCTGAACACAGCCACAGCGTGTGGAGAAAGAAAAGGACACCTAGCAGTTGTCAACGTTAGTTTCTGTGTTTTTGTTTTCATTGAAACTGTTTTCAAATGTTTACAGATCAGCTACCATGCTGATGTCACTAGTAAGAAGGAAAAGAAAAAAAGAATGGCTGAAAGGAATTACAGTTCTGGAATGTGTAACAGGGAAATCCAAATTCATTCGTGCAGACCAGTCGTGCAACCCGGAGCAGCATGACTTATGGCAGATGTGATTTTGCAAGCTTTACTACAAATATCTTGACTATGTGTATATACTTGGAATATGAAGAAAAGACTCCAGCTAATAATAAACCTTTTTAGCCACATTTTTAGCCTGCACTGACTTCTTGCCAAATAGGCAATAAATTGTCTACGATTTCTGGCTCAAAATTTGAGTTTACTCACTGGTCTGTAGTAGGCAGGTCTGACATGTTCTGTCAGTGTGATAGGAACGCCCTGCTTCTGCTGATCCTCCTTTGGGTGACTCCAGGTTCCCATTTCTCTAGAGGTTGCCAGATAGAGCCATCCTAACAGACAAACTGAGAGCACGTGAAGACAGAAACAGACTGCAGAGATGCAGCTACCTCCCAAGGCATTCAGAACCTGCCAGGAGCTGAATGAGTTCAAGAATGAACTTCCCACTACAGCCTTGAGAAGATGCACTTCCGAAATCAGTGCTTTGATTTTGGACTTGATTTCAAATTATATACAAAAATGTGCATGAGCAAAAGCATCTAGACAACCCTGTCTGAAAGATCTTCTGGAAGTTAGTCTGTAACAGCTCAGCGTGTCAGTGCAACTGACCTGTTCTGAACTCCACACCACCCCCCAGGGGGAAAAACACTGAAAAACAGCAATCTAAACTTGAACAAGGCAGTTATGTTTATAGGGAGTAATAGATTTTAGAACTGCAACAAGTTTTAGAACTGCTTGTGTGACATATTCTATAAGGACAGGAGCAGACAAATCCCAAAACTGTCATGGGTTAAAAAAAAAAAAAATCAAGTTCCTGAGCCATTCTCACAATATTAGTTCTTTTAGAGTTCCAAACAGGCATTCCGTAAGAACTAAAGTTTATTCCTTCTTCTATGTAAGCCTAATCTAATGTTATGTTCTAATCCTCTGCTCCAAAGCAAAATGATACATCTTTCCATTTACAAATATATAAATTGTTTTAAAGGGTTAGGGAAAACAGAGACGACAGTAAGTGGATGAAGGAAGGATTTTAGCTGAATGAAGAGACACATGTTGCGATACAGAGTCGGCAGGCAGTGTTCAGGGTGGCCGACGGGACCCGGAACCTTGGCATCCAAGGAGGGGCCTGGGAGGTGCTGACGGGTTGACAGACTCGGGAGGAAGGTGCTTCAGCAGCAGTTGTTCAGAGACTGACGCTGATCCACTTTACTTGAGAAGTTAGTTTTGTCAACTTCTGGTTTCGCTTGAAAACCTCACTGTGGCAAATGACTCATCCTTTGCCATAACTTACTTTGCTGAGGAACGTGGTATACTAGCTGACATTATTGTCATCTTGTCATGGACGGGGCAGCTCATCCTCTCCAGCGATGGAGATCTTCAAATCTGTGTCCTCTTTGGAATTAGAATTTCTGAATGGAGTAGCCTGGGTCACTCTGTCCACATAATTTGCGTGCCAGACCCACAGGGATCCCTTAACGCTAAGATTCTTGTGCTCTTCTTGTACCAGCTGCTCCCTCTGATTTCCAAGTAATGCACCTCCTTTGAGAAGCAGCCCTACTGCGTTCTCAGAACACCGAGTCACTGACTCTTCAGAGTCACAGCCCTAAGCCTTTTCCCTCTTGCTCTAGTTCTGATTCTCTGATATGACAATCTTTCAGTTGTTCCCCTAGATCTTGCTGCACTGTGCTCTTTATGGTGTCAGCCTGAGCCCCCCCAACTCATCAGCTAGTTTTTGATTTGTGGAACTTTTGATGTCACTCATAGTCAAGAAATCTCTTGAATTGCGTGCTCAAGCAGTGAAATTGGTCATAATTGCAAAACTTCTTTGATTTCTCTCATCGTTCCAGCAGGAATGGGGAGTATGATTTTTTATTTGTCCCCAGAAACTGATTCTATGATTTTTCCAGAATTCAGATCCAATCCACAACTCTGTTGCTTAATAATTAGTGCCTCAACTATTTTAAAAAAATGAAATTCTTCCACTTGCCAAAAACTGGTGCCAACTGGAGACCACTATGTTTAGTGAAATAAAGCACTCCCAAAGCAACAAATATTATAGGTTCTCTGATTTAATACAGCATTCATGCAAAGCACAAGATCAATAGACATGTACATATATATGCATATATATATTAATGTTATTATAGATGAACTGTATAATGAGAAGACTAGCATACTGGAAAATGGAGATATGCTGCAGTAAGCAATCTACCCTGAAATAAAAGGAGGATTCCCAATGAGACTGTCAAACATATTCAACAATAGGATGCTGGACTTGCTATATTGTCTATACCTACAATGTCACGGTACAGTTAAATAGCAGAATGATGGACTTGTGACTGTTATGGACTATTGTAAAACTAAAGAGAAAATAGTGGTGGGGGTAATCATGATTGAACCATATCATGAAAAATAGAAAAAAAAAAGAATTGATCCATCTATTTTTGTTTGTCCAATATAGTTGGATATTCATTCTCTGTAAAATTTGCATTACTGCAAGTGTTTCATGGTAGCAAGTTGAAACAAAATAAAGAACTACTATCATCCATAAGCCTGGTGGGTGGTATCTTCAAAGAAAGGCATGAGAAGAGAAAAATGATCTTATCTTGACAGGTAACTGCCTCCAGGAGAATTATATAGTTTAATAAATAACCTTGGGATTTAAGCCTTCTGTACCATTCAGCCTGTTTCCCTAGACAGAATATATTCTAATCTTTCCTGCAAGGCCCATCCAAGATGTCTGCTTGTGTAAATACAATTTAGTGAATAAATTAGCTATAATGAGTAATAGGAAAGTCTGTCTACACTGTGTGAAGTCTGGAAGGGATGAAGCTAGCGCTTCTTTGTCTTAATTGTCTTTTTCTCTCCATGATTGGAATCAACTGGAACATGCACAACAAAATAAAGCATCCTTCAGCATTCAGGAAGAATACTGGATATAAATTGACCCAAGAAGTTGAACTTGAGCTCATGCATGGAACTTTGTGGCTGTTCCAGAAACAGAATTCCATTTCCAACCTCAGCAAGATGTTGCTGGTGCCTACGGTACTGAGCCTGGAACGTGGAGGTTGTTCTCTGGGACAGAGAAACTCAGTCTGTGTTCTGGGAACATGGGACATCCATTCACAGGTGGAGGAAGTGACATGCAATACAGTGCTGATCTCCAGGCACTCCTCCACCACCCAGACTCTCACAGCACACCCTGGACTGCTAGATTCCTCCACTCCAGGCTTATCTACTTTCCTGCTTCAAATTTCTGGCACACCTTTCACACAGTGTACAATTTTCATTATCCATATCGATCTGGCTCCCGTTTTATTTCTTGGAGCTCTCTGTCTTAGTGCTATCTATTCTATAACCTTTGAAATTTAGCTTTCCCAGGAGATCTTCCAAATTCTCAGGACATTCCACCTTCAGAATTTCCTCAGTGCTCCGTGTCGGGTTCTTCAAATAACCTGCGCTTGCATTGTATCAACCCAGATATAGAACTCAGCTTCCTATTTCAAGTTTGCCTGAAGCAATCCATAGTCATGAAAAAATAAGCATGGACAATGTAGCCCTAATAGAGCTAAACGCTGCAAGGATAACAAAAATGGGGAAAATGTGCTAACACAATGGTGGAAAGTAATGAAAATAATGTATTGATTTAATATTCATAGCTTGATCGTTTAGTAATTTTTGTCTACCAAAGTCTCTTTCCAAAAGATTTGTATCTGCGGCATATCAAAATTCCCCCTTTTTGTCCTTATTGGGGCCTGTCGTACTCGTCTGGGTCGTTTTCTCTTCAGCCTCCGTAATTTCATTTAGAATAATATAAAGTAATTCATCTCTCTCAAGTTTCTGCCTAACCTGCCGACATAAAATCAAATCTACTTAGAGACACAGTTACACTTTCCATTTAAGAACAGTTGGAATTCTAAGAAACAATACCTTCGCTATTTTTAAAGTGCAACCTGCAATTGCTTACTCATGAAGAGTTTTTGATTTCTATGTTGTATTTCCAAAGTTTTTTTCAAAGATTACATTGGCCTATTACTATCAAAAATAATTAATAGGATTTTAACATATGCGTTAAACATACAGACATGCACACAGATGTGTACATATATGTGTATATATGTAAATGTGCATATATTTTTGTATATGTGTGTGTATATTTCTGTGTCATAGACAAACAATATTTGTTTTCCTATGCAAGTATTTAAGTGAATAATGGCAACTTCATTTTCTTTCTTAATTTTATGGTTCAATCGCATTGGTTCTGGGACTCCTATCCTCTCTGCCTCTCTCCTTCCAATTTCCTGGCACTTGACTGATTTTCCCCATATTATTACAATAGGATAATCCTTCATAAGGAGTCATTATTCCATAAGCCTAATATTTAAGTGTGCCCTGACATGGCTGATACAGATAATGTTAGATAGTCCAACATCCCATTGCACTGTGTCTTCACATCTGGACATGGTAGTCTCTCCTATGCCATGACTATATATTCACTTAAATGAGAAGCCATGAAACAAAGTCAACAACAGATATGAAATTAAAACAACAACAACAAAATTAGAGTACCATGGAATAAAAAAAAAGTGTGGCACCAAATAACAAATGCATGGGCAATGAAAATAAAATAAAGTCTCTTGTGTAAAATGATGCCACCATGCAATCCAGGGGCTAGCAATGACTTCACCAAGAGAAAAGAAACCATTTGGGAAAAGATGAAAATAAAATAAAAAATGTCAATACACATGGATGCAGCCAAAACAGTATGGAAAGGGTTAATAAAATTACAATTTGCATGATGGTTTTCTTATATTAGAAAGAAAATATGATACTTGTCCTTTTGGGATTGACTTATTTCACTGAGCGTAATGGTTTCTAGTTGGGAACCATCTAGTAGCAAATGGTATAATTTCATTATTTTTCATGGATGAATAATATTCCGTGGAGTAGATGTACCATGGTTTGTTCATTTCTGTAGCCTATTTCTTCACAGGGTTATGGTTTTTATTTTACCATCCCTGGGTTTCTGAAGTTCTTTGTAAATCCTGGATATTATTAGTCCCCTATCACCCTTAACATATTATTATTATTATTATCATTATTTTATGATACATTTCTATAGGCCCTGGGATTTCCCTTATCCCCTCCTCAGTCCCCCCCCCACACACACACTGGGTTCCCCTTTATCGCTACTATAGTATAGTTCTTCATATGTCCATCATTGCAGGCATGGACAATGGCAGAGAGTCCAGCAGCCTATTGCCAAGATATAGTAAGCAGTTTCAATGGGAAACCATCTTTAGTCTGGAGGTAGAAATGCATATTGCATTGTATACTCACACCTGAATATGATAGTCTCATTTATATAGTTACTATACATCCCCTTAAATTAAAAAAAAAATCCCAATAGGAAAAAAAAAAGAAATGAACAACACCATGGATTTAAATAACATTCTACTGAATGATAAATATGAAATGAAATGAAAAAGAAAATAAACCTTCTTGAAGAAAATGATGCTACTGTATGATCTATGAACTGGAAGCACAGCTGGGTCAAGCTAAAAAAAAAAATTCAAGAATTGAAAGGCACCATTAAAAAGCCAAATACAAGAATTATGGGAGTCCCAGAAAGGAGCAGAAAGAGAAACTGAGATTAAAGGTGTATGCAATGAACTAATAAGGGAAGATTTCCCTAATCTAGAGAAAGAATTGGGAAACAACTTCCAGGAGGGGCACAGAGTTCCCAACAGGATTAACCAAAAGTGATGTTCAACAAGACACATGATAATCAAGCTCTCTTCAATCGAACATAAAAAAAAAAAGATCCTTAGATGTGCACATGAAAAAAATCAATTGGCCTATAAAGGAATGACAATTAAACTCACAGAAAACCTCTCACAGGAAACTCTACAGGCCAAAAGGGAATGAAGTGACATATACCAGATTCCAAAAGCAAAAAAAATGTCAGCTCAGGATAATGTACCCAACAAAGCTTTCCTTTGTCTTTGAAAACGAAATAAAATTCTTCCACAGTAAAGAAACATTAAAAGAATTTGCCTCTTCCAAACCTACCCTACCAATGATGCTTAAAGATGTTCTCTTGACAGAGAAAAGGAATAGCACACACCAAATCCCCTATCACTTTTGTAGTGTGCAAAGATTTTCTCCCATTCTGTTGGTTGCTTCTTCACTTTGTTAATCGTTTCTTTGGCTGTATAGAAGCTTTTTAGTTTGATGTAGTATTGTACTTCCAAAGTTTTTTTTTCCAAAGGTTATATTGGCCTGTCACTATCAAAAATAATAAATGGAATTTTAACATACATGCATCATATACATAATTGTATATTTATATAATAAATTTAAAATTTATATGTATATAAATATCAGTAAAAATCAAAGATTTAAAAGCCAAGCAAAATATCTTAAAATCAAAGTTGAAAAATTTTTGTACACGTAGTTGAAACACCATCAAAATATAGATTGAGGGGCTGGCACTGGGGAGTGTTGCAGTTACTACTTGCAGTGCTGGCTTCCCATTTCAGAGTGAGGGTTGTAATTCTGGCTACAGCTGTGGTGATCCAGCTTCCTGACAAGTGCCTAGGAAGGCGGTGGAAGATGGCATAAAGGCCTTGTTTCCTGTCACCTATATGAAAATGGAGAGCCTGGATCCTGCCTTCAGCCTGATCTAAAACCAAGTCATTGAAATGTCATCAAGATAATCAGACACACACTAAATCTAAATGTTTTTTCTTGAAACACACCTGTTAGTGAATAAGAATGATAATCACTCAGACTTTGAGCACCTGTTTTTTTATAAGCTTTGTAAAAGTTTTCCTTCTTTCTGCTTCATATTTTTGCCACCATAAATTGTCAAACATCATAGCAGATTCCACTTCAGATTTTACTGAATTGTTTTCTTCAGTGTTAAAAGTTGCGTTTGTAAATGTCCTCAAAAAAAAAATCAACTCTCCAGTCACTTCAACTTAGCATTGACTTCACAAATAACTGAGTGATTTAAGTAACATCTGTTCAAATCTTCAAAAAAAAAAAAAAACTTCATTTTTTGTTTTGTTTTGCTATTCACTATCGATGTGGTCTGCATGTCCTAAACACTTGCAGTGATTAATTTCACCAAAATGAAAATACCTTTAAGTTATTTTATCAGGATATGTTTCTTTGGCTGCTATAATTCACATGATTCCATGATACCAGCATCAGAAAATAATTATTTTTTCCTGCTGAGCTAACAGATGAACCACTTAAAAATTTACTTTAGCTCCACTTTCATTTTAGTGAAGAAATTCTGCTGTAACGAAGTATTCTGCTCTAAAATGTCCTTGTTTTTCTGGCCATTGATTTCCTGTGAGCTCTGCACGCTCTGAGTGTGTGCTACGATAATGTCAATAGACATTCTTTTTAGTACTGTTATTGCAAGATAAACACACAGTTTTGGCACCCAATTTGTAAAAGTTAAATAATATCCAGTGAACCTATCAACACTCAAAGCTACATTCTGAGAATATGTTCTTCATCTTTATAGTAGCAAGACCTGGGTGTGCATACACCTATTCTGTTAGCAACACTAAACAGCCAACATGAGTCCATTCATGCCATTCATACAATTCTGCATTTTTGCATTCCAGAAATATCTTTCTGTTTCAGTCAGAATTCCTAGACCAAAAAAAAAAAAAAAATGAGAGTTCAGTCCATTTAGGTGGAAAGAACTTTATTACCAAGTACTAAGTGGATTTACAAACTGGTAAACAGAGCCAAAAAGCAGACTATGACTGAGTGTGCAAGAAAAAGTAAGTATGTCCTTCCAGAACGATCCCCTCATCCCTCGTCCCCCAACACCACTGCAAGCATGTTCCTATCTCCATTATGGTCAGAGGCTGCAAGATGAGGAAGCCGAGGAGACAACTAACAAATCTGAAGAAAATCGCTAAATTGGAAAGCCACTAACCACATCATGAAGTCGCTGCTGCATCCACTGGCTCATCAGACACAGCCCTGTGTCCCTTCAGAAGTTGCTCAGTTCCAATGTCAATCTCACTCAAAAGCATCTGATTGACAGAACCCACATCTTATCTAGAACTCTAACAGAAACATTATAAGGAGTATGAAAAATGCCAGCATTCATCTTCCCTACCCAACTTATTAGCAGAGACAGATGTTGCTTTCTCAGAAGACCATTCTGCAATTGCACATCTTCTCTTTCATGAATTTCAAAATGTTCTTTCTTAAGTATATGGAGAACTAAATCACACTAAGTGATAAACACGTGAGAGGTAAATTCGTTTTTTTGTTTTTTGTTTTTCCATTTATTTGATTTCATTTTATGACACAGTTTCCTAGGCTCTGAGAGGTTTATTAATCTTGCTTCCCCTGCAAACAGCCTAAAGAGGAAAGTTTGCAAAAAGACTCCTGGAAATCAAGAATTAATTGTACACTCATCGAGACAGCTAAATTAACAAATGTTGCTCATCCAAGGAAAAGTCACTTTTTCTCAGCTATATCAAGTAAGATTAGACAAATTTTTACAGTCTCTTTTTCAGATAAAGTTCTTTGTAATGAGAAAAAGTGGCAGCTATAAGATAGCTATAGATAGATAGATAGATAGATAATAGGTATAAAATAAAGGACTAAACAATGCTATGAAAAACATATTACCAATGATTTCCGCTTTCACACCTCTTCCCAGGATTCCCTGAAATCCTCTACATAAAAAGCATTAAGCAAAAAAATACATATATTTATTTAGTACTAGATGCATTACCAAGGGTTTGCTATATTTATGATATATTTAGATGACTAATGATCAGTACAGATATGTATTGATATACATATATTATTAATAACATATTAGGCATTATAGTAAGTATAAGTAATATAATATAGATATATAGCAGATCCATAAGTAAATAGTTATTAAATCACTATCGATATTGGAAAACATGCTTAAGGAACAGGGTTTTGCTTTCTTTCTTGCTTGCTTGCTGTTTGTGAAGTATTTAACCTTATAGAATGCTACTCCTGTGCTTGTGAAGTTAGCTATAACTATGCCATTGTAAAAACAAAAAGAAAAAAAGGAAGAGGATGGATTGCAGGAATGACCATTATAATGCTAAATCTATGAAATACCTAAAATGTGTTCACCCTAGTAAGTAAAATAACTTTAAAAAACAATCTGTATCGAATTAGGTTACATACATCAAATTACCAACTATTTGCAACACTGTTTGATCTTCTATAAGGAAGAAAAGAAACATCACCAGATCTGGCCATCGTAAAGGCAACAATTTTTACTACTTCTTCTGATCAATAACTGGTGATGTGCTACATTGGCATCCTGCAAATTTCCTGTTTCCCACATGCTTTTCATCATTTTAAAATCCATTGAGGAGTCTTACCTGAGTCTTTGGAGTTTTCTACAAAGTGGTTTTCTAATTCAATTATTTCATATACATGCGTTAATGGGTATACTTTTGCAAAGGAAAACTCCCTTAGCCACTTGTTGAAACCCTAATATGCAATCTATTTGTAAATGGAGCCTTCAGAAGGTAATTAGGGTTCCGTGAGTTCATCTGAGTGGAAAGCTTCATGACACATGATAAGTGGCTTTGTAACAATCACCAGAGAACTTGGGTCTCTTTCTGTCATTCTCTTTGAACAGAGAGGAGGTGATGTGAGTAAACACAGAGCAGGTTGTTATCTAGAAATCCTCACCAGAAATGAATGACACTGTCTGCCATCCTGATCTTAGATCTCCGGCCTCCAGGCAGTGAGAAATAAGTGGATGTGATTTATAACACAGAGACTAGATATTCGGTTATAACAGAACACGTGGTCCAATATGTCAACTAAAGATGAATTCCCATTTAAATAAGTTACATATGCACTTAATTCTTTTATAAAAGTGATTTTAATTTCTTTTTCCTCCTACCAATATGTTCCATCTCCCTTCTTGGGGATAAGGGGTTACAGTGTCGTGGTTAAGTTGTTGCTGGAGACACTGAACCTGTGATCAGAGTGATTGATTGAGAAGTCACTTTCCATCCAGTTTCCTGCCAATTACTTCCTAGGTGGGGGCAGCACATGATGACCCAACACATAAGTCCCTGCCACCAATGCGGATGACTTGGATAGAGTTTCAGGCTCCAGGGTTTGGCATGGGCTGGCTCACTCCAGACTCAGCCCAGTCTGTTGTGGGCATTTGAGCAGTGAACCAATGACAAAACAAACAACAAAATCTGTCTGCTTTTCAAGCAGATGAAAATCAATAAACATAAACATATAAAATAAAGATGTGTTTATTTTTTACTGGAAAATCTAATTTGCAGAGAGAAGAAAGACAGGAGAAGGATCTTCTATCCACTGATTCATTCTCGAAGCAGCTAGAATGGTCAGAGTTGAGCCGATCCAAAGTCAGGAACCAGGAGCTTCTTCCAGTCTCCCAGGCAGGTGCAGGGTCTCAAGGTTTTAGGCCATCCTCTACTGCTTCCTCAGGTCACAGCAGGGACCTGGATTGGAAGTGGAGCAGCCAGGACATGAAACATGTCCATTTAGGATTCTGGTGCTTGCAAGTCTAGGATTTAGCCAGTGAGCCATCATGCAAGGCCCCAAAATAATAATTTTTACAAAGAATTTTTGTGGTAATGGCAGACAATGGAAAAAAACAGCTGCGTGTGTGTCCTTCATTGCCTCTTTCTCATCTCTATCTATAATGTGTACCTAAGTAAATGAAATATATACTCAGTGCTTCACAATTACAGGACTTTTTGCACACCTGTTTTTATATGTAACTCTTTCCATACCAGCCAATGACTATCTGAGAGCAATCATATCACTCTTCTCTAATACCCACCTAGCCTCCAGGTACACCTTCACTGTCCTGAAAGAAAAGCTATTAGAGAGTCAAATTACACTTCCAGGATTGTTTAGCTTGTTAATTCTTACTTGTCAGGAAATTTTTGAGCACCCCTGACCTCTATTTATTAGGTACCATAGCATCTTCTCAGCTATAACAAACTGAAATGTCTTCAAGACATTGCTAAATACTGCCTGGAGAGCAAAACAGCTCCCAGTTGAGAGTCAAAGAATTGCTTGAGTTCTATTCTAAGCATTGATTTGTTCCCTTAATAAGATACACTACAGATGACTCCAAATCAAAACTTAGAGATAATCCTCATTATATTTTAAGGTTCCCTAGCACCCTACTATGCAGTACCATATGAAAATTTGCCTAAATATTCCCTGTTGCTAGACAGAGAGTTATTTTGTGCCTATGTCATTTCATGCACAATGAGATACATTCTAAGGAGAGATTCCCGGAAATAGAAGTTTTGATTAAAAGGATAAGCACCTGTTTAATGTTGCTTTGCATTGTGAAACTCCCCTTCATGGTGTTTGTACCATTTTTCATTTCCTCTGGCAATGTATGAGAGGGTGTGTTTCATAACAGCTTTTCCAATACAGCTTATTTCATCATAATAGTGAAGAACGGGGCGGAGTGCATGTAATCATTTTGTAGATTTAGCATGCGAAAGTAATATTTCCACATAATCATTGCACTTTTCTTCTGAAGTGAAATAAAAAATATATTTGTATATATTTGTGGACTTATAAAACCACTTCTCCTTCCATGTTAAAATTTCTTGCCTGCTTTTTTTTTTTTTTCTAACAAGCATCTTGGGCTTTTTAATACTTAATTTTGAGAACATTCTATATTTTAGGAACACTCTCTTTCTGACAAAAAGAATAATTGTCTAAATTTTCATTAATTTTACATTGCTCATAGTGATAGGTATCACGTATTTTCTTACTGCTTCTTACATTAGGATGTTTCCTTTATCACTTCTGAGCTTTGAGTCATAATGATAAAAGGTTTTCTGCATTCAGAAATTATAAAGAATGTACTTTTACATTGCGGTTATATGGCCTTACATTGTATATGCTTTCTCTGAAATCCATTTGTAACTTATGTAGTTATGGATATAATGTATAAAATGTGAACCGTTTGTTAAAATGTTTAGTTTTCCCTTATGAAATGTCACCTTTATCAAAAATACTATTGGCTTATTCTTTTGTACTTTATTTTGTAAAATCTACCAATGGATCTAAATTTTCTTGTCCTATGCTACATTTTTTTTTCACTTTCTTATTTTTTATGATTTATTTATTTATTGGTTTCAAAAGCAGGGTAATAAGGATATACAGAAAGAAATCTTCCATCCACAGGTTCATTTCCTAAATGCCTGCAATATCGAAAACTAAGCCAGGCATAAGCTCTGGGCTTGTCATGTAGATGTTAGGGACACACGTACTTGGGCCAGCATAGGTTACCTTCCCAGGTACATCAGCTGGAAGATGAATTTGAAGTGAAGGAACGAGGATTAAAACTAGCACTATTATGCGGAATATATGAATTCTGTTTATCCTCTAAGCCAGAACACTTGCCCAATGATATAATATTCTTGATAAAATACTCATTTTTTTAACAGGTTTTATTTCTTTTACTTGAAAGTGTGTAAGAGAGTAAGATAGGGAGACATAATATTCTCTATTGCTATATACCAAATTATTCTGAGTATCGATAAATGCACAAAGGCTTCACTGATAATACCAATATGCTTGATTTATGTAGTGAAAAGCATATTTTCCAAATATTCTCACTGTTTTTTTCAAATTCATAAGAATGTTAAATAGTTTGCATTAATGAGATGACTGGAAAAAGAACTCAATAACTCTGAACTGACAAAAGACTTTACTTAGAAAATGGAAATGCAAATCCTAGGTTAATGGATAAATTATGAAAAACACATATCTCACAGAGTATCTCTAAAAATCATTAATGAGGAAGGATGTACCCAATTAATCAAATGGAACAAAAGAGAAAGAAAAACAAAAGAGAGAAAAATAAGACATAGGGATGTGAAAAAAAAAAGGAAAAATTCTCACCATCATTTGCTTATTAGAGAGACATGAATTGAAACCCGAGTGTCATGCAACTACACATAAGTTAGAATATATACGATCAAAGAAAGTCAAAGGAACTTAACTCAGACCGGGGAGATACCGTACTGCCGCAACATGCTCCAAAGTTCAGCTAGAATCACTTGGTGAGCAGTACTGACAAGGACCACAGAGAGTCTTCAGGGCTTGAGGCAGTCACTCTTCTAAATGCTCCACCTTAGTCCAAACACATCTCAATCTTGGTCTCAGCTCCTCAGTATCTTTGATGATTTCCTGTCATTTATACTTTTCATATTACTTTGAACCCCTGGAATTTTATGCATACATCTCTTTCTCTTTCTCTCTTTCTCATTTACTTCTGTGTTTCTCAAGACAGAGTTGAGCATGTCTTAAATTCCCCATCTCCTTCAGAATGCCTATCATATTTGCAATTTAGTATTTATTGTGAAATTATATTATTAATATCCCTTTAGCCACTGTCCCATAAAACTCCCAGACAGTAAAGATCACAACTAATTTTCTTTCCTCCCATATCCCTAAAACTTGGTGCAACTCTGTTAAATTGCAGGTATCATTTTATCTGGTTGAATCATTGTATGGGTAAATAAATTAAAATATTTGATACACAATTAAATAATATGTAAGTGGATGAGATGTCAAAAACATGAAGATCCACAATATGAAAAGCAGAGTATTTAAGGACTTCTAACTAAAAACATATAGGTTTTTATGATGGACGTTGACCTCAAACCTTGAATGGGATGACACTTTCAGAACCCAACAAAAAAATGTTAATTACCGATAAATTCTAAGACGATTTAAATATTTTTTAAAATGTACTCAAATTTCAAATTATGTATTGAATCATGGCATAATTTCTAGAATTATGGAATTACACGATTACACTTTGAAGAGATTCAAGCACCTTTTCTCAATGCTGTTGACATATTTTACAGAGGTGGAAGCTGAGTTTTCAATAGTCGTCTATTGAGGCTGATCTTCTTCCCTTTGCTAAAAATCCATTTTATATTTTGTCAGTGTGTTTCTAATTTCCTTATTGTTCAATGGCTCATTGTTTTAAAACTTGGAAACTTGCAGCGACCAAATCTGATCTCACAAGTTACAAATCTCACAATTATTATTTTATGTTCTCTTATGTTTAAAGATTAAGTAGCAAATATTTTAATATCATATATTAAAACAAATTATTGATTAACAGATTTCATATATTCAGAATACTTTGGGATTGCAACTTTCTAAAGGAAGATCTTCTTGACACAGATTCCTGATATGTAACCTCCAATATTCTCAGTCTGAGGGAAGTATTTCTGTGGCAGCTCCTAAGCACACATGCATGTGTATGTCAGCCTGTTTCAGTCCTTAGCAGCTCAGCTAAAAAAAAAACACTCAGAGGCTTTTTAAATCTTTACAAACTCAGAAGCCAATCTTACAAAATGTACCTAACATGATCTATAATAAGAAAAATACTTTATGTTGATAATATAGAATAATAGAATAAATGGATTGCCTAAGACTTTAAGGCTTTTCTGTGGAAGCAAGCAATTATATGCACATGCAAAATTTAGCGTAAACTGGATTGGATGAACCAATAAAATAATCGAAACTTTGAAATGTCTAAGTCCTGTGTTATTCAGATTTAGAGAGCACCCTTCCTGACATTTCTTTCCACTGCTTCACAAATGCCATCATCTTTATGACTGTAGCCTTTTTACTTTTCCTTACTGCTATTGCCTTCCTGCAGACTTTATAGCAGCTTTGACAGTCCCCCTCTTGATTCATTTAATCCCCCCTCCTTTGCTTGGCTGTCTTTTTCCTCCATCTATTTTAAGTTACAGAAAAAGACAAGAAAATCACAGCCTAAAGGCTTTCAGAATTTAACGTTTTCACTCTATGGAATATATGAATCACCCACTTGCACATTCTAGGGTTTAGTTATTTGTTTCCTTTTCCAGAAGAGATTGTTTTTACAGATTGCAAAAACATGGATTTATTTATTGACTGTTTTTTTGACACTCTCTCCCCATCTCAAATTTTTCTTCCTCTTGGGTCATACTCAAGCATGCTCACAATATGTGGCCAGCAAGATAAAACATACCATGAATAATGTGATGCAAAGTTCTCAGTGGGAAAAAAAAATCTTTAAACTACTGCAGTTGTAGGAACACTTTCTTGGTTTATAGCACCAATAGTTTGCACTCACTAGCAGGAGTTGCAAACCCCACTCCAGGCATGGCTCTGAAAACAGCAACGCTGGCAGGGACACATTTCCATCTAGGTGCCAGCCAGGCCCTGGAGCTTATGACTTCATGGAGGTTAGCTCAATTGGTTAATCCTCCCCCTGCAAGGACCAGGATCCCATATGGGTGCTGGTTCACATCAGGTCTGAAATATTTCTCCATCAAGCTCCCTGAGAAAACAGTAAAGGATGGTCCAAAACCTTGGGGACAGGATCCAAGTGCGAGACCTTGAAGAAGTTCCTTGCCCCTGGGTTCAGATTGACTCAGCTCTGACCGTTGCAGCCATTTGGAGAGTGAACCAGCGGATGGAAGCGTTTTCTCCTATCTTGCTATGTCTCTGTAAATTTGCCTTTCTAATAAAAATAAATCTTTAAAAAAACTGCTTATTGTCATTACAAACAACTAGATAAGCCTGAGTAAAACAAGATCATAACTTTTTCACTAATTCTTACGTCCTTCCATACACAATAATGAATAATCTGCACCACAGAGAAAGGTTCCAATGATCAAGGAACAGTGTAGATTACAAATCTCAGAAAGAGCAAGACGCAAACCTGATCAGTAGAGTCAACATCTGAAGCAAAGAATAAAACAGAATCAAACCATGAAAATAGTTCTGAGCAACCGGTGGATCCACATACACATGTACATGAGCAGTATCAGATTGGAATCTGAGCATGAAAATTAACACACACACACACACACACACACACACACACACACACACACACACACACACACACACACACAAATACCCCTTAGTTATGCCAGGAAAGGGAGATTTCCAAAGAAATCAGCTCCTTGAAGGCCCAAGAGTTTGGCAGAAGTTAAATTTAAAGCAGAAAGAGGAATGAAGATTAAAAGCCATGAATCTACGGTCATGAGCTTCATTGATTTGTCTTCCCGATTACTACTATTAATGTTGCTACTGCTGCGTCTTCAGATTTCATTACAATGGTCCAGATGCTGTCAGCGGAAGCTGTTTTTACAAGTACTAGTGACTACTGCTTCAGATAGGCTCTCCTTTAATCCACCCAAGCTCAGTCATGGCTGCACATTGATAGGACACATCCCTGCCAGTATCATCTTGCTCATCTCTCTCTCTCACAGAATGGTTTTCTCCAAGGACCAAAATTTCAATTCACATGAGTATAAATACACTAAAGAGTAAGATTCCCAATTAAAGTCTTCTACTTAGACGTCTAAGCTGCAAAGAAGAGATAAAATTGAAAAATTCTAAGAACTAGTAGAAAACCAAGACTGGAAGGTTAAACATCAGTTAATGTCATTATACTGACATTAATCTATTTTGAATTCTGTGTCTTAATTGTTTATTTTTTCCCCTGAATTTCTCTTTCATGTAAATAATCTAAGGTAATCTTTTCCTACTCACAGTTAATATTTATAATTTCCACCATTCTGATTGCTAATGGTTGTGGATTGCTTTAAAATATCACAAAAACTCTACTCAGCCTCTCAGATAGGGTTTAAGTAATACAAAACTGGGCAAAATATCACAAGTATTTTTGGATTGTTAGCGTAACTGATGGGAATTAACTTGAATGTCAGAAGGGAAAGGCAAAATAAGGATATGGAATCAAAATGACACCAATAACTTACAAAATGTAAGCTTATAGTCTACAATTTCTAGGTTTAAAAATGCCTTGAATCTGTAAAGATTTTAGAAGATTTGAAGATAGTTTTATTTATACATTATTCTTAGATCACATAAAAAATATTATGGTATGTCTACATTATAATTCACATATAGATTTTGGTAAAAGTAGTCACTTACATGAATAATTATACAAACTGAGCCAATCATTATTGGTAGTCTTGGTATTCAGTCTTGGTTTAGCCTAAACCACTGGCACAGATGTTCTTCCCTGCAAAATGATTCTCCTCTCATTCATTCCAGAATTAAGCATCATCTACAGTTTGGTAACAACAACACAAGATGCATTTTTTTTCACTTGGACTTCTAGAAGAACAAAATTCATAATGAGTAAATATCAATCTTTTTCTTTTGCCTCTAAACATATCATTATTCCCATTTATTTAGACCATAATTAACTCAAATTCTATGATATCTTTGATATAATAGAAACAGTGTGTTTCCTATCCTTTTTCCCCTACACACAAAAACTACATGTGCTTGTGTCTGAAGGAGAGAGCGTAGATTTCCCTCTTCTACCTTGAGCATTCTGGCTTTGAGATAATGAGACTATTAGAGTACACACATGCATTCATCTTTGAGACTGTGTCAATTAGGGCAGTTAAGCACCTCCTTACACATGGCCATACCAGGTGCATTCTTGGACTCACTTCTTTGGTGTTTTGGCTTCCTTATATCTGCCGCATGTGCCAGATGTTTTTTAAATTGCTCTCTCACTCAATGGATTCAAAATCAGTAGGAGATGCTGGTAAAGGGAGAGCTGTTGTTTCTTAATTTTGTTTCCTTCCTTCAAAATCTGCCGCATCTGTGCGCTGACAAAACTATCTCAGTCCCTCCCTCTGTGGCAAATTTTTATTCAGGGTTCTAAAGTTTCAATAGTTCAAAAAATTTACCCTGAAAGCTATTGTATTTCTTGATAACCCATAACCCCAGGCAGATGCTAACACTCTCAAAACAAAAGGGAACAAAGAACAAGTGTTATTGTGGCTTTATAAGTGTTTCTTTGATGCCATACTGCAGGTGCATATCTAAGCTTGTGGAGTTCCAAGACGAATTTCCTGCTCAATTCCTGCCTGCGGTTTTCTATAAGCTCTCCCTTTCTCTGCCTGAAAACTTATGAACTTTAAGGGTTATTACTGAGTAGATTCAGTAGCTCACCGAAACCTACAGTGTAAGCAAATCCCACCAGCTATTTGTTGAAGCACTCATTGTTATACAAATAAATTGAGAGATTATACAACATAGCGGAAACAGTACTTCAGAAAAATACTTGAACTTGGTTTTCAGCTTTCCTACTAACCAGCTGGATCCTTTCTCTTCATCAAGAGAGGGAGAGAGTGAGAGAGAGAGATGATCACTGTGATAATCCAGCACTCTATCCTTAGAAACATTTTATTTACCTAATGGATCTTCATTGCTTGCTCCTCTGTAACAGGCTTTGTGTGGGCTTCTAGAGATGTAAATGCATAGAAGATACAATAACCACCTTCTAAGCACATGGTTTAGCTGTCTGTGAAACCCACATGAAGCAATAAATGAGCATTAGTCATAATGAGAAGTATAATAATCAAGACTCCTTGTGAAGTGTGATACCACAGGTATAATTCCCAATTTGAGTTGCGAGGACACAGAAAATAATAAACACAAGATTTGACTATTTTTCATTTCTCATCTGTTCAAAAAATGATATCATATAGTTTATGCTAGTGTCAATTGCCCTAAATAGTTCTTGAGAACTTATTGTAATAATGTTAAGTTTTATAATAAGTATTGATCACATTATCACCTTTAATGTTAAAATGACAATGAAGTAGCTAATTCTGTTCACTACTTAACTATGCTGAAATGAATGCTGCTCTCAGCAGTGCAGCATGGCAAATGGTCCTCCTCCTGTGAAGAAATAGCCGCCATGGTGATGGCTTTTCACCAGTTGATCATGCAGGATTCGGGCTTCCACCATGTTGTTATGCTTCTACCTTCATTTTCAGACATCCACCTTCCTGCCATGAATAGAGAGAACCCTGTCCGTTCTCTGAGCAATACCCCCTCACCCATTCCATTTCAGCCTGAATGACTTAATTATGTTTGAATACCTATACTACGTCATTCAGTTTTGTCTTTACATGTGTTACACCGATAACCTTAAAATGATTTTCTATTCTTTCCTCCTAGAAACTTTATGTTTCACTTTGTTGTCAATTATTTTGCAAAGAATGTTCTCTAATGTGTGTATTGTCCAGGAATTCTAGAAATTTGTTCTCTTTGTATGATGCTGAGACCTGGATTGGCAGTCAAGCCAACAAACATGCAATACCCCTACTCAAATATACTTTGTTCATTCAGTTGAATATGTCAACTATTAAACTCATAGTTACTGTTTTCATTCCTTTCATGGCTCTCATGGTGGACAGTCTCATTACTTTTCTCCCACATATATGGGTTTAAGTCCCTCTCCCTTTAGATTGGACTGTTAACAATCTGACAGCACTTTCTGAAGTGTGGATGACATTTCTGTCTTCTTCCCTTTCCCATGTCTTTGCTATCATTACAGTTTCAGGTCCTTGTTATGGCTTTCCATAGTCAATGCTGTAGTTCCATAACTTTCAGCCACTTCCTTGTTCCATATATTTTACTTCTGCTTCCAGCAGTTACATTTCTTTTATTTTTTTGCATCAGAATATCTTAAATAATGATTTACAGAGGCAAAACATTAGATATATTACTTTACAATTGACAATTATGAGAATGATTTATTAAATAACCCAAATTATCTGTATGCCTATAAGACCTATTTATTATAAAAATATCAACAGAAATGATTACCATAAGTGAGGTTAAAATGCTCTTTCAGCAATCCAAAGATTTGGCCCATCACAATGGCTCAATAACTAAATCTTTTTTGCTTGTTTGTTTTTTAATTTTACTTTTTTTGTTATTAACATTTTATGATACAATTCCATAAGCCCTGGGATTTCCCTTATCCCCTCCCCAATTCCATCTCCCTCACTGAGCTCCCTTTTATCATTATTATAGTATAGTTCTTCATGTACAGTCCATCATTGTGGGCATGGACCATAGCAGAGTCCAGCATCCTATTGTCAAGATAGAGTAAACAATTTCATTGGGAGTCCATCTTTGTCTGGAAGTAGAGATGCATTCTGCATTGTATCCTCACATCTGGATATGATAGTCTCCAGTACACAGTTACTATACATTTTCTTAAATGAAAAGCCACAATACAAAATCAAGAACAGGAAGAAAAATAGAAATTTACAATGTCATGAAGTTAAATAAAATGCTACTGAACGACTAATGTGTTGCTGAAGAAATGAAAATCCAGAACCTTCTTGAAGAAAATTATGCTACTCTATGATCTATGAGTCATTGAAGAATTTAATGAGAATAAAGTGTTTTGAAGAGGTGAAAGTAAATCTTAATATTTAAAGTGCCAGTATCCCACATGGGCACTGGTTGGTGCTTCAACTGTTCTGCATCCCATCCAGCTCCATGCTTGTGGCCTGGCAAAGCAATTGACAATGGCCCAATGCCTTGCAACCCTGCACCAGTGTGGGAGATCCAGAGGAGGCTCCTGGCTGCTGACTTTCACAATGACTCAGCTCCAGCTGTTTCAGACATTTGGGGAGTTAGCTAGCAGATGAAAGATCTTTCTCTGTAAATCTAATCTACCTTTCCTAATATATATATATATATATATATATATAATGAGATCATAGGGATGTTATGAAAACAATTATATGTGCCAGTTTGTTTCATATGAACATACATATTTACGTATGTACCTATATAGTATATGTACATGCACACACAGAGTGAGATAGAAAACAAAAGAAAGGAAGACCAACTAATACATATTGCAATAAGAAAACTACCCTGTATCTAACCCTTTCCTTTAAACAATAAGAAATGTCTTATGGAAATTGATTTTATAAGCCTACCTAAAGTCATATTTAGTAAAATAAATACAATGAAAATGAATGATAAAAGGGGTACAATGGGAAAGAGAAAAAGGTGGGACTCTTGTCAATCTGTCTAAAATGCAATTTTACTTTTACCAACAATCCTCTTCCCAGTGAATCTTAATTCAAAACTGTGGAAATTTTTAGGGCATACAGAGCAATAAATTAAATAGAACTTACTTTTAACATGGGCCACAATTAAATCTCAGTTGGTTAAACTGACTCTTCCATGCTGGTAATCCCATACTTGAGTGGCAGCTGGAGTCCCAGGCACACCATTGTACTCCAGGTTACTGGTAATGTAACCAGAGGGTAGTGAAAGATGACCCAAGTATTTGGAGCCTTGCCACCCAAGTGAAAGATCAAGATGCAGCTTGGTCTTCCACATGCTTCTGCATTCGTCCTGACACAGAAATGGCTATGATGAACACATGGGAAGAGAACTAGCAACTAGAAGATCTCTGTCCCATCTCTGCTATTCTGCCTTTCAAAGAAACAAATATCTTTAAAACAAATTAATATTCACACTTTCTGGTGATACAAAGTTTCAACTAATGACAGGATGCCAAATATGACAAGAGAAGATATGGAAAAATTCTACCAAATAAAATATAAACTTTTGAATGTAAAATAAACACATACATATGCAAAAAATACATGTATCTACGTAAAAGAGCAACTAACAAAGTCGAAATGTAATCAATATCACTGATATACAAACAGTTGTCATTAATCAGCAAGAATGCTCTAGAAGAAAAATGAGTAAAGAGTCCAAACAGGAAATTCACAGATTAGTAATTATAAGTCACTTATACTTACACAGAAATGTTCACTCTCAATAGCAATGAAATGCAAAATTAAAAAAAGATGCAATTTTCTCCTGTTAAATTGGCAAAGATCTAAAATAGATACTATTCATTTTCTGGCAAGATTTTTTGAGTGCACAAGCATTCACACACAACTGCTGAAGGTCAAAATTTGTGCAACTACCCAAAATAAAGCATCTCCTTTCATTTTAAAGGATTAAGAACATGATAAAGTCAGCCTACTACTTCTATTAAATTATATTCTACATAAATAATTAGACATTTTTCATATAAAAGAATTTGAAATGGGCCATTATTTAGAAAAGTAAACTATCGGAGACAATTTTAATCTTTGGCCAATGCAATTTTATTAATCTAGTATTTAATGATGTAGTAATTTTATGTCTTTTGATACAGGAGTATGTTCATAATATACTGATCACATGGAAGAGCAGCATGAAAAATAATAGATGACATATTGATTCATTCTTGAGAACATATATACATAAGGAAAGCTTTGAGAATATGTGCACAAAATATATTTTAATCCTTTAGCATAAACAGATCACTTGTATAAAACACTCTAATTTGGCATTTGAGTTCTAAATTTAGAAGGAATCAATAAAATAATCCAATTGGTTCTAACCTGCCGACCAGTTTAAGAATTCCCAGTACAAGTGTTCCTGTGTGTTTGGCTAAATATTGTAAATAAAAGGGCAATCACCACTCTGTTTTATACTGAAACCTCTCAAATTTTTCCAATGCTTTCAGCATCTTTTCTTGAGTTCTGTGGTCTGACACATTAGGAGAGCAGTTTCTTTCTATGTGGAAACTGTCAACTCTGAAAGAAACAACGGTTTCCTTCTGGGCCTGGTCTTCACAAGATATCAAACCCCAGGACGTCACCTTGGGTCATACTAGCTTTAGGACCTTCTCAACTCACACACGCCTTCAGCTTCCTCCTGAGGAAGGCACACACATTTAGAAAATAGGGACCAAGTCACAACAGGAAAATTGGTTAGACGAGAAAAGATTTCCAAAAAGGGAAGTACCTGTTTCAGCAAAAATGATAAACTCAGTCTTCATAGAGAAGATATTAAAGTTTTGATGACTGAAAAGGAGGAGAAACTAAAATTTGGAGTCAATGAAGTCAGAGAACATTTCCTTTTAGTGGCTAAATGTTTAGTTCAAGAGGAGAATTAAAATTTTCCTTTTTGTTCTTTCTTGAATTACTTTTCCTTTCCCTCTTCCTGCATTCTTTAATGTTTGGAAACTTTTCAAAAATATCAAATACAAAATTACTTTGTTGCTATTGTCCTGTTAACTGTTTATCTTTTAAATTTTCTTAAATGGAAAAAATACTTTCTTGGCATGTTGTCATGCTAAAAAGGTTGAGCTTCCACATGCAGCGCCAGCATCGTATATGGGTGCAAGTTCGAATCCCAGCTGCTCTGCTTCCAATCCACCTCCTTGCTAATAAGCCTGGCAAAGCTGCAGAAAAAGACCTGAGGTTTTGGACCGCTGCACCCAAAAATGGAGACTCCTAGAAAACAGCATGCTGCCAGCTTTGGACCAGCCCAGCTCTGGACCAGCCATTTGTACAGTGAAACCATGATATATCTCTTTCTCTGTCAATCCATCTCTTTCTGTCACTCTAACTTTCAAAATAATACTAACTTTAAAAATCTCAAAAAAAAACTGTGCCAATTTTCCTTATTCAATATTCAACATAAGTTTCAAATCCCTAGTTAGACTAGAGGCAACACAAAGCCAGGGAAGCCTCTGGTATGTGTCCTGCTTGTGCTATGCTTTTTGCCACATCCTATGCCTAAAATGTTGGTTTGGTTTACTATGCAATGCAATTTTTATCCCCTGCCGATGTATCCTTCTGAGATCATAGTAAAGTTCTTCCCCGCTCCATACATTAAGTTCTACATACTTTCCTGGTGTTAGGAGTAAACAATTTGTCAAATGTGCTTTTTTTTTTTTTTTTACTGAGGTTCATCTTCTTCCCAGTTTTAGATAGTGTGTTGTATAGCTTCTTCATAATACAGGTTTATCATTCCTAATCCAAAAATATTAACTACTTCAAAATCCAAAGGTTCCTGGCGCAGTGACATGGCACTGCAAGTAGGAAATCCCGCAGCTCAGTTCATGTTGCCAGTCACAGTTAAGATGCAGCTGTGCTGAAAATATTGCAGAAAATTAACTTCTACCCGCATGGATGGACTTCTATAAAACACAAATGAATTTTGTGCTTAGATTTGGGTCTTGGCATCAAGACAGCTTGATATGTATACAAAAATATTCCAAATTTCAAAAAAAATCTGAATCATCTCTACACCCAGACATTAGAGATGGAACATATGCAACCTATAGCCTCCTGTGGTCCTTGTGAAATTCCCAGTGGGAGGGTACAGGGATTATTCCCTTTCTGAAGCAGAGTTTTGGCTTTTAAGGCAAGAATTAGAAACCTGCTGGAAGCTACCAGGCACCCAAATAGTTGCTACTAGTCTGACACACATTCTTCTCTGACTCTTTTTTTTTATTCTGTAATTCTTTCTCTTTCTCCTAACACTATTTGAAACTCTACATAAGGGACCTCATGCTTTCAATTGTAAACTTGTTATTTCATATCTTGAGATCTACTTCAGGAAATCCCAAGACCCAAGTCCTTTTCCTTTCCTTTTTCACGATCATTGCAGCTGACTATGACAACAGAGAAGAAAATTAAAATGACCTACTTGGTTATGTGGTTCCTTGTCACAAGAGGTGTTAAAAATACAAAGCACATCTGCCTCTTAAGAAGAATCAACACATGCTGATTCTTCCAACTCGTCTCCATCACTCACAGTAGTCAGGAGGGACCAAGAACTGATGCAATTAGGTGCAGCTAGCTGACTCATGGTTCTCCAGCTGCAGACTCAGCCCAGGGCCTCATTTGACATCTATGTTACATTTTGGGGTAGGAAGAAGGAGGAACATAATGTCACCATGTTCTTAGAATTCTGCCAACAACTCATATTGACTGTTAGGAAACAGCTGAAAATCAAAAAAAAATTTTGAAGAAATGAAAATATACATCAATAGGACCATCTTTGGGATGGGCAGTTGGTGTTGCACACTAAGCTTCCTCTTGCAATACCACAATAGGACTATCTTTGGGGTGGGCAGTTGGTGTTGCACACTAAGCTGCCTCTTGCAATACCTACATTGTGTATCAGCATGTCAGCTGGAGTCCTGATATTCCCTGGTATTCCACTTCTGATGCAGTCTCCTTATAATGCACCCAGGGACATAGCAAAGGCTGGCTAGAGTGTTTGAACTCCTGCTATTCATATGAGAAACTCAAAGAGCACTCTCTCTCCCTCTATAAAGTCTTTCACTTCCTATCCCTATTTTCAGGTAGATAAAAATGAATAAATATTTTTTTAAATGATAGACTTTGGAGAATATGCAGAGTGAGTAAAAATATAGAACAAATATAATTTATTTTTAAAATTAGTACTCTTCTACTTATTCCCAGCACTGTCCAACTAAGTAGCCTGTCCTATCCTACCTTGGAATTCTTAAATAGATGCTTACTTACAATAAATATTTGCATAATCAGTAAGAAATGTTTTATTCTATAGCTTTCACAACAAAATAATTTATGAATATGAATACGCATATGTAGATTATCATTTGAAATACTGAATTAGAGAACATTTTAAGGTTCACCACATAAACAAAGTTAAAGGAACTTATCCAAAAACACCATGGCCTGAATCTATTACCTACCCCTACCTTAGGTTTAGTTACCTTAAATAAATTAAAGTTAAGTTGAGGTGCTCTTGGATAAGTAATTTTAAGAAGATAATCACCTGCATGAATGCAGTGTCGATGAGAAGCACATCACCACAGTTGCTTACTCTCATCTACTGACCATGGGACACGTGGGCAGCATTGATCTCCACTGCAAGCATTTGATATTAGCAGGCCTGCTGAGTCAGAAATGAGTTTAAATTCACTTCTAACTCACAGAAGGCTAAAGCTGAATTTAAACAGGTAGTTGGCAGGATCCCAAGCCTTTAACCAGGATGAAGGGGAAAGTGAAGTGAGATTTCTCAGGTTGAAAAGTGGATGTAGAATGACAGATGGATAGGAAGTGTTCACCCAAAACATTGTGGGCCCTAAACGCATCAAATTCATTCTGTAATCAATGTAAGCAATTTGTTAGTATCCCATCAACCACATCCCATCTACGGGTCATCAATGGGCAACTATAAATGATATGCTCTCTCAGATTGTAGTAATGTAATAGCAAATTCTATGATTCCCTTTTTGTTAACGGTTGGCTTCCCATTTAATCACATGGATATTAAGCAACCTAGGCATTGTTAACTGTCCCTGATATCAGACTGTTATACAAAACAAGAAATAGGTACACTCTCAGAAGGATAGTGCACACAAATTCTCTTCAACCTCCTTTTCGTGAATGCCACATCCTCCTCAGAACTGAGCTCATGACTGACTGACAAGCCCTATGGAGAAAGAGTAGAAAACAGGAAAGCATGTAATATACGTTGCCTTGCATTCATCAGGCCGCCCTTCAGAAAGGGGAAATAGCAAAGAGTGAATGGTGGGAAGTCATTTTATCTACTAGAAAAATATGCCCTGTTCCCTACTCAAAAAACAAGGGGTTGTGAAGCAACCACATTATTTAAAGCTACAATGCAAACAGGAAGAGGCAAACCAAACACGCAAGTCGTGAGAACTTCCAGCAAGTGCTCCCCTCAGCTGGGCTGGCTTGCCAGCATGATGGATATGCTGACAGGTTCGGGTGGCTGCTGTCAGAGCATTCTTGATGAGAAAGCAAAGAGGAAAGCAAAGTGAGAGTTCCTCTGTAACAAGCTATTTGGGAGGCATTTGCCAATTCAAAGGAATGAAAATGATTTCTAGAACCAACCACTGTCACTTTAAGCTTGATCATCTGAACAAGAAACTCAATGCTAATATGAAGTTTGAAGGTATAGGGGTATTTCAGGAGCAGGGGGGAAAGGAAGGCTATCTACCAAACTCTAGAAAGAGGTGGTATTAATATTAATTGGCAGCACATGTAATTGCAAAGTGCTGGAGGTGTCAACTTTGGAAGTTCAAAGGATTAAAGGCAGAGTTAGAAGAGTCCCCAGTTTTGAAACATTTGGTATGAAAGTACAGACATTCCAGAAACTATGTGGAATAGCACCCCTGGCCTCTGGGCCCATGTTAGCCACCTACTGAAATATCTAATTTCACCTGAATATTATCTCTGAGTCAAGTTGTTTTAATGTCACTTCTCAAGATGACTTCACATCTAAGAAGAGGATGCGAATTCTGATTGCAAAGCATTTTAGGAACTGTTTGTTTAATTGTTTCAATAGTGCCAGATTAGATGGATATCAGTGTCATCATAATATAGCTGTCCCACCATCAAAGAGTGGGCCATAGTCACATCTCTCATTTAGTACGGGGGTGGTGTGGATCCAACAAGTGTATGCAAGAAGAATAGTATAAGAAACTATATATGGATTTCAAATTCACACCAAAAGAAATCACGTTTCAATGCCATTTTCCATGAACTTTCTGCTATTCCTTTTTCACTCTTCTTTGGACATGGAATAAAATCTAGACGACAGTGAAGAGATGAGCTTCTGGGACAGGGTATGATATCTTACGGCAGGCAGTTTCTTGGGACCAGAGCAAGCCATTACATGGGGGAAAATCCTCTCTTTTGAACACAACTGTAGCCCGAGTTGGCAGCATGCTCCAAAACATAAGTACTCTCCCCGAGGTAGAGAACCAAGACCCTCTCCTTCCAGAAGCAGATTACACAGAAAAATGTCACAGTTGGCTGACAATGATATGAATGTATGTTTTCCCATTTCTCTCCCTCCTCTGACAAGATGTAGTGTCACAGAGAACCAAATTAACACACCGGGAGGCTTTGTCATTAAAGAAATACAAGCTCAGTTTGATTATTGCTGGCAAGAGAGAAGAGTGTGTGGTGCGAACAGCCATCCTATTCTCAGAACTAATATTCTTGCAGACAGCTCAGCTCTGTCTCGGTGTATCTTGAATTGGGAGATGGGGTATAATTTTTCAAATCTAGAGGGACAAAATGATTTCCAGGCTAGGTACTTAAAGGTATAGCCAGTCATAGATCGCTAGGAACACAGCTGTCAATGTTGCCGTAATCATAAAATTTTAAAAAATAAAATAAAAAAATAGGGGGAGGTGACAGAAAGCCAGAGCAGCAGGAGGAAGCAGGAGGGAGAAAAGCACAGGAAGTGTTTCTGGCTATGTTTATAGGAACAGAATATGCTATTTGTGAGACTAAGCTAGAAAGGCGTTAAGAGAGTTAAAAATGAGATTTATTCATCTGAAAGAAGTTAGGAAATAGAATCAGGCTATTTATTGAAAGTCTTGAAAAGTCTTAAATTTCTGTTTGCTTTTGCATTCAAATTAAATTATTTTCATTTTAGAGTTTTGTTTGTTATTTTGTTTTTCTTGTTGTTTTATCTATTTGAGAGACAACAACAATAACAAAACCCTCCCCACAGGTTAGTTCCCCAAAACGCCCCAAGTGGCCGGACCTAGAGCAGGACAGGAGCCAGGAGCAGAATCTACATCTCCCACAAGCGTAAGGAGGACTGAGTAACTGGACCATCAGCTCTACTTCCCCAGGTCTTCATTAGCAGGGAACTGGAGTCAGGAGGCAGAGCTAGGAGATGAATCTTGGCTTTGTTGGTGGGGTGCAGGACTCAATCACTAATTCAAATGCCTGCTCTAAGTGATGTCTTGATTTTGTTTTTTAATTTTACTCACATTTGTTGCTTTGCTGTTTGATTAGAATCTTCATTCTGGAAAAACAGATCTTAGGCCAGGAATCTAAGGGTCAGTCTTCAGTGCTCCTATTTGCCCTATAGGTTTGTTACCATTCGATAAATTATTTGAATTCTTAGAGCCTGATTTCTCACATAAGAAGAGGAAAGCTAATGACAACTGTGCAATAGCCCACAGAGGGCTCTGCATACCGAGGGGAGAATCAGAGAAGAAGCTAGCTCACTGGAAGGACCCGGCCTATCTAGCGCAGTGTCTCAGGAACCACACGGCTGTTGAAACCACATTCACACCTAACAGGAAAGAAAGGACATGGCAGATGAGGAGTTGTAAGGGGCTGTTGGTAGACATAAGCAGGCAATTTACAAAAAACTCCTTGATTACCAGAGGACAGAGAAAGAGCTCTCAGTTGTCTCAGAAATGGGTGGCAATTCCCATTTTGCCACCTGAAGTAGCAAACTTTGAATTTCTCTGAAACATAACTGAGTGCTTACCACGCAGGCAGGAAGGAGACCATGAACTATGTTTATATGACTTAAACACAAGCATGAATAACTTACAAACTCAATCACAAAATGTTCTGACCTGAAAAAAAAATGTGGAAGGGTATGACAAAAGTACTGATCGAGAGGAAGCACCATGTCTCCGAACTAGAACATTTCAGATTGCTGGGAGGGCAAGAAATGGACATCTACACAAATAACTGAAAAATGCAATACAAAACCACGAAACAAGTGCTGCCAAATGCTGGAAAGAACAACAGTATTTAAAGTTAGGAATTAAGCGCCTGGCACAGTAGCCTAGTGACTAAATCCTTGCCTTGCATGCAGCAGGATCCCATAGAGACACTAGTTCATTTCCCAGCTTCCCCACACCCCATCCAGCTCCCTGCTTGTGGCCTGGGAAAGCAATTAAGGACAGTCCAAAGCCTTGGGACCCTGCACCTGAGGTGTTAGGATCAGGATCACCTGGAACAGACAGAAGAACATCGACCACATCAAAAATGGGATGGAAAATGTATATTGGTAAGTGGATTCAGACTTTTCCAAAAAGAAAAAAAAGATTGTTTCAGTGCATTTTACTCCCCACTAAATTTCATGGATTTGTCAGTCTAAGTAAAAGTAATGCTGATTTATTAGTAAGAAAAATCTGTAATATTTATAAATCTAAGCATTTTCTAAGGGACATAAGAAGCAAACATTTTAAAAGATTTTCTAGATCACATTCTTCAGTTGAGCTCCATAGGATAGACTTAAATGTAAATTATTTCATTGCTATACAACATAAATATTTACAAAGTCCTCACCTTGAATGCACCAGGATACCATATGGGTGCTGGTTTTAATCCTGGCTGCCCCGCTCCCCATCTAGCTCCCTGCTTGTGGCCTGGGAAAGCAGTCAAGGACAGCCAAAATCCTTGGGACCCTGCATCCATTTGGGAGACCCGGAAGAGGCTCCTGGCTCCTGACTTCAAATCGGCACAGCTCTGGCTATTGTGGCCACTTGGGGAGTGAATCATTGGACAGAAGATCTTCCTCTCTATCTCTCCTCCTATTTGTATATCTGCCTTTCCAACTAAAATAATAATAATAATAATAATAATAATAATAAGCTAACTGGTTAGCTAAGCATTGTCACTTGGAGATGTTAGCTAGTAGAATGGCTTTCCAGGACCATTTTAACATATACATGTTATCCAGGTGTTATTTCATATCCATAAAAAACAATAAATATTTGAGCAAATGACCATCTTTTTCCAAACTATCAGACAAGAAAACCATAAAGAAATAATTTCTCTCTTGAACTGGACTACATCTCCTGAGCTCTAAAGCAGCTACCCTTGAACAATATTTCCCTTAACAAGCTTATTTCTCATCTTTTTAACTAATGCAAGGATTTGCAACCTACAAAGAGCATAAATCAGCACATAAAATTATAACTATGTATTTATAGCTAAAATTAAACTAAATCTCAATTCATACTTTCAGTAATGACAGAAAATTGAGAAGCTTGAGATAAACCAGCATTTTCAAATATACAATCAAAGAGGAGTCAGTGCTGTTCCTCCATGTCCATTTAACTTGAACAAGGCATGGATGAGACAGACATTTTTATTTTTGATGCAATACAATTAGTCAGCTTTTCTCATTATATTCAGTTCTTGATGCTGTTTCTACAATGTCTCTGTCTTTCTCAAGGTCACCAAAGTGCATCATGTGCTCTATTGCTGATGCCACACTTTTATTTCTAAATCCATGGTTCACCTTAATTAATTTTTGTATTTGGTAGGAGATAGGAGTCAATATTGGTTTTTGCCCTATAATCTTATGCTTCTAATCCATGAACATCGTCTATCTCATCCTTCGTTTAGTGCTTTATCTACCAGAAGAGATGTGTCCTGCACTTATTCCGTTATATTGAATCATGCGTGTATTTATTTATGAATATTTCATGCATTTGTACACACACTTACGCATATAATTTTTCTGAAACCTTTGAGAACAATTTGTTCATGCAATTCTGCCTGATAGCAAAGTGTTTTACTCAGTGAGTGATTTCTACAAAAAATTACTACAACAGTGTTATCAAAATCATGAAGCTAAAAATGTTTTCTAATTTAACCAATTGTATCGTTTTAGTAAGATCAATATTTGTGTCAGTTATTTTGCTCAATTTTCGCTGAAACATCTTTTAGTCTTGCTCCAAATTTTCTTTTTCTAATATACAATTTTTTACTTATTTTTCTTGGAAAGGCAGATTTTGCAGCGAGATTTAGATTTGACGTATGACCAGTTGGGAGGAAAGCTTAATGGTGATATGCTTCCCTCTTTGCTTATTTGTCATGTTAATCATGACTACCTAGTGGACAAATATTCTGCCAGGCTGTCCCACGGTGAAATACATAGCTTAGTTTTGAAATTGAAAACTAGCTCACAGAGAGATACTTTGACATCATAAGCAAACATCACTTAAGGCCTAAATCGTCATACATCGTTATAATTTACAGATAATGTTTTCTAAATTGTTACTGTCATTTTTTAAAGTTTTTGAAATGTTTTTCGAAGTTTCTGCTTACTATCTGTTGAAATATTATTCAAAAAACAGCTATTGTCCCATTACCAGAACAGGACACAAAATTACTATTTTAAACATGTATTCACATGGACCAGAATGATTCAAAGGATACCAAATAGAATAGATTAACTGTGTATATATGCTAAGATATATAAACAAGATACAAAAGTCAAAGCCAGGTTAATAATGCTAATAAAGCAACAAAGCTATTTTTCTTATTATTATTTCTTCTTATTATTTTTTTCATAGTCACTCTGCACTGAGCTTTCCCTATGAACTTGCCATATTGGTATATAAGTGTTTTACATATGATTATCACACTTAGTCCTTATACTAACCAATTAGGTAAATGTTGCCATACTCATTTCACAATGAGGACTCCGCAACCTCTAGCAATAGTAATGTGTTGTATCATATATCTAAGAGATAAAATCGTTATTTAAAATCTAGGCCAACAAGACACAATATAAGTATGTGAATGCAATTCACAGCTGACTTTATTGGAAAAACTTCAGTTTATTCTGAAATGTCACAATGGATTATACTGAGGTATCCAATTAGCTGGTTCCAGGCCACCAAGCAAGCGGCTGTACTTTTATTTCATTTGTCTGAACACTAATTTCAAAAGATAGGGGATTTGTGTTACAACATGGGAAAAAGAAGCCACAGGGAGAGACACGTAGGATATTCAAAGATTCCCAGAAAAAAATGTAGTATGAAAAAAAGCTGCTCATCAATTTAAAATTTTCACCAAAGTAAATTTAATTCCATTTTTCAGTAACTTTTTCAAGTATTCTCCTATAAGAGAAGGTACAAAATATAAACATTTAAGCTAGGTATATAAATTAAATTCTTCCAGAACCCATTCTTGTACAATAGCATTTTTCAGAACCTAATGAGATCTCTGGCCACTCCATTTGGCAAAAGCACACATACCAAGAGAAAAAGTATGTTTTCTGTTCCTCCAATAGCTTAGATATTTGCATCTACAACTAGTTCAAGGCATTGGTATCACCATGCATTATTAAGGTAACTGAAGAGGGGAATTATACCTTTACGCTAGATCTCTAAAAGACTCTGCCAGTCTTTTAATTGTATCCAATCATTGATTAATATTTCAGGGCTTTAAATATTATACTGTATAGACCTTACCATTAAAGGGTTTTCAGTACAGTGTAGATGATACAGAAAAATGAAATGCAGAGCACTGATATTTAAAAAAACATAGGCTAATAATGCAGCAGTTTTTGCCTGACAGTATACTGGACTTTAAACATATTACACAAACAAGGAGAGCTGGATGTTAGGAAGTAGCAGCTGCCATGTTGTTAGTGGTGGCCTAGAAAAACTTCACTTAGTGAAGAAATAGCACCACACTATGCAACAGCAGTTCATTGTTTCCAATAGTCATTATGCTGCAGCTTCAATGCAAAGATATCTAAAGGACATAAATACATTCCAAATACATGGCAAGCCCTGTGTTCCTTTCTTCTCCAGTCAAGAAAGCACAGCGCAAGTGCCAGCATTTTCTGTGCCAATATCCATGTAAGTGCCGGTCAGAAGCCCAGATGCTCTCCTTCCAACCGGCTTTCAGCAATGCTTCTAGCAAGGCAGAAGGTGATTTCTCAAGGGCTTGGATGCCTGTCACTGATGTGAGAGACCACAATGAGGTTCTTCCTGGCTTCAACCTGGCCCATGCCTTGTTGCTGTCTGTTTTGGGATGTGAACCAACAGATGGAAAATTCTCTCTCTCAATCTCTCTCTCTGCCAACCAAGTATATGCAAATAAAAAAATCAACTTTTAAATTACCCTTAAATGATTAGTTCTCAAGTCCTTTGTAATCTTCACACGTGGATTAAAATTTTTGTAATCGTTGGACTTATGTGGCAATTTAGTTAAAATTATTGCATCCCTCTGTCATAGAACTAACACCTATTGTCCATTACTTGTGACATACATATACAGTATTAATCTAAAGTACCTGAGAATCAGGAGGTTCAGTGTTTATTCCCTTTGCTAAGTGTCACAAACTGGGCCAATGAATTCCAAGAGAGGTTATTGTTGGGGTCAGGAGCTATGGCCCAGCAGGTTAAGCCATGGATTACAGAGCTGGCATCCCAAAAGAGCACTAGTTTAAGTACAGGCTACTCTATTTCCAGGCTATTCCATTTGCATTCCAACTTTCTGCTAATGCATTTGGGAAAGAAACAAAAGATGACTCAAGTCCTCCGGTCTCTGTAACTATTTGGGAAACCCAAAAGCAGCTCCTCGCTCCTGGCCCAACCCTAGTCATTGTAACCATGTAGAGAGTGAACCAGCACATGGGAAGATCTCTATCTCCTCTCTCTCTTGAGAGAGAAGGGGTGGGGAGAGAGAATAATGAGGAAGATGAGGAGGAAGATATTGTGGAGTGCTGGAATGATCAGGAAGTATTTTCACACAGCGTATGATTTGTGTATTTGACTTAAGGGACTTAAGACTTTGAATAGACTTAATCAAGAAGCTGTTGTTTCATAGCTGCTCTCAGAGTACAATTATTATTTTCAGTCAACCAAATTGAAAAAGGCTAGATGTCTTAGAAAAGCAAATGCTATCTCCTTCGCCCATGTTTATATAAACGATATTTAATTTCACATCATTCACTAAAAAAAGGAGCTTTAGGACAATAAACTGGTGGATGAGAGTGCCATGTGCTAAAATACATGGAAAAGGGCCCGGCGCGGTGGCGCAAATGGTTAAGGTCCTTGCCTTGCACGCCCGGAATCCCATATGGGCGCCGGTTCTAATACCGGCAGCCCCGCTTCCCTTCCAGCTCCCTGCCTGTGGCCCGGGAAAGCAGTCGAGGACGGCCCAAAGCTTTGGGACCCTGCACCTGCGTGGGAGACCTGGAAGAGGCTCCTGGCTTTGTACCGGCATAGTATCGACCCGTTGCGCTCACTTGGGGAGTGAATCATAGGACGGAAGATCTTCCTCTCTGTCTCTCCTCTCTGTATATCCGCCTTTCCAACGAAAAAATAATAAAAATAAATCTTTAAAAAAAAAATAAAATACATGGAAAAGGTGCACTGTCTTCCAAGCTATTTTTTCTATAAACTTCTTGAAGACCCTTGTAAAGCTGTCTCATTTAGTTGATCTGCATATGCTAAGAAGAGAGTGCCTAAAGCAGGCATTTTCACTTTAGGGTTACCCAATTCCTCAATTCACTCCCTTATAGAAAGACAGATGTGCTTTCCCTAGCTCCTGGCAGGTAGACAACACGCACTTCATTGAAACGCAATCAATTGTGTGTTTTCTCTGGGATTTTAATTGGGAGCCAATAAAGGAAAGACACAGGAAACAAATTGGAATGCCTCTAGTTCATCTCCTGGCAACCATGGTGTGGTAACTTCTAAAACCCTGGCCTCTCGTTGTAGGTCAGATTCTCTCTGTGGCTTCCTCTTGGAGGTAATTCTGGCACAATTGACTTGCCCACTTCAGCTTCTGCCCATTTTCTGAGCCTGGTTCTTGAGCCACACTAATTATGCTTAGCGTTTTTCAGTATCCTTCCAATAAGTTCCTTTTCTGCTTAATTTACCCAAGCTTTGTCTCTTGTTTGCAACCAAGGGGCCTGACTAATAAATGTGTCTTTATTTCTTGCTCTCGCTCTTGTTGACATAATAACCACTCAGTTGCTGAACTGGATTGAATTGAAAAGCCTATTGCCAAATTCTGAAAAGCTTAAGTTGACAATTTCTATGTTGTTTTCCATGTAAAAGCCTGTTCTGAAAAACTTCTGTTGATGTTGACTTCAGATCTTTCTGTGTCTCTTTCTCCTCCCTCCCTCTCCCAGCTTTCCTCCTTTCGTCTCCTCCACATCTTTGGAAATCTTGCCTATTTCTATGGCTTCAGTAAACATACCCACACAATACACTACAGTCTCTGCCAGTTTTTCTTCATAAGATTTTGGTTCATGTTCTCGATTTCTTGATGGATATTTTCATATAAATATGCTGTCAAATTTCAAGTTTGTTTTTAAAATGTTAAATTTTCATCCAAAATCATCTGTTTTCTGCACTTCCTAATTTTTCTTAACTATGTGATAAGATCCAAAGTGTTACACTAATTTTTTACTCCATATTTTTTTTTTAACTTAAGATTCCTTAAAAATTAGCCTAGGAAATTGTCCTAAGCTTCTGTGTCAGGCTACCAGACTGATTTTATAATTATTTTTATTCTGTTAATTACTTTATACAGAATACCCTAGGAAGTGAAGTTGCCAAGCAGTAGAGTTAAAAATAAAAACCACTCAAGAGAAGGACTAGCCTAATGTTGTGGATGGCTTGAATTTCACAGGTGTCCTTAAAAAGGCGATTTCCATAAAGTAGTAATAATACAAGATGGTAAGAGGTTTTAAGAAATTTACAGGTAAATTGGTATGGGAATACATAAATATAGTGTCTTGAAGATATGTAGCTTCTTCTGGATTTCTCATGGGGATGCGGAATGTCAAGGTTTTAGGCCATCTTCTACTGCTTTTACAGGCCACAAACAGGGAGCTGGTTGGGAAATGGAGAAGCTGGGACACGAAACCCTGCCCATATGGAATCCTGGCACTTGGAAAGTGAGGATTTAGCCATTGAGTCATCACGACAGGCCTAATTCTGATGTTTTATAATCACTACCTAGGTACAACATTCTCTCACCCCTATTTTTTCTCTTTTTGCCCTATATCTGTGTCCCTCAGAGTTTCCTCTGTGTTTTCATCTGGTAATTTGATAGCATCAGACTATAGATGTAAGTCCTTGATCTATTTTGTGTTGATTTTTGGTAAAGTACAAGAGTATTATTTACTATGTCTGCACACATAAATTGAATTTTTTAGCACCATTTTTTTTTGAAGGGAGTGTCCTTTCTCCTTGAGTTGATTTCAGTTTACTTGCCAAAAATTATTTGGCTGTAGATGTGTGGGTTCATTTCTGGGATTTTTATTCTGTTCCTTCTTAATTGCTAGTCTGTTTTTGTACCATCGCCAAGCTATTTTCATTACAACTATGTTGGAGTATTTCTTGAAGTCTGGTATTGTGATGCCTCTAGCTGCTTTGTTGTTTAATAATGCTTTCAGCTAGTCAAGGTCTCTTGTTTTTCCAAATAAATTTCATCAGCATTTTTCATATATCTGAGAGGAATGTCACATACATTGAGATTGCATTGAATCTGTAATTCGTTTCAGTGGTATCAATATTTGACAATATTAATCCCACCAAACCATGAACTTGAAAGATTTCTCTGTATTTCTGCTAATTCTGACATTTCTTTCTTTAATAATTTCCTTCATTTTGAAACCTTCCAAATAAAGATCACTCACATCCTTGGTTTAATTTATTCTGAGCTGTTTAATTTCTCTGCCCTTCTTATGGATGGGACTCAGCCAAAGAATTACTTGTGTAACACAAAGGCTATTGATTTTGTGTGTGTGTTGGTTTTACATCCTAACTTCACCAAATTCTCACAAATTCCAATTGTCTCTTGCTAATGTCTTTTGATTCTCACTTATACAGCATCATGTCATCTATCAACAAGAATAACTTGACTCCTTTCCTTCTTCTCAATTTGTTTCCCTCTGATTTCTTTTCCTTACATGATTACTCTGGGTAAAACTTCCAGGACTATACTGAATAGCAATGATGAAAGTAAACAACCTCTTCTGGTTCCAGACGTTAATGGAAATGTTTCCAACTTTCCATCATTCAGTATAATACTGGCTATGGGACTGTCATGTATTACCTTGATTGTGTAAAGGACTGTTCCTTCCATACCCAACTTTATTAATTTGTTTTATCATGAAAGAATGTTGCATTTCATCAACTCCTCTCTCGGCATCTATTGACATATTCACTTGATTACTATTCTTCAGCATGTCAAGGTGATATATCACATTTATTAATTTGCATGAGTTGAACCCTCCCTGAATATCAGGGACAAATTCCACTTGGCCTACCTGAATGACTTTTCTGATGTGTTGTTGGATTCAATTAGCTAACACTTTTTCAGTTTAAGCAAATGGTATGTATACAGAGAGCTATCCATGTTTTAATAGAATTACCAATTTAACCATTAACAAAGCAATAAGACAACCAACAGAAGGGGAGAAAATATTTGGAAATTTTGCACTTGATAGAAAATTAATACCCAGGATTTATAGAGCTCAAGAAACTTAATAATCTAGTTAATAAATGGACAAAAAAATATGGACATGTACTTTTCAAAGGATGAAACATAAGAGAAGCATAGATAATAAAAAAAATGCTCAAGATTGACCCATCAGAGAAATGTATGTAAAACTATCATGAAATTTCACCTCACCCACTTAGAATGCTACCATCCAAAAACTAAAAAAAACAAAACAAACAAACAAAAAAAACAGATATCCTAATCCACTATTGGTGTGAGTTTAAAGCAATACTACCATTGTGGAAGATGGTGTAGACATTCCTCAGAAATATGAAAAATATATACTACATGATCCAGCAATTTTATTTCTAGAAATTTATTTGAAAGAAATCAAATCATTGTACTTATTTTTTCACCCATGCTTATTGCAGTTCAATTTATAATAATCTAAGATGTGGAATTAGTCCAGATTCCCATCAATGTATGACTAGATAAAAAAATAAATATATACAATTAAATACAAATCAGCCAAAAATAAATGAAATTCTGGCTTTTGGAATAAAGTGTATGTAACTGGAAACAATTATGTTTAATGAAATAAGTTTGCTCCAAAAACACAAATATCATGTGTTCCCTTTATCTGTGATAACTAATATGCAGATTACCAAAAAATGTAATCTATATGAGCAAAATTGAAATTTTGAGATTTTATTATTGCTTATAACTTTTACTTATACTTTTGAGGAACACTCTTTTATTTTCCTACTTGCTATTCATTAAATTCTCTATCTAATAGGATGCTATGCCTGTGATTGTGAGCTGAATGTATGCCATTATAAAATTTTTTGAAAAAAAAGAAATGAGAAAAAAAAGGGTGTGGGGGAAATGTGGAAGGGAGAATGGGAAGCATTCTTGTGCTCTTAAATACACATTGTGAGATCCATGAGATTGGTTCACTTTATACAAATGAAATAATAAGAATGAAACGACGTAATTATCATTAGCTCTGTCTTACTGTGGTTGGACAATAATATTTCTAATTTTTATTGAATGAATTTTGTGATTACTGGTGCATGAAGCCTGGGATTACACAGTAAATTGAAAATGTGTTATTTCAAAAATTAAAGGAAAACTTTAAAAAGGAGGATGTTGGGGCCACGAAGGAAAATATGAGTATCTTCTTAGAAGTAGATCTGTGAAATACATGGAATATATTCTGGATATTAATAACTAAAACACAGACATAATCACTTTGTCCTCAGCTCCAATAAGAGAGCCTGTAGTTGCTAATCCCACCATTAGACCACCTATCTTTTCAATTTTTAGATCTTTCCCTTCCATTATTAGGCAAGCTACCAAGTCAAGAAAGTGACTACCATAGTCTAACATTTTTCCCTGTTTGTCAAATGTGTAGTACAGGGTAGAGCTAACAGAAGAGATAACGTTTGGATGTGCACTCATGTGGCTTTACTTTCTAGAAGCCTCGTAAAAGTCTTGTTTATAACCTATGGGCCTTCCCGCAGTGTGGTTTGGAAACTTTTACGAATCCCAGATAGGTATGTAAATTGAAGAATTACATCACATTACATACAGATGTACTCTGTGTCTGCTCTGAAGCTGCACTGATTTTACCCTTCCCACCAGGGAATAATGCCAAGGAACTTCTGAGAAGCAGACAGGCCACGGCTCTGGGAGGGGGAGAGCTATTTCTCCGTCCTTCATTCCTAGCCTACAAGTTAGACTCAAGCCATATGTGGTTCCTGGAATACATTCTGTTCCAAATGTCAGTGTCTCAGAGGCCAATAGCCATTACCCATTCTGCTCCAGAGACTAACTACTGAAATAATGGTACCATTGCATGGAAATCACAAAATTCTGAGTACAATGCCTCATGAATAAGAGAAAGAGGTAATTCTCAGAAATTTTTGGCATCTGTCATGTTCATTTCCTTCTAACCGCACTGCAGCTGGGCAAGGGGAAAAGATATCGTAAGCCCCATTTTATAAATAAGATAACTGAGGCTCAGAAACACTTAATACAGTTCTCCTGGGATTTCCATCACTTTTTATGACCTTCTTCATGAACTCAGCTTAGTTTCCATTCCTACGAAGGAAAACAAAGTAGGAAAGATCACTGCTTGCTAAAATATTTTTGATAACTATGCAAACAAGACTTGTAACCTAATAATTCTTATATTCCCATCATTTATTCCAATACCAGGCACAGGTTACTCATTTACTAGATATCAACTATCTGAGTATATCAAAACCAAACAGAATGGAGCCCTTTATTATCTACTCCTTCGGAGTGTTCTTGTTATTCTCACCTTCACTGGAATGAATGAGCCAGATTTCACTGTCTTATATAAACCCAAGAGCTACCAAGAGAAATATTGACCTAGGAGTAATAATAGGAAACTTTATTTCAAAAACGAATTCATTCCCTAAGTCTACTCTCTTTTTCTAAGGATGGGTAAAATACACAGAATATAATATCCTTTACAGATTTCCCCTAAGAACAGGAATCACATCATTTACTTCTTTCTGTAGCTCAACATATTACATGAACTTCCACAAATATTTGGGACCAAAGAAGTTCTCACTAACTATATTTAGAATTATGAACACTGTTCTTTTAATGACTCTTAATAAAGTCCAACAAAATAATAAAAATCATAAATAATTTCTGCACAAAGACTATACATATGGTTTTGCTACAGGTTCTGCAGGAAATGCAAGGTCCTTAGACAAGGTGTTTTTTTTTTCTAAATTGCTTACCTGTCAAATTAATAATGCTGTCACATATGAAAAAGTTCATGATAAGCATGACTTATAAAAATATATCAGTTCAGGGAAGAAGATCACATGACACAATGGGCACATCTCCATTGAAAACTGGCTTCGAGAAGCCAGCATTTTGTTGTAGTGAGTAAAGCCACCACTCACAACACTAGCATTCCATATGGGTACTGGTTCTTGCTCTAGCTGCTCTACTTTCAGTCCAATTCGTGCTAATGGACTGGGAAAAGCAGAGGAAAATGGCTCCCTACCACTCACATGGAAGATTTAAGATTTGTATCCACATGGAAGACTTGCATGAAGCTCCTGACCCTTACTTCCATGTGGCCCAGAACTGGCCTTCATGACTAACTGGGAACTTAAACAGCTGATGGAAGATTCTCTCTCTCTCCCTCCTTCCCTCATTCCCTCCTTCTACCTCCCCCTCTTTCCCTTTCGCTTTTATCTCTTGCTCTCTTCCTCTCTCTCTCAGTTTCTTCTTTTTTCTCTTCCAAGAATAAACAAATCTTAATAAATAAGACAGAGAAAAGACGGTGGTGAGAGAAACATAGAAAGTTAGTATCTGCAACTTGCTGACCGCCTGCTACGATACTTACCAACATGTTCCCAAGGGATACTCACATTCTGAAACAGCAGCCTGAACTATTTGATTGAAATGGAGTGTTTTGTAAAAACATTGCTCCACAGCCAAATTTCTTCTTTGCAGATTTACTTTTGACTTTGTTTTCAATTTCAATTTTGTGAAAATCCTCGAAATACATTACTAATGAAGTCTAATAATAGAGATGTGACAAGAAAATAAGAAGGTTTAGGAGTGCTTTATTCTTAGTAGTATTCAAATCATTAAGCCACAGTATCCAGGAAACCTGCCACATATACTCAAGCAGACAGCCCACAAGGTCGTGTCACCCTAGCACACAAGCTAGCTCCTGTTCTCAAACCATTGCATTCACATAAAGACTCCAAAGTCAACTTCTGTTTTTAACTCTTGTGGAAAGCAATAAAATCCTGCAAAAATGCTATGTTTCTCTTAGAAAATATTTTCCTCACCTCAGTCTACTTTCGTTCTCCCTTCTCCAAAGTCACTAAGAATCTCATTCAACATTCCTCAAATTGTTTGTGGCATTCTTTTTCCTCTCATTTTCCTCCACCTTCTTACTGGAAGTCAAATAAGTTAGAAAAAGTATTTAAACGTCACCTTTGAATTCGTTTTTAACAAATGAAACCACATTATAGTTGCTGAAAATTTTAGTCACCTGTAGTGAGCACATTAAAAGTAATTCATTCCCAATTTCACAACAACAAAAGAAACATTAGGGAGATTTGCTTTATCAATGATCAAAGATATTTAAGGGAAATAGTTGTAAGACTGCTCATCCTTTATCACAGTTGTTTAGAAAGCTGAAAAATGTTCTTAGCTCTCCATTTCACTACAGCTAAAAAAATGGAAGGAAATCCAGTGCTTGGAGCATCCTTCATTCCACCCTTCCCCTACACAAACTCAGTTTCCAAAGGCCAACACAAAAGGCGTATTATGTGTCGTCAGCTCTATGGCCCGAAGGTACCTGCCTGAAACTGGGAGCCTGTCCAATACAGACAGAAGGAAAATATTACCCTTCTATTTAACAAGGCAGTGCTGAAGGATTAATCATTAAGTAAACAGCAACAAGCCAAGAGGTTGGCAGGAGAGACAGAGCCCCACCCCATGTTCTCAATTTTTCTGGGATTCAGAACGGAAATTATTACAGGAACAGTTTGGAAGGGGCTTCACAAACAACCACCTTCCATGGCAAGATGGAACAATACGTGAAACTTCAAGTATAACGCAGGCAAGAGCGAAGCACATTCCACAAAAACCTTCATGGAGCAGAAGTCCCCTTTGTGGAACGGTTGGCATCAATGCATAGGATGGATAGAACCTGGCAAATGGCCATAGCCTGGCCACATGTAGCTGTATGTCTTTAAGCCAATCATTCAATCTTTTTAAGCCCTAACTTTTTCCACCTAAAAGTGACTGAGATACTGAATGACCGATATGTTGCTAAAGCAATGAAAAAGAAATGAACGACCTTTCAGAAGCAAACAGTGCTATTGTGCACTGTGAGCCGGTGAGGAAATGAATAATAAAAACAAAATTTTTTGAATAAATGAAAATTAAAGCAAAATTATTAAACACATTGGCCATTCAGTAACACGTGATTTAACCTCATGCTGTTGTAATTTTTTTTTTTATTTCTCTCTGTTGTTGATTTGGTTTTATAGTTTTTCGTTAAGGGATATATGGTAACTGTGTAGTACACACTACTGTATGTGAGGATACAATACAGTATATATCTCTACTTGCAAATCCAAGATGGACTTCCAATGAAACTTCTGAATGTATCTTGACAATAGGATGCTGGACTCGCTGACATTGTCCATATCTATAATGTCATAATACACTTTCAGAGCAGGATGATAGACTTATGACTGATTGTGAAGGATTATACTATTGTAATGACATGGGATAAATTAGTGGTGGAGGAGAATTGGCGAGAGGGAAAGGAAATCCCAGAGTCTATGAAATTGTATCATGGAACAATAAAATACGTATTTTTTTAAAAGTGACTGTCACGCCCCATTTTTTAAATATCTTGTGGTTAGTCATCCCTGGAACGAAAAACCCCCATCACTTGGAATGCTTAAGGCTCTTTAGGTTCTCCCCGCCTGCCCCGCCACCATGAGGATAAATCTAAGTAAGTGCTGCCTGCCTTAAAGAAAGAGTTTCTGAGCCAGGAGACCTGGGACATTTATCTGTGAAAAATGGAGCCTGTGCCTTGGAAACCACATCAGGTATTGCTTCATGGATGGCTTGATTTGGAGTTGCGACATGCCTAGTCTCATCCACATGACTAAATGGTATTGAAAATATACAGACATTTCATGAAATTAGAAAGTGGTTTCCTACTGGTTTTTAAGAGAACTTGAACAAGTCTTACTCTGTCTCCTGTTACCATCTGTCCCTTTCAGTGAATTCTGACCAAAATATATGCTGCTCATCTGAAGTGTGCTGAACTGAGTGCTCAGTAATAATAGAATGTAAGAGAACCATGAAACACAAGCTCTAGATTTATGACAATTTACATTATAATCAAGGTGCAGTTAAAAAGGGAAAAGGGCCAAAAGAAAACACATAAATCAAAATAGCACACCGAATTTGGAAGCATAACCAAGAACTAAATGGCCACAGCAAGTGGGGTAGAAGTGCAGTACTGCTTTTCTGAGTTTAGGTTGCTTGCAGGCAGGGTCTGTAATGGGCTGCAACATGGTGATGGCCCCATGTGATACACAGGACTGAAGACCCAAAGAGCATCACTTTAAATGTCAATGCCAGCACTAAAGTATGTTTGAACATAATATACAAGATGCATTTCCTCAAGGACTTACTGAAATGTTCAGTGAGTCAAATATTGACATGTGGCCTGATATACAATCCCCAGGCCTCAAGTAAGCTCCAGAGCACAGAGACCAGATAGAGAAATATCTCAGAGTCCTTGCTGTAAAGTTCCACCGGGAATGTGTGAGAGGCATTTAGAAGTTAGGACACTGATTAAGACATTCACATTCCACATATGAAATTTAAGTGACTACATCTATGTCCTGGGTCCATGCTTCTTGCTAATGCTGAGCCTGGGAGGCTCAAATGACTGATTCCTTTACAACTATGTGGAGGGTCCAAATCCTGTTCCCGGCAGCTGGATTTGGCTCAGACAAGCTATGACTGTTGCTGAAATTTAGGGAGTAAATCAATGGATAGGAGTCTCTCTCCTCTCTTCTCTTCTCTTCTCTTCTCTTCTCTTCTCTTCTCTTCTCTTCTCTTCTCTTCTCTTCTCTCTCTACCTCAGCCTCTGCCCCTCAATTTAAAAATAATAAAAGGATTACAGGGGCTACCAAAAAGTTTTCAAATTTTCTTTTTCACAAACACATAATTTATTTAATATGCAACCGAATGTTCATGTCATGGTGAAGAACTCTGATGTCTTCTATAATTTTATATATATATATATATATGCATGTATGTACATATATATTTATTAGATACTGCATGTCTGCAGATATTCCGAAAATAAAATATTGACATGGCCAAGAATCAGTAAAATTCTACAGAGAAAAGCAAAAACAAATTGCAATTTTCAAGAATCGGGAGGATCAGAATATGCCAACAGTATATATGAGGACAGTTTCATTAAGAAGGATAGTTTTTGCTTTAAGCCAAGTTATAAAAATGTACTCTGTCTCATATGTGTGAGAGATGAGTAGCAACCATAATTATTTTCTTTCTCCAGGCCTTTGGAGAGCAGAGTTTAATTCCTGGACCATATACTTTCAACTCCTTTTCCTCTAATCTCTCTCTCTCTCTCTCATTCCTGTATCTATGTATCTTTGGCAGGGAGATTTCCCAGGACTCAAGTCAATAAGACCCTTTATTACATCTGGTATAACACCCATCATACAAGTATACTCCTCCAGTACTCATTATTATCTGACCCAAATTTTACCTGCTACATCCACAACAAAATCTTATGTATATCCAGATCAGTGCCTGACACATACACAAATACAAAAAATGTTTTTAGGTTAAATAAGTACACAAATTATTATCAGGTTGTCAGGAAAGAAATCTCCTTGTGAGGAGTGACGTTACTAATATAAAGATAAAAGGATGCGTTTCAAGTCTTCAAGAATTCAGAATCCAGGGGAAGACATGAAAGAGAGGAATGAGAAGATAATGCGGTGAGCAGATTGACACACACGCTGCTGCTGGAAGTACGAAAGGAGGCATCAACACTGCTGGGAGGGTCGGGGAGGTTTCCCAGGGGAGGTGAGCCCTTCCCTGGGACTCAAAGGCTAGAAGGAGTGCTCACTCTTTATTGAGCAGAGAGCAAAGCAGAGAGTTTGAACTATAAGGGACATAGTGAACAGTAGATTAAATTTCAGCTCAGAGATGCTTTGAATTCCAGCCTTTGTTTTATCTACAGAGTCACAGCAAGAACATATTGTCACAAGTTGAAGTCTAAATTGCTTTAGATCCCAAGTTCCCAGAGCGTAAGGACCATGTCTTTGGTGTGTTCTCTCAGAACCTCATGGTTTCTGCTCTGTGGGTGTTCAATAAATATTTAATAATAATAAGTTGATTAATTGAGAGCATTCATGCTCCATATGCATGGGTAGAGCCCTTTCTCACTTTAATTACTATTGCTTTAATCATAATTAAATAGCATTTCTTAGAGAGCAATTTGGTTCCTTGTTAAACACTCTGGCTGTCTGAGTTTCTAGCCCTAAGGTAAATGGCAGCATTGGAGAATAACCCTGTTCTTACTTACAGAGAATGAATGTGTGATGCTGCCTTTATACACTGCAGTAGTGGAATTCTGCCAGAAAGAGGTCTGGAAAAAGACACCTGATATCTGAAAATGAAGAGATTCTGGTGATCACTTAATCACATCCCAGAGACTGAGATCAAGTAAAAGAAGGACTATCAACAAATATGACAAGGACTTTGTACATTTTTGGGTGTGATGGTGGCATCCAAGGAGAGAATGATGATCTACTTCTGTTACCACTGTGTGAGCACCAAACCAGTTGGTGCATATAGTATGAGGTTAAGGACAGAAGTACATCTGTATGTCTAAGAGTTTCTGTTACCCAGATCATTAACTGTCTGTTTCTTCCAGCCTACACAAAGTTCATCTCACCTAATTTAAACAAAGGGTAAAAGACACTCATGACTCGTGGCTTAGAGTAAACATAGACAACAGTGAACTCTGATGAGGTGGAACTGTTACTGCTCCCACTGCAAACTTCAGGCAAACAATGTGGCAGGCTAGTCAAAGAGCTAGTTAAGGGAGGAGAAACACTGGAGAAGAACTGAGGACACTCGATAGCCTTTTCATAAGCACACGCATGGAAAGGATACAGAAAGTGCAAGGAGAACAATTTTAGTGCTTCCACTGCCATAGAGGGTCCTGCATTGAGCAGGCAAGCAACACAAATCAAAGGCAAAATAGAGCACTCATCCTGGAAAATCTTACTTCATGTTAATAGTCATTAAATACTTCTTTTGTTTTTTTCTATTGGTTTTTCATTATTTTTATGTATTTGAAAGTTACAGAAACAAATACAGAGAGTGGTCTTTCATCTGCTTATTAATCCTTAAGTGCCTACAGCAGCCAGGACTTGACAAGGCTGGAGTCAGTAAACTCAGTGTGAGTTTGACCTGTGAATGGTAGGTGTAAAAGCACCCGGATCATCATTGCTGCCTCTCTGGCTGCTCACTTTGAATCAGAAGCTGGAGCCAAAACAAAACAAACACACACAAAAACCAACCCAGCGATGTCTGTGTCCCAATTAGCATCTTAACTTTCGCCCTGATGCCACTCTTCTACCATTCCCACAACAGAGTCAGCCATGCATACAAAGTAACCCAAGTTGAGGTTTTAAAAATAACCCAGAATGTGTCATTCTCTTATGTATATCCTCTAATAGATTCCCACAGTATATCAACAGTCTTAAGCTCAAAAGCCTACATGGACCACATTAAAGCTAAACACTTACATGAGATTGTAAGGGTCTCTCAGAATGATAATGTGCGTGTGACTTGTGTAAAAGCCCTTTTGCTGCATGCCTTCATCCATATAGTGCCACACAGAAATGTGAACCCGTGTCATTAAAACTTCTGATTTTTCCACATAACATGTATATCTAATTTTAATGTGAAATTTAATATCTAAAAGTTGGATGAAATTTATAAAATACAGTTCATGCCAAGCAAAATACATCTACATGCTATTCTTCCTACTTGCTGCCAATTGGCCTCCTCTGGGAAAGGGTTTCGGCTAGTGTACAATTGATATCAGCTTAATCTATCTCATGATTGCTGACATGGGAATTAAAATGGCAGGAAATACAACCAGTGATGTGAAAACCAAATGGCCTGTTCCAGAAGACTCCACTTACTTACAGGTGGGAAGCCGAGCAAGTAGCAGTAGACATGCCTGCTGTAACTGGCACTGCATCCCCACAACACAGAGGTCCACAGGAAGATAGATAAATACATTAGTGACTTCCTGATGCAACAAGTCAACCTAGAGACTGGTTGCCAAGTCCCGACCGCACTATTTATCATAGCTGCTATCCAGCTGCATAACACAGTCTTCTACAGTCACATATGAAAATACAGTAGTTAACAGGAGGAATAAGAAAATGCTCAGTTATATCCATCTTTGCAGAGGTCAAGTTGGCATGAAGGTCATTATGGCCTCAGGATTCTACTGAGGGAAATGAGGAATATATTGCTTGAGGATTATCCCCATCAGGAGCATTTAATGCAGTTATAGACAATGCTAAAACAAGTCATGTAAGCAAAATCCAAATGAAAGATGTAGTCATTCAACAGTGGGCAAATCCAAAGGCTCAGAAAGGAAGAAAATTGCAGTTGTGATTAGAGAAGTTTTCATTATGAAGGTAGAACTTAAGAATGAATTGATGTGTTTCTTATTAATGTATTAATGAGTGTTTCTGAGTTTCTAGGCATGGCTCTAGATACTGGTGATAAAACCAAGAAGAAAGCATTTTTCTTTGTGGAGCTTATATTCTGATATGGAAAAATGAGTTGACAAGAAATTAACTCCAGGTGGTTACTACTTCTTTTTTTTTTTTCATTAAAAGACATTTATTTTGGTGCAAAACTGAAAAACCTATGCATAATTTTTTTTTCAGGGTCTCCCACATGGGTGCCAGATCTCAAGTACTTGGGCCATACTCCACTGCTTTCCTGGGTCAGAAGTAGGGACTTGGATGGTAAGTGGAACATCTGGGACTCTTACTGGGATGCTGGTGCCACATAGTGGAGGATTAGCCTGTTGAGCCATGGTGCCAACCCTCTTTTATTTTTTATTAATATTATTTTTAATAATCTTAGTTGATTAGTGTACAAAGGGTCAAGGACTACAGGAAAGTGGGTAATACCATTGTTTCCACACTAATATCACTTTTTTTCCCCTGTATCTGGGGTGAGGGGAGAAATAAATGGGGAAACCCCACCCAGCTTTTTTTAAAAAAAGATTAAAAGGTGATAATATCTGAAGGAACTTGTATGGCTGGGAGTTGAACAGGCATTAGAAGGTGACAGTGATCTGTGGCATGACCAACAGAAAGGATGAGGTAGGCAAGGATCTCAAGGAGAAACACCTGAGGTTAAAGCAACAGAAGGTAATGAGGCTGGTGTGTTCAAAACAGGAGGTTAGGGTGAATGTGTGCTGTGTTGTGTGACCAGAGATGTAACTGGCAAGGGTTCTGCAAACCCTAAAGCCCAAGAAAGCATTCAGGCATTGTGCTGTTTTTAATGGGGAATTGTTAGAGTGTTTTAAGGAGGAGAGTGATGATATGAGACTGTTTTATGGTAAATTGCTTTTAAGGACAAAAGATAGGAGAGAGTGTACCTCCTAAAAGATAAATGTAATATACCAGACAAGAGATTAAAGTGTCTTGAGTTATTTTATAATAGTGATGAATTGCTTTGCAAGTGCTGTGGCAGACAAATAAGACGGGTCATGAAATCCAGAATGCTGAAAGTGAAGGCCAAGCTTTCTGAATCAATTTCTTTTTAAAATGGAAAAATAAGTTGATTGGATTTGGGGCAGTAAGTTGGAATTCCAGGCTCAGAATTTCTGGCACTGCTACTATGACCTGGAACATACTAAAGTTCACTTCCTGCTCTGGGGCCAACAGTGTCCAGCCAGGATGTCATTGCAATATCCTGTGTCAGGTGGACAGTGAATGGATATGAGGGGAATGAAATATTGTTTCTCAAAGTGATTGTACTTGTAGATGTAATTAAATTCTTAAAAAGAGACTTGAGATTCATCATCACAAGACTGATATGGCAATAGAGGTATCATTTATTTTATTATTATCTGTTTCTCTCCCCCAGAATATAAACATCATGAGGAATTTTATGCTTTCCTCCAGGACCCCCATTACAACTATCACAAAATGATTAATCATCCTGAAGACAGGCAACATACTCACTTGACTTAGGACATACATAAAGTAGACATTGAATGTTTTTTAATGAATTAGATGGATAAATAAATCAAAAGACCCAATATTATTGGATAAAAATCGCGGTTAAAGAAAATACAGAATAGTAACAGACAATGAAGTTGGTACAATAATACAGGTTGAAAAAGTCAAAGGATTGAACTAAGCAAAGAAGAAACAAGGCAAAGGGGAGAGTAAGAGTTATGTTTCGAATTAACAGAATTTGATCCTGAAAGAAGCCTACTGGTTGCAAATGATAAAACAAGAGAAAAAACTGAAAGATGATTGCGATGTATAGAGTGGATAAAAGGTCATATTCATTCCACAATCCTACACCCGTCCTCTCTCCAGGGTGCTATCCTAGTCCATAAAGTTGACAAAAACTGGTCAACACATTTCCTAGTAACCGTTGAACTTATGATTCTAGATTAGCCACTTGGATTTATGTACATGATATTTAAAAGCAGTATTATATCAGATGTTGTACTGTCTCCCTCTGCTGTTTTCCTGGCAAGCAGAGCCATGCAAACACTTGGTGTTTAATGGCAGCATTCAGCAGAGGTCTCAGGGTCTGCATGATAGCTTTATGAATGTCAAGAGTTGCCAATGCAGGTTCAGTTGCATTCTGATAGCTTCATTGCTTTGGCATTTTGCTGGTGATAACCACTTTCAACTGATGTCAGCTTCTGGGTCATGATATTGTTGAATCTCATGAAGAATTAGTGGCCAGGAATAATATGGTGGGCTTTAGAACTTTTCCCAATTGCTTAACCTGTATTTTGCTTTTCTATCCCACTGGGTAATTCTGCCAATTAATAATAGTATGCTAACTTGGCTGGAAGGGCTTTAATTCCGGATGTATTTGTAGACTAGTTCTCAATATAGGTCTGAGGGATGAAAAGAGTGGAATAAAACCTAATAACAATGTGAAGGTTAGGAAGAAAATAGAGACAGAGAAAATGAAGATATTTTCTTGCTTTCAAATAGCTGAAATTACTGTTATGACATGAAGAAAGCAGAGCCAAGAAAGGCTGGAAAATCTTCAATACCTCCACTGTTGACAATGCATAAATAAACATCCTGGAAATCAAGTCCAGAAGCAGAGAGTATCCTTCTCGGTCAAGGAGGACCCTGGGAATAGTCAGAACCTGGCAAGGTGGCAGAGCTTCCTACAAGCTCACTGAAAACAGAGTCATTAGAAAGCATCTCTTAACAGTCCAAATGAGTTCACATAGTTTGTGTATGAGTTTTGAGCACTGTCATCAAGAAGACACTTGGATTTGAGTCACGGGACACAGTGCCTGCCCTCCTCTTGTTGTTTAAGGTTTCTGGTCTTCACCTGTCAAACTTTAAACCAAGAATTACACAAGAAAAAATATATTGAATGTGGAATACAAAAAAGAGAGAAATGGTAATTACTATCAGCCTGTTGGTATATTTTGTTTGTTGTTTTCTATTTGATTCATTTGTTCATTCACTTGCTTTATTTATATCCTGACCAATTTCACAAAGCACTTAAGAAAGAATTGTGCATGATGCATTCAATGATTTTACACTTTTATTTGGGCTCGGCATGATAACCTAGCGTCTAATGTCCTCACCTTACACACACTGGGACCTCATATCCGGCAACCCCACTTCCCATCTAGCTCAGCTCACTGCTGTGGCCTGGGAAAGCACCCAAGGACAGGTCAAAGCCTTGGGATCCTGCACCCGCGTGGGAGATGTGGAAGAAGTTCCTGGCTCCTGGCTTTGGATCAGTTAATCCCCAGCCATCGCGGCCACTTGGGGAGTGAATCATCCGACAGAAGATTGTCCTCTCTGTCTCTCCTCCTCTTTGTATATCTGACTTTGCAGTAAAAATAAACCTTTTTAAAAACTGTGTTTTCTTTTGACTCCTTGTTTTCCATCCTTCTCCTCCGAATTTGGAAAAAGCATTTGATACTAGAAAATAATACGCATCTATCAACAGCATTACTGATCACTGGCATCATTCTCATATGGAAAAGTGTTTAAATCACCCATTCAGACATGCTCATTGTGACAAGCTCCTTCTCCATTACTAGTTCTGTAAAACAGAAAGAATATCCCCTCCTCTGACACAAGTTGATGTGCCTGCCTTCCATAACTCTTGGGCAAAAACTACAAGCTGTAATTTGCTGCCAGACTGTCAAATCCTAAACTACTAGATGAGTTGATTTTACCTCCTTTCTAAAATATTGTCTTTGACATCCTGGAACCACTAAACTTTCAAGCAGAAGATAACCCCAATGCTCTAAAACTGGAAGAGAAAATGAAAAATTAACTATTGCAGCTTTCCAATGTGTGTTATCATAAAGACATAACAGTATTGTGTAGTTTTCAGTTTGAAGCGTATGAACGTTAGCCTAAACATGGCCCATTAACTTCATCTAAATTCCTCTAAAATGCATCACAGAATTCTGCACCTCTTGGGAGCTATTCATCTTATTGTCACAGACATTTAGAGATAGAAAAAAAAATACGTGTTTGATGAGGTCTGTACAGTCCAAGTCTCAACAGATTCTATTCATGTGAGTTGCCTTCAATAGACTCATGAAGCAACTTTCAGCTTCAAAAACGATTCTGTGAGTCCAAAAGAGAAGGCACCATGATGCCATAATGCAAAAGTTTCCTTCCCTCTAACCCACAGAGAGAATATGTCAAGACAGACCCTGGGGAAACAAGCATGTCTGAGAATCCACTTCTCATACTGGTAATGATTATGATGATGGTGATGATGGTGACAGTAGTGGCTATGAGGGTGCTGATAGTAAGACTGTAAGTTGAATTGTGTCCCTTAAGTTTCCCATGTTGGAGTTATAGTAACCAGTACCACTAATATGGTGTTATAGGAAAATAAAATCATGGCAGGCATCACTAGTTATGAGGAAATCATAGCAGTACTAACATACATTACAGATTGCTTCTGATGTTCTTGCTCTAATAAAAAAAAAAAAGCAAGGCAAAAAAATTTATTTTCAGTAGGCTGATGGAAATGATAGCACAAACCAAAAAAAAATAGTGAGAAAATTGGTCATTGCAATCAGCTGAATTATGTACATTTTCTGCAATGGATCCCAAGTTTCTGTTGAAGAAATTAATGGATAGGATGGGAAGGGTGGAATATAGTTCTCAGACAGTCCAAGGATTGCACTAAATTCCCAATACAATTTTCAAGGTGATATGGGAGATCAACTCAGAGCAGTTAGCAAGAAAGTTGATACCTTGATCAACTGAGCAGGAATTGCTATCAAATAGCCAATTTAGTAGTTCCTAGAGGGTATGTAAATAATATTCCATTTTAAGGCGGATTCCAGAGAGGCATGTTTGCTGAACTTCAGTCTTAGGCTTATTCCTTCTTCTAGGGAAAACAGCCTCTCTTCCAGTTCCCTTGCTCATGTCATTTCCCTAAAGAAGAATGGTTGTTCTATGGGGCCCGGTGCACGGTGGCGCAAGTGGTTAAGGTCCTCGCCTTGCACGCCCGGGATACCATATGGGCACCAGTTCTAATCCTGGCAGCCCCACTTCTCATCCAGCTCCCTGCCTGTGGCCTGGGAAAGCAGTCGAGGTCGGCCCAAAGCTTTGGGACACTGTACCTGCGTGGGAGACCCGGAAGAGGCTCCTGGCTTTGGACCAGCATAGCATCGGCCGTTGCGCTCACAAGTGAATCATTGGACGGAAGATCTTCCTCTCTGTCTCTCCTCTCTGTATATCCGCCTTTCCAGTAAAATTAATATAAATATTTTAAAAAAAATAATGGTTCTTCAAAAATGACTGACAGTGAGTGACATCATGTAATTTGCTCTGATACAAATAGTTTCTCCTCTTCTCTGCCTCTTTTTCTTCACTATACTGTCTTGGGCGAGTCATTTGCCTTTCACTGAAGCCCATGTAGGACTCTGCAATCAGAAGATGTCCTTACTATGGAGTTTGTCATAAAAGAGGGTGTTTTATTTTAACTTCAGGAACATTTTATGAATTAAAATCATTTCTCCCTGAACACAGGCAATATCTAAGCTATGATTTCTTAAATAATCTTTTACAGAGAATCCAAAGTCACACAGAAATTCATCACTTGTAATGCAGCGATAAACCTCAAAGAACGGAGGGGGTTCATACTGAAAATGTTCCGGTGCTCAATTTTTAATTCGTTTCTAATGATGTTTTCAGGTCTCACAACATCTGTCCATTTAAATTTCAAGTGGGAATTTTTGTTTCTGCCTAACCCATTTTCTGATTTCTTACAATAATAACTAAAATTTCTTTGTGCATTCTAACTTTTGCATGAGTGACTTTTTCTATCCTGTTAATCTCCTGACAATCTGATAGGACATGCGTTATCTTCTTTAGTTGAAGCCGAGCATCCTTTAAGCAGGATCATTTCCTCAGAAACAGATGACTGACTACCCCAGCCAGAATAGACTGAATGCTAGAGCTGTTGACTCCAAGTGCAGTGCTCTTTCTCATGGGCCTCCTTCATGCGTTTCTTTGGAGCCTTTTCTTCTCTAAGAGCAAACTCTCCCTAGAGCATACATCATGTTAGCAGGCAGTGCATTCTGTAAGGAGGCTCTTAATATCCACCTGCTCACTCATCCAGAGACTATACCAAACAGCTCAGGCAGCACTGATTACAAAGGTCAGGAGTTGACATGTGGCTGGAGAGCTTTGCAGAGCAATAATCAGGCACAGGCTCTTTCCTTCCTCTTAGAGTTTTTCAATTTGATAACGGAACATGCTCAAGGGTGAGACTTGACCTCTTAAAATACTATAGCTTAATGCTCATGACACTCATCTTTTAAAAGTATCTGTGGCCCAGAGATATAATAAGTGATGAAATTATAGAGATTTTGCATCCTGCCATACAGAACCACATGGATAGAGCTGGAGGATATTATGCTAAGGGAAATAAGCCAGTCACAGAACTATAAACACTGTATGATCCCAATTTATGAGATAACTAAAATAAAATCAGAGAGTAGAATGATAGCTCCCCAAAACAGAAATTGCTTTTCTATAGATATTTAGCTTCAGATATAAAAAATGAATACATTTTTAGGATCCAAAGTACAAACACCTATAGTTAACAACACTGTGTTGTGCTCTTAAAATTTGTTTCAGGAAAGTAAGTCTCCTGATGAGTGTTTTTAATGCAACAAAATAAGATGAAGTAGAGAAGAAAACATTATGGAGGGAGTAAAAGTATTTCCCATTAATTCAATTTACAAAGATAGAATCTTACACCTAGATTATAAAAACAAAAATAAAGCCACTTGCCTCAAGGCAAAAAAAAAATGGTCACTGACAGGATTTAGCAATAGAATTCAAGTCTTAGGATTCCCAGGCTGGAGGCAATTCCACACACATATGGCCGCAAAAGATGCACCAAAGTATCTTTACTCATGTCTCACTAATTGAGCCAGAAGGAAAACTTAGGTTTAACAAATAACACATTGGAAACAGCCTTCAAGGCACCACTCCAAACCTGGTCTGAGAGTCTAAAGGCTTGTGATCCAAAGTTCTGAGTCATAACCACTCCAATGACTCACATCTCAATGCTAGACTTTTTGGGCATCTTGCTGTATTTGTAGGACACATTTTAAATAAACAGACAGACAGGCTCAGTGCAGACCAGAAACCAGAAACCCAGATAAACCTATCCCTGTTCATCTTCCTACAGTTACTGAAAGTGGTTGCATGTTGCAACAGGTTAATAAATGTAAATATGTCCTGAGTACCTACTCTAACTCTAGTCTGAATACGCAATCAAGTATCAGAAGGATTCCAACAATAGTCATTCACTTGTATCAATGCCTCTAAAATTCCAAGTTAAAAAAAAAATTCCTTTGATTCTGAGAAGTCTTTGCCTTTTATGAACTGTCTGAGCAAATGTAAATTCTCAGGAAACAGAAGAGAGACACATTCAGATGTGGTAGCAGTAAAGGATAAATAGCCAATAAAAGGGAGATAAGAAAATGTCAGCAACCAAATGTATAGGCTTCATCAGGTATTCAAAGATTTATTATTGGGGGGTAGAGGGGGAGACAGATTTACAGAGACAAGGAGAGACAGAGAGAGAAAGATCTTCCATCCACTAGTTTACTCCCTGAATGGGCCTCAATAGCCAAAATTGACCCCATCCAACACCACGAGCCAGGAGCGTCTTCCCGTTTTCCCAAGTGGGTGCAGGGCCCTAAGGTCTTAGCCATCCCTAGTGCTCTCCCAGGCCATAAACTGGGAGCTGGATTGGAAGTGGAGCAGCCAGAACATGAACCAGTGCCTATATGGGATGCTGGCATTTACCAAGCTTCCAACAAAGTACTAGGAAAGGAAGGATAAAGATATAATCTCCTTTTTCTATTTCAATCAAGCAAGGGAAAGAGATGTGAATAACCACCACAACACAACCAAATGTTTTATTGTTGATGCAATACTATCCTGAGAAGCAAATTAGGATTGCCAAACAGTTTCCTAAAAATAGACCATATTTACTGAGAAGTGATGCTCAGTTTGAGTTTCTGCAAATAAGTAGATCCTCACAATGGGAGAAGACAAAAGAGGCCTTTGAGCTGATAAAGCAAGTCCACAGGCCCAGACACTTCCAGAAGTTTTTTCTGAAACCAGCTTTGTAACTCGTACTCTTACAAAGAAGCTCTAAAATATTTTCACATTTGAATGCTTCATCATTCTATACATCTCAGGAACACACTGAGGTAGACTCACCTGTCTGATCAGTAGAGAATTCCATAAACAATCCTAAGATTGTTACCTGTCATAGGTCCCCAAGTCTTCTTAGGAGCAAAAAGAGCTTAAGAAAAATGTGAGAAGCAAGCTACTTCTATAGGTTAATCCACGGTGGCCAAGAATACAGGAACAAACAGTAGCCTGTGCCAATGGCTCTTGTTAAAAATTAGTCTCTTTGGGGATAGTATTGATGGCTTCACAGATTAGGTCATTGTCTACAACACAGAAATCTTATTTGGGCACCATATTAAGAAATCCTGGCTGCTCCATTTCCAATCCAGCTCCCTGCTGATGCTGATGCTGAAAAAGTAGCAGAAAATGACCCAAGTACCAGGACCCCTGTAACCACATTGAAAGGTCTGTATGAGACTCTTGTCTCCTGCCTTTGGCTTGGCCCAGCCAAAACTTTTACAGTCATCTAGGTAGTGATACAGTACAGGGAAGAGTTTTCCCTCTCCCCATTGCTACCTCTTTCTCTGTAATCCTGTCATTCAAATAAAATAAATCTTTAAAATTATTCTCTTCAAGTCACTATACAAATCAGTGATCTTAGACAAGGCATAAAAATAATTTTAAGAATAATCTGTCACTGTTTTTCATAACTGTGTTGGTGTATACCACGTTGTAGTTATCTGAGGCTGCCTTCTCAGCTGCACTCTGGTGTTCTTGGATATGACTGCTTATGTAGCCATTCATTCATGCATGTATGTGTTCATTTCTTGAACCAATACATTCTAACTATACTTCTGTTAACCAGTGAAGAACAAAGAGAAGAATGTGAGTTAAAAAAACTATCACTTCATTTAGGTCAGTAGGTAATTAAGATGACTATCCACAGAATTACTAAGCCAGATCAAGCATTAATCTTGTAGTTGTTCTAGACCGATGCTGATCTAGCTGGACAAGGGCCAGATATCCAATCCAATTGTGTGGAGACTGTGTCTACATTCGTGCCAACATTCTAAGAATATTTTATGCATACGCTACATCTTTATTACCTAAAAGCATAAAAGAAAGCTAAAAAGAAAAATAATAAATCATTATTATTGGAAGTACTATATTTGGAACATTATATTTGGAATTATTTGAAGAAATAGGAAGAGGAATCACACTGGGTCTTATCCACACAATCTTCTTCCAGTTGAATATTTTAATTCCAAAATAAAATGTGAGTATCCAAACAGAAATTTTTATTTTCTCGACTTGTAATTTCCTCATAAACCTCCACACTTGGGAGATCAGCTCGGCAACACTTGCAAAAGTTCTGAAAAACAATCAGTTCCGTTTCCAACCCCAGCGATTGTTCTCAGCTTCACAGCTTGTAGCCTCTGCCAGGAAACTAAGCAAACGTTCCTTCTCAACGCAGGTGCAGCAGCCTGACAATAATCCAATAAAAAACCTATTAGCTGGGTCTCCATGACACTCCCGGTATCCATGGGACCCACAACATCTTTAATGCAGATAATAAATCCAGACCGTTTCCTTCCACAATTGCTCCCAATATGGCTCCACTGGTAAGACTATCCTACTAACCTTTTGTTGTTACGTTTTCTCATGAATGCTGGATCACTGGCTAATCTTTGCCATGAAACATGTGCAGTCCCACTCATTGAAACGGATCAATCTGCTTGTGTTAGTCAATTGCAATTGACTACTAGGCCATATCTGAATATTGCAAACAGCAGGTCCACTCCAGACCAAGTTGTAAATGATCAGACCTGGGTTGGTAGTTAAAGAATCATGGTGAAAAGGGAATAGCAAAGGAGGTGGATAATCATTGGAGTTACTGCATATATCCTCAAGTAACTATTCCTTTAAAATCAGGAACAGACTAGTATGTTGAAAAAAGAAAATTCAAGAAAGAGATGGTCCAGTTTGTCCGTGATATCATGTTTCCTTTAAACTTTCTCCTATCTCGTGCCTTATCTCAGTAGTCTATACTGACAGGTAGAGCTTGTCCTCCACCCAGGATTAAAGACCTAAATCACTGGAAACCTTATCTGCGTCAAGATCCCTTTCTTACTATTCTGATGCTAGTGTTCTGTTTAGAGAGAGAAAAGATGGCTTACACTTAATATGCTGCTTGCAATCTCATTCCCTTGTCTTCTAGACCAACAGGGGTCAAAATTCACCTTGCTCAGTCCACGACTCCAGCACCGTGCACAATAATTGCATGCAATGTGCACATAAACAGTAGTTAAAACGATAAGTTAGTTCCTGCTTTTGCTATAAAATTATTTTCCTTTTCTGTGGTGTTCTAGCAATATCCTGCTTATATGCCAACTCCTCCTGACACATTTTCTCAGCATTCACACCTAGACCTATATTCAGCAAAGTTCAGTTTTGTTACAAACCTCACGTCTCTTTCACTTTTGATTTGAAAATTGCTAAGATTTTTAAGAATGCTTAAAGATCATCTTGACCAAGATTCCATTTTTATGAGTGAGAAATCTTTATCAAGATATGTGTGTGTCATCCCTCTGTGTCTGCAGAAGACTGTTGGAGAGCCTGTTGCAGATGCCAACATCCGTGGATGCTCTAGTCCTTCCTATAATGTAAGATTTGCATATAGCACTGTACATCCTCTTGCACATATAAGATCTTCTCTAAAAAATTGAAATGCCTAATATAATGGAAATTTTTAGCAAATATTTGTTATATTGTATTATTTAGGGAATAATGACCAAAAACACATGTACTTGCTCAGTACAGCCCCAAGTTTTGTTTTTTTTTTTCAGTATTTCAATCCATAGTTGGTTGATTGTAAGAAAAGAAGCTGAGAATACAAAATGCTGCACATAACTTGCTCAATTCACCTGGTCCACCTCAACCCCAGTTAGAATAGGTTAGGCACAGGTTTCTGTGCAGCCCCAACTGTGCCATTAAGGCATGGTGTCAACTCTTGCGTGGCAACAAAATGACTACATTCCAATGCTTGATAAACATTGTTCACTAACATATTTGTTTTCTGATTTAAAAATTTCAGCTCTAAACCATAAAACTGTAAAACCAATGCTGGGTGGATTTTAAAGTTGGTAAATTTTGTCTGTCTTTCATGTTTAATGAAAAATTAAAGTCACCTCAAATATGTGGTGATTTGTTTTAAACTAACAAAAACATCTGTGTAGCTATTAAATGTCTTGCAAGCTGTAACAAATCAACAACCACTCAGAATCAATAGTACTCCTGGGAGACTCTTTCCATTCACCAGTTCTACAAAATGTGACTGAATTACTAAACTAATAACTGGGAAAAACAGCAAGGCATAGGGAAAGGGGGAATACTGTTTAATTAGGTGAGGAAAAACTCCCCCCCAAAATCTACTGGCAATATTATCTAACCACCTGTTCCCCCAAAGAACTCATCATAAGAGATACAGAGGGTCTTTTGTTCTTCAGCATATAACATCACAGGAAATGGGTGCTAAATAATGAGAGGTTGGCCAGATCCTAAACACGGGGTCCAACAAAGTGGCATAGCAAATCTGGCTGCTGTCTACAACAGCAACATCCCCTATGGGTGCTGACACCTGTCCCTGTTGCTCCACTTCCCATACAACTCTTTTCTAACAGCCTGGCAAAGCAGCATAAGATGTTCTGGATGCTTGTGCCATGGCACTCACAAGGGAGACACTGATGAAATTCCTGGTTTCTGCATGAAGCAGCCCTGGCCATGCAAGCATTTGGAAACCAAATCAGTAGATGGAAGTAGATTGATGATCTCTCTGTGTGATGTGTGTTTCTCTGTCCTGAAGTTGGTTTCAAAATAAATACTGTTCTGGAAGGAAGGAAGGAAGGAAGGAAGGAAGGAGGGAAGGAGGGAAGGAAGGAAGGAAGGAAGGAAGGAAGGAAGGAAGGAAGGAAGGGAGGAAGGGAGGGAGGGAGGAAGGGAGGAAGGGAGGAAGGGAGGAAGGGAGGGAGGGAGGGAGGGAGGAAGGGAGGGAGGGAGGGAGGGAGGGAGGGAGGGAAGAGCGGAGGGGAGGAGAAGAGATGGAAGGGAAGGGGCGGGGGGGGAGAGGAGAGGGGAGAGAGGGGGAAAATAATTCTAAACCCAGCCACATGCCAAACTGGAGAGGTAGAAGATCATACAATCATCTCAGAATTATGATCCCATCAAGTTTCTAACAAATACAGAAAAAAAAGAGCTGTGTCCATTTGCAATTCCCTATTCTTTGCTTTGTCTCATTGTTGGAATCTCTGGTAAACTACATCCACATATTCCCCTTGTACATATCTGTGGACATCCGACCAAGATGTAAGTCAATAGGCTGAAAATGCAAACAGTCTGGGCCACTGCCACATTGAATCACAGTCACTGAAAACTGCCTTCATATTCTCCATTTCTCAGTTCTGCCTTCTAACTACTGACAATAGAACAACCTTAGCAATCACAAGCTGGAGATGGCAGAGCTGTCATGACCCAGTCCCTGAATGTTGAATGGAATCCAGCAGCCCTTTGCTATTATTTAACCCCCTAAAATGTGAGGCAAGATTTTAAATACAATATTGATACATTATATCCAATTTTGAAAAGTCCTACCCATGTTAAAAGATTGCTGTGAGATGTAACTTTCTTTGAAATATTAACCAGTGTCATAATCTTCAGATTTTCAAATTTTGGTGTGGATTTTATGAATGTTTATTAATTTCATCTATTTGGAAGACAGACAGAGAGGTCTCCCATCTGTTCATTCATTTCCCAAATATTCCCCACAGCCAAGGCTGAAGCAAGTCAACCGCTAGGAGCTGGGAACTACAAGAGTAGCAAGGACCCAAGCATTTGTGTCATCACCCACTGTGTTTCCATATGCGTTAGCAGGAAACTAATGGAGCAGCCAGGACTCTAACTGGCACCACCGCATCAGTGACTTTTAATTCGGAAATTCACTCAGGAACTTGTTATTTCTGGGTTCGCACTGTCTGAGTTTCATCACGTACCTTCCATTTTCAATACCCAATTCTCCAGATAAACTTTCTAAAACCTCTTGTCTAATTATCTTGTCTAGTTATGTTTCTGCTTCCATGACTTCAAATACACATAACTCCTCTAAGATTGGTGTTCTCTATGTAGATCATGTTGAGTTCCAGCTGGCTTTGTGGCACTGCAGGTTACACTTCAGCTTTTGATGCTGTCATTTCAATTTGGAGTGCTAGTTTGAATCCTGGTGGCTCCGTTATACATAGACACCACCAATCTTAGAGAAGTGTATCTGAAGTCATGGGAGCAGAAACATAACTAGAATACTTAATGTCAGTTATAATTACGGATACTGAGATTTCTAAGTGGGGGTTGCAAAAGAAACAGCTAAATGTCTTGCACACTTTTAATTCTGTGACACAGGAAAATGGGAAAGTGTCACTTGTGAACAAGGCTAATTAAGCAGAGTCTGCTCTCATTTATTGACTACACCCTAATTAATTTTGTGAACTGCCATCCTAATGAAATTCCCTCCCTTCTCAACAACTTAAACTTTACTCTACTTGTCTGCAAATGATCTGCTTGTAAATGTACAACACATACTCCCAAAACAATAGTTTTCCACCACTGAGAATAAAAGGATCATTATCATTTTCTCTTCTAGACAAATAATCATGAAGAGCTTGAATAATGAACTTAAGTTACAAAATTTTAGTATGTATGATTTTTGTACAGGGAAAAAGAATTAGAGGCATTTCATTGTGTTTCTAGGATTTTTGCTGGTTTGATTGTTTTGCAGAAGTTTACAAGCTCAGAATCTAAGCTATAGCTTATTATTCTTTATCATTTTTAAAAGATTTTTGTAGACATTGCTATGTGTAACATAACTGCAGACATGTGCAAGCGTTTAATAAGTATTTATCACTCTTGCCTTTGTAGAACTTTTACTTAAGTTTATAGATGCAATATACCTTCTTACTCAGCAATGGCTGATTACCAGTCACACTTTCACAAATCGGAAATATCAAATTACTCATTCCATGACTGTGAACAGAAGTATTTTGATTCGTGTCTCAGATACATAAGTTAGCGTGGCAGTGAAAAGTCTGGACGTTTTGTTTCCCTTCACATGCTTCCTAACCCATCCCTCTTCCTTAAGTGTTTAACCAGTGAAGCAAAGGATATTTCTAGGTTCCTTTTTGCTTTAATTTTCTTTATGTTTAAAAGTCATAGTTATAGAGTACAAGAGAAAAAAACATCTTTGACCTAGTGGTTTACTCCTCAGATGTCCACAATAGCTGGGGCTTGGGCAGGCAACATCCAGGTGCCAGGAACTTCATCTGGGTCTCTGGCATGGGAGGCACAGCACGAGGCACAAGGGCCATCTTCTGCTGCCTTTCTTAGGCCACTAACAGGGAACTGGATCAGAAGGAGAAAGCTCAGGACTTTGTCCAGCACCCAGATGGGGTGCCGGCATCACAGGCAGCAGCTTTACCTACTATATCACATACTATACCACAATTCTGGCCAGTCTATTTGTAACTTGTTCTTTTGTTCAATCCAGTTTGTATTTCCCTAAGGATGTACAGGGCTGTGTCATTTGAAAGGTTTATCCTTACAAGAGCAACAGTAAATTAATAAGCAAGTTTTACTATCCCATTGAAAAATGAAATACTAAAGATGAAGAACCTGTCCTAAAACCATATAACTGGGTATTAGGTTTCTGGATATTCTACCCATCATCCACTTTCCTCAGGAACAGCCAACTTCTGAGGCTGGATTCCCATTTTTTGTTTCAGTTAACGTTATGCCCACTAATTGCAGCTGTTTTTTGAAGTGCATAGATGTGCCGGTGTACCATTGTTCTTAACTCTAAAAGTAGAAACACCACCACCTTGGAAAATACAGGAAGCGTCTTTCAGGCAAGTTAGAAATTGAGGTGACATCTGCCTTGGGAAACAGAGGTGAGATCAAAGTAATTACCTATAGCCCTGATTCTATAAACAGCTACTCTCCACAAGTCTCTCAAATCACTTTGTCCCTTGACATATATCCTTCCTTTTCTCACCATTATATTTCCTGAATACATGAAAAATACCGCAAGGGTAAGCGCAGAGTCTTCCGGGTGCTACATAAGCTCAGCTGGTGCCCATGGGCACCAGGGTATCGGGTAGGCTCACAGAGAAGAAAAAGAAAAGTCTCTATGTTGACCGAACCTTTCCCAGGATTCTCATTCTTCAGTGCTACTGAGTAAATTCCCTGATCAAGTTCCCTGATTTCTTACTCCAAATTTAACCTGTGCTTCAAGATTCTATTCCACCTTTTCCATGAATATTTTCCTGAATATGCCAAGTTGATTTCCACTTCAATGGAATTTTTCAAGATGCCCGTATTCATATTCTGCCTATCTCTGTGATCTGGTTACATTTCTTCAATTAAAACAGAGGGCCAGGGACTCATCCATTCCCCTTATCCTTCCCCCACTCCCTACAAGTATAACAATATATCATAAAAGTAAGGGTACATGAAAACAAATATGAATGATCTTTTATAAATATGTTTGAATTTATCCATCCAAATATGGTTCTCATCAAAGCTTTTGTTTTATGTTTTGTTTTTGGCAAATTCGATATAATTATGCCTTCCGTAATCAATCTGCTCTCAGGAGAGTTGGACTTTTGAGAGTAGACACCTGGTATTTACAATATCCTATGTGGAATTTCACCACTCGTGCATTTGGCTATCACCAGTGGATTAGGAATATTTCCTTGGTTGGTAATGATTTTGTTTTCCCTCCAGCTTGAACTGTTCTGATTTGTGATTGCAAAGTTGAAGCAAATTGAATACTAGCAAGTAGCCTGAAAAAAGCACATGATCAAATTGTTGGATGTGTTTCTTTCGCACTCCCTCTGCAAAATGGTCCTTCTTTTGGTGCTCCACAGCATTGGGAACTGATAGACAATACTTGTGATACCTGAGGTCATGGGTGTCCTGACTCTGCGCAGTCAGGCCATGCACTCTAAGAAGCAGTAAGCTGGCATTACTCTTCTTTGTTTGCCTCAAAACCAAGACAAGTGTTTTAATAAAGGAAGCATGGAAGGGACTGATGCTGTGAGAAGACAGGAATGTTTTGGTGGCTCATGAGGGACCTGATGTGTACATTAACATATGAGTAAAAGTAGGTAGAAAAGAAGATAGTCTCAGAGCGTTGTGCCACTAGCACATTGTTAACATCCATTAAGTGCCATTCTTACTACCATAAATAAACACAGGTAAATCTATGGAGATTGTTCAATTTAAAGTGAAAATAATGATGCTTGTGTTCTGTTTGTCAGGGTGAACTTGAAGGTCATATGAGATGATCTATGTGAAATACCGTGACAAGCACTAGGGCAAGTATACGACATTATTATCTAATTTGGCTGTCAACACTGGAGGAGAACACCACTTTCTGAAGATGTCTGTGGCAGTCATGTGTCACTTATTGTCAACATTCTTTCTCCCAGGGCCAAAGCTCCATGGGAAAGCAGTAGGCAGCTGTAATCTAACCTGATAAAACATGGTTTTCTTCTTTTCTTTCTCTTTTACCTTCCAGGAATTTTGATCCAAGGAATGCTCAGAAAATTAACTGGAAATGACCTGCTTGGAGCTACCTTGTCCTTTTTTAATGTTGGAAGAGAGACATATTAATCATCATTACTTCTCAATATCTAACAAAAAAAGAGCAGTTATTTCACACAATTTGATGAATGAATGAACTTACAAACTAACCAAGACTTTGAATTTATTCATTCATTAATTTAATAATTTATAACAAGAATGTATCCTGATCTTTTAGGAAATGACTCCTCTTGCTTGTGATTTAGATCCACTAGTTAATTGGTTTCTCTGCCTGAGTGATTGCCACTGGAGATGCCTACATTGCTTATAACCAAAATGTCCATGAGCAGAGCGAAGTTATTAATGTAATCTGCTTCAGTTGGTGAGCAATGTGATGGAACCAGCCTGTGTGTAGATCATTCCTTAGGGTTTGTTTGTTTACTGGGTTCCCACCTCAAAGAAAGTAAAGCGGTGTGTGTCTAGAAAACACCTACAGCACTGAGCTATTTAGACTGTGTCCAAACAATTCATTGGTTTGATGTCAAGTGTCAATTGCTTGCGTGAATTTCTGGTTGTCTAATGGAAGTGAATGGTTTGTGGACTTCAGTTGTCTGACCAATATTATGGAAAGAAACTTTTTTTTTTAGGGAAAATATCTATTTCTCTACTTGGAAAGGGTAATGATTGGCTTAATCAGCTTCACACAAATAATCCACTTTGGCTGATATATTAAAAAAAAAAAGGTTGGGGGTTGGGCAGCACAGTAGCCTAGAGGCTAACGCCCTTGCCTTGAGCACACCAAGATCCAATATGAGCACTGGTTCTAATCCCAAAGGCCCTGCTTCCCATCCAGCTCCCTGCTTGTGGCATTGGAAAGCAGTCGAGGACTGCCCAAAGACTTGGGACCCTGCACCCATGTGGGAGACCCAGACGATGGTCCTGGTTCCTGGCTCCTGGCTTCAGATTGGCGCAGCTCCAGCTGTTGCAGCCACTTGGGGAGTGAATCAATAGATGGAAGGTCTTCCTCTCTGCCTCTCCTCTCCTCTCTGTATTTCTGCCTTTCCAATAAAAATAAATAAATCTAAAAAAAAGGGGGGGGAGAGGGGAGAAGACGACAGAAACTGATGGATGCCACAGTTACACGGGAGGGCGAAGTTTGTGTCAGACCCCATACATCACTCGGGCCTCAGGCCGGCTGCAGAAGGGGCAGGAAAGACGCGGCACACCATCAGGGCAGCAAAGCCCTGCTGGAAATGGATTCACCTGTTGACCTGCGCAAGCCTCACCTAATAAGGACTGGAGCAGGATCTGTGTGTGCCTCCATATCAGGAGAGGTTTAAAAACCTCCTGCATGCTGTCTGTGCATCTTTGCGTCCCTGTAGCGTCCCTCTTTCTGTTTCTCCACTGAGCTGAAGAAAGGCCAGAGGCAGAGTGCCCTGAACAAATGCCTTTCACACTTGTTTCTATACTCCGTTTCTGTTTCTTAACTGGAGGTCGATGAATCTAACAGAAACAAAATAAAAAACAAAGAAAGGAAAAGGGTTACGAGACAAGAACTCTATTCTTTATTAGTTTTTTGTATTTTTGATGATGTTTACGTAGTTAATCAGGATGGAAAGGATCTATGGTTAGAAAAAAGTGGGTGTGATCATTGTTTTTGAATTTTCTCTTTCTTCTTCCTGTTTCTGGGAGTAAATGGGAGATAAAGGGAGAAGCCATACCCAGACACCCCGGCACTCAGGGGTGGGAAATGGCCACCGATATCCACCCAGGGTCCCAATGTGACACACTCTCCGAGGGTTTTCAGATTCTGAAATGCTGTCAATCTCACCGACCCAAGAATGAGATAATCCAAATGTCCATTGGCTGATATAGTCAAACTTAGAGTCTCCATTCATCCAGATACTTGCTTTCATTGTTGGCTGGGGTGATTGTCCAATTTTCTCTGTTCTTCCTCTACTATGTACCAGATATCTGCAGGCCCCGGGTGAGCTGCCATAGCCACCATGTGCATCAGGACCTGTTGTCCACTGCTCCGTCTTTTCCACCAATGATGACCATTTCTCACAGGAGTGCCCGAGAACCCAGGCCAGGTGACCTGGGTCCCAAAGGACCCCCTGCCCCCAGGGCCCACAGATCTGGTACCCACAGTGCATATAGGTCCAAGGACCCAGGCTAGTGCCCAAGCACCACTGGACCATCCACTCTGGGATTCACAGAACTGGCACCTACCACACCCAGACAAGCATGGCTCACTTCATCTTGGTATCCACCACTGGGTGCTACAGTATGATTTGTTCCAGCCTCCTACCAGTTCCAGATCATACTGGTGGATGCTGCAGTGTAGCCCAGCCCATCCAGCCTACAATCACAGTTCTAATCTGAACAGATGGATGTTGCACACTGACCCAGCCCTTCTTGCACCCTTTCCTGGTTCTCAGATCTGCCAGTGTAAGTTAAGAACTGGCCCAGCCTGGCCTGCCCCCATACCTGATCCACATGTATGCCAGCAGACCCATACCTGGACCTGGTCTGGGCTGCTCCTTGCCTTGTTTCTAGCATTTGCCTGCAGGAACTGCGACCAAAGGCATTCCCATGCTCCTCTTTAAGATTTCTCCCCATGGCTAAGACCAGATGCCTTGGAAGGGTTGAAACCTATTGTGTCCCAGTTGCTAGAACTGGGTTTGTTAAAGGAGTGTGTTAGTCCATATAACACTCCCATCCTTGGAGTAAGAAAGGGAGATGATAAGTGGAGATTGTTTCAGGATCTTAGACTCATAAACGAGGCAGTCATACCGTTGCATCCTGTTGTCCTAAATCCTTATACCCTTTCAGCTCAGGTTCCTAGAAAAGCCTAGTATTATTCTGTACTGGATGTAAAAGATGTTTTTTTTTTTTTTCTCATTCCTTTACATCCCCAAAGTCAACCCCTGTTTGCATTTGAGGATCCAAGGGGAGGAGGACGACAGCTAACTTGGGTTGTCCTCCAACAAGGTTTCAGAGACTCGCCCCAATTGTTTGGGATGGCTTTAGCTAAAGATCTGGAGACTTGGCATTTTACTGAGGCTAGCTTCCTTCAATATGTAGACCATCTCTTGTTAGCCTGTCCAACAAAGGAAATATGTGACAGGCAACCAAGTCCCTCCTCAATTTCTTAGCTCAGAGAGGTTATAAGGTCTCTAAAGAAAAACCACAGCTTAGTGAACCGAAAGTGACATATTTGGGAATTATACTTGAGGGATATATACCATGCCTGTACCAGTAGATATAATCGGTTAACCCATCCTGGCTCTCCCCCTGACACAGTTCACACATAGGCCAACAGGTGTTGTAGCCCTACCAGGCCTGGTCTGAGCCCACTTCCATCTCTTCACCAGCAGAAACAGCATTTGCTGCCCAGTCTGCACCCATTCCAGTTCACACTGGTGGGTGCTGCTGCCCAAGCTGGCACAGTCAGCCCCCAGAAGAACTTTCTCGTGATTGTTCTAAATCATGCCCCCCCCCAACTCTTCAGGTTATGCTACATTCTGTTTTTTTGTTTTTTTCATGCTTCTTAGCAGAAACCATTCTCTCCCCAAGCATGAAGACAGAAAAGGAAGCTATACATTTTGAATGATATTTACATTTTCTGACACATACTGTCTCAAAATACTTTTCCTCCAAAATTCTACCTCATTTTAATCTCACCTCAGCCTAACATATTAGCCTAATTCAAGTATTGATTCATTTAAGGAAATTTTTTTATAGAACTTTCTGTCACAGTTCACAAAATGATAGTCTGGTATCGTTCTGCTGGTAAGGCCTCTTGGTGGCTTTTGGATTTCCTGTCATAGGCATTCACCTTGTCTTGACTACTGGGCTCCCCTAGCTTGTGCCCTCCTTCCTGAAACAACTGAGTACAGGAATCTCCCTGTCAAGCTGGTTCCCTGCCTCTTGTGCCAAATAGTCTCTATTTCACTTATTTATTGGACTCATACATGTCCCCAGAGTTTATACTAATATAAAGTCACAAAACTTCAGTTTAATGTTTTTCCTCTGCCATTAATTCACCTATGTCTGTTTAAACTTTACGCATCAGTGTTAAAAGAATATAACATGTATCTCACAACTAAGTTGCAAATATCTTGCCTTTTATCCAGGAGCTATAAAAGATTAAAAAAAAAAAAAAGAGTTCTGGGTAATCTAATGTCAGCTTACTAATGCCAGCTGTGCTCTCTATAGTGAATGCTAACAACTGCCATCTGCCGGGTGTAAGATCATTCAAAGATATATTGAATAGACACAGGTTTATGATAATAATGCATTTCTCTTTCTGTATAATTTTTAAGTTGCATACAGTGCAACGACTCAATTGTCTAATCCTCTCCCTGTAAGTGCCAGCATCCCTTGGGGGCACCAGACTGTGTTACATCTTCTCCATTTCTCTGGTTATGGCCTGGAAGTCCTCAGGATGCTATATCCACATGGCAGACCATGAAGAAGCTCCTGGCTCCTGGCTGCTGGCTTTGGATTAAATTAACTGCAGGTATTGTGGCCCTTTGGGGAGTTAACCAGAGAATGGAATATCTCTCTCTCTGTCTCTCCTTTGTCTCTATAAATCTGCCTTTCCCATAAAAATAAATCTTTCCAAAAAAATAGAGAGTATTAATAGATTGGATATAAGGTATGAAAAGTGGTTTTTACTTTAGTCAATAATGATATTTTAGAACCTTCACTTATTGGAAATTACACATAAATGTGAAAAATAGCAATCAGGTCACAATAAGAGTAGAACAATCAGAAACTAAGATTGAATCTGTCACAACAGAGCCAATAGCCCCTGGATCCTTCCTGGGGTTTTGGTTTCTGTGCTCTGCGGTAGCTCAGTACATTCTCCATGAGCTAGTTCTCAAATCAGTCCACACGGCAGGATCTTCACCATGCCCAATACCCAAGTATGACACCTTCATTTTTATGTCCAACAGCTGTAGTCTCAGCTGTGAGGATGATAGGAACTTGAAGACAGGTTTAGAGATGGAGCACCATGTACCTCTAACACATAATGTTGTCCCCTGGATCATATTTTCCCAGCTTTAGATCAAAGAACATGGTCAAATATTTCATGTACAAAGCATGGTTAAATATATACATAGTTTTGTAAGGTTCAAAAATTTCAAATACAGCATTTCAAAACCTGAAAGCTGTGGAGAAAATGAAAAATAAGTAATTGTTTGAATTTTCATATCTTCTAAAGGATACAGAGTTATTATTTGGTTAGTTTAGAAATATAAAATTAGTAACAGTTAAAGTACTCATAAAATTCTCAATTTTTGGTATACTGTGTGACACAAAGACTCCCCTGACAGCATTTGCAAAACGAAGTTATATTTAAAATGGAATACTGGGTCTTAAAAATAAACAATAGGAGATGAAATATTCTTTGGGTAACTCATGTTTTATGTCTAGGCTTTTGGGTCTCTATAAACAACACTCTGTTGGGTCCTAGAAAAGGCAGTTTAGCCAGACATAAAATAATCTCAGCAAAATAGCTTGATTTGTACTCACTATCATATTAAATTTCATATTCCAGGAAGAGTGGGAGAAATGGCACTAATTTATACAGCAAGTAAGTGAGAATTATACAAAAATCACTTGGCCCATGACCCTAAGTTTCATGTTTACTTTTGCCACTTATGTTTAGAGAAAGTCTCTAGGATCCCGTGTAAGTGGCATTTTCATGTCTAAATATAATACTAGCAGTGTCTTTCATTGTGGAGTTTCTATGACATATAACCAAGTTGATACAGGACGAGCACTTCCTGTCAAAAATGCTTGGGCCCAGATATGCTTCAGAGTGTAACTTCTTTTCAAATATTACAGGTACTGTGTACACACAATGAAATATCTTCTTAAAAAGATTCAAATCTAAAGACAAAATTCACTAACGTTGTATAGATACGTCATCTATATAAACTGAAAGTAATTTATCATATTTCTAACATGCTTTCATTTGACTGCCACTTGTCACATGAGATTAGGTGTAGACTTATCTAAATGTGACATTACAGGGCTCAAATAGCTTCGTGAAGTTTATATTCCAGTGAATTTGAACAGATCAGAGATAAATAAAATTCTATCAGATAATAACTACATGAGAAAAATCAACATAAAACAAGGAATGACATTTCTAGATTACGAGGGAATCAAGAAGGGCTGTCTAAGGTACAGTTAGGAAAGCAGAGATCTAAAGTTAGTAAAGCAAAGCAAAGCAAATACCAAATTTGTGAACACCAAAGGGAGTCCCGTTTTAAGAGGAAGAACTAAAACATGTGTAGTTTGAGACATAAATGAGCAATATAAACACAACCAGTAACAGCAAAAACAATTGTATAAATTTGTTGTTGTTGTTGTTTTTCTGCGCCTTCTGCAGTTTCTACCAGTTCCTCCTAGTGGGGAACCTGAGAGCAAGCTGGATGGCAAAGAAGACTAGAAATTGTAGTTAGCCAACTCTTAGCCCCACAATGCAGAGCAAAGTACGGAAATGTGAACGTGAGCATCAAAAGCACGCCAAGTAGCATCACGCACCCTATTAGCTCCTCTATGAGGTGTCTGCAAAAATTCATGAGAAATGATTATTGGGAAGAACTTATAACTTTAAAATTTTTTGTTCCATAATAAAGTTATCTCTCCATCCTAAGTTTCATAAATTTTTGCAGTAACTCCACACTTCCACAAAGTGACAATGGCATAATACTAATACCATACAAGATGCAAACGTCTTTCTGCCCATGAAACTACTCTCAAAATACAAGTTCACTCAAAGTCCTGGATGACATTGTTCTATCTGCAGTAATGCTGATTTTATTTGTAGTTAAGTCACAATCAAAACTTTTCTGTATTCTTACGACTATTTAAAAAAAATAACTGCAATAGTGTTTCATATGTAAACAGTGTGAAAGAAGAAAGTGTTTAATGTATAAATAACATATAAGAAAAATATTATGGTTAACTGAATGGTCATATAGTCACACTCAATATTATAAATTCCACCATTAACTTCTTGTTCCCTATTTTCCTTGCCTTCAACCTCAACCATCACCACAATTGGTTACCATGATTTATTTGGTGGTAAACCAGCTTATCATTTCTGAAAGGTGTGAATGCTATCTACTTTTGCTTCTTGAAACGTCCATTAATACTGGGCATGGACACATTAAAAATACCCACAGGATCCCCTTAGTTTCGAATGCCGCTCTCTTGTGGTAAAGCAATTATTTTCCCATTAGTAAAAAAAAAATCAATCAATTTAATGAGCAAAATAAATATATTTCATTGCTGTTGGTTGTGGTATTAGTGCCAAATGTCAACCTCAAATACAGGTTCAATCAGATGGTTATTTTTTCACTTCTAGAAGCAATATGAGCCAAGACCTCCAAATCAGTAAGACCTAATGTTATAGAATAGGAAGTCCAAATTCAAACACCACTCTGAATGCCACACGTCATGCAGTAACAGGCTGAGCAAAAACAATGAAAAGTGCACAAAAAAAAGGCCACTGACATTCATGAAAAACTCCACATTGCTTCTTGTTAGATCATGGAGGACATAGGAGCTGCTGCCAGTGACCCTGGTTCCATGGAGGTAGACTGCCTCCAGAGAAACACGTTTCTAATCTCCAGAAACAGCAAGAGTGTAATCAGCAGACAGGACCACAGGAAACAGTGGCACCTAGAATTCTGGATAGATTGTCACAGGGAACTTATTGATCACACTTTCCTTAGAAATAGACAGCTTACTTTAGCATTTAAAAAAATAAATAAATAAAGATTTAATTTATTGTTATTGAAAAGTCAGGTTTACAGAAAGAAGGAAGGAAAAAAGAAAAATTTTCCATCCACTATTTACTTCCTAAGTGGCCTCAACAGCCGGAGCTGAGCTTATCCAAAGGCAAGAGCCAGGAGCTTCTTCAGGGTCTCCCATGTGAGTACAGGGTCCCAAGGATCTGGACCATCCTTCGTGCTTCCCCAGGCCATGAGCAGGGGTATGGACTGGCGCCCATGTGAGATACCGGCAGATAGAAGATGAGAATTTTGTCACTAGGCTGTCACATAACTGTTTAAACAAGTATTTTAAGTACTTATAAGGACTTCCTGAGGCCAAAATGGAAAACCATTGCTTACAGAAAGGGCGTACAGAAAGCTAAGTGAAAAGAAGATCTCATTTTATAGTTTTAAAGAAGAAAAAATAAGATGATTTAAAATGATTTTAAAAAGTATCTGTTGAGCACCTGCAAAACCTTAAGAGCTATTTTAACATACGTTATCTCAGCTGGCTCTCTGATAAGCTGTGTCTTATTATTAAACACATCTTGCAGATGAGACAACTGAAATACAGAGATATTAATTATACCTGAGTCTTCAACAACCAATCTAGGATCTTAAACACACATCCTCAGGACCACGAAGCCACAGATAAAGTCCTATACATCTCAGCTGAAGCCTCCATGATTTTCTTCCTGGCCTGCTGCATGATTTCACAATGGCCCAAGTTAATCCCCAGGAATGACCAATTTGAAGGAAACATAAACCAGCTTTCTGCAATTGGATTAGTGTGTAACTTAACTCAGGTAGACTAAATTGGCTATAAATTCTTTTACCAGGCATCCATGCCCCACAGGCCTCTGGGCACTAGAACAAAAATAGCCAAGTGCATAATGATCACAACAGGAACAACTTGCCCAAACAAATCTAGGTGCCAAAGCATACAGGGGAGGAAGGAAAATAGTTTCCTATCAACACTACTAATCATTGTGGGATATGACTGCATGTGTGATTGCCAAAGCAAAAACAGGGTGATGGGTAGACAGGAAGGCTGGGTTCTACAGGGCGGCTCAGAGGCCGGGCACCATGCAATGCATTGACTTAATGTGAGGCATTCAATTTCCAGCCCTGCCTTTGACTCCAAACCACTGCCAAAAATTTAACTTGCTATGATTATCATGGAATATTAGCACTAAAGACTTGCTAGATTCAAACTCCTGATTTCACAGAGCAGAATTTGAAGACCCGTAGAAATACAACCAAACCAGAGTTCAGTCATCATGAAGTTCCAAACTATCCCTTTGTCTTCAGTATCAGAGTGACACTCTGGACCCCTCATCCTAAATATTGTAAACATCAGTTTTCTCCTTTGTATAGTGAGTGTCACACTGAGCACCCTAATGACCTACTAATAATGTGTAAATTAAAGTAAAGGAGATTGACTATGAGGAACATTTTTTTAAAAGCATCCATTATGGAAGTGCCACCAGTCCGAGTTTGAGGATGCAGCATTCTCCCACTGTAATTTCACTATGTAATCAGTTCCACAGATTCCAGGAGGAATTCCATGAGGGCTCCAGAGATAGATATCTGGAGTTTAAAAAGGAAAAAAAAAAATTATTTGAGGTCAACCAATAGTTCAGAACTAAAGGGGATAGAGTGCCAATATAGGAATTTTAAGATCATGGCAAAATAAAAGGAACTCATGAAAAACCATTGGACAAAGCACAAAATATTCTCTGCAGGTGCTTCTCTGTGCATCACCTCTTGCATCATGTGAAACCCAGGATGGCCGGTGTTTCGGGCTCTGGCAGAGTGGCTAAGCTGCACCAGCAGGGAAGCAAGCACAGGTAACCTGGGTCCGACTTTGTCTTCAAACCCACAGTTTCCTCTCATGTTCCCCACTCATGCTCAACCTGAGCACAATTGTTCTATCAGGCATCTATCACCCCTGATAGAACAGGCAGGCAATTTTAAAACAATAGTGTCACCAGGTGTTCTTATTTATTGTCCAACTACTGTCTCAACGCTTCCAAGCCAGACACTGCATGCAGTGCCTTCACCTCCAATAGCACAATGAAGGGGATTGCTACATTCTATTGAGATGCTGCTGTCATCTGCATTAACCAAGCAAAAGTCCTGAGATCCCAAGGCAAGCCAGGAATTGAAAGAGTCAAGATTGAAATCAAGTCAGTTTGGATCCAGGGTCCTTACTTTGAACACTCTAACATTTTGTCTTTCTGTGTTCTGCCTGACTGTTACACTGTCTTGCACTACAGTTTCAAGCTACCTATACCAGGATGAGTCTCCCAGGTAACTTGCCAACTGCATACAATAATACTGCTTCTACAAATGCTTAAGAAGTTTTCATGTTGGGCCCACTGGCATGGTCTAGTGGCTAAAGTCCTCGCCTTGAATGCCCCGGGATCCCATATGGGCGCTGGTTCTAATCCCAGCAGCTCCACTTCCCATCCAGCTCCTTGCTTGTGGCCTGGGAAAGCAGTCGAGGAAGGCCCAAAACCTTGAGACCCTGCATCCATGTGGGATACCCGGAAGAAGTTCCTGGATCCTGGCTTCGGATGGGCATAGCATCGGCCGTTGTGCTCACTTGGAGAGTAAATCATCAGACGGAAGATCTTCCTCTCTGTCTCTCCTCCTTTCTGTATATCTGACTTTCCAATAAATAAACAAATCTTTACAAAAAAAGTTTTCATACTAGGAAATTAAACTCATTCTATCTTTTTCAAATGGAAAGACCAGGCTCAAGACTAAAAACAAAAATATTTCAGCTTAATGTAGAAAAGCGTTTTGTATTCATTACAGTGAATGGAGATAACTTGGTGTGTGTACAAGCAGAGGATATTATTCAAGCACAGGTTTTCAGTGACCATCTGTTAGAGGCTGACGTCATAGGAAGGGAGATTTCTACCATTACACCTATGGCTACTCGTATTACCATAGGCCTGAAAAGAGGACAGATGACAACATTCTCTATTAAGTGTGATCCCCCATGGTGAGTCTATAACAACACAGTCCCAACCAATCTCCTAGAATAACAGTTGAAAACACAGCTAGTTCTTTTGAATTGGGGAACTTTTTCTGAATCTCTGTTACCAAATTGATCTGTCCTTTCTCCCCAGACCATTTTAAGTCTCCACTTCACTCAGATCTCCTGTGGGTTGCTACCCCTTCCACAAGCTGCTGCAACACGTATCCTTCTCTGAATATCAATACACTCCTCCCTGTCTGGAAGGCACTCCAGGAACTGTGAGAAGGTTAAAGACTCAATGCTCATTCAAAGTAAGGATGTTCAAGGAAAAACTTCAGAAAGGAAAAATGTGGTCTGGAATTAACTCCTAAAATATTCACTGCCAGCTCACGAGAGTGGAAAATACGATGCCTGTGCTCATGATGGAAGCCTCAAAGGCAGCTCAGAGACTGTTACACAGACAGTGTATGATCAAAAACATGAATCAGGAGGAGACACGATGAAGGGAAGGAGGGAATGAAGAAGCCAAGAGAGATAAGGAAGAAAGAAGTAAAACTACTTACGTAATACTGAATAGAGACTAATGGAGAAATCCACGTGTGTGTTAAGTAGTGGATACCAGGACAAATAAGCAGAATCAGCTTCAATGAATAGCAGCCTATAAGTCCAGAGTAGGGATTTAAGTTTATAGAGTTTTTCATAATCTTCCACATAACATTGGTATTTACTTCGGTGCCTCTTTATTAGACTGCATGTCAGGTAACGGTATGGTTCTCAGTTTATTCTTGTTGATATTCCCACCTACCTCTGAATGAAGTGATTACAAAGTGGCTTAAAGAATAAATAATCAAATGAATAATTTCACTTGACTTCATTCATTCCAGAGAAGAACTGAGTTTTAGATCTTGCTATCACTATTGGGTTGACCTAGGTCAACTTTCTCACGTAGAATACTCACGGCAAGCTACTATTTCCTCCATTTGGACAATTCACAGTTAGCTTTAATGAACTCCTTCCTATGGAGGGCACTTATCGTTGGATCAATCTCACCTCTCCAGTGCTATCCCAAACTCCCTACTCCCCACACCCAGGCTTTGTTTATAGCCAGTTTCTAAAACTGAGTCATGTTCTTGGACTGAACTGAACGGAAAGCTTAATATCCACTGAATTTTCAAATGTTCCCAGCTCCTGCAGGCCACATTGCTAACAACATTTCCATCTTCATTTTTTCTTACCAAAATATGCTTCAACCAACTATAACTTCAGATGATGTACATATTCAGCTTGGACTTTGTAGAAGAAAACAGGGTAGGCCAGGAGAATTGGGTCAGTCAACCCTGACCTCAACATTCTCCCTACTTCGACTTAATCCTGCAATTCTTAACAACTGAGCAGTCCAGAACAGTTTCTTCATTTGTAAAATTGTAACAATGTCCACTACAATTTGGCACATTGCAGTGACAACATTTTTGCTCACTAGTAGCTCTAGTGGTTTGTACTTTTAACATAAATATGAATAAATTTCCATCTAACAACCTGTGAGTCATTTTCCTCAGGATACTAGCCTGTCTTCCTGTCGCTGCTGCCCAGCAGCGGAGACACTAAAACGACGAGGCACGCTCTTGGGGGTCTGGGAAAAATGGCAAGCAGACCCCTCGCTGCCAAAAGTGGCTGTGTTTAAATCCTTCTCTCCGCTGCTCCTGTCCCCATTGGTCTAAGCTTTCCTCTGCTGCTTCTCTAGGCCTCTTTCTGCCCCACTTCTTCCCATATTTCTTCTGTACTTTCTATTGCATTTTTCCGTTCTTGTCCTCAGCTCTCCATACTTCTGTCACTGCTTCTGTCTGTATCCCTCTTTTCCAGCTTACACCTTAGCCTTTCTACATGAAGATCTAAACCCTTCTTCCCCTCTCTGCTGCCCCGTTCTTCCCGTTCCATCCGTTGTTTTTTCCCCAGTCTTTCTCCTCGTCGCCCCCCAGTCTTTCTCTTTTAGTCATTGGTCCTCCGTTCTGTCTGTCCTCTGTCCGTCCATCGTCCCACCTAGCTTTGACCAGCTACCTTTTTTTTAAAAAATTTATTTTTTTTTATTTTCTTTATTGGAAAGGCAGATATACAGAGAAGAGGAGAGATAGAGAGGAAGATCTTCCGTCTGATGATTCACTCTCCAGGTGACTGCAACGGCCAATGCTATGCCGGTCCGAAGCCAGGAGCCTCTTCCGGGTCTCCCACACAGGTGCAGGGTCGCAAAGCTTTGGGCCGTCCTCGACTGCTTTCCCAGGCCACAGGCAGGGAGCTGGATGGGAAGCGGGGCTGCCGGGGATTAGAACCGGCACCCACATGGGATCCCAGGCGTGCAAGGCTAGGACCTTAACCACAGCGCACCTCACCGGGCCCAACCAGCTACTTTTATATCATTCTCCACCAATCACTTCTCCCCGTGGGTCCACTTGGCGCTATGTGATAGGCCAGTAATCACAGCGAGGGCATTAGCCTATCCCTGTGACTTCCGATTTACCTGCTGGTGAGACCAACCTCGCCTCCTGACTCTGGGCCAGCTGCCATCTTGCCACAGCCCCTCTCAATCCCTGAGCAGCTTCAGCACCCCGCTCCCCACATCTTCCACAACAATTCATTCGATTATTACAAAAAAGCATAATTTTTTTCACTTCAATTTCTAATTAGATTTCTTTATTTGATGACAATGATATCTTTATAGGCAAATTGTTAATATAGCATTCCTTTACAATGCAATATGCCACCTTCAACTAGAAAACTTAAAAAATCTTACTCTCTGTAATTAATTTCATTTTTAATTTTTAAACATAAGTATATTTTTACTTATTTATTTTTAGTGGGAAGTCAGATCTACAGAGAGAAGGAGAGACAAAAGACCTGCCATCCACTGGCTCACTTCCCAAGTGACTGCAATGGTCGGAAGCCAGGAGCCAGGAGCCTACTACAGGTCTCCCAAGTGGGTGCAGGGACCCAAAGATTGGGGGCATCCTCTACTGCCTTCCCAGACCACAAGAGGGAGCTGGATAGGAAGCAGAGCAGCAGGAACACAAACCAGTGCCCATATAGGGACCCAGTGTATGCAAGGCAAAGATTTAGCCACTAGGCTATGTAACAGTGGTGTGAACATTAAGACGAGGACAGTATTCTGCTCCTCTAGGGCTCGTTAGGTTATAAGACCACCACTACCTCCCATTGTTTCTGTTTTTGTTTTTGTTCCTGTTCTTCTTTGTTTGTTTTGATTTTGCTTTTGTTTTTTAAGAATACACATCTCATCCCTGGAACTGAGTCAGAAACCTAAGACCATGTCCGTTATATCTAAGAAATTCAGCTTCCAATAATCTAACATTCTGTAGCTCACTCCTTCTTCAACTTCTTTTTGAAAAACACAGTACTCTTGGGCTTCCATCACTGATTTAAATTATATCTATTAAATTATTTAAATACAAATAAACATGAAACTACCTATAAACATAAAACTACTTGTGTCTCATACTTCTGACTCTTAAAAAGCTATAAAACCCAAACCAACATGCAAATGAATTTTGAAAAACAATTAAAATTAACGTTCATTTGATGTGATATGGTTTTGCCAGAACTAAGTCACTGTTCTCAATGTACATATGGCATATGCTATTGTGGTGTGATTCAACAGATTCATTAGAATATGCCACAGATGAAATGATGCTTCTACCACTTTCAAATTCCAAAGCAGTATTTACATAACTACCTAGGATAACATTTTCCCTCTTATGATGGGAACACATAATTTATATATTTCTTTTTTTAAAAAAATGCCATTGCTGTTAACAGACTTCAAGGCTATAATTCTTAAGAATATAGTCATCCTAGTTGACCCACTGGTATGCACAAGATCAGGCAATGGGAGAGGTTCTGAAGGAGGAGCTTGGGAAACTCTTCAGTCCGAACATAGTCCCTGCAAGTGAGTAAGAACCACGATAGGGAGCAACCCCGACCAAGCCAGAGAAAGATACCCACCGACATACATTTGGCATAGGTCGGGGGCAGACCAGGCTGAACCAGTTGACATGACCTACTGGAGAATCTAAACAGCAGAACCAAATGTGGGTCAGGCCAGGTTTAGTCACAATACATACCAGTACACATTACAGCTGGGATTGGATTTCTGCTGGGCTGGACTAGGCTGTAGCCCTCACCAGCATCAGCTGGAATTGGGGCTGGGCCAGGCTATAACACCCACTGGCAAATGACAAGGTGAGGTGGGCCACACCAGACTTGGCTGCAGCACCCAACCAGCACACATGAGAATCAGAGAGGGAGAGGACAAAGCCGTAGAGGGAATGTGAAGGGCTCTCCCTCTGGACAGCCACTTCCACTGGAGAGCGTGTGTTCGGATGGGGGCAGACCAGGCAGGACTACAACACCTACGAGTCTCATCTGAGCTAGATAAAGGAAAAGCCAGGCTGGGCTGGCTGTTCCTACCGGTGCAAGCATAAATTAGAGTGGGTGAGGCTTAGTTGGGCTTTGTCGTAGCAACAGCTGGCAGAGGCTGGCACTGGGGGCTAATTCTGTCAAGTTAAACTACTGAACAACTTAGAAGGTGCATGATCCCAGACTGGGAGTGGCCTAGTATGGAAATAGTGGGCACCTCCCTCTTGGGTTAGTACTCATACTGTATAGCATGAAAACCAGGACTGGGGCAGGGGTGGCTAGACAAAATGGTACCCACCAGCATGTGTGTGAACTGGATAGTAGGGCTGGTTAGGTTGAACTAGACTTCAATTCCCATTGACATGTACAAGAGCTAAATGGGATGTGGAAGAGACTGTACAAGTCTGTGGTACATACTGGAAAGCATGGGAAAAAGGGTAAGGGACAGGCCGGTGGGGAATTATGGGGAGTCACCCCAACTAGGCTGAAGCTCCCACTGGTTTACGTGAGGGCCGAGTGTGTGGTGGCCAGGATCAGGCTGGACTGTAAAACCCATTGGTTCATGTGGAAGACAGGGCTGGAAACAGAACTGATCCAGCAATTGCAACCCCCAACATATGCACAAACTGATTGGGGCGACAGACTGTGCTGAACCCTATACTGGCAAGTACACACAAGAATCAGGTTTAGGATCACTTGAGACAAAGTTTCTTTGGGGATCCCTCTAACTGAACTGCTGAACTCAGAACCCCAAGCATGAAGAAACTATGTCAGCCAGTGGATTCTGAATAGATTTAATCATGCTTGGAATGGCAAGATTGGCAGCAATTCAGAACTGTTGAACTATCAAAACCGCTTGAGCAGGACCCTCAGAGCATGCCCTACATCAGGGACCTGAGCTGGGTGGAAGGCTGGGTGGGGCTTCTCCCTTTATCTCTCCCCTTACCCCAGATACAGAAAATAATAATAGTAACATGGAAAAAAAAAGAATATAGTTATCCTGGGCCAGGCGCAGTAGCCTAGCAGCTGAAGTGCTCACCTTGAACGCACCCAGATCCCATATGGGTACCCGTTCTAATCCCGGTGGCCCCACTTCCCATCCAGCTCCCTGTTTGTGGCCTGGGGAAGCAGTTAAGGATGGCCCAAAGCCTTGAGATCCTGCACCCACGTGGAAGACCCAGAGGAGACTCCAGGATCCTGGCTTCAGATCGGCTCAGCTCCAGCCATTGCAGCAGTTTGGAGAGTGAATCAACGGACAAAAGATCTTCCTCTCTGTATATCTGACTTTCAAATAAAAATAAAAGTAAATCTTTAGAAAAATATATAGTCATTCTTACCCCTGCTCCCTCCTTCTTTCCTTTGTTTCATTTAGATTTTGCAAAACATAATTCTGTCTACTCTAGATTCACAGGCTTAAGATACTACTAAATATCCAACAAGTAAAAAGTATCATTTGTCTTTACTTATTTGAAAGAGAGAAGGGAGAGAAAGAGAACTTCCATCCATTAGTTCACTAGTCAGATCACCTCATGAGGCAGCACGATGCCAGGCTTCTGCTGGAAGCTGGGCTCACACCACATGGGAACTCAGGTGCTTCAGCCAACATCCCCTGCCTCCAAGGATGCATCTTAGCAGAAAGCTAGGTTAGAAAATTAGTTAAGTAAGGCTCAAACCCGACACTGCAATAGGAGCTGCAGCCATTCCAAGCAAGTATCTTAACCTACTGTAGCACAATATTCATCCCTAATATATTTCTGAAACCTCTGTTCTTCTATTACTATCGATAAGCTTAGATTATCATTATCATTTGACTTCAGTAGAACTTTATAAGTAGTCGTAAAGATTGCTTGCAAATTCCTTGATGTGGTCAGGCAGGAAGTTAGCAAGTAAAGAGAAGCTAAGAAATTGCACAAGGCAGCTTTGCCACAGCCTTGCAGCATCCCAACCCCACGTCCTTCCATGCTGTTCCAGTATGACTGCAGCCAGCACACCCATTTCCCATCATGCACCTGAGTCTTACTTTGTTACATCCATGAGGCAATGTGATAACCACATGTTCTACCGCTCCACATGGGTAAGTCCTGACATTCTTGAGATTCCCAAGAAAAGGGACAGGGAGGTAAGTAGTCTACAAATCCATCCACATTCTGCCCTCCTTGTGTTAAGGCACCAATCTCTACCCTGCAAAAGAGTGATCCCAACTCTGGTAGTGTTGCCACTCCTGCTCTTGATAAGGTATGTGTTCCATCCGTTTCAACAAGCCATGCTTCCTCTGGATCTCCTGTTTTCTCTGTGTGAAATGGAGAACCTGGAATAAGCCTAGCCAGCGGACTTGCTACCCTCAACACCTTTAATTCTTTAGAACCTATTTTTAAAGTGCCAGTTATAGATGCTTGTGGTTTTCTCACATGAGATTAAGACTCCCGTGGGAGAGCTTAACCCAGCTGTTTCCCTCCTTTCTTTTCTAGAAACCAAGGAGTCAATAATGCATGTGAACATGGTGTTCAATGCTAAATCCTCGCTCCGTGTCTGCTCAGAAGAGGCATGGCCATTAACTTCCCTTTGCTTTACTACATGTAGAAACTGTGTACTGTTTAGTTGCCAAAGACTCTCAATCTCCCTTCAAGGAAGAAACAATGAAGTGCAAAAATCCCTCCAAGATGACTTTCTGAGACTGTGTGTAAACCAATTTTATTTATTCAGATTAAACTGGACTATGAAGAAACCAGTACAAATTAGAGAAATCTAACTTCAATTTCTGTCTTCACTTTCTAGTAAACATAACAACTCAAACTAGCCTAACAAAGTGTTAAGACTCACAAGTCCTTAATGGGCTGATTTAATGAACAGGTAAGAACACTTTAAAATTAGCACAATGATTGTTTTCTTGCAAATTGGTTCTCTACTATTCTATTAAACACTTCCATTCTCTGCAATCTTGTTTACCCCAGTAATTTGCTAAGAAAACTCTTTGATAGCTAACAGAGAAGCAACATTGAGCGCAGGCCAGTCCAAATAAGCAAGAGTTTCAAATTAGTAGAATCTGATTTAATTACGTTTTACTAATAGCAAGTCAGAAAAATGCATTAACTCGCCTAGCCCACTAGGGGTTCCCTTTGCATTTTGACATTAATTGCTACCATTTACTACATTGCCTGTTGCTTCCTTCCTAGATGCCTCCCCATTTACGGTCTTAAGAGGAACTTCTTGACAGATTTCACTCAACCTCACCAGCATTCCGGCTCAGCAGATGGTGAATAAATGGCAATTTAGCTGCAGTCTGCATGATGAGATTAAAGGGTTGACAGAAGGCCACCCTCAAATATCATCACTACTTTTACATCTGGGTGATCAGTCCTGAAGGGGTCGTCCCCTAGAAATGGTCACAATTAACATTATGTTTGGAGATTTAGTTCACGCTGAATAGATGGAAAGTGACATCAAGGTGCTATCCCTGTTTGCCTCACATTCTCTGTGTGGTAGCATGTAGCACTTGTTTCTATTAATTTTCAGATCAGCAGATGTCCTCTGGATTTGCAAATGATACTGGCTAGGAGGTAACTAACAAGGAGCTGATGCCAAGAGCCCCCCTCAACATATTTTGATCACAACAATTCCACTAAAAAACTGCCCACACTGGTTACCCTTTTTGTATTACACAAAATCTCAATTTCCCAGAAACTATCCCCTGGAACCAGCACCAGATACAAATAACCAACACAGCTGTTAACTGTGCCCCTATGATGACCTGCAGCTAATCGGAAATGTCATTATAATAAAATTACTACAGCTAACACTACTCCCATAATGTGCCTGAGGCCATGACACTTTCAGATTTCCAGAAAAGGGCAAGGAAATGAGTGTTATTCAAACTCACCTAAACATTGCCCAATGAATATTCAATCAATTACTGCCCCAAATATCGTGTCCTATGCCTCCAGATCAAACTTAGGGATGACTCAGAACTTCCTGAGGTACACTCCACGCTAATGCTTTACTGACATTTACCTGCATTTCATCCTCAATTTGTCCCTTGTGTTGGAGATAAGAATTTCAAGCCAGGCACCCAGGACACAACTAAGGTATCTCAGAGAGCAGAGACTATGTTTTCTCCTCTCTCACCTTCATACCAAATATGTAACGCAATTCTGATGCATCTGGAGTCATGTCAGTCATTACTTCAGGATAAAATGATTATGTTATAATAATTTTGAAGTATTTAGCAGCATCTGACAGATAAGAGATATTAGGGAAAATATGAAGTGTAAATGTTTCCATCAGTAACTTCTACGATCAGAATATACAAGAGAATTTCAAAAAGTTCAAGGAGCAATGAATTCAAAGATGGAATTAACCAAAACATGGAATTCATTAACTAAAAGATGGAACTAATTAAAACATAGATTTAAAAGATAAGTTTATTTGGGAATAAAATCATTTTGAAATCCATGCAGCTCTTAATATTTATTTTCCATGGGCATTTTGCAATATGCATGTGGATTTCAAAATTATTTAACCTTGTCATTGCTTCCATTTTTTTACCAACTTATTAAAAATCACCCTCGTGCATTTTTTAATTATTCACTCACTCCACAGGCATATTCTGTGTTCCTACCTGGTGTTAGTCATGGGTGCTGCAGACCTGATATGACATCGAGAAAAAGATATCCTATTAGCTGCCAAAGATGTCCTATCATAGTACTCCAGCAAATGCTTTGCTCCATCTTTACTGCTAAATCTTAGGGGGAAAAAAAAAGGGAGCAGTATAAATAAAAACAAAGGAGAAAATTAGCACTGTTGGAAAAATTTTCTATTCCGACCAACAACTAGGAAACCAATTTTCTCCTAAATATAATATTAATAATCTTCACTAGGGCTAAAATAATGTTTACTTTATTCTCCTCTGGTTCTAAAAATAAACACTGGCGTAAAAGCCAAAATCTAATTTGTAATTTTCACAGTTGAATCACATTCATTTCCTTCCAAATCGGATACTCATGGGCACTGCCACCAGTGCCCAGCAGCAGCCCAACCCAAAGCCCAATGGCTCCCCAGGGTGGGTTAGCTTCCTTTAATAGCAAGTCTGAAAAAGAGCAACTCTGAAGGAGAGAATACTCAGAGTGTAGCAAGTTAGAGTGGAAGACCTGGAAAGCTCTTTCCAACCCCAGATTTCTCATGCTGCGAGTCTTTTGACTCGAGAAATGAGATGGACATCTTAGATAGGCTATGTAAAGAAAGCAGTTATTTCAAATCCAGCTTGTAGTTTAAACCTGCAAGCATAGGATGAGTCTAGAGTCCAAGAAACAGAGTAATATTGTACTATTTCATTTTTAAGACATATTTTTATTTGTTTGAAAGAGTTAAAAAGAGAGAAGGGGGAAAACAAAAAAAAGAGAGAGAGAAAGAGAGAGCGAGAGAGAGAGAGAGATTTTGTCATCTTCTGTTTCATCCTCCAAACCATTGCAGCAGCTGGGGCTGGATCAGGCAGAAACCATGGATCCAGGAGCTTCAACTGGATAACCCATGTGGGTACAGAAGCTTAAGCACTTGCTTTCCCTTGTGCTGGAAGCTGGACTGAAAGCAGAGCAGGCAGGATTCAAACCAGGGCCCATATGAGATGGCGGCATCACAGATGACAGTTTTACTCTTTATGCCATGATGCTGACTCCAGTGCTCAATTTCGAATCAAGGAAAATAACCTTCAGGCAAATATGCAGGTTAGAAAGCCATTTCTAACTTCACAAAACTTCCTGTAAGACCAGACTTCCTCTCTCTAACAGAGGTAATAAAGGTGGTATAGCTGGGAAATGATGAAGGAGCTGATCAGAAAAGCCCGACAGCTCCCTTTGGGTTAGAAGGCAGATGAGAGGGAGAGACATGACCTTCCCTCTGGTTCCCTCTTCAAAACTGAACAAAGAAAGAGAATAATTTTAGAGCCTTTTCTCTGGCTAGAACATTTACTAGAAGAAAATCCTATAAATAATAAATTAAAAAGCATAGCAGTATGGTAATCAAAGAGCATATTCATCAATAGGGATTCTAAATTATAACGATTCAAACAATAGATATAACATTTAAAATAGACGGGCCCAGTGTGGTGGCCTAGTGGCTAAAGTTCTCACCTTGAATGCACCAGGATACCATATGGGCGCTGGTTTTAATCTCAGCTGCCATGCTTCCCATCCAGCTCCCTGTTTGTGGCCTGGGAAAGCAGTCGAGGAAGGCCCAAAGCCTTGAGACCCTGTACCCACGTGGGAGACCCAGAGGAGACTCCAGGATCCTGGCTTCGGATTTGCTCAGCTCCAGCCATTGAGGTCACTTGGAGAATCAACCAATGGACAGAAGATCTTCTTCTCTGTCTCTCCTCCTCTCTGTATATCTGACTTTCAAATAAAAATAAAAACAAGTCTTAAAAAATAAAAAAGATTCAAGATACATACCTACCACCATTAAGAATGTCTCCTCAGTGGTGGCATACAGACATGGCTAAAATACCCCTTAAATACCACATTGGAGAGCTACTTCGTGTCCCAGATCCTCTGAAATTCAAATATAATTTCCTGTTGATGTTCCTGGATGGCCCAAAACATAGCTTCCTGCTACCCACAGAGGGCATCTGGGAGTTTTTGGCTTCTGGTTTCAATTAGGACCAACCTTGGCCATTGTTGGCATTGGGGAATGAACCAAAGAATTGAAGATTTCTAACTGTGCTTCTCTTTCTGTGTCCCTCTGCCATCTAAATGAGGGAATCTTTCAGAAAGAATGAGAAGAAGAAAAGAGAACAGTCTGTTCAAAAGAATAAAATTTTTCTAGCTAATCCCCAACCGAGAGTTAAGAAATATATTGCTTATTTTATAGAACCACACTACATCTCCCTTTTCTCTCAAGGCTTGTCACATATTAGCGTTTTCTGAAAGTGCATCTTGCTTTCCTTAAGGTTTATTGCAATCATATATTTTGAAGGGACAAGCACTTTAGAAAGGGAATGGAGAAGAGAAATAGACAAAGAGGGAGAGAGCGAGAGACCAAGGGGAAGAAAAGACACAGATAAGAGATCTTTCATTCTGGCTCCTTCCCTCAAAAGGCTACAGCACATAGCGCTGGGCTGGACTGAAGCTGGGAACCAGGAACTCCATTCAGGCCTCCTGCATGGGTGACAGTAGCCAAAGATCTTAGGATTTGTGCTGCTACCTTATCAGGCTCATTAGCAGGGAACTAGATCAGAAGAGGAGAAACCAGGCCAACCAATGGATTCAACAGAGGCACAATCATCTCAAGCTAATGCGGGCATCAACTTTCTCACACTCAAATGAACTAATTACTAATCTTGTGACTGATCAAAATATTTGGCTATAGCTTACACCACTGCACAGCGGGTTAAAAGCCACTGCTGATACCCCATATCAAATTGCCAGTTCCAATTTTGCCTGCTCTACTTTTGATCCAAATTCTCAGTGCACCAGGGAGGCAGAGGAGGGTGGTCAAATACTTGTGTCCCTGGCACCCTTCTGGAGACCCAGAAGGAGTTCTTGTCTCCAGATTCAAGCAGTAAATCCACGGTTGAAAGAGTCTCTCGCTTGCCCTCTCTTGCTCCTTTATCTCTCATAGATAAATGATAGATAGATAGATAGATAGATAGATAGATAGATAGATAGATAGATAGATAGATAGATTGATAGATCTATCTTTCCCCAAAAAAAATTTGACTAAGGAGATGCAGACTTGGTTCAGCAGATGACTGCAGGGAAGTTTCTGGAACAACAGACAACTGATGAGAAAGGAATTCCAGACTAACAGTCAGGAGAGCCAAGTTTCATCTCAGCGAGCACGTGCTAGCCACAGAAACCTATGTGACAACAAACCCAACTCATTCTCCTTTAAAATTCCCTTTGGCTTTCTTGCAAACTGGGAACAGCTTATTTCAGACTAAGACGTCCACCTTCTCTCCCAAATACACCTGTCATTTCCTTACATCAACTCTCATCTTTGTGTTGACTCTCCAGCAGTAAGCAGTCCAGGCAGGCCTTATTTCAACCAGCAACACTTACAGCGGTGGACCTGAATCATCCACAAGTTCTCACAGGACAATCCATATTATGTGCAAAGAGCATGAGATCTGCAGACAATCTGTGTAAATTCCTGTTTTATCTCATATTAGCTATGGGACATGAATCCACTCATAATCTCTCTGAGATATAATTCTCTATTTTCTTTTTTTTTCTGTTTGCTCATTTTTATAATGAGATTTTAGAATATTTTCAGACCATGTCTTTAAGATTAAATGAGTTAATATATGCAAAACTCTTAGTAGAGATTTAGATATTTAAGATTTAGATAAGGCTGGTAAATCCATTTGGATTTTATATTGCATTAAATGATCTAGAAATTATATTAATTTAACATGATGATAGCCCAAAAATTAATCAATTACCTTTAATTCGAGCCTTGTATCTTTCATGAATAAACTGTGACTCAAAGAGGAGACTAGTAGCTCATGATGACACAGTTTAAAAAAAAAATTAGAAATACATACACATGCAAGTCGTCAAAAGATTCAAGGAAAACATGAATTATGAACAAGCTGGGACCCATGCTAGGGCCCAGCAGCATAAGCCATCCTTTGTGATGTTAGAATCATATATTGGATGCCAATTAGAATGCCACTGCCTCATTTCCAAAGTGGCTCACCGTTACTGATTCTGGGAAAGCAGTGGAGGGCGGCCTAAAGTGCTTGGGCTCCTGCTGCTCATATGGAAGACCAGGATGCACTTCCTGGCTCCTGGCTTGGTCTGGGTTGTGATCATTTGCAGAATGAAAAAGTGGATGAAAGATCTCTTTCTCTCTGTCCTCCCACTCTCCCTGCCAGTCTTTGTCCTTCTCTCTGTAACCCCCTCCTTCTTTGTCACTCTCACCTTTCAAATAAATAAATAAATCTTCAAAATAAATGAGAACCATATGCATGGATTCCAAAATTTTTGTATGAAAGAAGGCAATATGCTAATTGCATTCCTTCATGAACTTACTGAAGTACCCTCACAATTATCGATCCCAGTGATTTCTCTGTGAAGATCTCTTATGCAAAGCCTTCACTACTGCCTGGATCTCCCCAGCAGCAATGCTATACTTCCTATTGTACAACTGGCATTTGAGGAGAACCATAGCCATCTAAAATAATATATTTTAAATTATATTTTTCATAAAGTATTTCGTATCATAAAGTCGACACTAAGTAGATATACATTGTGTAGATCCGTAAAACTCTTGGCTCTTGATGTTAACATCCATTGCTGTCAGTCCCCCAGCTCATAAGCTTCAAAGGCGTCATCTTATTTGATTCTACCCTTTGCTTGAACCCTGGAGTCCAATCCATCACTAGTTTGTCAAGTATTTCTTAAAGACACAGGCACTCTTTTTCAAAAGCCAGATACAGAGATCTTACTATTTCATGCCTCCTCATTGAACTTCTGACTTTCAGTATGTATTTTGTATTAATCTGTAGGTGCCAATCATGGCTTTGACTAAGGATTTCTCACTTCCTCAATACTTGCTGGACACTGCTACAAGTTTAGGCTGCGGTTTTTAATCTATGTTGCACAGAACCACAGGAATCCCACAGAGCAAGAAAGAGGCCAAGTGGAACTTTGAGGGCTGCCTCTTCTACCAAAGAGAGTATCCTTCTTCCCCATATGTTACACACTGGAATCTACATGAATAAATAAATGCAAGCTGAGAAATCAATGGTTTATATCTAAATGGAAAAACTCCATAACCTAACATTTAAGACCCTCATAATTTAGTCCCCACACATTGGCGATTTCAGCTCACTGCATTCCTCTCCAAGTAGTGGTTTCTCAATGACTCTCTTGGCAGTTTCAGGTGCTCACACCTTCTTCACTCATTGCCCCCTACCTTAATGTTGTTCATCTCCTGTTGTCAATAGTTCCATTATTCACAGAATAGTTCTACTTCTCTACTCTTCCCATGCAAGAGAGAAATTCATTTCCTAGGGTCATGTCTATAGTCTGAACAATAACTTCTGAGTGTGAGTGATCCTTGCCTCCTCCAGAAAAGAGTACTGTTGGTGTTAGATCCTCCAAAGATCTCTTTGCCTCTGACACTGCCATTGGCAACACCGCAAATGTAGCTGCATCATCAGCCTTGCTCCAAAATGACCATAAGACCAAGCAGACATCCAGCAGCATTTCCACTTTAAGTCACTAAGATTTTGAGAGTTTTGTTGTGTTACTATGTTATGATATTATAGCCTTCTTCAGATACAAACTAAAATCTTTCTTAGAATGGTTTTTAAAATATTTTATTATGCAGTCTGAAATTACCACTTTGTTCAAGAAACGGACATTTCTGAATGAATAATAGCTATATCATAACAAATAGCCACTGCAAAGAACTTCAAAAACATGTATAATCATTCATAGTCATATAATTTAAATCAATAGGATGTTCTTATTCTTACGTTGTGCTTGTATAAGCTTTTTAATCCAAATATTACCAATTATGGATCAAAATGGAGGGAGTATTTCACTACATGTGTTTATTTCAGTTGGAATGAAGTTATTTATCCCAGGTGGGATTTGGCTAATAATCTCATGAAAGTTTATAGTCAAACAATTCCATGTAGATGAATGAGGAAAAACTAAATGCTTCAAAAGGTGTCGGTAGAAATTTTTCCAGTCACCACTGGCCATCTCATCCTCTCCTGACTATAATCTCCTTCACTTAAGAGGCAGTATTTTTGAGAAGTTAAGGTTGTTGACCTAACCTCAACATAGGTCAGACTTCCATCCTCCGCACGGCCCAACACATCCTCTGTGTAGTCAGCTTCAACTTCTTTCTGCTTTATAGCCCCCAAGCGTTCAACTCAAGGATGTTCCAGAAGCACTCTGTGCACATTTTTTTTTATTTCAGTTCCTCTCAGAGAGTTGAACTGGATCACTTCATGAGCTATCCATTTAAAACATAAAATTGGAGGCTGCACAAAATTATTAAAGAAAACTAATTGTTGCTAACACTCCTTTCGTACTGAGTATGTTGTGTTACTCTGAGGGTTCTTCTGCATGTGCTAATTCAGTAAAATGTGGAGGTCAGTGTGGGGGGCTGGGTCCGATTGCCAGATCAGGGACCGTGGGCTCTTAAATTACCAGTTACAGACCTAAGAAGCTCAACATCTCTGTGCTTTCATTTCATCATCTGCAACACCATATGATGATCTAACAGCACTTACCTCACAGGGTTTTTCTTAGGCTTTAAGACAGTAAAGTGCAACTTTAAACAAGCATCAGTCTCAAACCAAAGATCAGCACACAGGACAAGCTCTGTGTGTCCTGCCTGTTTTCATGACAGAAGTCAGCCAGAATATATACTCAAGAGCCAGGAAATGCTGCACATGGGAGACACAAAAGCAACAGCTCTTGCTGTCATGCCACGAGGGGCTTACGAGGAGTTAGGCAGGCAAGAAAAGAAACTGTTCACTGACATTCCTGAATATGGCTGTTCTGCTGTTGCTGTTTCACATTATGGGCTCTTTTCTCACTCAAGAGATAACCATAATGTGCTTTGCACTCCAGGGACTTTCATTCCAGACATTAATTGGATGTGATAACAATGCGCATAGCGTTCACTTTCCACCAGCACAGGCCAGGACATCTCTGGATAAAGCTTTGTAGAATTGCCCCAATACAGTCAAGCAGGACAAGAACTAGCTCTAGTAAAATGTTTTAGAGAGGGAGATAGTATGCATAGCTGACCTGCAATAATTACTATTACGACACAAGCAATTATCAGCATGTAAGACAGTGTTTGTGGCAGATCGGACTTTGGAGCCCTTTTCAGACTCCAAGGATGCTGTGTCATCTAGTGTCACAGCCACAGTCTGACAGTGTTGCACTATACAGAACATGGATGGAAGGTGACTCTGCAATGAGCAGCTCAGTGCTTGGACAGGTGGTTCACAGACATGGTTCCTGCAAATGTCAAGATGGCAAATCTCCAAAGACTGGGCTGAAGAAGGAAAGTCATCTCCCCGCTTCCCAAGGGAGTAGCTTGGAAGCTTGTCAAGGCTTCTCATTGAGAGCCAACAAGGTACATCAGTACTGTAGTGAATGCTAGCCCTGTACATCAACTCTAGAAACTTGCAGTATTAAGGAACAGAAAAGAGTTGTGCTTTAACAGAAAGTTTATATTTGTAGATTAACTGTTGTGTTATGGTGGGGAAAGTATTTAAAAACCTATTTTACTGACTTACAAATTTTTCAGTTGCTAGTACCTGTTACTTTTTTCCATAAATAATATTCCTATTCATGTTTCATATGAGAATAACAGAATTTATCTATATTCTATGCCTCACATTTAAATAAGTTGCCTCTAATGCTTACAAATCACAAAATCCAAAGACAGGACTTTTTTTATTTAATTGTATTGAAAAATCAGATATATAGAGAGGAGAGATAGAGCAGAAGACTCTCCATCCATTGATTCACTCCCCTAGTGGCCACACTGACAGGAGCTGAGCTAATCCGAAGCCAGGAGTTCAAAGCCTCTTCCGGGTCTCCTACGTGGGTGCATGGTCCCGAGGCCTTAACCATCCTTGACTGCTTTCCCAGGCCACAAGCAGGGAGCTGGATGGGAAACAGGGCTGCTTCGATTAGAACTGGTTCCCCTATGGGATCCCAGCACGTGCAAGGCAAGGATTTTAGCTGCTAGGCTATAGCACTGGGCCCAAGACAGACATATTTAACCACAAACTTTTATAATAAGTTCTACCTATTTACTCAACACGTAGATTTCTACTTGGAAAGTTTTTAAGTTTTAGAAATATTTAAGGTAATTTGCAGATACAGATGTTCACATGTCTCCATATATCTTTTTTAGAAAGGAATTGTATACTTACACATCTGAATGTAAAAGGGGCCTTTTACCCGAGCCTTGTGACCTTAACACTGACAGTGATGATGATAGAGACAGAAATAGAAGGATAAAGATAAAAGATACTCATTGATCTAATATATAAAATATTAATCTAAAATATATAACTGCAGATTCACTGACACGGAACATCATGCAATATAAAATCTCACGAAGCTCCTGAGATTGAGGTATAGAAGAAACCAATGAGACTAAGAAGATTCAAGGAAAGCTTCAAGAAACAGCTGGGTTTGAAGCTCCTACATCCCAACACATACTAGGTATCAAGCAGTGTGCCAAGTGCTGGAATTCAAGGGATGAGTAACACAGCTTTGGCCTTCAAATGAGACAGTCTCTTTTCCACCTGCCCTGCCTCCAAGTTCAATCCACCACAATCCATCATGAACACAGTCATCATCATGTACTCCAATCAATAAACCTGCTTATATTATACCCCTCTTACAACCTCCAGAGTATCTTTTCAGATTCAGATGTCTTAGTGAGTCAACAATGCTTTAAGATTAAATCTGAAAACCCCAATGGAATTTTCATGGCTTTTCTCTACCTGGAGGCTTCCTAACTCTAACACATAACCTCTCTCCCTCTGTTTCCAGAGGCAATAAACTTCTTAGCCGTCTGTGAACTGGTCAAAGGCAAATTCTTCATCCAATGTCAAGACTCCCAGAATACATGAATGTTGTTTCGGCCTTCTTAAAGCATCTCTCTACTTTTGCCCCTGTGCTTCCTCTCCTAGCAATTATCTATCTAACTCATGGTCACCGTCTGCCAACTTTGGGATGTCTACCCCAGGCCCTGAGTCCCAGTTATGTTTCCCTGTGACATATCCTCACCTTCTTCTTTCCCTGGCGTACCTCTCATTACACCTTGTTTGGATAGCTCATTTTCTCACAGCTGACTCAAGATTGTAGACTCTATACATACAAAAATTAGCCTCTGTCTTCACCTCTAAATTATTAACTTTGCATCATGCACATATTTTCTACATGATTATGTCTTGATTTTTTTCTTTTTTATTTGCTAGTTATTATTTCTGCGAAATTAGAGAGACAGAAATCTGTCATCTTGTGCTTTATTCCCTAAAGGAACACAACAGCTGGGGCTAGACCATGCTGAAACAAGTTGCCGGTATGTGTCTCCCACATGGGAACGGGGGCCCAACTACTTGAGCCATCACCTTCAGCCTCCCAAGGCAAACATTAGCAGGATGCTAGAGCGTGACATGTGGAGCCATGGCTCAAACCCAGGCTTTCTGACATGGTACATTCATCTCCCAAGAGGCAACTTAATTACATCTCTAAATACCAACATCTACTGAAATGTTTTTAAGTGAATTTAGATTTAGGAACCTAGCCTTATTCTGAGAAATCCAAGACTGACGGTTCAAAATATTGCATCACACAGTCAAACAGCAGCAGCACAAATCCCAAACAAGACTAAAGTCAGGCTCAGGCACAGACGAGTGATTTGTCAACATAATATGCTACTCAATTTGAGCAGTTCATTTTGACTAAATTAATAAATTATTACTATGAGACAAAATACATATCTGATTCATAGCCCCTATTCACTTTTGTAGCTATGTGAGTGAATGCAAATTACTTAGCCTTTCAGAGCCAAAGTTCACTCTTTTCTTTCTTTCTTTTTTTTTTATTGGAATGTCAGATATACAGAGAGGAGGAGAGACAAAGAGGAAGACCTCCCATCCACTGATTCATTCCATAAGTGACCGCAATGGCCACAGCTGAACCAGTCCGACACCAGGAGGCAGGAGTTTTGTCTGGGTCTCCCATGTGGGTGCAGGGTCCCAAGCTTTTGGCTGCCTTTCACTGCTTTCCCAGGCCACAAGCAGGGAGCTGGATGGGACACGGGGCTGCCGGAATACAGACCCGAGCCCATATGGGATCCCAGGGCATGCAAGGGAGAGTGCTTAGCCACTAGGCTGCCATGCCAAGTCCCACAGTTCACTCTTCAAATGAAGAGGTCAACGCCTGTCTCCAATGGCCACAAGAAGAATTATGGAATCCAGATTTGTAGACCATTGAATACAGTGCTCACCAAACTCTCATATTCACTAAATATCTATGCCTTCTTTCTTCCTCTCATTTTTCCTCTTATCCCTGACAAAATTTGGACTAGAGACTTCTTGGACTTAAATGTTCCCCTATAGGAGCAGACTGATCAGGCCCAAACATCACCAAGAGAGCTTTGGCTGAAAATCACCAGAGTGGACCTGTAATCCACTTCTTTAAAAGTCCCCCAGGTGAACCTGCAGCTCAGGACTGCAGTCCAGCATTTTGGAAATGCAAGCCTTTTCCAGCTCTAACAGGCAATGGTTTCATTTTACTCTCTGTTTCCTACATGGGAAATGCTTACTTAATAAATCAGAATATGACTCACCTGACCAGAATTTTTTATTCCACTAGATGAAAGCTAGCTCATACTTAGCAAGGAAAGTCTGCAGTAGATAAGTGTATGTTTGTGTGCATTTGTGTGTGTTTGTGTATGTGTGTTTGTGTTTTAGAGGAGGGAAAGGGAAAAGCATAAAACATATCTTGCCTCATTCCAGCACTTTCATTTCTGCCTGGCATAAGACCCTCCAGCAATGAGTCACAGTGCAATCCAGTGGTGATGTGCCTCTAAGAGCTTCTAAAACAGAGAAGAAAGGAAGACGCCCTTTAGTCTTTTGCTGTTATTACATCAACATTCATCACATTGGCAGTTTTGCCAGTTGTCACTGCCCCACTGTCTAAACAAACCATGATGTCATTGTGGACTCTTAGAAAATAAAAAAGTTAGTAAAGACAAACTCCTGATTTTCGTTGTTAGTTTAATGGAGAGCAGGGAGAGGACCTTAATCTGCAAAGAAAAAAAAGAAGAAGAAGAAAGAAAATTGCATGCGCACCTGATATAAAAATAGAAAATGTGGAAACTTACTGGGACAAGCAAGAGTTTCAAACCTCTAGGGGAAAAATTGAAACCAAATCCAGAAGAATTGCATGGCAAATAATTTCAGTAATCCCATAAACTTTCCTTGATACCCTTAGAGTTACCAAATGTTGCATTGTGAATTGTGGGTAAAAATCTATTAAAACATTGTTCATCTCTTTAAGGAACATCCAGTTTATAAATAAAGAGGTTTGGAAAATATGATAATTAAAGATCTACTGTGTACAAGCTGTATTATACATGAGATGTTATTAGCTCTTCCTAATAATTCTACAGTGTATCAGTTATTCCTGCAAAATTCAGACAAGTTCAACAATTTCCTCAATATTCAGGGATAATATTAGGAAGCCTATACTGTCTCTTTCTTTATTAATGATAGATGAGATGTTCAGAAATATCATGTATTACTCAGAAATTATTTACAAGCATTACTTCTAATGAGCAACAACAGTTGGAGCATGCATCAAAGCAATAATTTCATTAAGAAGCATCAAGGCTGGCAATTTTCTCTGTGAAATAATAGAAATGCAATGTTTGCTGGAGTTTTAGAATTAAATATTTTAATTCTTGAAATGCCATCATCATTTGGATGTTACCCCTAGAATGAGTTTGTGCCAGCCACAAAATGGTCCTTGTCCCCTGCCCTGCTTCAAGCCAAGATAAGCAGAAAACGTTCCCCTCATTTCTACCTGTCATCTTGGGCAAGATGACAATCCAGACTCCAAGGAGTCATATGGAATGCTGGTTGGACATTGTGGGCAAACAATTGTGCCAACCAGGCTAGAACAACAAAGACAAAATTCACCCAGTGGCTCCAAAAACAAAAACCCACACGTTTTTCTTTCTTCCTTTACCAACAACAACAACAAAAAACCTATCCCAAAGCTAACATTCTATCTAGGCTAATAATTGGACAACCAAGTCTTCATTACTCCCACAAATCCTTTTAAAAATTCTCATTACCAGAACTGGAAAGAAGTAGAAATAATCTTTGTGTCTGATTGAAAACAGGTTTCCTGATTCTTTTGGGCGTCCATGTGTAACAGCTCATTCCACAAAAAAAAAAAAAAGTCTCTCTTCCCTTTGCTTGGCCTAGAAAGTTTCTGACTTCAGTGGATCATTTGAACACGTGGATCATCCCCTTTAGATGTGACCTGTCATCATTGAACTTTGAATATACAAATCTCAACAACCCTTCCCCCAAATTAACTGAACACATCTCTCTATATTGACTTGCTTGAGATAGTTGCTACTAAACTTGAAAAGGTTGCGTCTCACTTCCTGGCATAGTTGGACAGGTTGCAAATCATAACCACTCTAATTAGCCCGTGGATTTCTGGATTTTAAGTATGCCAGGAAAAGGAAGATATAAGGGATGAAGAAAAGCGAAATGAAAGGGTCACCCAGGGGAGAAAAGAGAAGGAGGGGGCTTAGGTGAACAGAATTTGAGTGATCTTGTTTAATTTTCTAAATTGACAAACCCTGGAAGATTAGCTTCAGGAAAAATCCTTCAGCATGAGCCTTGCTTGTTTGTTGCACAAGAATAAACATTTCTATTTTTCTTTATTGGATATTTCACTTTTCTTCTGAATCACAGAAGGACATCCAAGTTTGGGGAGACACTAAATTAAATTATCTCTAGTGTTATTGTCAACTACAGTCAAGTCAATTGTAATACCATCTATTGTATGAATGAGCCTGACACATTTCTGAGCTGAGCTTTACCCTTCAATTAGAAAATGGAAAACCATCTTTTAAATGCAGCTTCCTAAATGTGTGCTTCTATGCACAAACACACAATCATAAACTTATGCACAGACTTGTGTGTGTACGAATGGCCTTCAAAATCTTCATTGAAAACATGCAGTATGAAAGCACTAGGCTTAGATATCAAATATTTTCACCAAAATAAATGTATCTTTTCATGTTGTTTCCCAGAAACTTCTGGAGTCACCTTACATATTTGAAATGCCTCTCATCTTCCAATAAGTAAAAAAGAAAATTTTGTAGAGAAAAAAAAAATTACACTCAAAATGCCTCATCCCAACATCAATCCTTCCAACTTGAGATTTGCTCCCTTTGTCACCTATGTGCCTCCCATTCTTCTAACGGCTGGGCAGTTCTTCTCTGGCTAGCATTCAGAAGGAGCAAACTGAGCATGTCTTGATTTTAAACTTTGTCACTTTGCTTCCACTGCCTTCCTCCACTTTCCAACCCCGTCCCTTCTGTAGTCCTGCAAACAGGTTCGCCCTGAATGAACCTTCCAGGCTGGCCTGATGTTAAAACAGAAATGTTTATCTTGGAGTGCAGAGATAATTAACAATTAGGAAAGAGGACGTTTTTAGCTCTTGGTCAGGGCACTGCTCTCCTGGACAAAGTGCTCTTTTCTTTGAAGCAGGGTGAGTTTCTGAGTGACTCAGGCAGCGATACATGTGTGTTTATACTTAGAGGCAAGGAAGGGTGCTTTCTGGGCCAGATTTCCCTACCAGCTGCTCCAGATAATATCAATAACCCAGGAAAGATAAAATCAAATAATACCAGCCCATTGTGATGGGAGATTAACTTTTTATCCCTAATGTGTTAGTTTACATCAACTAATACAGAGGAATCCTGATCTATTCCTTGGTTCCTGTTTCTACCAGAAAACGATGCTATGAAAGAGCTGACTTTTGCTTGATGGAAATCTAAAAAGACAAGTGACTTTTGGTAATTTATGGCTTATTTCATTTTTGAAAATTTTCCTATTTCTTTTATCTAAAATGTGTTATTTTTAAAAGAATTTTTTAAGGCGGATCCAGAAAGGGAGAGACATTTTTCATCTTCTGGTACACACCCCAAATGGCTGCATCAGTTGGGTCTGGGTCATGGCACAGCCAGGAACCCGGAGTGCCTGTCTGCTCTCCCAACAGAGTGACAGGGGCTCAAGTACTCAGATTATCTCCTGCTGTCTTCCCAGACACATTCACAGGAAGCTGGATCACAAGCAGAGCAGCTGACACACCAACTGATACTTCAGTGTAAGATTCTGATGTCACAAATGATGGTGAATCTTATCTGCGTCACTGGCACCTCAAATACATCTTGATCCATTGTAAATCATCATGATATATATTTATTTTCCTTTTCTTTTTTATTATTTTTTATGTTCCTTTTTTACTACTTCTTTCATCCTTAGAAACTGCCATCTTTAGTCTCCCCAGTAATGGTTGCTATTCCAGTGGTTAAGGAATTTCATTTTTATGTGTTTTTAAACTTGGATATATTTTACATACATACAAGCATTTTTAGATTTCTATTAAGGCTATTGCATTATATGCCCAGTCAGTTCCTTGCTTTTTTTCATGCCACTGTGTTATTATTTTCCTTCTAACTATATCCTCTCAAATGTCCATCTACCACATCTTGCTTCCCTAATGTTCCTTACTATGGTTTGAACATGTCTCCCCCCAAAATGTATTAGTGTAACTGTTTCAGAAACGGAACGTAATGGAAGTGTATTATATCATGGGTCAGAATGAGTAATTAATGTGTCACTTCCTAAAAGAGAAGAAGGTCAGCTGTCTGCATCTCTTCTGCATCTCTTCTTTCTCTTCCTTCCTTAGCTTTTCCTTAAAACTTTCATCTAGAATGCTGCACTTTGTACCTTTATCTAAACCTACCATGTCAGGATGCACTTAAATACAAGAATGATGGACTTATGAATGTTGTTGAGGGACAGACTATTGTTATAACATAGGGGAAAGCAGTGGAAAGAAAGTTGTGTGAGGGTGGAAGCAGAAATCCCTGAGCCCATGGAACTGTATCATGAAAAATAATTCATTAAAAAATAAAAAGCTTTCATCAAGAAAGTTCTACCAGATGCAGCCACTCAATTTGGAACTTCGAGGCCTGCACAAAGCAGGCTAAGAAAATCTCTACGTCCAGGAATGACTGAGTCAATTTAAAAAAACTGAAATAATAGCTAAAGAAAGTTATGATTTCATGTAGGAACAATATACTACTGAGTAATGGAACCAGTGCATTTAAAGGTCACTAACAGCCAATTGTATCAACAGAGAATCAAGAGAATGATTGGAAAATACATGGTGACTTACTCTTCCATAATGAACATAGCATGAGCAACAGGAAAACAGGGGCATTCAGTTAATACATGGTAGACATTTAGTGGGTGAATCACTGTATTTGTAGGAAGAAATATCACTACTTCTGTGTTAAAAAATAACTAGATCATAAATAAATGAAAAGTCTACCTGTGAAAGCTGAAGCTATAAAGTTAGTGTAAGGAAAAACTTGCAAGTTAGAAACAGGTACATATTTTTCTAAAAAAAAAAAAAAAAGATGTATTTATTTTTATTGGAAAGGCAGACATACAGAGAGGAGAGACAGAGAGGAAGATCTGTCCGATGGTTCACTCCCTAAGTGACTACAATGGCTGGAGCTAAGCCAATCTGAAGCCAGGAGCCAGGAGCTCTTTTGCGTCTCCCACGCGGGTGCAGGATCCCAAGGCTTTGGGCCGTCCTCGACTGCTTTCCTGGGCCACAAACAGGGAGCTGGATGGGGAGCAGGGCCACCGGGATTAGAACCGGTGCCATATGGGATTCTGGCACGTGCAAGGTGAGGACTTTAACCAGTACGCTATCACACCAGGCCCAGGTGCATATTTTTTAAAACATTACAGATGCAAAAAAAAAAAAGATAAAATGTGATGATTCACAAATAACTGATCATTTTTATTCAAAGAAAACTGTGAGTGAAGAAGTGATTTTCGTTGTTGTTGTTTTTAGAACAATGACTTGGACATGGTTGCAAATGGCTTCTTTTCACTTAAACACCAAATTCCAAGGAATAGTGATTTATCATTTCTGTTCAAAACTGATGAGCACATGAGCTTTCATCCTATGTCAGTTCTACATGGTTTTAGAGATATGTAAAGACTCCTATTTTTTTTTTAATCTAACCCAAGCTTGTGGAACTAAGAGGAAGAAAGAGATGTAGAATGTTTGCTGATAAGTAAGTCTAAACACACAGAGATACGTGAGTTTTACTTGTGCCGAAGTATCAGAACATACATGCTCCACTTCTTCACGCTCTCACAGCCCTGACAGGAAGCATGCATGGAATTCCCCACATTGTTTTTCTGAAAGAATTATGGGCTTATAGAACTAATAAAATGGGGGCGGGGGTGGAGAGCGGGGTGGGATGGCAATGTACAGTGACGCAGTAGCGGATGGAAGAGCTACCGAATTCAAAGCCTGTTCCATCTTAGCTTTCAAAACAAGGAACCAAAAAAAAAATGGCAATTTACTATTGAAGGCAGCAAAATTTTTTTTTCTGGTCTTCCTTAGCAGCATTGATAGACTAATAACCCATTCAATCATAGGCACTGAAAGCTACAAGGAATCACAAGGGACTAACAAATCCAACATCCTCTGCGATAAAGAAACTGTGGTCTAGGGAGTGTGCTTAAACGGCCTGGCCAATGTCACAAAGCTGGTTAAGTGAGCTGGGGCTATGACTCAGATAGTTGACTCTTTGCCCTGTTCCCATGGTTTCCTAACTTTTAGCTGAGATGCCTCAGAGTATTACAATGACCTCACATGATCGCTGTCAGATACTTGATATTTTCAAGAGAAGCAGTAATAGTTGACATCTGTCAGACACAATGCAAACTACTAGCTTGAGGTTGTTCACAGTTTCAAAATTAGATTGCACTACATTCCTTCTGATAATATCACATCTCTGTGAAACTAGGTTTTCAAATCTGTTCCTATAATTAAAAGCAAATACCATGAAAACATCAACATGAAAGAAGAAATGAAGATGACAGTGTCCAATTTGATTTCAAAGTGTGAGTATGCAAAATGGCTAACCAACACATGCACATCCCAATAGAATAAAGGTAAAGTATCATTTTCCTCATGTATTATAGAGACACAAATAGACATAGATAGACATGTGAATTTTTCATATAGCTAGTATTTTGTTGTAATGACTAATAGGTTGTTTAGATTTTTCACATTTAGGATACTTAATATTCATTCATTTATAAACAGGATGTTTTTTAACTCCATGAAAAAGTTTCCGAAAAATAAACACCGTGAAGAGACTAAGAAGGAAAAAAAAAACAAACTAAAAAAAGTTTGAGCTTTTCTTTAGATACTCCATAATTGGAGGGCATCCCTTTTCCATTTCTATTTGCATATTTGTCTTATTTTTTCTTCTGCAAAAAGGGTTGGGAGGCTGCAGAACAGAGATTAGCTGCCTGATAGAGCTTGAGTGTATTAAGATTAGAGAAATTCTTTTTATCAAATGTGAGCCAAAGCATGATCAATTAGGTTCTGTTTTTATAAAGCTCTTAAAACACAACCCTTAACACCAACATACTTAAGAATGATGCAAATTAGCTCAAACAGTACTTTCTGCAAACCTAGCATCAATTTCCAAAAATAGAAAAAGTCTCAAAATATCTTAGGTTTTATCCTGAACACTAATGATTTAAATTTAAACCCATTAACCATTATTGACTCAAATTTGATCAATTCACTTATATTGTTGGCATTACTGCTTTTCAAGTCATCTAAACTTGGCACTTAGGATCACTTTTGCTTCCTATCTCTATCCTATTCTTCATAAGTGATTCCAGGAAACAATGTCAGCATATTTTCTCTGAACGATCTGTCTCAGATCGGCCTACTCCCCTTCACAATGGTAGAGCTATCTGAAGGAAGGCAGGCAGGGCCATGCGTTTGACTTGGACAAGCAAAATGCCGATTTACCTTAAAGGGCAAGTAGGTAATAACAAGAGGTGAACAGAGAAGGACTACACGGATATTAAATACACTGAAGTGATATTTGAGATATCATATGAGGCTAGTGCATTTAGCATCACGAGAAAGAAGGAGCCCATTAAGAGACAGGAGGTGTTTCACCTAGAGAGAAACACCATAGTTCAGGGTCTGAGACACCAAGGGACAGAAGAGGATAGGGAGGAAAGGTTAAGTATTCTTTAGACATGGTGGTAAGGAGAAAGGGAGATGTATTAAAAAAAATCTATCATCCAGTAAAAGATAGAATATTTTAGATGATTTAAGGATGAGAGAGGAACAGACACAACTGTTCACTGGCACCAGCTTAAAAGAAGAAAAATAACATTTACTTCTTCTTTCTCCATCATATAAGACCCACCCCTTGAGCTCCCTAAAGTTCTTCAGGAGATGTTTGAGAATCATTGTGATGATTACAAGCTCTATGAAAACTTACACACATATGTAAACAAATCCTTACATAATTGATTGCTATAGTATTACTCAAAGGACTACAACTGAGAGGAAACTCCCAAACAGTTTATGGAAGCTTGGAGTGTGAGCACAGCAAGGCTCCAAAAATATGTCCATCCAGATGTTGCAATTCGACAATGTACAAGCCAGCTTCAGCCCACAGGCATTCTTACTTTGATTCAAACACTGTTTTAATTTTGAGCCTTTCACCAACAATTATAAATCAAGGGATTTTACATATGAATCTCTATTTCTTACTTAACAATCAGAAGGTTTCTCAGTTGTGGACCAGCATTTCAGAGTGGCAACAACCACCCATACTAAGTCAGAACCGCCCCTTAAAGAAGGACAGCCTGCTCTAGCCTTGTGCCTAGAGAAGTTTTGGTGTCTAAGCCTGAAGCTAAGTAATCTTCACATCGTACCGATGCAGAATACCCTGGAAATCAAAGTGAAAAGAGATCTGCTCAAATCCGTAACTTGTTAGAGGCAGAGCTGGCCCTGGCTTAGTCTATTTTGTGTTTCTATAATTAAATAATCTGGGATTGAATGAGATATTTTAAGAAGAGATTTGTGTGGCTCATGATACTGGTGGTTGGAAAATTCCAATGGCATCTGGTAGGGACCCTGGCAGTACTGTCAGAACACATGTGCAAGGGAACGGAAACAGGAGAGTGATCAGGGAGAGCGAAAGCTGAATTTATCCTTATGGGAACCCACCCAGGTCTGTGAGACCTAGTCCACTCTAAGAGAGGGCATTAAGCCCATGGCAAGTAGTGCCTCACTGTCTAATCACCTTGTACTGGGTGCTACCACCTCTCATGAGGACTGATCACTTTCCAATACAATTACAATAACAGTCATGCTTCCAGCACATAAACCTTTGCAGGAAAAAAAGAAATCAAACCATAGCAAGCACCAGTCTAGGATATATAATACATGATCTCCTAGTTTGGGTCTTATGTAACTAGAACATTGCACAGTGAGGCATATTTGCACAAGTACTACAAGGGAAATAATTCTAGTCCCATGTCTCTTGCTTATCTGTGAGTGACCTTGGACATGCCCTCCTAATTTCTCTCCTGTGTGTGGTTAAGGTAATGTCACATGCCCTACTTCCTTCATAGAGTTGCAGTTACAGTATCATGAAATATTTTTTTAATGTGCTCCAGAAACACAAACAGTGTGGCAATTTGTAGAACATAGAAATTAGCTAGGAGGGATCCCTAGTTCTATGGCCTAGGCTTCTTTCTTCTACAAGCAAGCTGCATGACCTTATATAAATCTCCTAAACTCTGGTTTCCAGATGCAAATGTTTTGTTTGCCATGATCTTTACAAAATTAGTCTCATTAATCATTAAAAAATGCTTTTCTTGACCCTCTATGACTGAAGTCAAACACATCAGTTATGCTAACGAAGAATGAATGCTGACTAGTGAACTAGTCTACTTTATGGCCTGTTGGAAGCACAAGGAAATGTTGATAGCACAGAGTGATCCGAAATCACTGCATCTCCCAACTTGGCACAGAGCAGATCTCCCTCATTGAGAGTGAAGATCCACAGCAGAGCTGGCTGGTTGAGGAAGCATAGAGATGCAAACGCCTGGAGAAAGGCAAGAGCACCAGCTGAAACAGAGCCTCCTGCTGAGCTCAGTGGATCTTTTCTCAGTTGCCTGGAGTGTTGGCTGCAGGCTGCTTGGCATTGCCTGCCTGGAAGACAATTTTTAGTCCATCGATTCATTTGTGCTGGGCAGTTTGCCCCAGTACTTAGGCATTCAGACAAAAAAGCCCTTAATCATTGGCAAACCTGGGATGTCAGGAAGGCCAGCAGCTCCAACAGCAGCCTAGGTCTGACCAAAGGAGAAGGGTGATCTGGAAGGCTTGGCTTCCAGATCTGGAATTCTTGGCCAAGAATTCACAGGGTGTACAGTTAGGCGTTTCAAACCAAACCCCTAAATAATCCCTAATATAGACAGCAGGCATATTCTAACTCAAGACCATTCTACCTTTTTCTTTCACTCCCACTTACACTAACAGTATCTAAGGAGCAAGTTTTGAGGATTATCTTGCACTCTGCCCTTTTCTGCCCACCCTTACAATCTACTTATTCCATGGTGTGCCTCTTCCAAAAAACCTTTCTTAGCCTTCCTCTATGTTAGAATCAGACACTGGCTCTGATTGTCTTCAAAACCTTGCCAATTAGCGTTCCTTCCGGCGCGAACCATGCCGGACTCCCAGCCACAGCTTCCGCCGCTTGCGGCGGAGGCAGGGACGCCGGCATCCCCCTGGCCAGGGGGCAACTAAGCCCCCTCGCGGGTAAGTACTCGCGAGGGCTGGCGAGGGGAGCTGGGGGTCAAATCCTGGCTCCCCTCTGTCCCCGTCAGCTTTGGGCTGACGGCAGGGCAGGCTGGGCGGTTCGAATGTCCGGGCAAGGGGCGGGGTTAAACTCCCATTGGAGGTGGCGCTTCATGGGAGCGTTCCTTCCAGTTGCGAGGCGGGGGCAGAGACCCAGGCCTTGGGCGGCCAGTGCACCAAGTGGTGCCAGGCTCTGCCTGCTGGCCGACCAGCGGCGAGCTCTGGGGTTTTGAGGATATGAAATAGGTGCTTTGGGACACCCAAAAGTAAGACCAGCGGTAGTGTAGGTGAGACACTAATTTCTGGTGATTCCCAGGAATCGGGACATGAAACCTTAATGAAAGTGCGGGACTGAGAGATGAATGTTCGGACTAAGCAAACCTTAGCCCACTAGTATGACTGGAACACAGGGTGCAACACAGGACATGCCCAGCTTGGATTTGGCTCCAACTGGTTCACATTAAGCACAAAGTTGAGCCACAGAGTCTAAGGCAGAGGTCATGACAGGTGGACGGGGCTGCGGCAGGGTCTGGATACAGCTATCCTCTCCCTTGGCACAAATGTGGATTGGGAAAAGAGGTACCGGGCCGGGCCAGACACTAACACGTTCTGGTGCTCTGGAGTACCAGGGTGGATGTGGGGCGGACTAGGCTAGGTCCCAACCTCAACTTAGCCATGTACAAGCCATATGGGGGCATGGATGACCATGGCCAAGCTGAAACACTCTACAGCAAGAACCAGAACGGGATGATGGCCAGTTAGGAAAGACCACTGTTCCTACAAGGATAAGAGGCGAACTGGCACATGGACCCACTGACATGCGCGAAACCTGGCACATGGAGGGGTTCTGATGGAGGAGCCCAGGCAACTCCTCTGGCAAGACACAGACCCTGCAGGTCAGCACAAGGAACATGCAAGGCAACAGCCAAGAGGTCATAGAAAGTGTCCCACTGGCATGCATTTGGCTTGGGTCGGGGGGAGACCAGGCTGAATCTGTTCATGTCATCCACTGGTAAATCTGACCGCCAGAACAGAGTGTGGGTCGAACCAGGTCCGGTCGTAACAAAAGTAACACGCAGGCTGGAATGCCAAGGTGAGGTAGCCTGAGCCGGATGCAGCCGCAGCACCCATCCAACACAAGTGAGAACCAGGAAGGGAGGCGGCAGAGCTGACAGGAGAAAAAGGGGAGGCTCCCTAGCTGAACAGCAAGTTACACTGAGGAGCGGGAGCTGGGTGGGGGGTAGACTAGACCAGGCAGGGACACAGCGCCTGTGCACCTCATGGGGACCAGATTGGGTGATAACCAGGCTAGGCTGACCAATCCCATTGGAGTAAGCTACAACCAGAGTTGGTGAGGGTTGTTGGGCTTAGTTGTAGCAACAGAAGGGTACTGGGGACAGACTGGGCTAGTATGCCATATATACTGGCAAGCCAGGGTAGGAGGTGGGCCTGGTTGAGGCTACTGTGGGCCGCCCTGACTGGGCTGCAACTCCTACTAGTTCATGCGAGGGACAAATGCGTCCAGGGTGGAACCAGGCGGGACTGTAAGAAGACACGGGTGGAGACAGAACCGGCCCAGCAACTGCAGCCGCCAGCTGTCCGGGGCAGTGGACTGTGACGGGCCCTATGCTACTAAAACAGCAGGAATCTGGACTGGGAATACCTCAAAATTTCTTCGAGGATCTTCCCATTCGAGACACCGGACTCGGAGTCCTAACCAGGGAAAGACAGGACAAATCAAGCAACAACCTCAGCCATCTGTTGGCAGCAGAGACTGGGCAAATGGAGACCCTAGACGGGACTGTGTCAATCAACGAACTCTTCAATGACCACATCATGATTGGGGTGGCGAGACTGGCAACGACCCATGGATAGTGAACTATTGGAACCACTTGATCGAGTATCTCGGAGCGCACCCCACTCCCGGGACTTGGGGTGGGCGGGAGATTGGGTGGGGCTTCTTCCTCTATATCCCCCTTTAGACCTTGACCCTTTTTTACCCCAATTAAATTTGTAAGGATTGTCAAAATTAAATAAAAAAAAAAAAAAAAAGAATATACGCCATGGCCTGGCGCAACTAAAAAAAAAAAAAAAAAAAAAAAACAAAACTTGCCAATTAGCACCATTTCACCAGCACCACAGCATATTGTGAAGCTATTAAAACTCTTGAGATGGAAGATTTCTCTTCCTTATTCTCTAGCACAAAGCACATTTCCTGGCAGATAAAATACTTATTCTCACATGTTTATGGGTATAGGGGAGGAGGGATGCTAAGCTGATGATCCTGATGCAAGCAAATGTTGAAAATGAACTAGCATGTCCAGGGATCTGCATTGTAACATGTACAGGTTAAGCTGCCTCTTACGACACTGACATCCCTTATTGGTGCTGTTTGAGACTCCAGTACTCCATTTCTGATCCAGCTTCCTAATGATGTACCTGGGAAAGCAGAGAAAGATAGCCCAAATGCTTGAGCTTCTTTTGGAGACCGAGATGAAGCTCTTGGGTTCTGGATTTAGCCTGGCTCAGCCCTGGTTGTGTGACCATTGGGAAATAACCCAGGGGATGGTAGATACCTGTGTCTTTCTCTCTGTGTAATTCTAACTTTCAAATAAAATAAATAAATATTTTAAGAAATGTTATTTGTAAAAAGATATACCCCAATTGGCAGCCAAAATCTCTAAAACATTGTGGAATCAGTACAATCAGCTACCTGAATAGCACAGTCATATGGAAGGGGAAAAATTATTTCTGAAACACAAATCCAAAGTGAGAATCAAATGAGATCACTACTTTCTAAGTACTTCAGGAGTTGAAAGTGTATTATGAGCACAAGGGATTGGTAAACCAACTGCAGGAATTCAGACTAGTTCCCCATAATTCATGGTCCCTTGCTGTGTCCCAGATCAAGGGCTTTGTCATTCATACAAGAAAATAACAAGAAATGATTGTTTGATCCCAGTTTGTGAATACACTTACTGTTGTGTCATTTGCTCATATTCTGAAAATTACTAAATTGAACATTATATCATATTTGAATAGCGACCATAAGGATGCTTGCTGTGGATAGATCACTGAGGGTCTTCAAAAACATATCCCTGTTGGCTTCTTATGAGAGTTTCTTTGGAAAGGTCAATCGTGTAGGTCAGCCCCCATTTCAATATTAACAAACTAAAAATCACCAGAGTTGAGTGCTTGCTCAAGCATGTGCAAACAGGATAAGCATTTAGGAACGTGCTAAGGACAAAATAAGTGCTCAAGAATATTTACAGAAATATAGTGATAAAAGTACCTAACAGGTACACAATTCAGAGCCTCACACATCTCAGGAAGTCCTTCTGACCACGGAGCACATTGAATACCTGACAACTGCTTAAACACCTTTTATTTTCCAGAAGCAAAATTCCTTATCCTGAATCTTTCATCTCAGGATCCTGGTTCCCCACTGTAAAAAGGGCATGACAATCAGCACCTATTTTGTGCAATTTATAACCATGAAAATAGATCATGGGAATGAAGTAAAGACAATCCCTGGCATGTCACAAGAGTTCAGTAAGAATTAAGCTCTAACTACCCTTATTACTGTAATTTTCATGAGTTTACCATTGACTTGTTCTGGAGCCATTCCAATGTGTCATAACTTTTTGCTTTGAACTCTATTTCTGGCGAATACAGAGAATCTGTTTTGTGATTTCCTGAATGAAGGCGAGTCAAGTAGAAATTGTTGGTCTTAATCCATACCTTGTAGAGACTTAGAGACATAATGGACTGAAAGCAGCTGTCTAGGTCATTGCCTTTTGAGCAAGCTAGTTCCTCTAGTCCGGGATCCTCAAGGAGCCTTTCTGGCAACTTGCCATTTCAACGGCATGACTATTTAATATCCTACATCCTAAGAATGTAGAAGGAATCCCTGTAAAAAAAAAAATTATGGTGACAAGTAGCTCATTGCTTAGGAAATTCTGGCTCAAAGAATACCACATAAAGTATATTATTTATACTAGCTAGACTTTTGACAGGATGATCCAGAATGTAGAAAGAAATCATTGAGATTTAAACTTATATAATGGTTTAATCTTTCTCCTTTAAAACTTTTCTGTAGCTTTTTAAAAGATTTGTTTACTTAAAATGTAGAATGATTAGGTGGGGAAGAGAAAGGAGGAGAATTTCCATCCACTATAATGCCTGTAGTACCTGGGGCTAGACCAGAGCAAACTCAGGAGCTACAAACTTCCTCTGGGTCACCCACACCAGTGGCAAGAACCCAAAAACTTGAAACAACATCTTGCTCCCTGACTGGTGCAGCAACAGGAAGCGGACAGAAGCAATCCCAGGCACTCTAGTGTGCAATTCATCCAGCCCAATGACTTAACCCACCACCACACCACAAGGCTTCTCCCTTTGTGTATATTTTTATGTCATACTATGTTATTGCAGTTGTACGTGAACATGTTTATAAATAAAGGTATATGTATGAAGGACACATGATCACAATTTTTTTAGATATAGATGATTTATATTGCCAAAAAATAGAAAGTATTTCAAGAAGTAGCAGTGTATGCTAGTGGAAGTGTAGGCTAGTACAACCACTGTAGAAATCAGTATGGAGAGTGTTTGGAGAAGTGCAAATAAACCTGCTATATGGCCCAGCTATCCTGCTCCTAGAAATATACCCAATAGAAGTGAAATCTGCATATGAGAAGGGGATCTCTAATCTTGTATTTGCAGTAGCAAAATCTAAAATAGCAAAGGCATGGAAACAATCCAGATGTGCTTCCAAAGAAGAGTGGTTAAAGAAACTGTGGTACAACCACTCCATGGAATATTATTCAGCTATTAAGAAGAATGAAATCATGCCATTTACAACTAGGTGGTCCCAACTAGAGACCATTATGCTCAGTGAAATGAATCAATCACAAATGAACAAATACTGTATGTTCTTTCTTATATAAGGAAACCAGCATAGAAAGTGTAACTTCAGTAATCCAATCCATACTGGGTTTTGTTTGTTTGTTTGTTTTGCTGTATCCCATGTGTTTTGATGTTTTTTATATCAGTTTTGTTTATTCCATTTTCTCTTGTCAAATTCATCACTGGCTCATGGATTACACAGTAGCATCATTTTTCCCAAGAGACTTAAGTGTTTCCTTTTTGTCACCCATGTGTTGGTTACTCAGTGGCATGTTTTTTCATGGTGCTGTAATTTGTTTTTAATGTTGTTGTTGTTGTGGCTGTTCTAACACATACCACTTGCTGACCTTATTTCATGGCTTCTCAAATAAGGAAATATATAGTGATGGAGTATTGGGGTCTACCATATCCAGATGTGTGGGTACAACGCAAATTCATTCCTGCTTCCAAACAAAAGATAGACTCCCAATGAAACTGTTGGAAATGTGTAGACAATGGGATCTCAGACTGTCTGACACTGTCTGCACTAGCAATGTTGGAGCACACTTACATCACAGATTGGTGGAATTATGACTCCTTATGAAGGAATACACTACTGGAGCAACATGGAGAAAATCTGTCGTGGTGGGAGTTTGAGGGGGAAATCCCCAATAAAATTAAGTTAAATTTAATTTAAAAAAATTCCCCATTATCCATGAAAAATTAGAAATGATATGCCAATTCATAAGCTAATATTTTCTGTTTATCCCTTTAAAATATAAAATTGGAATTCTATAGAATTATCTCAATTTCCTAAATCTGTGCTGCCTACCTTTCTGCATTAAAATAATTTCATATTTAATATGATCACTGTAAAGTGAACTGGATTTAACATGCTGTGAACATTCAAAGAAGAAAATATTTCTAGAAGGTAATGGCCAACCAAATCCAACTGAATGACTCAACAACCTTTACAACAGTGGACCAGATCTCCGTAACATCAGCCAACATTTTCACAAGTGTTCATGGAGCCAACACAGACAAATATCAAGTGCTAAGTAATCAAATTACAACACCTCACTTTTTTTTAGCCAGGGCTGTCATAAGCACATTCATTTCTTGATTCAGTTTTGAGAGATATACTCAGCTCTTCAGAAATGTATAAAAAAATGAGAGATGACCCCAGCGAGGCTAACCCCTTCCAGATATTGAGATTTTTGTATCTTTCTGAAACTTTTCTCTCACATTTTCATCTGTTTTTTCCTATTCCCAAGGCTTAGGGATGAAAGGTTTTAGGAGAATAGAATGAGTTAAGCACCGCAACTCTATCCTGGGACACATAGAGATAGCACAATCTTTTTGAGATTTCTTTTAAGAATATTCTCCTGCTTGACTCCATTCTATTCCTCTGTGAATCAACAGGCCTCACTATCTAATTCATGGAACCCTACAAAACCTAGTCTTCCACAAACACATGTCAAAAGCAACATTTCTTAACATTAAAGCTGGAAAGATTCTCAGAGGTTATTTTAATTTTTAATTTTTAAAAATCCGAGTAGGACTTTATAATGAGTTCTGCCCAATAAAATGAGAAGCAGAGGTTATATAAGCCACTTCTAGGCTGCAGTCTAATATAATCTAGGGAGTCAACCTCGTAATGTATCTTATCATTAGAGGATTCCAAAGAAATCATGGAGAATTGCAGAACCCTAAAAAAAGAGAAATTGGTCATTAAATATCCCTGGGAAACTAAACAATCTTTCCCAATCCCCCAATTCAACTGAATGAATCATTAGTGAAAAGTAAATACTAAAACCACAGAGATTTTTTTTTTATTATTTGTCACAGCACCTGGAAAGGCTAGTGCAAGCTTCTTTAAAAATCTGAGGAATCTGAGGCATGTTTCATTTTAACACAACAGGAGAGAGTCCATACCTACAAACGTTAGCGTGTAGACTTCCAAAGCCCACCCAGAACACCCACAGAGCCCATCACATGAACGCTCTAGTTTTGGAAACATTCCTAGAGCAAGTATCTACATAAGTTCCTACCTAAACCCAGCATTGCTTTGAAACTTCACCGCTGTTCCTTTACTTTGGATAATTTTTCATGTCCGGTATGGCTGGGTTATTCATTACACCCTCAATCACTTGAAATCCATGTTACTTCTTGGTCTAAAATTCCTTGAAGAAAATGGACAGTTGAACGATCACTAAAGGCAAGGGATGCAGGTGTCCCTGGAGTCCAATAATATAGAAATGCTCTACTTCCTTCTGGGAGAAGCTCTGTAAGCCAAGGAGATGCCATTGGCTCACCAGGGTTATGAGTGATTGCGAATTGTGGAATTTAACTGCTCATATTGTCTTGCTTCATAATAAAACATCACTTACAATAGGGTTTCTCTAAGATTTTAATTTTGTTTCCTATTTATTTGAGGTAGAGAAGGAGAATGTGAGAGAAGAGAGGCAAATCTTCCATCTGTTCGTCACTCCCCACAATTCCAGAAAGTTCAGAAATAAACTCGGCTTAAAGCACGGAGTTGAGAATCCAAACCAGGTCTCCCAGGAGGCTGACAGGAATCCACTTACTCAAGCCACAGCATCTTCAAAGATGATCACAGAAATTGAGCATTAAGAAAAACTGCCTGTGTTTCCAAATCTTACATAACATGGGCCCCGTGCGGTGGCCTAGTGGCTGGGGTCTTTGCCTTGAGCGTGCCAGGATCCCATGTGGCCACCGGTTCTAATCCCAGCAGCACCAATTCCCATCCAGCTCCATGCACGGGGACTGGGAAAACAGTCGAGGATGGCCCAAAGCCTTGGGACCCTGCACCCGCTGGGGAGACCCAGAAGAAGTTCCTAGCTTTGGATCGGCACAGCTCCAGCCGTTGCAGTCACTTGGGGAGTGAATCATCGGATGGAGGATCTTCTCAGTTTCTCCTCCTCTCTGTATATCTGATTTTGCAATAAAAATAAATCTCTTTTTAAAAATCTAACATGATCTTTTAATTCTCTTTTTTAATGACCTTTCTGAAATCTCCTATTAACTAACAGCAAGCACACTCAAATATGAATTCTGATCCTGGCTATTTTCATATTTACCCCAGCCCTTCAGCCTCCCCGCCTCTCCTTTTACCCACCTTTTATACAGAATGTGTATTTTCCCACCTCCCAAGTTCCTGTGACTTTTCCTGTTTAACTATAATGCCATAATAAAATGTCAAAATAAAAACAATAATATAGTCAATGATGCACATTTGGCGGTATTTCTAGAGAGATTAATAAGGCATGGGTTTGGAATTATCCTAATGTACAGTTTTATTTAACTGTTATCTTAAATAAAGATATTTGCTCTTATATCTGCTCGCTTATGAATTATTTGATTATTTATTAGCAACCAGACTAGCTCTCCTAATCAAAAAACACAAGGAGGCATCAATGACAGTTATAACTAAATGGCAATGGCTAGAAGCCCAGGCCTTTCCAGAGTGCTTCTCTTTCAAGTACTTGTTGGAATCACTGAAGAGGGTTATATATGTTAAGACTTAGCCAGCCAACTAAGGATCAGCCACAGCCTCGAGGCCCTGTTAGCTCCCTGGAGCGAACTCTCGAAGCTCTGTCGGCCTCTGGTGAATGATGGTGCCAGAAGACTTGGGAATGTGCCCAATCCCAGTATTTCAGGATCTGAAGTACCTTGCAGCCAGGGTTAACTCCCTTAATGAAAGGTCCGCCTTTCAGCCTTATGGCCCTTTTGGAGTTGGAGGCTAAAAGGGAGTCGATAAAAAAGCAAGAACCATAAATGCAAATACGTCATGACTTTTCGTGACACAATTCCCAACGCATACATTCACCTTTACAATTTTACATAAAACTTTTCAATAGGGTCAGGTCTTAGCTTCAAATATCATGTGGTTCTCAGCTTTCCACCCTATGAGACTTTTTAAAAATTGTATGTGTTCATTTGAAATACAGAAAAAGAAATGTCCCGTCTTCTGGTTCATTCTTCAAATACCCACAATGACCACTTCACTCTGCAACAAAATCCCAGTATATATATTATATATATTATATATGCACATGTCTATACATACATAAACTTAAGTACTATCAAGCAGCAGACATCAATTAATGGTAGTCATGAAATTATCTTCAAACTTCCCCTGAAAAATTAGAAAATCAATTTCCATATTTTTATTTCAGGAAAAAATAATATGTAATAATCTGTGTGTATGTATAGATGCAGAGATACTGCCTTAAGAATATTGTCTCCATATACTGAATAAACCAATATCCAGGGAAAAATACACCTGACAAAGAGAAGTTACTTTTCCAAGTTCATCCACCAGTGTATTGTTTATTCCTGTTTCTATAAATAGAAACTTGGCATAATAGATACTATGGAGTTCTAAGGATCAACCCATAGCCACATAAAGTGCCAATTTCCAGGCCAGGCTTTTGGAGTGGCTGTTCAGACATTCACAGTTTGCACAGGTGTGCCGGTAGGAGGCATCCTCCACCCTCCTGCTTACATACGGCCAATGAAGCAACAATGGCTCAAGAACATGGGCCCTGACACCCACAAAAGAACTCCAGACTGAATTCCAAACTTTTAGCTTCTACACTGCACAGCAGAGACTAATGTGAGTACATTTGGGAAGTGAACTAGCAAATGGAATAACTCTCTCACTCACTCTCTCTCTCCCTCATTTTCCATCTTTCTCTCTTTCCCTCTCTCCCTCTTTCACCTTTCCTTTTCTTTCCCTTTCCATCCTCTCCTTTTCTCCCTTTCTGTTACAACTGAAATGAACATAAATAAATTTTAAATAATCAATTTCTGATTTGATACTATTGAAATCACTAGTCTTGTTTTCAATGTCTGTAGGTGAATATTTAAATATTGTTTGAAAATATCAGCATCATTGCTGTTAATGTTAAAATTTCATTTACTCCCACAAACCATTAATCATAGGATATAAAGCGGTTGCTTCTTTAAAAGTTTATTTTTACTGGAAAGGCAGATTTGTAGAAATAAGGAGAGACAAAGATTATCCATCTGCTGGTTCATTTCCCAAGTGGCCACGATGGCCGGAGCTGACTGAATCCAAAGCCTGAAGCCAGGAGCTTCTTTTGGGTCTCCCATGTGGGTGCAGGGTCCCAAAGCTTTGGGCCATCCTCGACAGCTTTCCCGGGCCACAGGCAGGGAGCAGGATGGGAGGCAGGGCCACCTGGATTCAAACTGGTGCCCATATGGGATCCCAGCATGCGAATGGCAGGGACTTTAGCCACTAGGCTAGCTCACCAGGCCCAGCAACATAATCTTATGAATGATGGGAGACCTTAGGAGTTTTGTAGAACGGCAGAAGACAGGAAGTTGACACTTAACAACCCTTGCGACTTGCATCCAGCACAGCAGTCCCTGGGATAGAGCTGCCCGGCATTACAGGCTCAGACCTCATTTTATACAAATAGATGTGTGTGTATGTATGTACATATCAAAGGATGATCAGGATGATAATAGTAATTATGAGAACTATTATTTTTATTCTTCAGCGATATCATCTAACCCAGGATCAGGGTTTGCAGAGCCTTAGGGAGAATGGATGAATGATTCCCATTCCGGGGACAGTCACGTGATCTTCCTTTCCCCCTGCTCCCTACACATTTTCTAAGCCATACCTTCACTTTCTGCCACAAAACCAGCCTAATGTAAGTTCTATTTTTCCCATTGTGCTCTGTGCAAGCAAATATGAAGCTCATGCAAGTAGAAAAATAAGATAACAATAATAATAATTATGGGACTAGCTCCGCATGAGAGCAGCAATAACAGCTTTCAAAATCCTTTGAGTGTAAAAGTCCTATTTGTTTTATGAGCCGGCACATGGAGCTCATCCTAAAAATAAAAAACATGAAAGGTTTCTTGCAGCTTAGATTTCATAAGGAAAAAAATTGCATCTTTAATTAAGATTTATGGGCCTCAATAGGGCCCAGCCAGAGGAGAGGAATGGCTCAGGAGTGTAAAAACTAACAGTTAAAAATGAGGAAACATGATTAAGGGCCTTTAATTCCTCCTGTCTCTTTTGCAGGCCTTCCAGTGGCCCCAGGCAAAAACAGGCACTTATTGTCTTTAAAACAGCGCTATTCTTGGCATAAAATGTTTATGAATCAAGACAAAACTTGTAAGAGATAATAATATCAACCTTACTTGAAAGGCTTCTCTTGCTAGAAACAATGTTTAGTTTAACAACGACAAAAAATCCTAAGAGAAAAAATGCATATAATTGTATAAATAAGGAAAGGTGCACATAAAGCGGTGTCTTGCCAGGGTTCGTTGGCACATTTCAGCTTGCTGCTGCTCACGTGCCTGATCTCACTGGATCCTTCGAAAGGCTTTGAAAGCTAGCTTAGAACATGAAGATTCTTTTCAAAAGATGTCAGATTTGGGGGGTCAGTGTGATGGCATAGCAGATAAAGCAATCTATTGCAGCACCTGCATCCCACGGAGGTGCCATTCTGAGTCGAGGCTGCTGGACTTTGAATCTAGCTCCTTGCTAATGTACCTGGCGAATACAACAGAAGATGATTCAAGTGCTTGGGCCCCTGCACCCATGAGGAGAGCTAAAAGAAGACCCGTCTAGCTTCAGAGAGGCCTAACCCAGCCATTGCAGTTTTCAGGGAAGTAAAGAGTAAACCAGGTAGAAGAGCTCAATCTCGCTCTGTCTCTCTGTAACTCTGCCTTTCAATAAATAAAACAAATCTTTAAAAAGATGTCAGCTTACTTGCTCAGACTTAAAACAGTTGTACATAAAATTTAATTCCAAATCAACTTACCCAAGTCTGTATCTGCACCCATGATTTGTTTATCATTTGGACAATGTCAAAGTTTCATGAGGAATATTTTTCAAAAATGTAGTGAGGCAACTGCAACTCTGTATATTGTAATGCACTCAACTCAAGCTGAACCATACAGATTTCTTGAGTATTAAAACTGTGACTAGGAATAAAATCCTTTCAATTTGATACAGTAAATATAATCCATCAAGATTAGGTCCCAGCTCCTCCTCAATGCATTGAGGCTTGCAGTCACTGAGGACAGAGCTTCCTGGCAGTGCCCGCAGCCACTATGTAGCCTGCCATCAGGCAGCTTTCCCATCCCTTTCACTATTTTACCAACAAATCATTCTAATACTTCCTTCCCTACAAACAGTCAAAAGTACATCAGGGAAGACTTTGTTTTGTCATGTGCTGTTACCTTTGCTAAAAATGGGTATGCTGTCAGGATTTGATTTTCCAATTATGTGGAGCTTGTTTTAATTTTTTCAATGACTTCCTTCATGCTTCCAGGCATGGTCCCTTGATCTTATACTTTCAGTATTACCATATGAACCACTTCTTTCAAAACTGGAGAGATTTAACCATGCCTAGCAAGAGGTCCTACCATGTCTTTTCAAATTTCAGTCCAAATCTGGGGCTAGCTCCACAATTCACATGACGAAACTGTCCAGTCCCATAGGAGTGGAGATTCTGTCCATTTGCATCTCCAGCACCAGAGTTTTGACAACCTACATTTTGCTCTGAAGACTCATAAATCTAACAATCACTAACTTTCTGAAAAAAGAAAATTTGAGTCATTAATGAATAAGGTTTCTCCTGGGTCATTAAATAAAAGCTCAGGGCCACTTTGAACCACCAAACCAAATCTAATGACTGTAAGCTCAAAGGACACCTGCTAATAGTATGAATGCTTCTTCATCATTGCGTTCATTCTAGTGTGTGTGTGTGTGCGCCTTCCAAGCTCCATGTAGCACTGTCTAAGACAGAGAAGTTCAGAGGAAACCAGTCTCCCGTCATTACCCTCTAAGCCCACACTCTTTCTAGGCATGGGAAAATCAGATGGCTCATCTTCTTCTTGAGATACTCTTTATAGAGTACAAACAAAAACAGCTTGGTGTGGAGTTTTGTGGCACAAGCTCACAGAGAAAATAGTCTCGGAAAAACTCAGTTCTAAGCTGACATGCTTTGTTGACAATGGATGAATGACCAATCCTTCTGGCCTCAAATTCTTCCTATCTGATAAGAAAAGGAAATCAGCTGGCCTAGTGCAATCTCTCAATAGGCTAATCCTTCCTTGCAAGTGCCAGGATCCCATACTGGTGTCAGTTCATGCCCTGGATGCTCCACTTCCCATCCAGCTCCATACACGCACTAATAAGAATTAGAGAAAAAAAAATTGTGACTACGGAGAAATCTCACTCCTGGTATAGGGGTACCTGCAGGAGTTCATTTTATACTTCTGCATCACTGCTAAGTTTCACATGTCAAATTTTGAAGATCACTACAAATGTGATCAAGAATGCTTGAAAACACTGCAATAAAGAGATTTGCAAAGAGGGCAACACATCTTAACTTAATTGCTACCAATGTCCTGTGTTCCTTAGGGAGCTATTCTTGCTCACTAAACTTTGTCTTCTGTAAATCAGATGCTAAAATGATACTATGCTGTTTATAGGGCCCCTTCCTAGGCCTGTATTTCATCTTAGAGAAAAACTGCAAAAAATAGATCAAAGATGCTGAGAATTCATTACGAGCTCAATAGAAACAGAACAACCGTGACATAAAATCATGAAAGTTGTAAATAATAGACAGCCACTCCCCATTTAATTCTCAAACACACATACATACACAACAATCATATTTCCTCACAGTCACTCTAAATTCAGTCCTTTATGGCAAACACTCATAATCATTAATTTCTTTTCCACTTTCAAATGAAAGAAAGAGTATTAGATCTGGAAGATGACACTACACAATAAAGTTTTTTACAAATGAATAAAACATGGGCTGCTTATCAAAGCCACGTTTTCTGTTGCAAAAATGTAGGAAAAAATTACTTCAAATGTGCCATTATAGTCTGATACTTAGGAAACTTACACACAGATTAATTCATAATTTACAGAATAGATTAAAAAAATCAATGGTAAAATACCACAGTATAGACAGCAAGGAAATTCTGGAGGAGGTAATGAAAGGGTTACCAAGACTAATTGCTGGGATACTCAAGGGGAAATCATTAAGCAAATGAATCAGGATCTGAAATTCTTCTTTTGTTTTTCAAAAAAATTACACATTTTTATTTGAAAGGCAGATTCACAGAGAGAAGAAGAGAGAAAGATGTCCCATCTGCTGGTTCACTCCCCTGATGTGAAGTTCTTCAAGTATGAGTTACATGTCAACAGCAGCTAATGAACCAAAGGCCTGAGAGTGAGAAATGAGCAACATGGTAAACACGGTCAGTTAAGTAGAGGGACTCCTAAGACAAATGGAATAGCTGGTGGGATTTCTCTGAAAATAACCAGAAAAGCCTGTAAAATATTAAATACATGTGTTTAAATGCATCAGAGAGTTACTGAAGGATCATTAAATAAACCAAGATTACAGAGTGTGAGGATTAGAGAGCTGTGTTCATGATTTGCAGCTACACTTTCCTTCAGAGCACTGCCTAATTTAGGAAGCAGGTGAAAGGGAGGAACACACAGGGCAGGCTTTGTTAGGACAGAAAACAATAACTCCCAGGCTTCACGGCCAGTAAGTAGACGATGCAGACTCACTGGACTGAAGAGATCGTACTGGAGGCTTGATGAAATCCATACAGATCTACTTCTCCCTGGAGACACCGGCCAAACTCAGAAGCTCCACAAGATATGAAGTTAAAGAAGAATCTGAAACCCCTGAGAGGCAGCACAGGCCCTTGGGTCGGTAGGCCATCCTAACGAGAAAAGGTGAGGGTTCAAGAACCATCATTCAGTAGAGAGTTCTGCAAGGCAATCTCCAAGGAGTGGAACGACAAGGTAAAATGAGTATAGCCAAAACTGCAACCACTAACTCTATTAGACTGAGTTCCTGAAAGGGACAGAGGTAAGTAGTCACCACTGACTCTGCAGAGGAAATACAATCGGAGGGAAAACAGCACTACCTCAGGTTACCAACAACCTTCACACACAGTGTTGGGCAATCTATGATAAGTTATCAGACATGATTCACAGAATAATCACTAGAATCAAAAAATGATAGAAAGATCCATATGAAGAAGGTTTAAGCAACATCTTTATAGAGTAAAACAGAGTGAAATTTGTATGTTGAAGCGATAAATATATTTGCAAATATTAATTGTATGGATAAAATGCATTAGCACCTGGAAATTTCATCAGCTTTAAAAAAAAACTATAGAAGATGCAGAAGTTAAATATGAATCACATGAAAATAGGACACAGGAGTAAAGTCAAAATGCCAATAAGTTGGCACTGGATAACACAAATGAGTAAATATAGATGACAAGTAAATGGGTATGGATATATAAATACCATCCTAACAGGAGAACAAAAACTAAGAGCAATAGAACATATCCAACAGGGCAGAGGAAACTCAGGAACACATTAAAAATGAATACAATCACAGACTAGGAAAAGGAGAAAGAGAGCAAATAAAACAACTCATTTGAATGAGTCATCAACTCTACTTCTTTTTTAAATTTACTTATTTATACAAAGTGAACAGACCAGCAGCAAACAAGCATATTTTAAAAATCATCACAGCATCAAAAACATCCAACACTTAAGGGGAAAATCTTACACAGTATGCTCCACACACAACGATCATTATGATACATTACTAAAATCAAAAGGAAAATAAGCCAGAGTGAAAAGATACCACATCAATGAGAAAGGAAGAAAAGGAACAAAGGCCATGAAAAGAAGGCCTTCAGCACCATGGCTCAATAGACTGATCTTCCACCTTTAAGCATTGGCATCCCATCCAGGCAGTTCACATTCTGACTGCTCACTTCCCATCCAGCTCCCTGCTTACACCTTGGGAAAACAGTGGAGAATAGCCCAAGTTCTTGGTAACCTGCACACACGTAGGAGATCCAAGAGAAGCTCCTAGCTTCTGGTTTCAGATCGCCTCAGCTCTGGTCATTGTGGCCATTTGAGGAGTGAACCAGCAGATATATCTCTCTTCTCTGTAATTCTGCCTTTCCAATAAAAAAAAATAAATATTTAAAGAAAAGATTCTAAAAGAAGCTCCATGAAATCAAAATACCATTGAACTTTCAAATTAAGACATAAAAAGATGTTAAATCTTTATATATCAAAACAATGCAAATTAAAGTCAAAATAAGATGAAATAATGAATAAAATGAATGAATACATATGTTAATATCAATTGCAGTCTGATGATGACTGGAAATTTCATAGCTTATTGATGGAAGTCTAAGGTATTAACCATCACTTGGAAAGACTGTGTTTATTAGCCCTAGTCATTGCAACCCTGCATTTTTACTCTATAGCACATAATCAATGGACATGTGAAGATTATGTTCACAAAGAGACATACAATAATGGAAACAGCAGCAATATTAACAACATCCATGCATTGTAAACTACCAAACAGTCCACCATGGGAGAATTAGTGAATATGGTATGCACACTCATTCAATGGTAAGCTTACAGGATGAAACTAAAGCTATATGCCACTACATGGATTAATCTTATAATACTGAGGAAGAGAAGAATCTTATAACACTGCAATGAAAAATACAGATGTGTAAGAATAAAATAAAACATAATGATGTTATTTATATAGCACTCATAAATAGATAAATCAGTTTATCATGTTGGAAGTCAAGTCTTTGTCTCTCCTGGGCATTTTCTCTATAGAGCAGAGAAGCTTCTCATATGCTCAAAATAAACTGCTACTTGATCAGGGTGCTGGTGACAAGGGCATGTCTCCTTTGTGATTCATGTACTTTTTACTATGCATAATATGCTTCAATACAATTTTGCTTAAAAACAATAAACAAAAGATATATGAGGAAATGTACCAAGAAAAACATTGCAAACAGTTCAGAAAAAGAACATCAGATGTCAATAAATAAGTCACATCTCAGCTTCTTAAATGACTCATTTTATCTTAACACGAGATAGAACTACAAAATTTTTCCATTTTAGCACGATTACAAAAAAGTCCAAATATTTGCAGATGCATGAATCAAGGCTTTTAAATGTCAATTGAGGGGAAAAATACAGCATTCTTGGAATTAATATGTTGATTTCCTATATAAAAACACATCCCTAAAATTCTGTCTTCCTTCTGGAAACATCAACCAATGTTGGTTGATACGTGCTATTGACAGAAGAGATTTCAGTCAACTAACTTCTCTGTGCCAAAGAACTGCTAACTGTTCACAGTGGAAGTAATGTGGCTTTTTAACAGTGTGCAGTATGTCCATCTGAACTGCTCCACCGCAGTTTTACATCACATGAAGACTGTTCTACTTTATGATAGTGGCGCAACTGATATTGACTTTCCAGCAAAATGACTATGCAATCGTGTGTTACTTATAAATGGAGATAACTTCTGAGAAATGCATCATTGGGTGGTATAATTGCTAAGGAACCATCACAGACAGTACCTAAGAAAGCAAGCAATGATGTCACTAGGTGTGACCTTACAGGACCGCAATTGCTTATGCAATCCTGTGCTGACTGCAATGCATGACTGTACTTACAAAGTGTCTGGCAGTTATCTTTGTAAGCTTATCTTTCAAACAGCAACAATGCCAAAAAATGTATAAATAACTTCAAGGTGTTAGCTAAGGTCAAACCTGATTATACCTTGACCACAGATATACAATGCTGACTATGAGCCATAAAAGCAATGCATACTTACTGTCCACATGCTGTTTTATTGCTCCCCAACCCCTCTTATCCTGTCCAAATATCCCACCAAATTTCTATGATCCTCCACAATATCAGGAAAAAGGATAATCCACAGGAAACCTCAACTTTATGCCAACAAAAGGAATTAACGAGAGAATTAATGCCTAAGTCATGATCAGGATGAATTTTCATAGATTCATTGCTTTTTTGTTTGTTTGTTTTGACATACGAGAACTTATATTTGTATTCTGGGTCAAAGAAGATTCATGGCATTTAAATGGAATGTGGTTTAAGTGTTACCTTCTTCCTGTAACTGCTTTTAATATCTAAACAGCCCTTAGAGGAATAGCATTCTGTATTCTGAATACCGAACGGAAGCTTGATTATCAGGTTACTTTCTTCAGGAAAGAAGGACAGCCTAGGACCACAGGCCATGAAGATGATACATAGGGCACTTGCAAAGAAAAAAGAACTTGAAAAGCAGAGGAGCAAGTTGGAAATGTAAATGTTACCTTCATCAAAATCTCCCACAGAGAAAAAAGAAAAGAAAAAAGAAAAGACAAGAAGGAAGGAAGGAAGGAAGGAAAGAAAGAAAGAAAGAAAGAGAGAGGGGGGAGGAAGAGAGGGAGGAAGAGAGGGAGGAAGAGAGGAAGGAAGGAAGGGAGGAAGGAAGAAGGAAGAAGAAAAAAGATAAAGAGAAGGAAAACAGAAACAAAGAAAAGGAAAGAACAGATTGTTGTTCTCTGCTTATGATGCCCATTGAACATAAGAAGCTGTCCCATGTGACACTGGGGTTGACATCAAAACTATAATAAAAAGATACTGAATTGCTCTCTCAACCACTGACTGTTAGGCCCCAGGAGTTCAGAAGAGATGAGAGAAAGAGAGGCTTCTTCTGTTTTTACTGAAGCTGGAGTTTACAGCAGCCAAAGTCATTTTACCCCATATTTGGCAATGCATCCAAGAGTTGTATCCAATCCTGCAGCTAGACTAATCTCAACTTTCAGCGCTGTCTGCAAACAGATCTGGGAGTTGCCAACTACCTTGATTCCATTCACTTGGGGAAAATTCTTTAAGCTGAGTGGACTTCTCTGTTCTTCATTGTTCTGACCTTGGGCAAAAGGTCGACTAAGGGACACCTACAGAACACTGACAGGTGGCCAAATGGGCAGATTCCCCACTCCTTCATCAGAGAGAATCTGTGACAATGTCAACTGTCTATTAAAAGGCAAATACCAGGGGAACAGCAACTCACAACCTTTGCTCATGGGTTGACCCCTGTCCTGGGAACTCAGTGCCGTGCCCAAGGGAAGTACACACCAGTGCAGGCAACTCACTTACAAATAAGCCAGTTCTGTGCGAAGTAAAGCAAAAACACTCTTACAACTGCAATATTTGATAAAGGTGTCAATCAGAGTTGGGGACAACATGCCAAAACAGAACAAACCTGGGAGAGAAATGGGAAGTGTTCTGGAAACTGTGACCCTTTTAAGACTAATAATGATGATTCCAAATTACATTAACATGTAAACCCAGACCCTTACAGGAAATCTTGCATTGGGAAAACTTGTCAAAATATTTGTTTTCAGAGGATACCACCAGCCCCAATTCTTTCTAAATTAGAGTCTACTTCTGCCCCTAGATCCCAGAAATACTGATTCTCATGGAAAGTGGGCTCTCCTATTGTGCTATTCCAGACCTAAACTTGACTAATCTCTCACTTTGCTGTTTTTCTGATAAACAAGTTTTGGTATCTTGCCGGGATTCCACATTCTGATGTTTGCTATGACTTAAGACTTGTAAGGCTCAAATCCTGTAAAAGGTTTCTCTCCATGAGCTCACGATACAACTCATGCTACAAGGGCAAACTTTGTCTCTTGGTTTGCATATTATCAAGAATTCCATAGGATTGTCTAAAGGCCTGGTGGGCTGAAGGGTTTTTCCAAAATATATGAATAAGAGGAATGGCCCTACTGTCTTCAGAATGAAAGGGCTAACAAGGAAGACAAACTTTCTGCAGGAACGGAGCTCTCTACCAACCCTGAGCACATGTGGAACCCATCTCTGAAGCCGCTTCCATCATTTGTCTCAGGAAGCCGGTTCACGTTTTTAAGCAGACCTGGAAGCTTCAACCTCCCAGTTAAAATGTAATTTCAGCTATCAGCTTAAGGGAATCAAGGCATTTCCCTGACTTTATTTACATGTAAAGCAGCAGGAGGCACAACAGTTGCAAGTCCCACTGCCCCTGGGAAAGGAAGGTGTGATTATCACAGGGTAATCTCAGCCCTCCAGGTGCAGCTGTCAGACTCACCCAGCTGCTCCCCGCAGCTAGCCAGCTGCTAGAGGACTGTTTCATTTGGGTTTGTTGTACTTTTCAGGTTTGGGATAATCCTGTTAGTGGCCAGGTGGGAGGCAGTTACAATTAAAGGAAAGGGTCAGCACATGGCTGGTGACCCTAGGCTAATCCTTCAGATCCTATGAACTGAAAATGACAACAATTTTTCTTCTTGCTGGGAGAGAGTAGCCAGGGAGTTTTCCCATGGGGAACTACTGCAAGAGAGTTGACGTTCATGCAAAATAGGAAAGCAAAGGAACCTTTGGCTTCCCTCTGATGAATTTAAATAAATCCAACCCTCTGGGTGTCTGTCGCTCCAAAGCGCTGTTTCCCAGCACTTTAGGGGCAATCAGGTCCAACTAGTGGATGGAAGTTTCTGAAATAACTTTCTCATGAGCACATGCTGAGTTGGGTTAGAAACTGTCAGAAAGAACCTTTCATGAACCAGCACATTACTTCACAAAATCAGCATGTACTTTACTAACTCACCTCAAAGTCGATTACCATGGCCTGAAGGCTTGAGTTCCGTCAAAATTCATATGTTGGTATCTTAGCCCCAAGGTGATGATATCAAGAGGTAGGGGGCTCTTCGGAAGATGAATAGCTTGAAAAAGCTCCATCCCCCCACAAAAAAAATAAACAAGATCAATATCATCATGAAAGAAACCCAGTGGAGCTGCGTGGGGAGCAGGGTGCCGGAGCTGCCTCAGGAATAAGAAAGGCCCTCGCAAGATGGCGGCTGGCTCAGGGCCAGGAGGCGGGGTTGTCTTACCAGCCGATAAACAGGAAGTCCCAGGGATAGGCTGACAACCTTGCTGTGATTATGTCATTGCTACTGGCCTATCAGGTAGCGCCGAGTGGACCCACAGGGAGAAGTGATTGGTGGAAAGCGGTATAAAAACAGCCACTAAAAGCAGCCGCTAACGCAACGCAACGAGAGAGCCGGGGCGAAAAGCGGCAGGGACGACGAAGCTAAGACCTTTGGCGAGAAAAGTTAAGGCCTACGGGGATGGGGAGAAGAATGGGGCAGCAAAGAGGGATACAAAAGCTACAGACCTATGGGGAGAAAAACTGAGGCTTCTGGGGAGAAAAGCAGCAGAGAGGGCTAGAAAAGCGACAGAGAAAAGCTAAGGCCTACGGGGAAAAAAACGGGGAGAAAAGCAGCGGAAAGAGGGGGTAAAAGAGCCGTAAGAGCTACAGGGAGAAAAAAGGGGAGATAAAGCTGCGGAAAGAGATGGTGTAAGCAATTACATCTACGGGGAGAGGAACCGGGGAAAAGCCGCGGAAAGGGGTAAAAGAGCAATAAAATCTACAGGGAGAAGAAAGGGGAGAAAAGCCGCGAAAAGAGGGTGTAAGCAATAAGGTCTACGGGGAGAAGAAAGAGAAAAGCCGCGGAAAGGGGGTGTAAGCAATAAGGTCTACAGGGAGAAGAAAGGGGAGAAAAGCCGCGGAAAGAGGGGTATAAGACCTCCGGGGAGCAAAGCAGAGACAAAAGCAGAAAAGCAGCCGCTTTTGGCAATAAGGGGTCCGGTTGCGGTTCTGGCTTTTCCCAGACCCTCAAGAGTGTGCGTGGCAGGTAGTGTCGCGGCCGGTCAGCCACAGAGCTGGCTGACCTTTGCATCTTGTCACAATGAAGGAGGAAGGGACTGTCTTTGAGACAGAAAATGAGGCCTCCTCTGTTTCTGAATCAGCCGGCGTTTTGAGATTCAACATTTCACTCTATCAGCAATGAGTTTCTAATGCTTATAAATCTTCATCTAAGGAACTTTTCAGACTTGCAGGGAAAGGGTGATTATGAAAAAATATGAATTTCAAGCAATTGCAACAAAGTAAAATTGTCCCCACAACGTTTTTGGAGTGCCTTCCTACTTTGTTATATCATGGTAAGACCATGATCGGGTACACCTGTCTCTACCTCAAGTACTGAAGAACATCAGTCTAATATGGGCTTCACCTGACCCCGTCCCCACCAGAGCCTCCTAGAATCTTAACCACTGCTCTAATTGGCCCGCAACCTGAACTTCTAGAGGTGTCCTTAAGTGAGGAGGTTGTACTTGAAATCTCCAGGCATCTGACAGAAGAAATGTAACCTAATATGTGCCACACAGAGGAGCTCTCCTTGGCCTTGAGCATCTCAAATTGTCTTAAGTTGCCACGTTCACCCTTCCAGCCTTTACTTCTGTGTGTGCAACCATGCCTTCAATTTTCTGAGTAGCTTATTGCAGGTACGGTTCGTTTGCCTGTCGCTCCCTTCCTTACCTTCTGTTTCAAGGAGTAAGCTAGAGCCACTGGGAGTGACTTTAGAGTCATTCCTAAGGTTGGAAGCTCTCAATCCAAGCCTTCCGTCAATAGACACCCCAACTTTTTGCTGCAAACCAATACTACTCACCCTTCTCTGGCACTCATTGGCAAACAGTTTTCAGATTTGGATGCTCACAATTACAGAGCTCTCTCTGGATGTACCAAAACTTCACCCACTTCAATGGACATTCCTTGAAGACCCTTGATGTTGGTATGTACCTGGGAGGCTTTGGCAAGGGGAGTAACACGGAATCCTATTCAGGATTCAGGCATGAATCAGTCCCATTGTGGCTGTCGTGGTATAAAAATGGCCTAAGAACTAGATCTCAGCTGACTGAGGAATTTGCTAGGGAAGTCTGAAGGGGAAGTAGATGGATCTGCGCGAAATCATTAGCTAGCCGTGGTGTGAATGAATGCAGCTTGCAGAGAGAACTTCAAGATGAGAATTAAACAATCTCAGTAAACTCTTAGAATAAGGCTAAAGAGAAAGGAGTGCTGAGATGTTCATATTGGATCTTAATCCTGGCTGCATAGTAGGTTTGCTTGGAGAGTTTTCTTTAGCTTTTCCCTTCTCGGGCTGCACCTAAATCAATTAAAACCAATCCTAAGTTATACAGCCTGGGTGCTATTTTTTTCTAAAACTCCCCCAGGTGATTCTAATCTGCAGGCAATTGTGAAGATCACCACTAAGCTAGGGGGAACAAGATGAGCAAGGCTCTCATTATTTTAACATGTTATAATAACATTTAGCACCTGTGAGGTCTTTTCATGCTGTTGCCATTTAACTTGAAACATATATTAATTAAAGAAAATCCCAAAAGGCCTTTCCTTGGTCCCAACCTTAAGCAAGAGCATGAACACCTGGGGGCTCTCTCGCTGGCAAATGTTCACACTCGCCCACCCACACAGCAGGGGGATGATGGGACACTAGACTGAGCTCTCCCAGCACCCTGCTCAAATCTCCATTGTAGGGGATTACGAAGGTGGGGACGAATGTGTCTAGTTAACTTTGGTTTTCCCAATGGGTGGCACAGCAGGTGCTACAGCTTGCTCAAAGTTTGATTCACAGTATAAGCATAGTGCCCACTGCATTGAGTCACTGAAAGAATGAGTGACAACATAGCAGAAATTCAGCAAATAACAGCAACTAAGTTTGAATAGCCCTTGCAAATTGAAGCTGTTCCTAACATTTTCATCTGTATTCTGATTCTTGCCTGTACAGCCAGGTGATGCCTTGTTATCAGTCTGCTGCATCCTTAATGAAGTCCCTGAACTTGCTTTCTCTCCTATGTTCACCTGTGAAATGTAGACAGAATCCCGTCTTTCCTTCTAAAGCACCTGACTGTAATTAGGCTGTTTTCAGATCTAAAGCTCCTCCCACCTGCCACATATGGGCCCAAAGAATTAACAGTGAGCATATCCATAGGATGCACAGACAATATAGTACAGTACACTTCTATCTCCACTTTGAAGCAGTTGGTCCAACACTGAGCATCACTGAAATTCTAAAACCAAGATTTTCTGCCTGTAGCAAAGAAAAAATTTCTTGTATCTAAATCATCCAATCACGCATGTATACACAAATGCTTCTTGGTTATGTAGATTCTGTCTTCCCCCAAGAAGCCTAAACACATTGAGACAGAAATAATGACTTCCCATACATCCTTTATATTACTATGTCAACTACATGGAAGCAAGGACTTGGTTTTCTTCACTGTCAAGTATTTTATTGAGCTTCTTTGAGTACTGAAAACACATCCCCAAAAGTTACCTGCACTAAACAAATACCGGTTATAGAAACATAGCAGCAAAACGAAACATTTTTGTACTTTGTACAATTTTCTCAACTTAATCACTTATGTTAACTCATATTTTCAAAGTCAATCCGAAGAAAACCTCAAATTTCGACTAAGTTCACCTTCAGGGGAAGCTTTTGAAAATTTCCTTTCTGTTCTTCCTCAATGGCCCATTACCTGGAATTTCTGGTGTTAAACACTACTGAATTTCCTATATTCTGATAAGTCCACCCTACAGAGTAAAACTTTAAGAAATCAGTGCTGGGAGGGTTTGGGCGGGAGGGGGGAGACAGATTCTTCCTTGTAGCCTAATGAAGATCACCACTTTTTTTTAATGGCTCGGTTCAGTTACATTTTGGGAAGAAATTAATTTACACAGCCATGTACAATGACAACTCTATACTTGATTACACAATGTGTGTAGTTTCGAATCCCCAGCGCCTATAAAACTGTACTACATAATACAGTGTAAGCAACAATAAAAAAAAAAAAAAAAAAAAATGTGTGTAGTTTCAAAGCACATTTTAGCCCCAAAGAAATTTTTAAAGCGATTAAATCATAAAGATGGACTGACATTTTTGGCAAGTGAAGCCCTTTGTTAGAAAGAACTTTCTATTAAGAAAATCTGTGTTTTAATCTCAGCTGGGTCTTCAAAGGCAATCCGTTTTTTTTAAACATCAAGCCTATTGAGAACCATTAGGGTACTGAGCCACAATTGCAGTTTTTGATTTTACAATCTTTATGTAGGATGGAGTGGTATGGAGACCGCTAGGAGAGATTAGGCTTAAGCACCTGGAGTCGTTAAATCTGTATGCCAAATGAACAATATTTCACCAAAGCCATTTTAAGATATATGATTCTATTGTGACTAATGAAATACAAACATTTCATGAATGTCTTATTGAATTGAGGGTGCATTCATCAGCGTGCATTTCCTCCCTCACAGCATATTAACTCTAGATTCCCATGTTCATGAACATTGGCCACTAGTGTTCTAAAGCATCGCTGCTGATCCTTCCAATTGTGCTAGGTCAGAACCTCGAAGTTACTGTGAATACATAGGGATCGGGGGTTTATTAAACCTTCACAAGCGATTGGAAAGAAGTTTGCAGGAGCCACTGCTGAAAATCTCAGCCTTAATTCCCAAACCCAACAGCTCCCAGGAACTTGCCAGAGAATTTTTAAAATCTACAAAAATATAAAGTTTTCTCCAGTCTCAACTGCAGCCATCAGTATGGCTCTCAAGAGATTAGCTGAAAATTCTTGTAAATTTCAAATTTATTCACAAAGCTGGCTGCAAATGCCTTTGTAGAACAGTGACTTCCCCTACTCTTCTGCCTTTCCAGTCCCATGCAAGTCCTAAATGCCAAACCAAAACTATCTATGAAAGATAACAGTGGGAAATGCAGATTCCAGCTTCTCTGTGGTGAAGAGACCTCACAAGGGTATATTGTCTGTTTTTTAAAGATTTTTTTTTTTTAAGGCGGACGCACAAAGAGAGGCAGAGAAGCAGATCATGTCTGATGATTCACTCCCCAAGTAACCGTAACGGCTTGAACTGAGCCAATCCAAAGCGAGGAGCCAAGAGCTCTTCTGGGTCTCCCATGCAGGTGCAGGGTCCCAAGGCTTTGGGACATCCTCAACTGCCTTCTCAGGCCACAGGCAGGGAGCTGGATGGGAAGCAGGACCACTGGGATTAGAACTGGTGCCCATATGAGATTCTGGCACGTGCAAGGCGAGAACTTTAACCACTAGGCTATTGCGCTGGACCCAGGTATATGGTCTTAATGCCAATTTACAACAGTTTGGCACAGACCACCTCATTTTTAAACACAACATGCCTACATAGCAATTTTACCTGTGTTCAAGTAAGATATTAACATCATTGACCTAACACGGTGCAGCTGTACCTCGTACAACCAAGGACATGATTGCCCCCAGCCTAAAAAACAGGCCTGTGTATAATTTTGTATTTCAAAAAGGTCCTTGATTTCTAAACTCAGGCCAAATTTCCTTTATCATCCTGTAACTCGAACCCTTTTATGGAGTAACTTGAAATTAACACATCTTGTATTAGAAATAGGAGATGGGAAGTAGGGGTGGGGAAACTCAAAGCCCATAAAAACAAAATACACATAACTACAAAGTTCTTAAGTTTGCCATTGATAACGATAGTTAGTTGAATAATTATCTTGTACCTCACATGCCATGCTTCCTCTTTCCTTCGTCTGCAACATGGACGGAGCAGAAACTTAACCTGTTGGGTTACTTGGCTGTAGTTCGATCCCAGAATGGTGACTGGGGCCATACAATTGAGCACATGAAGAATATACAAGTCTAGGCTTTTTTTTGTTAGTGGAGAGAAAGGTTTTTTCCCTGTGTTTAAAAAGGTTCCATCTAATCATTTACCATCAAGGAACTATCTTTCACGGAATCCTGCCATGTGAGGATGTTTGTTGATCTTCTACCAGTAGGTTTGACATTCAGCTATACTGTAACCAGGTGAGCCTTAATAAAAGCCCGTGTTGCTGCATTTGTTCATAACCAACTTGAATAGTTCACCACTTTCTAAGTCCATTCCCACTATTTATTAAGGAATTGGGGAGATACCTGGGTGTTTGGAAGTCGTGAAAAGCACTTTGAGATAGAAGTTGAGATAGAAGTTGAGCTGTAATTAACTAATGACTTCGTCTTTGCAAATTTCTATTCAGCCCTTAGAATAAATTAACAGCTTTGAATCCCCCCAAAATTTGCATCAGATCAGATGTCCAGTAATCCACTCAGCCTCTCTATATGAATCACCTTTGTTAATGGTCATAAGATGATTTGAAAAGCTCAAAGACACACAGTAAAAATGCTGGCAATAATGCAGGGCCCTTCTCCAAAGGGTCAGACTTTTGGAATCTGGGAAGTCAAATCTGAGAACTACGTGAAAGACCACACTTTACATTGTATAATCCACTCCAATTTAATATCACATTTTTGACTGATTTGACACCAATAATTTCTTCCCATTCATAAACCACTAAAAATTGACAAAATTTTATGACTTGTGTGTATATAAATCCTTCTCTCCAGTAAGAAGCTATATATTTCCCTTTCCTCCAGTATTTCATCAGTTTCAGTCGAGCTATGGGTTTGGAAACAAAGGAAGATGAAGAGTAAGTTTCAAGGAAAATGAAAATTCCTTTGGCAGCTGCATGTTTGAGTTGAGATAATTACAGGATGACCAGGCAAGAAAAGAATCAGCACTGTTTCTGCTGGCCAGGGAAATCAGCCCAGTTGGCTATGCTCAAAATACTGGAGTTCTAAAATTTCCCCAAATTTCTCCGTGATTTTCCAGGATTCTACTCTTTTAATTAAATCTCTAACTTTAAGCAAACTCACAGGCCAGTATATTCAATTTGAATTTAAATTTGTTCATTTTCAAATCACACTTCTGTTTTAAAATATTGACCCAGAAGCTATAAGAAATAAGGAATTCGTTCAAAAGAGTAATTGAAGTCATGGTGTCTAATCCCATTCCTTGAATACTTAATATAAAACCACATTTTGTGTTTCTTTTTCTAAGTTCTATATCATACTAAGAAATAGGCCAGTTTTCAGCTCCACATTCTATATGGTTTATAACTAGAGTAAATTATTCTATTTTTCATCAGTTTTCTTCTGAAGGACTCGGGAAATTAGAAGTGATTCTGTAAATAGTTATTCTGCTACCACCTATAGACTGTATGATGCGTTTTGCAATATCATGAAGTGTACTTCTATTGCTTTTAATTGCATCAAAGAACCAATTTGACAGTTTCATCATTAAAGTTCAAGGAAGGAATAGAAGTTACTCCATTCCAAGTGAAGGGAGCATGCATCAGGAAATGGGCTCAATCATTGGAAAAACTTGAAGCAGAGATTGGGGAAGATAAAACTAAAGCTCGTACCTAATGCAGCAACGCAGAAAGTTTCTAGAACTTTCTGGAGAACTGATTCAGTTCTCAAAAGTCCCTGAGCCGTTCCTACCAAACCCCTGAGAAGTTTGCACCATCTCAGGGGTGAGCCAACTCTTCCTGTAGAACTCACCCGGAAGTCACTGTGAATCACTCAACTGAATCTGGCAGCAAGTACTTCTAATGATAGTCATGATTCTTTTCCCACTGCCAAGTGCCATGCCAATGCCTCTCTGACAAACTCTAAAACCACACAAGAGCATTCTAGAGGGAGTTTATTTCCCCTCCAGAGAGCAGAAGAGACCACAGAGGGAATAGAAGAGATATCCAGTTTCCTAGGACTGTTCAGCACAAAGATCTGTCACGCTCACGTGATCTGCCTTTAAGTTAGAGAACAAATCCTACACCGTCTTAGCTCACACTGACTTGTATCCTTAGTCTAAATGAGAATTGCTCTCAGCTGCTCACCTTGGCTTTCCAGTTAGGTTTTCTCTTTTTTCAGTTCCTATCAGGGAAAATGTTTGTTTTTCTAGGTGTTAATGATAATACTTCAATGTAACTTCTTTGTTCAGTTTAAGCAGAAGTCACCCAAAAACTAAACAAGAATCTAATATTTGGAGTATGTGTAAGTCACATAACACCTACATTCAGTTGAATTTCACTCAAACGTTTTGGAGGATTTTTTTTAAAGATTTTTTTATTTTTCTATTGGAAAGGCGGATATGCAGAGAGGAGAGACAGAGAGGAAGATCTTCCGTCCGATGATTCACTCCCCAAGTGAGCCCAACGGCCGATGCTATGCTGATCCCCAGCCAGGAGCTTCTTCCAGGTCTCCCAGGTGGGTGCAGAGTCCCAAGGCTTTGGGCCGTCCTCGACTGCTTTCCCAGGCCACAGGCAGGGAGCTGGATGGGAAGTGGAGCTGCCGGGATAGAACCGGCGCCCATATGGGATCCCGGGCGTGCAAGGCGAGGACCTTAACCACTGCGCCACCACGCCGGGCCCAGGGGAGGATTTTTAAGTATATTATTCTTTTAAAAACTTATTTAAAAGGGAAAAAATGTATGTCTTATAGATGCAGTTTTAAGAACATAATCTGAATACTTTTAATGAATGCTGGTGACCATGTGGAGAAAAAGGTGCCCTCACCCGCTGTTGGTGGAAATGTGAACCAATGCAATCATTACAGGAGTTGGAGATTCCTCTGAAACCTGGAAATAAAATACATCTATCACACAGCCCAGCAATCTCATTCCAAGGAATGCACATAAAAGAAATTCAGCATATCAGTTATTTGTACAGCTATGATCATTGTGGCTCAAAAAATAGCTAAGATATGGAATCATTCCTATATCAATTGATTGGATAAAGAGAATATAGTGTATATATACACTATGGACTATTACTCAACCATGAAAAGGAACTAAGCTTTTTCTTTTGCAATGAAATGGATGCAACTGGAAGGGTATGCTTAGTGAAATAAGCCAGTCCCCAAAATACAAATATCATGTGTTTTTCCTGATCTGTGATACATAAAATAAGAGTAAAAAAAATTCTGTGTGAGTGAAGTTGGCATTGAGAGTTGAATTGTTTACACTTCTAGTCTATACTCTCCAGGAACAGTAGTTTTTTTCACCCTATTTCATATTTATTGAATTCCTTACCTAATGGAGGACAAAGTTGGTGACTGTAAAATGAACTGAGAACATACCACTATAAAAATAGATAAATAAAATAAAATAAAAAGGGAGAAGCATGAGAATGTGGGTGGGATATATCACTATGCTCTTTAAAGTGTGAAAGGGGTGTGACAAAACAATCCACTCTACTCTCCCTCCCTTTTTCAGACCCACCTTCCCTTCTCCCTCCTTTCTATTCTTGTCATTTTTATTATGATGTATGGCATACTTCTAATTTAAACAATGGTCAAATCTCAAAATGAAACATATTTATACTCTGCACATTAGCACAAAGCAGGGAAAACTGGTAATTGTCTTGAACTGGATTTTCGAACTGAGCATAATGGTTTCCAGGTACATCCAATTCCTTGGGGAGCACAGGACTCCATTCTTTTGCGGCTGAGTGTGTGTGTGTGTGTGTGTGTGTGTGTGTGTGTAACACAATGTCTCTATTCAATCATCAGTTGTTGAACTGGATTAATTCCCTATTTAATGTGTCTCAAGCTTTTATCAACATGGGGGTACAAGTAACTATTTCATATAGCAATTTCATATCTTCTGGATAAATTCCGAAGAGTAGATTGGCTTGGTGGTTTGTTAGATTTATTTTTACGATTTCTAAGGAATATCCATACTGTCTTCCACGGTAGTTACACTAGCTTATATTCCCACCAACAGTAGATTAGAGTGTCTTTCTCTCCACATTCTTATCAGCATTTATTGTTTTCTGATTTTTAGATAATAGCCATTCTAACTGGGGTGAGATAACTGTTTTATATTTTTAATTCATATTTACCTGATGTCTCATGAACCTGATCTTTTTTTCATGTGTCTGTTGGCTTGTACTTCACTTTTTGAAAACTGCCTGCTCAAATTGTTTGCCCATTTCTTAACTGAACTCTCTGGTTTTCTGTTTATTGAGCTCCTTATGTCCTGGATACTAATCCTTAGCCATGGCATGCTTTGCAAATTTTCTGTTGGTTGCTTTTCTGACCAGTCTTTGCCATATAACTTCTTAGCTTGACAAAATCCCATTTGCCTATTTTGCGATTATCTTTCTGCCTGTGTTCCCTGGATTTTATTCTGCCCACACCAATATCTCCCAATGTTTTTCATGTTAACCTTTAGTAATTTGATGGCTTCAGGCCTTGAATTTAGTTCCACAATCCCTTGTGAATTGAGCCTTGTATGAAGTAAGGGAAGTGGTGGTCTTGAGTCGCACTTCTGCACGTGGCAATCCAATTTTCCCAGAACCGTTTGTTGAAGAGACTGTTCTTCCATGAGAGTAATTATAAACATTTTTAGGAATTTATTTACATCTAGTTTTCCTGGCATGAGATGTTCCTATCATTAGATTGTTCATCCAAGAGGTTGCTAAGAGTTTCTATGAAACAAATGGTCTTTATTCAAAACTCTACACGTCCTAGTCTCTTTGATACTGTTTTCAGATATCCTTTCATTCTTTCTGCTGAGAAGATATGAAGATATTAATCGAAGCAGGTAAAGAAACCAGAGTGTTTCACTTTAGCAATATCAGAAAGGACGAGGAGACACTGAATATATGTATATATGTGCATGTGTACGTGTGTGTATCAGATCCATATAAAGTCATTAAGATTCCTGTTTTGTAAACACTTTTGTCTGTACCAACTTGTATAGTCAGCAGTGATGATCCAGTGAGCTGTGTTGAAAAAGATTCTGAAACTACGGTGTGCTGGGCATGGGGAGGGGAATGCCATGATCAATTAGTAACATCAGCATATAGGATTAAAAGAAGAAATGATAAAACTGCTTAGCTGACGGTTTGATTTATGCCCAGAAATCTTTCCAAGATTTATTTATTTGTATTGGAAACTCAAATATACAGAGAGGAAGATCTTCTGTCTGTTAACTTACTCCCCAAGTTGCCACAACAGCTATAGCTATGCTGATCTGTAGCCAGGAACCCTGAGCCTCTTAGAGGTCTCCCACGCGGGTGCAGGGTCCCAAGGCTTTGGGCTTTCCTCAGCTTCTTTCCCAGGTCACTAACAGGAAGCTGGATGGGAAGCAGGGCTGCCAAAACTAGAACCAGCACTCATATGGGATCCTGGCACGTGCAAGGTGAGGATTTCAGCCACTAGGCTTCCATGTCAGGCCCTAATACCACAGAAATCTTACTGAGATTCTGCTATATGTGCTTCCTGAAATTATTATCTTTGTGTTATCCTACAATTACTATGGAGGAAATTAGACCAGATACTACTTGCATTTATTTTATAAAGATGTCATCAGTTGCTTAGAAATCTTGGGTAATTTCTTAATCTCAGCAATAAATACCACTTAAATAAGCCAGTCAGTGGCAAAAAAAAAAAAAAATCAGAATACATCTTTCCAAGTGATGCATCCTAAAATGTTTTTTCACTTTCAGATTTACTTCATTGGTTGATTGGTGTGCTTATTTATTTATAAGGCAGAGTGATAGAAGGACAAAGGCCTTCCATCTCCTCAAATGTTCAAAACTGCTAAGGCTGGGCCAGGTCAAAGCCAGGAGCCAAACATTTCATTCTGGTCTCCCACATGGACAGCAGGTACTCTGTACTTGGCTCATCATCCACTGCCTTTTCAGACACATTAGCAGGAAGCTCCATCAAAAGTGAAGCAAATGAGAAATAAGCCCTTTGATATGGGATGTGAGAAATGCAAGAAATGGCTTAACTCACTGCTCTACAACACAGGCCCCTCCTAGAGTTTTCATAGTAGCCAAGGTCATATGAGAAACCAGGAAGCCAAGGAAGGCATGAAAATGACCCTTCTTAGAAATATTGTCACTAGTTTGTCCATAAGTTAAGATTTGACAATAAGACTTGTTAACATTAGTAAAGCTAAATATTAGGGGCTATTGCGACATGGTTGCTTAAGCTGACATTTGCGATGCTAGCAGCACACATTCGTAAGACTGGTTCAGGTCCTGACTGCTCTGCTTCTGATCCAGCTTCCTATTAATACTCTTGAAGACAATGATAATGGTCAAGATATTTGGGTACCTGAGACCTACATGGGAGTCCTGGCTGGGGTTTCGCACAGCCTGACCCAGTCCTGGCTACTTTAGTCATTGGGGAGGTGAACCAGTTAATGATTTATTCTTTCTTCTCTTTTGTCACCCAAATAGATAGATGATCGATCTTTGGGGAAAGATGAAAAAGTTAGAGGATCATTTATCATTCCTTACGTCTACTTCACAAGAACAACACATTGTTTCATGTGGACACACCTAAACGATGTCTGAATGTTTGAGTTAGTGACTAAGGGCCTTAGCTACTTGAGGACGAAAGGGGATTAAGGGGTTGAAAGAAAAATAACAATGCTGACCTAATTCACAGGGACATAATTACCCAATTAACCATTGTAAAATGCTTTTGAAAACAAAGTGTAGTATAATGCTACTAATATTCTTACCAAAACTAATTTCCCAATGCCACCTCATCTCCAGGTTCCCAGAGTGTTCATCAGGCATGCCTTGCCCTGCCTGCCCACCCCATGAGACAGCATGTTCAAATTCTAAGCTGGCTTGACACACATTTTCCCACACCTACTCTGACCATCCTTCAGCTCACTTTCTCATCTTTTTCATTGCATCTTTTTCATACACCATACCCACCTGTAAAATCATCTCACAGCCAGTTATCACTTTTCCGTAAAATGACATTACACCACAGCACTTTTTTCTCTTTATGATCAGGTTTCCCCTGTGGACGACATGTCCAAACAAAGTAGCCATGTCGAATTCAAGTGGTCATTCCAGAAATGATGACACAATAACACCTCATTATTCAGTCCTTTATCTTTGCAAAATACTCAAACTTGTTCTCATAAAAACTAAGACAGGATGGGCCTGCTCACTATGGACAGTGAGTCAACTGACATTAAGTTATAACCTCAAGTTCTCAGGATTACGAGGGGCACTAAAATCCTCAAATTCACAGCTATTAAGTTTAGCATAGTGCCCGATTTGTCATAAACCATCAACACTTAATGAGTGAACAAAATGAAGAAAAGGAAAGTTGTTGACATTCTCAGTTCAATATTCTTTGAACTTAATCACATGAATACACTTTTTATATCAAATTCTATCCTCATAACATGCCGCTTACAGAAACAGGGTGAGAAGGAGTTCAACTTCTTTGACAATCTTCTTAACATAAGGGAGAGGGTGCCAACCAAAAGCCCCATTTTCCTGGGGTTGATGCCCACATCCATGGCCGGTCAGAGAAAGAATGGGATTAGGCTCTGATTATCATTATGAAAGAATATTTATTGATGGAGTAATTATAATAGCAACTTCCATATAAAGCTGCTTCAATTTGAAAAGCATTTCCCCATTTATTCCATTTGATCCTTCTAATAATGCCACAGAATGTATCGTCATCATGCCACATATCAAAGAGGAAGAAAATTAGTTTCGGGGAGGTTGTGTAACTTGCTTCAGGTTACATAGCTCACAAATGACGGACTTGGTTTGCAAATAAAATCTGCCAACAGCAAATTGGTGTTCTTTATATGACATTGTCTCGTTTTCAAAAAATAGCTTTAGGCCACGTCCAAGAAAGTGGCCAATTCTCTACCACTTGCATCAATGCCATCCACCTGCTCTACTTGACAAGAGGCACCACGTCCCAGGTAAAAATTGTATATGTAGGTTCTACCATCCCAAAATCATTTGGATACCCACAAACAAATGGCTATTAGAGTAATACAAATTTAATATGGAGTGCTTTGCTTGCAAGAAAGCAAGACAATCTCATGATTGTGAAATGCTACCTAAAAGGACTGAATTTTTCCAGAAGCTTTCACTAAGACTTATTCATCCATTCTTTCCTAGAAGAAGTTTAACTCTTTATCAGATAGCACAGTGCTGCAATAGGATGACGAATGAGAATTAATGACTTCTGAAATTGTTTCATCAGTTTGAATTCCTGCTATTTGCAGTAAGTTCACCAGTTGCGATTCCCTGAGACGAGGTGAACTTCGTCTTCCTGATTCCGGAATCATGTCAATGTGCACTTCCTCGAGAGTGGTTACATCATTTACCTGATTTCCAACTTTTTCAGTTCAGTCCTGTTTGTTATGTTTGCTCTGTTCTTCCATATCTTGTTTATAAAGGAAAGCTTGATGATCAGAAAGACCCAATAAGCCTTCTGGTGTATAACTCAAACTGCTGAATATCTGGATAGGCATGTTAAGTTCCCTCCTCTTAGCCCATTCTCAAGCTTACCATTCATTTAGTGCAGAGAGAAAGTCCTTTGGGAAGGTAGCAGGGCAGGGGGAAATGGGCTTGAAAATTACTACTAAGAAAGAAATTGGACTGACTGCTAACACACGAGTGATTGAATGCAATGTTCGACATAGTTTGGAAATGTACTCGGAGACGACAAAATGGAGGCTACTGAAGACCTAAAACAAGTTTTGAGCCCCCAAATTTGCATATGCATAAACTAAGTAGCTAAAGCAGAACAGGCCTCAAGGAAGGCAAATGTCTTCACACTAACTTCAGGTATAGCCATAGAGCAATCACCCAAAACAGTACAGAAGTGTAGCCAGCATGTCATCCAAAGCTTTGCTCTGCCTAATAAAAGCCTCCTGTATGAGAACTGCATAGGACAGCGTTATAACTGCTGGAGATCTTGGTCTATGACCAAATAAGATATTAGGAAGGTGTGGTATGGGGGAGGGAAAAATGAGGGTGTGAGTAGGAAGGAAGAAAACATGTCCTTTGAGTTTACTGGTTGTCATTCCTTAAAAAGCCACACAGGGACCTCACTGAGTGTGCCCCACCTAAATACCTTAACTTACCAACTGGACACACTGAACAACTAACTGAGCAGGTGGAGCGTTAGGATTGTCTACCATGGAATGGGCCAAAGGTCTGTGGAGAACTGAATGGCTTTTATGACCAGAGAGGTGGACTTCCTTAGAGTGCTGCATGCTTGCTATTATCCATTGCTTTTTCTTTCTATGTGCACAATGAGCCTACATTGTTCAGTCACTCCTGAAATTACATTGGACCATTTTTCTGGGTTCTGATCAATAGGATAATGTATCTACTATGACCTGGTTCAGGCCATTTTTGTCTCTTTTCCCTACCAACCATCTGTGACAGAAGGGTTCTCTTGGATCAGGATAGAAGAAACACAAGCTGAAATGAGTCTGGATCCCAAAATCATGGTGTAAAAGGGAACCCCCAAACACCATGGTAAGAAATTGACTTCTGTTGAATTAAATCACTAAGGTTTTAGGATGTCACTCTTCGGGATGCTTGTATCATCTGGTAATGCCTTAAACTGTCGATCAAGGCCCATAGGAAGCACTTAGATTTTCTGATTTTTGCAACTCCTAGAACTGATGCTGAATCATCTTCCTGCACAAACTAGAAGATCTGAGTTATTGCCACTTTTCTCTTGTTGCGCATCATGGCTAGCGGTGCATTCAGCCTGTGATTACACAATGAGTTGAAATTATGGCTTTGTAAAAATTAAAGAAAAAGGAGAGGGGTTCAGAAAATAGGGGAAGTGTGGTTGCCTTTTTTGGATTTTATGAGATACTGAACTCTGTTCTCTTTGCACTAATAAAAATTGTTAAATCTGAATAATTAAACGCGTGCAGATCAAGCTTTGAGAGCTACATTAGAATGGAGGGTTGAGTTCTGTTTCTCCCAGTCACAGGGGAGAGGGCCTAGTTATCCCATCTAGTAAAGGAGGATGCTATCTGCCTCACAGGAACACCACGAGAATGAAATGATAAAATATGCAAAGCACTTAGCACAAAATGAGCAGTTGTAGTGTAATTAGTTGTGAACACTTCATGAAGTCACTTTCATGATACAACAAACCATGTCTAACAACAAGGAAGAAGTAGCATTCTTAAAAGCAAAACTTAGGGCCCAGTGCAGTAGTCTAGTGGCTAAAGTCCTTGCCTTGCATGACCTGGGATTCCATATTGGAGCAGTTTCTAATCCCGGTGGTCCCACTTCCCATCCAGCTCCCTGCTTGTGGCCTGGGAAGGCAGCAGAGGATGGCTTAAAGCCTTGGGACCCTGCACCTGCAGAGGAGACCTGGAAAAGGCTCCTTGCTCCAGGCTTCAGATGTCTCAATTCTGGCTGTTGTGGTCACTTGGGGAGTGAATCAACTGATGAATATCTTCCTCTCTGTCTCTCCTCCTCTCTATATATCTAACTTTACAATGAAATTAAAAAAAAAAATTGCATCTGACTCATCTGTCTCAAATCCTCAAGCCTAGTGCCGAGCACATAGCTGTGGGTGAGAGTGAATTGCATTGTTTAAAAGGGTAGGGAAAAAGAATTTAAAATCTTTGGGGAAAGCACCAGAGAATGTAGTTAGGGCCAGCTCAGCACCATATATGCTAGTGCTAATCCTCTGCTCTGATGGATATCCCATATGGGCAACAGTTCAAATCTAAGCTGTTCCCCCTCTGATCCAGCTCACTGTTGATAGCCAAGAAAGCAATGAAGAATGGTCCAAGTCCTTGGGCTTCTGAATCTCTGTGGATGACCCAGAAAGCACCCGGTTCCCAGCTTCAGACTGGCACAGCTTTGACTGCCATAGCCACTTGGGAAGAGAACCAGTCAGTGGATGAAAGACCTCCCCTTCTCTTTTTTATCTTTTCCTGTCATTGTAATTCTAAACTTCTAGCAAAACAAATATTTTAAAAAGAACATAAATACTTATAGTTTTATCAACTTATTTCTGTGAGATACAAGTTTCATAGTTTGGAATTTGCATTGAAATGTATATTTATATATAAATTGATATTTTGTATTTGAAAACAAGATTCACAAATATTGTAATATTACCCAAATAGAATGCCTTTAGTGGCAAGGATATAATAAAATAAACGAAAAGATTTTGCAAGCCCCAACCTTCTGAGGACAACCCTAAATGGAAATCCATTGCTGATTTGCTATTGCATGGACAAATACGTGGACACAATAAGCCCCTAGGTGACTTTCACATTGGCATTTGGTTATTGCAAAGTAACCAGTCTCAATATTTCTTTATTTGAAAGCCAAAGAAACAAACATAGAAACAAAGGTCTTCCATATTTTTTCTATCATTTTCATGATTCATGTTATCAGAATTCAGTTATGAGTGGCAGAGAAAGAAACAAATTAAACAAATTAAGGCAGCAATGTCTTGAAAATCAAGTCTTGGATGCTTAGACTATGAAACTGAACTCTGGGGCTGACAATGTGGCCTGGCTGGTTAAGAAGCTTTCCACACAGATATCCTCTACATGAATGCTGCTTCAAGTCTCAACTCTGCTTCTAATCCAGCTTCCAGCCACTGCTCCTTTGAAAGCAACAAATTATGCACAAGGTTTTGAGATCTTAGCACCATGTAGGAGAATTGAATGGAGTTGCTGGCTCCTGGCTTCAACCCAGCCTAACCCTGGATCTTAGTCATTTAGAGAGTGAAGCAACAGGTTCAAGATTCCCACTCCCCACTCTCTGCCAACACATGTGCACTGAAATCTAATATAATCCATCATAAAGTAGGTTTTGGCACCAGTACCATATAAACTCTACTGTGCATTGATTGCCTACGGGATAGGATGATATGCAATGGAACTGATCCAAACTGAAGTGCAACTCACCAAATGAGATTAAATTCATGATTTAAAGAGAAGGTTCAATCCATCATTCTCTTCCATGACACACATAAGAACTTTCAACTCTAACCTCATTGTCCTCTCCTGGATAAACAAGTGACCTTTGACTCTCTGCTGAGCATAGATTGCCCAGGCACATTTCCAAACACTGCAGATTCTTTGGGGAGAAGATGCTATCACCACTCCCTATGAAACCTTGTTATTAATTCAGGTGATTCATGGGAGAAGACACTTGTGGGTGGACCTCGTGTCTCATAAGCAGCCAAAGCAGTGAGGCAGGGTGGAGGCTGGGGCAGGGAACCAGGACCAGAAGAACAGGGGAAGGTGCTGATAGAAGAATGGTTTTGGTGTTGGCTTATGGGAGGGTGTGTTGTCTAGAAGCCTTGACTATAAGGCTAGGTGCCAGTACACTGGGTTCTTTCTCTCGTCCTGAGGAGGAAACAAGCATAGATTTTATCAGAACTTGCTCTGAAAATTTACTGAGAACATTGACCCTACCTTCTGAGAAATGATTGCCTAGAGACCATATATTTTTATTTAAAAAAAAAACATTTATTTGGAAATAAGAATTGCTGAGGACACACACAAAGAGATCTTCGATCTGCTGTTGAACTCCCTAAATGGTTTCAATGATCAGGTCTATTCCAGACTAAAATCAGGAATAAGGAGCTCTAAGTTGGTCTCCATTTTGAGTGACAGGAGCCCACATATTCAAGTCATCTTGGACTGTTTTCCAGATGCATTAGTAGAGAGTTGCATTGAAAAGTAGAGTAACCACGACTTGAACCTGTGCCTGTATTAGACACTGGCATCCACTATCTGGTACCTGGCATCACAGGTAGTAGCTTTATCCACTGCACCACAATGGGTGTCCCTTAAACATCATCTTGACTGTAGTTCTAGTCCACCTGTGTTTCCAGAAGGTAGACAATCCTGGGAGAAGATAGCCCAGAGAAATCAGAACCTGACTAACCAGAAGATACTATACACCTGCACACTGAAAGGTTGCATTTCATAATATTGGTAACAAAGGGTTAGTAAGGTGGACCCTACTGAGTAGAACACACACAGGAAGGCGAGAAATCTGGGAGATGTCTTCTACTTTGTTCTCTACCTCCATTGAAAGTAGAGTAATTTCAGACGAAGTTTCTTTGGCAATCTCCCCAATCAAAATGATGGACTCAGAACCCTAACCATGAAAGGACAGAAGATGGAACAAGTTAATCAACCACCTCAGCTATAGGTTGGCAACAAAATACCAGGCAAATAGAGACCCTATGATGGACAATGTCAATCAATGGATTTTTCAACAACCTCATCGTGTTTGGAGAGGCGTGATTGGCAGCAATTTCAAAACTGAACTATTGAAGCCACTTGAGCCAGTATCTCAGAGCATGCCCCACATGCGGGACTTGGGGTGGGTGGGAAACCGGGTGGGGCTTCTCCCTCAATATCCCCCTTTACCTCAGATACAAGAAGGAAACAATATGGAAATAAGTCTCACCCACTTTACTGTAGCCCTTGACCCTTTTTACCCAAATTAACTATGTAAAGATTGTCCAAAATAAATTAAAAAAAAAAGTAGAGTAATTCTTATCAAGCTAATTCATTTTCCCACCTATCATCATTCAAAAATAAACTATGTGCCTATAATGTTCTAGGAACTAGGAGAGCAAGATGTAACCTACAATCTAGGTGGGTGGGAGAACAAGCAGGAGTAAGTTTAAAAAAAAAAGTTTTGTCAAATGATGACTATACCAATAGAGAAAAAAGAAAACTCAAATAGACAGCTAATAGAGAGTCACTATTTGACACAAAGTAATGTCAAGGATAGCTGCTCTGACAAAGGATAGCTGAGGAAGAAACCTGCAAGCCATGAAAGGAAGCGAGTGACTGGCTGGATGGAGAAGACTTCCACGTAGAGGCAGTGGTTGCCAAGGGCTTGGGTGTGTTCATACTTGCCCGCATGATTGCATGGAGGCTAACCCAGCTGCAGAAAGGCCAGTGAGGAGAACTGGAAAAGATGAGGTCATGAGGGACAGCTCTCTCGAACTGTTTAAGCTTCTGGTTTGTTTCAGCTTTGTGGCTTTATCAATGGTTTGTTCTGGTGAATGAGTTTTTGAACAAAATGACCTTAGTTTTAAACTAATGATCAGTCTGACAGTGCTGAGGACATGCTCAGATGCAGAATGAGATGTTGCTGCCCAAGCCCAGAGGTGGCAGGTATACCAGCTGCTAGTACTTTGTCACAACCTCAAGTTCCCTACAAGAGTTCAGCAGCAATATCTATGGACGGCCTTCCAGCAGCTTCCATCTCAGACACACACAGCTTTCTGCTTGTGTGCCTCAGTGTTTTCCCCCAATTACTCATTCTGCACAGAGAGCAACTTAAAAGGATCAACCACCCAAACTGTAATAGCTCAGGACGACCCAATATTAGGAAGAGGTGAGACTGGCTGCAGAAATGCCTCCACAAACTGGTACCTCCATTGCACAGTTCTGAGACTTATTCATGGGGACCACTGTGGGATGGAACCCCAGCTGCTGTCCATTGCATTAGCTGGCTGGTTAACACAATGCTTGACTGGCTTGTCTTTCTCTCTGGACTTAGTGCTTCCTGGACCAGCTTTCAAACCAATTACTGGCCTTCCATGTTTTATCTCTGGGTCTATTTTTAGGGAGATTTAACTGATGATGTCATAAAATGGGACAGTGACTTGAGCAAGGGTGAGACCTAAAAGAAGTTGGCAGATTATTTTGAAGTTGAATGAAAAAATCCCTGTAATAATAAAAATCATCTGAAGTCTTCACTTGGAGGCAAACATTGTTAGATTTTTGATATCTGTTTTTCTTGGCACTTGACTCTGCTAGGATATGCTTGTACTTGTGCACATGTATAAAAGAATCCTGTTAAAAGAATCACATGAAAATATTGGAGCTAATTTTTCACTTGACATACTATGAGCATCTTATTTTTTGGTAAATTCAGTGGCTCTAAATTCAAATACCTAAAGCTTCATTGTTTATCATGTAGTTTACATAGAATAATTTTGAAATCCATTGCTAACTTTTGAATATTTAGCTTATTTGCATCTTGTGATAGTATTAACCCTTCAAGAATATGCACGTACAAATATCTTTGAACACATTTGATAAGTTAGCATAAACTCCTAAAACTAAGATTTGCAATTTATAATTTTATGTATTTTATATATCACCAAACACTGCTCATGATTTTGTCAACTTGTATTCCCATGAGAGTATGTCTCTTTAATCATGAGCAATAGTGAAATATTCTTTTGAGAGTGGTAATAATTCCAGAGTGCATCGGTCTTTCTATTTCAATTAGTCTGTCAAATTTTTAGAGTCAAATGATTTATTAACACCTAGTTAATGAAGATATTCCATATCTGCTAATAAAGATTCTAATGTATAAACTACTCAGTAACTTTTCTTGTAATTTATTTTAAAAAAACGCACATTACACACCAGGTGCAGGCATTTGACATGTCGATTGAGACTTTGGAGTTCCTGTACCCTGTATCAGAGTGTCTAAGCTTGAAGTCTATTTGCTGCAGATCCTAGCTTCCTGGTAACTGCACAGTCCTGGGAAGCAGTGGGTAAAGGCTCAAGTAGTTGGGTACTGCCACCAAAAGGAGATCCATATCCTGAACTGGAACTGTCCCAGCCCTATTGAGTGTATTTGGGGAGTGAACCAACATAGAGAAGATCTCCATCTGTCTCTTGCTCCAATTTTTTTTTTTGGTAAAACTTATTTTTATTGCAAAGTCAGATATACATAGAGGAAAGAGAGAGGAAGATCTTCAGTCAGATGATTCACTCCCAAGTGACTGCAATGGCTGTTGCTGCACCGATCTGAAGCTAGGAGCCAGGTACTTCCTCCAGGTCTCCCACACGGGTGCAGGGTCCCAAGGCTTTGGGCCATCTTTGACTGCTTTAACCAGGCAAGAAGCAGCAAGCTAGATGGGAAAAAGGGTCTTTGGGATTAGAACTGGTGGCCCATACGGGATCCTGGTGCACTCAAGGCAAGGACTTCAGCTGCTAAGCCACTGCGCCACTCCCTCTCTTGCTCATTTTTACATTCTGTTTCTCTTTCAAATAAAATCAAATTGATTAAAATCAACCAATTGGGAAAATTTTAGTTAATCAGAAATTATGCATCATACTTACTAAAACCCACATATTGGCTCCCTGTTAACAAAATAATGCTTCTCATATTTTACGCTATACAAAGACAACATTCATATATTTGATTAGTTATAATTGTGTTGAATAATATTTTGCTAAATTTCACAAGAAAATATTAGACACTGGCTTTATTATTATTTTTACCAATTCATTTAAGAACTACCTAGTATTTCATATTGCTTGAACTCACATTTCTGCAATTGTGAATAAGGATAATACATGTAGATTATGTATGTGTATATATCCACATTCATATGCACATGTATTTGTACATGAGAAGATTCATTTGACCAAATTTTTCTGTATTAATTCAAGAGCCAGAGATGAAGATGAACCACGGAGAGTTCCCACCTGCTGTGGAACTCGGGTGTCTCCCCTTGTGTCTTAACAGCTAGGCCAAACGCCAGCCTTACGTTTTACCTTTTTATCCTTTGCATCATTTTCTATATTAGTTCAAGTCTGTAAGAAAAGAGATAGGTACTCTGTTTCATTGGTAAGTTTTACTATCTTATCATTGGGAGAAATGGGAAAAGCAAGTGTGATATCCTACAAATGAAGCAACTGAATAAAATAATGTTTTGTAAATGTGTTTCCCATAGTGTCACAGTGTTAAAATTCTCTGTAGGAATGGAAATTGAGAAATAATTACTTACAGGTTGAGTGATCATTCTTATAAATGTAAAGGGCTCTACTTTTGATGTTAAGAGTTCAGAATTCCTTTCTCAATATTAAATAATTTATCCTGTAGCCAACTGAAATAAAATTTAACATTTGAGTTTCTAATTTATGCAGGATATGTATGTTCATATATACACATACATATATGTGCATGTACACATATATAGTGCATATATGATCTAGAGTTTAGAGTTGTCATCTGTCTTCTAAACAGTAACCACCTGTCAATAACATAAACCACCTAGTGATGAAAAAAATTACTTATTAACACTTTATGTACCAGACATTGCAACAATACATTTACTTATCTTATCCCTCATTTCGATTAGATTTAACAGTCTACTCTTATGTCTTGGTTCTATTTCTGCTCTTGAATTTGATCTCCAAAGCAGATGCTTCAGAGGCACCTAGAAAGGCCTTTGCTCCTCTGATCTCAACAGGATGAGAGATCCATGTGGGGAAGCAGGCAGTTTAAAGCTCTTGGAGGCTGTTTTTTTTTTTTTTTCACTCTGTACTATGTGTCTTTTATTTGTGTTCATAATTGACAAGATGTCATGTTTGATTTATTTTGACTTGCTTATTTTTCTTTCTGTAAAAATGATAGTTATTCCCAAAGAAGACATGGAAAAAATTAAAAAACTAAGATAACTGTGTTTCGATCAGCTTAAACTTATGGGAGGATTTCTACCACCTTATTTCCTAGCACAGGAAATTATTTTATTCACTTGTGATTATATAATGCATATGATTTTAATATTTATATGCCACTGTTATGTTATAAAGCTATTTTCTAATGTTAACATAAAAGCTTTTCTAACATTAATACTATTTTTCTAATGAACTATAATAAATTTATTTTAGTGAATATTTTTATTGCTGCCTATGCATTCTATGTAGTACTACAGTGAATATCTTTTTTTCTTGTGTTGTTTAATTTTTCCTGGTATGATTCCATAGATGTAAGGATTCTCCATTCCACCCTCTCCATTACCCATTCCTCACTGTTCTTCTCCATACAATCAGGATGCATTCTGAAGAACTACATCATTTTAAGTCCAACAATCCGTTATATAAGTGTATCATGACATTGTAGATATCAGCAATGATAAAAGTCTAATATTTCAGTGTCAAGATATATTTAACACTCTTATTGAGAGCCTGCCTTTTATTCAGAAGAGATGCATACAGCAACTTATCTTCACTAACCAGTATGCTACCCTCCATTTTACAGTTCCTCTATGAGAATATATGTATATACTTACATATATTGATCTTATTTTCCATGAATGTTGCCTTATATCAGGGAGAATACCCATTAGTCCTTTTGGGATTGGCTTATTTCCCCCACCATAATGGTCTGTTCCATTGATCTCCATTTCTGCGACAGTAGCAGACTGTATTGATGACTACTGCCCTGTAGTAAATCTTGAACAGGAACTATGATTCCTCCAGCTTTTATTCCTCAGGATGGCTTTGACTATTCATGGTCTCTTGTGTTTCCAGGTGAATTTTCGTATTATCATTTCTATTTCTGAGAAGAATGATGTTGGAATTTTGATTTTTTTATCAAATCTGTATATTTTTTGGTAATATGGTCTTCTATAAATATTCACTTTTACTGGAAAGGCATATTTACAGACAGGAGATGCAGAGAGAAAAATCTTCTGTCCACTGGTTCCCTCCCCAGATGGCCACAACAGCAGATCAATGGCTAAAGCTGAGCTGATCCAAAGCCAGGAGCCAGGAGGTTCTTCTGGGTCTTCCACATGGGTACGGTTTTTGGCTATCCTTTACTGCTTTCCCAGGTCACAAGCAGAAAGCTGGTTGCAAATAGAGCCACTAAGGCACAAGCCAGTGTCTATATGAGATCCCAGAACATTGCAGGGTGAGGATTGAACCACTGAGTCACTGTCCTTGGTCCAACACAGACATCTTGATTATGCTGAATCTATCAATTAGTTACACGGTGAATTCTTCCACCTTTTAATGTCTTCTATTTCATTTTTTTTAACATTTTGTAATTTTCAACAAGAGGTCTTCATCATTTTTGGTTAGGTTTATTACAAGATATTTAAGATTCTTCTGTGTTATTTGAAAGGAGACCATTTTTACAAGTTCTTTCTCAGCCATGGAGATATCTGTAAGCTGATTCATGTTCATTTTATGTTTAAGTTATGTTCATTTATTTTGTACTCTGGTACCTTGCCAAACTCTTAGGAGTTCCAATAGCCTCTTGAATGGGTGTTGTGGTCCTTTTATAGTATCCTGTCAACTGTGAACAGGGATAATTTTAATTCTTCATTTCCAATTTGAATTCTTTTCATTTCTCTTGCCTAGTAATTCCAGCTAGGACTTCCAACACTGTAATGAGTAACATTGGTGAAAGTGGGCATCCTCATCTAGTTCCAGTTATTCTCTGTCCAATATGATATTGTGTCTTTCGTAAATCTCTTTGTGTCATACAATTATCCTCTTATGCCTATCTTGCTTAGGGTTTTTAGCATGAAGTAGGGTAAGATTTTATTAAATGCTTTCTCAGCATCTGTTAATGATCATATAGCTTTTATTCAATTTGCTGATGTGTGATATATCACATTTATTGATTTGTGTGTGTGAAACTACCCCTGTTTCCATGGATAAATCCCACCCGGTCCAGGTGAATTAGCTAATGTATTGTTAAATTCTATTGGCTAGTATTTTGAGGATTTTTGTGGCTACGTTCATCAGGGATATTTAACTGTGGTTCTTTCTCTATTGCACCTCTATCTGACTTTGGTATTATTGATATCAGCTTCATGGAAATTGGAAGGGTCGTCTCCCTTTCTATTGTTTTGAATAGCTTGAAGATTAAACTAAGTTCTCTTAATGTTTGGTAGAATTCTGCAGTTAAGCCATCTACTCAGGATTTTTCTTGATTGGGAGGGATTAAAATGCTGATTCAATCTCCATCCTGTTTATAGATCTATTTAAATTATCTCTCAATTTAATCTTGGTAAATTGTATATGTCCAAAAATACACCCCTTCCTTGTAGGTCTTTCAATATATTAGCATGTAGTTTCTTGTAATAGCTAGTGATTATTCTATGTATGTCTGAGGCATGCATTATTATATTTCCTTTTTCATCTGTGAATCTATTGATTCTTATATTCTCCCTCCTGTTTTGATTAGCTGGGCTAGTAGTGAATCTGTTTTGATTTTCTCGAAGAACCAGCTCTTTGGTTCATTGATCTTCTATATTGCTCTTTTGATCCTGTCTTGTTCAGCGCCTGGTTCTCCAATGACTGTCAGTTGCACCACTCCCTCCAGCAAGTTTCTGCCCCAGTTTCCTATGCAATATTTCTACCACAGCCTCTGCAGGGCTGATTCTTGGTTTGCCACTCTCCACCTACTCTGATCCTGCTCTGTGGCTCTTCCTTTTGTCTACTTAGCTTTTCTCTCATCCCTGGTTTCTGCAGTACCTGGGATTTGGGAGACATCAGCTGTGACCCTAAATCACAAAGCTATCGGCAGTGCCTGTTGCATGGATAGTTTTTGTTTCCTCTTCTTGCCGGAACCTACTGGCAGTTAGGTCTGAGAGCAACCTGGACCTATATTAGATGGAATCTGTGGGATTCCAAGTTGATATAATTTTCCTGGTGGAATCAGTGTAATACATTGAGTTGGAAGTGAGTTCTCCCCAGCTTAGCGCATGTGCAACTTGCCATTGTCCTTTCCCCAATACTTTAGCCACAGGACTCAATGTGGTGCCCACTGTGGCGCTGATGGGGGGGTCTGTGCTGTGAAATCCACTCTTCTCCTGCACTTATTTGCTTGGGCTCAGCCACTCTGCTTCTGTTCATGACTGGATTTAAAACATCAGCATTTCCCACAGTTCTGAGCTCACCTCCTGAGTTCTCCAAGATCTCCCCTTCCTACTTGGCAGCCAATGGAGCCACAATCACCAGTGGGATATCTGTTCACTGCAGCCCCACTCCACTGCATCTATTCTTTTCCCATATTTAAGAGTCTCCAGAAGACTCTACCGTCAGCCTATTCTCTTATTTCTTGGGATCATGCCATCTCTGCTTTTCCTCATTTAATCCTTCCTTATCATTTAACCCATCCTCGCCCTATCCCACCATATTGCATTCTCCTGCAGTAAATATATCTACATAAAGTCATTAAGTTGATATATTTAGATTATCTCTTTGGATGCATTTCCAAAATTTGCTATATATAACCAAAATCTGATTTATTATACTGATGTCTACTGTCCCCCAAAACATGACTCTTGAATCCAAAGTTATATCAGTACTAAATATGATTATTGTACCACTCCATTTTTATATACTTCCATGACCAATTACAGGTTATTGTTTTTATCACAAGCTACTCCCAGACTTCAGCCATGCATTTCACAAACTTGTAGGTCTATTCAGTGGTTGCTAACACAAGCCCAAGAATAAATCACACAGCAGTTCTTGCTGACCAAGTTGGCTGTCAGTGAATCCAGACGCCGTTGGGCCTTAGGAATCATTTGTGGGGAAGATTGCCTCCCAGAAGTTATGGTACGATATAAGGAATGCCAAAGCAGCGGGACAGGCTGTGCTGTAATTCATGGAAGAGGGGTATTTCTAGGTAAAAACAAAACAAAAAAAATATCCTTGACAGGATGGCAGAAGAGCATTCTCAGAAAGAATCATGACTATGGAGTTAAACCAATATGAGGAAACGGTGAGCTGGCAACAGTGATGCTCGGACAGCAATAATTGGGCAATGATTCCAGAGTTGTTTTGGCAACAAAATTCTTAACACCACATCCTAAAGTTTTATTCAAAATCCAATCATTAGTGTCATTAATATTGCTTCTTGCTAACAATGTTTGGGAATTTCAGTTGGACCAAATCTATAGTGCAAAAGAAGTGAGTCCAGATCAAAAAAACCTAGCAGACAGAGGTCACTGGAAAAGAGAGGAAAAAAATAAAAGATTGCAGAACATGTTTTTAATTACAGAACATTGCATCCAATATATTTCCCAACACATCTCTATAACTTGGAAGGCATCCTCTATATGCAAACCTGAGTACTCAAGATTTTAAACAAACTTCCAAAGACTCTATCAAATTTCCTCTAATCTTGAGTGAGAAGACCATCCTGGAATATTGATTTGAAAATAATACAGGACTTGGTGCAAGGCTCAGTGGCTAAATGATTGCCTCATAAGTACCAGGATTCCATATGAGCTTTGGTTCATATCCCAGTTACCCTTCTTTCCATCCAGCTCACTGTTTGTGGCCTGGGAAAGCAGGAAAGGATGACCCAAAGCTGTGGGACCCTGCACGCATGTAGGAAACCTAAATGAGACTCCTGGCTTCAGATTGATTCAGATCTGGCTGTTGTGGCAACTTGTGGAGTGAACTCATGGATGGAGGATGTCGCTTTCTACTTCTCTCTAATAAAAATCTTTTTAAAAGAACAATACAAGCATTATAGTACAATAACAATATGGAACACAACTCTACAAACATGAAATAAATGGACATTTGTAATAACTTAAAAGCAAAAGCAAAATAATACTGATGAACTTGCATACAAAATTTAGGATAAGTTTCCCTGGATAGAGGGATAAGACTTGGAGGAATGTGAGACCATAGGCAGATGACAGTACTTGCCTATGTTATGGTAAGCAAGCTAATGAAAGAAGATATAATATCACTCTTATTGGCTCATTCAATAAGTAGTTTGTGGACATCTATTTCATGCCAGCCTACTGCTGAAAACAAATTCAACCCCATCTCTGTGGAGCTGACACTACCACTTCAGAGACAGGTGTGCTGAGGAAATGTAAATTGTCAAGTTGTGCTAGCTCCTGTGAATGCCAAGAAAGGAAATGAGACCATGGTTCTCACCATCAGAGGAATGGTGACTTTGGAGCCAAAGCTGAACTGAGTGAAGGAATGAACCTCATGAGCAGCTTGGAGGAGCAGACAAGCAGAGGGAATGATAAGGGAAAACATGGCCTTAAAGATGGGTATAGAATGCTGGGTTATCTGCAAGCATAGTAAGAAAGTCAGCATGCACAGAGAGAAAGGATGCAATAGAAAATATGTGAAAAGTGACCAGGGCCAGATAAATAAGTACCCTACTGATTATGATGCGGGCGTTGGATTTTATACACACACACACACACACACACGCTATATTTCTGGTGCTCAAATAAGTAAATCTTAAAAAAAAAGTATTACCTATTTAGTCCTCTGGGAATTGTAAAAATCAACACAAATGTAATGTATTGTCAATCACATTAATATTCGAATTAAATTCTAAGTGAGTTATTATGAATATATCATTCTGATTAACAATTGGCAGCAAACTCAGTTGGCTACCAAATAGTCTAAAATATTAGAATGTAGGGAGTGTGGGCTCTGCATTAGATTTTAAGTTCTAGAGACAGAGATAATCTGTTGATTCACTTCCCAAATGGCTACAACAGCCAGAGCTGGGTCCCACAAAGCCCAGGAATCAAGCACTGCATCCCAATCTCCTACAAGGGTGAGAGTGGCCCAAGCACTTGAACTGTCATCTGCTGCCTCCAAGATACACTAAATAGGGAGAAGGACTTGGAAACAAAACAGCCAGAAACTAAGAGGCACACTGACTGGATGTGGATGTCCCCAAATGGGATCCTAATCTGCATTCCAGCTTAGTGAAATCGCAATTGACTAGGGCGCATAAGACACCTCTGGGAGATTCAGCCCCTAGACCCAGTAGGGCCTGATGTAGGGGAGGGCTGCTCCTTTGCCCTTCAGCAGTATTTGGTCCTGCATGTCTTCTTTAGCTCTGAATGTTCATTATTTCTATTTGTACCTGAGCCTATATTTATGGATAATCTATTGAAGGAGGAAATATGGCTCAGGTGAGTGGGAGTGACAGGACTGTATTTAATGGCTACAGCAAATAACCTTCTAACGGCCAAAAGAGTGTCATATCTCACAGTTATGATGTCTTCAAAAGGTGATATTTCTGGCTGTGTCATCATAGCTGTGAAAAGCATTTTCTCAGCATCTAAGAAAAATGAGAAGACCGTGGAGTGATGGAGGTACATTCAAGACAGGTGGGTATTAGTCATACCAGCTCAACCTCAACTTCTGTCTATGTGAAAGGAAAGGCACTTTGGTTGGAGGAGGGGAGACAAAAGGATACAGAGTCCCCGATTTTGAGGTGACTGATTCAAGCTACACAACAGGGGTCTTGCTGCAGGAGAACAGTTGAGGAGAGCTGCTTTTCTGTGAATGTTCCCACACTCATTCCACACAATTCTCTGCCTCCAATCCTTCTTCCAAATCTATTACCTCAACTGTTAGCCCTATCAAAGCTCCAGGTGCTTCCACCTCACCTACAAACATGTACCTTGCTTGAAATGGTGCAAGACACGAGCAAAGGAACCAGTCTCTTTCTGTATTCCAACAGAGTCTATTCTTCCCTTTTTGATCCAGATTTTTTAAAGTTTTAGTAATCCCCCTAATACTTATTTATTCTTATTTGAAAGAGTTAGGGAAAAGAGATAGTGGTATCTTATGTTGGTTCACTCCCCAAACCGTTTCAACAATTGGAGCTGATCTGGTTCAAAGTCAGGAGCCAGCTGCTTCCTCCAGGTCTCTCACATTAAGTACAATGACCCAAGCACATAGACCATCCTCCACTGCTTTCCCAGGGTATCAGGGAAGCTGTATTGAAGTGAAGCAGCCAGGACTTGGACCAGTGTCTATATGTGTGGAGGCTTAGTTTGTCATGCCAGAGGGTCAGCATTTGACCCAGATTTTAACCACTATATTGGTAATACAAAAATGCCTTTTCATTGATTGTTTCACATAATCTGTTTCTGAAATAAAATAGGAGTAAAACTTTTCTGTATATTCTTTTGTACCTAATGATATTTAGTCCAGATTAGGCATACAGTACTTGGTGTGTAAAACTCGATTTCCAAGTAAAGTGCTAAGATCAGCACTTTCTTAACCACATTCTAAATCTAATTAATCATGCCATTGTAATTGTTACTAACATTAAACTGGAGAAGATTTTATTCTCCTCTACCTACTACAAATCGGGAAACTGACTAAAGAAAATGATAGTATTTGAAAGTCAAGTACAACCCAAGGGAAAGTGTTCTTCGAATGTATTTTTCTCACAAAAATGAGAATTTTCTTATGCCAAAATTAGGACAAAATAATGTGGAAGATAAGTGGATGACCTCTTGCACTCACTTATAACCTATAACATCAACTGCTATGTGTATGACAGAAAAATTCTCAATTATAAGAAACAATAGGGATTGTGATGATAAACAATTTCTGTTCTGCTCATTGCCTTACAGTACATATTTGCTGTCATGTCTTACAATCATCTAAACAATTCACTGGTTTCAAAAATTTCTTCAAAGCTGTGTTTGAGTAAATTGAAGAGAGAGTAAAGGAGTAGAAGTTTACAGTACATTGAATTACTCCCAGATAATTTTCTTACCTCTGTTAGACTCCACCTACCACTGGCCACCTACACCCTTCCACCACCTCCCCATCTACAAGAATTCTGCATCAGGGCCCGGCGGTGTGGCCTAGCGGCTAAAGTTCTCACCTAGAACGCGCCAGGATCCCATATGGGCACCGATTCTAATCCCGGCAGCTCTACTTCCCATCTAGCTCCCTGCCTGTGGTCTGGGAAAGCAGTCAAGGACGGCCCAATGCTTTGGGACCCTGCACCCGCGTGGAAGACCCGGAAGAGGTTCTTGGCTTCGGATCGGCACAGCACCAGCCCTTGTGGTCACTGGGGGAATGAATCATCGGATGGAAGAGCTTCCTCTCTCTCCTCCTCCTTTCCGTATGTCTGCCTTTCCAATAATAAATAAATAAATAATTCTTCATCAGTTCTAGAAACCCGGACATTGCACACCAGAACTAAGTTCTGGAAGTAGAATTTAATCAACAATCATGTTTTGATTCTTCATTATTCCGTTAGTGTGATGTCAGTGATAATACAAGTGATGGTTCATTTTCCATGATAAACAAGCTTCTTGGATCTGATTCTGCAATGTTTCTAGTTGGAAGCCATAGCAGAGGCAGAGCTGTCTTCAGAGTGATTGGGACAATCCACCTAACAAAGGAGGAATGTTGGCCCTAAAGAAGATAGATGTATGTCACTTACAGTATATAAGAAGTTGAAGGCACAGTTTGCTGCTACTTTGGGAAATGTGGCAGAGTACTTCTGGCTTTGTTGTGAGGGGAGTTGTACGTCTCCCAAGTGGACAGCAGCAGCACTGCTGTGAAGGCCAAGTTCCTCCATCATACCTGTGACCCTACAAACAAAAACTTCATAGGAATTAGCATCTGTCTTCCCTGATTCCAAAATACAGCAGCCTTTATCCAGCTACACCCAATAACAACTGAAATATTTCCCCACAAAGCAATGTACAATTTGCAAAATTCACTGTTCAACTTTTGGTCTCCCAACATCTAAACAAGTCATAAAATCCAGAGTCGAAAGCCTGGTGGAAAATGTTACCAACTCGATGTCATGCATGTAGCAGCCTTAAATCAAAGGCAGGGCAGGTAACTAGGCTCTGTTTGTTGACTGAGGTTTCCATGAGCACCTAAGAACAATATCCCATTTACTGTGAGGCTTTCTTGTTTCAAGCTATATTTAAGTGTTTTTATTCATCTCAGATCAAACTTTTCCATTCAAGTTTCTGTTTCCAATGAGCCTTTGGGAACTGAATACAGTGATATTTTAGGTATTCACAACAAATGCAGGCAATGAATAATTCAAGAGAATTGAGTTTTATACATAACTAAGTATTTAAAGATCAACATTTGTTTGCTTCAAATTTCATTATGAAAAATCTTTTTTTTCACCTATTCAAATATATAAGTGTGTTCTGTGGCTGTGATCTGACCCAGCAAACTGTTTAGCTTAAGGGGATGTGTAGATGTGTTTGCTGAGAAAGGCTATCCACACACTCATGCTTGCTTTCTCCTTCTCTTTTCTCAGATCAGGATCTGTGACTTTGGCTGAGCAGTATGTCTGACTACGTCACTCCTTTTTCTAACTATGTCCCTACCACTTCTGTGAAATTCAAATCATCATCGGTTCTATAGGAGCATATTCATGAGGTTCTCCCAAGAGTCAAATGCTGGCACCTTTCTATAAATACTTGTGGAATTATTTTTTCCTACCGAAGTCATTGCTTACTTCTTTCCAGTTCTGTATGTTCTGACAGTGAGTGTGATTGGAGAGAGTGAAATTCAAGATATGCGAAGACCTTATAGATTTTGTAATATTTATTTTATAAAAATCCTGCTGTTGTCACTGTTAATGTCATAAGAATATAGGTATCATCTCAGTTTTGACTTCCATTTTCATTTCTTCAGCGACACATTAGTCATTCAGTAGCGTGTATTTAACTTCTTGGTGTTGATTTATTTTCTTCCTGTTTTTTATTTTGTGGATTTTCATTTAAGTGGATGTATAGTAACTGTGATGGAGACTATCATATCCAGATGTGAGGATACAATGCAGTATGCATCTCTACTTCCAAAGATGGACTCCCAATGAAACTGTTCACTATATCTTGACAATTGGATGTTGAACTCTCTGCCATTGTCTTTGCCCGCAATGATGGGCGTATGACTAAGAAGAACTATACTACAGTAATGATATAGGGAACTCAGTGAGGAGGGAGAGGATAAGAGAAATACCAGGGCTTATGGAACTGTATCATAAAATGATAATAATAAAAATAAATTTTAAAAAACCTGCCAGCTAAAGAAAGTCTACCAGGTCAACTTTTCAACCTGTGGGTACCCATGCTATACTTTCACTACTGTGAGGATGGCTGCTTTAATAGCAGTAATTGAAATTCTTAAGAGCAAGCATTCATCTAAGACCACAAAACCTGTTAGTGGAAGAATGAGATTTAGACCCAAATGTGGCCTGTGTCTAAGACTTATTTCCATTATACCATGCCACAGATAGTAATTGAAAGCATTCTAGACTGTGTTCAGAATATCTTGGGTTTGGACTTTTCAGTTTCTTAGCCAAATCTCTTTTAAATATTTTCAGAATACATGGTAACTGTTCTATATATTTTTAAAATGCCCAAGTAAAGTTATTATTTGGAAGCTACTGAAAATAGTCATAACAAAGAAAATCTGTCCCATTGGGAAATAGAGGAAAATGGCACAGTGAGGAATCATTGTTGCCCTCATAAAATGCATTCTCTCATTCTTTCTCCCGCCTGCCCTCCCTGTGTGTTTTTAATATAATTATGAATAGGAAATAAAATTACATATTTCAAAACAAACTGGTAATGGGAACTTGATGCAACAGCTGTGATGCTGCTTAGAATGCATCTTAAGGGATAGTGTTATGAGACAGTAAGCTAAGCTGCCATGCACCATCCAGACATTCCACGTCATAGTGCGGGAGTCCCAGCTGCTCTTCTCTGATCCAGGTCAGTTACTGTACCCTAAATAACCTATAGCAGAGACTCCCATAAATAAATGTATAAGTAAAAAATGATATACACTTGGAATTTTGGAGGGGGTTCCTACTATATTCTTTCTCCAAAAGGACTGGATCAATTTACCTTTCCACATGGATGAGCGTGTGTATTTTGCTATGGCCTTGCAATAGCTACCAAACTTTTGCATTTTCCCAATCTGATATGCAAACCTCTATAAAGACCACCTCTATAAAGTTCAATTTCACGTTTTTTTCTGTTACAAGGGATGCAAAAAATCTCTTTATATACTTATAAAAATTGTATGTTTTTTAAAAAGTGACCATACATTTGGCTTGTCAATTTTCCTATCAAGTTATTACTCTAAGTTGCCAAAGACTTTTCCCCAAGATGCCATTTATCTTTTGACTCTGCTTGTAGACGGGCTTTGTTTGGTTTTGGATGTGGAAACCCTTCCTATTTTACATAGACATATTTGTTAATTCCTTTATGGTTTCTGCAATGTAAGTCATAATTAGATTGTATTTGATATATTGGACAGAGCTCAGGATTTGACAGTATTTAAGTCTGTGTCATGAAATAAAACACAAGAATAAGACTGTTAGCTGGAGTATTAGGCATATATTGACATGGACATCAATATATTGATATTTGCCAAATTATGTGACCCTTTGACTACCTAGCCATAAAATCAGACCATTATCCATCCTCTTATTTTCTGAGTGGTAGAGGCAGTCAGCTTGTTTGGGAAACAGAAATGTCCTTATATCTAAATAGCAATATTAATTCTTCTAAATTCAGTTCAAATAATCTAATTATAATGTAGTTGGCTTGGAAATCCATAATGAGTTGTCATAGACTGGAAGGTTTAAATAAAATCATATGTTTATCTACCTGCAATTCTAGCATTTGTCAACTCCAACCTCAATATCTGGGAAATGCTATATCTGATAGAATCTCTTCATGGCTTGCAAAAGGTAACCTTCTTGTTGTGTCCTTCCATGATGGCAAGGAGAAAGATACACACACACACAATTTTTTCTACTTCATCTAAAGTCACCAATCCAATTAGATCAGAACTCCATCTTTATGACCTTATTTAGTCTAAATTGAAACACGTTGGGAGTTAGTACTTGAATGCTTGAATGCTTGAATGTATGGGTCTGAAAAGCAAATAATTTTATCCATGTAAAAAACAATTAAGAAGCTTTGCGATAAAGCAATTTCTTCAGATCATAGATCACACATCAAGACGTCATTCACAATCATTAGTAACCACATCAGAGAATAAGCACGGAGTTTAGAATTCTGAGTTCTTTTTATAATTATTATTTGATATGAATTTGTCTCCCTTTTCTAACATGGAGTATGTTAGGAAGATGGAGAGTGGAAAGTGTATCCCCTTAAGAAGTATATTGAGAGTCTGATGGAAGCTGATATAAGTGCCGCAACGAAGCCCGATGTCAGGTACCTGTTCAGCTCTGTACAGAGACAGGTGCTAAGGAACCCAGCCCATCCCACATCAGCTTTTATTCCAGCCTATGCCTCTCTGCAATCTAATTCCAGTGGCTTGGGTTTTAATCCCTGTGACAAGCAGAGGAGGCAAGTCTACAAGTATAGTAAAAATATTATGAGGCGTTACACTGGCAAAATGCAAATATAAAAAAGTAACAACATGCCTTTGATCCACTAATTTTATTATTCTTTTGAGACGAGCTGTAAAGTTTTTTTGCTTGGTTTTATTTCTCTTTTTTATATACAGACATAATCTCTCCCATTGTATTCTTTATGTTTACTGATAGTCTCTTTGCTCCATTACTTTCCTAAATCAGATGGAAATCACTTGCGATGTTTCCAGAACTAAACAGGAGTAAAAACAGGGAAAGTGGCAAATTAGACACCAGGGATGACCCTGAAGCAGGCAGTTGTAACTTGGTTACAAACTCCTTTCCAGATATGGTTGCAACTTGACTGAGTTGATTAGACAGTAAAATGGTCAGTCAGTCTGCTGATAAAAGTATTGTCCACTTAGCACTTTAATTCTCAGAATAGCAACATTCAGAGCCTAATTTGATTCTAACAATGAGTTGGACAAGTAAGTATGCTGGAACATATTCCCTCATTTGCTAGATGAGGTCATTGTGGACCTGCAATATCTAGATATTTGGAATCCAAATGTAAGCTCCATTTTGTGTCTTGGTCGTCCTGTCTTAATTGATCCTTTTGGCTTGTATTACTGGGATTCAGCCTGAAGCTGACTGAAATTAACATGGTTGACTCAACTGCTGCCGGTCAGAAGCTCGCAGCCTCAGGCAATTACTGCAGAAAACCAAAAGGACTTTGGATCTATGTAGACAGTAATCCTCATTATGTCTGAGCAAATTTATTCCCAGAATTGGCCAATCATGACAGTTAAGCCAAACTGTCTATACAGAGTGAGGCCACCTAGGAACCAAATCAGTTATAGATTTTTGGGCATGGGCCCAGAGATTGGATCATCAAATGTTGATCAGGGTTCAGCTTAAACCTATAGATGCAAAGTTACCCAGAAAATTTTTTCTAAAAATTGTCTTTAAATAAAAAGATAGGATTGCATACAGGGTGCTGCTAGAAGAGACAGATTAAGGAATCCTATCAAAGTGGGGGTACCACAAAGGATGAAAAGGTCCCAAAGAGGCAATCAAGTCACATAAGGAAACCACAGGAAAGCATTAAAAATTATATAAAGTGCATGTACAATTGTGATCATCATTAAGTCATTCCAGGTGTACAATGGTCAAGCATGGCATCATGTAATATTAAATAATGTAATTCTTGGATAGTTAATACCTTTCTTAAGCAATGTATCATAGTATATTTTTAAAGAATATGGAAAGTACAAAAAAAAGCATTTGTATATCTATTACCTATAATTCATTACCTTGAAATTCTTAGTATCTTTTCCTCAAGACACCAGTTGTCTGGTGCTAATACCGGCTCCTTCGTGCCTCATTGCAGATACCCACCAATGACTGAGATCCAAAACTAGGAATCTTGCTTCCTACTCCTCTTCCTGTGCTATTTCTCCCCCCTCCAGCTATGGCTACCAGATTTCAATGGATACAACCAGCTAATCTGCTACCCAATCTGGGCCAACATACTTTGCTGATTTTAATCAATGAGTGGAAATGTACCAGTGTTCAGACTTTGCTTCTCTCCAGGATGATTTGTGTGTTTCAGCTGTAAGATTTCACCTGGAATGCTGAGATTTGAATTACATGGAAACACTCATGAGTAGGGAAGCTAAAAGGGAGCTCTCTGGGGCCATGAAGTGAACAACTACTTGTTGTAACTAACACTGAGGCAGTCCTATTGACCAGACAGTGGTAAGCAGAGATAAACGCACCCAGAGACCCAGCCCAAATTAGTAACTATGGGGGGCAAGGGATCACTCAGCTATGCAGGTATCTTGAGCTGGGATAGCACATGCAAGCATCTGGCAAGCATGGAAGTTGCATAACTGCCCTAGCCTTGTCTGAGCTTCGTCTTCCTGAGGAGGAAATGGTAATAGTGAAATTAGGTCAGAACTGCTTCAGTGGCTTGCACAAATAGCAAAAACTAAAAGCTTGCACTGAGAAGAATGAAAGAGCGTGTGGAACTCCATGAGATTGTCTATGCTATTCTTCATGAATCCAGGACTTAGATATACTCAGAAAGAGGTCTACGTTTGCTACATTTCTACATTCAAAAATTGTAATCCTGAAGTCCCAGCCTTACTATTTAGGTGATATTATTTTTTAGGATATTATATGAAAAATAAATTGAATTTAACAAATGTGGCCTTTGACTCAGGTGCATAACACTACTGATAGCTTAGAGTCAAATTGGAAATCTAGTTCTACCCATCCCTGAAGAACTTCCTATCACATAGTCATGCCTGAGATGCAAATGAGTAATGGAAATTCATAAATGTTTTTCTCTAGGTCAGTTTCCATAAACATTATATTACACATGATCATTCTAGGCATATTAAATATAAAACACATCTTCATCTGAAAACTAAAGACCACATGAATAGAATGACAGTTTATCACTACCTTCAGGTTAATAGACTCTGAAATTTTACCTCCTCCTTACAATAAATGTTTAAAGCACAACATGTGAGAAAGAGTTTAGCACTAAACCCACACACCCTTTCAGTTTTACTCACTACTTAACCTCCACCCCAAACATCTTGGGACCCAGCAAGCCTTTGTTTTTAGGACTCTGGCTGGGTCACTTACACTTATTGTTTCTCTTCTGTAGATTTATGAAATACTCCAAGACAATTACAGTCTCTCCTAACAAGAGTAGGGCAGGGCTGCTGCTGCTGTGCCATGCCCAAGGCAGGGCATATGCAATAGCAGGAACTAGGAATTCACATTCTTGCACGTCAAGATGGAGTAAGCAATACAATCGTCAGCTTTCTCTTGGAAGCCAAAGCCCTTTGGACACAAGGAAAATACAACTATGGGAAACACTAACCAAAGGGACGGGATAAAAGTACAAAGCCGAGGAAGCTGTTCTGGAAAATTCTGGAGGATCTTGGTGCTCTCGGGGTGGGTTTTAAGGTTGCCTGGAATTCCATGCGTGTGTGTGTGTGTGTGTGTGTGTGTGTGTGTGTGTGTGTGTGTGTGTGTGTGAGAGAGAGAGAGAGTTTTATTTATCTGATGCTTAACTAAGTTTTTACCATAGAAATTTTGCATTTATGCGAGAAGTCTTCAGCTTACTGTTGATTAATTTGAGTTCCACGCTAGAAGAATAAAGTTCCTTATTTTTAAGTCCAGACTCTGAGACATTAAGTGTATGAGTTTCGGGTTTTCATATTTTGGTACAAATGAATATTTTGTGCAAATGAATATTTTAAAAACACCAGCATCTGAACCCAATGAAATTATCTGTGGATATTCATTTCACTTAATGAGGCAGATAAGTTGGGCTAGGAAGGGTTCTATCAAAATATAAATTCTTCCAAAGGAAGCAATAAAGATATGTAGTATATATTGACTTTGGAATTCAAGCAAAATGAAATCTCATTTTTCTTCAGCTTATGTGGTCATTCAAATACTGGAAAGCAATCTTTTTTTTATAAGTCTGTAAGTGTATTAAGTGCAGGGATATTTTAAAAGTTTTCATTACTAGGAGCTTTGAAATATGAATAGTTTAAACAGTGAGTAAAGCCTGTATCAGGGCCGGCACGGTAGCCTAGTGGCTAAAATCCTGGCCTTGCACACATCAGGATCTCATAAAAGAGCTGGTTCTAATTTTGATGACACCGCCTCCCATCCAGCTCCCTGCCTGTGGCTTGGGGAAGCACTGGAGGATGGCCCAAAGCCTTGGAATCTCTGCAGCCACATGGGATACCCAGAAGAGTTGCTGGCTCCTGGCTTCAGATCGGTGCAGCTGTTTCTCCCTCTCTCTGCAAAACTAGCTTTCCAATAAAAATAAATAAATCTTTAAAGCCTGTGTAGGCAATTATAACCTTACATTTGCAATCTATAAGACAGTATATTCTCACATAATGTAGGAGTGGTTGACCCTGAACTGATACTCATCTGTCACTACAAGAGATGAAGCACCTTTGATCCTATTTTACACAACATTATCAGAAATTCTGAGAGTGCAAGGTGGTAGTCACTGCATTTAAGGCATCTGCTTGAAGGAAATAAATATCAGGAAGATATTCCCTGAAATTTCATGTCATTAAGCACAATTGTATTTCCAGCGTTCACCAAAAAATAGAGATTTATATTTTTGGAAGAATGAATAAATTGATGTCAGAGTATTTACAAAGAATTATTAACAACTAGAAGAGAAATCATTAGTGCTGAATTTGTGCATGAGTCAGGGAACTGGGATTCTAGGTGGTATGTATTTGTCTTTATCTAGCATGGAGAACTCCTCATGGAAGTGGTGTCATGTTAAGGACATCTTGCATGCTGGCAGGTATATCTGGAATTTTTTTCTTTAATTTTGAACTATTTAAAGGTACACTGTTTAATTCTAAGCATATGGGGATTTCATATTGTTCATATTGTTCCTTAGTATTTTTACTCTTTCATATTATGAATTTTAGGCCAGTTTCATTTCATCGCAGACAATTCTGTGATCTGAAAAAAAATGTTTTAACATTTCAAATACATTAAATCTTGCTTTAAAGTTCATGAATCATAGCCAGCATGGTGACACCATGGCTGAAATGAAGCTGCCATGCACAATGCCAGTATCCCCCATGGTGCTGGTGCAATTCATATTCTGCTCGGTTTTCAATCCAAACTCTTCCTAATGTGCCTGGGAATGCAACAAAGAATGGCCCCAAATCCTTAGGCTCCTTCACCCATTTGGGAGACCAGGATGAAGCACGTGGGTTCTGACTCCAGCTTGACACAATCCCAGCCATTGTGGACATCTTCGGAGTGAATCAGCAGAATGTTCTCTGTCTTTGCCCTTCTCATTCTCTGTAATTCTTTAATTCCAAATACATATATACATATATTTTACAAAACTCATGAGTCACAAATACCTTTCCTGGGTTTTGTATTGATTTGTGCTTTGCTGTGGAACTCTTCCATCACTCTTTCAGTTAACCATTCCTCTCTTCTATTGTATTTAACCTGTCATTTTAATGATTTACACATATTTTATTTGCTGTCATTCAGGTTTTCCATATGAAACTCCCATCTCATTTTTCAATGAACAATGTCTGGTGAAATGATGTAACTTCCCAAAATACATTAATCATCATTATTTTATAATCTATCTATAATACCATAATCTGGAGCACTCTTTATTCAGTTTTTATTGTCTTTGATCTATCTTCTTCAATGTATATTGTTTGGTGGCTAGGCAGTGTGTATGAAATTTTCAGAAATAGTATCATCTTAATCAGACTGTGCTTAATATCTTTATAGAGAGTACAGATTGATTTAATCAGAAATTGAGTTATTTTGAGTTTAGCCTTCTATCATTAGAATTCCTACTGCATTTTTAGTTTACCTTTACTCTTAAGATGAAAGCTTTTAAGGATTCCAAGTGAAAGCCTGGGAATGTTTACCAGAACTCTTCTGTCCTGGTGAAGGCTAAACTATACCATCTTCTACTTCTCATAATTAAACATGTATATATTTCTTTGAAAAGAATAAAAAATACACACAAGAGAATAGTATACATATATATTTATGTGTGTGTGTACACACACATATATATTAGAGAGATTCCATACTCTGGTTCACTCCATCACATGTTCGTAGCCATTGGAGCTAGGCCAGGTCAAAACCAGAAGTCCGGAATTCCACCATGTCTCCTGTGTGGGTGTCAGGAATCCACACACTTGGGTCATCATCTGTTGCCTTCAGATACAAAGGAAGGAAGATGGGTCAGAAACTTGAAGCAGCTAAAGTTCAAAGTGTTTGCTCCAATATAGGATGCAGGAGTCCCAGGCAGCATCCTAATAGGCTGCACCAGAACCACCAGCATTTGTCATAATTTCAGTCTTAGAAAACTGCTTAGTTGTTGAGCATTTCTGTATGTCTTTCATTGATCCCTCAACTTCTGTCTACATTCTTAGGAATCACCATATCTCTCAAGAGGAAATACAACGTAATTGCCTAATTTCCTATACCTTTATTTTCTCTGAATTTAGCACTCCAAGGCCTCTCTGCCTTGGGAGGCTTACACTGCATTTTTCATCCTCCCAGCTTGAGATGTAGTCAGAAAACACTCATCCACCTTTTAACTTACACTTTCTATTCAGTCTCTCAGACTCTTGTTGTGTGTGTGTCTTCTAAATCAGCAAATGTCTCAAGGGAACAAGTGGATCTGAAAATCAGCTTTTCCTTAATGCATTTTCCTTTTTGGGGAGACTTGAAACTTGGTGTTTTAATTTGCTTTGTTTCAGATGACTTCAAATAGATGTGCTTTGTTCTGAATAGGTGGGTAGCTAATATCCAAGCCATTCCCTTGAAAGTAGAAGTGGAGATCTGTGTATCCCTCCATGTAATTAAATGCTTCCTATAAATCATTCTAAATCTTACCCCCAATTTCTGATTGACCCATAGAGACTTGAGGGAGAATGCACTGAGTAGAGAAATACTCAGAATGAACAGTGATACAGAGGGGGAATGGATCTCATTAGAGTGTGCCATCTATGATTGTGGAGGTGATGTGAATCAGGTGCTTTCTCTTTCCAGGAAACTTGAATGTTTAGAGCTGGCCTCGTCTCCTTCTCTGACCTTCTCTTTCCGTCTGAAGCACAGTCTCCTGCCTACATGTGCGTGTCACTCTGTTTTTTGTAGATTTTCTTCAGAGTTGTAGGTGTCAGGAAAATAAATGTTTAGGCCCTGTGAGAAGAGACTTGCAATGAATATATAAAACTATGTAGTTTTTTTTTTTGTGTGTGTGTGAAAGGGATCAATTATTGGGAAATTATTGTGAAGAAAAGAAACTATAGTGCAAGGAATATCTCTAGCAGTAGTTAGTATTCAATAACTATTTAGAAATCATTCAAGCAAAATCCTTATTTCTTTCCCTGTTTCACTTCAAATTACCTGGAAAGATAGAATATGTGTGTTTGTACAAGTGACACAATAATTTGGATTTTCCAAAATCACAGATTTAGCTAACTGGCAAAATGCTGGAATTTAAGAAGCAGTTTCTTAATATATGTGAAATTGTCTTTAACAATGTATCATGAACTTGTCATCAGTGTCTTACACTGCCATCAAAATTCTTTTGCTGGAGTCATTTTCGTGCCTAATGATAGAGATACTGATCTTGACATCGATTTATTCCCACAACAGGCATTGATTATCTGATTTAAAGAAAAACTTAAGCATTGTCAATTTTTTTGTTATTTTTGAAGGAGAAAGAGAACTCCAATTCTGTGATTCACTTCTCAAATATGTACCTAGCTGGAGGATGGAAACCAGGAGCCGGAAGTTCAGTCTAGGCATTCCCACGTGCATTGCAGGAGCACTAGTTGAGTTGTCTCTCCTTCCTTCTAGAGTCTGCAGTTGCAAGAAGCTGGAGTCAGGAATCACAGCTGGGAATAGAACCTACATAGCCCAGTGTGGGACTCCTCCTCCTACCCAACGTAACTGCTAAGCCAAATGTCTGATCCACAAGTACTCTTTCATCTCCCACTGAAGCCATGAGCAAGAGCACTGCAATCTAATCACAGCATGGGCAATGTTGGAGCAGCTTAATATAGTTTCTTTTGAGAGTTTGGTTTCTTTTCAGGATAGCCATATTCCTGTATTGAGTCATATCCAACATTCATTTCCCCATTGTGGCCTCACTTGAATTTCAGAGTCTGAGATACCATCTTGGACATCGACAGTGTGTTCTTACAGTTTCAATTTTTCTTTAATCTCTCCTGGGACCACTGATTCCTTGTCCTCCCTTTGCGTGTCTGGCCTTCTGCCTTCCTTCTATAATCTCTTCATTTTCTCAGGATCATGAACAGTTCTCCCAAATACTATCTGCAGAGTTTGGCCTCTCATCAACTCATGAGTCTCAGGCTCTGACTACGTATTGGCACAATTACAATCTTATCTTTGCCCTTTCATCTCAGTTGTGACTAAACATTGATATCATTGGAGGCTTACTCTGCTTATCTGGTCAGTCTACTGTTCTCAGTGTAGTTCTTCCTTTGGAGTTTGCCACACCTTCTGAACAGACATAGCAATAGTCTGGCCCTTTTCACACTTGCCCTGGCATAACTAGTAAGTATATAAATCCTGAGATAAGAGATAAAATTGCTGTTATCAGTCTAGGCAAAAGATTTAAGTCACTGTATTCATAAGAGAGTATTCTTATTTAAAGAAAACCATATATAAGAAAGTTAACATTTATCTTATGAACTAAGTTAGGCAAGACTTTATTAGTTTGCTTACTTGATTTTTCATTTATTTTTTAAAAACTGGACATACTGGTTAGAAATCATTGCATTGTATATGAGAACATATGGATATTTTTGGATAATAGAGATTGATTATAATAGCATGGGATACCACAACATTGTGCATTTCCATAATACTGTCTATGAAATAACGTACACAGAGGAAGGATATTATTAGAGATCTACAGAAGTAGATGACTCAGTGAATTTCACAGAAGAAATGAATATGCAAAGTTTCAAGTTTTGCTTGTATTCATTTTCCAAAAACTCCTCTGAAGACCTGACACCAAGGTTACAAGCTTCTGCTTAGTATGAAGGTATTACCTTGGCTAGGTATTGTTGGATGTCAATATGAACGGATGCATAGAAGGGTTGATGGGTGGACAATCGATGGATGGATGGATTCAACATCTTTCAAATACACAACATTACAAAAATTGGTTTTGGCTTCCAAAAACTTACTATTTTCAGGAATATTTCATTTATCATTTCATATATGCAGTTTATTCCTAACTTCTCAAAGTAATTTTCCTTTTACTCTTGCCTCTAAAACATTTTATTACTATTAGTTATTACAAAATACAAATTTAGGTAATCATTGAGACAGTATTGCTCGAAATGTGAAGCTTTCAACCTTTTATGTTCCCTTTGTGCTACAATTCAGCTTGAAAATGGATCATCACTAAAGTGTGTACCAGATGATTTCCTTAAAGAGCATGTGTGCAGATATCTTTATTTTACAGTTTCATTGAGATACCATGTCCTGAACCTCCTAGTTTACAGTTCCCTTTTTCCTTGTCTGGATTGCTCTTCAGAAGGCAAAATCAAGTCCTGAACCTTGGTGTCATGGGAAGGATGCTGAAACAGCTGGAACTGCTGGGCAAGGTGCTAATTCTCAAATCAGGCCATGTTGCCTTCATGTGTAAATGGTTCTCAGTTTTCTCTCTAACTGTATCATTGAAATGATCACTAGCTAACTTGCCAGATCTATAACTTGAAGCATCAATATTGCTGTGATTTCTTGAGCTTAAAGAATTAAAATCATCATATTCGTTCAATACTTTCTAAAGAGATATGTAAGGAGCACCCAGGTGTCTCTTCTGCATCCTGGCCAGGCAATACTGTCATCGGTAGCTGGATGGTGCAACGAATAACAGTGAGCTTTAGGGCCTGGCAACGTGGCCTAGCAGCTAAAGTCCTCACCTTGAACATGCCAGGATCCCATATGGGCGCCGGCTCTAATCCCGGCAGCTCCACTTCCCATCCAGCTCCCTGCTCGTGGCCTGGGAAGGCAGTCGAGGACGGCCCAATGCTTTGGGATCTTGCACCCATGTGGGAGACCTGGAGGAAGTTCCTGGCTCCTGGCTCCAGATCAGCGCAGCACCGGCCATTGTGGTCACTTGGACAGAAGATCTTCCTCTCTGTTTCTCTTCCTCTATGTATATCTGACTTTTTTTAAAGACTTACTTTTATTACAAAGAGTGCGCTTTAAAGTAAGATTGCCAGGCTTCAAATCTGTTCTGATAATTACTAGCTGTATCACTCTGAACAATTTTTCTTGCTTTCCCTGGCTGCTGAGTCATTCAAAGCTGGGGCTGAACCAAGTAACATTTTTGACAATTTATTTAATACCAGGATCCATAATACTGTATATGATACATACACAGATGTGAGTAGCTTAACTCCCAAGAGACAAACACTGACTGTAGATTCCAACCTCAAAGCTTGCAAGGAACCCATTGTTCAGAAACCAGGGCTGAAATTGGTCTTTGTCCATGACCACTCTCCCGCCATTCTAAAAGCTGTCCTCCCCTTGCTCAAGTGTTTCCAGTGCTCGCATGAAGTGAATCAAGCGAAGTGCCCACTCTAGTTAACAATAATAGACTGACAATTCCACATGCTTACAAAATATTCTGTGGAAAAACCAGGTTATTCAAACTGAACTACCCAATTTCATCTGAATATACTATATTTTTTTCAGAGTATATTGAGTTAGCCATAACAATTTCTGTTTTAATTGTGTCTTATTTGAAGTCCTCTTTTTTTTTCTGCTTTAAGTTTCAAATTCTCATCTGGATAGATGAACACCTAAAGATCATTTCATTTCTTTCCTGTAAAGGAATTTCTTCTGTGTTTTCATATTATCAGTAGAAAGCAGCTTCAAACTCTTGGGTTTATCTTTGTGTCCAGGGGTAATGCCATGCACCAAAAATGGATGGAAAGCCCGATGATGGTAGCAGAAACCCACATACCAAGGATTTTTCCGTTATTCATAGCAAGAGCAGGCCTTGAGTAAAAGGTTAAAAACCCTCTTTTCATATTCAACCAGCAAGACACGAAATGGATAGAAAGACATTCCTGGTTATTGCATTGCCTCTTTTCCTAGACTGAAAGTTTGCAAGATAAAGAACTTAATAGATTGTCTACTCCTAGGACCAAGTTCATTCCAAATACAGTTGGTCCCTAATTAAAGTCTACTGATAACATGCATTATGAATTTCATATCTTTTCCTAGCACATACAAATCTTAGCCGTCAAGGTCCTTTTCATACATTATCTCATATGACTGCATTTAATCCTTGCTAAAGCCCTCAAGAGTTGGTGCCAATATCATGTGCAATTTTCAGGTGAGGAAAGTAAAAGAGATAGTTTAACCATTTCTCCAGCGTGGTCAAGCCCTGCCTGACTAGTTTTAAATCCAAGATCGTCTCATGTTACAAGGTGACTTGACTCTGGCACTGTAAATACTTAAATTTTCCAACAGGGTTTTCTCTTCACTTTAAACACAACTGGAGTGTAGTGTTGTCCATGCCCCATTGCAAGCACATTCCCTGAATTTCTACTGAAGAAATGTTTTGTGGATCCTAGGCCTAATTTATTGGTCTTTGTCATGGAGTGCACCTCGGATGCTTGGGAAGCAATCGGATGCCTTTTTCTGAGAAAGCTGATTCATAGAAGTGATTGTCAAAACATCTGCGCATTGTGAGAGGGGTAAGAGGCTACAGACACACAGAAGCCAGCAGCGTGAAGAAGTTAAAATAAGATTCTCAGCGAAAAAAGGGACAAAAGTTAACGTTGTCTTGGAGAGGCTGAAGACACAAGCAGGGAGCACTGTGGCCCTGGAGAAGGAAAACGGGGGAGGCGCCTCAGCCCATGAAGTCTGGCTGTTACACTGGCCTTTAATGAGGTTGCCTGTATCCTTCAAAAATTTTTCCCCAGTTCAAATCAACCAATCATGCAACACCTTTCTGTGCATCCATTTGTCTCTCGTGGCCCATATGCAGGGGATTTTTAGGTAGAATGAAGACTTTCCTCTTCCTGTTGCATTCCTCTGAGGTCTCCTTTTGGCTACTCTAGCATGATATAAACATAAACTTCTTGCAGCATTGCTCTTAATGGCTCAGTTAGAAACTGGGAATATTCCAAGTCCTGCTTCAGATTTGGGACACTCTGAAGTTACAATGACAACAGATCTGCCAAAGAACCAGCGAGGAAATGAAAACCCAGAAGAATGCTTCTCTCTTTCTCCTCTCATTGCCTTCCAAGCAGTGAAAGCCACTCACTCTCCCAAAGGATCCTCACAAGGAACCACGTGCCAAGAAGTCTTCCTTTAGTGAATTGCTTGCCGCCAGGAAGACAAAGGTTCTAAAACTACTATTCATTCGTTGTCAGATCTGCAGTTCTCTTCTTGGGACAATTACATTTTGCTTCTTGTTGCTAAGCAACCCAAGTACGTGGAGAGAGAGGAGTCCCCTTCTGGTGTAGGGCTGGGTTGGGAGAAACCAGATCTGGAAATTACCTTCTCACTTCCTGGAGACAAGAACATGATATGCATCTCAGGGGCAGTGCAAGTAGGTGGCACTGGAGGGCACATTGTATTATAATAAAACAAGTGTTTGAACAGAATTATTTGATTTCATAAAACTTATTGTGTGCTATTTCCAGTGAGCTTCTTTATGATTGACACACCTTAGGTGTAGGGCAAGATGATGGTTCTGTTCATAGAAACTGAAGTAGAGAGAATCGAAGTTGTCTGCTCATCTCTACCCAGCCAGTTAATGGCAAAGTAAGACTGGAATCCAAATATGTCATGTTTTGTCTCTCTACAGCATTCTTGACTGGTTGATTCATTCATTAATTCATCCACGATGCAGGACAAACATTCATTCAATGCGCATTGACAGGTATGATGGTATTTGAAATCAGAATTTTAAGATAACAGTTGCTCTACGCTTACTCCCAAGTCCCTCAGGCTGTCACTCCGTCCTTCCTGAAATTCCACAGACCTAACAACTAATGAGAGCACCTGGCTGAGCAAGGCTCTGATGGACGAGTAATGTGTCAAATAGTTTGCTAAATATTTCTAACAGTTCACCAACTCTGTCAGAGCTCCAGGCATATTACCAAGTGAACATACAGAAGCGCAGTCCGAATCCCTTGACTTTAAAGAGTTCATGGCCTGTGCGTAGGAAATGGAAAAAAAAAAGGCACATAATGTTTTCTAAAATTCTCAAGACAGAGGCTACTCATCATTTGTACTCATTTATTGTCCAATCACAGCATTTCTCGTTATGTTGATTTGCTTGTCCACAACCTCAGCTGATGGGGGTTTATGGGGTCGTTCATAGTAGAAACAAATCAATCCTCATTTTGTCTGATGCTGGTTTTAACATTTTAGGACAGCTTTCACATCCCCCCCTGACTGATCCCAAAACGTTCTCTCTATTCTATAAGAATCTTGTTGTGTCTTTGAATCTGAGATGGAGAGAATGCTATACCTCTCTTGGAACTCAAAAGACTCTAGAGTAACGCTGTTTTCAAAAGTGGAATGTGATGGGCAAAAAGATGAGAAGACTTGCTGACCGAGCTGGAAACTGAATTTCCCTAATGCTCTGGTCTGTGGTCTCATTGTACTAGCAACATACTCACAAAGTCTACAGATTTGCAGAACTGACTCCAATTTACAGGTATGGTCCCATAATTCCACAGCTCATTGTGGCTGTCACCTCCTTTGGTTAGGTACACCTTCAGTTAAACTGTGCATACCTAAGAGAGCAGGCGGTTTGGAAAACTCCTTATAATCAGCATGCTTTCAAATGGGTTGGTTATTCTCAATGCTGTTGCATATCGGGCATCTAGAACATTTGTTAAAATCGTAGGGATGCTGGGTCTTCTCAAGACTAAGTAAATCAAGACAGATTTGAAGCATAAGTCATTCCCTTAGGCAACTTGCATATATAACAACTGCTGAGAAACACCACATTAGATAATACTACATTGCCTTCCAAAAAGGTGAGAATCAATACTGCTGATGAACTCCTGAAAGGGAGGTAAATGTCTTGAAACATTTGATTGTAGTGCATGATCTCAACTTGTCACAGAAGTGGAAAGACAGTTGTACCTCATTTCCCTCTAGCTTTAGCTTCAGAGATCTCAAAATGCCATGGTCTCCTCTCATACTTTGAACTGCGCACTGCATGTGTGTCGGGGTCCCTTGGCCAGCAAGTCAAACCCAGACACTCGTTGTCTTTGTGGAACCTTTATTGTAGAGATGACACAGCAAAACCAGTGCGCAGCCGCCGCATGGCGAGGTGCGCAGCAGCTACAACATGGCGAGGTGTGCTCTCTCCCTCTCCCCCTCTCTCCCTCTCTCTGACTCCCTTATATTGGGTAACTCGGCCAATCAGCTTAAAGGTCATCTCTGCACGCAGCGGGCAGGCCAATCCTCACACAGATCACGCGCTGTCCACGTGCCATCCACGCACCCCTGGGCCAATCACAGCAGACTTCCTGAGATTTGTTTTTTTTTTACCACAGCAGGAAGCAGCAGTTCGGCGCCTGTCAGTCTAGGGGGTGGGCTGCAGGCTCCCTACAGCTCCCCACACATGTGTATATGTGGGTTGTCTCTCACAACACAGAGCATGCTCCCAAAGGGCAGCCCCTTACAGTAACCCTGGCACAGGGTCTGTGGTAAGAAACTGGCAAGCATGATGATAGATTAGGCACGTGGATGTCCAGAACATAGAGCAATCATTCATTTGGAAGCAAGTCATGTATTTAGTGATATCAAAATGAACATTTATTATCAGTTACATTTATTGACATTGTCCACACAAATCAGTTCGTTCATAAATAAGTGCATCCTTGATGAACCAGGTTATATGAAAAACACAGATATGCAGAGGCTAAAGAAATGTTGTATAAGCTAAATTTGCAGTTAAAAACAGCTTAGTAGTGCTGACGGACATGATTTCTGACTTCCCTCCTCTAATAGATTCTGCTTCTGAGTTCCACACACTTGGTTAGCATCTCTTTTCTGATGCTCCTATACTAGCTGCAGCTAAAAGCTTGCACAGCAACCCTCCCACCAAGTCATGAATCCTTCCCACCAAGTCATGAATCCTTCCCACCAAGTCATGAATCCTGTGTCTTAACCACGCTCTTCTCCACAGTTGCTACCATGGTACCTGGCACATCATCCATGCCTCTTAACCATTAAGGGATTGTATAATCCTGACACTACAGAATGTATGGGGCTAAGAGATCTATGCTGTGCATTTTCCAAACGGATGCTCAGATTGGCTTTCTGGTTGCTAATGGTTCTAGTACCTCAGAAATTGGTACCTGAATAGTGATTCTTTTCAGAAAAATTTCTTTGTTAGCTATATTCACTTTCTATGTTTCAGGTTCTGATTTTCAATCAAAAAATGATCTAGGGCCCGGCATGGCAGCCTTGTGGCTAGAGTCCTTGCCTTACTTGCATTGGGATCCAATAGGGGTGCCAGTTCTAATCCCAGTGGCCCTGCTTCACATTCAGCTCCCTTTGTGGCCTGGGAAAGCAGTGGAGGACAGTCCGATGCCTTGGGACCCTGCACCCACATAGGAGACCTGGAAGCCCCTGGCTCCAGGAGCTTCGGATTGGCTCAGTTCCAGCCATTGCGTCCACTTGGGGAGTGAATTAGTGAAGATGGATCTTTCTTTCTCTCTCTCTCCTCCTCTCTGTATATCTGACTTTTCAATAAATATATATATTTTTAAATTATCTAGTAGGAAATAATGTATAAGAATTTCTTTGGTACTTGGCCAGAATTTAAATACAGGTCTAATATATCAACAGACATGTAGTTTAGGGATGGAGCTTTTTTGGGGGGAGAGGGCAATCCTATTTAAACCTGCATTTATGAGTTACATATATAAATACGCACAGTGTTATGTTTACATATATGATACTTTTAAACAAGAGAACTCTTCCTTGCTGTCCTCATTGAAATATGAGCTACACATAATAATCATTCAGGCATAAGTATGACAAATTCATGGCTTTCCCTTAATCTAGTGATTCAGGGAACTTTGAAATCCTTTGTTTCCCATCTTTAAGATGATGGGATTTAACTTGGTACTTTAGGGTGAAATTGACTGCACTGTGGTGCAACAGACAGATCATCCATAGAGTGTAGTCACTTTCACATACAGTATGCACTTCCCCGAACTTCTCTCCAAAGAAACACAACGCTGGAAAGATATTCCTGTAAACATGGCTACATTTTAAAAGGGGAAAGACTTGGGCAACAAACTTCAGTTGTGTTTCACTTGACGCCAGCCAACCCTTCCAATTTCTGGGACTCGCTTTCTCCTCTGTACTCCGTAGTCTTCTGCAGGCTTTGGTATGGGAGAGCGGCAATCCCCAACAAACCGGCAGACTAGCAAAAGTCAGCCAACTGTACAATTCTTTTCGATATTGCATTTTTTGTCTCCATCTCTCTGCATCTCTTTCTCTCTCATCAGCTCTTGTGTCCTGTTTGTTTTTTTTTTTAATTAAGCATTTTTTTTTCATTAATAGGAACGCACCAACATAAAGTTTAAGGGAACACGTTTTGAAACCTTGTGTCAATGGAGATCCTGCAATGACCAGTAAGGATGGAAAAGTTTGCGATCAATCAAAATATTCTAACAGAGGCAGGGAGTAAACTCTGGCTAGATGGAGTCAACTAGCAGTTTCATATCAATTGCTACCCAGCAGTGTGGACCAGCGTGTGTACACGTGTGCGGGAGGGTGGGGCGGCTTGCGTGGGGTGTCCAAGCACTTCTCCTTTGCTCCACTTCACCACAGCATTCCTATGAAAAGAGACAAGAAGTTGCCCTACAGAACCCAACCCTTCAGCCAAGCCCAGGAGGCAGTGACCGCTGTATTGGGGGGAGGGGGCATGCACCCCCTACTCACGTCCTAATGGTTTCTTAGTTGCTTGCTGACTCTCACGGAGAGGGCATGGTCAAGTTTCCCCTCTACCCGGAGGTCTGGAAGCAGAACCCTTGATGAACCCTCCTGAGCCTTGCCCTCTGCTGATATTGTCCTCACGAATCTCCTTGCCGCCTCTAACCCGAAAAGTACCCCTTTCGCACCTGCTAGGCATTGCCAGTACTACCACATTCTGTCAACCCCGCAGACACCCCCGTTGTCCATCTCCACCACCCGGGCATCAGTGCCCTTCCCCACGAGCGTCCAACTCTCGTGGACAACGAGAAAAAAAAAGCCACGAGAACCCGAAAGGCCCACAAGCAGCTCAATCAAATCAATCGAGATAAAATAAATAAATAAATAAAATGACCGCCGGAAAGGAAATGCAGTTACCAGCTTAAACAAGAAAGAACCCACGCTGCACCTAGCATGCAGAGCCTACGGGCGCGCGGTTCCCCCGACACTGCCCTGTTGTGTCAGACAGTGGCAGTGTTGAGCCCGGGAGTCCGCGCCCAGCCCGCCCGCGCTCCCCGCGGCCGCTCAGTCTACGCGGCTGACTCTGACGCGTAGGAGCCGCTGGGCCGCGAGGGCGCTGGGCTGCGCTAGGGGCGTGGGGGCGGCGAGGGGTCCCCGATCGGCCACCACCAACTGTTTTCCTCCTTCCCCACCACCCCGGGCTCCAGCCCCGCTCCCTCCAATGGGCCGAGACTCCCCGGGGGTGGGGAGGTGAAGGGAGAGGTCACAGGTCCGCTCGCCACCCGCTGTGCCACCCCCTCCGGGCTCCGGCCCGAGCAAAACGACCCCGGACCCGCGGGGGGCGAGCCGAGCGCGCGTGGGCACCGGCGCCCCCTCCGAGGCAGCTCTCCGAGTGGCGGTCCCCCCGCTCTGCTCGGCCGCGCGGTCGCTCCGATCCTCCCCCCCTTCCCCGCCCGCGCCCTCCCCCTTCCTTTCACCAGGACTCCGGGACTCGGGAGAGGGCGCGGGAGGCAGGCACACGGGCCCGACCCCACTCCAGCGCTCGCCGGGGACGCGGGCGGGCGGGCGGCGAGGGGACGCGGCGGGGGCGCGGGGCGGGCGCGGCCATGGAGCGGTGGCGGCGGTGGTGGCAGCGGCTGCACTAGGGAACGCGGGGCGGACGGGCGCGGAGAGAGCGGGCAGGGCCGCCCCGGCGCCGCCGATCGAACTGCACAGCTCAGCAAAAGCGCCCTCGCCCTCCGCGCGCCGCCTCCTGCGAGCCCCAACCCGGCAACATTTTTAAAGCTCCAACCAACCCATCCTTTGAAGACAGGAGGGTGTGTGTGTGTGTGTGTGTGTGTGTGTGTGTGGAAAAATAGCGTTGATCGGAGAGACGGGGATATATTTATATATTTATATATATACAATTTTTTTGGCTCCTGCTAAAATTAGCCGGGCCCGCCGCGCGCCCGTGTGCGAGTGTGTGCGTGCGGCCGTGTGTGTGTGTGTGTGTGTGTGTGTGAATGTGATTACTCCAGGACTCCTCGGGCTCCGGAGACGCCATTTTCCCCCTTGATATCTCTCTCCATAAATCGGTGGCGCGGCGGAGGCGGCCGCGCCGGGCGGGAAGCGCGGGGCTGGCCGGGGCGCCCGCTGCTCGCCGCCGCCTCCGCGCGCCCGGGGGCCCCGGCGCCCCCCGAGCGAGGGCGGCCCGCCCCGCGCCTCGCCGTTTGACAGATGCTCATCGCCATGGAGTTGCCGCAGCAGCACCTTTGGGGGCTTGGGCGAGCGACCGGAGCCGGGATCTGAGCGAGCGCCAGGGCCAGCGGAGCCGGAGCCGCCGGGACATGGGTGAGCACGCGCGGCGACCTTGCCCCGGGAGTCCCCCGGTGCGCAGCCTCCCGCCGCGCCTCGGGCCCCCGCACGCCCGGGCCTGGGATGGTGTGTGCGTGTGTGTGTGTGTGTGTGTGTGTGTCTGTGTGAGTGTGCGTGTGTGTGCGCGCGCCCTGCATGCAAAAGTTCACGTCTCTTCTCCTCGCCGGGGCTTTGACTTTGCACCGGGCAGGAAGGGGGAGCCGGGGCAGAGGGGGCGGGATGCCGGTCCCGGTGAGGCTGCCGGGGAGGGGCGCGACGCCGGCCGGCCCGCGCGGGTGGGCAGCGATGCTGGCTCCATCCGAGTGGCCCGTTGGTGGCGGCGGCGGCGATGGTGGAAGCGTCGGGCTGGAGGGCTGGGAGCTTATTGAGTTTCGCCCAATCTGATCCCCCACCCCCACCCCGCCTCTGCACCCTCCCTCGGTCCTGCCGCCTGCTGTTGGGGCTGGCGTCGGTTGAGCGGACCCAGGAGGGGGAGGGGGTGTAGGAAAATAGGAAAAGGGGGTGAGAAGGCAGGAGGATGTTTTTTTCCTTCTTTCTTTCTTTTTAATTTCTCCCTCTCTTTGTAACTGGCAGGTTAAGTGGAGCTAGAGAGCTACATTGTAGCCTAGTTGGATTTGGTGGGGGGGCGGGAGGGATGTATCAGAATCTAATGTGTCGGTAATAGAAAGAAGATCAGGCGAGAAGTGGTCCAGCCGGCGAAGGTTGGTGTGTGCTTGTGTCGTGGTTGTCTGTTAGTGTTTCTCTCGGAAACCTTAATCAATGGATTTGAGTCTCTTTCTTGTGCCTCTCTGGTTTGGGGACTCTGAAAAGACAGGAATTCCCTTAAAAGCCGACGAATGCCCTTTTGAAAGCACGCATTGTGTGCCATGGGCTTGGGAATTAAAGGGCAGGCTTCCCCGTTCGGTGGTTTCCAGGGGGAAATCACTCCGGCAAGGGAGCCCTTCAGTATCGATTTATTGTTTTTGTCTTTTCAAACCATTATCTCTTTGACCAAGATACTGTCTGAGAAGTTCCACCGAGACGAAGTCAGGGAAACTGGAGCGAGCAGATCTTTAACAAGATGGTGATAACGGTGATGCTGCTTTGGGTGTCTGTTTGTGATGGAAGCATTGTTGGGTAATTGCAAATTCTGATCGGTAGAGCATGCTGCTTCTAAAAAAATAAGTTAGTGCCGAAATGCTGTCTGCCAGCCCCCTCCCCTGCTCACTACCCGCTCCCCTCCTCCCCCGCCCACACCGCTTACTACAATTCTGAAATCGGATCCAACTGGAAATATTTTCATTGGAGATCGGAAAGTTGTGCCATTGGAAGTGGGAGATGAAGCTGGAGGAGCCCCTCCTGCCTCTCCGGGCTACATTTTGTTCTTTCAGTGTGTGTATGTGCGATTCTCCGAGTGTGTATCAGTTTGAAAGGACTATTGAGGGAAGGATTTCCGATTCGTTTCCGTTTCAAATAAACTGTCCTGATAATCTCACGGTTGAGGTCTAACGCTAACAGGGAGATTTGTGTGTCTCTTTATGCCTGCACAAACTCTCTGCCACCAGGAGCTGTGCCTCCTGGGATCCTACAAGCAGCTACTTTGGCTTCCTGGCTGCGCCCCAGGCTCCCTGCAACTTGCCACACCTTCTCCCCCATCCCCAAAGTTCGGCTGCAGCGGGGGTCTCTAAGGAAATGCAAATATTCCTTGTTTTACATTCTTTCTCCTTTTTCATCCCTTTGCCCCCTTTCTGGTTTGTGTTCCTTTCCTGTAGGTTTGTCCTGAAAGCTGATTTCATGGAGTAGCTATCAACAAAATCCCCTGAGAGTCTGGGCCCGTGGCTCAGCCCCCTATGGTTCAGACCCAGACTCATCCTCATTAGCAAGAGGGGTTTGTGTGTGATGGGGCAGGGAACAGAGATGAGGGGCTTGGAGAGGAAGGGGGGGGTCTGTAGCAGTCATATCTGCAACTTGGAGCATACCTGGGTGCCCAAGAGTGCTTCCCAGGCACACCCCTGTTGGATAGTTTTGGGGTATACTGGGATGAGAAGGTGGAGCCAGCTGGCCCCAGGCTTGGGGAGGAGAAAGTTTGTAGCACTTGAGAATGTAGCCAGTTTAGGATCCCAGTCATTGCCACTTCTTTCTCCCAATGTCTGGGACTCACATCCCCCTGAATGGCCCAGAGCTGGGTTGGAAGGGATGATTTTTTTTTTTTTTTTTTTGCTCTGGGCTGGGATTCCCAGGTTTTGGAGCAAAGTTGAAGGTGCTGTGCTTAAGTGTATTGCCAGTCACCAGAAAAGGGTGAGAGGAGAGCTGGGGCAGGGCAGAGAGGAAGATAGCAAGTACTGTTGAAGACAGAGTATTTGCAAACTATAGGGCATGTAGTGTCAGGGGATAGGGAAACTTGGTACTGCTGATCAGCACCTGACCCCCCCTTACCCACTAAGGCACAAAAAAGTTTTGGTTTTGGACATTTGAGTTGATGTTAGAGCTGGGCAGTGGGAGTTCCTCGCCACTGTAGCAGCCTGAGCGGAGCAGGAGAGGAGATGGTGAGCTAAGGCTATCTCCAGCCAGAGGACGGAAGCAGACTGGGCTGTCTGAGCTGAAGGTGTCCCTGGAATAAACAAACCGGAGGTGGGGGAAGGGAGGGCTAGTGGTCCACGTAAAAGGCAGCAATGTCGGTAGGCCAGGAAGGGGGCCACTTCTGGCTTGGGAGAAAATATCTACTGCCTTATATGTGCATGAATGGGCCAGGCAAGTGAAGGGTTGTAATCTGATCTTTTGTATGCTAGCATCAGAATGTTGCATTGGAAGACTGTGCCAGGAGGCTGGGTTGCAGGCTTCCCAGAGGGGAATCCTGGATGTGCCCTGCTAGAAGTGAACATCTCCTGGTGCTGCAAGGCTCCTGGTCATGTATTTGCTTTACTCAGGACATGGTACACTGCTCCGGGTCTTTGCACTTTAACTGAAATGGATCGGTGGGGTGGAATTGGCAGGAGGCAGGATCTGGCCGAAAAGGAAATGCAGAGATGTGGAGGTGCTTGCCTCTGATGCCTTGTTCTGTTTCTGCAGTTATCTCCACACTGAATTCCATTAAGGGCATGTTCGAGACTTCCCTAGCACAAAACACACCAATAAGAAAAGGGAGTCCTCACAATGTGGTCATTATTTTTAGTTGTTATTCAGTCTCTGCTCTGATACTTCCATATAATATGCAAAAGAACGGAGAAAAAAAACCCAGCCAGCTTGGTGGGACATCCTTTCTGGGTTCCTGGAGACACTGAAACTTGGCTGGGCCTTGGTTCCCAGAATGCCAACTTTTCCCTCGGAGACTTGAAGTTTTAATTGAAACCAGAAAGCTATTGAAGGCAGACACAGCCAATGAAATCCTGTTTTCCCTGATGCACGGGAATTATATATATAAGATATATATATATATAACTTATTTATTTTGCTTGTTTATTTTTTGCTGATGGCTTTCAAGTTGTTTCACTTTGGTTCCTGCCAGAATGGGATACATGACTACCAGCACATTCACATTAATCAGACTTGCCAAGCATTAGAACAGTGGTGGTGTTTCAGAGTTTGTCTAGGAGAGTTTATGTAGGGGAGAGTCTGGTCCAGGGGTGGAGGTCAGAGGATGAGAGGGCAGCTTCTGTTCCTGAAGATTAGGCAGCTCTGGGTTCAAGGCAACAATCCTCTTGGAGTTCCTGCCGCCCATCATTTTGCCTGGTCTCTAGAGTCCTGTGTAGAAGAGACTCAAACAGTCTGTTGCTGCCCTATGGCATATTCTGAAATGTGGTGAGTCTCACCATTTTTTTCCCTGCTAGGATTGAGTCAGCAGTGCTGTCATCATCCACACTAGCATCAGGTTGGGCTGCTTTCACAGCTGTTTCTAAAGGCAACCTTGATGTTTCACAAGCTGTTTGTGTGAGGTTACAGACACCTGGGTAGCCGAGCAGTTAGTTGATAACTGCAGAAAAGTAAACGCCAATATGCCTGCAGTGTGGACTTCATGGATGCAAAGGATGATGCAACCCTTCATTTTTGCTTGGCTCTGAATGTCCCTTTCGATGTGGCATTCTACCTGATGTTGATACTCCCCTGACAGACTTTGAGGGCCATGACCTTAGATGACTGACTCTAACTTAACCATCCTTAGAGCACTCACCTGGAAATTCTGTGGCTCTGAGCAGCTTTGCTTTCATACTCTAAGGCTGAGATTTGCTAATACACTTTCCCTTAGGAACCAGCAGTTGACTTCTCATCCTGTTCAGGGGAAATGATACCAAGGTCAAACAAAAATGGAGGTAGCATTGAAGTGCACAAGCTCCCTTGGTAAGGAGGCTGGCTTTCCCTGTCTAGGAGCTGCTGCTGGGTTATGATTAGCAGATTCATGTGAGAAAAATGAAGGGCAAAGTCAGCTGACCTGGTCCTTGGGCAGCAGGGTCTTGCCTTGCCTTGTGCTGAAAAGGGATAGGAGCTGAATGGTGAGCATATAAGAGTTAAACAACTCAGCTTGGAAAATCTTTCCCTTGTTCAATTTATCTTTTGCCACCTCAAATTGCTGCCTTTCATATATGAAGTATTTTTTTAAAAACATCTTTGCAGTATATCCACTCCCCCTGATTATCCTAAGGAAGAATCCCCGGTGAGCATCTCAGCCCCTTTCAGAAGATGAGACGGTGGGTACACGGAGTTGTTTGCAAGGACAGAGTTGCTAGATCAACGAGGGCCAGGCAGCTTCAGCAAAGTACGAAGCACACACATTTGAAATGACAAGGTCTGTCTTGGATATTTTCTTCACTCCTTCCCAAGTTAAATGACTCCAGTAAGTTATTCAGCCTTCCTGAACTTCAGCAGCCTCATCAGTAAGACAGGGGTAAGGGTGTTTACCCCGCCTGCTTCACAGGGGTTGGCGGAATGATAGGAGTATAGTCCGTTTCTGTGGGAAGAATCTCATTCTGCCTGTTGGAAACTAACATGCAGACTCTTGGAATGACCAGACAATACCTACAAGGACCGGTTTTTAGTTCAGTGATTCCACTGATATATACTTATTGCTATATTTGTGTTTATGGAATCATGTGCATGTTTACATTGTTGAATTATTTGGTGCATGTGTATCAGATTCAGGGTCTCTTGTGACACCTGGCTAGACTTGATGATGGACTGCTGTTTAGGAAGTGGTCTTCGAGTTAAAAGTTGGTAAAAGGAGCTGGCATTGTGGTACAGCAAGTTATATCGCCACTTGTCATGACAATGTTCCGTGTTCGTGTGCCTGTGGTTCTAGTGCCAACTACTCTGCTTCTAATCCAGTTCCATGTTCTCGTGCCTGGGAAAGCAATGGAAGATGGCCGAAGTGTTTGAGCCTCTGCTACCAATATGGGCGACCTAGCTGGCACTCCTTACCCTTGGCTCTTGCCTGACCAAATTCCAGTTGTTAAGGGCATTTGGAGAGAGACATAGATGGAAAAAAACCTCTCAGTCTCTCCCTCTGTCACTCTGACTTTCAAATAAACAAATGCATCTTTTCTAGGACAGGTGGAAAAAAAAAACCAGAATTTGAGAGGAGAGGCGAAGGAGAGGGAACCACAGTGGTTCAACAATGACTTTCAGGGCAGAATTTTTAACCTCACTAAAGAAAAGGTAGTAAGGTTGCGTTTGTCCTAGCAAATCCAGCAACAACTTTGTAATAGGAGACTTCTTCTTCCCAGTCCTTTCACTTTCTGATTCTTCTCTGCTCCACTCGTATTTTTTTTTCCATGCTCTCTGGCTTTCACCCAGCCTAGCACCCTGCAGCAGGCCCCTTGCAGTGTTCTCAAGTGAACTCCATTTTATGTAACACCATGAGGCTCTGCCCTGGTCAGACTGGTTCCCTCGCTGACCCTGGACACTCTGTCACCTGCCCACCTCCACATCTTGGCTCTCTGTCACCTCCTGTTTGGAAAGTGCCCGGTCAGGCCCCTTTTAATCAGTACGTCTACCTCTTTGGCCAACTAATGCCACCCACTTCCTCCATGGGGACTTTCTAGTTCTTCCAAGACTTGCTGTCAGCTCCTCATCTCCAAGTTTCTGAGCTCTTCTGGCCTTGAGAAGGGGTATGGCTAGCAGATCATGCTACTCAGCTGTTTATTTCATCTACCTCCCCAAGGCTGGAGTCTGCAGAAAAAAGGAGTCAGGTTTGCCCTATAAAGTTTCGTGCATGTATACGAACCTTTTTTCCTGCTGTGTGAATGGATCACAAATTTGTATATATAGAGAAAGAATATTGAAAGTGAATGTTGTTTACTCTGTGCTATGTGAAGCCACACAGAAATCCTGCTAGAATAAGTAATAGCTACTTACACAAAAGACATTACTACATCTTTGGCTGTTTTGGGGCAATTGTGCAGTCTGTTTTTGCCTCAAAACTGAACAGTTCAGGAAGTTTTGCCACATGTGCATCCCTCTAGTCACTGATTCACTGATTCGATCACTTAATCTTAAGTGCCTACTAGATCCTCATGAGCACTAGCACATGCAGCTCTTGACTTTCTCTGAACATTCCAATTGCATTTGTTGTCTACCACACTCACTTTGGCACTCGAACATACAATCTTCTTTGTTGCTGAAGTCCAAGTACCTCTCTGCTCCTTGGAGACTGAGTATGCTTGCCCACAATGCAAGAGAGAGAGAGTAGGTTGAGCAAAGATTGGAAAATTCCCATTGCCTGAGAATGCTTAGGGACCTGCTGCAGGCAGGGCTGGCCACCTGTTGGCGTAAAACATGGGACAAGTGGTGTTGACTTTCTTCTCATAAGCCATTAAGGAGGAGAAATAAAATAAGACTAGATGTATAAGGAGTGTCCCTTCTGAAATCCTGTGTTCCCAGGAATTTTATAAAACCCATTCCTCCTGAAATCCATTCAGAGACATCTCCAACAATGTCCCAAGAAATCCCTTTGAGGATGAAAGTCCGTTGCTCAGTGTTTGATGTGATTGAAAGAGGGAGGGGAAGGGGAGCTCCTGAATTAGGGCAGGAGAGTCACAGGTGGAGAACAAGGATGGAGAGAAAGGATGAGACGATAAGCTAAGTAGGGAGAAATGCCACAAAGAATCATGTGAAGGAAAGACAAGATTGAAGTACCCCAATCGTTTCTGAAGCCTGGCCATCTTTGGGGAAATGACTGAGTTAATACAATTCAGTCTGGGCATTGCTCCTGCTTTCTGTGTTCAATACATACAGAAGTCTTGAGGAGCTACACACCATTGTCATATATATATATATATATGACTATGTTATATATATATGTCATATATATGTGTATATATATATATATCTTATTTGAAAGAGTTACAGATCGAGTGAATTAGAATTAGAGAGAGAGAGTTTGTGTTTGCTGTTTCTCTCCTCAAATGATTATAACAGCTGGAGCTGGACCAGGCTGAATCCAAGAGCCAGGAGCTTCCTTTAGATCTCCCACATGGGTGCTGACACCTAAAGATTTGGGCCATCTTATACAGCTTTCCTATGTGGCTTTGCAGCTCAGACTGGAACTGATGTTGTTTTGGGTGTTGGCCTGGTGGCAGGGTACAGCTTAACTAGTTAGACACAAAGACCACCATGCTATCCAAAGTGCCTTCAAAATTGGGCTTGTTGCTGTGCTTCAGGTGTGATGGTCTGTTGCGTCCTCATAGCACCTGGTCTGTCCTGCCACATGGGGACCTGTGCTCAGTAATGGCTGGGAGCAGGGGCATTGTTTTGTGTGCATTTGTTGATCAGAAGGACTGGCTCACAGTTTGTTCAGAATCAGAGCTCTTTGTGACTTCGGTTGGGCAGGATCACGAAACTTGAGCTTTGACTAGGGCATTGGAGTGCCCCATTAGACTTCTGACCCCCTTCAGAGCTGCCCAGGTCCTCTTGGAAGAGAATGCCTTTCCAAGACGCTGGGGTGTGGCATCTTATCCTGGCATCTTGTGAAGGATTTGGGATTCAAAGTAACAAAAAGTAGAAACAAGCCAAAATGTTAGCCTTAAAGTGAGGGGGAAAAAAGTTTGTTATTCTGTTTGTCAGTGATTCACAGTTCCTGTGGTGGAAAGGAACTACCTGGTGTTTGAACTTGGGGCCTGGAAAGGTGAGGGAACTGGAGAAGTAGAATCTGATGCCCATGGTGTAATTGTCAGAGAATCCTCCTTGGAAACAGTGGCAGCTTCAATGTTCTTGCAGTAGAGTAATGGAATCTGGGTGGCAAGTTGTGTCTAGTTGTTGTGTCTGTATCTGTGACCTATTGTTATTTGACCAATGAGATCTTTGCCTCCTCCCTCCCCCCGCCAAGTATTGATTAATGGCTGTGGCTAAAAAGGGTGATTTGAAGTGAAAGCTCCGTGGGCTCTTTCCACTCACCATTTTGTAGTATAGAGCTCCATTACAATAGGGTTTTTGATCCACAAATATTTGTTCAAGTCTCAGCAATGCAGTTTGTGTGAGCCATTATACCTGGTATTCTTGGGCCAGACAGATATGCTATGAAAATGGTTTTTGCTCTTGAACCTTTTGAGAGACCTGAAAAGCTTCAGTCTGAAGCTTCCGTAGGAAGATGATCCTAAGTGGAATTTGGCTGTTAGGATCAGAGCTAGGATTTTTTGTCATGGAAAGCTTCAATGGGTATATCTTTGGGATTTTATGGAGCAAGTGAAATGAGGGGCAGTCTTGGTGGGCAGCACAGGTGAATGAAGTAAAAGTATGAATTTGAAACTTCCCTAGGGAGTGAGTATTAATCACAAACTTGTGCTGGATTCATCAGGGAAGCATAGTGATGAGGTTAAAAGCTCAGACGGCTGATGTTGAGAGGCAGGCCACCCTTGGCTAGTACCTCGCTGCTGAGGGATGCGTTGTTCTCAAGGGAAGGACAAAGCCCAAGGCCTTGTGACTTAAACTCAATCCATCTGTTCAGAATCTTAATTCAGATCCATCAGCTTATTAACTGTTACATTCAACAATATCGGTTTGTTCTTGATGGGTATTCTGGGAACCCAAAAAGACAAATTCTGGTTGGAAGAAAATATGAAAACTCATAAGAACCACAGAAGAAGCAGTGCAGGGTAGTCATTTGGACCAGGGGCCAACATTTCTAGGCAGATCAGACACTTTAAGGAGTTGTTGGGACCTGAGATGAAGTTTGAATAGTGAAATTGTCTTAGGGAAGAACAGTGCAGCTGGGAAGAGCTGTCACTTGGAAGTGAAGGTAGCAGATGGGAATCAATTCAATGTGGGGTTGTGTGGGGGTATCCAGCAGCAGGACAGAAGTGAAAATCGGTTCAAGAACCAGCCCAAAAAGCTCTGTCTCTTGTGAGCTGATATGGGAAGCCATGCCTGCAGTACTTTCAAGTATAGGGAAGGCAGGCCTGAGGATCCAGAGGCTGTGCCACTCTGAGACTTCCAAGCAAACCACACAGGAAAGCAACTGGGCATCTGACTGTGCCACCTGCTTCTCTACCACTGTCTCCTTAGTCTGAAGTTCAAAAGATGCATTACTAAGTCAAAGAATAAAACTATCCACAATATATTTCAAGAAATTCATAGAAACACAAAGAACTTCATTTTAACACATGTGTAATTTTTTTCATAATGCACATTTTTAATCACTTTGCAAAGACTCCCAAGATACTTAGATTTCAGTTTTATTGCATCAAAATAAGCTTATCTTCTAATTCAGTTTTCCATGATTTTTAAAAATGACGTTTTAGTGGAAATTTCCCTGGGACTTTGCCACTCTGGGCTACATAAGAGCTTTGTAATACTGGCATTCATCTTCAGGAATTTCATGTAAAATTGAAGAAAGACATGTAGAGGTTTCAGTAACAATGCAATGTTTAAATGCCAGTTTAGGACAGTTAGAGAAGAGACATCACTAAGGAGGGGATATGCAGCTAAGCTCTCTGAAATGCCTCACTTCTTCTTTGAGGAAGGCACACAAAACGTTCAAGTGTTGAATTACACTTCATGTTCAATTGACAGTAAACAAAGCCATTGCTGAATCAGATGATTGAGGAGTGGAGGAATTGGAATTAAATCTGAATAACTAGTGTGAACAAAATGAGAGGTCCTTGTGGAGTTTATTATCTGTTCCATCATTTGGTTGGTCTTCATTGTTTTCTAAATACTCTATTTTGCTGTCCAACTTATACATGGTGCAGTGGAGGACCAACATTTATGTGGTCACAAATGCTGGGTAGAGAGAGATTGACACAGTGACTCAAATGACATTTAGAGTCAGACAGGACTATGTGTATGATTTCAATGGTGTCCTCAACTTTTGTTCTCTTATCTATAAGATTTGGATATCTCTGGACAAAATCGGGCAATACAATTAAATCAGATAATAAGTTTAAATAAACTGAAATTATATTAGGTAAAAAAAAAGTTAGGATCTGAGATGCAGGTAAAAATCTAGGGTCATTTTCTTTATCAACTGTTTCTATCTGTCCTGCTTCAATAGGTAATACTATGATTACTAAAACTTCTTACAAGTTAACTGGGTTTAATCTCTTTGGCATTGTTCTTATGCATCATCTGCTGTTTTCTTTGCAAAATTTTGTGTGAAGAGTAGAACAGGCATGTGAGAAAACAAATTCAAAGTTTAAGTGATATCCAGGTCAGACAGAACCCCTGTATGAATAAGCAAGCATGAGGCTTTGGTAAAAGGCTGGTATCATAATGTGAGAAGAATAGGCAGTGAAGTCATAGATTCCAAGATCTGACTGTGGATCTGGCACAGGTGGGGTGTGTCCTAGAGCAAGTTGTTCACATTACTGAGCCTTCATTCTACATCTGGAAGATGAGGACAGGATATTCTGCACCGTGGGGTTATTGAATGGATTAAATGATAATGACTGTAAAGGCCTCCACACAGGACATTGGTAGCATTTACCTCCTGTTACGCTACAGGAGTGTACTTTCCAGATGGTGCCAAGGAACACGGAAATGAGTATAGCAAAGCCAGAGCCAGCCTGCAGCCTTGAGGATTGGCATAGCCAGTATCGTAGAAAGATTTCCCCGGGAGACGAGACCAAGGCTCATGTTGTCAAGCTGTGTTGTTGGCTCCCAGAGGAGGCATTATTTTTGCAGCCAAAACTGGAGCAGTTGATTAAGAGCGTGCCCAACCTCAAGTCCCAGCAGTTTGATTGTTTGTGCTTTTCTTTCTGTCATGGAGATTCCCAAGCATGGGGACTGATGCCCTGTATGTAGTTTAGTGTTCAGTTCAGCCAACTGAATTGGGCAAAGCTGCAGAGCCAATTGAATCTCTTAAAGTGGTGACAGATACCAGTCTTGCTTATGAAAGTCTGCTGGTTGTCAAATTGAGGAGGCAAGAGTCAGTGCCTGGGAATGTGGAGACTGGAAAAGAACACAGATCTCACCTCATACGAGCTCCTTATTGCTCAAATGAAGACAGAGAGACTCAGGTGGGAAGGGAGCTTGTCCAAAGCCACCCAAATGCAAACTGCAAAGAATTCAACCTGGTGTTCCTGATTGAGCCAGTGTTATTTTCTTTTTAAGATAAACTGGAAATAGGAAGCCAGAAGTTCTCAATTGAGTGCAAAATGCTCAAGTTATCAGATAGACATTAAACTGGTTCTGTTCTTACCAATGTGTGGAGAGATTTGGGAAGCTGGTCTCCAGTCCCTTCTCAGAGGTGTACCTGTGATCTGCGAGGACAAGGAAGTATGTGCACAGATGATGACTTGGGTGACACAGGCCATGGGATCAGAGCAAATTCAACAAGAGTAAAAAAAAAAAAGTGACTACTTACTGAGATGATTTCAGTGTGTTCTTTCATAATTATTATCTCATTTAATCTTCAATTACTCCTCAAAATAACCCTTAAGGTAGGATTATTACTCAATTTCCAAATGAGACTTGAAAAGATTAAAAACGTTTCCCAAGAGTGCAATTATTGAATGGGAAAGAGGTTAAGTAACCTAAGCCTGTGACATAAAATCTATGCTACTTTCATTTTTCTTTTCATGGAAAGACAGTTCTGTTGGTCAGTTATCCTATGTGTTCTTGATGCCCTAAACTATTTAGAGATCCATTGAATACACAGCCATTTCCCTCTTTCTGCTCCTGCTTTTGGTGGAAGAAGTAGACAAGCATATGAGCTATTGAAATACACTTTGCTAAATATGTATATAGCAGAACGCCCAGGGAAGTAAGAGCAAGACTGTTTGTGTATATATATGTGTTTGATGTGTGGAGGGAAAGTGGCAAAAAGAATGTTCAGCCAATCAACATAAAGTAGGTAAAATACGGCTCGGTTCTTGAAAGGGACCCTAAATTCAACCAAGTGGAGGAAGGAGAAGCGGCAAGCCAGCCAGAGGAATAGCAGGGAAGCACACACAGTTGTACATATCGGTGGGCTTGGATCATCTGCCGCCCATGAGGTGCTGCTGGCAATGTGTCTGATAAAGGACTCGGAGATATCTTTATGGAATAGGTGAATGTGGAATAGGCAAAGAGTCATGTAATTGTTTAATTGTTCAAAAAAGCCACCCAGTAGGAGCTTTGTCCTTTTCTGTGGGCCACTGGTGTGACAGAACTGTGGTGTAGGGCTGCCTTTGCCATGGTTGATGGAAAACTTAGTAGGTGTTGGGTCACTTGATCAATGTGCCAGTGTTTATGAAGCATTTACTCCGGGTGTTTCTGCTAAGGGAAAATTTTTTAAGAAATATTGCTCAGACTCATAGGCACCTGAGTAAAATGGTGTCTGGCTGGCCTTTGACCTAGCCTGTTATTCACCATTGATTGTGTGGACTATTTGTAGTGTCTCTCCATGTGTCAGAAAATGAACCAGACTCCAGGGATGCCATGGTGGGTCCAACAGACACAGGGCCTTTGGAGGGCTTATTCTCTAGTGAATGACGTAGAAACTGCAAGTGGCACAAGTGTTTATCATAAGTTAAGTGCTAGAAAAGGCAAGTTCAAGGCTGCAGAAGTACAACACGGGAAATTTTGTTATGGTTAATGAAACTAGAGAATTATTTGGCCTCATCCTATATAATGAAGAGGCATTAATTAAAGCAGGCATGGTTGTGATTCCAGGTACATTCAAAGTTGCATTCAAAAACCACTATGACTCCCTCCCCCCCCCCCCAAATATTGTGGAAGTCACAAAGACTTAAAGAGAGGTGGGGGGGAGAGACAGAAACATCTTCCATCCACTAATTCACTCCCCAAGTGGTCTCAGCAGCCAAGCTGCACTGATCTGAAGCCAGGAGCTTTGTACAGGTCTCCCATGCAGGTGCAGGGTCTCAAGGCTTTGGACTGTCTTCAGCTGTTTTCCCAGGTCACGGGCAGGGAGCTGGATGGAAGTGTAGCAGCCAGACCATGAACTAGTAACAATATAGGATCCTGGAGGTTTCGGGGTGAGGATGTAGCCACTAGGCTATAGCACTGCATCCACCAAGGCCCATTTTAAACCACAGACTTGTTCCACTGAATGTGGTTTGGGGAAGAGATACACATATTAGGCAATCATGAGCCCTGATATGCTCCCTGGAGCTGAGCTAATCCTTAAACGCAGGCAACTCTAAAGGAAGAGCTGATTGATTTCACCATAGATGGAAGATAGAGTCAAAATCAGCCCAGTACTTCCTCTGTCTGGCTCCTCCCATCAGGGCAGGAGAGAAGAGAGAATCTAACGTGCAAGCTGAGGGGAAGAGCAGTCAAAACAAGATAAAACAAATATTATCATTAAAATTATCTACCACAACAGCCAAATGGGAATTGTAAAAAGCTGACCAGCATCTTCAACAAGAAACATGACCCGGTGGACCAGGAGCATGATGGACAAGGAGGGACCATGCTGAGATGAAAGACTTTGGAGCCAGCTGCAAAAAGGAACAAAGCCCAGAAAGATTGCAGGGGTACAAGATGCAGAAGTGCAAAGCTACAAATTCCCTGTGGAGTTTGTAAAACACAGGGGATATGGACAATAGAATTTGGTACAGTGGAGGATATTTCTGAGTGTGCTCTCCAACAATGCAAAAGGAAAAACTGAAACTGATGGGAAGAAGAGTGGCAGACATGGAAACAGCAATGAGCCTCCTTCACATAGAAGTACAGATGACATTTAGAAGCCAGAGTTATTGAATGGAATAAATAACTAAAGGAAAGTTTCAAGGGAGTGATCCAGAACTTAGTCACCTGCACCTGTAGGTCCACAAGACTCATCCTGTTCCATAAAAACTGCAGGGAGATAGTCAACTGTTACTCATTATTAAAATGTTAAGGTGATGGAGAAGAAAGTCTTCCACCAAGTTGTCCAAAGAGGGTATAAAACTCATCTAGCCTCTATTTTCTCTAATTTATGTGCTGGAGGAGATTCTAGTGAAATTGGAAACAGGAAGCTCTGACCCGGGGTTTGTATGGTTAGCCTAGTGCTGTTAAATGTGAAGGTAGCATTAGTACACAGTGTCTCGGGGGATATACTAAGTATAGATTTGAGAAAGGACTTAGGATGCAGAGTGTGGGGGAGTTTGGAGAAAGTCCCAGATGAAGCAGATCACCTTGCCTAGATTTGTGTGATCTGCCTTCAAGATTCTTTGAGGTACACATGGTATGTAAACAATACTTCTTTGATTTATAGTTATTTTTTACACAAATATATACAACTTTTATGTACTAGTGGGATGTCACATGATGTCATGGTAGATGAATGCATTTTGCAGTCCCCCAAACCAGGTGACATGTATCTGTTCCCTGAAACATTTGTAATCCCTTTATGAAAACATTAAAAATCTTCTAGCTTTCCCCCAAACACAATGTTACCCAGATCATCTCCACCCCATGCTCTCTCTGTCCAGCTGTATCTTATGACCTGCAGCTCAGCCTTTTCCCATCTTTATCTGCATACGTATTTTTTTTTAACAAGAAACAGAAACTGTTAGCAAAAACCCAGAATTAATATAAAAGCAGTAAGCATAACCTAGTGAAGTAGATAAGGAAGACCTCATTTACACTGTTCTGCTGATGAGATACTGAGGCCCAAAAAGAGCTTTGAGGACTTGTGTGTAGCAGATTGAGGCCCTGGATTCATGTTTTTTGACTCACACTGAAGATATCAAGAAGCACCAGTGGCCTGCCTGCACATGGTGCCTTGAGAACCAAGTTGATGGGGAGATAGCCAATGCTGCAAAACCAACTTGAGTTGGTCTGTTCATTTATTAATCCAGTCAACGACATTTCTGTGTGTTGGGAATGTGTTGGGTGTTAGGATTAGAGAGATGGATGAGATGCAATTGATGCCTGCCCCCAAGAGACTCCTGGAGAAGGGCCTTGAAGGTCAGGATTCTAGAAGTCTGTGGTAAAGGCCCTGGAGGGGTAAATACCTAGGCCTGCCAGGCAAACCCAAAGTGCTGGTTCTTAGGCTGTGGCTGCCAGAAATATCTGGAGCACTTGGGAAAAAGCCGAAGTAATTGGCCTTGCATCCTGGATCCCTGTTGAGTAAGTGACCTCAAGAAGTTGTATGTACATCAAGCACTAAGGAGGCAGCAGAGAGGAAATTTATTTTGAAGATTTATTTATGAGAGAAAATGAGAGAGAGAATATGAGTGTATGAGTGTTCAATCCACTGGTTCACAACCCCAAAAGGCTGTAACAGGCCAGACTGGGCCAGAATAAAGGCAGGAAGCAGGGTCTCCATCCAGGTTTCCTATATAGGTGGCACTGGGCTGTTACCTGTTGCCTTTCCAGTTGCATTAGCAAGGAGCTGGATTGGAAACACAGTAGCCAGGATTCAGATTTGCTCTCTGATATGGAATACTGGTGTCCCAAATAGTAACTTAATCCATTGTGCCACAATGCCAGCCCTGATAATTTACTTCAGGTTAGGAAAATTCTTCCTATCTATTCTTTGGGACTTTTTTGGGTATGAGGCAATGTAGTCAAGAGTATTCCCAGAGAAGTGATGCTGTAGATTCAGGTTACTCTAAAATGCTTCTTGGTATAGACAAAGTCCCATTCCGGTGTTGAGCCTGGCAGAGCCCCTGGCATAAGAGATCAGAGTGGCTTGCCTAGCATCTCACAGCTGTGCACCACAGTGACAGTCTGCATTCCCACCTCAGTGTTCTTTCCAAGGCCGTTGCTGCCCTTGCCTCACCTCTCTGCTTCCTTGGGGCCTTCTGGGCAGTCATTTCCTAAACAACTTGTTTTCTAACTGCCCTTGCCTCCCACCTGAGTTCCTGCAGATTGCCATGCAAGGGTTAATTTTTGTTAGACCAGAGCCCTGAACCAAGTACAAGGGTGTCCATTGTGCTCCCTCCTCCCTCAGAGGAGTCCCTGCTGGAATGTGACACAGAAACACGTTTTTTTCACCCTGCCCCAGCTCCCAACTCTGTGTAAATGTGTGCCTGAACTCACATGTGTGTTGATAGCGATGCATCATAAGCGGCTTCATGGTTGTTTCCCAAAGTCACCAAAAAACTGTTGTGTGAATCTGGGGTGACAGGTATGTGCTAGGAGAGAAACTAAAGAACAACAGCTATGTGTGTTGGCAAAGTAAACAGGCAGGTTAGGTTTCTTTGCTCTTTGCTTTTGAAAGAATTTTCTGTTTTGTTTTTCTAAGGTGAGGGATACATATGCACACGAGGGCCTGGTTATCACCTGTAGGATAGGCACCTGATTGGGCCAGGGGCTGCTGTTGAAGTGTTTTGAACTATGGGTTTTGACTATAGCTGTGAGAAGTGAATTCCTCATTCAGCAAGAGCTTCATGTTATACTTTGATTGCTTACCCTTAATGTGGATGCTGAGGCAGGTGTAAATATTGTACAACCACAGTTGTTCGCAGTCCAGCACAGCCTTGCAGTTGACTTAGGAAAATAAGATCTGTGTACTCAAAACAACTAGAAGACAATGCAGCACTGGTGTTTAGTGGCCAATGATACAGCTGGATGCAATGTCAGTCAAGCAGGGAGGGAGTGTAGTGGTGCAGAGTTTACAAAATATTGTCATAGGGAAGTTAAGACTTGAGCATGGCCTTGGAAATACGGGAGGGCTTGGAATCTGTTTGCTGATTTGTTCATTCATTCCTTCATGCCACAAGCATTTGGAAAACATCAATTGTATGCACTGACCAGGAGGAGAAGATAGAATAGATTCTCTAAAAAACTACCAGTGTGGAAAGAACTCTCTGCATGGAATACCCTGGAGGGGGCAGCTTTTATTTGAGTAGGCATTTCAAGCTGATGACCAATGAACCCTGAGCTTGGGATCTTAAAGCAAGAACAACCTGAAAAGTCTGGGATGGACAAGGTCCTAAGCATGAACGAAACTGTGATTCTGTTTTATCAACAGTAATTATGAACACCGGCATTGCCTTGTTTCAGGTCCTCAACAGCAAGAGTCAAATTTCAGTAGGAGTCACTTGCCATGAGGTTCCCTTGTCTCTGTCACTCTGTGCCTTCATCCAGCCCTCATACCACTCACCACAGTTATCTTTGGAAAGTGCAGCTGTGATAGTGTCTGTTTCCACTCACTTGCAGTGGAGCCGTGGTCAGTCAGTGGACGTGGAGAATTTGTTTCCACCAAGCTCCACAATAAATAAGTGTTCCCAAGGCAACAGGTGGAGAATTTTTCTTTTTTTTTCCCTCTCTCTTTTTTTTTTTTTTTCTGTGACTGTCTTAATATTTGAGTTTTAAGCTTTGGAACTTAGTCTTCTGCATGTAATTTGTTACTGGTTTCTACAGTTTAAGAAATCCCAAAATGACAGCTTATAGATGAAGACACTTTTATGTCAGTAATACATGGACTACAACCTTCATCTGTTTATCTGTTGAGGACTTATCTCTTTGATTTCAACACCGGATCTGCCATGCTTTGTCTAGTGCAGTCCAGAGATCCAGAAGGATTTAGTTTAAGAAATTTACTTTTTAATATTTTTATTTATTTGAAATGTAGAGTTAGAGAGAAGATAAAGACACACACACACACACACACAGAGAGAGAGAGAGAGAGAGAGAAGCACCTAACTGCTCAGTTTAGCTCCCAGGTGGAGACCTTGTCTCCAGGGTAGCTTGGGTCACAGAGGGTATTCAGTGTTTATTCAGCAGCTTCTACAAGGATGCTCAGATTCTTATGGACGTGGCCTCTTTTCTTCCAGAAAAGCAATACTAATTGGATTTATCCCTGAGTGGAAGCATTTGCAAGTGTATCTTTCTGCAGAAATGAGCAGTTTCCAGGAGCTAGTTCAGCTCCAAGGCTTCTCTGGGGAGTGGAATCCATGGTGAGGTCCCGGGTGCCTTGCTGGCGCCAACTGCAAAGGTGCTGATTCTACAGGGAGCAGACACACACCCCATCTCCTGGTTTCTACTTCCTGAACATCTTCAGTGTGCCTATTCAGGCATCACTGGGTGTTTTCTAACTGGGTATATTTTCTGTCCAACTCTTTGAGCTGGCGGTCCTGGGGGCAGGGAGCTCATCTGTACAGGGATGTGTTCTGCTGGGAAACTGCGTGAAAGCCCCCACCAGCTGGGAAGGTGTGAGTGTGAGTTAACCCACAGCCTGAGGCACAAGAGTCTGATGTTTTGAGGTTTTGTGCAGTCTTGGGTTTGTAGGTGTTTTGTCAAGAATGAGCATTGTATTTCCTTTGCTCTTTGAAAATTATGAATATGAAATTGAGACTAACAGGAGACAGCAACTAAGGGTGGAGGATGGGTTAGCTGATCCCACAGTGGCTGAGAGAGTGCTTGGCTGGTTACTGTGTTCTCACTTGGAGGAAAGCAGAAACCAAGATTCTGTGAGAAGTCCTGGCCCTTGCAAAGCCTATAAAATGCTCCTTTTCTCTCCATCTTTCTCTTTTGCTTGCTTCTGTGTGGCCGTAGTCCGACTTCATTGAAGGACCCAGTAAGGGAATTAGAACAGTTGAGAATAGCAATTTTCACCTAGATAATTGAAAAGGATTAACTAGCCTTTTTGTCAATGGAAACATTTTTCGAATCTGTTTAAATCACAGTGTTGTGATTTTTTTCTTGAACTGTGTGTGTGTGTGTGTATTTTGCATTTTTCAAGACTCACTCCTAAGCTCTGATTTTTTTTTTAAATGTGGAAATAGAGGGAATACTTTCTTTGTAAAACTGAAATAATCTGATGGAAAATAATAAAGCCCAGTGGTCAGCTAAATACCCTGCCCCTGAGAGAATGGAGAGCTTGGCTGAAGTCAAGGCTGTGTTTAGCTCTGCAAAGCGCTCTTCACAGGGGCGAGGCAAAGTGGTGCAAGCCAACCAAATGCAGTTCCCACAGAGTGGAGCACCGACACTTCAGACTTCCCTTTCGTCATGGTTGGTTTTGGTGGTGACTCAGCCAGCTGTGGCTTTGCAGTAAGAAACCTCTAGCTTGTTTCTGGACTGGAGAACTCACTCCTCTTATCTTTATTTTGAGCCCACAGCTGTAAAAATGAATAACAGCCCATTACGAAGGCATGTGGGTGTCACGTTTCCCCCCTACTCCAGTGACATCCAATGCGGAGATGTGGTGTGCATATTCTTGGGCTTCCCTTTTTCTGATGCTGTGGATAAGTCAAAAAGGGCTTCTTGGATTTAGATTGAGCAACTTTGGAGTTCTTTTCCTTCCTGAAGAAACTAACACACTCTCTGCTTCTCAGTTGCAGATCTGATTTCTTCTGAACACCTCACCGTGTCTCCATCCCTGGGACTCTGAACCCCGTCGTCAGAACACTCGATTCTTGGAATTTTGGGCATCCTTTCGTCTCACATTTTTTTTTCCTTTGCCTCTCCTGAGAACTCCTGGAAATTGTAGGATTATCATGGAGTCCAGGGAAATACTAAGCAGCTCCCGGCAAAGAGGGAGCGAGTCGGATTTCCTGCCCGGCTCCTCCAGTAAGGTCCCGGTAGCTCCTGGCTGTGCAGGAGACACTTTGCTTTCCACTGCAGGACCCGGAAAGGGAATCCCAGTGGGTGGAGAACGAATGGAGCCAGAAGAGGAGGATGAACTGGGCTCAGGGCGGGATGTGGATTCTAACTCCAATGCAGACAGTGAGAAATGGGTGGCAGGAGACGGCCTGGAAGAACAGGAGTTTTCCATCAAGGAAGCAAACTTCACTGAGGGGAGTCTGAAGCTGAAGATTCAGACGACAAAGCGGGCTAAGAAACCCCCAAAGAACTTGGAGAACTATATATGCCCACCTGAGATTAAGATCACCATTAAACAGTCTGGGGACCAGAAAGTGTCCAGAGCTGGGAAAAATAGCAAAACCACCAAGGAAGAAGAACGAAGCCACTCCAAAAAGAAGGTAGGAAGCCGTATCTTTTAGGTTTCTTTTGCTTGTTTCTTTGTTTTTGCCATTTTTAATTCCAAAATTTGGGGGATTATTTATCTTACTTAACATTTCATCTGAATTAATGATTTTCTTGCTGGAATAATCAGGGTCTGCAGAAGAAATGTCTCGGATGCAAGTCTAGTGTAATGTTTTATTTATTTTATCTTCTACTCACCTAAAAAATAGCTACTTGAATTACAATGCTAGAGAGGCTTTTTGTTTTTTGCTTTTTTTTTAAATTGCAAATAATTGGTTGGGTCAACTAAGTTGTAACAAAATTTTAAGAGCTTTTTCTTTCAATTTGATATTTGCATTGGTTCTCGTAGTCAGCAGTGGCATGTTTTAAAAAAAGATCAATCAAAACAGTGAAAAACTGTTACAATCTCCTCTTGGTTTCAATCATCAGTACTGTAAATCTTTCTTAGATGAATCATGCCCCAGACCAAGAAAGCCCGTCTTTACAGAAACTAAGACTGTTACAAAGCTGAGAGATCATCACGTGGAAACCACTGATGAACATCAGAACTGGAACTGGAGAAAGAGAAGGGGCAGGTGATTGGCCTGAATCTTTATCCAACATCCTGAACTTTTAAGATTGAGTATCAGATGAACATAGTTAACTGTTATTCTTCTCCTGAAAATTAAGGATCAATGTACAAAGCTCTCTAGAGAGGGTGGGGGCTGCCCATTACTAGGGAAAGGGGGCATCTATGTTTCCTTGCATTTATTTTGCATTTCAAGAGTCACATGTCTTTCCTTCCTGGGAGGGTTTGTGACACTCAGGCAGGGTACTAACAGACTTAGCACGTGAAGCTTGTTTTTTTTTTTTTTTTGGTTGCATTCAACAATCTTTGGGGCTTAGGAATACTTTTGACAGTTTGAAGGTTGTGGTTTATAGTGGTTAATCCCAGTTTCTGGCTTTCTTTCCTTGACATTTGATCATTCATTTAGGTTCTACCAGGGTAGATTAGTTAAAACGGCTCAAATGAATGAATAATTTTCCTTAATAGCCCAAAGGTGGTCTGCAGTATTTCTTGAGTTGCAGAGTAATCCTGTTCGATAAGACCACTAGGAATCATTGTTTTATTTAGCTGCGGCTTGGGTCCTTCCTTATGAAAGCTGTTTTGACTGATTTCTTGCATTTAAGATAAAAACAAATTATGGGCTATAACAAACTTTCTAAGGTGAGGAAATGTTCATAATTTTGCCTGGGAAATCTGCACTGGTATCAAAGCTCTAAATCATGTATCCAGGAATCCTATCAATTCCAGATTAACCTGAATAGGTGGTTAAATTACTTTGACATTTTAGGAGGCAAAGAAACTTTTAAAAATAGACTTGTTTTGCAGAAAATAGAGATCATACTATTCCTTTTCTCTAATGATAAATTTCTGGTGATTTCTGGATTCTCTATTATAAAATTAAGTTTTCTTAGCATATGCAGAAACAGGATCTTTTTTGGTAAGAAAATACAATAGATCAAATCATGTAATACTTTGTGAAGTTTGGCTTTGTGATTGGAGCTCTCCAGTTTTGAGAATGAATGCCTTCATCGTTGGCCAGATATGGCCAAGCTTTGTGTGCAGGTGGGTTTTTTAGGGATGGGCAGTGCTTAACACTGTGGTAACTATTTCTCTCAATCCCCATCACAGCCAGAATAGGAGCAGCCAGCCTACAGTTTTGAATGTGTAAATCTAAATCCACCCTTCCCTAAGAGAGAATAGATTGTCCTGATCAGATCTGATTTTCCCCTAAAGCCACAGATTGTTCCCCAAAATAATCTTCTGCCCATTTCCACTGCCTTGGAATAATTCTTTGGAAGTTGTGAATTTGTAACATAGGGAATATTTTAGAACCAAAGTGTGCAGTGGATTTTTTGTTCTCATGTGTGATGTTATTAGGCTGGTACTTCTCATCCAAGAAGCTGGGAACCTTTTGGGAGCTTTATTGAGAGAGATACAATTGCTTCTTTGAATTTGTGATCTGTCAAGTAAGCATTTCCCTGCTTCAGCAGTTGGAGGGTGCAAAAAGGAGGACTGACACTTAATGCACAATGCTGTTTAATGATGACATTGTGATGAGAAGGTCTCAGAGTCAGAAGCTTTCTTCCTATATTACATCGCCGTTGTTCCTGCATTTATTCATGACTTTATTTACTGTTACTTTCCAAAGATGAATGGCTGAAACTATCAGCGAGGAATCTTACATCTTTGATAGATAACATAAACATTCTCTGATCTCTATTATATTTGAATATAAATTTAATAGCCTTCTGATTCCTGTTTTCAAGCAGAGGAAGTCACAGATGGAAGCTGAGGTTGAGATGAAACGCTTTCCTACTATTTGAGTTGAAGAGTTCAATGGCATCAACTTGCAGAATGTATTTACTTATATGAATGAAGAGTATGTGGTTGGTAATTTGGGATAGGGAGGGGATGAGAATGGCCTTTTGTAAGTGACAGATGAGCATCTAACCCTGAAATCAAGTCTGACAGACTTTCTTTGAAATGAGGTCAGCCACTCTGAAAAAGTGCACCCCAGAATCACGTCCTAGGATAGGAGCTAGGCCAGGGACCTGGCTGAATTGGTGCTTGAGCTAGTGGAGACTTCTACTTGGGAGTGCTCTAAGTGCTTGCTTGGACTAAGAGGTGGCCATTTGCAGATGAGAGCCAAGTCATTATTTTGTCAAACTTTGCTTGTTTTTATAAAGTTTACAACCAAAGAATAACTTTTACTTTTAAAAATATTGGTGGAAAATCAAAAGAAACTGTTTGTAACATAGAAAGCTAAATAAAATTCAAATACAGTGCCCATAAATAAGGTTTTATTGGAAATGAGCCAGGTCCACTGGCTTGTGTTTTGTATATGACTGCTTTTGTATTACAGTGGCTCATGGGAATGATCTGGAAAGAGTTGCCATGGCCTTCTAACTTGTTTACTATCTGGCCCTTAGAAAAATATGCTTATTGACCTTAGATTTAGGGGAAAGGCATAGGATTTCAGGGTAACACGATTTTGTTTTAGTGTGTGTGTGTGTGTGTGTGTGTGTGTGTGAATAATTCAGTTTCCAAGTTTGGAGGCTGGGGGAACTTGGGTGTTACATTAAGTGCTTTTTATTTTTTTCCTTTTTGAGTGAGCCAATTAATTTTGTTCAAGTCATTGCTTGACAGCCAGAGGCAAAGACAGCTTATATTGGATCCCAAATGATTTTTTTTCAATTTTTTTTTTAAAGAAAGCTCTGTAGAAAAATGATAGCACGGCTTATATATCACATGCCAGCCTCTGCTAGGTTAACTCCAGTTGGAAATGTTCTACTGCTTTTGGATAAAAGGTTATATTTCTGGCATCATTAAGGGGGTTCTCCTAGGTTTCAAACTTATCACTGACCCTCTAAGTCGATGGGACCTTATTAACGGTTAGAGAGCATGCCCCCTGAGTGGTAGGATGTGAGAAGAGACCCATGAATACACCATTTCACCTGGCTCAAGGCTGCATGAGCTTGTTTAACAGGACAAGTCTGCTCTCTTCCACACAGTAATGGTGGGAAAGTTTATGATGTATGGATTTATATGAGGGGTGGGAACAGCATTTGATAGGGAATAGGGACTAAATGCAGGAGTTGAAACATACTTGGGGCTCCAGAAGTGTCCCCTGGGCAGATTGAGCTCAGCACGTTGTCTCTTCCCATATCTCTGCTCTTTGACAGAGGATCAACACTGTTGTATCTTCAACTTGTTCAGGTAAGTGATATAATAACATGTACTTCCTCTAGCTCCATTCTAGCTCACTCCATTACAAATTAAAGAGAATGTGACAATGAGTCTCTAGAAGCAAGTTCAGGTACCAAAACAAAGAGTGTAAAATGTACTATTAGTGGCAGAGTTGTGAGGAGACTCCAGGCTGGCAGTTTGACAGTTTTCCTTTTCTTGGAACAGAGGGAGTCAGGGACACCTTCCTAGGGTCAACATCAAGAAACATGGACATGTGGACAGAAATTCTGGACAAACTCTGTACAATGTCTCAGGGCATTGGTGATGGTAAGGTAGCTTGACAACAGCTGACCTTGTATTTGGATCTTGGGTATAATCTTATTTGAGGATCAGTTTTTTTCAAATGTCAAATGTAGATGATTATTTCTACATGATTGTATCATTCAGCCTCTAGTTACTACAAGGAAATACCTGAGACAAGTTACTTAGGAAGGAAAGAGGCTTGTTGATCCCTTAGAACTCCAAAATGTGAGGAGGAAAAGCCACATAGTAAGCAAGAAAGCAGGGAGAGTGAGTGGATGAAAACCAAGGCTTTTTAAAAAATCCTCTCACAAGGACCCAAGGGGACACTTGAGAACTATATTTCAGACATGTCCCCAGTGACCCAAGGAGCTCCTACTAGAGCCCATGTCCCAAAGCTCCTGTTACTTCTCCATAGTGCCACTCTAGGGACCAAGTCTCTGACACCAAAAGCCCTTCCCACATCCAGCCATGTCCGTGAAGCTGGAAGGAAGATTTTTTTGAACAATAATAACCAAAAAGAATGACTTGCAAAGCACACAGGATTAAGCTATTTGGCAGTTTCTCTTCTTGCTGCGTTCTCAGTCAGTCCTCAGAACAGTCCTGTTTATTGACAGATGAGGACATTGAGCAGTAGGTGGCAGGGGCAAAGTTTTAAGACAAGTCTATGAGACACTACATTTCATGCTGAATCCCTGTTGCTATTTTACTGCACTCTCTGAAATTGGGGGATTGCTGAGAGGAAAGGACACACCTCTCAACTTTCCTGCCACATTAGCTCGGGATGACATGATCCTATCCTGACACATGCTCCTAGGGTGTTTGGGAGTGGTGTGTGTAAAGTCTCAAGAGCTGAAGTTCTTTAATTAGTTGCTTTACTATACTCATGATTTGTGTTTTGCTATTGGTGAAAACATGTCTTATATTTAATTTCTTTGTACTTAGTGTATTCCCTTCAACCTGATGGAAGAACTTACTTGCTAAAGTGCCAAGGACTTTTACGTGATACTCATCAGACACCTGATTGTAGAAACACTTTCACGTTTGAGCCTCTCTAGTCCCACCAATACCAGCATCATGCATCTCTCGACAGTGTTTTCATCTCAGTGCTCCATACCCCCATTTGGGAGCCTAACGGTGCCTTCCCTTATTTACTCATTCCTCAGACAGCATACTCTTTGTGCCAAACACATAAAGTAGGAAGGGTGGGGGAAAGATTTTACTGGTATAATAAATGGAAAGTGGAGTTGTCATCAGATTACATAGAGTCGGGAATATCAAATAAGGAAATGGGTTTGGATTTCATTCTGTAAGTAAGAGGAATGCTTGGCAGGCTTTGGATGTGGGCAAGTAGATGGGTAAGGGATCTGTGACAAGGTGCAGAAAGTTTAGTGTGGTAGAGGTGGAATGCTGTCAATGAGATGGAACCACTCTGGGATGATGCATTTTTCCTGGAGGGATGTGGAGAGGCACAGTTTTCTCCTGAGTCTTTACGGTTGCCTACAGAGCTGAGGAGCATGTAGTCTGTGGGAGATGGCAGTGGATATAGCTGCAAGAGGTGGTTTTGCAAGTGGTCAGACCAAGTACCTTTGACTTGCCCCTCCTCCATGCTGACAAGTGGCCCTGAGCATGCAGCCCATAGCATCCACTTTCCTTGTGATTCAGGTCTTCTTTCTTTGCCTTCATTTTCATCAGTACTTTTCTGCCACACCCAAATATGTTGCTTGATGAGGGCTAGGTTTCCCTTCTCGTGGAACTGGGAATGTGGCATTGTGAACACTTTGGGGGCATGCACATCTTTTGCATGGAACTCTAAAACTATTCAGAAGAGCAACTCTCATCAGCATTTCTTCATGAGAAGCCACATTTCCCTTCTGGTTTAATTTTATTTTTATTCCCCAGAGAGGTGTGTGTGTGTGTGTGTGTGTGATGTGTAATTTTTAAGCTGTAGATCCCTATGCATTCATCAGAATGCCTGGAAGCTTTGTTTCCTTGTGGGCTTCCCTCTAGTTGTTTCAGAATGAAACACAGCATGGGCGAGTGACGTATGATCCTTTCCATGAACTGTTAGTCTCCCCAGAACAACAGGGAACATCTGATGTGTTGAGCTGGAGGTATGAGGGGAAGAACATTGTTCTTGGAGACAGGATCCTTGGGCGCTGGCTTTGCATCTGTTATTAACAATCTCAGCAAAAAAAAAAAAAAAATGCTTTTACTTCCTTGGGTCTCTGCGCATATTAAAAGAACAGTTTTAGAATTATTATAGGGTGGCCAATGTTGTGGTATTGCAGATAAAGCTGCCAGCTGGGACTCCAGCATGTCATTTGGGGACTTATTCATTTCCTGGATGCTCCACTTCTGGTCCAGCCCTCTGCTTATAGCCTGGGAAAAGCAGCAAAAAATGACCCACGTGCTTGGGCTGCTGCTACCAACTTGGGAGATTCTTTTGTTGCAACTCCTGGTTTCAGACTGGCCCATTACAGCTATATGGAGAATGATCTAGTAGATGTTAATGTCTCAGTAACTGACTTATGAACAAATAAATATTTGCAAAAAAAAAAAAAGTGAGATGAGAAGGTCTGTTTCTTTAAGGACACTGGTTAGTATAAACAGATTTTTGACCTCCCTTTGAACCCACTATTCTATCCTCAAACTGTTTCTTTTTTCCCTTGCATGTCAAAGTGTGAAATAATGGGAACAAGTGTCAGTTGAACTCACAAAATGGTGAGCTGCACCAAACTTGTTTTCCAAGAAGGCATTTAGGGAATACTCACTTTTTCCCACTACCCCTATTCTGTTTTGTATTTTCTGGGCTTAAGGCCTGGAGCTGACCAGCGTTGTTTTTCTTTAGGTGTGTTCTGGTAGTTAACTTCTGTTTGGACTGCCCTAAGGAATATTCTTTGGAGAACTTTACCTCTTTGAAGATAAATTGAGAGATTTACCAGCAGGAAAACTGTGTTCAGATAGTCATTCATTCTCTAAGTGTAGACAGCGTGGTCCTAATGTGGAATTCTAGGTGAGGAATGCAGGATCCTTTAGAAAGAGTCTCTACTTCCAGAGTAGATTAGAACCGCAGCCCCTGGTTCTAGAAAGGGACTCTAAGCCCTGGAGGGAGAATGCCTGCCTTTGAAGTGGAGCTCAGCTGCCTGCTCACTCTGCATGACCTCAGGCAAGGTGCTTAGTCTCTTGAAGCTTTCCTGAGAGAATTAGAGATAACAAAGCTCTCGCTTGTTGGTGTCCCTGTGAGGATGGAAAGTGCTTATGCAGCACTAAGGACAGCACCTCCCTCAGTTGTCACACTTACTCTTGCCTGAGTCCTCTGTCTGACTACCCACAGGAAATTACTGTGGGCACAGAGCAGGCACACTGAAGCACTGAGGGCTTGGACTGTTGCAAATTGTTAGCTGGGCACAACTTCAGCATCTTATTGCAATGCCTGCACAGTATCTACTAGTTCAGAACACCCCGACACTTTTCTTCTTTATTGGGTGGGGCGGAGGTGACGAAGATGGTCGGTATTCATTTAGGGATGGTTCAAAGGTCTTTTTTTTCCCCCTCTGTGATCATTTATCTGTCAAGCCAAGATCAATATTGAACACAAAGAATGAATCAAATGAAAGCTTTTAAACAGTGTCAAAGGAATAAGTTTAATTCAGCTGGTGGCTGCTACCTTGCCTTCACGTATAGAGTTGCTCCCGCGCTCAATTCTCTCTCATTGTCAATTTTACCTCCTCAGAAAGTGTTGCATTTCTAGTTGACCTTTAGTTAGATTTTGTTTTTAACTTTTAAATTAAAAGTAGGGCCACAATCCCTTTAGGCCCTGTCATACCCCATTCTTTGATTCTGTTGAGTGTTGCAACTTTAAGTTTAGACATCTCACCTTAAAGTTAGCTTAGAGCACAATATACTAGAACATCTCTAGATGACTTGCTTGCTGGTTAAAGGTAAACAGCTTTAGTCAGGAAGCTGTTGGGACTGCTTAAGGACGGTTGACGTGGAGGAGCACATAGGCATGTGTAAGAGGTTCTTAGAGTCGGGGCTGGACCTTCTGGGTTCAGACTTCCAACAACAGCAGGTACAGAAAACAGACAGTGCCAAGCTTTAAAGGCAGGCTTTTTAGGGTATTTATCATGATAAACTAAAGATTCACAGTATAGTTTATATATGTAGTTTCCCAATGTACTTTGGGAAAAAAAGCTCAACATGTTAGGCACTCAGGGTGACTTGACTTGGAGGAGGAATCAGTGGAGCTCAATAGAATATGTGGAGAAGGTGGGGCAGGACACACCCCCGTGGATGCTTGGGTGCAGAAATGTCCCATAGATTGCATCCGAGAGTCTGAATTAGGTGGTCGTTGGTAAAGCAGTGAGCTCACTGGTGCCAGAGGCCTGCAACGGGAAACTGCTGTCACTGAGTGTGACACAGCCGGAGCCCTGGAAGGTTAGCTGACCGATCTTTGAGGATACTTTGCATTTCCCATGGTATCTTGGTGCATCTCACCTAAGGATGGCAAGTGCCTTTTTGTGTATCCTGCATGTGACTGAAGCCCCAGATTTATTTTTACTTTTATTTTTTGCATTTGTGGCTGCCTGCCCTTCCCTTATCTCTCTACTAGAGGAAACAATGGAGGCCTTTATTTGCTCTGAAAGGCCTTAAGCAGTTTCCACCTTGGTAGCTGGCCTGCTGGTCAGCACATAATCATTATTAGTATCTGTTTCTGGGTGCACATTTTAGAGCTTGTTTGTTGTTTTGTCTTTTTTCCCCCCCTCCAATATGATCTTTTTGTCTCCCATGAGTTACTCTCTAGTTTCTCAGGGAAGAATAGAAGGTATGTGGTGAGTAGAAAGTCATCAGAAGGAGACAGTGTCTGTGTCCCTCAAGGTGGGCCACTGTGCCTTGCCTATTAAGAGGAATCATTTAAAATATAAACTGGCTCAGAAATGTCAGCAGTCTTCCATGTCTTCCACTCAGCTTACTTGTTAGTGAAAAGTAGAGAGACAGAGAGAGATCATGTGTCCCTGGGCTAGGTCTAGAAAGAGACCTAGAACTACTATGTGGCTGGCATGGTTCCAAGTTCCAAGGAATTGAGACAAGATCACCACTTCCCAGTACATCATATCCTCCATCCATAGATTCTCTGGTCCCTAATTCTGATGTTTGCATTATGACTTCTCTGTATTGTTTCAGGAAGAGATGTGAATTAATTGTTAGATGATTTGGAGCTAGAACTACACAGAGGCAGTAAGAAAAAGCACCGCCCATTTGAGTTCCATTTCCAAAGTGCTTTCTCCGGTGAGAGGTCACTAGCCAGGGCTCTGTCTGCCATGTCTGAAGCTGGTTTTTCGTTTACTTGATGGTCTCCATTACCTAAATGAAAGGCCTGCTAAATACATCTTGTCTGATAAGATAGTTGCTTACCAGATACATGCGCTGAGGATAAAAGTTACATCTTTTACTGTAGCATTTGCTTATTTGTTTCTCTCAATTTAGATGTTAAACAAGCTGGTGTTAGCTAACTCTGCTAGTGTAGATAATTACATGGAAAACAGTACCCTCCAGCCAAATAGCTTCTGCCTGCTGACCCCTGTGTGTTTTACATGGTTTCCTTTGCAACTTCAGAAATCTTCCATCATGCTGCCATGTTGTGCTCCCATTCAGATACGCTGGGGTGGAATTGAGGCATCTAAATTCTGCTCTTGTGGTGTGACTGGCATGGACATTGGTGTATCTGGTATAGTCAGATCTTGTTAGAAAAAAAAGTAATCTCAGAACAGATATGAAAGAACCCTAGGCAGTATAATAAACAGATCAAATGTTGCATTGCAGATGCTACATCATTGGGTGGGCAATTGATAACAACCTTCACATCTGCCCAGCACCTGTACAAAGCATATTTGTGTCTATCCAACTGCTGCCCTTTCTGGTTGGTTGTTTGGGTAGCTCTGTAAAGTAGTTGTTAATCCTCCCTGTTTTACAGACTTGAGAAGCAGCTCTGAGGGTTTTTAAGAGCTTGCCTGGCATTGTAGCTAATTACAAGGGCTGGGGGTGTGGTGGGGGACTCCTGCCCTCAGATCTCCTGATTCCCAACAGTGGCAAGTTGTAGCTGGAAGATTCCTCTCCAGCTATCTTGCTACTGCCTTCTCTGCAGAGACAATAGTTGAGTCTCAAGTGTGCCTGTCCTGACTGTACCATTTGGGCCTAAGCTGTAGGTAAACCTGAGCCTTGAGCATTCAGCCTGGAGACTCAGCACTCCTTTCTTACCTGCCCAAGGCCACCTCCCTGCTGAGAGCTCTCACTGTTCCCTCAGCCTGCAGCCCTAGAGGTAGGATCACACAGAAAGGCTGGCAGTACAGCAGGGGGCTGGCAGATCGCTGGCTCACTGTGATTTAATGTACATGTTATTGTTACTTACTGAGTATTCTAAGGTATCCTGACTGGGACTAAAAGTGTGAGGTTCAGCAAGAGGCCCCTTCTAAACAATTATTGGAGTGCTGTCTGGCCTGAGACTAGGGTGCCTGATAGCCTACCAGCCATGGGTCCTCACTCTCAGTTTTTCTTTTGCTTTGGAGTCTGTGCTTTCTCATCGTTAATAAAGGAATATAATTTATTTCTCCCACTCACATTCTTCTGAGGATAATCTGGGACAGTGACTGTCAAGTGGTTCTCAAGAGTTATAAGTCAATGGGAGCAGAAGGCGCTCACCAGCAGAACTAGCCAGTGGTAGATCACTAACAAACAGCAGACTCTAATTAAACTTTTACATTGCTTCCTCTGGTATCCCCCAACCCATTCTCTGGCCTCTCTGCTGCTCCTAATCAAACCTCCGGATATGGCTGTGTCTGACAGCAGCTGCAGGTTGGAAGTGGTGAGCCTCTGCGTCCAGATATCCGCCACATGGTGTAATTGCCCTTTGTGAGATTCTAGGGTTAGAGGTCAGTCCTCTTTGCCATCTTTGTCACTTCTCAGTCATCTGTATCTTGGTGGCAGTTGGGTTATCCCAGCATCCAGCCTCTATCCTCTCCTGCCCCCCCAGCCCCTCCTGGAGCCCAGGAAAAAACCATCTGCTGAGTTGGCTTTCAGTAGATTTTTTTTTTAATACCAATTTCCCTTTGTTCCAAGGCAACCTCCAATCAGGGCTGGTGTGTGCCTGGTTTGGCGAAAGACTGGTATTGTGTTTCATGCTCCCGGAGGAAAGGTTGTCCACTTGCTTTTCTTTTTGATTCGATTCCCTGCCACTCTGCAGGGGAGTCAGAGGTTACAGCTGCTGCTGTCAGCTGCAAATGGGGACCCCCTTGTTTAAGAACCTACATGTTAATCCTCTGGTTGGGGAGAAAACTGCAGAAAGAAAATCACAAACAAAACAGAAAAAAATTAAAACCACTGTTAACAAGGTTTTTTTTTTTGTTTTGTTTGTTTTTTTTCCGTGAGTCACAGTGAGATCCCACGGGTTTGCTGAGGGTTGGGCCTAACTGTCCTAGGGGGTTTTCTTAAAGAGGTTTTGGTGCCTGGCCTCCTGTCCTTTCTGGTTTCTTTCTGAAGAATATGCATTGCATGTCAGGCATAGAGGAGTCATTCTTCAGTATGGATCAAAAGGGAAAACACTTGATTGTGTGGTATACTGCCCCATTCATAACTGCAGCCACCTTTTGGAACTGAATGTAGCTGGGAACATTGCCAAGCACTTGGCACCATTTTCTGTCAACCCCTCCTATCATAGTCCCCATTTTACAGATGATTAAACCGAGGCACAGAGCCCTCCAGTAACTCACCTCCAGGTCTTTGAAACCACTAGGAAACTGTGATTTGAGGATACCTGCCCTGAGCGCTAAGGCAGCTGGCTGGGGCTCCAGAGATGATGCTCAAGTGGCTGAACCTGAGGTGGGAGCAGGTAATCTCACCTTCTGACCCTGCCTTGGAAGACCGCACAAGGTGCTGCCTCAGCCCATATGTTTCCATGTGAAGTGAGCTGAGGGCAAAATAGTTGGCTGCACGGAGGAGAGAGAGAGAGAGATTGAGTCAAACCTGAAAGCTTACAGGATTTCCTAGTTCCAAGGCTCGTGCTTTATGCTTTCTTTCCCATTGCAGTCCAAATTTTTGTGGGGCTCTGGTCAGCAGACTTTGGAGCTGCTCTGGTACATCATCTTAGAGTATCTTGTGGCTTTATGGAATTTGCCCATGCCCCACACACTCCCAACCCAACTCAGGCCCTGCAAGATGAGCTTGTCCTTGTTAAACAGAAAGGTACTTTTCACTGCTCTATGGTGACAAGAGGAGGGGCTGGGGAACAAATGTATGATGGATGTACAAATTAGGCAACATTCACAGAATGCATAAATCTGTTCTTCAGCACCCCATTTCCCCCTCCTCTCTCACTGCTTGGGCTCGATAATGACCAGAAGAATGGGAGACTTGAGGGTTCCCTTGAATAGAATAAAAACTAAAACAGTTCCAAGAGCAACATACAGAAAGAAAGGAGACAGAGCTAGAGCTCTACTCTTGCTTGTTCTCCAGGCCACAGCATTTCCCTGTGCCACTCAACATATGTCCTTGTGTGCTTGTGTCTTTGTGAATGTGTATCTTTCTTTAATTTCTTAGAACATGTCGAAGGTTTCTATTAATGTGCATTGTAAAAAATGTCACAGTGTGGCCTGAGCAATGTACTTAACCACGGTCCTACAATTGGTCTTGGTACGATCCTATGACGTGGTTTTTTCTGAATGTTTTCTATTTCCCTTCCTTTTCTAATTCAATCTTAGTGTGAACATAAACCTTGTGTGAAGGAAGGAGACACAGGGAGAAGCAGAAGACAGTAGACACATTGGATTTGGAGAAGGAGGCACGTCAAGGGATGCTGTCCACAGGCCTGGGTCCGCTGGTACATGGCAACCAGTGGGTGTGAGCTTGGGAATGGTCCCAGCGGTTTGCACTTGGGTTAGCCAGCATCTCTCTCCAGAATTGTTTTACCTAGATTTGTAAATCTTGGAGCTGTGAGCCCTGGAGGAACAGCAGGAAGTTACAAAAGAAACAGAGACTCTTCTGGATGTTAGAAAGATGCTCTCCAAGAAAGACAGTCTCACAGCTCAGCTGAATGGTCTTTGGATGCCCCTGCCGGTGCTAATTGCCTCTGTGAACTTATACTGCTCGGCAGTGCTCAGTTACTCACCAACTCATTGCTTCATTCATTCATAGATAGCATTCTCCAATGATCGCTTACTGTGTGTTGGGCACTGACTGTTATGGAGATGTAACTGGGCGTGGTTCCTTAAATATCCCAAGTGAGGTCATGTTGTCCATCTGACTTGTAAGTGCTATCAAAGTAAGAATAAGGCAGAAAGCCTTCTCCATGGACTGTGTCATTGAAGGAAGATGTCAACGATTTCTCAAGAAATGCCATGTAATTAACTGATCAATCTGATTGAGTGATAGGGACAGTGTGTGTTTTATTGAATAGAAAGACAAGGAGCCCATTTAAGGAGAATAAAGTGAGACATAAGTGAAAGGCATCCATGTGAGATGCATGTGGCTTTATGGTGTTAATGTATGTACTCCATGTGCTGTCATTGAGATATTCAGCATAGAAAGGGGAAGGGATAACAGGTTTGTCAAGAAATTTGAAACATCTCACCTCTTACTTCAGGGAAGAGGTAACAGAAGCTAGGGAAGTCAGCAGAAAAGATAGAAGCACATGTCTAGAAATAGAGGGAGGCCAAAGCCATAGACAGGACAGCATCTGAGTGAAAGTGTGGACATGGGGTAAAAGAAGTGGCCAGTCCTTATGGACAGCAAAGTCTGGAAGAAAGGTCCCATCATGCCAGGTGACCTTAGCAGAGAAGCAATGGAGACTACCCTATTGGTGGAGAAGCCTGGCCTGTGATTCTGAGATCATTAAAAAATGCTGCCTCCTAGCATGTTGGCGGCTTTGTACTGATATTGAGGCCACTGCTGGTAGCCCATATGGGGCAGCTGGAGGTGGAGCCACACAGTGACTGCCCCAGGCTGGCCAGCTGTGTCCCTTTCCACCAGCCCCCTCCTGGGGGGGGGGTGGGGGAGGTGTTGCTGAACTTCTGGATGCTGCCCTTTCCTTCTAGCTTCATTCCTAAATAACAGCTGACCTTTGCTCCCAATTTTAGGCTCGCAACGGATTTCTCTCTCTGAATCCTGACTGAGGAAGCAGAAATGACTGCTTCTGTGCATCTTAGTCAGTGCAGTGAGATAATTGTGGGTCATTGGAGCTTCTTTTTTCAGAAGAGAGAGGTCTAGCTATGAGGACACTGAGGTCGCAGCACACAACGTGCAGCCATTGGACGCAAAGAGCTGGGTGGGAAGATGATTAGTTGAAGAAGCGGTTCAAGTCCAATGTAGAGAGGGTCAGCGGAGTCCCAGGTGTGAGGTCATGATCATGTTTCTCTAGGAGCCTTAGCTGAAGAGGGTGTTGTGGCTTGCTCTGCATGTTAGGGGGCACTCAGTGTGGCATGTGCATGTGTCTGTGTGCAGGTCTAGCCTCTGGGAGGAAAGATACTGTCAGTCGACTTTTGGAGCTTGTATTTGAGAAGGCAGACATGTAGTCTGCACTTGACCTCTTTCCTCACCTGCCTCTTGTTCTCAGGGATCATATCTTGAAATGAAGGTGGTGGAAAAGATCTTGAACTCTTTTCCCACTTTAATATTTCAGGAAATCACAACAGAGATGCCGGTTCATCTGTCTCTCTAGATACACTAATCTGTAAACATACATTTTATCCAATCAATGGGCACTCTTCTTGTAGCACCTGCCTGTTGTTGGTAGCAAATGCATATTAGAGGGGAAAAAAAGCAGATATAGTCATGCTTCCCTGCTATGAATTATGAGTATGAATGAAAAAGAAAAAAAAAATTACCTAGGTTTTGGGACAGGTGAAGGAGCCCAGAGATATTGTTCAGTTTCTAGGAATTTGCCTGATCTTGAGTGCAACGTCCTAGTTTCCTATTGTATCAAGGAGACAGAAACAAACATGATACATAGACACTCTGAGAGTCTGGGGAATGGGAGATAGGCCAGCCAGGGGTGGCAGTAGAGGGGATGTTAGAAAAAGGCTTGAAGAAAGGAAACAGGGCCCTGAGACTGTGTGGAACTCTGTGTAGTTGGCGCATTCCTCCTGGGATGCCTTAGTTGTGTTAAGCAAACTCCAACTAGCTGGCCTGTCGGAGTCACCTGCATGATGTGGATTGGGGGAAAAGTCCTGGTGGCCCGGTTGTAGGAGATGAGAGTTTTTCCTAAGAACATCAGGAAAGAATGCAGTCTCCCTCTCCTGCCATGGGGTGAAGAGAGTACCAGGAAATGTGCAGAATTGCTTAGGAAATCCTAAGGCAACTGGAGTTGGAGGAGAACAGGCCCAGAGCCGGCAGGAAGACTCCTGCGGTCCCTAGTGAAGAGCATGAGTGCCTTTGGCCTCGTGATCATGCTGAAGAGGCTGAGAGAGCCTTCAGGGAGGCGAAAAGGAGCAGCCACAGGCATCTTGATTTCTGAGAGAAGTTTAGCCATTTTCTGAAGAATTCATAAGCATCTTCTTGACACTTAGGAAAAGCGGTCTGAAAAAGGCCCTGAGTACAGAAGCCTGTGCATCCTCACAGAGCGCCACCCTCCTGCCTCTGCCCTGGGGAATGCAGAGATGCCCTATCCTGCGCTGTTTTCACTGGTTGCTTAGGCCTGAGGTCTCCTTCTTATCTTTCCCATCAGCCTCAGCCTGTTAGGTGGGAAGGCTTGGATTTCATCCCATATGCGGTCACTCCCTGTTCCTAGTCTGTTTTGTTTTGTCTGTGGTTTGCTCATTCATTTACTTTACTCTCTTCTCCAACTTGGGTCGTGATCAGCTAAACCTCTTTTTTGTTTCCAACTCTTCTCCAAATAAGATTTTCAGGGAAACGGCCATCATATGTTTTCTCCCATCTCTCAAACCTCTTAAAACTGCTTTAAATGGAACCCATCCATACCCTGTTGATGAACAATTTGCACTTTTTTCCGTATTAGAAAGGAACAGAAATGCAGATGGCCATAATGAGGAGTTTCGCCCCCACCCTTTGAAGTTGGGGGAACAGGGCATTGGAGTGAAAGAGTGAATTAGTTATGGCAAATCGTGTTAGTGCTCATTGTAGGCAGGGAACTTAAGCCATCTGTGGCCACTTGCAAAGTTGTTCATTGTTTGTTCAGGTTCCACACTGAAGCAAATCTTTGTGGCTTTGGATTGTTTACCCATTGCCACTGTTTGCCAACTAGAGGGTACCTGGACATGTGAATGTTAGAGGGTATCTGTGTGGACATGTATGTGTGTGCTGGAAACAGCCCAATGATGTTAATGTTGATGAGACAGAGGTTTGTCATGCTGGCTGGATTGGAGGTCTGGGCTTTGGAGGAGAGGGAAGGGTTGTGGGACATTGCTTCCATTGTGTCTGCAGTCATCTTGGTCACCCATCTGTTTTGCCCTGATTTCCTTCTGCCCTAATTCTATTCTTACTTTTAACTCAACTTCTTCTTTTATTAAAGTTTAATTTATTTCTCAGGCCATAAGCAGAGAGCTGGATTGGAAATGGACATGAACTGGCACCCATATGGAATGTTGGTGCTTGGAAACGGAGGATTAATCCATTGAATTGGCCCCTGCCTCAACTTCTAAGTTCCTCATTGGTGAGATGTGTGACTACAAGGCAGAGTTGGTCAAGGGCATCTCACTATGGGCTGAGACAAATTCTTAAGAAGGCCTTGGCCTCTGACAAGACTGTTTTGTTTCTATCAGAGATGTTCTTGTTTCACTTCATCCAAATGTTTATGGTGGATAGACCTCCTGTAGTGGTGTCTTGGTGCTAGAGGACCGCAAGCTTTCTCTGGTTTCAGTCTTCTTGGAGCCCGAGGTGAGTGGGAGGAAGGGTAAATATGATGTGTGATGAACACTGTAGGCAGAGTAAAAACAGTTCTAGAGGACATGAGAGGAGAGATGGGCCCTGGGGACCCGATAGCCACTGATGGTTTTGCAGTTGAGGGAGTGTAGGAGGCAGGTGACAGGTAGGGTCTGCAGCTAAGAGGATGTTTGCCCCTGGTTTCTAGGATGTCCAGGGTGAAAACAAAAATGGAAAAATCAAATGTGCTAAAATTAAACAGCAAAACGACAGCATCCCATGGAAAGCATAGTGTGGTAGGATCAGAATCTGGGACAATATTTGAGATCTGCTTTTTATATTTCCTGTAGCAGAAGAAATTACTTTTCTTTATAACTTTAGCAACTTCATTAGCCAAAATTCCACACACCTTGATATCCTCTCAGGGAAATGGACATCAAGTTTTTCCCTTCTCTTCTCTTCTCTCCCTTTCCTTTATACGAGGGGACTCTATAAAGAAAGTTGATGCTTTCATCTCTTCAGAAGATAGCGTTTCATCCTGTTGGACAGTATTTCTGTGGCTATTTGAGAGGTTCAGGCTGCTTCCCGGTGCGTGATGGACACACACAAAGAAAGAGACCTTGAGGATCGTCAGAGCTGTCTTCCTGTTTCAGATGCAGCCGTAGAGCCCAGGTCAGTGAAGTCTCAGGATTGTCCAGCCTCATGCGGCGGCTGATCAGTGGCAGCCTAGAAAAAAGCCACCCTTTCTAGTATCACAATGCTGAGCATTAAAAAAAAGAAGGACAGGGCACTTGATTGCTGTGGCCGGTCGTTGACACAGCATGGGAGTCTGTCGTGCCTGTTGGCTTGGCTCGTCTTATTACAGTTTGGTGCCTCTCTCTTGAACCCTACTGAACCCACCAAGCCTCTGCCCAGGAAAATCAGATAAAGGAGCCTTTGATTTCTCAGCTGCCCTGTGCATGCAGCATTCAGAGAAAAGGGGCTGGCAATGGGGGTGGGAAGAGGAGAAAACATTTGTCTTTCAATACTGGCCTGACATGAAAGCTCCACTGCGGGGCATTTTGAGAACCCAGCTAAATAATGGTCACAGCCAAGACAAAAGATAAAACTGACCCACTAGTTATGGAGTTACTTAAACATGATTTACCCTGCATAATGCTGCCGGGGACCTGAGGGTCTTGTTTCTAACGAGCCAAGAGACAGCACAATTAATTACATGGGAAGGAGTGCTATCAGACAGCAAACTACTTGTTGCAAAGGAACAAAGCCTTTAAATATTCCGTGCCATCCCCCCACACTCACAGCAGCATACAGACCTGGCACAGTTCATAATCTGGTAGGCACCTGTGAGATTGAGAAAAGAATAAACTGCTGGTCCTAATGTAGGGTGTGGGGGATGGTGGGATAGCTGGAGGACAGGGCACTGCAGTGATTCAGGTAGGATGGGGTGGTTGAACCTAAGTGTTGGGAAGAGTCAACCAGGAGCTCTACATTTTACTGCTCTGGCTTACATGATTTCTGTCTGGTGGGGGCACCTGATAGCCAGCCCCACAGCCTTGAATGCCGCCTGTACCATGTCACTGAAGTGGGGGCTGGGCCCAGACTAGTGAAATGATTATGGATGCCCAAACTGGAAGGTCAACATGTGGGTGTTCCTAAGCCTTGTTTTGTCCTATAAGTATGTGCCAGCGACCCTCTTCTGACTCTCATTGACTTGGGAGTGTCATCTTGCCTCCCTTCCTTTCATTGTAGCAGCCCAGACAAGTTGGTGCATTGGCCAGCGTCTGTGCTGTGAAGATGAGAAGAAGGTAAAGGCTAGAAGATTTGAACAGGTCTGAGTTAAAGGTTAAAAGACAGGGGTTGGCAGAAGGCAAAGACCCAGGATTGAAATATTTGCTGAAGGCTGACAGGCAACAGAACAGAGGCAGACAAGTGGCAAATTCCTCTTTTCTCTTCTAATTGAGAAAATATTTTGAGCGGCATTCAGTCAGTCTGCATAATGAGCAGGGGATAAGGATGAAGGTGGAGAGGGAATATGGAGGAGAGGAAATTGTATTAACTGGCTGTAATGGACCAGTTTGGAGTGATGTGGATGTGCCATGCTTTCTTGACTCCTCTTTTGGCAGCACAATACTCATTTCTTGACTCATTTATTCAGCTCATGGATGCTGAGATCCTGCCTTCCATGGCGATCTCAGTGACTGCCCACAGTAGTGAGCAACAGATAGATGAAAAGGAGGCCATGTCTCCCTCTTGAAGCAGGTGATTCGTACGCAATGTGAGGCCCTTGATTTGATATCATTATTGTTGTTTTCTTTCAACACCTAAATCTTGTAATCATCTGTGTCTGCTGACAGTTTAGTGAATAATTTTATGTAATTTTGCATCTAAGAGAGAATATAAAATGATTATAGCACTAGGTCTGGCTGTGCCAGGGCACTGGTTCTTAATGGGGTAGCCCTGCATGGCTCAAATCATTGTGTAGCAGTGCTGGGCAGGGGCTCTGTGGACAGGAGAATCTGGGTCTGGGAGATGATGAGGAAATGAGGCAGCTGCGCCTTCATTCGGTCATTGGTAGCTGCTCCCTCTTGCTTGGTCTTGGCTGATTTTGCTTGTAAGAAATGGCTCTGCCTGAGTTCATTTTGGTTTTCCAGGCTGATGGTGAGCAGCACCCATGGTTTGTCTGAAAAACCCTGGAAGGTCGTTTTGCAGAGGGAAGCCCCCACCGGAAGATAACATCCTCCTTGTGCATTGTGAGGTTGTGGTTGAGCTGGGGCCCCTCCCAGCCCTCATCCCTCAGCCCTAACCCTTTGGCTTCCCATCTGCTGCTAAGCACACTGCCACCTCTTTCAGGAAGTGATGACTCAGATTATTTTCATCAACATCTCTCACCCCCACCCCTCCTCCATTTTCTTCCCACAGTCACCAAAGGTAATAATAGCTTCAAGCAGTTTCAATTTTAGACAATTTCCTTTTTTACATAGAAATCTTTGGTTAGAAAAGGGTGTTGGGGTAGTAATGGTCGCTGGGGGTGGGGAGGGAGGCAGGGCGAACTTCAAAGGACATGAGCTCCTTCTGGCTCTCAGGTAGCCTGGAGAAAATCAGAAAGGAGAGCCTTCACATGACCTTGAGTGGGTGTCTGAAACATTCCTGCCACTCTGAAGTTCTTTGACTTTCAAGTTCAGAAGGGAATTTCCTCCCTTCCAATTCAGGTTCTATTCCTAAAGCTTCAAGGAGCTCTTAGGCAATTTTTAAACTTTGAAACTAACTCCATGTGAGTTGTTACCAATAATTTGTAAGTGGTGTCTCCAAGTTTTTGGATTTTAGTTCAAGGAAAGTAGGAACTTGGCTTTGTTTCAAGGCCTAACGTTGGAAATCACTGAAAAAAGATGGTGAATAATAGAATAACAATAGGGATTTCTTGAGTTGACCTCTTTATTCACAGGACTACAGGCATTTTCCCAATAACTTCAAGAGGTAAATTGAAAGATAAAAGGTGAACTTACCATCATTTATTCGAAAGACAGATTTACAAAGAGAGAAACAACAGCCTCCATCCACTGCTTAGCTCTCTCAAATGCATCGAACAGCCAGAACTAGGCTGGTCCAAAGACAGGAGCCCAGAGCTCCATCTGAGTTCTCTATGTGACTACCATCCTCCACTGCCCTCCCCGGCCATTAGCCAGGAGCTGTATCAGAAGTGGAGTAACTGGGACCCAAACCAATACTCACATGAGATTACTGGCACCACAGATGGAGGCTCAGCCAACTACACCATGGAACCAGCCCCTTATATACTCATTTTGTTCCTGATGAGTAACTTGGCATTGGGAAGTAGAATAACATGTAAAGAATTTGGAAGAGAGGTAGTTTTTGAACTTGGGTCAATCTGATTCTAAAGTTCATATTCTTACAGTTACATAGGACCTCTCACATCCAGTTTTGAGATAATGAATTGTAATATTATGGATTTTTAATTACATGAGGTGTTTGACTGCAAATGACCTGAATTTGAAGCTTATTGAATTTTTAAGGTACACAGATTTCATTAAGGACTTGCTGTAACCAATGCCTCAAGCTACATAGCTATGGGCTCTGTTACATCATTTGTTTTTAGATTATTAAGAGAACAGTACAAGATGAAAGGACCTGGCTAAATTGTCCTGTGTCGGGCATGTCTACACTCTGATTTCTGCTTTCACATTCTGAGGTCAACAGGGAAGATAAATCCCTTTGCCACTGATCTTTTTGACTGGGATGTTGTTCAGGGAGTAGGGTTGTGGGGCTGTGGAAACTTTACCTGTTAAAGGATGTTGGGAAGTTTAAAGCATTACTTATCTGCAAAATAAAATGTCAGCTGCTTTGTGTGTGTGTGTGTGTGACAATGTGAACATCGTTCAGTCTTGCTTTAATACCCTTCTCTTTGAAGTACTTTTCCCAGAATGAATGTTTGGGTAACTAGAATGAACACTATTCAATCGGAACATTTGGGTAACTCGGTGTTTTAACTTAATGAAGAGCTATAGCCATTTGATGCACATGCTTGGTGAAAGTGTGTCTGCAGGTATGAGCCTTCATTTTGACACCCAAGGAAGGCTGTCTTCTGACGTCTTCCTGTCGGTGCCCTTCTTCCTGTCACTCACTCTGGGGTAAGAGATTATGATCATTTAGATCTGTGGATGTCCCAGGCTTGAGGAAGGCATTCTTTATCACTTCCTGTTTCTTTGACAGCACCTTGTGGATTTCTTGTTATCTGTCTTGTGTGCATGTATTCAGATAAGATCCTAAACCTGCACTGTACTAGGGGCCACCGGTGCCCTACATGGCCAGCCTTACCCTTCTGTTCATGGGACAGATATTCTGAAGGTAAAATTGAAGAAAGTGACAGCTTGAATGGTTGGAAATATCTGGAATTTTGCCCTCAAAATTTAATAACAGGAGTGATAATCTTTTAAGAAACTCAGTCCCTCCAAACACCTTAAATGTAAAATTTCATTCAACAATTAAATTCTTGGGTCAGTGGGGCGGTGGTGGGGGGCAGGAGAGTTGGGACAGAAGATCTCCCTAGCCTTCTCCATGCCCTTGTGAAAGGTTCTTTTGTTTTTGGACACTTCTTAGTTAGGATCTGTTTTCCTTTTTGAATCATAATATTCCTCATTGTAACCCATATTTCTTAGTCTTATCTAATCCTAAAACACAGAAACTGTGCTGGACACTCACATCTAACAGTCCAAACTACAACCTGAAACAGTAGTACCCAATAGAAAGGAGGCTTGGTTTGAGGGGAGGTCCTCAGAGGAGGCCTTCACCATGCTCTTGTTTGTTCTGCTGTCACTGATTAGATCCACTCTGAAGAATTAATGAAGGCTATCTCCAAAAGAAAAGCACAATCTTCTTTTCTCTCATTGAAGACTCATTACTTAGAAATATGATAATTTTGAGGGACACAATGTACTTCTTCATTGTGATCTTTTCTGCACAGCTTGGCTATTTTATTCAAATTCTAGTGTCTGATTTATTCCAGAGAGCAGGGCAATCAATGGGAAGGAAGGCAGAAGTAGGAACCTTCTGGCTGGTCAGTGGCTATTCATTATTATAGCCCAGTGATTTTCAAAACTGATTATTTCCCTGGGCGTAATCACATCTGTCAGTACTAAATTTATTTGCAATCTATTAAAATTTACAGAGGGCAACCAGGTATGTTGCTGTGTTGCTTTAAATGTGAGTAAGTATATTTAAGAATATCTGAATCCTTGTTAATATTTCATCCTGACCATTTACTCAGTCAACGTCAATAAGTGTCGTTTCAAAGCAGTCATTGTCCTCAACATCAAGAATATAAAGCTAGATAAGAAATGTTACTTGGCTTTAAGAATCAGAAAATGTTGACTTAGGGAAAGAAAATGGTAGCTATAGAATATTTAAATGAATTGAACAGAAAGGGTAACTTTCCAAATCAGATTGGGGTCCAGAGTGAAAACTTCTGGAATGGAGGGAAGGTAAACCTTGGAGCAAAACTTTGAGGAGCAAGGGGGATGTGGTCAGCAAAAACATGGGTGGTGGGGCGATCATACGTTGAGTGGAAGCAAATGCAGGTGATTCTGTCTGAATTAATGTTGCTAAGATTGTTAGGAGCAGAGGTGAGACCTGAGGAAAACAGAGATAGGAAGCAACCAGCATCTATGTTATTACTATGTGCAGGTTTGAGTTCTGAACCCTTCACTGTATGTTTCATGTAATCTCCATAAAGCCTTAAGTGTTAGTTACTGTTATCACAATTTTTGCAATGAAGGAACTGAATCAGATAAACAGTAAGTCAGTTGCCTGCTGTCACAGGGGTTAGTAAGTGGTGAAGTTTGCATTTGGACCTATTAGGTCTAGCTCTAGGGTTCAGTCTTTGAATCAATGCATTTTGGGCTGTATGTACTAGTATGGTGAATATTATTCCTAAGCCCCCCAAATCGGATTTATTTTATATAGAAGGATGACATGGGCAGAGGGAAAGGTCACAGAGAACCATGTGGTTAACAGATCACAGGGGAGACAGAGACTAGCTGGAGGCTTTTGACATAATTGAGGTGATAAGTGATAAAAACCTGAGATGCTGGTGACTGAAGACATCATCAGAAGTGAATTGGCTTAAAAGGCATTATGCAAGTAGACTCTGCAGGACTCAGTGGCTAATGGGACTTAATTGTTTAATGAGAAGGTGGAATTTAAGATACCACCCAGGTAAATGGATCTGAGCATTCACAAAGAGGGGCTCATTAACAGAAGTCAATCAATGTTGTGCCTGTGGAGTTTCAGGGTCCAACAGACAGGCATGGGGCAGTGCCCACCAGGAGGCTATTTGGTTTCTTCAGAGCATTGTGGGTTTTGGGGGTGCACTAATAGATTAAACCATGATAGTGGCTTCATTTGCCTGGGAGAATATGCAGTGTCTGAGGTCTGTGGAGAGAGCCTCCAGGGTTGCAAATGTTTAAAAGATAGGCAGAGGAAAGAAGTCTTCAAAGAGTGATCAGGTCTGGTGAGAGCAGGAAGATGCCAAGGAGATCTTTCAGATGTTGTGACTCTCAGGGCACAGGCTTAGCAGTAGGAGTCACTGTAACTTTTTGAGAGTGTGTTTTCATTGGAGGTGTGGAATCAGAAGTCTGTCATGAAGGGAGTCCAGAAATGGTAGTGTAGACCAATGTCCAGAAGTCTGCCTGTGAAGTGAATGCAGTGTGAGTCAACTACGTGGCGTATTTGCAGAAACCAGGTATAGTGGGGTGGGATGTGCTCTAGCCTTGGTCCCTGGACAGCACTATATTTTTCATAGGCAGATATTGAATAGAACTTTCTTTGTTGTGTTCAGTTATCTGCCTAAAACAATGCAATATGAAACAAATTTTATTGTGTAGGTCCAAGCCTCACTTTTAATTTCAGTTAGGGGGGTAAAACAAAGAGAAAGTCGAGAGTGAAAATCAGTGGAACTAATGATCAGCAGGCTACCAAGGAAGGGAGCAGTCAGTGCTGGCTGGGTTCCTTGCTGCTAAGGAAGGAACGCTAAGTGAGCTCTTTCGGGAAGCATGGAATTTTGAGGGATCCAGTGGACACTGTGTGAGTTGCTGTAGAGATTTGTCTTTGCGGCCTGGTGCAAGGACGCAGTGAGGAGCTCCACTGTTTTTGTTATAGACCTCTTTTTATGGGCACCTTTTTCATGAGCCTTCCACATACCTACAACCTCTGTTGCTTGGTCTTTGCATCCAAAAGGCTATTAGCTACTGGTTTGATGCCCCAGGGAGAAGACATTTGGATGTCTGTTACTTTTTATTCCTGTGTTCTTTTTATTTTTAAGGCCTTGAGTAAACCCCCTTTTCATAATTCTACCAGCTCAGGAGAGACATCCTAGGGTACAGAGACAAGCTAGGGGTAGGAACAGAGGAAAGAGAAGATTGATGTCAAGGGTTGAGGTGATTGTAGCATGCTTCGGATCCTTTATGGAAGGGACAAAAACTGTTCTAATTATCAACCGCTGTGTAACAAGCCACACTAAAACTTATGACATTAAAAGCATGCTCGATTCCTCCAGCTCTGTGTTGTGGCTCAGAACAGTGAGCATGGATCATCTCTGCTTCTAGATAATCAGGAACTCAACTGGTGTGATCAGGACTGCATTGGGCTAGTGATTAGGTCCTTAGTGTGGGCTATTGGTTGAGTCTCCCTCATCTTCTTCATGTTGTGTCTGCTGCAGGTGTTCAAAGGTCTGTTTTGTCTACCTGGCCACTGGGGACAAAGGCGTGATATATTTAGCTGGTGTGCTCCTGATGGAAACATGTCCATAAAGATGTTTGTGTAACTCACAGTCCAGATGGGGAATATGATCTCTGATTTAGAAGCCAGGAGATAGGATCCTGCCTCTCATTACATCTCTATCAAATCAAGCTTAGAATATGTTTGAGCTTTGAATTAAAATACTTGCCATAATAGTTTTATAGTTTGTCGGATCAAGACTTTCTGATGAATGGAGTTAGACTGATTTTGGAAGATAAGATAGTTCTACACTCCACTCCACCACAGCACTTCACATAGCCTTATATTCTCTACAAATTGGAAATTCAGGGTTGAATGATCGATTATAATGAGGAAAACCCTGGTTGATTTTCTGTTTCTGCTGGTCAGCAGACATCTCTCAGCCTTGTTTTCTTGATCCATCCCATGGGAATAATGTTACACATCTGGCTCATTTGAAGACCTTAAGAAGTAAGAATGTTGCATGTTCTGATTAGTTGCCCAGGTAAGATTCACAATTTCCACAGCATCTGGTTGAACCCCCTTGACTTTGACTGTCCCATGTGTAATCCCACTTTTACATATTTTCTTTATTATAAAATATTGATGATTGATGTGGGCTTATGTTTATTTGTGAGGTGTGCGTCCTCGATTTGTGCATTGGAAGACAACCTAGCTCTACTTGACTAGCGTGCTTGTGGGAGGGTGTGAATATACTGGACTGTCTGCATGAAAGATTTATGATAAAGGCTAGGTTCACTTGATTATCACTCAAGCAGAAGATCATGTGTCCTCATGATGCATCTCAAGTAGGATAGACTCTAATTCTAGGTACATTCTTCGGTTTCCGTAAGTTCACCTTGAGGTAGGCAATGCTCTGTGATTCTGGTTTCTTTACTATGCTACAACTCGGCCGGAAAGCTGTTGCTCTAAGTTCCCTGCTGTCTTCTGCAGGTAGAATCACAAACATTGAGCTGTGAGTTGTGAGATCATGGTACACTGAGCATCCAGTGAAGGAGGAAACCCAAAGCCTGCGTCCTCATGGATAAATAAGTAAAGACGCTTGTCAGAGCATTGAGTGCCCTTTCTCACCCTTGCAAGGACAGGAGCTGCCATATTGTGTGTTGTTTTTATTTAGACCCTAACTGCTGAGGATAACATGTTTGCAGAGCACTTATCTTCAGCAGTTAGGGTCTAAATAAATACAACACACAACGAACATGTTCTTTTCAGCTGTCCCTGCAGATACTGCTGCCTTTTGGAGATCTTTAACTCGGTGAAATAAAGTACTTTTAAAAGTAGTGCTGCACAGCTTCTTAGAACAGTAAACAAGAACAGCTCAGGGCCTTTCAGGAACCTGAAGCCAAGGAATGGCTTGTTTGTCTTGGTCTCCAGGAAGAGCCAGTGCAGAAGAAGGTATTGACCTGGCTACTTTGGCTGGCACCCACCAGGTCCCTTTCTGGTGCTTGCAGTCCCCAAGTGTGTAATTCAACACCTGTGCTCCTGCCTGCAAACACAAGCTCACAGTGACAGCCCCTCCTGCCCTAGCCCTACCAGTACTGCTCCAGCTTTCACCTGTCAATGCAAATACTGAAAACCCACAGTGCATATTAACCCCCTCCCCGCCAGAGTTCTGACTTGGAGCCAAGAACCAATTTAACCAGAAAAGGAAATCCTAGTATCAGCTCTTGCCCCCTTGACTCCAGACACAGGTGAGGGAAAGGGGTGGGGCTGCAGGAATCATGGAGATTGAGGACTCCCAGGGTCCCCCACTCTCTCCCCCAGCTCCCCATGAGGGACATGAGGCCTGCGTGAGGTCCTCTTGGACTGTCTGAACTCCAGCACCTCTGAGCTACGCAACACCCCCTGCTATTTCCGTGTGCCTTGGCCAAGCTGAATCTTTGCTAAGTAAATAATTAATTTGGAAGTTGGAGAAGTCAGTGGAAAAGTCGACTGTGATGGCTCAAATAACAGTCCACAAATGTGATAGCTGCTCTCTGGCCCTGTGAGTGAAGACCTGTCGGTTCTATTAGATGCAGGCACTCCTTTCCTCCGGTCTGTCTCTCCACATTAAAGTCAGAGGACTGTATCTCTCCATATTTGGCTCCCATCTCTGTCCTTGAATGTTCACACACAGTGCACAGATGGGTGTTGTCCTTCCTAAACCCACCAGACCTGAGAAAGTCTGTGTGACTCATGGAAGAGTCTCTCCAGTGTCTCTGTTTGTTTGGGGAGGGTCAGACATGAATAAAACATGATGTGGCAGATTCTACATCCTTCTCTTTCACCACAAAAACCTCAATTTCCCTTTTTGTGGAAAACAAAAACACTCTTTTTGTGCCCCATCAACTGGACTGTGGCTTTGAATTACAGTGTGTCCCCAGGAAATTTTAAAGATTCATTGGCTTGGTGCAATAAGGGAGTAGGTGGGTGCACCCTTGCCGCTGTTCTTTCTGGAGGAGGGAGTTCCTACCTTCATCCCTTTGATTTGGCTGCCAACTTCATGTGTAGATGAGGAAATTGATTGGTCCAGGAATGATTTGTAACTGCCGATGTGTAGCTGAGAGGTTTTGCGGACATTGACCACAGGATCACTGGGTCAGGGGTTCCTTCACCACCATTATGATGGAGATAAGAAGGAGTGATGTCCAGGCTGCAAATCAGATGGAAGCACCTGAGGATGAGATAGTGGTTTCTTCATACCTTGGACTGGCAAGCTTTCAGTGCATTCGGTTGAGATCCTTTCTAGGAGAAACGAGAAAGCAAATAGATGGTGTTAGAATGTGTAAGCTCATAGCTAACAGTAAGCCTATGAAGCTTATTGCTTCAGCTTCCTTCCCCCTTTTCACAGCTGGATTTATCATTCATGATCCATTAGTTAAATACATGTTCCATGTCTCTGTAATTTCTTCCCTGGCTCTTCCCAAAGCCTGCATGGGTGTCCTGGCTGCGTGCTATCTGAGCTTTCTCATATACTTCGGGAGTGTATGAATATTGACTCAGGTCCTTGTAAATGCCATTGCTCCTGCTAGATGTTAAAAAGAATACAGTTTGAAAAATTCAGTCTGGCTCTAAAAGATGCTTCTAATTTCAGCTAAGCTGCTATTTGAAGACTTATCTCCTACCACTCTGAATGCTCTGTTCATTTCCTGACCACACTCCCATTTCCCATTTCCATAATTCTGTTTACATTCCTCTGTCCTTAAATGCCCTCCTCTTTCTCCTCATCCAGCCACTACTCACCTTTCAGTGAAGAGCACCTGCCCTGCCTGGTCTCCCAGAGTATGCCTATCTTATCGCTGAAATTCTGGAACACTTATCAGCACCAGTGAATTCCTGGCAAAGGTGTTCACCATTGTTACAATTCTCCTTATGGACTATTTACATTTTTTCTTAATAAAAAAGCTATAGTTTTCCCCTATGTAGATGAGGAATCCTCTTTGGGAACAAAAGATGCAATTTATTGTGATTCCTCATAGTGTTTAGCACATAGCAAGAGCTTCAAAAATATGAATTAACTCTGTAGATGACCACTTTCTAAATAATACAGAAACACATTATAGTCCATCCTTACTCCTAAAGAGAGTGTTGCTGTAACCAAGACGAAGTGGCATTATGTGTAAGTGTACATTGAAGCCTATGTTAGAGAGGCCCATTAACTATACAATATAGTAGAGCTGAAAGACCAATGCTCAGGAAAACTTCTAAACAATCATCCATTCAGAAAAAGAGTATTGATATGCCATCTAGGGATTTAGTGTATGTTATTAAATCATCTTGAAAATGTGCTTGAAGACATGCCTGCAGAGGCCTACACATGTGTGTACTCCATTTCAATGAGATTCTATACCCAGTTTAGATATCAAAGCAATATTTTGTGTAAGAAGATGTTTTGTACTGTGGTCCCTACTCCTTCCCACAATTCTATTGTTCCTCTTGTAGGAAGATGGGAAATTTCATCAATTAGAGGATAAAATGTTGAAATTCTGGAATATAAACCAATAGTGATAATTCTCAAACAATTTCTGTTTAAGAAGATCAGAAAGTTACTGTAGAGGCTATGTAAATGGTGATGACATGGTGATGACATGGTGGGCGGAAGCCAATAGGAGCCAGAGAAGCCTTCTGGTGATGTCATCCTGCCAGCCAATGCTTAGAAGTGGTTCTGTAGTCAGACACACTACCCATTGTTCTACTGGTCCTGTGCTTAGAATTGGTTCCAGTGACAAATTGGTAACTAGTTTCAGGCTGTATGTTCAGGTGGTATAACTTCCCTTTGTGTTGGGTTCAAATAGGTGGTTTCTGAGCTGAAGGAAAATAGATTTGAAGACTTAGAGATGCCCATTTTCCTTGCATAATTAATAGCATCAGGCTTTTTACTAAGATTTTAACCGGTGATTAGTAGAGGGAAACTTATTTTAGACACATGTTCTGAGGTTTATTGAATGTCCATTTTTGGTTGGAGATGGTCTGTGGGTTAACTTATGAATTCATGAAACGTAGAGCTATGGAGTGATTGTCAGTAGAATCTGAATGATTTTCTGGGGCTTATTAATGGTGTAAAAAAATGGCCCTGCATTAGGAGACTGAAGACCTGAGTTGTGGCTCCATTTCTTCCAGTTGCAGCCAGTTCATCTTTATCCAGTCATATGATTTCCTGGATTCCATCGTTTCTTTCTTTGAGCTGAAGTGGTGTCAACTGCCTGAGGTCAGAAGTCTGAAACAGAGAATCTAGGAAATTTCCTTTGTATCTAAGTTGTTTGATTTTATTATGTGGTGAGATTTGATCTGCTTGCCTTTGCATTATGCCCAAAATAAAGTTCACCTAGACAGGCAAGTAGGGACCAAAGCCCGTACACGAGGAAGACTAGATATTAAAGTGGGAAAAAAGTGATTGCCTAAGTAAGGGGACTATAAGTGCTGGTTGACTTAGGTGAAGGTCAAATACTGGAGTGGCCAAATCTTCCTGGAATAAAAATGGGAAGGGCCACAAACACCTTTAAGGAAGTTCTCAAGCTTGTAAGGGTTCACGGGCCCGTTTTCCTCATCTTAGTCTCATTCCACAGAGGGCAGAACAGTCTAATCTTCTGTATTTGCTGTTCCTGGACTCAAGGAGGTTCATCAGAACGGTGTTCTGGGCTGGCTGCCAGTGGGTTCCATTTCCATCAAACATCTGCTCGGTTTCAACCTGAGGATTAAACACTGTTGTCTTCAGATACCGTGGCAGGAAGGAAGGGCCATGTTGTGTATGTCTTGCTTTATTTGCCATCAGCTGATGCTGCTTTTGAGTGACAAAAAGATTTACCTGCAAATGTAGATCACTCTACTGGTCTTAACACCAGAGAAATACTGTATGTATTGACAGAGGCAGCACAGCCTTTCGTGAACATAGACTGTTCTGTGTCTGCCTTGGCCGTATAGGCAATGCAAAAGAACACAGGATGTGGCCCATAAAAATGTAAAGCTGACAGCACTATCAGGAAGATCAGGTTTATAGACATGAGGATTTCATTACTCTAAGTCAGGAAGAAACTCTAAGTTCAGAGGGTATCTCATCTGAGAGGTCTTTCTCGATGACATCAACCCACTGTGATGTTTTCATTGTTTTGCTCCGTGTTGGTATTCCTGTAGATGCTGTCACATTTCACTCTTTGGATCTTTCATGTTCCTTACATTGTAACATCTCTTCAATTACACATAAAATTGTTGCTGTGTGCCCATTTTGTCACCTTAATAACTCTAAAGATTCATCAAAGAACAGGACTTGACTGCCATTCCTTTGCTAATCCATAGTGCATTTAGAACATTTAAAGTTGATTGACTGCCATCATGATTCTTTTTCTCATGGAGTTTGTATGTTATTGCAATTTGTTAAAGGAAAGTATTTCTGGAAGGGAGATTTATCTAGAGCTATCTCATAAAATCATCTTAGCTCTGCGTTGTGCCCCAGGCACACTTGGTCACTCTCTTTAGATTTCCTCCCTCTGTCATATACCTATTAAGCTGTTGCCTCCACTAGCTGTCTCCAGGATTACCTGTAGGGCCTGGTGTACAGTGTATAGTAGTCACTTAATAAATCTTTGTGAAAATATGAATGATTAATTGCCCAAAGGAAATGGAGCTATAGGAGCTCACAGTGAGCAGAAAAGGCAAATTCATGGGTGAGTATACAAACTTGTTGATGGATACTGCTTTATAAGCCGCTTGTTGGAGGTCTGTGTTGATTCTGTCTGGATCAGCTTCTTTCACTACGATGTTCAACTTTAGTTTGCTTGACTGCTTATCAAGGTATGTCCCAAAAGTGGAGTGAATTGGTGGCTGTGGTGTATGTGCCATACTTGTATATAGTACTTGGTTGCTTTCTCTAGGTGTGGTACAGAACACTGGCAGCCTGGTTCCTCCATAGTGTGTACACGCACTGGAGGTCTAGGCACACGCAGACATGCACAAAGTTAGAAATATGCCGGCATACACACGCTCTCACAACTACTGATTTGGCTTAGGAATACCTGCAGGAGGGTGTGTAAAATTCATTAGATTCAAAATTAGAAGACATAGACTCTACTTACAAGATTGACCCTATGTAACCTTAGGAAAGTTACTTCCCCGTTTCCTTTTTATGTCTGTAAGGTGAGAGCAATGGAATCCTGGAGCTCTTAGTTCAAAGATGGAATGGTTTACTTTGGAAGGTGGTGGGTTTCTCATTGCTTGAGATTCCAATGCTGAAATACTATATCTTGAAAGTGTTGTTGTGTTGGGCCTTTCCAAGATGACTGGGTAATTCTCAACTGTCAGGGAATCCTGCTAGCATTTGCCAAGTTAATGTCAAGGAATGCAGAAGACCATCTTCCTTCCTTCCTTCCTTCCTTCCTTCCTTCCTTCCTTCCTTCCTTCCTTCCTTCCTTCCTTCCTTTCTTTTCTCTTCCTGTCTTCCCTTCTTCCCTTTCTCTCTTCATCTCTCTTCTTCTTACTCTGCATAATTTACAAGTGAATTAATTGCAAACCTGTCTATTTTTAAAGTGACAAATGTCATACGGACACATACACAGATACAGTTTCCTGGTGTTGCTATGATAAATTATCACACATTTAGTGGTTTAAAGCGACACACATTTATTATTCTAAATTTCCGTAGTCTGGGGCTCTGAAGTGGGACACACTGGACTGAAATAAGTGTGTTAGCAGAGGCATATTCCTTCAGAGAGCTTCAGGGGAGAGAGAGAATGCTTCCTTTTCAGCTTCCTGAAGCCGTTAGCATCCTATGGTTCAGGGCTCCATCCTTCCATCTGTAGAGTCGAACGTATCAGGTTGTATTTCTACACCTTCATTTTCCGATTCTCCCTTTTTGGATTCCTCTTCCATTTTCAAGGACCCTTAGGGATACATAAGATTTCTTTGGCTGATCCAAGCTCATTTTCTCATTTTTAAGACCCACTAATAGGCACCCTTAATCTTTATTTACATCCTGGGTGAGTCTGCTATGTAATGTAGTAGATTCACAGACTCTAGGAGCCAGGGCATGGAGACATATTTCAAGGAGAGTTATTCTATGAGCCGCACCTTATTTTTGTACTGCTGATAACATGAATTAGTAACAACAATCTTGCCTCATTTTTATCTCTTTAGTCTCCCTTAAGCACAACCTTTTTATATTTGGAAATAAAAATTATTGCTTTTTATCTAACCAAATTTGCTATGATTTTCAGAACTGTTGGAGTAATAATATTTTCAAAATAAGTTTAATAAAATGCATTTGTATATTTGTAGTGTAGTTTGCATATTTTCATTCACTACCAGTTATGGAAAATCTGCTTTTCATTATCAGTGATTTCTGAATTTGGATTCAGGGCCTTCATATTTTAATTACCCTGGAAAAGACAATTTGGTTTTCATGCTTTTATCAAGTGGATGAAAATACAGTAGAGGTTGATAGCATGTTCATCAAATTCATAAACCCACGTGCTTTGTTATTATCCGCTGAAGTACAATGTATGCCGTAGTTAGGTGTCTTAGACCTGAGAAAGAATGATTCTGGCTATCAAACAATGACACATCTGTTACCGAATTGCAGTTATATATCTCGGGGATGGCTGTTGACATTTTTTCATGAAAATTAGAAGGACAGGGAATCGTCCTGACCTCACCCTGAAATGTCACTATATGAGGGGCACTTGTTTATTCAGAGTTGCTGCAATTCTCTGGCCCCAAATTTCATTTATGCTTGGCAGGGAATCCTTCCAGAAACTGACCAAGATTAAGCATTTACAGGTTTGGTTGACTTTGAGTTTTGAAGGTGCTAAATTTTTACTGGTTATTCTAGAATGGGGCCTGAGGCCAACAGGCCTGGAAAGATTTCCTATGGTAAAATTATATCGACTCATTTTGGCATTTTGAAGTGAGAATAGGCATATGCTTAATACTCTGATGACAGCTTGGAAAGGTTGCCCATTTCACCTTTACTCTAATGCCATATTACACATTACATATTGTGGCCATCATGCCAGAAAAGGAAACAGCAAGTTCAGCTGGTAGCAGGACAGCCGTGGATTGCTACTACTTAACACATTGTGATCAATTATTCCGTCTCATCCCACTGGAAATGGGAAGAAAGATATACCTACTTACCTTAGGAACTATCATAAAGATGATGTGTAATAGGAATCTTGGATATTTATTTATTTTAAAATGTATTTGAAATGCTGGGGGGAGAGAGAGAGAGGGAGAGAGAGATGGATTTGCTGATTCACTCTCCAAGAGCCCACAAAAGCCAGCTGAAGCCAGGAGTCTAGAGCCCAGTGTGAGTCGCTCTTAAGGATGGCAGTGAGTGAAGTGTTTGAGTCATCCGGGCTGCCTGTCGTGCTGTGGTGGGCAGTATCAGGAAGCTGCAGGCATTTGCAGGGCTGGGACTCCTGGGCACTCGGACTTGGGTGTGCTTTGAAAGTGTCCTGTGTCCACTGAGTTTCCACTTTGAGTAAAGGAAAGTGAACAGAAATGGGGGTGGGAGGGTGAGGAAGCTTCAGTGTTAAATTGAAGTGATCAAATTGAACGTTCTGATCCAGTGTGTTTTTGTACATCTTCTATGAATGATGGAAAACGATGGCTTTTATTTCAAACATAAATCTTGCCAGTCAATTGATGTTTGCTACTGAGATGGAATTCCTAGGACGTAGTTTGTAGAGGACAGGACAATGGGTGTCTGTTTCTGTGGGGGGTGAGGACAAATTATTTTAACTTCTAATGGTTTTATTCTCACTTCTCATTATTTTTAATGTAGGGTTTGGAATAAATTTGAATTCACACTTTACTTACATTTTTAAATAGATTTATCTTTATTAGAGAGTCAGATATACAGAGAAGAGGAGAGACGGCGAGGAAATCGTGCATTCATTGATTCACTCCCCAGCTGGCTAAATGGCCAGAATTACGCAAATCCAAAGCCAGTAGCCAGCAGTCTCTTCTGGGTCTCCCACGCGGGTGCAGGGTTCCAAAGCTTTGGGCCATCTCCCATTGTTTTCTCAGGCCACAGGCAGGGAGCTAGTTGGGAACTAGGACCACCAGAATTAGAACTGGGGACCATATAGGATCCTGATACATGCAAGACCGGGACTTCAGCTGCTAGCCGACTGCACTGGGCCCCATTTAAGTACATTTTCATTAATATGTTGAATGCCTTCTTGCTCCCTCTTTGTTTCCCTCCCATCACCATGCAAGCACTATAGGCTAGTAGGTTGTAAGATCATTGAATGTTACAGCTAGAAGTAGTTTCAACGTGACTTGATCCAGAGGGTTAAAAAAATATGATAAAAACTAAAGGTTAAAAAAAAATCAGACATTCATTCTATGTGGTGTAATCTTTTCATTGATTCAGTGAATGTTTTTGAGAACCTGCTCTGTGGCAAGCTCTGAGCTATGTACTACATCCACCAAGATGAGAATCCAGTCCCTGTGCTACAAGGACTGTGCTGGTTTGGAGAGAAGATGGGTGTTCCCCAGTTAGTATTCAGTGTGCTCTGTGCAGTGCCTGGCTGATAGGAGGCTAGCAAGATGATTCAACAGCCAATAGGCCTGTCCCTAAGACTGCCTGCACGGGTGGGCGAAGACAGTAAGGGAAGGCTCAGCATTTCCTATCTCTTCCTTCAGATGAATAAAATAACAGACCACCTTTCAGTGCCTACCCCATCAGGACCCCTTTTCCCTGTCACTTCCAGGCCAACCTATGACCCTGGAAAGCTCACATCTACTTATTTTTGCCATCATCTTTCTTATTGTTATTATTTATGACGGTCATTGTTTTAACTGCTCCAAGGAGATAATTGCCTTAGTTGCTAAGGCAACCCAACATATTGGGTATAAGAGCAGCCAGCAGAAAGGGTTTGCCAAATTGCAGGGCTGGGTGGGAGGTGTGGGGTGGGAGAGCAAGGGAGCTCAGCTGTGGAGCTTGAAAATAGCCATGTTCAAATTATCTCTGCATTTCTTCCACGGAGGAGCGTGAAGCCACTTGGAATGCAGTGCCTGCCAATTCCTCACCCACCCTTGACGCTTCCTATTTTCAACCCAGCCAGTGTACTCCTTCACTAACCTGCAGTGCTCAGCCAAGGGTTTTCTTGGGTTCCAGTTCCCAGACATACAACCAGCATCCTGCCTGCCGCTCCTCAGCCTTGAAACTCTTGCCTTTGTTGCTGGGTTCTACAAAGGTGCAGGTGAAGGAGCTGTGGTACACATAGGCATGCCTGAGGAGCCCCCTCTATGGGCAGTGTGCATTACTGATTTCAAACAGGTCAAAATTCTTGATGGCCTTACTCAACACTTGTGGTCTCCTCCCTACATTGGGGGAAATATAGATAAGTGACAATGTCCTTTGCTAGGTTCTGGTTTTTGAAGATTGAACCATCTTGGGAGGATAGCAGAGCTGTCCCTGTTAAAAAGGGAGCTTGAAGCTGAGGGAGGAATTATACGGACAATATGCAGCAAAAGCTGCTCATCCGGGTCTTGAATCCTGCCAGAGTCCTGAGTGTCTCCCCCATGCCTTAGCCAATAGCATTGGCTTTGGTCCTCGGCCACTGATCATTTCAGTTTGAGGCCTTCTGGTAATCTTGCAGTCTCCGTGTCTCCTGGGCTGGCCAGTATTCTGGTTCTCCTGGCCCTGTTGCTTATATTCGGTTGGGATGGCAGAGGGGATGCTTGGCAGTGAGGTGTAGAAGACAAGTGTAGCTTATTGGCTAGCTTTCCTTTGAGTCATTTGGCCACCCAGAAGCAGCTATTGCCATGAAATAGGATAATGGGAAGGGAAAAAGACTGGACAACAAAAGAATCCCTTTCCAGAAGATGTGGTTGGTTGTTACTGACTTGTTCCAGGCAGTCCTCTCTCTCCGCTGCTTGTCAAGGAGACTTAGCTCTGGACATCAGTGGCGATGTCCCACCTGCTGGGTATCACCCATGGTGTGTCCCAGGGCCCTGAGATAGAACCCGCCTCAGAGTTGATCTATCTGAACAGGTTAAATAAACAGGTCTGTGTTTGGGTTAATTATCACTGGTTCTGTTGCTCTCCATTACTGCTCCATCCGGGACTCTGGCCAAGGAGCAGATGGGAGCGGCTGCATCATCACCCCTGCCTCCTCATTGTGTCTGGCTCTGCCTCCTCTGTGGTGTCTCTCTCTCCTTTTCCTCTCTTCCTCCCTCTCTCCCTCCTCCCTTTCTTCTCTGCCCCCCTCCCTTATTTCCTCTTTTCTCCCCACTCCTCCCTCTCCTAGCCCTGCTTTCTCTCCTCCTACCCCCGCCCCCTTCCTGGTTTTGCTCTTTCTCTCTCTCTTTCTCTTTTTGGCTGAGCAAATAGGCCAGATGGCGGTGAGGGGAACAGACAACAAGTGAGGCATGGCATATGGGGAGCTTGTTTAATTTCGGCTCCTGTAGGGAAGTAGATTGGAGGAGGTGAGCTACAAAAGCAGAAAATGGAAAAGGGAAGGATAAAAAAAAAAAGAAAAGAAAAACAACAACAACAACAACAACAACAACTGACCCTTCCAAGGGGGAAATTGGCTTCAATTTACTATTGTTGGCCAATGGGAGCAGTTGAGGATGAAGCAAATCTAAAGCAGAATGTACCCTTTTTGAATTTTGAAAGTATAGTCCCTGACCCCCATCTCCTCCTTTAAACCCTCTCTCCAGAGAGCCCAAGGCTCCCTGTCTCTGGGATGATGGTGCATGTGGGCCAGACATCTACATAGCATTATGAACAACTCTTGAAGATCAAGTCTGGGAAGAAGTTGTCCTGTAATTTATGGAGAGGAAAGAAAGTGGAGACGTCTGTGACTACAATCAGGGGTCAAGGGTGGACTTGTACTCACTTCAGCTACTTTTTGCCGTTACTAGTATCCTTGTGTGGCTTCATGCACCTTCTCGGTTTTATTTTCTCTCCCCAGCTCAGTTGTGCACAAAGCCACACCTGCTCCTGCGGCCTCTGTTTGCTTTCTTGGCTTCCCTGGAAAAGTCCAGGCTGAGTCTCTGAGAAGGGGCTTCACAGACCTAAATTCTAGGCCCTGCAGCACAAACCTTTTATTTTCAATCAAAATTGATTTAACTTCTGTGGTAGCGCCAAGAATGTCAAATTTAAGATCGCAATAGCTTGGAGTTCCTGGAGAGATTTTGGCCTTATAGAATGGTGCATGTCTTGATCACTCCAGTGCTGGCACTCCCAAAGATCAGCCAAATATATTCTGATACCCCCTCCCCCGCTTGGCCTTTGCTGGGGAAGCCCACTCCCAGAGCAGGTGGAGTCCTGACATCCTGGGAAGGTTGTAACCCAGTGCCAGGTTTCCAAATCCTGGGTCTCCAGAGACCAAGAGGGAGCAGAAGCCTTAACAATGACCCCAGGGCAAGCAGAAGAAAACAATCCAAGCTCATCTGCTGGAGCTGCACGCTTGCCCTGCTTCCCTGCAGGGGCCTCGCCAGCTCCACCAGGCCTCCCGTTCTGCAGCTGATAACAGGATTAGGCAGCAGAATGGGGCAGATGAGTACCCGAGGGGCCCTGCCTGGGAACAAGGGGCTTCCTGGCCTGGCTGGGAGCTGCCACTGTCCATACTCCAAGCTGCTGCTGCTGCTGCTGCTGTTGCTGGCTGGGCATGTGCAAGTGAGAGTGCCCTACTGTTGGTACCCAGGACCATTGGGAAATGCGGGCTGTGAAATGGGGGCATCGCTATGTAAAGCTCCAGAGCAAGCATCGCCCTGGCCTTCACTGGCAAATGTCTGGCACGCCCTCCCCCTCCCCCGCAGCCCAACCAACAGCATGACTGCCCAGGCTGAGCCAACACAGCCTTTCCAGAAGCATGGTCCTGGCTGAGTGAGCCCGAGGGGCATAGGTACCATGCCCGCTGGGTGGAGGGAGCTATGCCTGCCTTGGCCAAACCTCCTCTTAGAAGCAGTGCTTTTTTTCCCCTCTGCTTTCCTTCAGGGCCAGCCTGGCAGTTTGATCTCCCCTGAATGCTGTCCGTTCGTTTGAGGCTTGGCCTGTGAGATGCATCAAGGCATTGTCTGGGGTGGCGGGATGTCGGATTGATTTCGGGGCCTTTGTTTGGACGTGGGGCTCCTGAATGAAGCTGTTATGCGCGTCTGGGGCTGGCGGGCAGGCTGTCCGGCTGCAACCTGGGCCTCTCTTTGTTGTGGGGGCCTCATTGAGCCCACGGAAGAGGCTCATTTCAGGGTGATTTACTGCCACCCAAACACCAGCTGTCTGCTGGGCGGCCGCTGTGCAGAGACGCCTTAGCGGCCCCTGCTTGGGTGGAATTGCTTCTCCCCGTGAAGCTCCCAGAGCTTCTAGCCCTCTCTTTACACACCTGGAGAGGATGATCATTCCCAGCAATCATTTGCTGTGTTTGTGAATACGCACATGCATATAACATATATGCACACCAGTGTCCATTTTGTTTATTTCTTTTTAAATTAGGAACAGCAGGTTTTGAGCGGAGGCAGAGGGCTGGTGAGAAAATTGCGGGGCTGGGAGCCCTGTGTCCATGAATGATTTCAGCCACGGGTCTACCCCTTGTTAGTTGTGTGACCTTGGCCAAGTCATTTGTTTTCTCAAAGCCCCAGTCTTTTCATTAGAAAGATGACAAACATGCTTGTTTTGAGAAAGCAGGGACCCTTGTACTTCTTCAGAGATTAATGTTAGAGACTGAGAAGTCAGAAAACACAGCACAGGGTGTCTGATGAGGGCCTTGGTGTCACATCACAGAATGAAATGAGACAAGTGTGCCAGCAAGAGCTTCTGCTCTTCTCACACAACCCTCATACCATCATAAGGTTCTTATTCTCATGACTTCACCCATTCATAATTACCTCCCAAAGTCCCCACTTCCAGATGCTGTTAACTTAGGAATGTGGGCACTAACTTTCCAGCACATGGATCTATGGGAGACACATTGATGGCATCTCAGTTGATTGGCATGGTGGTGGCCATTTCTTCCCTGGCATCCTTGGGTGCTTCCAGGAGCCGAAAGTTGGAGTTAACCAGCTGGGCGCATGGTCAGATCTGGAGGGTAGTGTGTGGGGTTGCACTGCCATTTTATTCTGCTTGATTTGAAGGTGGACATTTTTGCCACTTAAGAGTTGATGTTAAAGGTTCCAACACAGTGAGTGAAGCATGGGACATCACAGGCGAGGTGACCAACATTGGAAGGGAAGACATTTGTCGTGTGCAGCTGCTATCAGGCCAAGGATGTAGGGTGCTGGAGGGAAAGTGGGAACCTTCAAAGAGGCCCCACCCACCATTTATGCAAAGCAAGGCAGATGATAGCACAAAATGTTTGCATTGCTAGGCTGACACATCTCTGATCCTAATGATTAGTGCTTGTTTAGGTTACCAAATAAGACTGCCTGCACACTGTATCAACAAAGAAGGAATTTGGGAAAAGCAATGGATCTTTTTCAGAAGGTGGTAAGAAGAGGAGGGGGATACATTTTTTTTAAACTTGGTCAAGTCTGCACAGGTGATATCAGATGCAATATTTTGGGGAACAAGGTGAGAGGTAGATTTACGCCTTTGCTCCCTCATAATAATACCTTCATACTCAGAATGTACAAAGTGTTTAATCAATGTTTGATAAACTTATAGATTTGTGGGTTTTTTTTTAAGATTTATTCGTTTTTATTACAAAGTCAGATATACAGAGAGGAGGAGAGACAGAGAGGAAGACCTTCCGTCCGATGATTCACTCCCCAAATGAATCACAATGGCCGGTGCTGTGCCGATCCAAAGCCAGGAACCAGGAACCTCTTCTGGGTCTCCCACAGGGGTGCAGGGTCCCAAAGCCTTGGGCCGTCCTCAACTGCTTTCCCAGGCCACAAGCAGGGAGCTGGATGGGAAGGAGCTGCCGGGATTAGAACTGGTGCCCATATGGGATCATGGCACATTCAAGGCAAGGACTTTAGCCTCTAGGCCATGCCGCCAGGACCTAGATTTGTGTTTGATGAGCTAAAAGATTGATGCACATTCTAACTTTCAACCAGGAAATGCTAATGTGGAAATAATTTTCTCATATATGAGGATAGTACCAAGTCATGCCTTGCAGCGCATACACAGTGGGGAATGTGCAGCTGTGGTGTTTACCAGCATGGAGACTACAGTCTGGTGTGACTATGAAGATCACAAAAGAGCCAAACATTCATGTGATTGGAGAGGATTCTAAATACTGTTCCTGAGTGTATAAGCGTTGTCTTTAGGTAAAACCGAGAAACAGGTTGAGTGTGCTGAGGATAAGCTGTGTTGAAATAGCTCAAGTTTTTATATAGCATCTGGTGGCCAGAGGCCGACCTTGACATTACAGGTAGACAGACTAGTCTCAGGCTCAACCGTCAATCGAACGCAGGCTCTGTGCTTGGGAAGGCAGCATGTGGGTTGCTTTTTAGTTTCTTGGTGACTGTATTGTACTCTCCAGTTAATGGCCATGTCTCCAACACCCTGCTACTTACCAGAGCCTCCTTTTAGGATTACCTTCGTGACTCACGAAGGTTTTTCTGCTGGTTTCTCGTATGTGCTGGATGACAATCTCATGAGCTTTTTAAAAGTTTAAATTTAGAACAACCATAGACTCGCAGTTCTGGGACCTACTCCAGGAGGTGTTGCAGCAACTACTAGTCTTTCAGCATCCCAGGAAGAGGAACTTAGAAGAGCTCAGAAATCCTCAGAAGATTAAAAAAAGAGGCATTCCTTACTGAGAATGAAACTAACTCTAGAAAGGAGAGGTGATGCTGGCCTAAGCCGCACAGCTGAAGCAGGCAGGAGGGCTTCCACTCAGCCTCCTGGCTTCCCAACCTATCATTGTCTGCTTTTTATGTCCTGCTCTGTATTGCTCTTGATGTGTAAGATTAAGTAGCTGAATGCCTTCTCTGTCTTATCTTTCCCATGAACTCAGTCATTCATACTGTAAAAGGGGTGTTAAAAGGCTAAAAAGGAATTCAGGGGCAAAATAAGATTGAGACACACATTAAAAAGAATTAAACAGCTATCTTTGGAGTCAAAGGAGTTAAAGCCTTTAGTATGTTAACTACCATCATGGAATTCCACATTTGGACTCTGAGATGTTTCACTTGAGATCTCAGGCTGACACCTCCTAGATCAGCCACCCTTTAGACCACCCTCTGAACTCTGATTCTTGTGTTGACACAGCCTTCCTGGCTGAATGACAGAGGTTTCCCTGTCTGGGTACCTTTGTTGGGTTGCTGTACCCATCCACAGTTGGGTGGGATGGGGTTGGGATGCTGGTAGCACCTTGTAAGCACTTGAGAAGATTCTGGAGAAGGAAGCATCATGAAACAACAAATGCTCTAAGTGTCACACGTTTGTATAGAAAGAGGGATCGTGGGAAGGAGGGAGGCAGAAAGGTGACTTCACTGCTCCCAGATGTGTTGGACAGGGACGTAGCAGCCTGTCTTTGATAAGAGTGAAGGATGATCTCCTTGTTTCCTAGTTAATCAAGAAGAAATGAATTTTAGAAACGTATGCCTAGCAAGTTGTAGGGAAGAAGGGTAACAAATATGGACATTTATTTGCTTTTCTGGAGAAGGAGTGAGAGGTGAAAGGAAGAAAAGAAAGCAAACAAGAAAGATAGTAGAGCATTATAGCTTTATCAGTGTTGGCCTCATTGCATTTCCTGAGAAAATGTCAAATGGTTCAAGGTTAGGGTCAAATCTAAACTAGAATTAGAGGCCATAGTTTTGCTAGAGGTAAGTTGATAATATGAAAGCTCACCGAGTACTCAGAATGCCCCTTGTTAGAGGGTTGTGTGTGTAGGCTCTGCGTGCAGGTTTGTGCATGTACACTCCAGGAGCAGTACAAGCAAAGGGCAATTGTGTCCAGCGCTCATTTAGCTTCCACCTCATTGACTTGGTATTCCTGGACCTTAGATCCGGACATGGAGATCAGCCTCTGATAAGTGGCTTTTGGCAGCATAGCTTGTGTCTCTTATTTATTGGACAGTGCAGGATGGATCATGTAACAAGACATATTTCTCTCACTCCCTGGGCAGGTGGGAGGACACACAGGTAGAAACACACTGATGAAGGAAATCAGTGAGCAGTTGTCGGCCTAAGGTTGCTGTAGAACTCTGGTCCTTTCCACCATTTGCATTTCCTCACTCTCCTTGGTCACAGAGGCTGCCTCTGGGTAACAGCGTGCTTTCTGGGATTGATACCATAGGGGCAGGATGCAGGTGCTCCAGAATCCTCCTGACCTCCTAGATATTATTGCCAGTTGGTTTTGTTCCATTCATTAACCCTCTCTGAAGAGTGAAATGCAATTAGACCTATTTGAAAAGAGAGAAAGTGAGACACAGAAATACAGGTGACACTAGTCATTTGATAGAGCAGTGAGACCAGGCTGTGACTCCAAATATGCAATTCTATCATGTGGGAGAGAGAAGCTCAAGGAATAAACCCCATCCTCTTCCAACATACTTAACTTTATGGCTGCTCCCTGTCTTTTTCATTCTTTTCACCAGAAACACAGCTGAAATCCAGACCTGTCAGGTAGAGCTTTTTAATGCATTCCAAGGAACTCAGAGAGCTTGTGCTTTGTAAAAGATATTTGGCTAGGTCATTGAGGAAAATGAACACACCCTGTGTGGTCTCTTTCTTGAATAAGTTGAAGTGTGCTGCATAAAGACATCCATTATGAGGGCCCAGCATGATAGCCTAGTTGCTTGGATTCTCATCTTGCATACACTTTAATCCCATATGGATATGGGTTCGAGTCCTGGCTGCTCTACTTTGCAACTAGCTCCCTGCCGATGGAGGAGTTGAGGACAGCCCAAGAAAGACCTAGGGAAACTGCACCCATGTGGGAGAGCCGGAAGAAGCTCCTGGCTTCGGATAGGCTCAGGTCTGGCTGTTGTGGCCACTCGGGGAGTGACCAGTGGATTGAGGATCTTTGTCTCTGTCCCTCCTTCTCTCTCTGTATCTGCCTGTCCGATAAAAATAAGTAAAATTGTTTTAGTGGCTTATGGTTAGTTATGTATAAGAATGCTAAAAGATGGGCTCTCTCGGAGGCTCTTCCATCCTACGTTTTACTTTATATCTGTGCTTTGTGTATCTACCAATGAAAATTCTGGAAGCTATGATACACAAAATTCCAGTCATTATAAATACTGGTGATTAATAGATATAACGTTGATCTCTTCATCAGTAACCTTGCTTCTTTGCTTTATTTCTTATGCTTCCAAAAAAATGAAAACTACTATCTTGTTTGTACCTTTTAGTAAGTTATTAAAGCTTTGTGTATTTTTCATATTTATAATGTAAACTCTCTTGTACTAAAGCAGCTGCTCTGAAAAGTGTTTTCTTTTTAAAGATTTATTTATGTATTTATTTGAAAGGCAGAGTTACAGGGAGAGAAGGAGGAGACAGAGAGAGAATGAGAGAATAAGAAGGGCAAAGGAGAGCAAGAGGGAGAGAGAGAGAAAGAGAAATATCCATCGATTGGTTCATTCCACAGCAGTGAATGGCCATGCCAAAGATAGGAGTTTAGAACTTCACACAGGTCTTCCATAAGTGGTAGGGGCCCAGGTACTCGTCTCACATTCCATTGCCTTCCCACATATTTTAGTAGGGAGCTGGACTGGAAGCAAAGCAGCCAGGACTAGAATCAATGCTTGAATGGGATTCCAGCATCATAGGTAGTTATTTGATGTGCTGTGCCACAGTGCTAACCCCTGAAACTGTTTCCTAAAGTGAAATGTTGCCAGGTGTCAACTTTACATATGAGGAGGAGGGGAGATTCAATGATTAATTAAGTTCTAGAAATGCTTGGTTAAAGACCATTAAACAAGTTTCTTTATAAAACATTGAGAAGCTTCCATGTACTTCTGTGCTTCTCGAGTCTGCAAGAATAAGAAGTATGGCAGTTTCCCTCAAACTTCATTTGATCATGGCATACTTCCACTTGGGATGAATATTCTGTGGCGCCCATTTTGAGAACCACACACTGAACTGGCTGGTGCCTGGAACCACCCTGTAGGAACCTGGTGCTCATAGGCAGATTCCTCCTTCAGAGAACCAGGGTTGAAAGGCAGCATCCATGGGAAGAGCTCATCCTGCTGCTGTGAGGAAGGCTCTCTTGGACCATGCCTGACAGCGAGGAATAGGAGCTGTTCCCTGGATGGACGCCCCTCCCTCCCTGCCAGCCTGTCACCTTCCCTGCCTCTGTTCTCCCCTGCCCAGCATCCAGGGCAGCTGCCTTGCTACCCTCATTAACCCCTTTAATGATGCAATTGATGCAATATCTTTTTTTTTTTCATAGAAACTTCTTGAAATTTTGCCAGTCTCAGTGCATCCCCAGGGGGAAGCTTTGACTCCCAGGCTGCTTTGTGAATTGGAGCTGGCCTTTTCCATGGGCAAAGATCATTTGGTTGTCTCTGTAGATCAGGGGCACTCTTAGAGGAGCACCAAGGGACACTTGTATAGATTTCTTGATTTTCAGAATAACTTCCTGGGTTTACAAATAAGGCAGTCTAGTGTTCTAGTGACCCAGTGCTCTATATGCATTTTAGAAAAGAGCAGATTCGGAATTTTCAAATTCTTTTATGGCAGCATGGGATATGCAGTTTAGTTCCTGCATCTGATTCATGAGCCATCCAAGATATCGACAGCTTTTAGGATAAAACTCCTTGGATGTGGTTTAACAGCACCAGATAATTCCTGAAATTCCTCCAGTGGCCACCTCCCTGCCTTCTGTTGGCCTTAGGGCCAGGGTGAGTTGGGCTTTTAGTTCTGCTGATTAGTAATATGTTGGGTACTCTGGACATGTCACTCAGACTGCAATCACATCTGCCTGTGAAGTGTGATCTGTGGGACATTTTTTGTCTCCATTAGTGATTTACTGCCCCTCTATCTGATCTTCAGTGCAGCATCCTTGCTGGGACCTATCAGGATTAGAATTCCATGGAGCTTGTCTCACTTCTTGTGCCAGTTCTTTACGCAAAATCTGTCTACACTGCATGCCATACAGCCAGGGTTGTATGCTGGCACATGCGCGTGCACGCACACACACACGCACACACACACACACACATACACGTGTGTGAACTCTTGCTCTCCATACCCTGCAAGTCTCCACTATGCATGACTTGATTGAGTTATTATGAGGTTTCAATAACAGTGGGTTAATAATAGCAACTATCATTTATTCAACACTTGTTATGTACTTCATCTGCACTGATGCAATCTCCCCAGCTAATCCGAGATTGTTTAACATGTGATGACATGGAGACTAAGGAAGGTTAAACAACTTGTCCTTAGTCATCCCGCTAGGATTCAGTCCTTGATTCCTGAGCCCAAGCTCTCTGCCATTGCATTAGTGTAGAAAAGCAATGTGGCATGCTTTAGATCAGGTGTGGTCTCACCGTCCAACTGTGGCAGCATAATGTGGAGCGTTCAAGTCAGGAGGCCTGGCAGGCACACTCTGTGTATCTATTGGGGAGCTGTGTTTCCGACCACTCCGTTTCTGGTTGGAGATGAGTCTGTTTTGTATGTCTCTGAAGGTTCTGATGCTGAGAATATTAAGGAATTAGGGGGATCTCTAATTTTCCAAGAGACAGAGTTTCCAAATTATCGGTCTAACTGGAGCCCTGAGTGCACCCTGATTTCAGGGTGCAAAGGTTACTGAGGCAGGGAATTGTTCAGAACACCACCGAGTTAAGTCTGTGAATATGCCAGAATTCAAGCTAATTAAATATGGTAGTTCTCAGGTATTTTTCTTTACTACTTCGACTTTTCTTGGATCAAGTAAATATAGTATCAGAAAATGTATCTCAGAAATTAAACCTTGAGATCCAAAGTCCCAGGACTGAGGCTGGCATTGAGGTACAGCAGATGAAGTCATCATTTTTGGAAACCTGTAACCCGGATCATAGTGCCTGAGATTAAGCCCTATCTTTGCTTCCAATCTAGATTTTTATTACTACACCTGGGAAGCCGTGGATGACGGCCTAAGTACTTGGATTTCTGCTGCTTATATGGGAGACCTGGATGGAATTCCTGGCTTCTGTCTTTAGCCTGGCCCCAACTCTGGCTGTTTTAGGCATTTGGAGTGTGAACTCATGAATGGAAGATATTCTCTGAAGCTCTCTCAAGCTCTCTCTCTCTCTCTCTCTCTCTCTCTCTCTCTCCCTCCCTGCGTCTGTGTGTTCCTCACTGTGTGATTGTATCTTTCAGAAAATAATACAATCAAATCACTTTTTTAAAGCAGTGCTGGTGCTTATCTAATACATGGAATGAACAGAACATGGTATAGCCTTAATAATGTAACTCTCTGATCCTCTTTTCTATTTTTCATGATTGAGATGGTCATGTGGGAAAATGTGGACTTGTGTTCTCATATGTGTGTCCCAAAGGGAAAAAAATAAACAGTTTTAGATTAAGACATTTCTTTCTTTATCCATTGGATGAAAGGTGCCCTGTGGGTACCTGGGAAGTACATAACAGATGCAAGATTTAAGTGAAACTCAGAGGATCTTACTTCCAATTCCCTCCGTAATCAACTTCTTAAAGTTCCAACTTTCCCCATCAGAAAATCTAAACCTAGGCCTTCTCACAGTAGAGAACAGCACATTTCTTCCATTAGTTCCTAATTGGTGAGTTAGGTCCTTTTGTAACATGTAAAATGGGACACATTTATTTCAGGCGTTACAATGAGCTCATTGTTGGGGTCTGACACTGCAGTGCTGTTCCTGAGGAAGGTAGCATTCTCTCCCCTGTACTCACGGGGAGCAGTGACCACTGGCCTCTTTTTGTTTCGGGAGGTGTGGTTTCCACCAGCAGATCTCTATTGCTCAATGTGCAGGCTGCGTGGCTTCACTGTGAGGAGGAGGAGGCATTTGACACGTAAAGCATAATCCCTCCGGAGACCTTAAATTATCCAAACCGAGAGGACTTTCCGGGCCTAACTGGCTTTTCTTAGTGAGATGTTTTGTTTTCCTTTGCTTGGTTTCTCCTCTTTGGGGCCTTGAGCTGACTCTTGTCAGTTTCATGCCTATTTAAAGTGAGTTTCACTTTTCAGTTCCTTCCCACTATCTCAGTCTAGTGGCCTTTCAGTTCCCCATGCACTTGTGCCTGTGAGGAGAAGGGGGAAGGAGAGGCTTTGCTATTAGGTCTAAAATAAGGTTTGTCTGAACTGCCACAAAACTGCTGGACGCAGAGGACAGGACAGCGTGCCGAAAGATCAAATTTAGCCTCTGTAAGGATGCACTGCAGTCACTCAACTGGAAATCTTTGAACTTTGTCCTCTTCTTCCTGTGCCATGGCCTTGAACTACATGCTGGTTCTCGACTCTGGTGCGTGTTTCAATCACGAGGAAATTTTAAAAATAATAACAAAATACTAAAACGTTGATGTCTGGATGTTATTCCATGCCCAAGAAAATGGAGAGCTGGGTTTCAGCCACTGTTGTCCTTTTATGCTTTCAAGGTAGTTTGTGGGGAACTGGGCTCCTATTTCACTGAGCACTGTCAGGATTTGCTGCTGGTGGAGGCCCCTGTTTTCTCACAGCAGTCACTGTAAAATGTCATCTGCCTTCTGGACAGGTGACTGCCTTTACTGTCACTCCGGTTCCCTTTGGCTCGTAAACATTGCTGCTGAAATAATCCCTGTTTTACAGGTGACCATCTGGGATCTTGATCCCTTCAACTCCTCATTGCTTCCTTACTGAGATCAGGTCTACCTGAGTCACTGCAGAGACTTGAAATTGGCCTGAACTTGAGGACATGCAGCCTGACCTATATATGTATATGTGTGTATATATATAATATTATTATAATATATATTATTACAATTATATTATAATATATATTATATGTTATAATTCATAACATTAAAATAAATGAATAAATATATATTAAAAATCCACCCAGGGCCTGTCTGGAAGTCCAGATTGCCTTTCATTACCTTAGATCTTAATGCAGCAGTGGCCAGAAAAAGCATGTTCAAAATCTCACTCAACTGACCCAATTTTTAACACCTAAAAAGGGAATAAGGCTTTGACTAAAGCCCAGCAGATTTCATTAACTCTGGGTTCAAGTGTTCATTCAGATCACTCTGATTGGCACACCTCTTTCCTTTTTCCTTCTTCCTCCTTCCCAGCTCCTGCCAAAATGATAGAAGTGCAAAATATAATTCAAGTTATAGGGGAGGGATGGAATAACAATATGTTTCAGTTACTCTACAATCCACAATCATTAGACCTGGATGATCTTTTAAAAGGTGGGTGTGGAGACATTCAGAGGTGAATGAAATATTTTCTGACATACACAACATTTAATTAGCATTGCACACTGATGCTCATTTGCTAACTTTAATTTGAGAAAGAAATTATATACACTAAGAAATATTGATGACAACAAAAATAGTTCCATCCATTGCAGATGGCTGACAAATTTGATATTCAGATACTCCTTGACTTAACAGTGGATTTATTTTCTGACAAACTGAAAATATAGCAGGTCAAAACGGCGATGAATTCTAGCTAACCTGCTAGCCACCCTAATTCAGCGATATGGCAGGGTGTTGATTATGCGTAACAGCAGCCTGGGCAAAAAGCAAAATTAAAAATTCAAAGTATATTTTTTCTACTGAATAAAAATAGCTTTCACAAAGTCTTTCTGCAAGTCTGTAGTATCAGTTGTGACTGGGGTCTTTCATATCGAAGCTAATTATAAAAATGGTCACAACATTTGTAGCACTGTGTGCCAGGAACAGGCTTAGAAGCTTTATGTGGAACCATCTCTCATTCTCATCAAAACGTGGGTTTTTCACTGATAAATAAAACTAAACAAAAATGCGATCTAGAAAGCCTGCAAAACTTGTTCTAGGTGGCACAAGACAGCCCATGCCAGAGGTGGAATTGGTCCGTTGTCAAGCTGGTCCTAGTATTCTGTACAGTACCTCACTAATGCTGAGGAATTAATTAGGCCCTTCCCATAACTACATTCTCTTGATTGAAGGCTACAACAGACTATGGTGCTCTTATTGGCTCTAGATTAAGTTGTACACATATTTTCCTTAAAAAAAAATTTACCAACTTGCCATGTTAGAAATTTATATCATATACATTTGTTTTCAGTTAGACCTTTGATCGTCACTGTCGAACAAGAGCCTCACAATAGCCAAATGAGGTAGGCACACCATTGCTTTTTTGCTCTTTTAATCCCTGGAGGGATATTTCTAAGGTTTTTGAATGCCAGAGTTACGGCTTGGACTCAAGCCTTCTGACTCCTGGTCCAGTGCTCCTGCTCTCCCTGTGACTGATGGTAGGTCTTTGTGTGTGTCTTGGCCTCATTGTTGTACCTTGGCTGACCCAGGCCATCAAACCACGGAGGTTGCAATATTAGCACTATTAGCTAATGGTCTGGAGCTTGCCAGACCGGTCTTTCCAGCTTTATGTCTCATTTTGGCCAGTCCAGAGTTCCATCAAGCTTCTGAACACTTTCATTTCCTGCTTCACATTCTACCAGATTTCCCCCCATATTCTTGGTGACTTCGCTGTCACTGCTCTAGAAAATCCTTCCATTCTTGTGGACTTACTTCTGCTGGAAGTAGTTCTTGCCCTCAGTGTTCGGCGCAGAGTAGATTTTCATTAACTATTGTAAAGTGATTTGTGCAATAATCCTCTCTAGAAATAGAGCAGAGAGGGATACATAGTAGGTCAGGATCTGGCCCTGGATCAATTTTGTCAGAGGTCACAGCAAAGGAAGTCTGCTAGGTGAAACTTTGGGCTGAAACTGGGTTTTGCTGCAGGCATGCTCGGTCATACCACAGTCTACAATGTCCCCATGCATTGAATGAGTGTCGTTGTCTTTCCTGCCTTCCGGAGAGACGATCTTTTGAGGAGGGAAGTAACTTTTCCCTCTTTGGAAAAGAACCGAGGCCTAACGAGTCTCCTTGTTGTCAGAGAAGAGTATGTGTCCAGTCAAGTTTATTTCTCTCCTTCTGGCACCAGATAGCAATTCTGTTGTTGTTATTGTTGCTTCTAACTTTTAGCAGGGAGTTTTGTGGGTGGATATGAAGGCACTTGGCTTTATTTTTGTAATGATTTCCTATTTTATCCCCTCGTGTTTATGTAGGGGTTTTTTGTTTTTGTTTTGTTTTGTTGTAATGTGATAAATGGTCAGCAACTTCCCTGAACCCTGTGGAAATGGAATCCAGGCTACAGAATAATTATTTAGTGAATAGCGGATCTAGTTTATGTTGGCGCAGAGCAAATTAATCATTATTAATCATGCCCTTTCTGACAGTAACCTCATCCCTTGCAGGAGTGCTGCTCTTTATTAAGAAGTAATAGCTGTGAGGAATAACTGAGCTCTACTCCGGTTACACCAGACTGTGGCTTTCCCTGTTTCTCAGCAGGAGAGGCAACAGCACATTTCCAGATTAAGGAAGATAGAAACCAAAACAAACAAACAAGTACCCCTGAGACATCTCCCTCCTCTCACTGCTACTGCCTACCACTCCCATTGTAGTAAAGAAAATGGAAAAAAATTGATTCCTTAAAAAAGCAAAGTTGGCAATTATAACAATGATTAGAATAATCCTTAAACAAGTGATGTTTATTAATCAGGCCATGGTAGGCCTGAATCTGCAGACTGCCAGTACTGGTTCAATTGCTGATGCTCAGATCTTGGGGAGAACAGTCTTTAAACCAACAGACTCCTTTCTTTCCCAAAGGTGGTTCCCATTCTGGGGATTTGTGGAATGGCTTCCAACAGCAAGGTAGGCTCTTTGCTTAGAGAAAGTAGATAAAGAAACCTTCTGCTAAGCTTCAGGCCACACGGAACTACAGGCCATTTAGGAACACAGAGAATCAAGATGACCAGATAGGAAGCAGGACGCTTGGCTTCAGTTCTAGCTCTGAGACCCAAGGAAAAACATTTTGATTTTCACATCCATAAAATACCATGGTAATAATCTAGAACATTATGAAACATTCAAAGAAAGAACATTCTGACATTTTCTGTAAATGGCCATTTGCAGGAAGTAGAAACTTTCATTTGTTGTCCCAGCAATGGAGACGTGGTCATCTTTATCACCATTGTCTTCCTCCCCAAGATTCTGTTGCCTTCTATTCCTTTTCTTTCTCACTGGCTTGTAGATCTTCTTTCAAGCAAAAAACAAACAAACAAACAAAACAAAAAACAGGGACCATTTATTGCTACAAAGAAAGAAATATTCCATAGTTGTTGAGGACTCCACAGGTTAGGTGAGAATAAATTGAATTGCCTGGGGGCAAGTGAAATCTGCTTTTTAGAAAGTCTTGTTGTCAGAAAAGTCACTGATAGTGACTTGGATCCTTAACTCTAACAGCTTCTAGTTCAGCAACATTAAGGAAATCGGCATACTCCACTCACCAAATTGGTATTCCACTTAGGAACTCTTTGCCTCCTTACAATGGTTATACAGAATACTTGTAAAGAAAGATTTCATGGGACTATAAACTGTATTAAATGTTATAAGTGCTAGTCACTTTAATCTCAGTGCAGAGTGTCAACACAGGCTAACCGGGCTGACTGTAGAATCATGATCCTGGACTCCGTGCACTGGTAAGTTCAGGATGACATTCTTGTACTCAATATCCTTGAACATTCTATATTTCCACTTATTTAAAAAGGAGATAGTCAGTGGGGAGAAAATGAAATAGCCGACAATTTATAGCATTAGACTCCAACTCTTACAGTTGGTCCATCTTTGCCCCAAATTTAACAAGCTGAAGAAAATTAAATGGTAGTCAGTCTGATCTCACATAGGCTTGATGTCCTGAAATCTTTTTGTACCATAGATCCCGATAAACCCCATAGGAGTCTATAACTTTAGGATCACTTTCTCTATTATAATTTTTGGAATCTTCTGATGGTTTGTCATTCCCGTAATATCAAGACTCCTCTAGAAGTGCGCATTCCTTATTGTAATGTTTGGAATATTCTCATGGTTTATCATTCCCATAATCTGAAGAGTCTTCCAGAAGTTCATGCAATGATCTTGTGTTTTAGTTCCATTTACTTATGAACATTTGTTTCACTTTGGTTTCTCTGTATGCCAGCACAGTGGACACTCAATGACTCATAGAATCAATAGTCAAACTGTATAAGCCTTCTTCTGTGAGGAACCCCTGGCCAGAGGTTGTTGGTGTTTAAGATGTGATTTCAGCAGGGCTTGGTGTCTCTGAGGGCAGCATTGATTGCCAAAGGATTGCTAGATATTAGGACTCTATTCTTTTAACTATGTTGTAACCTTATACAGCATACTTTTTTTTTTCCTAAAAGATTTGTTTTTATTGGAAAGGCAGATCTATAGAGAAAAGGAGAGACAAAGATCTTCTATCTGCTGGTTCATTCCCCAGATGGTTAGCATGGCCAAGCTTAGCTGACCTGAAGCCAGCAGTCAGGAGCCTCTTTTGGGTCTCCCACTTAAGTGCAGGGTCCCAAGGATTTGAGGCATCCCTCGCTACTTTCCCAGGCCACAAGCAAGGAGCTGGATTGAAAGCGGAGCAACCAGGACACAAACCAGTGCCCATATGGGCTGGCACTTAAAGATGGAAGATTACATTATCAAGCCATGATGCAGACCCCTAAACACCATGTTTTCTGTTCTTACCTATTGAATTATCAAGGATAGTTTTATCCAAAAATGTTTTGAAAGATACATGCAGAAACATCCAAGTGCACATATATTTTAAGTTAAGAAATATCTTCATAGTGAATGTATGTGTGTGTGTGTATGAGTGAGTATGTATGTGGTATATATATTGTCTGTTACATGGCTCAGAACAGGGCATAATGTTTTGGGATTTCCTTACACAGTTTAACTCTCCATTAAATGTTTCCCTACAGTGGAGAAACTAAGCTGGTTACAAAACAAGTTGCTCCATTAGCAATCTGTCAAAACCAGCTTAGGATTTTGTTCATATTTACCAAGTTTTTCAGTGATTACCGGGTGTTTTGTTCTTTTCCTTCTAAGGAGATTGGAGTATCCCATTAGTGGATTTATAGTGATCATTTCTTAACTGTATCAGACAATGAAATGCACAAGAAACCCACAATTTCTAGATTGTTGTAAACCTCATAAATTGTCTGGAAAGACATCTTTCACCAAACACTGTTATTTTGGCAATTCTTTCAGGTTTCTAAAGAAAATCCCATGAAACTCTCAGAAATAAGACAAAGACTTCCTGTTTGGCAGTCATTTTCTGTAGCCTAGGTAGAGGAGGGTGATGCAATTGATGATAGGCATTTTCATCTTGGAAAAGGCCCTGCAAGAGAGGCGAGCAGTTAAACATGTTGGGCACAATATGCCTGCTGGTGATTCCCTCTCAGGAACAGAAGGTGGAGGTGCACAGAAGAGGAGGGTTACAGGAAAGAAGAAACAAGGTGAAAGTAAGGCAGGGAGCTAGAGAACATCCTGGGGCTGAGATTTGGTGAGGTAGGTAGCCATCCAGCAAAGGAGCCTTTGACGAGTTTGATGGGTGCTTCTGATGCGAACTTAGTTAGACCCTGGAACTTAATTGGAAGTTGCCTGAAATAGATCTTTCTTACTTAATATTGTCTCTAAGAAACACCAGTTACTTGGGACCAAAAAGGGATGACTCTACTATTGTCTTCAGATTCAAAGAGTGCCCTCTGCCTCTGCTATCATTGCTTCTTAGGAATGTGTCCATTAGAAGTGCACAATCTAGATTGTCCTGGCCCTAGCCAGGTTCATTAGGAATTTCTGATCTTCTAAACTCTTTCTCCTTTCCTTCCATCATAGGTGTGTATAATTCAGAATCTAGAGGTAGCCATTGTGAAGATACCTAGTACCTCTTGGTAAGAGTGGAGAAATAGAAAATTAAAAGTTTTTTTTCCTCCCCATGTTTGTTCTTTCATTTTTGAAAGACTCTTTTTTTATTTGAAAGACACAGCTATACAGAGAGATGGGTAGAAGCAGAGATATTCCATCTGCTGACTCATTCGTCCAGTGGCCACAATAACCTGGGCTGGACCAGATTCAAGCCAAGAACTGGGAATTCTATTCTGTGGTCTCCCAAATGGATGGTAGGAACCCAACCACTTCAACCATCAGTTGCTGCCTCCTAGGATCACAGTAGTAGTAAGCTGCAATTGCAAGTGGATCCAGGAATTGAACCCAAGCACCCTGATTTGGGATGCTGGCATAACAAGTGGCATCTTAGCCACTGCATCAAAAGTCCACCACTGATGACTCCTCTTTTAAGGAAATTGAATACTGTACTAGCAAGCACAGCACCACTCAGCTATGTAGAATGATGAAGGGTCATCTCTGTTGTGGCATAGTAAAGGCTGAGGCAGGCCTGATGGTCAGATTTCCAGCTCAAGTGTGAAGATCAAGTGTGGCATCAGGTCAACACTGCCTGTATGCATGGACGCCATCAGGACCGTGCATAGCAAGACACAGCATCCTCTAGCTGGAGAACATTTAACTGTAGAAATCCCAGAATCCTCACTCCTACTCAAAGAATTCTTGACTTTTCCCTTATTCTTAGTGATCCTGAAATTGTTTTTTAAGAGAGACATTCCTCCCCTTCATCCTTCCCCTCCTCCAGCCTCCCTAGCAAATGAAAAGCAACAAGTTCTTAATTTGCATTTGCACTGAAATGTCAATGTCTGATAACTGATATGTCAATGAGAAGAGTTTCTGTAGAAGTAATTGGAGGCAAAGAGAATGGGGATCTAGTGTCCAGCATGTTCAGGGGAGGGAAAGCAGAGAACCAGAAGTAAAAGATGCTGAGTGTTGGCTGGGAGCCCAGAAAAAGCAGCATGTCCCTACTTTGCCTCTGGCTGGCCCATGGCAGGATGGTGGAATGAGGTCCTCATCCTCCCCTTTGACTCTTGGTCCCTCAAACATCAGACCTGTTCACAGTTTCCTTGCTTTATTGCTATATTTCCACTTGTCTACTTTTCATCTACTTCTCGTGTTTGCATTTTCTGTTTAATCCAGAATTTGCTACTTTGGCAGTGTGCTTGGAATTCCCATTGCTCTCTCTCTCTCTCTGTCTGTCTCTCTCTCAATTTTTGCTCTCGGATGTTACATGAGAAATAACTTGTATTATGTTTTATTTACTTTTGTCACTTGCAGGAGCCAATTGTACCTCAGCCTTAAATATAGATGGTTACTGTGTGTCAAGAACTCAGCAAACAGCATCTGTTCAGAACATAGGGGCGATGTTATACCCCAGAATGCGGGCACGCACCTATTTTGTGGCAGTAGGCTGGTGACCAGGAAGATCTGGGAGGAGGCAGGCAGGATTCCAGATCCAGGATAGTCAACCGAATGCAATGCAGCAAACTGTGTAGCACTTTGAAGAGGGCTTCTGAGTCACTGTGGCTCACAGTGGCTTTAAGAGTGGCCTGTTACATACTGGGCTGCCTGTTCCAGAGCACTGATTTTAATGTACAGGGAGGCCAAAGCTGTTATCCACAATTCTCTTAGCCTCCATGTACAGATTGCCGCTGTGATTCTTGGGTGCATGGATTTTCACTGTGATCTTCTGAGATACAGATGCTCAGGAACCATTCCCTACCCAGGGGGGCTAAGGAATTCTCTATCTCTTTGTGTCTCACACTTTTAAATTTCCTAGGCATCTCGGGAGCAGGACATGAGAACACAGCAGGACCTGGGCTTGTCTCAGAGACCCTGTACAATGGCCATGCACAGATCATTGGATTTTCTTGTGCTTCCCTAGGTTCTGCAAAGGAACCCCAAGACAGAGGTTAGTTAGATTCTGCCCCATGGAATCAGGCACAAATTCTGAGTCCCCTACCGCTTCTATTTCTGTCCCTGAAGATGCTGCTCATCTGTGGCCTCCCTAGAGCTCAGTGGAACCACATCCTGGCCTGGGAAAAAGAGCCAACAGAGGATAGAAACGGGGTTGTGCTTGGGTCCAGTTCTCCTCAGCACATGACCATTTTCAGTATCATCACAATCTGGGTAGGGATTTCCTGCAACCCCCAGGCTCCTGGAGGTGCAGTAAGAGCAGAGAGACTAGCTGGGAAGGCAATGGAGGATAAGTTCTGAATTGTGGATTCAATATCAGCTCTATGATTCTGGTCCCCGCCCCCCCGCCCCGCTCCAGCCCCCAAGGGATAAATATTGTGCTTTGCAGCCTAGATGATGGAACAGACTTCCTATGTGTACGATTCCAGGAAGAGAGTTAATAAAACCTCCTGATACCTTGCCTCCCCTGCAGCATTTATTTATCTAGCAGTGAGGCTGTGTGCTGTTCATACAGTGCTGGTGTTAGGTTGACATTTGTTTTGACCTTTAATCTTTATGCTTCCTTTTTCCCTGTCCTCCTTACTGGACTCCCTCACACTGGCCTCCCCACCCCCTGTTGTTCCTCAGCATGTGAGGTTGATCTTCTGTGACCTGGGCTTTTCCAGAGGTTGACTTTCCCGGGTTCCAATTGGGTGGGGCGCAGGCTTTTCCTCTTTGCTTTGCCCAAGGGTCATTGTGTGACTGTAAAATTATTGTCTAGCGGCAGTGCGAGCAGCTTTTCACATGTGGGGAGTGTGGGCAGTTTTGTTTTTTCTTCAAATAAGAAAGGGAAAAGAAAATACCCCCAGGAGTCACACCTGCCTGGGGAGTGTTAGGACTGGGCAGCCTGCAGGGGCTGAGCATACCTCCTCTTTAAGGACCTTCCCCAGCCCAGCTGGAAACGGGGGTGGCATCCTTGGGGACAATGGTGCCTGTCAGGAAAGGAGCAGTCTTGGGTTTGGGGGTGTTGTTACAAGGTGTAGCCCTAGGACTTAAGGGAAATGTCCCTGTTGGGCAGCAGACCGTTCCTGTTCTTGATCTTGCTCCCAAGTTGCTATGTCCTGCTGAAGCTCATGGAATTTGCACTTCCAGTGATGGGGTTTGGATTCAACCACACTGTATACTGGGACAGCCTTAGACAAGGCAGGTGAGATTTTTTTTTCCACCTCTGTTTTCTCATATTTTTAAAGGGATTCATGGGGAGCTTTTGGAGAATTGCATAAGGAGATGTGCCTAGAATGCTATCTGAGGCATGTTACCTTCACAGGATGATTCTTTAAAAATCTGATGCTCAAAACAGTCCTAGTACTTTCACCAATTGGCAGGACTTTTGAAGAGATGAGCTGTGTCTTTTTGTGTAGAAATATTTGGAAGAGGGTAACTTGTATTTTAAGTGTCTTTTACTTTCTGGGTGTCTTTTGAGTATCAGAGGTGTTGTGTTCATGTGGATCCAAGAATGGGAGCTGCTGTCACTAACCCTCCTTCCACACCTGAACTTACTGAGTGAGAGTTCGTGGTTATTCACCTGTGACATATGCTGATTTAGAAAAGCAAACATAGACACAGTCATATTTTTATTGCCTGCCTCTGATCTTTTACTAATCTGAGTATTAGAGACTCAATTAGAGAGTCGCTAATACAGATAGTGGCCACTACATTGCATACTGAAAGAGGGGAGAAGAATTTCCATGCAGAATGTGACTTGACAGTCAGCAGTTGGTGGATACTGTGGGGCTACACTGGATTAGGGAAACTTGCAGTTGGAGGTGACGTGAGGTTTCTAAACTCACGTGCTCTAAACCTTACAGAGTATATAACGGCAGGGTCCCTAGAGGTAAATTTAATGCTCTCTTTTTAAAATTTTTCCTGAAAGTGCGAATGAAAGTTTTGAGAATATTGACATTTTTAGATCAATATTTTTACGTTGCTTTCAAGATTTTGCAAAAAATTAAAACTACCCCACGACTAGTATCTGATTTCAGTATGTTACTCTCAAATTTCAAAATCCTTTTTGATAAAGTACTTCATGTGGGTTCTGTGCAGTGTCTCACATTCACAAAGCTCAGTAAGATGGTCTCCCTCCGTCCAAGAATTTCTTTTGGGAGAGACGGACAGATCAAGCCAACGTGGTTATTTCTGCACCCCAAACATAGCTAGCAGGATGCACCAGGTGCTGTGAGAACATAGTCTGGGAATGAAGAAAGTTTTGGGGATGTGGGGTGAGGTAACATAAGGTTACCAGTCTGGAATCCTCACATACAAACTCCACTGCCCGCGCCCAATCCGTGTGCCTGTGATAATTCAATACTGAAGTTTCTTTTTTTTTTTTAACATTTTTTCACCATCACTTCCTCCATAGTCTAGTTCCAATGAGGTAATAAAATAGTTCTTATCCATCTTGCTTTTTGATCTCTCCTCTAAGATAATTCATATATATATATATATATATATATTTGGGAAGGTGGGAGAAGGAGAGAATTCAATGGCTTACTCGCCTAAACAGCTGTAGTTTGGGTTAGGCCAAAGTCGAAAGCCAGGAATTCAGTCTAGGTTTCTCATGTGTGATTGGAGACATCCTGAGAGGCAGCAGCTTTTCACATGTGGGGAGTGGAGGCAATTTTGTTTTTGCTTCATCTGCTGCCTCTCGGGGTGTACATTCGCCAGAAGCTGGAGTCAGGTGGCAGAGCAGGGAATCAAACCAAGTCCTCTGAAGTTGCATGTAGGAACATTTGGCATCTTAACTTCCAGGCCAAATGTTTACCTTGACTTCTGTTAATTTTTTTTTTCTGCAGTATTTTTTTTTTTTAATCTCTAAATTCCTTTACTCAATTCAAATGATCAAGATTGAGAATCAGGGCCTGGTGGCATGGCCTAGTTACTAAAGTCCTCGCCTTGAATGTGCTGAGATCCCATACAGGTGCCGGTTCTATCCTGGCAGCCTCACTTCCCATCCAGCTCCCTGCTTGTGGCCTGGGAAAGCAGTTGAGGACAGCCCAAAGCTTTGGGACCCTGCACCCGTGTTGGAGACCCGGAAGAGGTTCAGGGTTCCCGGCTTCTGGCTTCGGATTGGCGCAGCACCAGCTGTTGCGCTCACTTGGGGAGTGAGTCATCGGACGGAAGATCTTCCTCTCTGTCTCTCCTCCTCTCTGTATATCTGACTTTGTAATAAAAATAAAATGAATAAATCTTTAAAAAAAATTGAGGATCATTTGCAAACTTAGGTCAGTCAGTTCAGGAATTGCGAAACGTGGATAACACATCTTTGGATGATGATTTCTTTTATTCTCTTTGAATGAAAGACAGTGAATGATAGGGTTTGGATTTACGATAGTGAGATGAAATAGCATTGAAATCAGAAGAACCACTGCAGGCCATCTCAGCCACGGTTTTTATGTAATGAATGGTGGATTTGTGGCTCAAATGAAGCCATTTATCTTGGTCACCCAATTTGGCCTGATCAGATTTCTATCCAGGTCTTCTGCCTTCTTTCTTTCATTTCTTATATTCCATTTTTTAAAAAAGATGTCTTTATTTAAAAATCAGAGTTTCAGTGAGAGAAGAAAGAGGTAGGGAGATCTTCCATCTTCGGGTTCACTCTCCAGATGGCTACAATTGCCAGGTCTATGCGAAGCCAAAGCCGAAGAGCTCCATCTGTGTCTCCCATGTGGGTGGAAGGAGCTTGCCCTTTTTCCAGGAAGCTGGATTGGAGATGGACCAGGTAAGATGCAAAGTGATAGCCATGGGGGATGCCCATGCTGCAGGTGGCAGCTTTGCTTTCTTTGCCACAATACTGTCCTCTTTATTACTTTTTAAAGATGTCTTTGTTGATTTGAAAGGCACAGTTATAGAAAGAGTGAGAGACAAGAGATATTTTTCTTCTATTGGTTCACTCTCCAAACACAGCAGTGTCTGGGACTGTGCCAGGTCAAAGCCAGGGAGTCCCTCTAGGTCTCCCATTTGGATGGCAGGAGCCCAAATACTTGGACTACCTCTGTTGCTTTCCCAGGTTTGTTAGCAAGAAGCTGGATTGGAAGTGATTCATTGGAGTTTCCAGTGTCCTGGATGACAGCTGAACCTGCTACACCACTCTGATGGTCCTGCTTGGGGCACTTCCTTTGTACTTTGTCCTCCAACTAAACTATACAAAGCATGTTTTCTTTCCTGGATGACACTGTTCTGCTTCTATCCATTAACAGTCCTCCAAAAGTCAGCAAAAGGGCCATTTTAGCTTACTTGCTATTTACTCAGATCCTTCTTTTGTCTCCTATGAGGCGTCATTAGATGTGGTTCTCTGTATGCAGCTGGTCAGGAAAGAGAACAGCGTGTTGGCATCTAAAGAGCTCTGCCTCCCACCACTCTGAGGGTGGCATGGATGTGGGACCTGGATGCGAAACAGGACACAGCATTCCTCTGTGTACTTTCACCCCTTGTGCCTCTTTCCTGGATGTCCATCCTTAACTCCCTCGGGCACTGGACCCACAGGGTTACTGCTTTACTGATCCTGATGGACACCGGAACTTAGAGTTCTCACCCTGGCTGTAGCACCAGCCATGTTTTCCATACAGATGTTCATTCAGACCCATCTTAGGTGGATTTTTCCTAAAGGGGCAAAGGATATATGATTTGAAAACCAATTAGAATCTTCTTTCATTTCATCTAGTGGCACTGAAGGGGTATCTTCCAGTTATGAATTGTGCAAAGTCAGGTGGATAGGAAATTTCATGGAAAATGTTTAAGCTTCTGGGTCCAGGGCGCTTATAAAGTGCCCGATAAGAGGTTTTCCTCTTCCCCTATTTCCCCGTATTCATCACTTGAGCTGTGCCATTTGGGCTTATCCTTTATACCTAAAGAAGCCTTGCCTTTTAATCTTCTAGCCAGGAAAATGTAGTAAAGAGAATATAAGACACCTTAAATAATGCCCCAGGGAGATAAGATCATGGAAATTTACAGCTTAGATGTTTGTGCTGAGTGTGTCTGTGTCCCCAGATACTCATAGCTGATGCTGTGCTGGCCAGTTAATAGTGATGTAGGTTCCAGAGGACTTGGGGGCTCGTCCTGGGCCTTCTGCTAATCCTTCATGTACTTGTGCCTCACTTTCCACAGCAGTACAATGGGAGGAGTTTACTCCCCCTCCCCCCATAGGAGTATCCTAGGCATCTGAGAGGATGAAAGGAAACCTGGAAGGCAGAAATGGAGCTGAGATTGACGTGTGAGCCATGGTCTACTCATAAGCGGCATTATGCTGTTGTGTGAATGCAAACTCTTTCAACATGGAGCTCTGCTTCTTGTCTCCTCCCACATGCTGGAGGGATATAAAATAAAGTGTTACTCTCTGTCACATATAAGTGTCAGAACTGACATGGTAGAACTTGGCTCAATCTACAAAATGCACGCTTAGTACCTGGCACTTAGCACTCCGTTACCAGCACTGATAGCTGTTAATATTATCATTTCAATGATGTCCTGTTTCTACACATGCTGGCTGTACACCACCCAGTGTGTGTCCTGGGGCTGCCTTCCCCTCATCCCCTCTAGGGGCTACACCTCTAACCCTGTTATTGCTCTGTTCTCTTCTGCAGAACAGGCACCACCACCCCTTCCAGCACTTCTGTGCATGCAAACTAAAGACCCAGGAGCCCCTGGCCTCTAGTCAAACAAGAGTGAAGATACATGATAGTCTCAGCTGCATAATCGGTTTGTGTTTGGCGCTGTCTTAGCAGTCTGATGAAACAGGCCAAAAGAGGAAATTCAGACTCAAAATCTAATGTTCACACAGTTTTGACAAGCTGAAATAGGCCTATTTGGGGCCAAGGAGAAAAGTCTGATTTCTCAAGCACCTTGTCTGTCGGGTCAGAATGATGCTGATCAGCACTTGGTGTCAAGGAGCAGAGGCCAGGGAGCTGTCTCCCCGCTCCTAAACTTGATGCTATGTATTTCTAATCTCTAAGCAAATTTTTGGAATTTCACTGGCCGATTCCCTAGGGCATGAAAATCAACCTTTGTGTGTGTGTCTGTGTGTGAGCCGGGGGACCAGCTGACTTGTTCTTTAAAGGGGCTTTATCTGCCAGGGCCCTCCCTCCCTTCTCTTTGAAAGAAGGTGCCAAAACTCAAATTGTTTAATTTGGCTCTGGCTTGGAGGCACTGATACTGAGTTGGCCTTGTATGAAACCCACTTGCTGATTCTGTCATCTGAGTAGAAAGACTGCTATACTCTGAAGAACAGAGAGAGAGAGAGAAATTCCACTATCCTATCCCTCTCTCATTGTCAACCTGAAGACCTGTAGATTCATTCAACATCTTGTAGGAGCTTGGGGCAAGACCTCATCATTCACCATTTCCTTTGAGTTTTGCTTTGGTGTTAATTCAGCTTTATTGTTAGCAAGTCCATCAGAATCAGATCAGTGACAATTTGATGTCATTTGCTTGGCATATTTAAAACATGGATTCTCTATTTCTATTAATATTCTTTATCGCACTCAGATTTTTTTTTTTTTTTTACTAAGATTGCAAACAAACAAAATGCCCCTGTTTTATCTTTTCTGGGGCCACAGTAACTTTCTGCAGTGTAACAATCCTGTGGTAGGATACTATGCGAGCTTTGGCATTAAGTGACTCATCCTCCTGTACCTTTCAATTTCTCTTTCAGTCCCTTTGGAGTTAGCTCAGAAGAGGTCTGGGGGATCAGTGAAAGGCTTAATGGAGGGAGCACAACTGGGAAACTTTCATTCCAGCCCAAAGGCTAGGGCAGACCTGGGACATGTCTATTGCAGCCCCTGCAGGAACTGCCTGCCAGGGTCTGTTTACTTAGCCCCGGAGCATTTAATCCTGTTCAATGTGGGGTGATGTCACTGGGTCAGAGCCTTGGAGCTGGGCAGCCGAGTGGAAGGAGGAGGATGAATGGCTGGTTGAGGCCCGAGGTGTTGGGTGGCCACGGAGCGATGGCTGGAGCAGCCTCCCGGCCACCGCTGTGTGTTGATTTTGCAGTGAGATCATTACCTTTGCTGGGCTGTTAAATGCAGCTTAATCTTCCTTAAGACAGGGCTGCACAATGTTGCTTTTGTGACTTCAGAGAGTCACTCGACAGGTTAGAGGGGGCCGGGTTTCCAGATTTCCACCAGGAGAAAATCATGGCTCTGTCTGACAGTCAGCGGATGTGTAACACTTCTGTTCTGTGCTAGCTTCAGAACCTCACGCTTGGCAGCGCTTTGGATGGCTGGGGGCACGGAGCCCCTACTAAGTGATTAAAGCACAGGAGTGCTCATCTCTGGTACAGCATAGTGCTCCCTCCAAACCTGGGATACAGGTTCTGCAAACCCAAGAGACAGACCTTATACACTCCAAACGTTAACATACATAAACGGCCTCAGCGTGTAACATGCTTTTTTTTTGTGGCAGGGTGAGTCTTGCAGTTCCTTTCTCGTTTACAGCAATAATGGCTTGTCAGTGCTTACTTTGGGGACATGTAGTTGGCAGGAGAGAGTGAAGAATGGAGAGACGGAAGGAGGGAAATGGGGAGGGAGAAAGGAGCAACACTTCTCCAAGCTGCTGCCTTCTGCTAGCTGTGGGAAGGTTTGTGAAGAGAGGTGTCTTGGAGGAAAAACCTGAAAATGTACTTGCAGCTGGGGCGAGAACTTCTCCACCTTCTGCAGGGGGGCCTCCCTCGCCACCTCTCACTGCTCTGCTCTTCTGCATCAGGCTCCTGTGGCAACTTTCCTTCTTGCTTGCTGCTTTCCATTTTGCTCCATAAGTGCGCTTTCTTCTCTTCCTTGACTTGATGATATCGTAAAGTTGAAATTATAGCCCTGAAACACACATTTTATTTGCAAAGCTAAAGAGGGAGACAGAACTCTCATCTGTTGGTTCACACCCCGAAGCCTAAATAGATTGTCCTGCATTGGGTTAGGCCAAACCCAAGACCTCTGGACTCAGATCTCTCATAGGGGTCACAGGACCCCCGTAACTTGAGGCATCATCACAGCCTCCCAAATTTTGCAATAATAGAAGATTGGAACCAGAAGTGCACCCAAGATTCAAACCTAATTCCACTCTAAGATGGGATTTGGGATTCTTAATCACTGGCCCATATATCACCACACACCTTCTCCTTTCCCACCCGCAGGCTGTGATTGGGAAAGAGAAGGCCCTGTTTGGGTGTGGGGAACTCACAACTTGCTTGCAGCATAGGTAATGCCAAACTGTGTAGTCTACTCATTAATCAGAAACAAGAATCACTTAGACAAGTGGTACTGCTCCAGTGTCATGGGATGGGGATTCCCTGTTGTAGGATGCATCATTGCTCCACAGTTTTAGAGAATTCAGAAATTGGCATCCACCTCCTACCTGATCCTTCATTCCCACTAATACTTTACTAAGCAAGGAGACCTGTAGCTGGGCTGTAAGGAGCTCAAGGCTCCTGACTCTTCATCTTGTGTGTGTCTCACTAACTTACATGTTTTTCTCATGGGGAAGCTGTCATTTCTGTGTTGCTCTCATCCCTTGGGTTTCTGAGATTTAGTTAGATACTCATCACCCTTTAGGTTAATGATCTTAGCTTCTTGTTTTTCCCAAAGTCCGACGTTCCCATACTTGAGGGCATGTCCACTTCTTTTTCAGTCCTCAACTAACTGGTTACATACACACTAGACTTTTCTCATCATGTCTGTGGGTTTGTGGTATTCCACATTGGAAATGAGCATATATGCACACTTTAGAAACACTTCTGTTTGTCTTCATCTGGTTGGTCAATTAAGTGTATATGAAAGCTGTGTGTCAAGCACTGCAATAGACCTTGACCTTGCAGTGGAGTAGACAGACTCAATGGTGGCCTTCACTGAGCAGAAGTCTACAGGGGAAGAAGGGTAAGGAACGAGGTGCTGCAGTTGCACATGGAGGCTCTTATCAAGAACTGGAGGCTATGCAGATCTTCCTGAGAGAATAGTGTCCCGGATGAGGACAGAAGAATGAGGAGTCAGCTAAGTGCATGAGAGTTTGGGAAAGAGTGGTGAGAAATCTGAGTGGGGGAAGAGTTTCAAAGAAAAGGAACAGCTTGTTCAGCGCCTCAAAGCAGCAGCAGTCTAGTACTTTGGAGGAACTACCTGCAGCAAATATGTGGGCCCAGGGCAAACAAGGGAAGACCTGATTGGCTAGTGAGGCAAGTGGGGGAAGGTATATGAAGATGGGCACGGCAGAGCCCTTTCTAACCTTCTGAGTGTTTGGGAGCTTCATCCCATGGACTGTGGTCTCACTGAAGAATTTGTACAAGGGATGCCAGGCCTCAGTGAGTTTCTAACTGCTGTTGCGGGGATGAATTGTCATATAATATACGTGGATTTGCAGAGGTATGCTTACTCAATGGAAATTCTTAGGGGAGATTTGGCACATGATGTTCCGATTAGTGTTATTCCCATCACATTATTTTGTAGGTGTCCTCTTATCACCAAAACAATACATTAATTTGTTCTTCTTTAAACAACACACAGTCATATATTCTCACACACACACATGAACTTCCTCTACACATGCACACCCTCTTGCATACTCTCTCACTTACACTAATGGAAAGATCCACATCATTTTCACTAATCCTTCCCTATGGCCTCAGATAGTTCCTGGAAGGAACTGAATGGACAAATGAAGTAATGTGTGATACTAATGTGTGGATCTCATGTTAGATTCCCCTCTCAGGGAAACTTCCCATCAAGTTTCTCTGAATATCCACATGATGTGTGGAAGAAGATGGTGCTAAGATGCAAAGAACTGAAGTTGGGATCCAGTCCCAGCACTGCCTCCTGTTTAGATTCTTTCTTCAAGTTTAAAATGAGGGAGCCGCACTGATCACCCGGGTTTTGTGATTCTGTGACTGAACCCACTGTAATAATGTTTAAATCAAACACAACACTCAACATTCTGAGTTTCTGATGCCAAAAACCAGTCTTCCTTTATTGTGGGGTATTGCATTATTCCTTTATGGTCTGAGGGATTAGAGAGAATAAAGTAGCTGTTAGGAATGCAAAAAGACCTCAACCCAGAACCTTAGAAGCCACTTAGAGGTACACTATATCCAGTAGGGCATGAGTGGAAAGAAGGGAGTCCATTAGAAAGAGAGATTTGTTTTCTCCCTTCTCTGCCTTAAAGAGAGAGACAGGGATAAAAGAAAAACAAGACCTAAACTTTCACATTCCGATAAGCATTTCCTGGTATTTATTACATGTAAAATACCCACCCCACCCCATCCTACCCCCCACCTCTTTTTTTTTTGAAAGGCGTTTTTGCTACTTGCCCCCCAAAAAAGTGGATTCAGGGGGAAGTCTTTTACTCCCAATATGTAGATCAGGCAGAACAAAAGAGCTTAGTTTTCTTTTTAAAATATTTCTTTGCTCCAGAGCGGAAAGGAAAGAAAAGTCAGAAACAGAAAGAAGCCATATCTGGAGAGGGCATTCAAGTAGAGTTTCACTGCTCTGGGCAAATTGTGGAGGTTGGCTGTGTTGTTGTAATCCCCACTGGGACCTTGGAGGGGGCCCTGTTTCTTAAAGGCCTGGAAGGGTTCCAATGCTGAGAGCTGAATAATCTTTCAGGCTAACCTCAGTGAATCAGTCAACAAGGACTGACAGAGGCCTGCTGTCTAGTGAGGGAGAAGCAAAACTTGGCTAGACTTTACCTTCCTCCATTTTGCACGGGGCGGGGAGGAAAGAGGACAGAAAGGCAGTATGCGCAGGTCTCGCTGACCTCATGAGTGTGTCTTACATCTGTCACCCAGTGAGAGTGTTCACACCTAGGGCCTGTGAGTATCATCACCCCCGCCTCCCCTGAACGAGACTTGGTAAACTTCAAATGTCACTCAACTTGGAGTCAGAATATTTAGACTTGTAGTGCTTTGGAATGATTAAGTCACCATAAAAAGCCTTCATTTTCTCCGATACAGATTTTATATCCTTATCCATTATGGATTTGAAATGGCTCAATTAACTTAAGGAAACTGAATGCATCTGATATAATCATACATGCAGTCGGGGGTAGCTAATAAGTTGCATATACTTTTGGGGAAGAAAACATACAATACTAGTGCAAAGTCAGAGACGTGTTCGTGGTACCATGACTTGCCTTGCCTTCAGGAAAATCTTCATCCGGAAGAATTCTTTCCAAGATGATACGGGGTTGCATGTTATACTGTGGGAAATCAGGAGAGAAGGAAGGAAAGTGTTGGGAAGTATCTGCATGAGGCATATCTTGTGAATGGGTGCTTACCCACAGTTCTTTTCAAACACAAGTTCTTTAGCTTAATTGGGGCTGGAGGCACCTGATCAGCTGATTCTGGCAAGCCAGAGACATGGTCTTTGGACAGTTAATGCCTTTATTCTGTGATAGGAAGATGAAATATTAGGATATTCTCTCTAGCTCCAAAACTCGTGTTTTGGGATTGTTGGTTGAATGACAGTATCAATGTGAATTTTCCTAAAGAAGCAAGGTGGAGCCCAGGAAATTCTCTTCACAGTATGCAGCTGCTATTAGTTCATTTCACTTTGTGGAGGACTGTACAGATTTTTAGGAGCTTACCTAAATTTTTCCATCCATTCTGACAACATTCTTTAGAGAAGCTGGCAACTTGGCCATTCCTATGACTTGCTCTGGCGACTGTGGGTCTTTCTGTCCATTTAGGGCCTGGATTAGTGTGTTCTCAAGGACTTCACTTGCTATTATTTCTGTCCAAGCCATTCCCTTCCTTCTCATGACCTGTTCCTTTTGTCCTTTGGATTTAATTCCCAGGCCAGTTCCTCCAAGCCTGCCACTGTTTATCCGAGCCAAGTCCCCGTGGCCCAGGTGTTCTCTATCCTCCTGACTAATCTTGTTTCCTTCACAGTATTTATCATTGTCTGCATTGCAGATTTTATTTATTGACATTTATCCTTTTCTGTCTGCTGCTGTGCTATAAGGTAAGCCTCAACAGAGCTATATTCTTGTTCAACACTGTATACTGTACACTTAGAATGGTGCTTTGCACGTAGTAGGAGCTTAATGTTAATTGACAGAAATAAATCTCTAATGTAAAATTGAATGACTTGCTCGAGATTGCAGTCAGTAAAGGAATGAACGAGGGTAAAAATTCAACCTCTCATCTCCTAGTTTATTGTTCTTTCCACTTGGTATTATGCTGCCAAAATTTATGAATATTTGTACTGGAGAGTTCCTGATGACTGCTGATAAAATTTAGAATGATCGCGAGGCATTTATGTGAAACCGAATGCGTTTCTTCAGGGAAATGAGGAAATCCCCGGAGGTTACCTTGTTCTACTTGTGATAACACAAGTTTATAATCTGTGTGCTTTGTGTATTTTACATCAGTCATCCCATATTTGTTTAGCTCCTTTTTAAAGGAAGCTTTCTTGAGAAATACTGTCAATATTTTTTATTGATGGGTTTGGATTTTAACATATAAATACACCATCGTGCATTCACACTCAAAAGATCCCGTAAAGAGTAACATGTGGGTTAGATTCCTGGTGGAAGGATTGAGGCTTGCTCTCTGGCAGAAGCTGAAAGGGGTTGTATCTGAGGCTCCTACCCATGTGCAGGGATCAGGGGCCATGGCTACTCCCTTTCAAGTCAGTCTCACAAGTTCTATCCAAGATATTTTCTAATTAGGCTTTGTCCCTCGTTGCCTTTGATTCTGTCTATTTATTAGAATTGTTTGGGGGGCGGGGAGAAGTAGAGTGGACATTACCTACAGCGCTGCTTAACTGTGCCATGTCTTTACTGGAAGGTGAAGCAAATTGCTTTTTATTTTCCCTTTTATTTCTCCTCTGAACATGAAGATGACCCCTTGTATCCTAAATTTGCAGTGCTGGCGAGCAAGGACGTGTTTGCTGACTTGTATGCTAAACTTCTTTGTGTTTCCACATAGTCTTCATTTCCCCCGTTAAGGCCAATTGGTCTTAATCAGTCATTTAGAACGCATTATTCCTTCTCCTTATTGGTTTTTATTTCAGCTCTTCCTCTATGTTATCTCCTTATTGAGCTAGGTCCTTGGCAACAGCGTGTGGCATTTCCAGGTTAGTGCTAATCTCATGGAAGGACCAGTGACCCTGGATTTTCCTCTGATGTCTTTGATGATGTATCAGAGATTTGTCACGTTGGGTTTTGTCCAAGTGATCAGTTGGTGCTGAAATAATAATGCCACTAAACACACCTTATGTTGAAGCATTACCCTGCTTGCTGTGAACTAGATGTTTTTACAACCCTGTTTTCCTAGTCTCCAATTTCCCGTTTTCTTATCAACACCCACTGTAATTTTCATATGTGATCTTCTCTTCCTCCTTTTTCCATGGGGAGCCTCTTCCACTTGATCGTTTCTATGCATCAGCCATAGGACTGGTTTTTCACAAATGTCACTGATGAGAAGGACAGAGACAGACCCATGCATTTCCCTGTTTTATTTCTAGTCTCTAACTCAACTTCTTGTCTCTGATAGTGCATCTGCTTTGTCCCCTCATTATACAATATTTCCGTTTTTACAAATTCTTTTTATTTCTATTTTTATACTTCATGATATGGCTCCATAGGCACAGGGATTTCTGCTCTCCTATCAATACCCACCCGTACCCCGCCACTGTTCAGTTGATGTCTTTTCTGACGTTTTTTCAAAGCTGCGGAACTGACATCCTTGATTTGTCCTGTGTGGATGCTTATTGACTCCCTTGAAGAATACAAGCAGTTCAGAATTTTGGATAATTGTTGACATCAGCTGGGACTGAGACGTAAGCTCTACCACACATGGAAGTGCAAACATGTGATTTTTAGGTTTTTTAGATTTTTGTCCCTAGCATTGCATCTTTTTCCTTGCCATCTGCTTATGGCAGTACTGCGTACTGCACTGCTACACAATCAGAATTAAGACACTTGGCCAAACTAAAGGGTCAGTTACACTGCATGATATTTGGTGATCTGACCTTTGGAAATACATAGCTTTGTGGAAAGATGAAGGGTTGCAGGCAAGTTAAGAGCCCATGTAGGAACTATATGGAGATGAATATCTGTTTTACCCCCTCTAAGACAATATTAGTTTGAGTTGGTTAAGAGCAACTTCCTCCGAAAGAAAGAAAACCTTTTTGGTCTCAGTTAAACATTCCCTAAAGATTTGAGACTTACTTTTTTTTTTTTTTCTTTCCATCCCCAAGAACGAGTTCATGGCCCAATGTTGGAAGGCCACATGGGAGTGGAGGAGGGAGGTTTGTATTGACTTTCACATGATTTACTCAAGCAATTGAGTTTGTCGGCGGAAATGTGGTCGTTTCCATCAGCTGTCATGCTGAGATGCTCCTGACATGCTGTCAATAGCTCTTAGCTTCTGATCTTTTTCTCAAATGTGCTGTCTACTCAGAGCTCAGATGGAAAATGCTTTGGGTACCAAGAAAGTGCATTTTGAGTGGCTACCTGGGAATCAGTTTACACAGACCTTAGTACCCTGTAGGCTTAACTGCAATGGTTGATTGTAATGTACAAGGGACAATAATTCTTTGCAAATTCACTTAGACTTTTCTCTGTAGAAATAATTTTATCTATGAGATGAGCATGAAGAGCGCAAAGATGAAAAAGGTTATTCACTATGTAGGCAGGCTTATTTTCTTAGTTATGATAATATAGCCTAACTTAATATAGTATAGTAGCAGTAATTGTAAGGATATTTCATTTATATAGTACCTGTCAGTGTAAATACTTTCAGGATCTGTACAAACAGATACTGCTTTCCTTCTCAAAAAACCTAATACTGAGTCAAAAGTAGAACTGGACCAGCCAAGAAGCACCAGCTGAACACACAACTAGATGGACTTTCTATGAAAAAGAAGAAGGCAAAACATTCCTTTTATAAAATGTGAATAATGTTCTCCTGATTTGTCTGTTTGCTTCTTTTGTCTAGGTGTGGGATGGCCAGTGCAGGATGGTTTGGAGGATTTTTTTTTCATTAAGTCACGAACAGAGCTATGCTTTAGAGATCAAAGCATATGCCCCCCTAAGGATCATTTCACACTTGGTGTTGGATGGGTAAAGCTATTGACAGATATCTGTTTGGCAGAGAGTAGAGTCTTGGTATCCCTATGGAAAAACCTATCCTGATGCTGAACAGAAGTGGTACACTTGCCTTAATCAGATGTGTAGAGAAACTGCGTTTTTCTTGAGCAGCTTCTCCTATCAGCAGGACGTATGGTACATCTTTGGGAGTTTGCTGTGCAATTACATGGGACAGTATAGAATTTCTGATGCATTTCCAAGGTACTGTAGCACAGTCCAGCAGTTGGCTTGTCCCTATTGCACCTCTAACAGATACATAGCCTCTTGTGGCCTATGAGGATCTCATGGGTGGTCTCATAGTGTCGACTTTTGATGGCCACAGGTTGAATGAAAGGAATCGGTGTTTTTGTCCTTCTTCACGTAATGTTCTCTGGTGCTTTCAGACCTTATCTTTGCAGTATTTCAGAGTCTTCTGTCACTGTTTGTTCGGATGCAAACACTCATGGGAAGGGGGCAAGCTTGTTGATGGACAAGGCAGGCACTCCACACTAATTAGCCAATGTATCAGTCATAGAAAGGATCGTTTAGACAGAAGAATGATGCCTCACTCACAGAGGCTTATTTTCCCTTACGTTTTCAAACAGCGAGTATTATGGAAGTCTGATCTCCCTTGTATCTGATGTACTCAGTGGTAGATTTCGTTTTGTGACAGTGAAGACGGGTGAAAACGATTGCTCAGAAGGAAACATGGGAGCTAACCCAGCTTGAGCAAAACAGCTTTGTGGCCTGAGACGAATCACTTAACTTTCCCAACGCTCACTTTTCCCTCCATAAGCGAAGCAAGCAACGATTGCTGGTGCACTTCCAACTTCGTTGTCTCTAAGTTTCTGATCTTTGAAGCTGCATAAAATCAACTGAGCACAATGTTTGCGTGTTGGGTTTCAGAAAGTACAAGTATACTCTACTGAATTTGACTTTTTATTCAGCTTGTTGGGGAGTATAGAAAAAGCAGAGCAGAGACTGCCTGGTGGTCCATAAAGTAAGTGGTGTCTCCTTTGGCAGCATTTATTTCTCAATTTGGGTTTTTTCGCTTTAATATCTGTCAGTGCTCGTAGTGCTATCTGTTATTTCCATGCTTCTTGCTCCTGTTCTAGTCTGTCTTTAAAAAAAAAAAAAGGAAGACTTTAATCTTCTGGTGATTCTCTGCTCTGGCTTATTAATAGAGAAGGAGGATGCAGAATGGAGAGCATGCTTTTAGCACACCCCAGTCAGTCTCCACCTGTATGTGTAGTGGCTCCTCCCACATTCCTGAAATTTAGCAAAGCCAACTATGACACGCCTGGTTTGTGTTAGTTTTATTTCAGAAAGTACTTTTCCACACTGATTGCTCCTGATAAGGCCTGCCTGGGGCTGCTCTGTTGGCCCCAGGAGAGTCAGAAGTCATTGTGTGACAAGCTGTGAGATCCAATTCATGGACAAACCCAGGAATGATGTCATCTATCCAGATCTATTCTTTAAGCACAATCCCCACCCATTATGAGATTTTTCTCCCTTCTCCTTTGAATCTTGGTAGCCGCTGTGCAGATTACAGTTCTGTGATCCCTGCAGGAAGAACAGGTTGTATATTATGTGGAAAAAATAGCCACATGCCCCACTGTTAGGTTTTTTTGTGATTACTTTTGCTCCAAAAAGGAGAATTTGGATACTTTTGGCTCAGCTTAGTGAGCAAAAGAAAAAAAAAAACACAATGATAATTAAAAAAAAAAAAACGACCCCCAATCAATGCAATCTGTTCATCAACATGTATTATTTTTATTCATTTCTTTCCCTCTGCGTGGGACACTGAATGCTAAAAGGCACCTCTAAGCTACTGCTGCCAGCTTTGTAGTCCCACACAGACTTATGTTTACAAGATTTTGTTTTCTGATCAGGAAATATTTATTAGATAATTACCCATTAATTTTCTCATTTCAATTAGCCAAAGGTAACCACATCTACCGACCCATAATAGCTGTTATGATGTCACACTTGTGTACCGTTTACCCTCGTGAAGCTGAAATTTTTTTTTTTTTAGTCAATGTGGGCATCTTATCCCTGGAAGATGCTGAACCCTCCCTTAGGCTGTTTGACGCACATGTGCTATGTTCATTCTCAAACCAATAGGGTATCCATTCTGAGGATTGCTTTTACATTGGAATCACGTGGGGAATGCTTTAAGAACTAGCATGCTTGAATAAATAAACAGAGGTTCTGTTTATTCCATTGGGGGCACTCTTCCTCTGTGTTAGGATTTTTTAAGAGATACACACCCCAAGGTCAACATGGTTTCAGAGGAGCTCTGAACTCATTTGGCCAAACATTTTGTGTCAGTGTTTATCATTTGCTTGGTGAGATATAAGTGCACATTCCTTGAAAACCCACCCTGAAGAAATACATAGCTTACACAAATTGCAAGAGCATTTGTTGCTTTCAATGTTTATTGCAAATGTATGTGTTCAGAAATATTTATTGAACACCTACTGTGGGTCAAGCTCTATTGTAGGTCTTGAGGTCACAAGTGACACAGAATTGATGCAGAATCTTCCTACGTGGACTTCATAAAAGTTCAGGGACAACTGAGTTCCCAATGATCTGTGAAGCCTTCAGGGAGTAGGTGCCCTGGAGGCAGGTTCCAAGGAAAGATGTGGAAAAATGGGATAGCGAGGAGGTCTTTCTGGGACTTTCTAGCGAAAACAAACCAATCAACAAACAAAAACAAGATTTAGTCAACAGCTGTCAGACCACTGGGGAGCTGTATGATCCTGACTGGTATACAGCCTCGTTCACATATGAGTGGAGAATGCACATGTGCCAATAAAGCCTGCACACGTTGGGCTCTAGCTGTTTCCAATAGCATCTCAGACATGTTCTTTCTGAGTTCCATTTTTCCTACTCCTGCCATTCTGTAGCAATTATTCTCACACTCAGTGGATATTTGACCATGTCTACAAATGTCTAGAAGCATTTTAATGTATTTAAAAGGGGGAGGGGATACAGAAAAGAGAGTTCATTTCTCACATACTTGCAGTGGCCTGAACTTGACCCAGACTGAAGACAAGAGCTAAGGGTGCAATCCACATCTCTCCTATCATTGGCAGGAACCTAATCCCTTAAGGTGCCACTATCTTTCAGGTTACACATTAGCAGAAAGTTGGAGTCAAGAGCTTGAGTTGGGAATTGAAACCAGGTTTTCTGATGAAGGGCACAAGTCATCTTGACTGTCAGGTTCAACACCAGTTGCCTTGGAGATGGTTATGATTGGCATCTTTGTGTGGGAGTTGCTGCTGAAACCTAACAGAAAGGGGTCAGAGATTTGACTACCTCTCCCAAGACGTGTGGTGTCAGCACGCTCCATAAAGATTGACCGTCCTGAAAGCCCAAAGGACAGCACTGGAGCAATCCTGTTCTACAGACAGATATGCAAGAAGGAATTCCTGAGGGGTATTCATCTTTCTGCAACACAGCACACTGACATGTGTGAACACACCCAAATATGCTTGTACAGCCATGGGAATAGAGCATACCTGCCGGGCTTTGCCTGGTGGGCCTCACATCATCTCCTAGGGAAAGTGTTTTCCTGTGGTGGTAGTGCTGGGGCACAGTCAAAGTCTGCAGATCTTTCAGAAAACCACAAGCTTTCCCTAAGAATCCACCCCTGGGGAGAACTTCCCATGGAGAAGCAATGCTCCTGGGCTATCCATGTCATTTCCTGCTCAGGTTTCAAAGCAGCTAGGCTACTTTCTGACTAAATTGAAACTGAAAGACAGCTTTAACCCTCTGGGGACAAGAGAGAGTGAACAGACTCCTAGGGGACATTTAGAGCTCCCACATGCTGTTTGGCTGCAGCCTGGCAAAGCACAGTGATGGGCTGAGGCGGCTGGTCATAAGTCCATGTGCCCTTGGAGCACCCTCATGTTGGGGATGGGGGATGGGTGGGAAGGTGGGTGGGGCTTTTCCCTTTGCTACTCCCCCAACCCCAGATACAGGCAAAAATGATTGTATTAGTGTGGAAACAATGATATTACCCACTTTCAAAAAAAAAAAAAATAAGCCCATGTGCCTTGGACAGGGCAAAGTAGGAGGCATTTGTTCATAGTGGCTTCCTCCCCCTTTCCTGACAATGATGAAAGCATTTGGTATGGAACCAGCGAACTGCACTGAATTCTAATTCTGACACTCAGAGCTGGACAATTTTGATCACAGTCTTTTCTTTCTGCTCTATCTCTGTAAACTCAACCGCTGTTGAAGTTTGAGTGAGGGTTAGATTTAATTTGTGTAATGGGCCTGACATATAATCTTCAGTGTTTAGGTCATGACAACATTTAAATAGATGTTCTCTCTCAAGTGAGAGGCTGAGCTGCTTCCCAGTGGCCCTGCTAACCTCGTACCTTAGTTCCTCTTTGTTCCTGATTTTACCTTCTGCAGTTTCAGTTTCCCTCAGCCAACAAGAGGATGAAAATACGAACTAGCAAACTCAGAGACTGAACAATTCATAGGCTTAAAACTGGGTGACACAATACAATCTCATGCTCTCCTGCACAGTCTTGACGTGGATAAAATTCACCCCTCTTCCAGCGTGTTCACATTTTACATACTATCTACCAGTTCGCCACCAGGTAGCTGTCACCTTTGTCAGATGGATAGTTTTGGCATCACAGTGCTTGAGTTCAGCTAACCCTTCCATCAAAGTCCAAGGCTATGTCCCAGTGCCTATGTTGTTTACACCAATGAATCTTCTCTTGTGGGCAGTGTATCGTCGCCCAGCATCACAAGGACGATGAATGTAGTAGTGCAAGGCAGATATATTGAGAGAGGGACCATATTCCGTAAAGTTTTTATTACAGTATACTGCTTCAGTTTCTCACTATGCTTACTTATTGTTCATCTCTTATTCTGCTGTATTTTTAAATTAAACTTTAACCCAAGCATGTATCCATCAGAAGTAAAACTCAGTCTATACAGGGCTGCACGTGACCTGTGGTTATAGACTTCCAATGGAGATTTGTGGCACTCAGCTTTCTTGTCCTGCTGGAAAATTACAGAGGCTACCCCTGCACGGAAACCAGCAAGAAGGATTTTGTGTTCAGTCTAGAGAGAAGATACCACCATCTGCACCTGTCACAGACAATGCTTAGTTCATACCGAATTCTCCCCAGTGGCAAAGAGCAGTGACAGGAGCCAGAGAGCACCGAGGGGTGGCTGCTTACTGGAGGGGAGATAAAGTCAGAGCTGCACACACCTGGGCCCACTTCCCAGGGAAGAGGCTTTGCACTGGGGCGAGATCTCTGAATCTTTGGTGGGGGAACTAGCACAGGGCAGCTGTCACTACCTGCTGGCGTATGAAGTTTTCATGTTGCCACGACCACCTGGGGTACCTGCACCTGCCGCCCACGATCTTCCTCTGGCAAACAGAGTGTGTTTGTTGTCTTTGGCCTGACCACGTCTCCTGCTCATTCTACCTCCTCTCCATGCACAACACCTGAAAATATCCTTTTGGATGTTGGCTGCTGTTAGAAGTTTGCCTCCCACTTTCTTTTCTCCTTCCGGAGGAGAACATCCCTGATGCCACACACCATGTTATCTGTTCTGACTTTGGAAAGGAATTTCTCCCCTTAGGGCTCTGTTCCCAGCATAGCATCATCTAGAAAGAAAAAAAAAAGTTTATCCCAGGAAAGCCAAATCAGCCGAGTTATTCAGAGTGTCTGACTGCTTGTTATATTTAGAAACTACACAGAGGAGAGCTTTAAGAATGCTAGCATCTAACACAGACCAGTGATCCTGGTAGATTCTCCTGTTTGCATGGGGTGGCTGTTCTTACAGGGTGTATGTGGTGGGGGATTAGAATGGTTGGCTAGGAGAAAGACAGCTTAGAGCATTATGGCCATTTGACAAGTCGATGCCTAAAGTATTTCATGTTGTTACCTTTTTTGCAAATGAATGTGCTGAATCAGACATCACTCAGTCCCCGAACTACAATTTTGTTCCCTATTAAATACTACCGATGTTCAACTGGCTGCAGGTGGAGATCATAGGAGAACTTTGTTAGAAATACAGATGTGGAATCATTGTAACTACATGTTGTCAAGCCTTGTGATCCGGGTTAGATTCAGGTGTACATTTGGCATTGTGGTTAAGACAACCTCTTCCCACAACAGAGTACCTGGGCCCGCCCCACTTGCGGCTTTTACGGCTGGTTCCACTTCCTGCAAATGCAGACCCAAGGAGGCAGTGGTGATGGTTCCAGTGACTGGATTCCTGCCACCCAATGGGAGATCTGGATTGAATTCCTGACTTCTGTCCTCAGCCTGCCCCAGGGTCTACTATGTGCATTTTAGGGGTATGAATCAGTGGGTAGAAGCTTTTTTTTTTCTTGCTGCTCCAGTTTTTTCCTCCATATAAAAGTTCTGGTGCACCTTGGGCCCTGGCAGAATGTTCTTGCTGCTTCTCAGGTCACTATGGTATGCAGTTGCAGATGACTGTCCCTGAACTAGTTCAGGTCATCTCTTGAATGTTGTCGCAGGGTTAGTAGCAGCAACAGCAGCAGCACTGGGGAAATGGGTAGAACTGGTTGCTCTGTAGCTCTACCACAGACATACTGCAGAGAGGCCCTGGTCGAAAGGATCTGCTGTGTGTTCTGTCAGGCTCTCCAGGTGGGTTCTGATGCAAGACGGGGTTAAAAACAGTAGATTAGATAACTTTATAAAGGGTTCCTACTAGGTTTCAAAAATGGTAATCCTATCAACAGTGCTAGATAGAGCGCGAGATCAAGCCAAGGCCACACAGATGGCTAAATAGGTGGTGGAGATCTTACCACAATCCGAGCTTTTTGAACTGCCATCCAGAGCTTTTTTAATTATCCAATTAGGAAGGTGTTTAGGATTCAGGGCAAATCCTTCCTCTCTCTTCCCTTCTCTTCTCCCCCTCCCGCATTCCCTCTGTTAAGCTTCTTGTGGGCCACAGGATTGTGGAGAGCATGTTATTTTTAGCTCAGCATACCTACAGAGCAATGTATGTTAATTGCTCAGAGCAATTATTGTATAATTCTTAGGCATGTGGCAAAGGGTGAGCTGGAACTGGTATGTGGATTATTGGCCCCTTCCCTGTGTTGTGTAATCAGTGGGGTTGGAAATGTGGTTTTTTTGTTGTTGTTTGTTTGTTTGTTTGTTTTCCTTTGGGGAGGTACACAGCCTACTGTGTGTGTGTGAACAGGACAGAGGTAGAAACAGTAGGCACAGGTAACCCAACAACACCTTTGCCCTGCACCCAACTATGAATTCACTTAGCATTTATTAAGAAAGACCCAGGATGGTACCCACTGACCTGCATTTTATAAATTCTCTGTTTAGCTGTTACAGATATTTGAAAAACAAATATTGTTGAACAGGATTGGAGGTAGTTGTAGGGTTGAATTTCAGATTTTTTTTTTTTACTTTTTAAAAAAATTTTAATAGTCTTAGTTGATTAGGGTAAAAAGGGTCATGGGCTACAGGGTGAACGTGGGTAATACCATTGTTTCCATGCTAATATTATCATTTTTCAGATTCATTTTTAAAGAGAAAATTTTAACCAGTTGTCCTAGCAGGCAATGGAGAACTCACATACTGTATTCAACAATCAGAAGGGAGAACTTGAACCAGAACCCTGGCCTCCTAGAACCTAGGCCAAGGCATCTTGGAATCAATGACAGCAGTGGAGCTTTTCAGGAAGACTTGAACCTGCATATAATTTGGTACCTAAAACCATTAATAGGTTGGAGGAAGGGAGATTGGGATTTCCCCATACAATCAGTCCTCCATAGCTGTACTGTTTCTATCTGCAGACTCAGCCAACCGTGTATTGAAAATACTAGGGGGCAAAGTGCAACTGCATAGATATTTTTTTTTGTCTTTATTCTCCCAGCTACATAACAACTGTTTACATACCGTTTGCTTTGTGTTGAGCAGTGTGAGTTAATAATCCGGAGGTGATTCAGAATTTACAGAGGATCTGGGTGCAGGTTATTTTCAAATCTTATGTCGTTTTATGTACAACACTTGAGCATCCACAGATTTTGCTATCTGCGGAGTTCTGAAACAAATCCCTTGTGCATACCGAGGGATGACTACAGAATGCAGTACATTTTCTGGAAAGGAATAAAGCACATTGGACCAAGAAGATAACTTGCTAGAGGTCACGAAGTCTGTAACATATCCAGGTCCTTTCATTTGCTTATTTATTTCTCATTTTTTTATTATAAAGATTTATTTACTTTTATTACAAAGTCAGATATACAGAGAGGAGGAGAGACAGAGAGGAAGATCTTCTGTCCGATGATTCACTCCCTGAGTGAGCGCAACAGCTGGTGCTGTGCCGAAGCCAGAAGCCGGGAACCAGGAACCTCTTCTGGGTCTCCCACACTGCTTTCCCAGGCCACAAGTAGGGAGCTGGATGGGAAGTGGAGCTGCTGGGATTAGAACCGGCACACATATGGGATCCCGGCGCGTTCAAGGCGAGGACTTTAGCCACTAGGCCATGCCGCTGGGTCCTATTTTCCATTTTTGAAAGGTAGAGAGAGAGGGAAATAGAGTCTCATCAACTGATTTACTCTCAAAATGTCTGCAACAGCCAGGTCTGGGATCAGATCTTAATCTGGGTGTGACAGGTACTCAACGACCTGAACCATCACCACTGCCTTCAAGAGTGAATAAGTACGAAGCTGGAACTGAAAACATAGCAGGTCTGAAATCAAAGCATTGTAATATGAAATTTGGGCATTTGGTGTCTTAGCCACAGAACAAATGGATATGCCCTCATTCTTTTGAAACTTATTTTTTCTTTTTGTAAAGTCATCAGAAGAAAATATTCCAAAGATTTTCTGGTCCTCTTCACATCCCTTCTCAGGCCTTGTTCTTAAGTAAATAGTATTGATATCACAGATATCAGATAGATTGTATCTTAGGATCTATGATCTATGTGTCATAATTCTTCCTTGGGTTATATAATAAGGACACATTCATTAATACAGTATCTTTAATCTGGCCTCACAGATGGGATTCAGACAGAGTGGAAGATCATGGCCTTCTCAGACTTGGTAAATTTCACAGAGGCCTTGCCCTCTGGTTTCAAGGAAAATGTGATTCCAGTAATACAGCAAAGCTGGTAGAGAGGGTGCTGTTTTCCCCAAAGATCTGAAGTGCTGAGGGGTGACTGATTGGGAGTTGCTACTGTCAACAAACTGCTCCTGTGCTGTGCTCCTGACATTTGGGGTTGTCTGACAACGCCTTTGCTGCATTCCCGCTCATCTCCGTCTTTTTTCTAGAACACCATGACCTATTAAATGCCACAACTCATGGTGGTGGTCATTAAATGGTATAGGGTTCTGGTGGTGCATTCTCACGTTCTTCTTTGACTGTACAATGTCAGTGAGCCCTTTGCATTTATTCCTCATTCACTGCCACTTGGTGAGTTTCTTCTTTCAGTCAACATTCCTTTTAGGCACTACGATGTGACCAGAAGTTGAGTAGGCTTCAAGTCATCTTTTCTAACCAAATCGGAGGAGGAACTACTTTCTTTCTCTGTCTCTCAGTCTGTCCGATTGTAGATTCTGGATTTATTAATTGGCTACATTCAGAAATCAACATGTTCTACTAAAAAAACAAAGCAATATTTAATATATATATAAAGACTTTGATCTACTGGTTTTTCTCCCAACAGTTTGGCCTGGGTTGAGCTGACGAGAAACCAGGAAATCACTCTAGGTCTCCCATCTGGGGGACTGGAACTCAAACACTGAGCTCTCATCCCTGTCACCCAGGATTTTCATTCTTAAGAAGTTAAAGCCAAGAATCAAGCCAGGCCCTGCAGCATAGGATGTGGATGCCATAATTGATAGACTAAATGCTTGGCCAAAAATACATTTTGAGTTGAAGACAATGACAGATATCTGGTCTACTTCTTACAGCTGGATGAGAATATCACAGTGCTCTGTATTATGCCCTAATATTTGAAAATTTGAAAGCATTGCTTAGAGGATTGCCACACATGCCCTTGCTTTGTTGGAGTTCACTCAATAGAAGCTCTTCTCCTGTTGAATCCATATTTGACAAGAAAATATCTCAAGAGTCTTCTAAAGACAGATGAGCACTTTCCCTGTACACCGAATGTCCCTGGACTGTAATGTTATCCTCTATTTTTATGTTTTGTGTTGCTCCCTCGCTGTCTTCTCCCAGGCAGTTCTTTCACCAAAGTCACTTCCCAAGGACTTCTTTTCACCTACCTTGACTGAGAATTTATTTTTAAATTTATGTTATTTTTAGTGATATAATTTTGTAGGTATAGGGATTCCCCTCCATTCACCTTCCCTTTCTCCTGCCCCATTCTCCCCACTGCCACAGTAGGTTAGTCTTTCAGCAACAGTCACAAGTCCAACATTCTGCTATGTAATTATGTCATATTAATGCAAGTATAGCTGGTGGTTGGAAGTCTGTGATTCTATTGCCTAGGTATATTTAACAGTTTTGTTGACTGTACTCCTTTTCTTCTGGAGTAGAGATGCATGCTACAATGTATCTTCACTTCCCAGTGTACTAGTCTCCATTGTACAGTTCATCTGTGAGAATGTATGCATTCACATGTCTACCTACGTATCTGTTTCTCTTATGTCTTTCATGACACTTTTCTTATATCAGAGAGAATATCAAAATAGCGAAGATCAGAATAACCTTGTCTGGAATTAAGATCTAAGTAGCTCTTCTGTTATGGAGATATCCCTCCATGGATCTTCCGCATTCAGTCAATTTTGGTGATTTTATGCATAGAGAACCTACAAAAGGAGTGCCAGTAGTTGATCTAACAATGTTTCGCTTAGGATTAGATTTCGTACCAGAGTTGAAGTGGAGATGGAAGAGAGTGAATGAGTTAAAAGTTTTAGAACTGGAAGAATCCGTGAATGTTACACGAGAGAAAATCTCTAGGGTAATCACAAATTAGCTGGGTTCATTGAGCTTAGTGCTTGTCAGCCCCAGATGAGTGTATGTTAAAATGACCTGGGGAGCTATCGAAATACCAGTGCCTATTTCAAACCTAAAGAGATTCATATTTGAGATGGGACCCCAGGATCTGTGTTTGTTACCAGCTCCTCATGTGTTTCTAATTGTAGCCTGAGTTGAGAACCAGGAATGACATCCAAGCATCTCATGTTACAGATGAATTATGTGAGGCCCAGGCAGGGACAGTGATGGCAATACTGAATGGTCAATGCCTCAGCAGCAATCGTCTTGCAAATGGCAGAATGCTCTTAGGAAATCTTTTTTTACATGTGGAATAGTCCTGTCTGAACAACTCCTATTTTAACTGCATCTTGAGTGACAAGTGACTTGATTTCAGAATTTAACCAGCACAAACACATTGTATCTGCACACAAATTACTCCTGCCCTCCCCACCCCCCAACACACACACCGCTTTTATAAATTTCTGGATGCTTTGCAATAGGAAAAGGATAATCTTTTGTCTATTTTTGCTCTTCTCTCCTGTCTTTCTTTTCTGTACTTCCTTTCACCTGGAAGGGAGTAAAGGAGGCCTCAGGAATGCACTTGCTCAATATTATTCCCTGAACTTGATCTTCTAATGATGTATTAATTAGCTGGGCACTGCACCTGAACGAACAGGTTACATGTAGATCCTAGTGTGTGTTAATGCTTAACCAGAGATGCTCAGCAGCAGTCTCATTGGTGGCCTCCGTGTAGGGAAGGAACTATGGATGACTGTATTTTTTATACATGTTTTCCTGCTTATAAGTGTTGACATATTGGTTAAAATGACATATGTCAGTGTATTGACTATGAGTTTTGTCACATGTGTTTAAACTTTTAAATAATAGCATTTATCAAGATGTTATAACTCCTCGGCTTCAATTTATACACGTTTTCTTGCATGGATGCATAACTAGCTCAGTGTGGCATGACACCCACGTTGTTAGTGTTTATAAATGAATGTGATCCATTTGGCAGTAATCTCAGGAAAGTGATGCTGAGCACTTGCGCACCATGAGGAAAAGCCATGCATTGTAGAAACGAGGCAACAGAGCAGCTCAGAGAAGACATCTCCTTGAGGTCCCATTGGCTGAATCAGAGATGGATGGATCCTGTGTGTGGTCCCTCCGCCTTTCTCTTACTTCAACTGCACTGATATCCTTGGCATTAAGTTAAGGTTGACTTTGTTATCTCCTTCCTGGGTTCTTTCTCATTTTCAGAGAAGTAGGAAGATAACCAGAAGCTGAACTCATCCCCCCAAGGAAGGGAACAATCAAAGCTAAATCTACAAAAACTCTCCCTGTTTAGGGGGAGAGGTATCATTTTCCAGACACCAGGGGCTTTTTACAGAGGTGTCTGTTTGGACAGAAACCACCAGTGTTCTCTGATGTCGTGTATTTGTGGGGCCAGATATCATGAAACCCCTCATTTGGGCTAAATGTAAGGTGTTGTCCCAGGAACAGAGATCACCACTTGGGTTCAAGCTCCCCAAGCAGTCAGGAGACCAAAATAACTGTCCTCTTATCTCTTTTTCTAGGGCCTGAGACTTGAGCAAACCTTATTTGCAGATAAATGTAGTTTGCCCAAGGTCAACCTCTGACTTAGCTAGAAATTGACTGGTCCATATTTCATGCACCTACCTCCACTGAGAGGTGTGACAGACCTCTGCCGAATTTTTCCAATCTATTAGCTGCTTAATTAGTCATTCGGTTTATTAGACTGTGTTTGAATTGTCAGTGTGCTGTGCATTGTGGAAAATGTCTAGGTGGCAAGAAATTTTAGATGTTGGGACATAAAGCCAAATCTTGAGGATTCTTATTAATTAATGTGATTATCAGAATGCTACTTAAAGAAGCTCAAGGAAAAAATGAGGGAAAAGATATTTATGTTTTTGTTGTAGTTTTCTTAGCATGCATTTTTCCATGAACTTTTTAGTCTTTTTTTATTGGGCAAGAGACACTTCAAATAGGAGAGAGGGCTCTCTCTTGCTAGCTCACTTCCCAAATGCCCAATATGGCTAGGCTTGACTGGCAATGAAGCCAGGTTCAGAGACATCAATTTGTGTCTCCCACATTGATTCCAGAAGCCAAGTTTGCTTGACTACTTATGGTTGCCTCCCAGGGCATGCTTTAGTAGGAAGTTGGAATTAGGAGATGAACCTGAATATTGAATCCAAGCACTCCAATACAAAATGTAAATGTCTCAATTAGACTTTTAACTGTCAGTCTAAACATCTTCCCCTCTTCTATGAATTTCTTAAAGTCCCCTCATATGCATGGATATCAAAATATTTTGATCCAAAGATGCGTATCTTAAAATTCCATTTTCCAGAAATACTTCAATTTGCTCTTAGATTATCATGACTGTCTTACCTTTGTGTAGCCATGCTGCAATAGTGAAGTGTGTCACCCCAAATAACTCAGAAGCCAAATTGGAAAAGTAGGGTTCAGAGTCTTGTGTGAGAGTCAACAGATAAGAAGTAAGGAAAGTGTGATGGGGCCATAATAAAAAGTTCCTACCCGCTTGTCGCACAACTTAGTTTCCTCGTTGGCTCAAGGAAGATTTTCCTGACCCCTAGATTTTACACTGCCATCAAATAAATGAAATAAAGACACTAGTAAAAATGTATTGCTTACTTCCTGAAAAAAATCATGTCGGTCTGTTCTCATCTCTGTGTTCTATTGGAGGAATAGCTCACCTTCTAGAGGTGAGCTGGGAGTAGGGAAACCTTTGTGTGCTCCTCAAATTTCAGGGAAGGTAATAGCTCAGTTGAACCACAGCAGCAATCACCCAGGTTGGAAATGGGAGGGACCAGTTCTAGAATGTTCAGGTTGTTTGGGGACAGAGAATGAGCAAGAGTGCTGGAGACAAAGAAGGCAGCATCCCTGAGTTGTGAGCAGGGGGAGAGGAAGGAAGGAGTTGAACCAGAGAGGCACATGTGAGATGTTCAGCCCAAGGCAAACTTACTGCTATCATTCTTTCTTTTATCTCCTTTTCAAGTCAGTATGTTGGGGACTGTGGACACATGTCCACAATTGACTAATCATTTCCTACCACAGTTAATGTTTACTCCCTTTTGGCTGCTGGCACCTTAGGAAGCAGGTGTATAAGGAACAGAGGGATTGTCAAAACTCTGACTTGTGGTTGTCAGTGGCTTCTCTGCCCACAGGGAAGTGTTTTTGATTTGATGCCAGGAGATTTCGAGGCAATCATTCATCAGATTGTGGTTGCTACTCTCAGGCCAGAATAAAAACGAGCCTGGGTTGGAAGTCATTTCCTTTTTTGGGAGGGAGGAGAAGGGTGACATTTACATTTTGCTTGAGAAATGATGAATCCTTTGCAAGTAGTGATGAAAAAAGACAATGCTTCACACTGGACTTTTGCTTACATTTTTTTTTTTTAAGTTTTCTTCCACACTCATTCTCTGACATGATTGCTACACTGGAGTTGGTAGTGGTGGGTGTAGACCAGACAGCCAAAATGTAGATTAACAGTTCCTCACATGCTAAAGACTGAAGAAAACGTGCTGTGAAGGGCGGGAACCTTTCCCGTTGCAGCTATGCCAGGGCTGAGCAGGAACAAGCTGGTGATTGGAGAAAGAAAGAACACCCTAAGAAAGAGGAACCCGAGGTGGAATGCCTTTGACACATCTGGTCTCAAGGAAGTGGTTTATCAGTTTTGGTGGATGAAGTGATGGGAGGTTGTGGGAGATGACGTTGAAAGTAGAGGGTATTTGCCTTGGTCCAAACCAAGAGAGAGTCGCCTGCTCTGTAGCTTAAAAACAATGAGAACTGATACAGGAGTCAAGTAGGAGCATGACAAAGTAGATTTGCTTGTAAAGGGATTCTTCTAGAAATTCTGTTGAAAAGGAATGGAGAGGATCCAAATAATAATAATAATAATAATAATAATAATAATAATAATAATAATAATAAGTACTTTGGGTGAGAGATGGGATGGGGAGCCAGAGACAGGCAGACTGGTTTGGAAACTGATTGGAGGCAGAACAGGAGGACTCTTTGACAGGTATAGGACTACATTTTCAAAATCTTCCAGATGAAGCATGGCAACAATAATTCACACTACAGAGCCTTGCTTAACAGGGGAAGGAAGCCTTAACTTTGTTACCAATGAGGAGTGTTTATGGATGCATGCAGGTATGTGTGTGCATCCACACTTGCTTCTCAGCCCTGGAAACATCCATGTTCAAATAGTCATCAAAAGTTTGAAGTGTTCTATTTTTCTTTTAAACCAAATATTAGGCTTCTTTGTTAAGCTTGTCATCTAAAAAGAATGAGGTGTAGGAAAAGGAATAATGTAGCACATACTTCTAAAATAATTTGTTGATCTTTAATTTAGTTTACACAAAATCTAAAAGGCACATTTCCCACACTGCAGTAGTTAGGCCATTTTTTCTTCAAGCAGACATGCCTATAAAGCCGTTAATGTATTTATGGGGAGCCATCTGGCCACTGGAAATGATCCATTTCATACGCTAATTGAGGATGCTCTTCTCTGGGCCCTTCAGTCTAGTCCAGGTTAAAGGAATTAGACAGCTAGTAGGAGAGCTTGGATAAAGTAAAATGCCCAGCCCACCAGGTGCTTGCCTCTCCAAGGGCTCTCCTGTACTAGACAGGAGTGGTCACCATACAACATCCTCTGGGGACTGTCCTTTTCCAGGTGGTTCTATTATTTTCTCCCATCCGTATCACTGGGCATGTACCTTCTGAAGCAGAGACTGCCGTTTGTCTGGGGATGCAGAAATTCGCTATGCAAGCATTTGTTAACCTAGTGTGGCTTCACATATGAGTGATGTTTATGTTCTGGTTCATACAGAGGTTGTTTCTTGTCAAAATTTTGGGCTTTTGTGCCGTTAACCCATCGTGCAGGAAATACTGATGTCTGTAAAGGCACGGGATTGGGATCTTTAGTTTTACAAGCGTCTGGTTATGCACAGCTGCAAAAGAAGAGACATCTTTGCTTATTTTCCCTGCCTTACTCTTCTCTGCTCATCAATAGCTTATTCATTCTTCAAGAAAGGGATCCGTTTCTCTGAAAAGCTCTCCTGGGCTTCTTAGATTCCAGTATCTCCTCACTTGTTCAGCACTCATGTTCAGCCCCCTCATCTATTCTGTGGGTCTACCTTGTGAGCTTGTTGTTATGCAAGTCTAATAATGGGATCTCCTGGAGTAGAAAGAAATGCCATGTGTGGTTCTGTCCCAGAGCACTGAACGTGTCTGGAACAATGACTCATAATTACTTAGTGAATGATTCAGGGGAAGCCTGACTTTCTCAACTCTTCCCATCAGGCTTAGCACTGCTTCTGGGTGGTGGAAGATCTTTTTTTTTTCTGGCCATGGGATCTGTAGGTTGGTCATTTGCCAAACTCTTCAATCACCAATCTGTTTCTTCAGTGGGAGTCAGACAGGTACCCCTGGCATCAGAAGCAGCCTGCAGGCATGTCTATGGCTCAGTGAGGCCTGGGGGTGCTCATGTAGATGGTAAAAAGTATTCTTGCAAAGCACAGAGTCCTTTGTGGACTTGAAGTGAAGACCAGAAAACCAGGGAGGTTCTTAGGAGAGAACACACCATATATGGTAAAGGCCAATATTTGCTTGCAGGGATTGGGGGAAGGGACACACTGAGGAATCAAGAGTAATGACTTTGGTCTTCTGAAAATGCTGTCATGTTATACAGCAGACTATTAAACTATGTTAACAGTCGTATCAGTTATGTTCAAAATGCTGCTCCTTTGTATATAAACACAGTGGGATTCTGTAGCTGTGAAGGCCCAGGCCCTTGACACGGCTATTCTAGGGTAGGTAGTAAAACATCCCTTCAGGACTGCAGCAGCTGCCCTAATGGAACGCTATTGACTTGAATTACATCGAAGCTAAATATAACTGGTGCAGTCATGTCCACAGGACTGCACGGATAGCCAGGACGGAATGTGCTCCCCACGGTGAGGACTTTAAGGCTCTGTTGCCACAGATGCTGCTTTGCCATTCCAGCGATCTTTCTCATTCCTCCATTCCTGTGCCCTTCCAGATTACTCCTGCTCCTTCCTTTTTCACTTCTGACTTTCTCTGTTCTTCCACTTCCGTACTGTAGGCCCCGATTTCCTCAACAGTGCAAACAAGGAGTTGGACAACTTTTCATGAAGAAGAATTCCTGGTCCATGAATTCTGGGATTCTTTTTGAAGTTCTATCTTCTCTCTTTCTTACTCCTTTCTCTTCACCTTTTGCATTCTTTGAATTTCTTCTATTTGTCTTTGTAATGCCTTTATGTTATCCAAACCCAGACAGAACCATTCTTAGAAAAAGTCTCATCTCTTTCTAGGGTTTACTCTTTTTCCAACAGAGCATTCTTGCCAGATTTAGATAGTCACACATCTTTTCATTAAATACTTTGGTCTTCTCACAGTTTGCTGCTAAAGTGACAGAAAAAAAAATGTGTGGAAAAATAGAATACTTTTTATTGGAACTCCTTTTTTTCCCTCTTTTGCCTTTTTATCGTTCCCTTTCTGAGCCACTCAGTTATTAGGGAAAGAGGCTAGATTAATTCCGAGATAAGCAGGTTATCTTCAGTCATCCATATCATTGGGAAATCAGTTGTCTGGCTGCACATCAGGTTGAAGAAAGGGGCAATTTGAAAGAGTAAAAGTGGAATGAAGAGTTGCAGAACTTACTGGGCAGTATGCGTCTGTCTTGAGGCAAAGGGGACAGTGTGGTCATTTTCATGTGAACCTATGAGGCATTGTGTGACATTTGTTATCAACCAGATAATGAGTCTGAGAGGAGAGAACTACCTTGGCTTGGGCCAGGAGATACCAACTAAAATGTTATAACATGGGATATTGTAATTTGCTTCTAATCAGGTGAACCTCATTTCTAGCACCCGATATTTGTTTTCTGAAGAAAAATAGAAAATGAATTTGTATGAATTGCACTGCAGAGTCATTCGGGAGCTTAGAGAAATACAGTCAGACATGATATTATAAGTAAATCAGGTTAAGAGAGCTGCTTAAAATCAGTCACACCTTTCATAAGCCCCACCTCCCTTTTTCTCTCCCATCTATAGATGCCTTAAAGAATGAATGATGTATCTAAAGAATCTCAAGGTATTTGCATAACTCTTGTGTTACCTGAGAGAATGTGCTGCTCTAGTCTAGATGAGAAAATCAGAGGCCCTTAACTATGATTATGCTGGCCCCATATCCACAGACGCATAGCCTGAGGCTGAGAAGGAATCTTGGGAGTCTTTAGCCCAACCCTCTTCTATGTAAGCGCAATGGTGACTTTTGTGAGTGCATAGCCAGTACTCTCAGGTTTTCTTATGTGCTCAGGTGGGTTTTCTTATGTGTCCCATCAAGAGATCTGAACTTCTCTGAGCCATGTCAGTTATCAAACTACATGAGATGCTTTTCTTGAAGATGCACTGGGACATCAATAATGACTGGAAATCACATTGAGGGCTTTACTCACAAGACTGCTGTGTGAGATAGACCTCCTTCAGAGAAAGCACAGCACATGCCTCAACTCCTAGATACAATCTTCCTCCAAGACCTCACCTGTTTGTTGTCCCTGCACCTTGCCCAGGACAGTAGAGGTTTATTTACTCCAAGGCTTTTTGATGATTAGAAAGACATTGAAGATGAGAACCCAATTCAAGATGCCTGAATCATTCCAATGGAAAATAACAGATGCATTTCTAACAATCAGAATGATACCATTGGAGAACTGGGTAGTGGGAAATACTCAATACTTCTTAGCTAAATACCTACGGGATTCATTTTGGAACTGTGCCTTCTGTGTTTCTCCATTGCATGAGCAAGGGCTGAGCTTTGATCTGAGATTACAGGATTATAGCAGTTGGGGTTTGGGTGTCCAACACAGTCAGCTGGCCCAACTCATTCACTGAACAAATATGATGGTACTTTGCTGGTATAATATCAACCAGACAAGGTAGTGATGGGGCAAATAAAATACCAGTGGAATGGCTTTGTTCCTGTCCAATAAATCGTGTTTGTGTGATCTCTTCTTCTCTCCTCTCCTCTCCTCTCCTCTCCTCTCCTCTCCTCTCCTCTCCTCTCCTCTCCTCTCCTCTCCTCTCCTCTCCTCTCCTCTCCTCTCCTCTCCTCTTCTCCCTTGGTGGCATAGTAGGGTAGCCTCCACTGTAGAGCTATCATCCCATATGTACCTTGGTTTGTGTCTGTCCTTTCTGCATCACTTCTGATCCAGCTCCCTGCATATGACCTGGGAAAGCAGTGAAGAACAGTCCACATCCTTGGGTTCCTGCACCCACATGGGGGACATAAAAAAAGATTCTGGCTGCTACTGTCACACTGGCTCCTCTTCAGGGCCATTGTGGCCATTTTGGGAGTGGACCAACAGGTGGAAAACTTTTCTCTGCCTTTTCTTCTTTGTAAAATGCTGCCTTTAAAATAAAAATAAAATAAACCTCTAAAAAAATAAAATGCAAGTATATGAGCAAGATGTCAGAGTATTGAATTGGTAGTTTCCGCCTGAGAGAATGCTATGGAGTCTGAAAGCCATGCCTCAAAGCTTCCTTTCATTTTTGCCCCTGTTACATATTCCCTGAGATTTCCATTATTCTATGCTATCACTTGCTTGCACATGCACATGCATGCTGGTAAGGGAAGGATACACAGCGTTAGGGCACTGAGAAGAAAAATTTAAATGTGGAAGGGAAATTGATCTACCTGTAAGAAAGGCAAGAGAGCTTAATTTATTCTTTGTGAAATTGTTTTCCCTTATGGATAATTTTCAAACACTGTTATTGTATTTTCTTAATGCTATTGAATCTATCTTATGCCACCAGCAAATTTTAACAGGAAAGATCACCAAGGCTTGTTCTTGGGGAATGCATCCTATTTGTATCTTTCCTAGAGCATCATTTAACCCCATCTTTTTTTTTTTTTACTCTTTTGAGGGAAAAATTTATTCTAGCTTCTACATCCCCATCCTGTCCACTCAACACAGAGATTGTTACATATCTCTATATTTACATTTTCATTCTATCTTAATTTGTGTGAAATTTCCACGCATGTAACCTGGAAATGTAAATACGCTGGAAACGAACCTATGTTTTCCTGCTGAGCTGGATTTTCCCACAGGAGGCCAGTGATAATCATGAGCATCTCGCTCTGTTTAATGGCACTTGCTTGCAGTGCCCCTAGATTCAGAGGACCAGTGTCTCCCTCTGTGCCAACTTGCCATGGCTTCTCATGTTCTTATGGTCCAAATGTTACATGCAGCTTCACCCAACCCAAGTTGGCAATTCCCATACTCCTCTTCCATTATCACTTGCAGTAAGCTCTAGAGAGCCAGGTTAGAATGGGGTATAAAACGGGATTGAGTGTGTCACCTTTTGTCTAATTTACAAGCTCTGTTAAGACAAAGGTAGAAATTTTATAGATTTTTGTGGCGATCATTTGCCTAGGAAAATCTTGGCAACATAAAGTGAACCCAGATTGACTGAATCGCGGAGAATAGGGGAGATACACAAACCACACTGTGTGTTCTACATATAGATTCTCGCTTGACTGTGTGTTTACATTGTAAGTGTCAAGTTTATGTCCATTGACTTCAATTTTCTAACTTGAGTTTATTTTCTGTTTTCTGTTAAGATGTTAGTAGCTTCTCTACCAGGCAGCATTTTAAATTAGTTTTACTCAATTTAAAACCATAAAACCTTTTCTATCCTACTTTAAATTATTTGTGCAATGTATAGAGGCATTTCCATTCATATTTGGTGCAATTTATTATTTTTTTTACATGTTTCAGGCCAAGAGTACTTGGCAGTTTCACATAAACTTTGAAATAACCCCACCCTTCCTCCCCACCAAAAGAAGCCCTACATGGTAATCACATGGCACCTCGCCAGGCCAGTCAACACCTTTCCAGTTTGGATTTATTTCCTGAAGATTCTGTTAGCCTCCTTGCTTAACTTTTTAATTATCCCTGATGTTGGGGAACAAGGGATCCCTCCTTTCCAAAAATTGACGTTGTTTTCAGGTGTCCCACATGCTTTTACTACTGGGACCCAGGAATCTCTGGGGACGTCAGGGGGATGATGCTGATGGGCAGGAAGCCAATGTAACACCTCAGAGGAGGAACCTCAATATCTAACTTTGTCATCCCTGTTTTCTCACTGAGTGATCCTTAACATGCTAAGTTGTTTTCCATTATTTGTGTCCATATATTTACCAGTTGGAGCAGCCACATGCGTTATTTATGAAACTTGTTTGAATTAGCTTGATATTCTGATTTCCAAAATAAGAAGCAAACCCTACGGGATATGACCACCTGGTGTTGTGAAAGTAGTCCAAATTGAGACACAGAATAACACATGTCTTGTGGTCTCCTGACCCCTATTCCTGGTCAGACTCAGGCTAACTTTTTAGAGACTCATGAATGGTTTGGAGTTACATAGCTTCCAAGATCAGGGCTACTAGGGTCAACAAGGAAAGAACCATTTGAGTTATGTCTTGAAATACAAGTAGAAGTTGACTGGCTACTAATTGATGGGTTCTGGTGGGAAGTGGAGGGTGGTATTCATCATCATGTGGTGATATAGATGATGGCAGTTTCAGGTGGGGAAGGAACCACCTGAACTGGTCTGGAATCCAATGTCAAAGAATCCTTAGGAGGAAGCAGAAAGTTTGAGCTTACCCTCCAAGCCAAAACCATCATAACTTAGATATAAGGCATTGAAATCTAGTTTAACCCAACCAACCCTGCTATCCATCCCACACACATGCTGGCAGGGGCTTTTCTGTCTAGCCACCCCTGTCCCTATCCTGGTTTTTGTGCTCTCCTGTGGGAGTGGTAACCCAAGAGGAGGTGCCCACTATCTTGCTACTAGGTTACTCCCACTCCTGGATTATGCACTCTCCAGGTGGTCCTGGAGTTTAATTTGACAGATTAAACTTCCAGTGCCAGCCTCTGCCAATTGATGCTACGGCAAAGCCCAACCAACCCTCTCCCACTCTAATTTTTACTTGCACCAGTCAGAACAGTCAGTCCAAGCTGGCCCTTCCCTGATCTAGCTCATCTGAGGACCACAGGTGTTGTAGCCCTGCCTGGTCTGGTCTGCCCCCATCCCAACTCATGCTCTCCAGTGGGCGTGGTTGTATAGCATAGGAGCTCACATTCCCCTTGCCAGTTCTGCCCCTCCCCTCCTGGTTCTCACGTGTGTTGTTTGGGTGCTGCTATCACATCTGGTATGGCTCACCCCACCTTGGCTTTCCCTAACGTGCACTGGTTTGTGTCGCGACTGAACCTGGCCCGACCCAGCCTCCATTCTGGTGCTAGGCTTCACCAGTGGGTAATGTTAATGGGTTCAGCCTGGTCTGCCCTCCACCTATGCCATATGTATGCTGGTGGGTATCTTCCTCTGGGCTGGTGTGGGTTGCTCCCTAGTATGGTTCTTGTACTCACCTATAGGAACTGTGTCCTGACAGAGGAGTTTCCCACACTCCTCCATCACAACCTCTCTCTATGCCAGATCTTGTGCATACTCGTGGTTTCATGGACAAGCCCTCATTGCTGACCTTCAGTCCATTCCAGTTCTTGGTATTTGATGTTTCAGCCCAGCCAAGGCTTGTTCATACCCAGACACTGCTCACACATGGCTCAGTAGGGGCAGAGACCCAGCCTAGTCAATCCTACATCTACCCAGGTTCTCCAAAGCACCAGATGGTGCTAGCATCTTGCCCTCCTTGGTGCTCCCAGCTCAGGCCTCACTTGTGCCAAGGGAGATTGCAGCCATATCCTGATCAGCACACTGCCTTCACTCTGGCCCCTGTACTCTGCCATACTAAAATAAATAAAATAAAATATAAAATAATCACAGAGCAAATGTTGGCAAGAAGCACAAGACCCTTGCTGGGGTCCCTGAGGAAATTGGCTTTCCTAGAACCCATGGTTCACTGTGGAGAAAACAGGCAGAAAGTGCTTTCAGGAAACTCTGTTCCCTCTCTAGAACTTGTGTCCTGTTCTGATCTCACTGTACATGGCCTAACCTTAACATAACTTTGCTGTTCCTAAACATTCTCTGTCCCAAAATCAGTAAGACTTCAGAATCTGACCAAGGAAGAAACATTTTTAAAATCAGCAGTAAATAATAAACAAGTGGATAACTGACAGTTGCTACCGATTCTCTGGCAGGAGAATGTAAATTCTGTGTAGCCTAGGATCCTGTGCTTGACAACGAGTAGTCTTCCTTCAGTGGGGAAAGTGGCTGTGTTTTAATGGTTAACGACAGAATTCTGAAAGCTAATTTTTGCTACATATGCATCAACTTTCCTGGTGAGAATATCATCCTTTTCTTTTAACTTATTGGAAAACTCAGGTGGGGACACCAGGAAGGGCAGAGCAAGAGTTGGAAAAACCTTTTCTTTTACAGAGAGGAGTATGTAAGAAAGAATTGAATAATTCTTTAAAAATTTGGTTTTCAAACTTATAATCCATTGACCCTGGAAACATGAGATTTCTCTTCGTTTGTTTTTTCTTATAGAGGCAGATCCAGAAAAAAAAAAGTTAAAGTTCAAATTATTAATTATATGAATCAGCATTGCCCTTACTCTTCCCATGTGGACATTTATGTATCAGAGAAGGGTAATGTGTGTTTGATTCCTGACCTGAGCATTTATCAGGAGAATTCATCTGCTATCCTGAAGAACTCCCTGTAACTCCAAGGGAAGCAATCCATAAACATCACCTCATGGAATTTCTAAAGGACTTTAGCATTTTGCTGGGTCCAAGAAAGAAGCTCTGCCATGAAATTGTCCTTAATGAAATCTCCCAGGATATGGAACATTGTTCCTTTCAGTAAGAGCTCAGCCTGTCTCATTGTACATACTTCGTGCCTACGTGTGGGTAAGAGAGCTGGGGCTGCGATGGATCAAAAGAGAAAGCTCACACTCCAGTGTTAAGAAACATAATTCCTTGGAAATCAATCTTCAGTAGACATACAAAGCTTTGCAACCTAAGTGGCAGGAGACACTAAAAGGTTATGAAGTAGAAACATGTAGGCTATCCTTTTGAAGAGTTGAGGAAGGCATTCATGTAGAAATCAAGGGTACCTATGCCCTGTTAGAATGCCCAGTGTTGAGACTGTCATGTCCCCTAGGTTTGCTTCCACCTGCCCTGTAAAAGGCAAATTGCTCTTACCGCCTCCCTGTGAGGAGGATTTTCCTCCTCCATTTGTGTGGGTCCCTATAGATTTAATGGATTCCATCAATGCATTTGTTGCAAAGGAAAACCATGGGAAGCTCTTATCCTGGGGATTCTTTTCTTCCTTTCACAAAATATCAACACCTTTCTTCTCCTCCCATCATATATTCAGTCTGCTACTTTTTCCTGTGTGGTCTCTGAAATAGACAGCAAAGGGCCAAGAAAAGAAAATCAAGATTTGACAGCTTGCTCTCAGTCCCATGTCTCCCTGGTGAGTACACCAACTAAAAATGGGAATATTGGCACCAGATAATGCATAAGGTGTCTGCTGAGATCTGAAATGAGCTGATTTTAAAGGAAGATGTGGAAAGTTCAGTCAAACCCCTTTATTCAGGTTGGAGATGGTAGGCCTCTGTTGCCGGCTTTCAGCAGTGTATCCATCCTTATGGCCTTCTGGGGTCCCTTTAAGACCAGATCAAGCAGCGTTTGGGACAGGGTCGCCAAAAAACAGGAATGGAGGAATTGTCCATTCCCCAAACTCCACACAGTCACTGCCACAGCTGAACGACTCTTGGTGCTTTAATGAGTGGGAGCCTTCATTGCAGTATCCTTTGTTTAGCATGTCATACCCAGTTTGGGGTTAAGTGGAACTTTCTAGCTTCTGAGTTTATTGTATCTTTGTATGGGAGATCTCTGTGTTGAAGGCATGAGGAAAACAGACATTTAAACAGAACACCATAGGGGCAAATTAGAAATGCTTGGAGCCTAGAGAAACACTGACATCACCTCATCTAAGGCGAATCGTGCAGAATTATATTCATGTGGAATTGCAATCATGCAGAATTTGGGTTTATTGAAAACACAATATAATTCTTATTTATGAAGAGATAAAAATCCTTCAACCCTGACTCACATATCCATCACTCCGAACATTCATTTAGGCAGAAAGATTTAAATGAATCGAGGCACGTGTACCCACACACATATGCACTCACTCATACACATACCTACTCACACATGTGTGTTCACTCAGATCTACATGCGCAAATATTATGTTTCGTGTGTTCCCAGCACATAGCCCCATATGCTTTTTTAAAAAAGATTATTTTAATTGGGAAGTCAGATATACAGAGAGGAGGAGAGACAGAGAGGAAGATCTTCCCTCCAAGTGGCCAGAGCTGTGCCTATCCAAAGCCAGGAACCAGAAGTCTCTTCTGTGTCTCCAATGCAGGTGCAGGGTCCCAAGATGTTGGGCCATCCTTAACTGCTTTCCCAGGCCACAGGCTTGGAACTGGATGGGAATTGGAGCTGCCAAGGTGAGAACTGGTGCCCATATGCGTTCCTGGTGTATGTGAGGCGAAGACTTTAGCCACTAGGCTACCATGCTGGGCCCGCCCCATATGCTTTGGCAAAAGGAGGAAGAAGGTGCTAGAAATAATGACAGATTGATAAATTCTTTGTGTTGTGTGAAGAGAAGGGCATGGGTTTCCTGCAGCTCTGTCACGTGAGTGTCACTGTAGACTGTATCCACTGGAGTATGGAATGTATGTTACCAAGTGGAGTTTGTGATTTTTGGAATACAGAGTTTATTGTAATTGCTGAAGAGACCAACATATATGAGGGAAGAGGAAGGTGGAAAGTTTTATTTAAAGTTGCAATTACTGGTGGGCATTCAGCAGAGAGGTTGACTTGCTGCCTGGGACATATCACGGACATGGGAGTGCCTGGTTCATGTCCTGCCTCCTCTGTTTTAGGTCCAACTTGATGATAATGCACCCTGGGAGGCACCAGGTCATGCTGCAATTACTTGTGATCCTGTTCTGCACGCAATTGGTTCAAACTGATTTCTGGTTCCCTGACTGGCCTGGCTGAGCCCTGGCTTTTGTGGACAAGACCTGCTTTTTTCTCATTCTCTCCCTCTTTCTGTCTCTTTTTGAAATAAAATGAAAATGAATAAAAACATAAAAATGAAAGTTCGAGTTTCAGTTTTGAGTTGGCACTGAATATCAGGGTCTTTCTCCTCCCTACCATACATAGAAGGAAAGCAGCACAACAGTCTATACCCTCCTATGGGCTAAAAATGCAAAGCTGCCATGGCTCCCTGGGTGTGTAGGCATGTCTGTTGGTGGGGATTTCCAGCAGGTATCAATGTTCTTAGCGTGGCTGATCTAAGAACTGCCAGAGGCAGGCCGATAGTCGACTTTTCTTGCTCAGGAGACAGTGAGTGGTGTTCCTGAGCAGGGCAGCTCACCAGAGAACAACAGTCTGATCTTGATTCCCATAGAAATAAGTTCCAATGGAGAGGCTCAGAAACATCTGATCGGATGGCCTGAGAAGTTGACCCTCAACATGCCCAGAGCTTATAGAGTGTGGAGGTGGTGATGTGTGGGGTTCACATGGCAAAGTGGGCACGTGAGCCTGCAGGTCAGGCTATTTGCCTCTGCTTTCTTCCTTCCCTCCTTGTGGCATGCGCACAGGCACTCAGACATTCACACAAATCCCTCGCGAGGTCAAACCTGTCCCATAGTGTGCTCACTCCTAAGGTAATGGTCAAATCCATTTTTTTTTCAAGCTCAATCATTTTATTATAACACAGCATCCCTTTGGAGAACTATGATTTGGCTAGAATTCGCATTGATTTTTAGAGCTACTAAATTCCACTGGAGAATGTTTTTTGGGGGCCATAAAATATACTCGAGTGAGCAAAAGGAAATGTTGCTGCGGGCAGCCATGGTGTGAATTCTCCTATTAAGTGAACAGGAATGCTTCATTCTTCCCAGGGTTGTATTGGCGATGCTGTTGTAGCTGGTGCTGTGTCCCTGCACGGAGCCAAGAAGAATCTGTGCTTCTCTGGCCTAGCATCTTTCCTTCTCTCCTGTGTGCCCTAGGGCTGTTGCCTGTTGCATGAGAACACCAATGTCTGTGCCCCAGTTGCACTTTGAATTGCCTCCTGCCAACATGTTGAGAGTCAGGCTTTTAGATGTGAGCTGGGATGGATCCAACACATAAGCTGGAAAATGATAGCTCACAGGGAAGCATTTCCTCAGCAGTGATGACTTGAGGAGAGACTTTAAGTCCAGGAAATACCACACCAGCGAAATTGGGCTTCCTCCCATTTCAAGATTGTTTTCTATGATGTAAAAACTTTATGGGCCAGCAGAGCTGCCAAGATTGTCCCTTTTGTAGCATTAACAAAGGGTGACTCCGGAGGCCTTTCTGGGCCCACATCAGTGGCATGCTCCCTCTGAACACCAATTGTGCATGGATTAAAAAAAAAAAAAAATCAAGACGACCTAGACTCTCCACCTCTTTATTTTGTTATAGAAACTTAATAGAGCTTCTTCATAGTATTTTCCATACTCTACATCTCACAGGATTTTAGAGTCATGTCTTATGCTCAGACAAAATGACAGTTGAGATGTGGCTGTGTCCTCTGAGTCCTCTGAGACTCTAGAATGAGGTCTCACTCTGGAATATCAGAGGATGGGAAATCTGCTGGCAGTGGCCTGGGAAAGGGACATGTCTTTTATGTTTCTTAGAGGCAACTTTTCTTCATGATGGAGGGACATGTGCTGATACTGGACCAAACTGGAAAGAAAGACGCCCAGAGCCTCGTACTCAGCCTTGGACCTCACAGGTGCTTAGATTTCCTGCCGAGGATGACAGTGTGCGCTATCAACACTAGTCAACGCTGGAGTTGGCTGGGTGCTAGACTGGGAGCAGGATGCTTTCGTGAGACCTGGGACTTCAAAGTTTTCATCTGTAAATGTGAAGTTGAAATCAGCTCCCCAGCTCCATCCGGGCTCTACGTTGTCACAATTTTCCCATCATTAAAAAGGGAAACTTAACATTGCTTTGCCTTCTGAGGGAAGACAGAATATTCAAGGGATTAAAATGGTTTGTATTCAATAATTCATGCAGCATGCATACTCAGAGTAATTCTGAAGGTATTAGACGTGGTGTTGAGTGCTGCAGATGCAAGATTTGTGTAACAAATTCATGATCCTAATACACACGTTGAGCACATCTCTTTCTGGACATGACATCTCTGATGTTTCATTTTTCTCCTCATCAGTAGCTCCATTGACTTCCAGATTTGGAGAGGTGATAAGATAGTGGTGAGGAGCAGGTCTGCTGTGTTTGGATCCTAGACGTTGGGTCTTGTTCTGTTAGGAAATACATAAATACCTTTGATCAAATATTCATATCTCACAGGTTCTGTGACTGAAAAATGGATTGATCAGTAAGATTGAGGACTTCTTGCAGCAACTTGCAATCTGATTAAGGAGTCTGGAAGGGTAAATAGAAGTTGTGATCTAACCCTAATCCTAACCTTAACCCTGACCTTAACTCTTGTCGAAGCGAGGGCTGAAGGAGGAAAGAAGGGAGCATGTGAGGCAGTGAGAGTGCAAGGAAAACGGAGAGGGAATTGAATCTTATAGAAGCTACCCTTATTTTATTTGATGTATGACAATTTCTATAAAAATATATGAAGCACATACTCACACAAAACCTACTGTAAATGCAAGATACTGTTGGTAAAAATGGAGGGTGCTGATGGGGGTCTAGTGGAGTTTGTGCCCAAAAGAATCAAACAAGAGACCGGACCCAAGGGTCAACTTGAGTGCCTCTGATTCCTTAAAATTGAATCTCCCTTAGTAAATATACCAAAGTTCATATAATTTCATACATATTTAGAAGTGGCCAAGCAGAACTCTTAGTCTAAATGATGACAAAATCTAGGTGATCCAATCAGTGTGAGCTTAAGATGATAAATAGAGGCTAAGTCAGATTCCTTCTGTAGTTAATTGAATGTTTATTAGGAAACCCACATGTTCAATCCTTTTAAATCAGAGGACTTTGTGGACAGAGATGCCTGAGGGTTCAGGAAGAGGATACATACAGGCTCATTGCGTCAAGAGCCATGGCTTCTGACATTGCGCAGTGTTCAACATGTGCAGGTACTTCTGGTATCCCAGAAGGTCAGAACCAGAGCAGGTTTTTAAAAATTGGCTTGTGTTTGCTAATCAGATTTGGCTCAGATGTTTTCCTGGTAGGTGAAATAGCACAAGTACAGGTGTATGGAGGTGGTTCTGAAGATGACATATGTGGAAATCAGGATCCCTGAATCCTATTTAGCAGCACTTAGTGTCATTTGGAATCTTATAAATTTGGCTATGCATGCTGCCTGTGGTATTCGAGCATATGGCTGGGCAAAGAGGACTGCCTCATGCTACAAACCCTTCTGTAGAGGTGGGAAGGTGTGGAGCTCTTGGCCTTGGCATGGAATGTGCCAGGAGCTACGTGTCTTGGAACTCTGTTCTTGCCTCTGTTCAGAAAACAACTACTGTTTGCTGAGCTCTTATTGTGTGCTCAGTGTATATTAGGCACTGTGGCATAGGAGACAATTTTATTTCCACCGCTAAGGATTTGACTCTGTCTTGTTAAGGAAACAGAATTAGATCATTATCAATATAATATGAAAGTGAGTAGATGAAACAACCAGGACTTCAAAACTTAGAGCTATCCACTGTGTGAACTGAATTTAGATTCATGAAGATTTTGTATGGAGCAGCTGGAGTTTGCTTCCATATGTTGAGGGAGAAGTACATGGACCATAGACTTTTGGAAATCATGCAAGAAGTCTTCCTCCATGCTCTTCTGGTGCTGCATCTTCCTCTGGTGCTTGACTCAGGACTGTGGCTATCAGGTTGCAGACATCTTTGGACTTTGTGTTTTGAGAACACACATACTTGTGATTAATGTGCCCATGCTGGGTGTACACACCCGCTTTCTAGTTTGGCTGCCTCTCTCTTGCTTCACGGTCCCAGAAGCAGTGCCCTGGAGTTCACAGGGTGAGTGATAAGATGCCAGTGTTACGAATGCGAAGGCAGCCAGGATTACTCATTCACAGCTCTAGTCCATCAACATGGTTATGACGTTCAAGATTTCCTTTGAAGTTGCAGCAGATTCTTTCTGTTGCCAGTAAGATGAGGAAACAGACACTGGCAGAATGGCAGCCTGGGACAAACAGGGGCCCAGGCACTCAGTTTCATCTGTGACATGACAAGCTTGAACCTATCTATGATCCTTGGGGTGATTCCCAGCTCTGTGTCCTGAGTCTGTTTCCAACACAGCTCTCTTGACGCCAAGTGAGTGTGCCCTCTATGACACTGGGCTGAACAAAAGTGATTTGTTTCCCCCAATCAATAAACAAATCAGAGGAACAGTATAGAGACCCTGGGAACCAGGAACAACAGATGATAGAAGGAAGCCTGGGGGAGGGGAGGGAGGCAGGGCTCCCAGAGAGCATTCTATAAAAAACAGAGCAGGGCAGGTGGGCAAGGCGAATCACAGCTTCCAGGAGCTTTTTTCATTCAGTGGCAGCTTCATCTGCCTGGGACTCTGCTAATGGGTGGGAGGGGGTTAGAGTAGACCCCTGAGGGGGAACAGAAAGGAGGGGCTGTGTAGCAGGTGCAAACCAAGGCTACAATAGAAATATGCAGGATGGATCGAGGGGGCAGGCTAGGGGTGCCTTTGTGAAACACATCTTGGGAAAAGACCAAGAATGGCCAGCAGCTGGCTGAGCAGAGAAGGTTTAGGGGATGGCAGCAGGTGGAGAATGGGGGTGGTGGGGAGTGTGGGCCCTCTGGGGAGAAGCTGGCCAGCCTGGGAAAGGCTGGGATCCCTCCATGCCTGCTTTTACCGGAACAGATATATTCCACTCATATCCAGTTCTCATACCAGTAGAGAAGGCTGTTCTGTGCACAGCAAATATCAGACACAGAAAGAGTGTATGTGCTGGGGAGTTCTAATGGTGAGACTTGGGCTACCAGCTGACCCAGATGCTGCCTTTACAACCTGTCAGAGCGTCGGCTTCAGCCACCCAGGACAACTGAGATCATCAACCCCATTCCCAACCCTCTTGGTTGGTTTCCCCCTATGGGGTCTAGTTTTAACAAAAACAAACAAACAAAAAACACAACTGAAATTTAAAAAAAATCTTGCACAGTTGCCACTTTCTGCACCTCAGTTTCCGCCCCTTGGGCTTTTGACTTCTTCCTGACACAGGGTACCCTATGTCTTCCTCTGAGTTGACAATAATGAATTAAACATGTACCTGCCACTGATTTAAAGCCATCAGTGATCTTCTTTGTTTTGGTCAGATGATAACATTGCTCTCTGGGCTAAATCCTGGCAGTACACAGGGATCTCCAAGCTTCTCCTGTGCTGCTTCTTCATCCAGGGAGGCAGATTTGAACATAGAAGCACCAGCCCAGTTCTTCCACTGGGAATATATCCAGAGACTGTGCATCCATGTGACTTCATGTAGGGGTTAGGATAGAATCAAGAGAATTTAATCACTGAGTTTACCAAAAGGGTGGATTGCTAACAGAAAAGCTCCGTGCCTGGAAGCTGTAGCCTTCAGAATATCCCAAACAAGCCCCCTCTCAGGCAACTGTAGCTCCAAGCCGGCAAGTGACTTTCTCAGAATCATCTAGTTGCATGTTGAGACCTAAGAATTAGCGCAACCAGTCTGTCCTTGCCCCCCCCGCCCCCGTGGCCATACTTCATAGCAGAAATCAACTGCTGTGTGTCCTTGTGGGAACAACAGGGAATCAAATTATGTGAGCTGTGGCTTTAAGAGCTATCTCAAAAAATTTGACACTTAGGGTACTTAGAACTGTGGAACCTTCCAGAGTGTCTAGGTTTTGTTTTAAAAAGCCAGATTATTCAGTATGATGCATCTATTTTATGACATATATGTGTTTAGGACTTGAATGTATTTTAACCAGGTGTTAAAAGTTTCTTTAAATTAAAACATGTACATCACCATAAAATTAAATGATTTCCTGATAAAGTAAGCATCTAGGAACCAGTGTGCCAGAATTCAAACCCATGTCTACCTAACTTCCTATTTTATATTCTATATATATATATATATATATATATATATATATATATTGCTTTCATTGTACAGATTTTTCATTGTAAAGTATTCCATGCAGAAAGGACTTTATTCTGTTGGAGCTGTAGAGGACCATAAAACCACTGAACCTTGAACAAGGAAGGCCTTTAGAGTCTGTTGATTTCAGTCATCTTGTTTTGCAGACAAGGAAGTGAATCTCAGCTGGGCAGTGGTTTTGGGCAAGGTCAACGGGCATGAAACACAATACTCCCAGCTGAGTGAACTTTCCACTCTAATGGGTGGACTCCTTGCGTGGCCCTTCGGGTAGGGGCCAAAGACTGCAAAGTCCCAGGTGTGCTTTGTGGAGTCTGTTTAATGTCTTTAACTCCCTCTCCCATCCCTGACTAATATAATCTAACAAACTGTTTTGAAGATTAAAATTATGCTTGCCAAACTCATGCTGTGTGAGAGGTAGCCCACAGAGAGTTGGGTGGCATGAAAATATTTTAGTGGGGGGAAGACAAATCTGCACAAAAAAGTGTGTAACATAATTTGAGCTTTATTTTTCTGGTAAGAAAATAAGCACACATTCATACACAATCTGATCAGCCTAGAAGAATTAAGTACACTGGGAAGGGTTAGCTCTTACTGCACGGATCTCTATGAAAGCATGAGGTTGTGCACTTAGCATTGTGCATACATTGTTAAAGATTAATTTGTTTTTGTTAGAAAGGTAGATTTACAGAGAAAAAGAGAGAGAGAAAGATCTTCTATCCATGGGTTCACCCTTCAAGTTGCTGGAGCTGAGCTGATCCAAAGTCAGGAGTTTTCTTCCAGGTCTCCCACATGGGTACAGGGTCCAAAGGCTTTGGGCCGCCATCCTCCACTGCTTTCCCAGGCCATGAGTAGGGAGCTTAACAAGAAGTAAATCAGCCAGGACACAAATCAGCACCAATATGGAATCCTGGCCCATGCAATAGAAGGATTTAGCCACTGAGCCGTTGCATTGGGTCTAGTATTGTATATGTTCTTTTGCATTGAATGCTCAACATTGTTACAAATATTTCTTCATGTTTCCTTTTGGATTTTAATTCTCAAGAAATATTTCATTGAGTATATACATGAACACACACACACTTATTTTAAGTGGTCTACTCATATTAGACTTTTGGAAGCAGTTGAACAACTTTTATGTAATTTTTTATTCTCTGGGATTGTTCCATGTTGACAGAGACTTGAAAGTAGAATTGACTTCCCCTTTTCTTTTGATATGAGAATGGTATTGTTTTTCCAAAGACTTTTAAGAACCAAATGTCGACTTTGGTTGAAGAGGGATGTGGTTTTATTTTGAGTAACATCAGATACACACAAATGTCATTTCCTCTTGGATGGGAACTTCTGAATGTTTACCTCTCAGCTGAGAATGTGGGTATGCTTCCTCTATATATCATTAGTTTTGTGCACTTATTATTAAGCATATTGTGTGTTTCCTTCATTACAGAGCATCATAAAAGCACATTTGAAACTAGATAGAGGTGAAAACATAAATGGAAGCTTTTTCTTTCACTTGATCTTTGTATCATTCCAATTCCTGGCAGAGGGTAACCCTGTATTATATCCGAGGGCACTAGAACCCAGAGGTTAACAGCCCCATAGAGGGAGCAAAAGGAAGACCCAGCAAGAACCTCTGACTGTGTATCCAGTCTTTTTCCCATAGACCTGTGGCTGAAGCATTCATTTATAGCCACACCGAGGTCATGTGCCATGCAATTGTGTTAGTCAATGTCAGCCCAGGTCTGAGTGCTAGCCTCACGTTAAACTATAGTCAGCAGGCAACAAGTGGGCACTGAGAATTTCCCTTGAAAGTGATTCTTCCAGAGGAAAATAAAACTGCATGTAATCTACTTGTACACCTCAGAGGACACGGCAAATCTTAACAATCCCAAGCAGCAGCCAAAGGCAAGAACCCATATGCATTTTAGATCACACAGGGAGCTTGGTTCTACACAGAGGAAGGGTGCCCTCGCAGTGAGCACCATTTGCTATCCAGTTGGCTTATAATGCGATGATCCAGGTACAGTACAGTGTTTGCCACATGATAATTGCTCAATGAACTCTTGACTCATGGACTACCAGAGGCACAATCCTTGATTTGGTGCAGCTCACCACTTAGTGGGTAAAGGCCAATGGAAAAGCAATCACGATGACATTGTGTAAGAGATTTGATAGAAATGTATGCTTACTAACTTAGGAGAGTGCAATGTCACATTTCGCCTCATTGAAGTCAGGGAATGACAGTTGGTTATTGGCAGCTACGGATTCTCCCTTCCAGAGAATAACTAAAGAGATCACTTTCCAGAAAGACATTCACTGTGTAGACGCAGCATGGGTTGGTGGAATGCCGACTGAGTCAGGGCTTGGGAGATCTCAGAACTCTCTTGCTGAGTGACCTCAGGCATAGTCTCTTGGTATAATTCATTTCTGAAATCAGGACATTAACTCCTTTATTACCTACTTCCCATCAAAGCATTGTTTCAAAGTCTTTTCATGCCTCTACCATGCTTGGAGTAAAATCCAAACTCAGGAAGGCAGAACTCAAATTCTTTACAATATCCGCTCACCACTCTTTCCTTTGCATCTGGCATTGTCATTGTATCATCTCCTGAATTTCTTCTAACAGTCATTTTCTCTCTGTGTCCTGTTGCATTTTTACATGGGGTGCTACCCCTACCTAGCATTCTCTTCCAGGAGAGGCTTGTCTAGACACTGGTGAAGTTCACCTGACACTCCTTTCTTGAGGAAAAAAGTTACTATTTGGACCAGTATGGTGCAATAGTGGGTAAAGCTGCCCACCATGTTTGGTGCCAGTATCCCATACTGCCACTGCTCTGAGTTCTGGCTGCTCCACTTCTGAGACAACTCCCTGCCAATGTATCTGGGAAAGCAGAAGATAGCCCAAGTCTTTGGGCCTTGCCCCAACGTGAGAAATCCAAATGAAGCCCTTGGATTTGCTCTGGTCCAGCTGAGGCTAAGGAGTGAACCAGTAAATGCAAGATGCTCTCTCATTCCAACTCTGACTTTAAAACAAATAAAGAAATAATTATTTCTAAAAAGATTTTTATTTATTTTCCAATAAAAATGTTTGTTTTTATTGGAAAGCCTGATATACAGATAGGAGGAGAGAAGGAAAGGAGCAACTTCTGTCCGATGATTCACTCCCCAAGTGGCTGCAATGGCCAGAGCTGAGCTGACCCGAAGCAAGGAGCCAGGAGCTTCTTCTGGGTCTCCCATGCGGGTGCTGGGTCCCAAGGCTTTGGGCCATCCTCAAATGGTTTTTCAGGTCCCAAGCAGGGAGCTGAGTGGGAAGCAGGGTTGCTGTGATTAGAACCGATGCCCATATGGGATCCTGGCATGTGCAAGGTGAAGACCTTAACTACCATGCTACCATGCCAGACCCAAGAAATATTTAAAAAATAAACAGCTACTCCATCACCTGTTGACTGGTCACAATCCCCCTAAGATATCCTCCCATAAGGAAGTACTTACTCTATTTCATTTTTTAAACTGCTTATACATCTCTCTATTCTCCTCATAGTTTCAGAAATGCATTGGTTCCCTCATTTGTTTTCCTTTCCCTGGCACACAGCCATGAGATAAGTGCTTGTAGGATTATTGAATGTTTTATAATAGACTGATTTCTCAGTATTTGTCATTACAGTGTGCATAGGAGAAGCCTAGCAGCAGGTCGGTGAATATTCCAGAGAATCAGCTCAGAATGGTCCAGGAGCTGATCTGGAGGACAAGTGTGTGGTCCAGGGCCAGGAACACCTCCCTCAAGGAGTCATACCTGCCTAATGTGACCACACATCTCCTTCTGTTGTGGCTCTGTGAGAGCAGGAAGGCAGAAGGAACTCTTTGGAGTTAGTAAAATAAAATATCTCTCCACTAACTAAAAGCCAAGTTGTGCTGTGAGTAACAGGTATTTGGCACAGTGGTAAAAGTAGGTTTGGGATGTCAAAATACCATGTCAAAGTACCTGAGATAGTCCTTGCCCCACTTCTGATTTCAGCTCTCTGTTAATGAACATATTGGAAGTAGCAAGTAAATTCAAGTTCAAACACTGAGGCCTTGTCACCCATGGGGGACGTCTGCACTGAGCTCCTGACTCCTGGCTGTGGTCCATCCTGTCCCTGATTATTCAAGTGTTTGGAGAATGATCCTCTAAATGGAGATAGATCTCTCTGTTTGAGTATCATCTGTCTATCTGTCTGATTCTATGCCTTTCAATAATATAGAATGTAATTTTTTAAATCCCAGTAGTCCATCCCTTTCTTTGATTTCCTACTAGGTGATTCATCACTATTTTTTGGTTGTCTACATTTATTACTACCACAGTGATTTCTACCCTTTGCAATGGAGTAATTTAGCCTTGAAAATAATGTAGGGAGAAGGTTTGATTTCTCTGCTTGTGGCCCTTTCATGTGAATAAGCACAGCCTTTGAGGGATGACAGCTTCTTATGCTCATCGCTATCTATTGCCGACACTTTATGACAATTGTCCTTTTTCCCTTCTTTTATCTCCCAGAGCATCTAGCAGCATTTCTTGTACAAAACATTGCATCAATTTTAACCCACCTTCTCAAATTAATGGTCTTTCATATTTTAATCCTCACTAGCAAAGGAATCCAAATTGAGATGTTGTGGAGTAAGTGGTATTTATACCCCTCAGTTATAAACCCAGATATTCTCTTTAGAATTCTCTACCTCCCACAGGCAAGGTGCATAGGTGATTGGGGAACATGTCATACATGTAATTAGGTGGGAAAGAAGGGAAGACAGCCCATTCTGCAAACCTTACTCTCCAACTGTTCTCACTTTCCAGTTGACCCCCTAATGACATTGTAGTTATTGCCTATGACAAAGAATCAAATCCCAGATTTGCTTCCTATTAGCAGTTACATGAAGATGCTATAGTCTTCACAATTAAAACATGGCAGCTGCCAATCCGCTTCTGCAAACCTTAGCCTGTGGCATTGGAGTTGTGGCAGAACGGGTGAAGTGCCTTCCTGCAGAGACAGCATCCCGTATGGGCATTGTTTAGAATGAACTCCTGGATCCTGTCTTCTAGTTCCTGGACTCTGGCTTTTGTCTGGCCTATCCCTGGTAGTTGTGGCCATTTGGGGGAAAGGAAAATTCCTGTTTGCCTCTTTCTTTCTTTGTAAATGCCTGTCAAATAAATAAAGAATTAAAAAAAATAATCCTAGATTCTGATTGAAAGGCCAACAAGTTCCTTTCCCACCAGGTATACCTATGCATGTAATGTTAAATCTCCAAATGCAATTGCTTACAGTTGGGGTATACCCAATTGGAAATAAAAGAGAATTTACCTGTGGCTACCTTCTAAAGTATTACATGTTAGAATAGATTACTACCTATACAAAATACCAGAGTCTAAATCTCAGAGTAGATAGTGGTCACTTGGAAGCCGTTAGCATTTAAGAGGCTAACATGAAATCCATATCCCTAGACTTGTTTATTTATAGGTGATATAAGTAAAAATGACACCTGTTTCCATCCATATGAGAAAAAATATCAAGGAAGACGAAACTAATGATAATTTTTCACTACAAGTTTTGGTAGTAGGAACTACATTTTAAGAATTTAAATGAGGTGTTTTATTTAGCAGGCCATAACTTTTGCCTGAGTCTATCACTTGCTTTATGATAAGGACCCGTGTCCTTCTGGCTCCTGAATGGGGCTTCAGGTACAACATAGGTGGGAAAAGCAGCCCACAACACATCACCATGAGGCATCACCACCAGGTAGCGCCACCCAGGAAGTCTTGCTCACAATAAAGAAGCTCGCAGCTTTGCTTCTGAGACCATGTAGGGGATTTTTGTTGATAGGGGAATTAGGGAAAATTTTTGCCAGCCAAAGTGCCAAATAGCAGAAAGGAAGATGACATAAATACAAGGGTCAAAATCCTTTCTTAGACCACAAATCATGACAAAGTCTGTGACTTTCTCACACCTCTCATAGTTTAACTTTAGTTGTGGTAAGTTCTTGAGATGAGCACTGAGGTTAAAACCACATAGGTGTGGGGTCAGTATGAGTTTATAAGAAAACGGCAGTTGATGAGTCGTCAGTGTGTAAACACCCTGGCATGATAGCAACCATGAGGAAGGGCATGGGTCCCTAAGGGGAAGGGAGAGGGGAGAGATCCAACACAAGGCGATAGAGGAGAGCCTGGGTCTGGCTCCGGCCATGGCTCTGGCTCCTCTCCTGTGTGGAGTTGGCATGGCGGCTTCATGACTCTTCTCTCCCGTATGAGGAGGGCAGACTCTCCAACACACCATCCTCGCATCTGAATTTAATTTTGTCTTCCAGTCAGGAGCTTGCTCTATCTTTCTCTGCTCAGTCCTCATATAGGGGCAGTAACTTGATTTTTCAGGTTTTTGTGCCTACCTGTACCAAACACAGACTGGTCATTTATTGTCCAGGAATTCTATCTTTCCTGTTTCCAATGGAATCGCGGAGGTTTTCTGAGCCTTATGCTAAATCCAGCTGTAAGTGAAATCAAGCAGGGAGCATCTAGAAGCCGACTGTGGTCCTTTATGCTAGGGTCCAATGTGGGTTGTAACATGTCCTGAGCTACTAGGGAAAAAGAACCATCTGATGTGCCAATTTTCACTTAACCAAAGGTACTGTTTTATCTAAAGTATCACAATTGTGTTTCCTCTAATTAAAGGCACATGGTTTTTCTGAAGATGTCTTATGTAAGAGTTCTCCTTCAAATAGTACACAGTATTTTCAAGACCAGTTTTAGAAAATACAGAAACACTAATGAATTAGATGGCTTTCAAATGGAACCTCTTGAAATACAGAGGACATAAGGTTAATTTGGAAATCCACACAATGAAATAATGTAGTTCATCAACTTTCAGACAATTCTTATCTGATCCATTTATTCCAAGATAGTTATGAAAAGCAAGGAAAAATATTTTCTAGATGATGCCACATTCTTTCTACACTCGTCATGAATGGTACACAAATAGTAGTAAAAATAACAATAATATTCTTGCCTTTGTTGGGAGCTCTTGCATCACATTCCATCTTGCAGTTTCCTGAACACCAACAGTGGAGCAAAACAGCATGTCCTGGGCCCGAAAGCGCTGAGTTCAAGTCCTAAAAACAAAACAAAACAAAAAACCAAACAGTGTTCATGGCAGCTATGTAATCCAGAATAAGGAAGTCTTCTGCACCTTGGTTTCTTTATCTCCTGGGAAAGAGTAACTGACAGGACTCCTTGAGGTTTCCAGACTGAAATGCCCAACCTGGAATTTAGTAGTAATCAGTGTGTTTTAATTGAATATGTTTTTTAGAACTGGATATAATTGAACATATGATGGCTTCTCCCAAGGAAAGTCAAGGGAGGTGAACAGGAAGTTCCGGGATAATTATTGTATTGATTCAAAATATGTTTGGGCTTTCAGATCCTTGCAGTGATTGCCTTTCTTGCTTTGGCAATAAAAAAATAGGGGTGGCAAGAAGCTGTGGAAAGTCTCTCTTTGCCCTGCAACTCGTGCTGGCTGCCCTGGCTCTCCCTAGGACATTCAGTGGCTGGTCCCTGCACAAAAGCATTTTAGCTCTCTGGTCGCTTTGTACCTGTTGGGTCTGCCCCCATCAAGTGCCTTTTTTTTTTGGTCTTTCTTTTTTCCTTCCTCAAAAGACCCCAAGGGGGTCCCAGGGCCCAGTGGCTGGGCTCCCAGGTTGCCTTACAGAGGAGGTGTTGTTCAATAGAAAGGCATGTGGATCACAGGGCAAGAGAGAGGAGGACATTATCAATCATGAGCTGTTAAAAGCCAGCAGAGAGAAGGGAGCACTAGCAAGAGCAGTGAGGGTTGAATTGAAGTAAAGGATTTTTTTTTCCTGTTCCTGTTGTTGTCGTTGTTGAAGGGAGCGTTCTTGGACATCTGCCCAGACACATGCTGAGTTAAAGAAGCAGCAGGATAAATTCTTACAGAATGAATTGGGAGAGAAGGAAAGGAGCTGGGGGTGGGGAGGAGAAGTGAAAAGGAATGATTCCAACCCCCAAACAAAGGAAGCCCATGCAGACCAGACCAGCCCCAGCCTGGCCTTTCTGTGGTTCAAATACTGGTTTGTTTAGCTCATAATCCAGGAGCACCAAGGATCCCCCATGGCTGCTTTGCACCCGCAAAGGGGGCCACAGCGAGAAACTACACTTTCTCATACTTGTACTTTTTCCTTTTATGTCCAATGCAAGCTAAGAGTGTTGCAGGGGAGCCACCGTCCCGTCCCTCACATCAGTGCCATCAGAGATATGTACTGAAAAACCACCATTCATGGCACAGAGTGGCAACCAGCGCAAGCATGGGTGGTGACATGTTCTACTTGGTGATAAATGTCTTTTTCCTTTTAAAGGAAGAAACTTGTGGCAAAAAGCAAAGCTCTCCAAGATCCCTGGGGTAAGGAAACAGGGAACTTCTATTGAAAAAAAAAGTCACAATAGAGGTTCTGAAATGAGCAAAACAAAACAAGCACTTGCAATGATGGTAGGCAGCTAGTTTCTAACGCCACTGCCTCCTTCCCTGGGCTAGAATTGTCCATTGACAGAAAAGAGATGCACTTGTGTTTGCCTGTTACTCTTTTCACCCTGGAGTGTCCTTATAAGAATTAGATTCTTGTTGCTTAGAGCAGAATTTGGAACGCATCACTACATGAGTGTCCATAGCCAGGGAGCTCCCATCATAGTTCATTCATTCATTTTGTTGTTGCTGTTGTTGCTACAGCATACATGTCTCCAGCATCAGATGCATATTATTTGAAGTTCTTTTCTGGCTTGGTCCTATGCTAGGATTTGTGGTGATACATATATATTGGACATTTTTCTGTAGGGCTTAGCAGGTCTTTCCTGAGCAAGAATATTCATACCATTCAGATTAACTGGATAGTTTATTGAACGCATGGTTTGGAGGAGGCTAGTATTATCAAAATATAGTCTATAAGAATGGCACCCTTGGGGTTAAGCATTAACTCTCTGTGTGCTAAACTTTCAATTGGGTTTTCAACAGGTATATGTATTTTCCTGGTAGTTCAATAACTGGCAAGTGGATAGAGAAAAGGAAGAAAAGTAAAATGGAAAACCAAAGCCTGTTGACCCAGTCATGCCTAGAACCTTCAATCAATGGCCTGAAATAGGGATGGTATACAGAGAGATTGGGACGTTAACTTAAAAATATATAATTTTATTTGAAAGTCAGATATATATAGAGAGAGTGAGAGGGGGAAGACAGAGTGAGAGAGAGAGGGAGACAGAGAGAGAGAGAGATCTTTCAGCTGTTGGATTATTCTTAGATGGCCAATGTTGAGTCAGGCAGAATCCAGGAGTTAGGAGCTTCCTCCAGGTCTTCCAAATGAGTAGTAGGGGCCCAAACACCTGGGTCATCGCCTGCTGCTTTCCCAGGCCCTTAGCATGGAACCAAATCCCAAGTGGAGTAGTCAGGACAAGAACTGGTACTTACAGAGTATTCTAGTATCATAGACAGTGATTTTTTTTCTGCCATGCTCCAATGTGGGCTCCACGGTAACTTTTCATAACACAGAGAAAAACTCTATTATATTCCTAAGGGAATGTATTCTCTTGTCAACGTACTGCTCCAAGATTATGCATGTGCTGTTTTGATTGTTCATAACTTGATTTAAAAATCCCTTTGTTATTTCCAAGTTACTGATTTCAGACAAAGAAAAACCAACACAGTGCCTTCTGATTTATGTAGCTGATTCTCACCGTTGCCTGCAGGAGGCTCCGGTTAGGATGTTCCTTCTCCTAAAATGTGTTGGGGCAGGTTACCTGTGTCCTTGTCACTTAGCATTGATGACAGTGGGGCTCAGGATCTATGAGCTTGTGGCCCTAGTGGCAAGAGGCACCACAGAAGCTTCTTCACTATGTGAGGACACAGTGAGAAGGTGGCTGGCAGCCAGTCGGGAGCAAGAGTCCTCATCAGAGACGAGCCCTGCTTCAGCCTTGATGTTAGACATTCCAGCCTCCAGAGCTGTGAGAAAATGCATTTCTCCTGTGGAAACCACCTGGCCTATGGTATTTTGTTGTGGCAGCCTAAGCCAAGGCAAGACTATTTTTCTAGTTACACCTACCGGATAATTAGAACAGGGTGGAAAGCAGTGGAAGTTCCTTTCTAATTCCTTTAAGAGGCTTGTTTGCCTTTAGTGGTGGGAAAAGGAAAGGATTCCCAGTGCAAGGCCAGTTTGGAAGCAGTTGAGGGCTTTTTTTGTTTTTTTAAGCTGTAAATAGGACTTTACAATATTACCATAAACTTGGATTCGTGGTGTGACTTCTTGTCTGTCAAGATCACCAGTTCTGCACATCATTGCATACATTGCAGATTTGCTCTATGATTTTATGCCTCGTAATTTTTTCCCCTTTGGTCAAGTGAACTTCTATTGATCATATTAAATTCTGTTGAGGAAATGGAACTAAACTGAGTTTATTTCAACTTGTTAAGTACACTGCACATGAAACATGTGTGTGTTTCTTAAAAAATAAGAATTAGTAAAATCACAGGGCTGGAAGGACTCCACACTCCACTCCCCTATAACAAGAATAACATGACCATGAATGTGTTTTTAAAGGTGCCATTTTTTAATTTCATGTCATCATTAGTAACCTGTATGCCTGGCCTTAGCTTTTGGCTTAGAGATCACCAAAATATTTGGAAAAGTAGCCTTGCACTGGAAAGTACAAACCTTGAGAGAAAATAAAAGTTCTGAAAGTCAAAACTGAATTTCTGCAAAAGAGAAACATTATGGTAAATTGGTTGAGTCCTTATTTAAGTCCCCTGACAGCCTTACCTTCACCTGGAGCACCCTTCCTGTAAACTTTGGCCATGTTCTAGATCAAGAGGCTCAAAGTTTGTTTCCTGCATTTCTGATATTTCTATATATCCAGTGTCTTTAGATCTGCTTTGCCCTGCTTGCCAGAGGAAAATTGAGACCTGATAAGGCCTCAATAATATAGTGTGAATCAGTATGAAAAGATACCCTTGAATTATTCTCTTTTGAAAAGAAAACACACTGCCATATACTGTAGTATTTTCCAAATGACTTAGAAATACTAAGGCCCTTATATGTTAGTACATATTATGTTGTACAAATATCAAGTAGCTGAGTAATTTTGAAAGAACAACATTTTGGAGTTTTCATGATGAAATTTCCTGGAGTCTTCAGTATTCTAACCTGCACTGTGAATCTACAAAAAGGAAAAGAGAGAAGGTAACAGAATCCGCACAGCATTTCCCAAACTGACTTAACCGTAGGACACTTGTTTTGACCAAAGGTCAGGAAGCAGCAGCAAGCACTATAATAGAACATTCACTGAGGGGAGAGCTACTGCAGTTTAACTGGTTCGTTCTTATGCATGGAAAAAACTTAATATAGGTTGTGTTTTTGCAAGCTGTGAAATTTGTAAGCTGCCCTCCAAAGGCTTTTTTTTTTCAGATTGTAATTTTATAGATCTTTTATTATAAAATCTTAAAGGTATCCCTAAACGGACAATGTAAGCGGACAGAAAGAGGTGGAGGGGAAGATGTTTTCAGCTTCATCAAGCACAATGGAGAACTTCTACTTTCTTTTTGCCTCTACTGGGCCGTTTCTGTTCATTGTCTTATTTTGTGCTGAGTTCTGGGACTGGATCAGGTGGAAACCGGGTGGAGCAGTCCTCAGAGAGCACGGTTACTAGGGATACTCTTCTGCTTCCCTGGCCAGCTTTGCAATTTTGTTCTCATCCTCTGTAAACACTGAATGCAGGAAAACCACATCTAGTTTTAAAACATAACGGTTGCAAGAAGAATGAAGGTTACTGTGTGTTCTTGGAGGTGGAGGATGGAGAAACTTTATATATTGAGAATTTGAATTCATTCCAGTAGTCTGGATTCACACAAAACAGTACATCATGTTTTCTCCAGTTTGAAGTGTTTCCTTGGTTTCAATGCTTCCTTGTAGATGGAGTGTAGCATCCCACCACGTACGGCAAGAATAGGGAACGTGTATCATTTGGAGAAAGTTAGATTCAATTTTCTGCTCAGTGACTTCCCAGAGAGCTTGCTTAGTGTGGCCTTGTATAGTATTGTCTTTTCTGTTTGTATTCCCAACTCTCCTTTTAAAAACTAAAAGTGAACAGCAAGTTCAGGGCAGTTTCCACGAATCCAACAGGGGCCTGTTTGTGAACGTGGCTGACGATGATCCCTTGTGCACTGCGCCTCCCTTCTCAGCTTCACTCTCCTCACTGTGCCCCTCTGAGGAAAGACTGGTGTGCCCTCAGAATCTGATTACAGGGGCCTGGCAGGCAACACTGTGTTTGGTATCCCCTTCCCCAGGCCCTGTTCATCCAGGAATGAGAAACAGCTGCCTGGCTACCCCTCCCCTGCTCCCTTTAGGCTGGTTATACAAAATGCATGCTGTTCTGTGAGTCTAGTCTCAGCTTTCCCAGCACCCCAGCCCCTGCAGACTTTCATGTTTGGTTTTGAGTCACAACAGACAAATTCATGCTGCAGGCTCTGCCTGCCCCTTGGAGCAAGGCCTCACTCTAGACTTGTCCCTGCTGCATCTGAGGCTGCTATCACACCATGGGGGGTGATACTAGGGCTGAATGGATGGGTGGAAGTGTCTGAGATGCCACTGCCTGGGCATAATGGAAGCTGATCGTGGAAGTGAGAATGTTGTATGAGCATCACCTGGCATCATGTGAGAACCATCAAGCATCAGGCCTGCACGGGTCTTGCAATCCGCTTGGGATATGTGGCTGAGCTCTGCAAGTGTTTCTCATACAAGATCAGGTCTGAGCATCTTGGCTTTGACAGTGGTTGAACTTAAGCCACAATTCAGATTTTACTAGAAGCAGCTTGCTGGAGCAAGGGAAGCTACTCAGTGTCTGGCAAAAGTTGCTTACTCTCCCGTGCTGGGCGTGGCTCTTTGCTGTAGTTGGAGGTCGAGAATATGAGTGGAGCCCAAGGGAACATGATGAAGGTATTTAAGGCTGGAGAGGCAAGTGTGATCACCGAAGCCATGGCCTTCTTGCATCATGTAGATCTCACAATTGGACAAGGATAAGCAGGGGAATAGCGCTGAGGGTTTCGAACCCCAAAACAATTGTGAAGTCAGGTAGCAGTATCTGAGAAGAGCAAGCCAGAAGTGTGTCAAGTGGTTTCTGCCCACAAGGCAGACATGCAATGAGGGTTAGTCATGTTCAATCCTGAGAACACAATCTGTGAATGCCACATTTCCTGGGTCAGAAGTAGTCAATTATTACCCCATGCTTCCCTGACTCATAGCTCCTACTCCATGTGATAGTGTTTTCAGACCGGGAAAGGAGAAAAGATCTTTCAAATTACAGATTTGACTTTGAGACTCTGTCTAGGATAATGTGTGGTCATTTGTTAAATACTTCCTTTGTGAGATGAAAGGTGAAGGCTGCAAATGCTGGCATGAAAGAAAACAAACTGCTTTATATAAGAAAAGACTGAAAATTATGATGTAGGCAAGAGGAGAGCAGAAAGTTGCAAAAAAAGGGCTGAGCAGGGAGGAACATCTTGGTTTCCATTAGAATAGAAATAAAAATGGACAAATGTAGGACTGGACTCCAAGGTCCTGCAGAAAGTTGGAGAAGATTTTAGATTTCACATTCAGAAGGAGATGACCTAGACAGATTTGACGTTACAATGGTATAAAGCAGCATGCATTTAGTACAAACTGTACTTCTGAGATTGCTTTCCATTGTTTCTCTTGGGCTGGTCATATACGGTAGGATCTGCTCCTCCTGTGTTGGACTGTCGTGATGCATCTCAGCTCCCAGCCATCCTCATGATCGTGAGAGTAGCTGACGGGTACTCTGTGGTGTACTAAGTTAAGATATGTGGTAGGTTGGGTATATGACTATTCAGTATATTTGTGACTTCATAGTATTCCCAGCTCACCATGGTTGTATCTGGCCATTCCCTGTCACAATGTCTAGGAGCCTCTGTAGGTGGGTCTCCAGGCATAATACTGCTGAGCTCTGGGTTGCCTTCAGTTTTGCATTGTTCAAATACATTCTCAGAGGCTAGAGATCCATTTACTGACTCTGCCCTCAGCAAAAGTGTGATCTGGGCCTTACGTAGAGATACTCCCAGATGGGAATGACTAACTAAGGCAAGACATAGTACATGAAACTTCATGGTTAATTGCTAAGTAAGTGTGGATTAGACTGTCAGTGTAGGTTATAAAATGATGTGACATATCAGAACTGTGAGTTCAAAGTGGGGCTTGCCCAGAGCCCTGCCAAAGCATGATGAGTGTATCGGGCGGGTAGAAGATGACTGGGCTCAGAAATGATCTGTGACCCCCAGGGGTGACGGAAGAGATGCAGATGGAGAAGACAGCATCAGTTCCTCTTCAGATGTCCTCAGTCAAAAGGGACCAGGAAACGTAATAATAATTAGTCAATCAAATCATTGCTGTGCACTCATCAAATGTCAGGAGATGGGGCAGGAGCTAGAGATTCAGAGATGATTAAGACAGAATCAACTTGTGCTCCAGAAGCTGCATAGAAAGTCCCTAAAATACAGAGGCATCACCAGTCTGGGAGAGACCAGAGCAGAAATGCCATAAATTGAAAGGAGAAGAAAAAGGGGCCCGGACTAGTTGTCAGAGGACAGTGCAGTCTTAGATACTTGGAAAGAGGAGCTGTCCTCTAAGCAGAGGAAAGAGGACAGGCTCAGTCTGGCTGGTGAAATGTGAGGTTGGAGGTCAAAGAGGCCTTTGGGGAGGGGAACCTGTGTCAGAGCAGAGCAGTTGAAGGGCATGCAGGAAGCAGATACAATGCGGGTTATGCTGTCGGAAGGACATCATGTTGGGCGGAGCAGCAGAGGGGTAGGTTACTGTTAAGACGTAGATACTCAGTACTCTGGACAGCTGTCCCTGGGGCCCACTCTCTTCCAAGAGGGACTTTGACAGCTCTTGCATCTCACTGAGGCCCTGGGGTGAGGTGCACTTTATAAATGTCATCGCACCAAGCCAAACCCTTGCGGAGCTGTGAAGGGGGTCGCATTCTGCCTGACAGCCGGACTGCTCATTCCCCCTGCTTCCTGAGCTCAATATTTTCCATTCACTGCTGGTGCCTGACTTAGAATTTTTCTCTCCAGAGGAAGGCTCATCTGATCAAGATTTAGCAAATAAAATGACAGACTCCCACAATTACATTTGTCTCTCATGAATACTTAACTGGGAGAGCATTGTTTTGTATCTGACATTCGGATTTCACGGATTGTCCCCTGCTTTCTCAGATACATCAAGACTACTCATTTTAGAATTTGGTGTCCCTTTCCCCTTTGAAGGTGCCAAGGTCCCTTAAACTCAAATGGTTTCCTTGCCGAGTTCATATTGCCAAGCTGGAGCAGCACTGTCTTCCAGACCAGCTTAGTGTCGGCTCGGCAACCTGTTCTCCAAGCCTTGCAATGAATTAGTTAAGTGTGTCAGCCTTCCTAGAAGCATTTGCATTTTTAAAAGAAGGCCTGAGGGCAAAATCTAGAGTAAGAATATCTAAGGATGAAAAATTGAGCCCAGTTCCAGTGGGAGGTCTGCTGGTCTGGGAGCCTTCCTGCAGTTGAGCAAAGGCCTGGTAGGAGGTGCTGACAGTCAAGAGCATCCATGCAGGGCCATCTCTTACAGCAAGTAATCGCATGACACCTTGGGCTTTCCATTGAAACAATACCTTGTGCTTTTCAGAGCATATTCATAGTCATCGCTTTCTTCATCTTCATAAGTGTTCTTTGAAAAAAAAAATTTGTAAGTGATATTTACATTCTTCACATGTTTCCAATTTGGTTTCAGTCGCTAAACAAACCAGCAAAGTTTCCACAAACATTGAGTTACATATCAGCTTTTTATAAACATACTGCAGTCAAATTTTCATTCTTCGCTTTCCTCCTCATGGCCTTCTTTATTTTTTTTAGGAGACCAGACTTCTCAGTTCAGTTCTGTCTAGCACACATCTGTTCTAGAATTACTGCTGCCCAAGAGAGAGTGTCAATGGTTAGAACCGTAGAATGGATGAGATCCAAGGGCTTTGCAGGCCCAGCCTGGCTGTATTTGTTTTGATACCCAGAGCTATAAAGTCAGGAGGCGTCTCCACTGGGCCCTTTCTGTGGGAATCTGGAGTCCCCACCTTTCCTGTTCTGGAATGATTCTCTGAGACTCCTGGCGATCCTAACCCACCCACTATTTCAAGCTACTTCTTTGTTGTGTTTTATGTTGAATGTCAGTAGTAGTTTGGGAAATTATACACCAACACAAATGCCTGGTCATCGATTTGGTAGATAATAAAATGGAAACCAGGTAATGGACTTACTGAGATAGGTGCTTCAGTTCTCCAGCTCCTATAGCAAGTGGGTTTTGCTCAGCTTTTAGTAGCTTCTTTGGTCATATCCAGTCTTTGGAGCCCTGTACGTGTGGCTCACGTCCCTACATTTTTGCACACCTGTGTATACATGGTTTTCTCATTGTCCATTTTCATTTCTTTATAGTCTTTCCATGTGGTTGTTGTTATTGTTGTTGTTTTTGGTTCTTCTTGTTGTTGGTGGTGGTTTGTTTTTTGAGGCGTTTATGCTCTTCAACCCCCAGGAAAGGTTGTGAGAGGGCATGAGTGGGTGCACTCCAGAGATTCAAGCTTTTTTAATGCTTTAGAAATCAGCAGCACTGGTGGTCACCACACAAAAGCCATGGAGACAGATCCCTGTTTCAACAAGGCAGTCTTTGTTATGCATGCCTTCCTCCAGCGGGCACTGACTGCAAGGTCAAGAGAAAGTGCATTCTCAGTACAGAGCAAGAATGCTTCATCTTGGCTCCAAGAGTGTTGCTGGGCCTTTCTGAGGGTGCTGGGCTCTCCCAGCTTCAAGCACAATTGTCTCTAGAAAATTATCAGCATTGGGATGGGTACTATAGCTTAGGTGCCAGCAGTTCAAGCGGTGCCAGTTTGAATCCCTGCTGCACAACTTCCAATTCAGCTTCCTGCTAGTGGTCAGAGAAGGTAACAGAAGTAAACCAAGTAATTGGGTTCCTGAACCCAAGTGGATGACTGGGAAGAAGCTTTTGACTCCTGGCTTTAGATCAGCCTAGCTCCAGCCATTGTAGTCATTTGGGGAATAGAACCAACAAATGGAAGATCTCTCTCTCTCTCTAACTCTGCCTTTCAAACTGAAAGAAATCAACCTTTTAAAGAAGAAATTATTAGCATTATGATTCCATCCATAGTAAATTTCTTATTTCTAAATCATATATTGCAATGTATATATTTTATTCCATAGAACATATCCTTAATAATGAATATGAGATCATTATTTATTTAAATCCTACAGAAATTAAGAGAATGTGTTCTTTCCACAATTATTACTTCCCTGTTATCTTCATCATGTGGGTTGGGTATGGAGACAGACCTAGTCTCAGCATTGTCCCCCATGCAAAGATTGTGCCTGGGCCTGGGAAGTGAGGTTACCTCGTTTTTTGCAGGCGTGAAGTTGGAGTGACAACTACCCAGCTCTTCTTCATGCATTGCTTAAAGGCATTTTGTTATTTGTGGGGAAATCTTGCCAGCCCTACATTTCCCGAACAACAAATAGCAATACACAAAGATAGACACAGATGCTAAATTTCATTTTGATTAGCTGTCATTGCCCATTACCTGCCCCTGAGTCATGGGTGTATTCAGGCACATGTGAAAACACACTCCATTTTCTAGGCACATCTAGAGAGATTTAGCTAAATAGCCCATTGGTCAAAGGCCAGGTGTACTTAGTTTCCATGATTCTCCCGTCTCGTCGCCAGCATTGTTTGGTTTCTAGCTTTTCTTGCTGGTTCATGTCTAGTGGACCTTTCCTCCTCCTTTCTGGAATGAACATGTTCCCAATGTCAAGGATTTTCCTCCAATCCCTCTGCCAAATATACCCCATGCATGGCTCTACCTTTTAGCTTCCTCAGTCATCCAAGAAACATATCTGTGTGGCCATCTCTGACAGCCCACTGCATTTAGTTTAGCAGTGTATCATCTCTTTCATATCATCGTCTATCTCAGCATGTTTGTCTCTCATTGGTTATCTGCTGCTTGAGCTCTGACATTCAGTATCCTGCTGACCTTGCTCCAGATGCTGTGTATTCTCACTGATAGCCATTGCAGGCTTCAATAAATGGTAATGAAGGAGATAAGAGTACCTTTTCTTTTAGGTGATATTTTAGCTCTGCCCTTGCTTTCATTCAGAGCAGAATGAAAAGGAGTCTGGAAACTATACAGCGGCTCTTTTATCCAGGTCCCAGAACCTTCTATCATCCCTTCTGCAGTTGTGCATGTGTCACCTGGCCAAAGCAAGGAAGATCCTCGAATGTGAGGGTGGCCGATGCTTAGGGTGGTAGGATTCACTTCACACAACCCCTGGGTGTGGTGACTTACTTCAAGGACTTTACACTGCTGCTTACAAGGCAGGGTCCTGTCCCCAGTGCCTCCTTCCTCCAGTCAGTGGGCTCTGGATGGCTGAATGGCAAGTGTATTCCCAGATCTTCCTCGATGCAAATGAACATATGAACAATCAGCAGCATTAATTACCCATGCTCTGAACCTCATTGTTTGCTCCTTTGGAAATCTGCACATCTAGGCAGGAGCACCCCATTACACACACACACACACACACACACACACACACACAACCCTTAATAATATAATGCCTGGAGCTGACAGTTGTTGTGGCATACAGGAACCACGCAAAGATAGATGTGACGAAGATGAACTGAGCCCATTTTTAAGAGGATGAAATAAGCTCTTTAAAACTAATAATCAGGCTCTCTCTCAGGCTGAGACACACTCAACTGTCCGTATGAAGGATGAGACCCTGATGTGACTTCTCAGCGATGAGTGATTCTCTTAATATCTTAAAAAGAAAACCCATTTTCTCATTGCTTCTTTCTGAAGAATTAAGTATTACAGAATAGACAGAGGAGAGACCTTTAAAGGCTGCTCCTGAGGGGTCTGAAATTCCCTTGTGGCTCCGACAGCTGAGGCATGTGAATGAGCCACAGGCGCTGTGCTCCTTCGAGTGGGACTCTAGGCTGTGGAGGCAGCCGTTACTGCACCGGAACCGCATCACTTCCTTCCACTCTGTCACCTCCAGAGGACGGGAAAACTGATAAATGGGTATGGGAGGAAAGGGACATTATCCGAGGGGCAAGGAAAGTCCTGTCACTGCTGCTGTGGAGCTTGCCCATTGGCACACACTGGCTTTTTGGGTATCCACTGGGCTCGGCTATTGCTATAGATGATGTGGGACCAGGGAAGGCGACCTGCTGTTAGAGAGCTGCTGTTCCTTTGGGAGTCTTGACCTATTCTATACAATTCAGCTGCCAGCACTGAAGATAACACTGCATTTGAGGCAAATGGCCAGTATCATAGGGCTGCTCAGACTGCCTGTGGCTATGTCATGGAACTGAGGACCAAAGAGGAGCATCCAGGTAAGAGGACAGCCGATAGAAGTATAATAAGCACTCTTACAAACAGCATGATAAAAATCCTTGCTCAGGATGGTGTTCAAGGGTACCTGTGTGATAAGCACTTGTTGAATGAGTTGATGGATGAATGGAGCTGGGTTCAGCCTTGACATTTACTGCATTCCTGGGACTTGCACTGAGTTGTTTAGATCTCCCTAGAATGAACAGATGGAGAACAATTGTAATAAGCTCCGACTTTTGTTGACAGCAGGAACAGAAAAACATAAGAGGTTCACCCTGGGTACAAGTCACTCTCTTAATCCATATGGCTTTTTACTTATTCATTTGGTTTAGTGTTCTCCTATGCTGGTTTTAATTCTCACCGTGGGTGCCTGTGATCCCAGGACATAGCCCTCTGCAATATGCACCCTGCTCTTTGTAAGACTTCTGACCTCTACTATCTATATTCACTATGGCAGACACAATTTATTTTCTCAAATGTAGACTCTAATTCAGAGGAATTCACTTCTTAGTCCTGGTTTTTGCAGTTAAACAGTGGTAGGTATTTTGGTTCCATCTCTTGTCTAGCACCATGGCCTTCCAGTGCTGTGGCGCTGCATTGAAAGAGCTCCATGCTTGGCACATCACCTCTTTTGCAAAAGGACTCGGCTAAGGATGGCTCATCTTTAACTCTCTTCATGCAATGGGTTATAGAAACTGATCAGTGCTAGTGCTTCTTCGGCATGGCCTGGACTCTTTTAGCCCAAGATTCATCACTTTTTGGAGTCACATCTTCTAAGCTTAAATATTCCTCTTGGCTTGCCCAGGTCTCACTAGCTGTTTAAAAGGAATTGTCTTTGGCTCAGCTGTACAGGATCTGTGAAGTAAGAGAGAGGAATGGGGATGAAGAAATAACTCAGCTGATGTTTCCAGATCCCCAAACTTCTAATGACTTTTTAAAAATTGTTGCAATTGTTTTAGAACATGAGTGCATCTATGTCAGTAGTAGGGAATGCTGACTGTACATTTGGAGTTACTTAGATTTTTTTTTTTCTTAAAAAAAGGTCAGTGTTGGGACCTCATTATGTCCAGGGACTCCATTGGAGCAGGTCAGCTGGTTTTTTGGGGACTAAATCTCATGATGTTGCAGTCAAGACAATTATTGGCCAGAACTGAAGATGGTGGATGGCTTGATGAATTTGTTGCTTCCCCTTCCAAGATATGTCATTTGCTCACCAGTGGTAACTGTTTGCTCTTGGCAGAAGGCCTTAGTTCTTTGCCACATAGACCTCTCCATGGGGTTGATCTCAAAATGTGACCTGTGGATTTCTTAGAGCAATTGATCCAAAGAGGAAGCCTTATTGCCTCTATGACTTTCTTGGAGATCATATACCTCACTTCTGGCACAATTTGTTTTCTAGAAAGAAGCCACTAAAACTAGCTCAGAGTCAGGGGGAGATGCAAGGGATTTCACCTTTTCATCAGAAGAGTACCAAAAAAGTATGGATATATTTTAATCAATGCGTGGCCAAAGTCACGTAGTGTCATTTAGTGCTAGAGCTATAGTCTTCTTGACTGCTAGTCCAGTGTCCTATCAACTAGTCTCATAATTAATTAATTGATTCCAAATAAGGAAATCCATATAAAATATTAACGATTTCATCAATTACCTCCTTCCTAGGAACAAGCTGCTCTTCAGCATCCAGCAAAGGGGTTCCCTTTTCATTAGGCTTGTGCCCAACTCACCCCTGACTTACCAGCTCTTTGCACCTATTAGAGTCCTCTGAAGGATCAGATTACCTTGCCAGTGGAAATATATGAGCTCCTCGTGTGATATACCATAACTACAACCGCACATCATATAATTTCCCCAAAGGCTTGTTGCAGCCTATGTCGAGTCATTTGTATTTATGACAGCTCTGGTGTGAATTAGTGTGACCTCACTTTGATAAAAGCCATTTAAAGCTCATAAATATGGGTGACACGCTGTCTCTCTGGCTGGGGTTTTTAAGGAAAGACTGAAATTTGCACCACCTTTCAACTTTCATTGTTGAGGAAAGAGAAGAGCAAGAATGAAGAGTAAAAGAGTAAGTCATAGAGGGACAGCTGGAGGAAGGAGTGGGGAAGAGACTTGCACTGATAGCATATCAGTCTCCAGTTCTCTGGAAGGGCTGGTATACATGAAGTATGCCAGCTCGCAGGGAGAGCCTGGTGAAACCTGCAGGAATGACCAAGTCACCAGACTTTATGAGCCATTTACTTTCTCTTTTAAAAGCATTGTTAAATCACAACCAAATTACGGTAAATTGTCAATTTTTAATGGCACAGAAAAACCTTGTGGCTTTATTCCTCACAACACTGCTCTCTGGGGACAATTTTACAATGCCCAGGTGGAGCAGGTGACTGCTCTGGTCATCGGATCCAAAGGGCACCAACCTGAGCTCTTCCCAGTAACATGTCATAATGACCCACAGGAGACATGGAATTCTGCAGTTATGCGCTGGTTTTGTGTTTTGCTTGGGAAGCCTGCACAGGTACAGATTCCAGAGGGCGGTCTTCTTCAGCTTATTAATGCATGGATTGTGGGGTTAGACCAAGAATGACAGAGACAGAGGTGTTGTAGAGAAACTCAAAGGAAAGCTCACAGAATAGATTCATTCTTTTTTTTTTTTCTTTTCTAGGATTTATTTATTCAAATGACAAAATAGTAGTAGGAGGGAGGGAGACAGTCAGGGATAGAGAGACAAATACAGATTTCCTCCCGCTGAACCACTTGCTAAATGGTCACAACAACGAGTCTTGGGTCAGATTCAAGTCAGGAGCCCAGAACCCCATTCCTATCTCCCCAGTGAGTGGCAGGGTCCCCAGTACTCAAACCATCATCTGTTTCCCAGCCACATTAGCAGGAAGCTGAATCAGAAACACAACAGCAGGACTCAAACCCACATCTTAATATGGGATACAGGTGTCCTAAGTCATGGTTTTACCCACTGTACCTCAACATTTGCTCCCTTTTCCAACTTGTGTAAGCAGGCTTTGCTGATTTCCCTACTCATTTGTTGGACCTTCAGTGTCTGAATAGAGGAACCATTGTATGAGGATATATCAAAATGTTTGTGCAAAAGTAGAATTAAAAAGTAGTTTATTTTGGCATCAGACATTTTTACAACCATGCATAACTATTTCACAGATTAAAAAAAAAGACTTCTTATATGTTTGGGTTGCAAAAACTTTTTGTACCAAAATAGGCTGGTTTTAATGTGGATTACCAATGGCAGTTTATTCCCAGCTAGTCAAAAATGTTGAAAGTCATGACTGTTGAGCTGGCACAAACCCTGAAAACCAGGTGATCTGGCTGGTTACCCAGTGACTAGCCACAATTAAGACTCAGTCCAGAGATGATTTACAGCTTCTGTGCCAATGTACTTCATGTATTTGAGGAGTTTAGGATGAAGATAGCTGAGAGAATCTCTCATTAAGCCATTCAGCATCTTATCCAGGGACCTTGCCCTGTGGCTGTTTTCATTCCAAAGATGTTCTCACTCTCTCTCTCTCTCTCTCTCTCTCTCTCTCTCTCTCTCTCTCTCTCTCCCTCTCTCCCTCTCCCTCTCTCCCTCCCTCCCTCTAGATGCTTGCAGTATTAATCAGAGTTTTCCAACATTTGAAAATGTCTGTTTTCCACGTGCAATTATGTTTTCTATGCCTACACGTAAAAGCCACCCAGGTTGTAGATTTCTGGCTTCCTGCAGCAACAAAGTAGAGCGGTCCCTATAGCTCCCTGAATGGCCCACAAACCTTTCTTGGTTTAAATTTACAACCTCTCCTTTTTTACAGGTGAGAAAACTCAGTCTTACAGGGACAGGGTGGTTTGTCTAAGGTGACTCAAATTAGGTAATTGCATTGTCCTGATCACCAACATTCCATGCCTTGCTTAAACACTCTACTAACTCATCCCAGCCGTGCTCCCCAGTGTGCACACACTTAGCCATATGCACCTTTCAGGGGATTTTTACGGTGTACATCTCTCTCCAGATGCAAAGGAACACCTTTTAAATGGAGTTCACATGGAGACGGAAGAGAGGACAGATCCCTGGATTCAAGAAAGCCAGGGTTGCTGTGCTCAGTCAAGTGTGGAAGGGTCTGGTGCACCTCTCCTGGTTCTCATCCCTCCATCCCACATCTGGCTAGCACAGTTAAGCTTCAGAAACAGCTTTCGCAGAGTGGCCCCACAGCAGATCTGAAAGGAAGTGTTATCTTCCACAGATTAAATCTCCACCTAGGTTTGTTGAGCCCTCAACTTCATACATGGTTTTAGTCTTTGATGCAGATTCGTTGTTACCCTTTTTTTCAAAGACTCAATTTTCACTTCTGTGGTGTGTGTTGTGGGATGATCCAGTCTTTGCTTTCATAATGTGTTTATTTAGGGTAAGGAAACTTACTTCCTCCCTCAAATAAATTAGTTGTTAATTATAGCTTTTTGATGTAGTGCAAGTGCCATATTTGATATCAGTAGTTTGGGGCTGTTTGATTTGTAGTTTGCCCTAGTACTGGTAGAAACGGCAGCCTTCCCCACAGCCCCCTCTCTGCCCAGCCCCATACAGCTTTTCTTTTTTGCCTAGTTTCTCTGCCCTTGCTTTTTTTCCATCCTGCTTTTGTCCCTGTTCTGTTTCCTCATATCCTCACAATTACTCCACCATTTATCTTGGTGTCTCCTTTCTCTTCCAATTAGGCACATCAGCAACTGTTAAGCTCCCCTGCTGCACCACTGGTTCATGCACTGGATAGAAGCTCTTCCTGCTTCTCACTTTTTTCATACAGGACCTGCACGTTTAGGTCAGCTGTGAGCACAGGTGGAACATTGAGTCTGTGGGTAGGAGGTACCAACAGCCAGAGAAGCCTCTCAGCATGCTTAGGAGGACATTCTTAGGGATGTCTCAGAGGGGCTTTGAGACCAGGGTGACCTGTCCCACAGCTGTGCATGGACCATGTTCTCAGGGAAAAGAAAACACAGACTTCATCCAGCACTCCAACTGTCCACATCCAAGGACAGTAGTAAGCATGGATCAGGTGGACAGTTCAACACAGCAACACATGCCAAAGGTCTCTATTGAGATTCTCAGTAACTGGAGTTTCCAGGTCCAGAAGAGGAGGTTGTGAATAGCTTGTGATGGCCACAGAGGCAGAAGGCATCACACTTTCTCTCACTGCTTTCCGTGGAGCCATTGAGCTAAGTTCCCGTTCAGGGCACCTGGGTGTTCTGATTGGCATTTTGAGTTATGAATCTGTTATCGGGGTGACTCATTTCCTTGTTGGTTTGCATAACACACTGAATTCAAAGCGAGAACTGATACTGGGGTTCTCTAGAGCCACAGGGCCTGTGGGGATGTTCCTGTTGCACACATCCAGCTTTTCCTGGGAGCATGATGCTGCCAGCCCCCTACAAGACTGAGTGCTTCACTGTGGGCTGCCAACTCACTGTTCTCTCCAAGGCTTGTTCCAAGCAAAGCCATCCCCCCAACCACTGCATTCTCATTTATGCAAGTACTCTGGGGAGCCTATTTCTGATTAATTACCATTTATTCTACACTCAGAAGAGTAGAGAGGGAGGGGAAGGAGGGTGAATTCAACTGAGATCTTTGGGTTGCATGGTATATTGCTGGCAGCAGTATTTCTTACCACAGCAAAGGCAAAGAGGGATTCACATCTGAGCAGAGCTGCCTTTGAGTTGACTTTCCATGTCTAGTGCCTGGCAGAAGGAAAGCCTGGCAATGCTTGGAAACTCAGGGCTTCTCATATTCAAGATTTACAAAACCACATTCTCACCTACTTCTCGGAGCTTAGTCCTTAATCCTCAGAGAAGCTGGAAATAATTTATGACGTAAGCACTTGGTTCTCAACCTGCTTTTGCCTTCCAACCACCTGTGGCATTAACAACAACAACAAAAAGTAGATGCCCAGTTCTGTCCTTTTTTGTTCTGTATTTAGTGTTCACATAACATCTTTTGAGGGGTTATAATTCACATAATATAATTTTGCCCTTTTAAAGTACCCAATTCAGTGGGTTTTAGTTTATTACAAAGCTACACAACCATCACCACTATATGATTCCACAACATTTTTAAATCTGCAGCAAGGAATTGTAGTCGTTAGCAATGACTTCCTATTCCTCTTGCTACTACTCTAGAATACCACTCAACTACTGAGCTTGTCTTTGTATTTGTGTGTTCTGGACATTTCCTATAAAAGGACTCAGATAACAGGTTCCCAGCTCCATTTTGAACATGTGAATTGGAATAAAGTCTGGTCCATGTCTTTTGGTGTTTTTGTTTTATTTTGTTTTAAGCCTCAGGTGATTAGGTAAGACAAGGTTTGAGCACTCTGGGTAGAAATGTGACTGCACCCTGCATACAGGTGTCTTATGTACTCTGGTATGCCATGAATGTTCAGAAAGTGTTGTGCTATGATCAAATCCACTTTCTAGAGCAGGGATGGGAAACTATTTTATGCCAAAGGCCATTTGGATATGTGTAACATCACTAAAGGGCCATGCAAAATTACCAACTTAAAATTTTGCTTGCTATCAACCTATGAATTTCCAGTCCCACCTGCAGTTGCCTTAGGAGGATCAGACTGATGTCTTCATGGGACATGGGCTTGGTTGAACCTCCTTTTACCCTTGTTCTAGATTAATCTCTCCAAGCTTAATGCGATCATGATGCCCACTCCCCAAAATACTGATTTGCCCTAACTTCTCTATCTGTTGCTTCACCAATTTTAATTCATCAATTAAGAGCCATCTCCCTAATTTTTCAGGGCATTTCCACATGAAACTATGGCTGGAAGTCCATGAATGATGTATCCTTTCAATTGAGCTACATATTGACAGAGATAGTTCTAGTCTCTCATAAGAACTTCACTAGAATGACCAAACAGGGTGTCATGAAAAACCAGGATCAGAACTAGAATGACAGCAGCTGCAGGATGTGGAAGCCAACATACTACAGTGTTAGAGCTGTAACAGTGTGTGGAAGGAGGTTAAGAATGAATGAGTAGAAAGGCACTGTGTAGCGACAGTCTGCATACTGTCAGCTCACTTCAGTAGTACAGTAGTACAAGGTTGTTTTTTTTTTTTTAATTTTTAAGCAGTCCTCTTTTCCTAGGAGACCACCAGGCTATGGGTTTCTGCCTAGAACTTTGCACAAATCTGCCTTGGAGCATGGATGGTCATTTTTCATGTTAGCATCTTTGTCTTCTGCTCTGTACCTTCTGGGATATGCTAAGGACTCCATGGCTTGCTCTCAATTGATACCCAGCCTGTGAAGAAAAGAACCTCAGGAAATACACAAGATCATTAGCTTAGCATCCAAATTGGGCCTGTAGTTGCCTTAGAAGTTAGGCATGGCTCAGTGCAAATTCAGTTCCAGTGCTAAGAGCAGAAAGCAAAGATCTCCAACCCCCATGACATGGCAGATAAGCACTCGTGCATTCTTGGGTCAACAACTCAATGCAAGTCTCTATAATGTGTCAGGTGTTACTATGATATAACAGTGCATCCAATACACTACTTCATAGTTCTAGAGCTGACACTGGAGCAGGGAGGAAGAGATGGGAGAAAGAAAAGAGAAAATGAAATGTTGTGAGAAAAAAATGCTATCAAACACATTCAATTAGGCTGAGGGGATAGTGATAGAGAAGAACCATGCATGCATTTGAGTTGACGTTCCATGTCTAGCTAGGGAGACCCTGTTAATGCTAATTATGATGCTCATGAAGTAAGAGAAGGATAAGGCAGGCATCCCAGGAAAGGTGTTCCTGACAAGGTGATCGACAAGTACGGAAGTGTGAATGGTCAACTCCAGTTCAACAGAGTGACCACTTGGAAACTTTAAGATTGGACACTAGTATAGATAAATTAAATTAAAATCTGATGTGTGTGTGTGTCCACACCTTCAGGAGAATACCAGAGGGGGATTTCATAATGTAAGGAGCTAGATTTGCACACTGCTGTGTAACAGAAACACCTTAGTGTTTCTTAGAAACCATTGGGACTAAACCTGATTGAGCTGGCCAGCCGGGGCTGGGGAGGATAAGTGTGCAGTGGTAAGCAGAACTCTGCCAGTGTGTATAGATCCTGGAGGCTCATGGTAAGATTTGGAGATGTTATTGTAAAAGGTGGAAAATCATTAAAAACCTTTGGCAGGAGAGATGAGTAGATAGCGCACATGGGCCTATGCCCTGGTTATGGAAGTATTAACAAAGACCAAGAGGTAGTATGCCAAGAAGCTGTCTTTGCTCAGCCAGAAATACACACAGTTAATCCATGTTTGGTTCTGTGTATCTAGAGGAGACATGCATACACACATCATGGTCTACAAGTCACACAAGTAGGAGGCCTCTGAACTTACCACATTCTACTTTTACTCTAGGCCATTTAGAAGAAGTAAATAAATTCATTTCTAACTGCCAATACAGGAAGGTCCATAACTGTTCATTTTCTTTATGAAACGGTAGTTTTAAAAATGCAAACACAATGAAATAGATAAGAGTTGCAGATTATGTTTCTGACAATGGGTAATCCCCACCTGCTTGAGCGTTGTCATTAGAAATCCTTCTGATTATGCTGGAAGCTCTAGCTTCCAGCTCCCTGGGGACAGAAAGACGAATGAAGAAAATTACATTTGTCTAAAGGTAGGCCAAAGGTCGTTTTGTGCATTGGACAGCTGCCTCTAGTCGCATTGAAGTGCTGTGGCTTCCAGTGTGAGAATAACTGCTGGCCCTGTTATCCGTGCCTTTGTGCTCACAATCTACCGCAAATCAGGCTAAGATCACAGATTCTCCAAAACCAGAGAAAAACAATCTCCACCTGCTTTCCCTAATTGTTTGTATTCATTGTAAACCTCTGATGCTATATCTTGTAAAAGCAACAACGAAGGCACACACTCTGTCCTGAATGTATGCCTGTGTCAGAGTCACTCTGGTTGGCTATTATAAAGGAAAACTGATTTGCCTCTGTTAGCAATGTACTACTCAAATAGCTCTGGACACTTGGGGTACAACCTTGTCTTTGTAGTAGCAGGGGATGAAAAGGGGTACAATGCCCATGCCCCTACATCTCAGCTTCTGTTCTACTCCCAGATCTCACAGTTCAATACATATACACCCCATTGAGAATCAAAAATTAGCTTTTAAGCCTAGGTCTATCAGTAACTAACACTGTGATTTTGAGCAGGTGATTAACCTTTTAGAGCTTCAATTCACTAATCTGTTAAATGAGAGGATGCAGTTCACATATATTTGAATGTGTCTTCTAGCAGTGTGAGTCCAGGATGCTTTGCCCATTTGGAGGGGCACTGAAGTGTGAGTGAGCAAGGGGTTGGTGGATGGGTGCCATAGAGTGTGAGCTCTGCCTGTACTGCATGGCTGGAATGCAATGGATAAGGCTTCTCTGAAGGGCAGCTGAGCCCTAGGAGGGGAAATCTATGGAGAGCACTCCATACGGTGCGACTTCAGAGAGGAGTTCAGCTCCCATCTCCATCACATTCTAACTTTGCTTTTAAAGCAAATCCTGTATCCTCATTGAGCCTCAAGTCCTGTGTCTTCAAGTCAGAATCAGTGTGCCTACTCAGAAATATTATTGTGAGATATCAATGAGATTTGTATTAAGCACCTGCACCCAAGAGACATGAGAGGATCATTAAAAGTTCATTATTATTACCACTCATCCAGTCTAAACTGGGTAATTATTTATCATTTATCCCTTTGCAGTATTTGTTGTCTTCCAACCTCAGGTGGAACTCAGTATTGGGTTCTATTGCAAATGTTTCTGAATTGCACCCTTATTATTTGTCTCTCCACTCCAAAGCGTAAATCATTCTTAGTGAGAAGCACCCTGCAATGCTTTCCCCAAATTGTTTCTGGGACATTCCTTCATCCTTAAATCAGTAGTGAAAACTGAAGCATTAACTCATGAGGAGGCATGGCATTTGCACCCTAGGCCCCCAGTGGAATCTAAATAATACTTGTAATGGACAGAGGACTCCTCCTGGCCCGGGAAGAATTGAATCTACTGTCACTCCAGCGAGTTATATCTAGCCAGCATTGCCATATACCCAGCTCATGTGCATGGATCATTTGTTAAGCCACACTGCCTATTTATATTAGGTATAGAATTTGGAGCCAATTTCAGGATGTCCTGAGCTGTTCTGTGCTGTATTTAGCAACTTTTTTTTACTCTGGTTCGTGAAGCATGACTCGTATATTCATCATCATCATAATCACCATCACCGTTGTCCAGCAGTCAAACATTCTATTTACTCTGCCAGTCAAAGAGCTATCAGAAGGACACTGGGTGTCATTCAAAGTGTCAAATAAGTGACAATGGTAGAAAATGATAGATCAGTTCAGAGGGAGGGTTCAGGAACATTCCTGAAAGAGATGGGTCTTCAGTTGGATTATGAAAATGCAGATAGAATTGGGAAATCGAGCTTAACTCAGGCATAATTTGTAAATAGAGAATGCAATCTGTGATCTTGCTGTTTTAGGAAGGTGCAGCTCAGGAAGTTACTGGAGCTGATGTGTGGGAAGGAATGCACAAACTGCTAAAGCCCCAGAACATCTTGGCTCTTGGCTCTTCCGGCTGCCAGACCTTCCTTGGCTGTGCTGTGTTTCTTCCTCTCGGCATTAGCCTACACTGTCCCTTTCCTCACTGTGCATTTCTTTCTTTACCCCTCTCCTCTCTGGCCTCTGTCCTTCTCTGCCTTTTCCTTCCTCACACACACACACACACAGGTGCCCACAGGGATGTGGTATGCTTCCTTTTGCTGAATCCCAGTACTCCTCATAAAATGAGGAGAGTGCAGTTCCAACACTGAATGGGTCCTATTTATCCTCAGTCTACCTCTTATGCCACCTGTTCAGTTCCTGGTGATTGGGATGCCAAAGGAGGAACTTGGGCAGGAGGAGTCTGGGGCTTCCTCCAAGCTGTTGATTTTCAGATGAAGCTGCACTTGCAGTCCTCCTTCCCACTGCCCATGCCTCCTGCCCTAGGCTTCAGGCTTATGGCCTTCCACACCCTCCCAGGTGCAGGCTCTGGGAAACGGGTAGGAGGCTCAGCTTTGATCAAATACACAATACCCTCAGCACCGAGGCATCCATGCTAATCACTTTTGATTACGAGTGGATTAAATGAGACAGCAGCTGCAGAGGGCTGCTTTGATTCAGACCCGCTCAATAATGAGATGCACAGGCACAAGCTCAGAAAATGCACTATCAGCTTCACTCAGCTCCCACCGCCCCCTCCCCCCAGCCCCCGACATCCCACAGCCTTCAGGGGCTCCTCTGTGTGTGGGCCCTGCTCGGAGACACAGGGGGAAACCTAGGCAACCTACACTCAGCAGCTCTGGTGCCTTAAGCCTGGTTGCAGACAGCACCCATGGCCTATCTCCCTGCTGTGCCCTTCACCATTTGTTCTGTCCTGCTCTGTGCCATTATGTAGAACATACAGCCTGCTCTCTCTTTACTCCCATCAGACAAGGTGTAGGTTTCTGAGTTGAACAGCAGCTGTTCTGGCTAGATGAAACTGAAATCTAGCCCCAGAACAGTTAGATCCACAGTAACTCTTTCTGTCCCTAACCATGAACTTTGTATGGTCATTTGCTCTATGAGGGACAATAGCAGCATTAGGATCCCCCGTCATATCTCCCACTTACGTAACAGGTAAAAGCCCAATCATGGCCTCCATCCTGTTTTATTTTTCCCCAAATCCGGGCAACTCACCATGATATTTGAAACTTCCTTGAGAAATTGGGAAGCTGAGATTCACACAATTTAAATGTCTTTTCCCAGGTGCCTTTGTTTACCCATTTGGTTTTCAGGGAGCCAGCCAAGTTCTGTCATTCTTCCACGTAACAATCTATGCATGTGTCCTTTCCTACACTGGAGACTGTCTTGAGATCAAGTTTCCAGTGATGGCTGCACGACAGCAATGAGTACCCAGATACGTCTATTTTTGTACACAGGTTGAACCACTCAGGGTTTGGTGGGGTGTGAGCAGCTGCCTTGGCTGAGTTGCAAGGCTTACAGGAGGGAAGAAAGATAAGAGAGATTCAGCACCATAGCCAAGAATTCTCTGCACTGTTGGATACACTAATAAAATTGACCTTGGGACATTTCTTGTTTGGCCAAAGAGATTGAAAGAGCAGTGGGGAATCCCCTGTCTCTAATAAAGGTTTCCACAGACACGCCAATGTTTCTAAGCATCTCTTACTCTTCCAGTAAGCCTGGAAAGACACGTTGTCAATGCTATGCTGAAGTGGCCACTTAAAATGTAACCACAGCAGCACAATGGCCGAAGCCTCCTCCCCTTGTTCATAATGCTCCCTAAGAAAGGAGGTTAGATGGTCATGGATTTGAGGACAGCTATTGAAGAGGGTACCAGCCATCTCCTCTCTTGCAGTAGTTCATTATCCCTTGTAAGGTATCTCTGTTGAGGTGGTGATTGTAAATGGATATGCTCACAAACATGCCACTGTAATATTAGAGCCAACTCTTACTGCACAGTAAGAGCCAACTAGGCACAGCTCTTTGCCTTCTGTGGTCAGTGGCTTCAAATCAGTAGCTAGAAACTGTGCGGACAGATAACACTAATGAAACTGGCAAATGTCCTGTCCTGGGCCATTTGTCGAAGATTTGTGATCACCTGACTGGTTAGTGACTGTTACTCCTCCCTCTGACACAGTGTGCTCAGATGTTAGAACTGCATGTTGAGCAGAGCTTTTATAAACTGCAGGGTGCTGCCACTGTGAACCCTGTCTGGTAGAGAGGAAATGCATGAGGATGCATGGAAATGACCAGTACCCCCATCTCCCATTGTACCGAAGGCTGTTCAGTGGCAGAACTACTAAGCAGACTTTGCTGTTTATCCATTGGCTAGGGGAGAGGGAGAGTGAGTTCCTGTGCACTTGATAGGTGGATCTGAATTTGGACATGGGATTTCAAGACAGTTTCTTGTATTGTCTGTTCCTCGTCTGTAAAATGAGGCTCACATTCCCTATTTCACAGGAACATCTGGAAGGTAAAGGATTAAGGAAATAGTTCCTTTTCCCCAGATCAGGTGAATTCCAATGAGGCATAAGCCAGCTGAATAAAGGCAGAACTTACAGAAGACTATTTCTGCACCGTACGGAATGCTACTATCCTGGAAGTGCTCGAACTGGGTGCCCATCTGTCAGAGGGGTTGGAAAAGGGTGTTCTTGCATGGGAGGGTGACTGGCCTGGATAATCCCTTTTATGCTAAGACTTCTAAAGCCATAAGCATGGCTCTGGGCAAGTCACTGACCGATTTTTTTGCCTCATTTCCCCCATCTGACTAATAAGCAGGATGGTTTCTGCCACTTCCTGGTCTTACTGTTGAAATGATAAAGTGAGATAATTATTTGCAATATTTTTACCTACAGGAAATAGGGACTTTTTTTTATCAACCTCATATTTCACTATTCTTGTTATAATAGAGATAGCTGTGGACCTTGAAATAGGGCAGCACTCCTTCCAACCTTCTTATCAAGAATACCTGCCATTTTTTTGCCAATAGATTTGGTAAAAATAATCAGACAATCTATTGCCAAACCCTTAAAATTCCATGTAGAAATGAACTTGAGTGGAAACTTATTGTTAAAGTCTTACAAGCGTGAATGGAGAGAGTGGCCACTGTGGTTGACACACACACATGCACTTCAGTCACATGTAGCCTGGGAAAGGGGGCAGACAACGGCTTTTTGGGTTCCCTACTCTTCTGTCCCAAAGTCAGCCTTATCCATGCGCTCTGAAGCAAGGGGCTCTGCCTTCTCTCATCTCTAGTTGTTGTTGTTGTTGTTATTGCTGTTGCAATCCCTGAGATCTGACCTGTTCCAGGACAAGAGGACTTTAAGTCTTTCCTTCCTGGGTGGAGGTGAAGCAGAACAGTTACTCTGAGCACAGCTCCCCGTGTTTCTAGTTCTATTGATTGATCATGGATATTCTGCTTAAACCCACTTGAAGTAGAATGGAATATGGAGATAATCAGGATCCTCTCCCTCTCAGAAGGACCGTTGTGAGACAAGAGCCCAGCTCCTCCTACTGTCACAGGCTTCATAACTCCTCACTTGTGCAGAGAGCACTCCACCATTGCTGTTATAGTATCTCACCCTGAAATACTGGTTGAGATGTAATCTTCTTAAACAGCAGACAGACAATTTGTATGGAGACTGATGCTGCCCTGGGTGGATGGCAAGGCCACATGTAGCCTTTCCCAGATTCACCTGCTGTCAGATCACGACGGAGTCTTGTAGAGATTCTCATGTTAGAAGTATGGAGTACTAAGGGTCAGGCAGAGATGTGACTTGTCCAAGGCTGCACTACTGTGAATTACTGAGTGTGGCTGCCAAAGTGAGCATTGCCAATTCCTGCGGTGGGCCTTTCATGTATGCTATAAATAAAGGGCTTGGGCATGTGATTACCAAAGGGGTCTGAGACTGAGTTAGCAGCTATTTCCAGTCCTGCTGATATAGCATCTGTGTGTTGCATTCATTTTGCTCAGTCTCAGTGGGCAAAGTATAGGAAAACACCCTTCTTTTTTGTCAGCCAAAATTTCTGTGAAAATTTGTCCAAAAGTGGATGGACTGTGAGTTAGACACACGTGTCATCCTATGGGGAAGTAAGAAAAGAGAGTGTATTTGGGGACATGATCTGGGGAGATATAAAACACATTTGACTGTGTATTTTGACAAAAAGAAAACCTTCATTTATAGAGAGCTCAGAGATGATCATACTGTCCTTAACCATGAAACCAGAAATGGTTTTTAGCATCCTGTGGTTGGTTGATGCAGGGATTATGTGACACGAACATGCCCATACCAGCAAAGCTGAGTTTCTGGTGAGCCAGCTCTTCCCATAAGTCTGAGATGAAATGCAAGGAAGGCAGATTTTAACAAAAGATGTTATTTATTTGACAGACAGAAAGAAAGACGGAGAGAAAGATCTTCCTTTCCCATCCTCGGGTTTACTTCCTCATTGGCTGAAATGGCTGGGGCTGAATCAATCTAGACCCAGGAACCAGAAACTCCATCTGGGCCCCCATGTGACTTGCAGGGGTGCAAAAACTTCAGACATTCCCCGCTGCTTCCCCAGGTATATTAGTAGCATTGGTAGCATACTAGCAGTAACTCACCTGACAAAGCAGCAGCATGCTCTGAAGAGCCATGGCTTCTTTTTTTTTTTTTTAAATATTTATTGATTTGTATTGGAATTACACATTTACAGAGAGAAGGAGACACAGAAAAAAAAAATGTTGCATTTGCTGGTTCACTCCCCACAGGGCCACAAAAGCTGGAGATGAGTCTATCTGATGTGGGGTCCTGGAGCCAGGACCTTCTTCCAGGTCTCCCACGTGGGTGCAGTGTACCAAGGTTGTGGAAAATCCTCCACTGCCTTCCAAGGCCAAAAGTTGGGAACTAGATGGAAAGTGGAGTAACTGGACACAAATAGGTGTCCATATGGGATCCTGGCACATGCAAGACAAGCATTTAGCAGCTGAACCATTGAGCCAGACACCATACCTTCTTATAGTTTTCATATTTTGAATCTAGTCCTGTTTTCCAGGGATGTTTTATTTTCTTACCACATTAAAAGCGTTTTTAGATTCAATAGAATCTTTTTAATGTGAAGAATCATTTGGAAAATGACTTTGACTCTCAAAGAGTTCCAAATTCTAGGAAGTGGTGGAACCCGTCTCCAGCATGTACACGGTCTGCGACACTAATAAGAGCAGGGCTGTCAAAGTGCTATAAATTATGTGCTGGTAGCACAGTTTTCAAAAGGCATTTCCATGAAATTTTCACTGCAACCAAATGCAAAATACGTAAACAACTGTCTAACATTGGCTTAAATGAGTAAGCCAATAATCTGATGTAACTTCTTTAAAAAAAAAATACTTGCTAATGCTGTTTACAGAGATATGGTAGACCAAGATTGTCTTAAAATGTTTTGTATTGTGGAGTTGGTTTCTTGCCAAGGAGAAAAAGAAATTGTCTTTCGCTTCTCTTCTGTTGGGTGGATATGCTTGTCTGTCTTCTCCCAAGATCCTGCCATTTGTTTTCCAGCTCCTGTATTCTGTTAAGCATAGAATTTTCCTCCTTGCTAAATGTTTTCATTCTGGTTCTCCTGTTGTGTGAAATTCAATCTTGGCATGATAGGCATCTGCTGCTTGACTCTAAGTACACACTTATTTTGGACTGGCCATTGTCCTACATTATTAAAAGTATCCACTAAAGTGCCGGTAGGCTCAATATCTAATCTTCACCTTCAATTGCCAGCATCACATATGGGCAATGGTTCATGCACCAGCTGCTCCACTTCCTTCCAGCTTGCTACTTGTGGTATTGGGAAAGCAGTGGAGAATGGCCCAAAGCCTTGGTACCCTGCACCAACATGGGAGACTGGAAAGAAGCTTTTGACTTCTGGCTTTGAATGGATTCAGCTACAAAAATTGCAGCTGCTTGGGAGTAAACCAGCAGATGGAAGATTTTTTTCTCCGTCTCTCTTCTCTCTGTGGGTCTGCTTTTACAACCAAAATAAGTAAATCTTAAAAAAATAAAACTATCAACTTACATGATTACAATGGTACTCTTCTCCCTGAGGATACAGCACTCTGCTTCCCATGATTTGCTACTTTTATTTTCCCAATAAATGCCTACCTGTTGTCAAGCTTAGCCAGTGTATTAAAGTGAAACCCTTTTATAAATGAGGTAGGTTTGTCCATAACAACACTTAGACTTGTGGCAGTTCCATATGCGTAGTGTATTTGGGAATGAATATAAACTTTTCCTTCAAAAGGAATCGAGTATGTTTTCTGGGTCTGTTTGTTTACAATCCTGCAACTTTGAATATATTTTTTGACGTTGCTAACTTTCTGTATTATTATTTGTCAAATGGGTAGAATCATGATACTCCTTAGGAGGTTTTTGTGAATATTTCATACCATGAACAAATTCATAGAAACCATTCATTTCTGCATGTGGATTCTTAGCAACTCTGATGGTTCATGGAATTTGCCATATCTGTCTGCTAGAAGGAAGGAATAAAAAAAGGAGATAAGGAAGGAAGGGAGGGAGGGAAGAAGGAAGGAAGGAAGGAAGGAAGGAAGGAAGGAAGGAAGGAAGGAAGGAAGGAAGGAAGGAAGAAAGAAAGAAAGAAAGAAAGAAAGAAAGAAAGGAAGGAAGGAAGGAAGGAACAAGAAAGAAAGAAAGAAAGAAAGGAAGGAACAAGGAAGAAAAGTGAATGTGTTAAAGAAAAATAAGAAACAGCAGGAGAATAAACATAGGTAAGAACAGAAGAAACACTAATTAGCATGCACCCAACCGTGTGCAGTCAGTGTAGACTCTAAGTTGCCTTGGTTCTCCAGATTCAGTAAGAGTGTTCCTTTGAACAGTATCAGCTAGAAAAGTTGAGGCAAAAGGCAAGAAGACAGCGACGTTACTGCAGATGCCTACCATGTGATGCTCCTGGAGTTTGTGGGGAGTCTGACTCTTACCTGCATTGTGAGTCACCTTGGACTGTGGTGCATGGTAGTGCTCCTGTCCCTGGGAGTCAGGGCTAACCCCTTGTCAGAGAGGGGAGGAAGATAAGAGTGAATTTCTGAGGCAGTCCTGGATGGCTTTGGACATAGGAATTGCTGTGGTTCAGAGGCGTGTTTCAATTCCACTTTTGCCTCTATTTTCTTGTGTGACTTATTGAACCAGTTTGAGCCTGTTTTCTCAGCTATAAATTGGAATACATGATACTCTCATGTACTGATAATGTGAAGTTTAAAAGGAAAAATGAAATTTAAGCATCTGTGCAGGACTGGAGCAGACTTAAATAGGCTCTGAAAAATAACAATTGTTTTTCCTATTATGATTACGCAGAGTTTAGGATAAGTTTTCTGGAGCAGCTCCTTCCATTTTCCTAGAGGTTCATAATTGCTTTGACTGCCCACAGCTCCAAGGTTGAGCTGTTGTTGAGTCCAGCCTGGCTTTGTCCCTTTCGGGTCCACTTATCATTGTGATCAGTTGCTCTACGTTTGGTCCCAGTAACACAGATGCTGTGCTAAATGGGCTCCACTGAGAGGAGAAGCCGATCCTTTGAATCCATGTTCAGATGCTTTTTGAAGCAGGCACCTTCTGACTTGTCCCTTCTCTGTCACTGAGTGAACCCAGGGGTGTAAATCTTTTCCTGGGGATAAATTAGAAAGCTTTGCTGCTCATCTGAGCTGAGTTGTAGGCCATCAGGTCAGTTCTAAGGAGAAATGACCAAATACTGGGAAAGGGGGAAATGCAAGTGAGAATTCCTTCTGTGTCTAGCTTGACTTGGCACATATACAATGAGGGGAACCTCCCTTGGTGGTAATTTATGTGTTTTGCTAACAGGCCACTGATGCTTCCAATGTGACTTTGTTTGTGCGGAGGAAAGGAACTGGAACCCACAACGTGGTCATGAGAAGCAGTACATCATTAGCCATTTCCTTCGCTAATACATTAGCTATGCTTTTTAAGCATGTAGTTTTCTGCACTTTGGGTGAAGACAGAGACAGAAAGGAAGAGAAAACATTTTTCCCAATAAACAAGTTACTTCAAGTACTTGAGGCAGTGCTCTTGTTAGGTTTTGGGTCTTCTGCTAGGAAAGGACTGTATTAGTCTCCATAAAGAGGTGAGCTAAGGTCAATTCTGGCGATGCTGAGAAGGGCTTACTCAACTATACAGAGGCCTTCTCTTTTGAGACACAGTTTTTCAAACTTTCCTTTTTATAAATCCTTGAATCAGATAGATATGAATGTGGAACACCTATGTAAAATGCAGTGTGGGTGGTGCTGTTCTAGATCAAGTGGAGATTTGGAATGCCCTACCTCTGTGCAGAGACTCTTGTGTGGAATCCTGGACTCCTATGGACACATTTTGGGTTTCCCTATAAATTACTCATTTAAGAGTGTCAGAAACATCATGGAGGAATTGCAACAATATGCATTCCAGAAAGAACCAGAAGTTCGTAGAATGTTTTTGTTTGGCCAAATGAGGCTCAAAAGATAGTCCATCACCTCCTAGCTGTTAACCTGACTGTCTTAATCTCCTGAGCCACTTTCACTGAAATGCTTACTCAGCTCTTTAACAGCAGGTTTATCCGCACAAGCTTGCTGTACAATACCGCACATGATACCTTCAATGAAATCCAGTCTTCTTGATCTGAGGAATAATACATTAGAAGGAGTTTTCTGGCAAGTTCAAAAAGAGGATGCACTTTCCTGGGTCCTCCAGGTTCAAGTGAAGTAAAACAAGACTCATCATGTCAGTGAGTTCTAGATTAGGGCTTTCAAGGACCTCTTCTTTCATTAGGTATTAGTCATTACAGCTCTAATCTGCAAAGCAGAGGATTAAAGACTTCCCGATGGAGTAGCTGAAAGAGCTGTGACCTGGACAACAGCCAAGTGGAAATGCCGCTCCAACCAAGCTTGGGTTCCATGTGCAGGGTTCCACTTGGCCTCTTAAGTATATATGTATATATGAAAACTCTTTTGGTTGCATATCTAGGGCAATTTGTAATAGTTTGTGCCTGTATACTGGATCCCCATTATTTAAAAATAATAAAAGGAATATAAGCAATCAAGTCTAGGCTTGCTTGGAGTTGTATACAAAGTTATTATTATTCACTGTTGCTGCTAGGGAGCTTGCAAACGAAGACTGGAGATGTCAGTCGTTTCAGGTTTAAGCTTTACAATTCTATGAGGCGGGGAAGGTTTAGTAAAAGGACACAGCCCAGCTAATATAACAGTTTCATGTGTGGAATTCTCTCCTTAACCTGATGCAAAGTCAGCTGCTTGCCTTCTACCCAACTCAAACTCCTTGGCAGTTCAAACCAACGCCTTTTAAATTGGAAGCTTGTTTACCTCTAGCTACAATGTGAATTTGACTTCATTCTCTCTGCAATGGTGAATTCCTGTACGCTCACAGTGGTTGTCTGTTCAAAATCCTGTTTGCAAACCAGTAATGGAATCATTTCACTCTTCTTCCCTCTGAACTTCTCCTTAGGGATTCTTCCAAAAACTCTACACAAGCTCTCAAGCTCTCGCCCTCTCTCTTCCAGAAAACGCATACAAGTGTGTGTGCTCGCTCTCTCCTCCTCCTTCTCACATGTGTGGGTGAGTGTGTGTGTGTGTGTGTGTGTGTGTGTGTGTTCTTACAGGCAAGATGCTGACAGAAGGAGAGGAAACTAGGCAGTGTCCCCTCCATCTCCTTTTCATCTCTGGTGTGAGTTGGGCATTTTTGGATGCTAGAAGGGTGGGAACAGAGGGAACCCAGAGTTCATTTGATAGGTTGTCAGATGAAACCTAAATAGGCTAACAGATCTCATAACAGATCCCATAGTTGGTTGTCACAGAACCAGGGCTCATACATAAGGTTTCTCCCTCCGACCACAAGGTTCTTCTATGTGAAAATGTCCTTTGAATCTTCCCTGTGAAGAACAACAGCCTATTGGTTCCATCTAACTTCTGTTAATCCACTTTCCATAGTTCCTTCTGTGGTCTTGTTGGAGTCGTGAGCTCCTTTCTGGTTGGTGGTTCAAGCACTGTTGCTTTTTGTCATACCTTGAACTTCCTTCCTGCTGTTCTCAGAATCTGCCCCAGCCTCCCACAACCACCCACATCTCCAAGTGTCTCGGTATGGACATTTTCAACTTTCTTTGAGTTGCCTTTTTTATGATTGTATTTGTTGTCTTGATTTTGCTCTGTATATGCCATTTAATCTTTCTAGGCCTGAGTTTGCTCTTTCCAGAGGAAGAACAGACATGGTTGGCTTCCAGAAGCCTCAAAAGCACATGATTAGATGTTCATCTCCACTCAACTGAGACACTGCTTGCCATGTTAGATGTTCTGCCTTTTTTGTGTGCATTGAGGGGCTACAGTGAGGTAGGATTCAGCTTTCATCCCACAGTGAAGGAACGAAGCCAATGAGGCTCCAAAAACAGAGACTGAATAAGGTCCATTTGCTGTGAGATAGGCAACAGAACCATTCTTGACAGAAAGCTAACAGGGAAATGAGTGAAAGGCTTATTAGTGAAAGGGTGGTATCCTTGAGGGAAAAGTTGAAAATAGAATCTGTGCTCTCCCCAATGGCCTTGCTCTGTTGTTTTGTCCATCCATTCGATACATCAGCATCTTCTTGGCTTGAAAAGGAGGGACCGTTTTGGAGGAACTGATGAACTGGAACAGCCCAAGGCCACTAGCCACCTTTGAATGCTCAGCCCATGAGGCTGAGACCCATGGGGCTAGATGCCCATCATCTTCTGCATCCTTCTTCTCTTTTGCATCAGCGATCACCTGCTCAGACACAAGTGTCCTGGTTCAATATCAGGGAGCACTAGGGAATCTGTTAAGACTGAAGTGGTGCCTGCTTTGGAGAAAGGTCCAGCAGAAGATAATGATGTCCCAGGGCAGGAGAACACAGGGAAAACACTAGAGCAGTCCCTCTCCTCCTATGGAGGAGCTTTGGAAGGTGTAAGAGTTTGTAGACTGGAGCACAGCCATTGAGAAGGACAATCCTACCCCTTGGAGATCAGGGGTTATTGGCTACAGTTGCACTGTGGGTGGTTTGGAGAGAGGCTAACTGAAGGTAGACTCCCAGGATGAGCTGATGAGTAGAGACCCAGGACAACAACGCCCTAGGCTTCTGAAGCTGAGGGAGTGTCCATTCATCCCCACAGACCCTCTCATTCTTTCGAACTCCTTCTTCCCCTCTTTGTCCTGTGATCCTCCCTTCAGACCAAAATAAACCAGCACCAAAAACTACCACCTGAAAGAGAATGTAGAGTCTCAAAAAGAGAAAGAGAGGTTATGGATTGTTATATGGAGTATGGATTGTTATATGGAGCAGCAGGATGTACCAGGAAGGAGATTATTCTGACCAGGGTTCTAGGAACATGGCCAGTCTCCAGCAGGGAAATGAAAGATTTCTCTCTTTTTAGCTTTTAGATGTGATCATGTCTGCCCATCCCTCCCATTCCAGCTCAGCCTCTAGTGTGAGGAGTGAAGACATTTAGCCATTCTGGGGAAAGCCAGGACCCTTTTCATTAACTTCCATCCAGTTATGTCCCCAGAACCAAAGCAACTTCATTTTCTCTCTCTGCTTCCTTGAATTGTGACCCTTTCCAAATAACTGTCCTCAGTAGGACATAATGGAGGCAGACTTGGGGTGTAGCACTGAAGAGGGTTTTACATGCTTCTCTCTTTTTACTCACACCTCAGTTTCCTTGAATTCCTGAGCATATCTGTCCCGACTTGAAAACCGAAGTCAGCAGCAAGTTGTATCTGTGTTAATGTTGAATGAGATAAAGATATCACTGGTAGAGAATTAGCAAACACCGGGGGGATCAGGGGTCCCAGCTGTACCTGTTGGTAGCATTAACTGGTAATTTAATTTTGCAAGAGTCATTTAAGAGCTCTTCTGCAAATTAAAGTTTGCAAAACTTGCTTGGCGGCAGAACATTGATAGATCACATTGATTCCTCATCCACCCTAAGCACCTGCAACTGTCTCTTTCAGGCCTTGATTCTCTGCGACTGGAACTCCTGGGAACCTTGGGTCAGGAGAGTCCTCCTGCTTGGGTGATCTGTAACTTTGAACCACATGAGGACGTTCTCATCGTAGTGTTCACTTCCAAACCCCATGCTTCCTTCTGAGGGTTAGCACCTACTCTTTCCCAGTACAGAACGCGAGGACTTTTTGAAAATCATCAGCTTTGCAAGGATTCACAAGGCGAATGCTGTGTTTTGCTCACCATTGTGTCCACGTGGCTACCCCATGATGTGTGTCTAGGAACCAGGCAGGAGGGGAGATGTGACCTGATTGTGAGGAGAGACAGGACCTTCGCACAATGTTCCTTTGGGGTTCATTTATAAGGGATGCTGCAAGGCTCACCTTGGATTATTTCCAGGTCATATCACAACTTCAATGTGCACTGGCTCGTGAGTGAAGTATTAGAATCTCCTATTTAAAAACTCAGGGGTTTTAGATGTTAATGGTTTAAAATCACCTCTGCGCATTTGCTTTCCCCCATCATAAGATGCACTAACAACTCGAGGCTGCATTGAGCCCCATTAACGTGTGTTTTATAGTTTCATCCAAAGTGAAAGGCACAAAACCCTACCTCTTGCTTGCTTGTAGGCTATTCATTCCCTGAACAGCCTCTTTCATTCTATTCTTTAAATTTAACCTTGAACTTCTGTGCTGAGATTTCACTCAGTGTTCTCTTCTAAGACTGGTAGCAAATACAGATGAGCTTGTTCCCATCATCAAAGATGATTAATTAATTCAAATATTTGAGTGCCTCTTTCATTCAGGAAGTGTGTTAGGTGCTGAGTGCCATTTCCTTTTGTCAGCTGCAAGAATGTTTTAAGCCTGCGTCTCACACTTCTGTTCTCTGGGCTCAGCAGCTTAATCATTCTAGTCCTCACCTAAGGTGACAAGAGTTTACACTTTCTTTTCAAGTCATTTGACCAACAGGTTATTTGGTGACTCATTGTATGTCCTGAATCTTCTCAGTATGTTAAGAAATGTGAAATTGACTTAAGGTAGAAACCATAATCTTGTTAAGCTGCCGTCTTGTTGAGCATGTTCGTGTTGCATGAAACCAATGAGAAACAAACGCATGCATTGGTGCACAACAAAACGCTAAAGAGTTAAGAATGAACTTCGGGATGAACTGTATGCACCAAAGAAAAGGAGATATAACCTTTCCAGGAAGAAGAGCTAACCCTAATCTTATTAAGATAGAAACCTAATAAGAAAACAAGCTGCTGCCCTCCTATTTGCAGTCAAACAAATGGAGTTGGGCTTTTTAAAATCCCAACAGTACTGACAGGAGGCAATCCTGCATTTTTAAGGATGCTTTTGCACACTCGTGTAGTTTATTTTATGTCTTATAATCACAGGTCTAGAAAGAATTACATGTTTGGTGTCACGCCCCTTCAACCTCTTGAAGGGCTGTCAAAGGCTGTCTGCCAACTGTGCCATTAGGTCCCGGAGAGCCTGAACTCTGTTTCTTCTATGCTCATTCAAGCCCCTATAAAGGTTATTCTTATGTCTGTAACTCATTCCAACTTTTTTAACCTCTGCCCAGCCTAACTCTAGCCTTTGTGTCCAGATCAAGTTAGAGGTCTAGTTTACACTGACAAGTTCCAAAGAGTAAATGGCCATCACCAACTAAATAAATGAAAATGTCCAGAAGGAAGGGTTATTTAAAAGGCGTTCTTGGCATATGGACTTATGATACTTCCGGTGAGTCATTTGAAGAATATTCTGTCACTCAGTGTTTCTCCAATACTATGTCTCCTCAACAAATTTTGTTCAATGAGCTAAAATGTAGAGCTGTCTTATTTCAGAAGAAAAAGCATGAGCTAGGGAAAAGTATATTTTTGGAATGAAATCCCATGTTCATGTACAACCAGCAAATGGACTAATATATGGAAACTTGACAATGATATTTGACTTCTGGACATCTCAATTTTTCCACTCAAGAAATAGAAGTACTTTCTATAACATGAGAAATTTGTGAAGATTCAAAAAGAAAAGCAATAATTCTTGGGCCACCAGGCACCCAGGCAACACTGAAAGCATCATAATTCCCTTTCTGTGTCCTGAAGTCTGGCTGTGACTGGCATTACATCAATACATAGGGAGATGTGTTGGGTTAGCTCATGCCTGTGCTCTTGCAGCTGCTAGCACCTGTAGCACCTCACTGCCACATTTCCAAGTTTCAGTATCCCATGTTATTTCCCATGATCGCTCTGCTTTGTCCCCAGCTGAACGCTTCAACTCTATTGCACTATGCCTACCTTGATGCACGTGTCTGACCTGCACATCTAACAGTGGGTTCTTGGGAGGCAGAGACTCGGTCTTCTAATTATGCTAGGCCCTTAGTACCCAACCATGTGGTCACAGGGTCTTTCGCTCTGCTGTTACATTATAAGCAGAGGGGCAGAACTGGTTCTCTACCTGGAGACGCTGTCCTCATGGAGAGGCTTTCCCTCGATACTGGGTGTGGGGATAAGTGCTGCTTTTACCCTGTCTACCTCCTTTTTGCTGTATCCCAACTCTGACACTACTTATGTTTCATTTTTGGCAGTCGTTTAGTGAGACTTAAAAGTCCAGTTGAGCTTTTCAGAAGGCTGGAAGCATTGGTGCCCAGCAGGGCTGCTTCTCTTTCCTGAACCAAACAAAATATTGTTACAGAAAACATGAAATCTTTCCTATTTTTCACAAATGCTCTCCAGACCTAATAAAGCTAGCAGTCATCCTCCTTGAATCAAAATAAGCATCTTCCCCCTTTCTCTGTGTCTCACACTTTCCCAGCATTTTAAAACCACAAGAAAGAATATGAGAGCTTCATCAATAAATCATATGGCTTTTTAAAGGTTTTTTGGGTACCAAATCCTGGACAGCCTGCAAAAATTTTTAAAATCTTAACCTTGGGGGCCTGGCACGATGGCGCAGTGGTTAAGGTCCTCGCCTTGCACGCCCAGGATCCCATATGGGCGCCGGTTCTAATCCCGGCAGCCCCGCTTCCTATCCAGCTCCCTGCCTGTGGCCTGGAAAAGCAGTCAAGGATGGCCCAAAGCTTTGGGACCCTGCACCCGCATGGGAGACCCAGAAGAAGCTCCTGGCTTCGGATTGGCACAGCACTGGCAGTTGCGGTCACTTGGGGAGTGAATCATTGGACGGAAGATCTTCCTCTCTGTCTCTCCTCTCTGTATATCCGCCTTTCCAATGAAAATAAAATAAATCTTTAAAAAAAAATCTTAACCTTATTTTGTAATGCTAATTAATTACAGAGGTGCAATCATTTACAAAACTGGCTAATATGTACTAATATTTTCTATAACTGTTTAGAGTATAAGCGATGAACATCTGAATAATTTATAAAATAACAGGTAACTTATAAAGAGCAACTGAGTCATATGTAAATAGGAAGAGGAAAAGTTCTGCTGGTGATCTGCCTAAGAAAATGCACAAAATATTTCAGGATTTCTTTAGGAAAATCAAATTAGAAGGTAAATTGTTTTGTTGCAAAAAAAGCAAATTAAATTCCATGCATTAAGAAGATCTTGAACAAATTCAAGGGAAGTACAATGCATGAAAACACTGTACATGGGTTTCCAAAAATTGTTGCTCTGAAATATACTTTCCTTTTGATCCCATTTCTGCAAAGTTTTTAAGTCTCCTTGCATACATTTGCAGAAGCATATGTAATTATAATTGCAGGCAGTCTGCAGGCATGCTCAACTCCTGTCATAGTCCATGATGCCTAATGTGAGACTCCTTGCAGAGCTGGAAGCACATAAGGGGAAGGTAAACAAGAGGAGAGAGAAGATCAGATTTGGAACACACCCACTGAGGGAGGACACTGGTCTAGATTTTTAGCCAGAATACTACCTGTACTCTTTACAATTCTCTTCTTCAGCTCCAGTGCAGGTTCTGGTAGATCTATGGCTGCTCGGTTGTCTCGGGATACTGTGTACAAACTTTGAAATGTATCACTAAGGAAAACTCTTTTGTTCTTTTCCAGCTCCTCACAGCCAGTGAGCTTGCAGCCAGCGACCTAAAAGGATTTCAGCCACAGGTAAGTTCCTCTGGTGCAACAGTTTGGTTGGGAACAAACTTGGTACTTTCTAGCTTTTCTTATTCAATGTGTCAACTAAGAGAATGGCTTGAGTTTGCTTGCTCCCTCCATGTCGGCTCTCAGCCCATGTGGGACAAAACAATCTCTCTCTCTCTCTCTCTCTCTCTCTCTGTAATGTAAAAAAATAATCTAGAATAAGATGCCTGCTTTGTTGGCCCATAGATGACACAGTCTGGGAAAGTGCCGACCAGCAGGAGGTGGTGGGTGGGATGGGGTTGAAATTCCTTCCTTTATTTCTCTCTTTGGACAGGTTTCTCACATTTCTATAATCTTTGTGTGCCAGTGCTTTGTAGCCCTGATCTGGCTGCCAGGTCAGTCTGAGACTCCTGCAGAGGCAGACAGTGGAGTTTGGCTGATCTTCGCTAATGACTGAACCCCTTTGGTCTCTGGGCAGAATGCCGTGTGGAGGTCCTCATGGACAAATCCAAAGAGAATTCAGGCAGAGGTGAATATGAAAATGAGTCTCTCATTCTCTGTAAGGGGAGTCACCGTCCACACATAAGTGCCAAACCTACTCATATAGACTCTTGGCAGACATACATGTCCTGATCTTTTCCCATAGACCCAATGTTGACAAATCATGTATTCAAAGGTGATTGCTCATGGGAGGAAGGTATGGGGAGGGGCTGGGGGATCCCCAGAGCCTATGAAACTATGTCACATAATGCAATGTAATTAATAATATATATATATGTACATATATATTTTTAAGAGGTGATTGCTGTAGCCCCACATCCCTGCCACGCCTCCCCTTTTCCTGTGATGACCCTTGCTGTCTCCCCCAGCTCAGTGTCTGCTTTGAGACCCCATGTGCTCTGCCGTGGTGTGAAACACATCACAGTGAACTGCAGAAAGCCTCCAGGGTTTGAGCTGGCTATTTGTGAACAGCAGGAAGCCTGTATGTTTGGGATCGCATGTGTTTGTGACTCAGTCACATCCAGGAGCTCTCTGTGCCATCACCGTGGGTACCCCAGCCAGCTCAGATCCTGCAAGTGCTCTGTACTGCAGGAAAATCTGAGGCCCCTAGTTCTGAGACTGGATGGTTCCAGTGCATACCAAGAGCTGGGAGCAGTGTCAGAGTCTGGAGAAAGAGAACTGACAAACTCAAGGGCTGAGAGGAAAGATAAGTGCTCATTCCAGTTGGGGGTGTTTTGATCACAGCTTATTGATCCTTCTGTCTGGGACGCAGAGAGGTTTTACAAACAGCCGGGAAACCTTTGTCAGCTGCTTAAACCTGCTCATTTACTAAAGCAATTATTCCTGTGTTCACACAAATTTCCAACAGAGCAGAGGAATGCAAATCGAGAAGGAAAATCAACATGTCTCCACTCACCTCCAAACCTAAACTCTTACACAAGACCAGTCTTGCTGAAGCTTCCTTCCTATCTGAAAATCCCTAAAAGTAACAGGGAAAGACTCTGCGTGGCAATGATTTTCTGTTAATAATAGGCGCTTAAGGAGACAGTTTACAGTGGCTGTGTGTGTGTGTGTGTGTGTGTGTGTGTGTGTGAGAATATGGGGTGGGGGTATGAGTATGCCTATGTATGGTTTGGACACTGCTTGTTTCTAAGGTGATCATATTCTCTTACGTCTGTTTAGATAACACTCAAAATTACTCATTCATTCATTTTACTTGAAATGCCAAAAGGCAGTGAAACACAGAGGGGCCTTTCATCTGCTGGTTCACTCCTCAAAATGTGAGCAACAGCCAGGGTGGGCCAGGACAAAGCCAGCAGCATGGAACTCCACCCAGGCCTCCAGAAGGGACAGCAACCTAACAGCTGTACAGGATACTCAGTAGCAGGAGTTGGTTGAGAAACAAAGAAGTTTGAATTAGGCACTGTGACAGGTAATGCCAGTATCCCAAACGCCTGTGACACACACCTGCCCCACAGTTCATGTTTGGATATTAGGTTTAAAATGCAATAATAAAGGAAAAGTTCTGACTATTTAAGGTACACAATAACATTTGGGGCACAATTCTAGAGCATCACCTTCCACATGCCCTATGGACAAACCCACAACTTCCAAGGCAGCAAGTTCTACCCCCTGCCTCTGTCCCACCCTTCCACATTATCCCATTTGTGTGTCATCTGCCCTGAGGCTTAAAGAATACATGTGTATGTTTTCAGTCCTTAGGAGGCCTGTTGCAGAGACCAGCAAGTCCTGTGAGTCTTGTGGCCAGGGTGTAATGCCCGGATCAAAGTTAGTTCCCCAGCGCCGTTCCTAAATCAAAAAGGCCGGGATGTGAATCAAGGCAACGGTGCTTTTCCAACCCAAAACAGAAAGCTGCACCCCTCTGCCCCAGCTCCACAGCAGGACCAAATTGTTGGCTTCTGTTGTTGTTATTTTGCTTCTCTCTCTCTCTCTCTCTGGATGGAGGTGAAAGTGAGCCTGTAATAACTGAAGTGGCTTCCCTCCCAGAGGCTGTCACTGACCCATCAAGAGAGGACTCACGGAGGACCCTTTGCTGGCCTAATTGTAATGGCTTCTCAGCTTTGGCACAGTTCATGCTTTTCTAATGTAGGGGTTTGGTAATTGTGTCTTTCCCTCCATATTTGCGCCTTCTACAAGCTTGTAATGAAAACAGTGTTGATTTCTGCATTGATATGTGGTGACTTTGAAAGTGTAAGGGACAGTGACAGACTGGGCTGGGTTGGGTTGGGCTGTCTCCATCCTTAGTCCCAGGGAAAGTGCAGAGGAGAGGAAGCAAGCAACTGTCTGTCTCATCATAGTTACCATTTCCATCGTTGCCAGGCTCCTTCCTGGAAACACACACCTGATTGCAGGTGAACCTCAGCCGTGTTTTCTAAGGGGTTAGCGGTCGGTGTTTGGTCCTGAGGCTGGATAGCTTGGTCTCTGGAAAACTGACAGAACTGACTCCTTGAGATCCATCTGAGCAGGTTGGAGGGGAATGTTCTCGGCATGGTTACAGGCACAGATAGAAAGCTTCTGGCATCCATGGCTAAACCGGCATGACTTTGCTCTCCTCTTTAATAATGTGCCCACCTCACCTCACACCTGCCTGACTCCAAGCTCATACCATCCTACGCTTCTTTTTGAAAGCAACAAACACACTTGAATGCTCTCCTCAGGAGTTTTTTGGCAGATTGGCAATAAGAACCCCTAACTGTCTTTGTCAGACCATCCATAGTCCAATCCCAAGTGGGATGGAACTGGCATCTGACTCCCTTTGGTGAAAAGCCATCACCACATGCTTTTATCTTCTTTTTTTTTCCCTATTCTCTTCTCTGTCTCTAATATAAATGCTTTGAGTATTGTAGCTCTTGCAAAAGAAAAGGAAAGAAAACAATCTCCTGTTATTCTACCCCAAAAACGTAATGGTAATTTGATGTGTAGTCATCTGGTGTGATCTATGTAAATATACTCCTTTTTATTCTTCAGTTTTATTTGCATGTTTACAAGTCACTTCCGGCTGCTGGTTATTCTTATACTAGTTGCATCTTTTATTTACCACTCCCCCTTCGGCTGCACATTCCATTCGTTCTGCAGACTAAGATTGTAGGAGCATTGCAAAGCAAACACTAACATCCAGTACCCTCATCGAGGCTATGAATAGCAGTCAAGGCTTCTTGGCACAAGCCTTTAATTCTTAGTTCTTGCAGAGATGTGAAGTTTGCCTAAACTCTGTAGGCATGTCCTTGCCTATGTAGCTGGCAGGTGTAGTACAGGATCATATACAACCACAATGTCCAGTTCAGATGCAAGTTTTCATGTCCAACTACCCAGTGTCAGAAAAGTAATCTTATAAAGGACTTCCCGTAATGGGGAGGTAAGGGCACAGACTTAATTCTTACCTGCCCTATTCCCTCTCCTTTGTCTGAGAGAAGAAGATAGGAAAAATGGCATCCTATTTCAAGTGTGGGACAAGTGCAAAAGTTTTAAATGAAAGAGACTCATTCTTAATGAATTCCTAAAATGTTAATGGCTGCTGTGTTCATATGCTATGAGAATAGAATGAACTGGAATACACAGAGAATACTTTTCTTCTGTTGATAAACTTCCAGCAGTGATTTAGTTACTATTTTGTTTCTTGCATGTCCATGGAAAGCTGTTCTGTGGGGCTCCCTGTTCCCCAGGAGTTGACAATTCTGTAATGTTCTACCATTAATAATAGCAACATGACCCTGGGAAAGCTACCTAATATTTCTTGATCCTTGGTTCCATTTTATTTTTTCCAAAGATTTATTTCTTTATTTGAAAGGAAAAATGATGGAGAGAGGGTGGGAGGAAGAGAAACAACAGCAACAACAACAAAAACGAGCGAGGATATGCCTTATATCCTCTGGTTCAATCCACAATCGGTAGCAATATTCAGGACGAAGCAGTGCCAATTCCAGGAGACAGGAACTCTTCCCATGTCTCTAGGTGCTGGAAGTTACACAGTGAATTCACTTTTTTCTTCCATTAAATAACTTTAATTTCGTTAGTTAAAACTTTCATATGTGACATATCTGTATTGGGTAAGCAATGTAGTCTTCCAGGCAGAGACATCATATACCTGGGTCAGGCTGGTTGAGAAGCAAGCAGTGGATGCTCTCAGCAGCAAAGCCGGTGTGAAGTCCGGGCAATGTTCAGGCCATGTTCATGAGACTGGAAGCATTTTGGTTGCTCTGTCTCAGAGAAGGCATGGTGGGGAATTACTGTGAGAATGAGAGAAGTCAAATTTTCAAATCTTGAAGCCTAGAAAAATAGTCAGGGGACAGATAAATAGAAAACCCGAAAGATCTCAAAATTACACAATAATAGCAACCAAAGGGCTTAGAAATTCATATACCTTTTATTCAATGTCAATGATTTGTTGTCTAAAAACATGAACTGTAGAATTTTCTGATGTTTGTAGTGAAGATGTCCACATTATAAATAACCAACTCTAAGTTACTCCTTTAACCAGCTCTTCGCAAAGATTTGGCCATGCAGCTCTCCAGAGCTGACACGGACCAGTCCTGGTACATCACCATGTCAGGTTTAATCGTCATTCCAATCTTGCCTACCTTATATCCCACTTACATTGTTATTTTTATTCATTGGAAGATAGTACTATAGTATTAACCAAGCACAAAATCATCATGTTATTTCATTGAAAGATACTTCGGTAAGTTTCTCTAATGAGAATTTTTTGATATAATCAAAATTCCATTATCTCTGTCTTCATGCTTAATATATTCTAAAGAAAATCCCATAACCAGAATTTTTTGATCATTCAATTTTTCAGTGTTTGAGTTAGGACCCAGAATTTGGATTCTGATATTTGCCTGGAAACAGTGGGGGCCATTAAGATGTTGAGACAGGCAAGAGTCAGAACTCAGATGCAAGACATAGCCTGCATTGGCAACAGGTGTGCTGGAGCACCCATCAGACAGCAGACAGCAGTGAATATTTTGTTTCTTACTCCCAAGATGTTCTGATCATTGAGCGCCACGTGCAGGTGGGCCTGACTTAAAGCAAACTTAATGTGCAGAAATTCACACATTGAAAAAAAAAATTGGTAGGTGGCAGGTGGGTGTTGGGAGAGAAGGGGTATTCACATGTAGAAATGTGGTTTTTTTTTGCCATTTTGTAACAAAACTCATTACAAGTTATCTTGAATCTATATTCTATTGAAATATGATGGGGCCTTTCAAAATCTGACTTAAACTCAGCTTTTCAAAACAGATAGAAAACAAAGTGAAGCCAGTCAGTGGGAATTAACTTTGAATGACACCCCCTTCTCCTTCAACTATAGTTTTCTCCTCTAAAACAAAAATGGAAAACGGAAAACCTTTGCAACAGGGATGTAAGATTAAATGACTTCTATGATCCCTTGAGACCCTGAATGCTTAATTATTCTGCAGCTTCTTGCACTGTCTTCCTGTTTTCTTATTTTCTGTCCTTGTTTCTTCTTCAATCTTTTTGGTTAAACAAAGGCTCGATATGAACTGTAAAATTCTCCTGTGATTTTGCTCGCTTAAGACCTGGGACCACTGAGGTTTTTGAATGTCTGAATTATCTGCATATTTGTAGACTGAGTTACAGTGTCTAATCTTCCTGTGTATAAAATTTCAGTACACGATGTGACTTTATCCTATACAATTTTAAGTCTAAGAATGATACTCAGGTATTATAAGAAGCTTCAGAAATTTTATATAAATTGTACTCTGTGAAAAAATAAGAATTTTTATATTAAAATAAATTGAATTTTTAAAAGATGTGTTTAGTTGAATGATATCTATATACACAGTTCTTCCTTCCTCTGGTGTATTCTCTAAATGGCCACAGCAGCAAAGACTGGTCCAATGTAAAGCCAAGAAACTAGAACTCAGTCTGGGTCTCCCACATGGGGGAACCAAGGACGAAGGCCATCCTCTGATGCGTTCCCAGGCGCATTAGCAGGGAACTGGATGGGTAGCAGAGTATCCAGTGTGCAAACTGAAGCTCATGTGGAATGCTGGTGTTTCAGGATTAACACACTGTACTACAAACTGACTCCTAAAGTACAAATTTTTATAATTTTATTTTTCCATGAATATTTTCCCTTTTTAGGATTTTTTTTAAAGATTTCTTTATTTTTATTGCAAAGTCACATCTACAGAGAGGCGGAGAGACAGAGAGGAAGATCTTCTGTCCATTGATTCACTCCCCAAGGTGTCACAACGATCGGAGCTGAGCCAATCCGAAGCCAGGAGCCTGGAGCTTCTTCCAGGTCTCCCATATGGGTACAGGGTCCCAAGGCTTTAGGGGGTCCACCACTGCCTTCCCAGGCTGCTAGCAGGGAGCTGGATGGGAAGTGGGGCTGCCAGGATTAGAACCAGTACCCATATGGGATCCCAGCACATGCTAGGACTCTAGTCACCAGGCTATGGCACTGGGTCCTGTTTTTCCCTTTCAAATAGAAATTCAAAACTCCCTATGGGGCTTGATAGAAAGTGTCTTCATCCTTCTCTACAGGGTGGTCCTAAACTTGTCTCCTAAGGACATTTCTTTCTTTCTTTCTTTCTTTCTTTCTTTCTTTCTTTCTTTCTTTCTTTCTTTCTTTCTTTCTTTCTTTCTTTCTTTCTTTCTTTCTTTCTTTCTTCTAAATCTATTTTTTGAAAGACAGAGTTGCAGAGAGAAGACAAGAAAGAGACAGAGAGCAAGAGAAAGATCTGCAACTACTGTTTCATTGGCTCACTCTCCAGGTGTCCGCAATAGCTAGAACTGTGCCTGTCCAAAGCCAGGAGCTGTGGGGCTTCTTCTGGGTCTCTTATGTAGGTGTAGAGTCCCAAGGAATTCAGTCATCCTCTTCTGCTTCCACAGGCCATTAGCAGGGAACTGCGTTAGAAATGGTGCCACTGGGACTTAAAGCTGTGCCTATACTATGGGAATGATCGCACTGGAAGCAGAGATTAACCCAACTACACCAAGTGTTGGTTTCCACATCTTCAATGAGTCAAGAAGCTCCCCTTTTCAAGTCTTATTCTCCCTGCTGCTGGACTCACCCTTCAACTCTCCTGTCCAAATCAACCCTTAATCCATCTGCTCTCTGACTACCTTGTACCAAGCAATAGGGATGTTTTGAAAGGTGTGAGATGCTCCCTCACAGTCTCCAGCAGAGATTCCTCCTAGTACAGTGGCTTATACATCCAGAGTGACGCTTCACTCACCTGCTTGTTTCTGTTTGGAGACCGAATAAAGTACCCAGACAGCCTCCTCCGTGGCTTCCAGGCATTTCCCATATGATGCCTATCTTCCCCTGCCCTCTCCACCTCTGCGTATTATTTTCCTTGTTGAATTCCCACCTGTTATCAGAACTCATTGCAGAATCCCTGTTTCCAACAGGTAATTCAAGTTCACCATGCCTGGGACAGAAAAGCATTGAGGAATGATTCTGTAATCTTCACTACCATAAATAGTAACAATGGATGATCTTTTAGTAATAAAACATAAACACACATCTGCTGGAACCAATACCAAACTTGGAGAATAATTCCCATTTTTTTAACAGTTGAGTTGTTAAGAGTGCCACTTCATGTTCCCCACCATGTTTAAATCCTTGATCTGCCCTCACTAGCCATGTGGCCTTCAACAGTTATTTAGCTTTTATGTGGCTCAAAGTGGAAGAGAGGCAGCTATCCCATGGGATGGTGAGGAGGATGCATGAGAAAGGCCCATGAGCAGTGTCTAATGTGTAATAAACTCCAAATCTCCTGCTCTCTGATTAGTCTCAGAAGTTCCACAATTGAAATATATCCTGGCTCACTCCTGCCAAGGTCAGAGAACAAACCGCAGCTTCTCAGCACAGTATGACCAGTGTTTGGGGAATGCCCAGGAAGAAGAATGACACAACATACAGGACACCCAGATGCAGCTGTTCCCTTTTCCCCAGCTTGTTCTGTGGTACTTGCCATTCAACTTGAGTAATGGCAGATGCCCTGGTCCTGGGCGACTGAGCAGAGAAGGTGACAGACTAGGACTGAGATGGACAGGGACAGGCCAGGAGTGTGGAGGAACTGTGAGGCTGACAAGGGGACATCCTTTGGATTGTTTCCTTGCTTACCCGCCTACAGCATTTTCACTTCATCTCTCAGCCAAGAAGAAGAATATCTATCAGGTATTTGAAAATGATTTTTAACAAACGCACCAGGGGTTTTTTCAACAGCTTGGATGCGTCATTTCAAACACCCTCCGGGGCCAAATGCTCATCAACATTTTTCTGGTTGTTTCTTTTAGCTCTGACCGTCTAGAAGAATCATAGGCAGAGTGACTTATTGTCCTGCAACACCAGTTAGGAACTGCACAAGGGCATGGTCACTGTTCCTGGACAGTGGAATGGTGTGAGGAATCTGAGAGTGTTTTTTGGGGATTCTAGGTGGTGACTTCTCTACCTCTTTCAGTTTAATTATTTCCATGTGCAAGAGAAGACATGGAGGAGATTGAAAGGGCCCATGGGTTCTGGATTAAATGGATCGTCCAGAGGAGACGATGCCCGCACAGGAGCACATGCTGGTCACGAGACTGTTTTCCAGCAGGCAGCTCATCGCCAACATGCTGACAGCGCAAGTAGCTTGCTGATGGGAAAAAAAAGAAAATTCTGTGCCCAGACACCAGCCTTATCTACATTGTGAGAAAATGCAGCTGGCTAAATCTGGCTTCCCAGTCCTTGATCTGGGTAGGAACAGAAATACCACAGTAGGGAATGAGGGGATGAGCATTGTGTGAACAGTGAATTTGTATGCTCCCAGCAAAAAGTAGATGCTCAGTAAATATTTGTAGAACCTTCTCTAAGGCTGTTTGTGTAAAAGGTCAAAACAGAGCTCCCAAACAAAAATACATGGACACAAATTCTGGTGTTTCTCTAATGCCTTCCGGCTTTCTGATTGTGATGAATATGTCTTCTATCACTTGTTTTATTTTTGGAGATAACAAGTCATGGGAGTCTTTTTTTACGACTTGCAAGTTTCCCTGTCTGACTATGATGTAATTGTATGCCAGGATTGTAGAGGTATCTCTGGGCGTGGGACACAATGCAGATTGCTTTGAGGGAAATCCGTTCGATGCACCCACCTCCAGTTCCCTGCATTATTGGCTTCTGAGCATCTTTGTGAACCATGGCCAATGGCAGTGATGGGTGAGGGAAGGGGATAAGGGAGAGGTAAGCAAAAAAAGAAAAGGCCTGTGAAATCTCAGCCTGCAGCCTTCTAGAGAGCGCGTGCGTCTCATTCTTGATAAACTCCAGCAGAAAAGAGCAATCAGCTAAACGAGAGCTGGACAAATTAAATGGCTGAGTATTATTTCAAAGGAGAGCGCAGGCAGCATCAGAAATTCCCCATCAGCTGTAATAACGCCAATTACTTTGCCAATTGCAGATTCCATTGCGATGTGTTTAGTGCAATCAGGCGTCGGACTTTAGCAGGGGCCTGATGGGTTTTGTTTATTCTGAATGCGCATTTGTAGAGAATCTTTTGCACCCAAAGGCTTAGAGCTCTGCCTGCCTTTCTCTCCAGCCACATTCATACACAGCTGAAGGAGATTATCTTTGACACGGAGGCTGGGATGGACTGGGCAGACTGGACCCTGAGCCCTTTCTCACTAGAGAATGCCTAGGATTTAATTATGAAGAGCACAGCTGGCTTTTGTAGTTGTTAGTGAATGTGGCAATCTCCAGAAAAACCTCTCTGTAGATGAACCAACCAGTTAATAAATATATATTTCTGATTATGAGCAAGACTTCTTGGCATGTTGGAGCATTGGATAGATCAGCATTAAGCAGCAATAACACACATGTAGCTTTGGGAGCAGAGAACTCGCCAAGAGTTCAATAAGCCTTAAATACTGACAAATGGGGGGTGAGGGGGCTTTTACTGGCTCCCTATGAGAATCATTTGGTAGAATGTCAGATATACAGATCACTGCAAATACGAGAAGAGATCACCAGAAAGCAAGGGACTGGCCCCACCCCAACATTTTAGCAAGGGGAGTCAGATTTGGAGACTGTTCAGGAACATTCATTTTCTGTTTACATTTGGCTCCATTGAAATTAATGGGTGTGTGGTTCCCGCTCCTCTGAGAAGTGAGCTGTGATTCTCCATTTACACTCCCAATTGAGAAAGGCGCTAATCATGGACATTTACTGAGCGCCCCAGCCTGAGTGACAGCTCCAGCGCAGGCTGTATCTGTGGCTGCTGGGGAGTGCGGACCAAGAGCTGAAGGCTGATTTGATTCCACTTGCGCTCAGCTGTCATCCGAGGCCAGAGCCCCGGAGGAGAATGGGAAGCTATTCTCTTCCCTCCTCTCTGTGACTAGCAACCTTTGTGTCTCATTTCTTTCTCACCTGCCTCTCCCTCCTTCATGCTGATGATAAAGGCTGCTCCATCTGCCAGAAGCATGCATGCACCTGAACTCCAAGGCAGCTGCCTGTGCCCCAAGCACTCTCTCTTCTAGTGATTGCAGAGGGCTCCTGCCCACAGGATGGGGCGGGTCCTATTGGAGATAGGCAGGTAAACATGGCATCGGACAGTGGCAGGAGACTAGGCCACAGGCTATCAGGTGAGCTCATGCTGTGGGGCTCTGTGACTTTGTAGATAATTCATTCCAGGAGTGTATGTGTGTGTGTGTGTGTGTGTGTGTGTCCCCTAAAAGTGCTCCTCCAGCTGGTGCACATGGTGTGACATTAGCCTTTCTGAGGCTGGCAGCTGCTCAGATAACGCCACTGACTCTGAGATAAGAGGCAGAGCTTGTCTCCCGCACCTCTGGAGACAGGAAAGACACTTGGAAATCAGGAGATAATGTGAGGAGCAGTAAATGGAGGTGAGGGCATCAAACAATGCCTGATGTAGCCAATCTCAGTGCTGCCACAGCCAAAACATGGAGGGATCCACTCTGGGCAGGCTTCTCAGCATGAGGTAGAAACTGCGCAGTGACGTCCCTGATTGGAGGGAGAATCATTGGTCCACAAGGTGCTGAGAGGGTAGCTCTGATCTGGTGGCATCGCCTCCTCCTGCCCCCACGAGATCTCCTTCAGTCTCACTGGGGGTGGTCCGTGTCTACATTCCTCACAGGGAGCTAGGCTTAGAGTCACTGTCATTTCTTAGCCATAAGGATAAACTTTTCTTATGCATCAAGTACTCTTCTTCCACCTCCCCCTGCAACATCCTTAAAATACATATATTTCATACACAGGAGTCTTACTGACTGCACTTTCCTTTAACATATATTGGTAGGGACTAGCTCATCGGATGTCCATCGACATATTGATTCTTCTTCACGAGTTCCAGAATCCTCTACGGAAAGTTGCAACTTTTCAGAAAAGCATTGCATTCTTAACCGGGGAGCTAGATCTGTACACGGGATGTAAATCAGCCAGAGCAGCTTATGTTATGCAGCCATTTAAAAGTAACTTTAATGAGCACCAGAAACATCTCAATTAGGTATAGATAATTAATTTCATTTTACAAAGAAAAAGTAGAGACTGGGACAGATTAATGGATTTTTTTTTCCCCCTCAAAATCCTCAGCAGGGACAGAATCAAGATTAAAATCAAAGTCTTCAATGCTACAGCCCCTTGCCCCTTTTGTTCTTTGCTCTTTGAGGCATGAGACAATAGTCAGTATTATGTACTCACAGACTCTATACATTATTATTTTATGTATAACAAGAGATTTGGGATTTTTGCTAAACTAATTGCTCCCCAAAGGAAAACTAAGACCAATGGGAGTTGGTTGAAATAAGTAGACATCCAGTTTATTTAGGAAGACTTTCCCAGCAACAAAGTGACCTCACTCCCAGGAGCCTAGTTAAACATCCAGTCTCTGGATGCAGCATCTGTAGGGAAGGCAGTATAGAACAGGTCTTTCTGCAGGTACAGAGTCAGTGAGCACTGAGGCTGGATCTTGGCTTTCACATGAACTAGCTTTGTGATCTTGTTCAAGTTGGAGAGCGACGGGAGCCCCATTTTTCTCCTGCATACACTGAGGCGAGCAATCTTTACCTCCCTGGGCACATATGAAGTGACTCCAAAAGTTACATGGCAAAAAATGATATAAAGATGAGTTTCCTTTGTTGCAGAAATATTTTGGAAGTTTATGCATCACTTTCTTATAATATGCAATTTCCATAAGCTTTGTGAAGATCCAAAGTTTTCAAGTTATCTAGCACCCTACATGGAACAGAGAACCTTCTCAACAGATACAACTTTAAGGCTTTCCCAACTTGCTGTTTTTCTAAGTCACTGGATTCCTCACATCTCTTCCTCAACCAGCCTTTCCACCTCCATTGATGTCCTTTGCACATGTAAGGGTGCTGGCATATTGTTCAACTGGTAGCATTTGAGAGCCAAGGACCTGTGATCCTCACTCCCAGCTCTAGGTCTCTGAATTCAGAAACTAAAATAAGATCACCAGAAAACTAGAGCTGGACCTGGCAACCCTGAGTAGTTCTTAAATAGGCCATTAGGGAAATAGTTCGCATGTGTGCAGGAAGATACATGGAGCGTGTGTCTGAGGAGATGCTCTTGTCCAAATAAAACTCCCTCTAGTTCACTGCTTCAGACTTTGCTCACATCTTACAGAGATTTTCATAAAAATAAAAGACAAATGTTTCTCAGTAAATCGTGAGTTCAGTGGGTAGACACATTATGGCCAACATATAATGCATATATATCTATATTATATATTTTTGTTTACAGTGAATACAAACTTCTACTGTATAAAATGTGGAAAATTAAAGAAGATAATAATTAAAAATCACTTGAAACCTGCTATAGGATGACCGCTCTTTGTTAACAAAGACCCTGGGTTTTATTTTGTATGGACAAAGATACATTTAAATAGCACCTGATGCCTTTGACAGAGCTCACTGCCTAAGATTACCGTTGTAGCAGAATTTAGAAAATGTCCTTTGCAATCCCAAGTCTCAACTTTCTTACCTAAAGAAAGGCCATGATCAGCACCTTCCAACCATGGAATTTCATGGACATTTCTTAACGCAAGCTGATCAATCACCTAATAGGTCTGGCAACGGCTGAGTTAAACAGCAGCAAGAAAAATACACCAATATTGAGTGTTATCAAGAACCTCAGAGCTCTCAACACGTCAATGAGCATGTGAATCACAAGTCAGGTAGCTGCTTGTCTCTAGGCTCTGTCTCCACAGCACACGGCTTAGCGTGTTCCAGGAGCAATTTTCTCCTGAGCATATTGGTAGCTGTACTATACCACTATCACGAAGAAGTTTCTATTTCAGTATGTTCTGAATCCTGCTTGGTGGAATACAGGAGTGTGCAAGCTAATGGGTTATGAACCTGATAGAATTAAATGTTAATCCATGTAGTGCTCCCCTCCATATAGCTGGGGGAATGAGGAGCTAAAAATGACCAAATAGTGGTAGCCTTACACCTCAGTGAGCCAATGTTCCTTAACAGATATCAAGGTCACAGACAAATGGAACGCAGACAGGACAAGATGTCTTTCATTGAGAAGGTATGGAGGGTAACATCGCTGGGCCTTGTGTAGTCAGAAGCAATTGTTCTTAGCCGCAGTTCTGAAACATCTTGTGTGCCTGCTACATAAGGAAAAAACAAGGTGACTTGCCCTGTAGGAGCGGCCTCTAGTTTGCTCTGCATTTGTACCCTACCCTACTTGTTTCATCTTATGTATGAAATTTTAATTAATTCATTAACTTATTAATTAGAGAGGCAGAGAGAGTATCGACATTGTCAGCTACCAAACTGTTTCCCAAATATCTACAAAGTTCAGGATCAGGCCAGAACAAAGCCAGGGACCAGGAACTCAATTTACTCTTATCCATGTGTGGCAAGCACCCTGCCATCTGATTCGTGGCTATGGCCTCCCATGTCTGCTTGAGAAAGAATGTAGGCTTGGGGGCTAGGGCTAGGGCTTCATTCTGTTCCCATCCTGGTCACGGCAGCCATTTGGGAAGTGAACCAGAGGATGGAAGGTCTCTTTCTCTCCCTCACCCCTCTGTAACTCTTTCAGATACATAAGCCTTTAAAATAATAATAATAGTAATAGTAATAAACAACTAATGTCTTTAAGAATAACTTTAGCTGCTCCAGAGCTTACTGCTTGAGTTATTGGTCTTAACTTAGACCTTTGCAACTATCCAAAGAATTCCTCGACTTGCTTAGATCAAAATCTTCATCTCTCTCTCTCCCTCTCTTTTTTTAAGATTTATTTATTTTCATTGAAAAGTTGGATACAGAGAGGAGGAGAGACAGAGAGGAATGTTTTGTCCATTGATTCACTCACCAAGTGGCCGCGACAGCCGGAGCTGAGCCAGCCCAAAGCCAGGAGCCCGGAGCTTCTTCCAGGTCTCCCACATGGGTGCAGGGTCCCAAGTCTTTGGGCTGTCCTTGACTGCTTTCCCCGGAAGCCACAAGCAGGGAACTGGATGAGAAGTGGGGCAGCCAGGGTTAAAACCGGCACTGATATAGAATCCTGGTGCATGCAAGTTGAGGACTTGAGCCGCTAGGCTACCACACCAGGTCCTGTTTCTTATTCTTAATGGTTGTATCATTCCCTAGTTTGTAAGGATACTTTCATGTTATATGAAAAAGTGATTTTAATGTAATGACAAAGGAAATATTCCTGTTTTGTCAGCAGAGGAGTCTTCTTTAGAAAGGTCCATTTTCATGGGTCTAAATTCCTGTTGAACTCCAGCACATGCTAGAAGTATAGAGAAAACCTCATCCTTGAGTTTCATTAACTTGACAATCATTTCTTACTCTGAAAGATTATTGATTGCACATTTCTTCATCATCTCATTATTATTGTTAAGTAAAAGAAAACCAACTGTTGCACTTGACCCTTCTCATACGTGACAGCCTTGTGAAGTCCCAGAGTAACTTTTAATTCCTCTGAAGGGTCTTCTCACATCACACTTGGAATCTGTGACTTCCAGTCACGCTCAGGAAAACCTGTTGGCTGAGGGAATGAATTGATGGATGTGTAGGTCGTGTTACCATCTAGTAACTGGGAAGAAGTTGTACTTAAGGGTCAAAATTATTTCTCAGTAGGCATATGACCTTCAGGAAACCACTCCAGTTCTGAATACTGATTTTTCAAGTGTGGCCACAAACTCTCTCTGAATGTTCTTGCTAAAAGTAAAGACAATTGATACAGAGTTGCCTAATACTTGTTGTTTATGTGTATTTGTTTAACTCCCATTCCTCATGCAGCGCCTGCTTCTTAGTGGGCCTTTAGAAGGTGGGGAAAAGAGCCAAGCAACCTTTGTTTGGAGGCCCCGAGTAATTCACACAGAGATTCCACCTTCATCCACTGGTCTGCTCTCAGCTGGGGAAGTCCCCAGTCTCCTGGCTGGCACGTGGACATACCCAGCCAGGTGTCCACAGTGCTCACTGGTCTCTGTCTACACTTAGCAGGAACAGGATTCCAGAGAATTCTACTCTTGTCTTGACTACAGACTCCTGCCCTGAGTGTAGAGAAAGCAGCTCTGATAACAGAGGGTGTTTCCTTGTTCTTAATTAGGACATGAGTGACAGCAAACTAGCCTGGGTTGTGTAGCAGTTGAGACCCAACACACAAAGCAGATCTTCCAGAACAAGGAAGTGCTGGGACAGCTGTCCGTGGGTGAGCACTAGGAGTGGGTAGAAGTCCCAGATCACCAAGAATAAGGGAAGCACAGGCAGAAAGAACAGTAACCAAGTGGCCAACCGTGTCCTGGATGCCCAAGGCTAATCTGAGCAGGGAAAAGGTGAGAAGAAATTAAAGATCTGAGCAGAGGTGGTCAAGCAAAACTCATTTCAAGAGGGGACATCCAAATATACAATTGCAAATATCAAGAACCCAAGTTACAAAGCCCACAGATCAGCAGGAAGGTATAAGACAGTAGAGTCTGTCTACAAAAAAAAAAAAAAAAATTAGTGTCTGGACAAGCCAGTCTCCATCCCCATAAGAGGCAACCCCGTAAATTCCTAACCATGTGTAGTAGGCAGAAAGTGCCAGTCCTTCCCTCCATCAGGAAGGTGAACAGTTTTCACTCCATGCCCCTAGTATGTCCACTTAGTTGAACTTGAAGTCATGTACTTCAACTGGTGAGAAATAGAGCTAATAAAAGTCAAACCAAGAACTTTAATCCCTTGTGAGCCAGTTAGTGCTACCTGACTGAAGATGCATTCTTATGAGCTAATTGAATGGTAGTTCTAGGCCACTCTTAGAGCAAATCCAGGATTTTTGTACAGGTCAGTGCCTGGAAGGGACTTTTTACAGGATCCCAAGAAGTAGTGTTTGAAACTAATACTATTTATGTTATTTTTAACGGAAGATTTATCTTCCCTCCAGACTTATGAATTGAATAGGTACCAAAAGGAATAGGCTTCCTATTTGGTATAAGTGAAAAGTTATATGCCAGATAAGGGAGCTTTGTGATTTATTAGAACTCTGACAATCAGCTTGTTCATTTCCCCAGGTTTATCTTGTCTGCTAAGGCATAAGGCGCCTCTATTATGTTTATCCTTTGGTGGACTTACATGAGCAGTGACTGTCAGTGACATGGCCACTGAAGATCAATATGATTGATGCACTGACAGCTTATCAGGGGTTTGAAACCTGGAAACTAACTGAGGGCAAATTGGAAGTCCCAGGAAAAGGATTTTGGAAACAGGTTGACATCCAATCTTTGTGGGCAGTAAGTTTGGCTCATTGCTGTAGTTTGAGAACTTTCTCCTTGACGAGAGTAATACTTCATCTATGTCTGAACTGTTATGTACCTGTTCCTCCCCAGGTGTGTAGGGTGTAGTGCCAAATGACAGCATGTGTGACCACTCACCAGCAAGTGGAAATTCTCTTTCAGAGTTCTGCATTTGTGACAAGGAATCACAAAATAATTTCGTTTCCCTGCAGGCTTTGGTGGATTTCAGAAGCGAATATTTTTTTTCCCCCAACAAACTTGTTTTTCCTCCCTATCATTGTAAAGTTATCCCCTCTCCCACATTCTTTCCCTTTTGTTCACGGCTGTAAGATTTGTTTAATTCTCTGATTAATCCCCAGAGACATGAGTAGGCCTCTGTGGCTTTGAAAGAATCCAAGTTGTCTTGCCAAATAATGAGAAGTATCAGAAGAAGCAGCTAGTCATCTTTGTACTAAAATGTCTCTTCTTTCTCGAAAAGTTGGAGAGCTATGATCAAAGTCTTACCAATCATCTCTCTTAAGCTTGTCTGATAAACAACAAATAATCCCAGTCTGTTGGGTCAGTTAACAGTGTGGTCCCAGCCATATGGTGTGTGCACACTGCATTCTCTTAACACGTAAGTCTGTCTCTGCTGCAGACACTGCACACAGTCACTGAGGGAGGGTGACAGGGCCCCCCACCTGTGACCTGGACTGCTGCTTCACTGAAATGGGAGGGATGGAAACCTACATTTGTTGCAACTCTCCCCAGAGATTTTAGAAAGTTGTCAAATGAAAGTATTGAGATGATACACTTACATACTCAGCTGACAGGCACTGATTTTATATCTGTACATCTATGCATCCCTGGGAGGGACAAGTAAATATTCAGGTAGATTTAGACATTGGGAACTTATTGCTATCCTTATAGAAAGCCTCAGATAATTAACAAGTAGAAATTCTTTACTCAGCTTTTCTGAAAAAAAATCCCCCATTTTAATTTTCTATCATTATTAATGTGGAGCTTAAAAATGTGATGAGCAAGTTTATTTGACAAAAATTGCTTATATTCTACAATGTGATGTTTTGTATATGTATACATTATAGAAAGTATACATTAAGTTAATATTACCATGTATACTTACTTTGTGATGACAATATTTAAAAGTATCTAAATGTTAAAATACAAACTACTTTGTTAATAACTGCAATCATATATTATATAATAGATCTTTTTAAACTTTCCGCCACAATTTTGAACCTTTAGATCAACAACTTTTCAAACTTCCGCGTCTATCTCCAAGGACTTGCTGGATTTTATGTTCTTTCTTCAAGAGTAGAAATATTTACGTGACATGCAGGAGGACAACATCTCTGTGCAACTATTAACAGTCTGCTAATTCTGTATGATGCCAGACATTCTGCATCCTGATTTTTCTCCTTTTAAGAAGTTATCCTATTTTCTGTAAAGGAAATATGTCTTAGCTTTACATCCTTGATCCATTTAAGTTGACTTTTTTTTTTTTTTTTACAAAGCAGAAGTCTTGCTTCATGTTTCTGCACACACAAATCCAATTTTTCCATCATCATTTGTTGAAGAGTCTGCCCTTTCTCCCTAGATTGACTTTAGTTTGTTTGTCAAAAATTAGTTGGCTGTAGATGTGTTAGTTCATTTCTGGGATTTCTATTCTGCTCCATTAATCCGTATGTCTATTTCTGTGCCGTTGCCAGACTGTTTTGATTATAGCTGCCTTGTAGTACATGCTGACGTCTGGTATTGTGATTCCTACAGCTTTGTTTTTGCTGTCCAAAATTGCTTTTGCTATTGGAGTTGTCTTGTGTTTCCATATGAATCTTCTTAGAGGTAAAAGATGGGGCACTCAGTCATGTTTCTGTTGTTCCTGTTGAAATGATACATGATGTAGGTTTTAATACAACAAATATACCCATTTTTCCTCTTAACTCTTTAATTTGTAATATTCTCTAAAGTAGCTAAAACAACAGAAGAAAACTAAGAGGGTGACTTATTAAATGTAACTTATCCCTCTAATCATGCACTGGCTGCAGCCTTGCTGCTTAAAAAGTAATTTTCTAATGATTACTGCATTTTGTTTTCACTTCAAAGTTGTGACATAAACTGTTATTATCCATGATTTGGCTCTAAGGACCTGAAGATGATGGGACTAAATGAATATGGCAAGCCCACACTGTTAGTGAGTGACCAAACTTGCATGGAAATTACTTGTGTCTTCTGATTTCAAATCTAGAGTTCTAAATAGACACAGAACTCTAGCATATTCACTAGAAGGAGCTATTCAGTGAAATGAAGTACTATAAATGGTGCTGTGTTTCATCATGTGCATTTGATTTACATTTCATCTCACATCCTCAGCAAATATTATTAAGCACCTATTGTGCATAAGTTATAGCAATGCTTAGGGTTTAGAATAGCCAAGGCAAGTGGCTTGAAAAATAGATGGTTACTTCAAAATGTTCATGAAAAGTAAATGACATTCATGCATAAGTCATAATACAAATTTTCTGATTTTTTGAAGACCGCTTTATGTGCGCACATTTCAAAATTTTTACCCTAGTAAAATTTTTCAGTTCCACTTGACCAGGAAATCTTTGAAGGTCTTTGTAAACCTACCATTTAATGACATCCTGATTTTTTTTCTTCCCCTTACATTTATTTCTTGGGAGAAAAATCCATATTCCAATACAATTTCTTATACTCTAAGGAATCCTCAGGTGCTGGCCAGGACACAAGGTGTGCAGAAGGAGTTGGATGATAAAGTTTCAAAAGGATTAGAAAGCATTGTGGACTAATGTTCTAAGCTTCTCCCCATGTGCCTTTCCTTCCATGCATCCCTACGTCACTTCTCCCTAGATGTCTTTTGTCTTTCTCCTCCTGATCCAGACGCCTGTAAACATAAGAAAGGGCAGGATGCATTGGGCCTCAATAAATGCAACCTTGGTCTGAGCAGAAATTATACCCTGGGTTTTGCCTCTGGCTGCAGCTTCTAAAAATATCTTGGGTGAATCTTTTCCACTGAAGTGACCCAAGGTTCCTGTAATCGCGTAGTTAAGACTGTCTGTAAATATCCTATTCCTGAGAAAAAATGATGAGTTGGAGAACTACATGATCCAAATTGACTGTAAATATTTATCATATTACCTGGATTCCTGCTTAAGCTTCCATTTTGCCTCTCTATGTTTGTTGACCAACTCACATTCCTTCTTTGGAAAGTCCAAATGTCTCAGTTTCTGTACAATGGAGGCAATTTTTTTCCTCCTTAGCCCACTTGTCTTTTACAGAGGTTTTTGTTCTGATGCCTTGAGATAGGTACTGGAAAAGTCATTAATTTTGAACAATGAACTTTGCTTTACATTTTCTCAAAGGAGTTTGCACATCATCAACAGACATATTAATCAAACTCATCTACAAGATGAGAAACTCAGATTCATAGCTGAGGGTGGGGAGTGAGCCACTGTGAGAAGAAACATCATAAACGAAGCTCAAATGTTTCATAAGCTGAATCTTAAGTAATCTTGTACATGCAAACATTTGGACAAGTTTTAGGCATGAAACGGGAAAAGTAAGGAGTATACAGGGAGCCCAAGTTATTTTCATTTTGTTTCTTATTAAAGGTTGAAGGAAAAGCAAATAAAACATAACTGCAACATTGTTGTTCTTCACTGTAGAGAAGTAGTTCCATTGTATAAAGGCAGAGTCTAATCACTGGAAAGCTATTTGGCTACCCAAGTGTTGTTTGTTTCCAGGCTCAGTAGAATGTCTCAGCTGATTGTTGATGGGGATTATGGAGAGAAAGCAAAATGCCTTCTCCAGAACTGAAACAGAGCATGCCAATTGGGGAAGACAGTTGTAAGCAACACGGGAATAATGTCACCATGCATATGGATATGGCTTTAGACCTATTAAAGCCATTTTCAAGTGGTAGACTGTCAAATTATAGTTTTGAAAGACATTCTTAGTGGCTTGATTTTGCTACTAATTCAAAAATCTGCTTAGGCATACCTATTGGGTCATCTCATATTACCTTGAATGTTCCCAGGGAGGGTCAGCATTCTCTTTTGGGTCATTATTTATTTTGTGTCCTAACAACTTTGATTGTTCATAAGTCATTTTCTAAATAGAGCTCAAATCTATTTTGTTGAAACCTTTATGTGATAGTTCAGTCACAACACCTGCAGAAAAATTTTCTTTCTCATCCATATGATAATTTTTTAACCATTTGAGAGAATCAGAGTTCCCCTCAAACTTGCTCTCTTCAACTCACCTCTAGTTTTCTTATAAAGTCCTGCATTAATATAGACTCTATCCCCTTCAGATACGTTTCCTTTCCCCTAAGTATGTTCTGATATCTCATCCCCGCTCCATGCATGAGCCTCCAATCTGACAGAGTAGACTAAATGTGTCCTAACCAACGAAGTATGATTGTTGGCAGTCTCCATGGAAATGTTCGGTTTTAACTTCTGCTATCTCTGATGATGCCTGGACTACCAAGCAATGATGAAAGCATATTGTTTGGTGAAATCATCAGTCCTTTTTCCAGAACAATGTTGAGTCATCTACTCCCAAACCATCCTTGCTTAATTCCTTAGAAAACTGCAAACAATCTGAGTGGCTACAGTACTTAGAACATATGCTGTTTTAATGAGGATTCTTATAGTACAAATAATGTACTATAAATAATATACTACAAATAATGTAGGTTCTAAGTGTAGCAGGATCAAAAAAACTATCAATATATCTATGCTCATGTCATCACAAGTATATCATATTTCAATAATTTATTTAATAAGAAAAATGTGTATTATATGATGTTTATTGACTAATGAAATCTGGACTTGTGCGCCAAAGGCAATTTTCCTATAAAGTTCTGCATCCTAAATCCAAAATCCAGAATGATGAATGTTCTGAAAGTTTGAACATGAATCTGATGCCACATGTGCAAAATTTCATACTCTGAAAATGTTATATTACAAAATTACTAAAAATATTACATGAAGCTGTGTTCAGGCTATATGTATGAACTAAATGTGATGCACGAATGAATTTCATATTTAGACTTGGGTCCCGTTCCCATGTGAGATAACCTATTATAAATATGCCAATGGTATAGAATCCAGAAAAATCCAACATCCAAACGTTTTTGGTCTCAAACTTCTCAAGTAGGGATATACAATTGCATCAAGTTATCAAACATTCAGAACAACCCTTTGGAGTAGCTTCTGTGAATATTCCATTTCCAAGGTGTGGAAACTGAGGCTTGGAAGTGTGCTCCAGAAGATACAACTTGTAACTGGGAAAGGTCAAATTCAAATACAAGCTCACTAGCACAGAGCCTCATACGTCCTGTTTTTTTGTTTTTTTTTTTTGTTGTTTGTTTTTTGTGTTGTTTTCAATCTCTCTCTCTCTCTCTGACACATACAAACACACAAACACACACACACACACACACACACACTCCCTACCTCCCTGCCTAAGAGGGGAAAAAGAGAGATAGAGAGCGAGCCCTTCTGCTAGTTCCTTCCCAAACTGGTTGCAATGACTGGAACTGGGCCAGACCCAAGCCAGGGATCAGGAGCGTTCTCCTCATCTCCCATGTGGATGGTCAGGTCTGAGCACTTGGGTGAATAAACTGTGGATTTTCTTTAATGGATAAATGTTGGAGAAAGAGTGAGAGAAAACAAAAAAATGAAAGGGGCACACCAATAAAGTAGGGAAGGGATACAGTGAGATCAGAGAAATGGAGTCAGAGGAAGGAAGAGAAATGCCAAAAACATATCATAAGCTTTCTAGCGCAAATTTTGTTTCTTGAGCTCATATTTTAACATACATGAAACAAACACCAAAGACACATGAATTTATGTGTACAAAACATGGCTTTCTTACTGTTTTATTTGGTAAGAGCAGTTTGAGGATTGCTGTCTTGTATGTGGTAATAACCCAGATTTTGTCCATTCCTTTGCTCCGTCGTTAAACAGGGCTCATCAGGAACCTGAGTTTCAGATTCTTAACTCCTGATCAGCAGCCAGAGGGAACGCTTCTTGTATCTAAGAGGAAGTTGAAGAGAATAATCTTACAGAGAAAAGAGATGATTGAGGGTTGAAATACAAAATACAAGCTGTCCCAGTTTCAATTGAGATTCCGTTCAGCCGCTCTGTACATTCCTAACTCATCGCCTCAAGCAAGTCACTTCCCTTCTCTCCAAGCTCTTTGCCAGAATCAGCCAGAGAATTCAGGAAATGGTACTCTTTTTCTTTGTGAAGTTTGGCAAAATGACTTCAATTTAACCAGCCTTACAGGAAGCAATTGTAAATATAAATTTGTTTTGCATATTCTTCCCAGGGGAGGCATGCAGTTTGCCTCCCTAGGAAACAGAGACCACCTGGGCCTGTATTCCTGAGGATCCTGCTCAGGCTGTGCTCTTTATCTGCCCAAGTGGCTATGTCTGTAATAATATTGCACTTTGTGGGTTGTCAGAAGCTAAATGTGCATGCTTAAAGGACCCTGTAGCTCTTAGATAAAAAATCGTAAAAAGAGGAAAAAAGAATTGTTTTCTTAATTAATCATGGGGATGTAGAATCTCAGCCACAATGATAGAGATTAGACAGACAAACCGTTGCTCTCCATGATCACTTTCAGAGTCATCTTGGGCAGTCTGAAAAAGGAATTCTCCTATTTCACTTGATTAAATTATGTGTAAGTATTAGAAGGTAAAGTTTCAAAACACAAAACAAAACAAAACAAAAAGACCACTTCCAGGAATCCATAAAGAATATGTGAATATGTAATGGAATCAGGGAATCTAAATACATTTCACTCACTGGAATGGAAGACCATTTCATTTAACTCAGAATGGAAAACTCAACTGAAAAACTTGTTCAGTTTCCAGAGAGGAGGTAGAATTCACTACCTAAGTGACTGAAAATTTGGATAACCTGAGACCATCCGTGGATGCCAGTCTTCATCTATTCTTCCTCTCTGAGCATGGGTCCGCAAATATAATTGGGTTTGCAAATGTCCAGTCTCCTCTGTTGGGTTGTTGTGATTGAGTGCCAAAATGGCAGTAACTTTTGGCAGAGGAAGGGAAAATGGCTGCTCTGGGGGGCCCCCAGCATCTTGTGGGAACAAGTAGCTGGACTCACAGACAGGTGCCACTTCCATAACCCCACGCTGCCTCCCTGTGGGAAGATGACAGCGGTGTTATGATGCAAGCCCTTCATAAATTATTAGTCTGCATCCAACTAGAGATGGGTAATGGTGAATTTTTGCTTGAGTTACAAACTTCACAACTTTGTATTAAGCATATCATTTGAGGACTAAATGATTTCTTTTCAGGATAATTATAATATTTAGTTTTATTTATTTTAATTCAATAGTAAAACACTTCATGTGCATTATATGCTATTAATATCAAGAGGCAAATCCAAAGACCTTTTTAAAGGGGATTTGGTGTAATATATACTATAATGACAGAGTAAAAACAAGTTTTCCATTTTTCCTTGCTCACCCTCCCTCCTCCTTTCTCACACACACTCTCTCATGAGAATATCATCCCATCACTGAAAATGCTGGGAAGAGGCCCACGTGCTTAGCCAAGCACTTAGGAAACTTGCATCTCACGCCAGAGTGGCTAGTTGGATTCTCTTCTCTGGCTGCTGCTGACAGTGGATTGCCATTTCAGATCCTGAAGGCAGCAGGGAATAACTTAAGTAACTGGGATACCTGGATTGAGTTCCCAGCTAAGCACCTAAGACATGTAGGAACTGAACCACAGGATGGGAGATCCCTCAGCTTCCCCACCACACAGCCTCTCAACCTCAAATTAATACAGAAAAAGGAAAAAAAAAGGAACGAAAACGCAAAGAGAGAAAAAGAAAAGAATCGAGGGGAACTGACACATTTGGCAGAACCCTGTGCGGGTATGACATTTGCAGTCTCGACATTACTAACTGCTGCTTGAACACCAGCTGATCCAGGCACGTGAGCTGTGATTGGTGGTTGAAGAAATGAGGACAAAGTGTTTCTCGGTACCCAATATCTGACTTGATGTTTGTTAGGTGTCTTAGAGGTCCACCATTTTGCCTGTTTTCAATGACATCCCCCTCTGATGAAAGCGTGCTCTGTCTTCCATAATGTTTATTAGCTTCTAAATAGTCTCCATTTTTCACTTTTTATTTAGCTGAATCTGTCTCATAGTTATCTTTACGTCGAGCCTATTCCTACCCACTAACGTTACATAAATGGTATGAATCTAATCTTGTGCTGGTTGTTGAGTTTTTCAAATATTTATTTATCCTTATTTGAAATGCAGAGTTACACAGAGAGAATAAGAAAGAAGGATCTTCTATCCACAGGTTCACTTCCCAAATGGCAGCCAGAGTCAGGCCAGTCCAGAGCTAAAATCCAGGAGCTAGGAGCTTTTTCGGGGTCTCCCATGAGAGTGCAGAGCCCATGGAGTTGAGCCATCCTCTGTTGCTTTCCCAGGCCATAAGCAGGGAGCCAGACAGGAAGTACAAATCCCATGACTGGAACCTGCCCCCACACGAGCTGCAGCAGACTCAGCCCGCCAGGTCCCTGTGATGGCCCTGGTTATTGCTATGCCTGAGCAGAACCATCCTCCCTGGCCTTCCCTGCTGCACATTCAGGTCTTGTTTCTCCAGGTGGAAGACTCATCTTTTTTCCTGTTGTATCATTCTGCTTTCATCACCACCCTTATTTATGTGTCTCTTCATCTGTTCGAGTTTGTTGACATTTTCTACTTGATAGTTATTGGTTACAGATATTTTATACAGTTGTTAATGTACCCAACCATATTCTTTCTTCCTCTCTCTCTTTCTCTCTCTCTCTCTCTCTCACACACACACACACACACACACACACACACACACACATCTACCAAACCAGTGAGGCTTTATCAGAAATGTTTCCCCAGCTGTCACTCCAAGCATGTTGAATTACTCCTGTTGGGAGTCTGCTTTGCCTTGCTAAAGTTTGGCTTTCTGCTTTACTGCAGACAAGCATTTTAGAGGCTAAGACGGCATATGCATTGCAGACTTGCTGCACTTCTCTGTCCGTCATTTCTAGACCGTCCTTTGGGGACCATTTGAAACCCACATTGTTGAGGTATATCCCGCATCAGAGGCTGAGAGGCTCACCATGATTGTCTCCCTGTTCTCACCGTCAGCTGAAGCCTCAAAACATCTCTACACTTGAAGGGGGAAAAAAAAAAGAAAAGAAAAACAATTTGGACCATCTGTGTATCAGAAAGAGCGAGGATGTAAAGTGTTTGTGAAGACAATATGGTGCTCCTATTGATCCATGTGAGCTGAGCATATGGATGCGCCGAGAGAAAGTCTGCCCTATTTTGTGACTGGGGCCGATAAGGAGCTGTTTCCAAATCTGTATTCCTCCCAGCACGGTGTCTGGAGCACGTTGACTCATGTTACTGATGAGTCCCTTGAATTAAGCAGAGGCCATCATCTCTTGCATCTCTATAGCATTAATCGAGTTGTGTGAGAAAAACTGCAGGTGCATGTGAGGGGAAGGGAAACACAGAAATAATGCTCCTGATTTCAGAGAAGAGGGAAATAGGAAAGGGTGAGCAGGCATGTAGCCGACAGCCTGCGAGCCAGGGCGTCTGTGTGGGTGATACAGCAGGATCATCATTTCAGGTGGAGAAAGACATCTTTAGGCCTAATATGGGATGGCAGCCTAGTCATGGGCTTTAGAATTTTTCTCATGTATGAAGACATTTACCAAACGAAAGTCAAAGACCCAAGCTCTTAGAAAACATTTTACTGCACTTCTTGGTGTGTTGAGTTGGTAACATTTGGATATTAAACTGTTGAGAGTCCAAGAATTTTCTAGTGTTCTGCAGAGGCATAGTTGAGAATGCTGGAGATATAGGCATTTGCTGGTGGTGTGTCCAATACCGTCACACTGCCTGAACTTCAGAGATGTGTCTCTGGATTCAGATAAGCCCCTGCCTTTCAAGATGCCTCTGCCTGTCACCCAGTATGGTTACGTGTATGTAGGTGCTTGGTTTGTTGTTCCTGCACGTACTTTCTGGATCGCACAGCCATGACTTTTAGTAATCAAGGGTCATTTTAGCTACACCAATACTTAATCTTCCATAAGTTGTAATCTTGAAACTGGGTTATACTATTAACCACTAGTGAGTGCTCAATATGTAATAGAGTAACACAGCACATTCTCAAATTTTAGTACACCTAATTAAACTAAAATACAGTTATGTAGATGATAAAGAGATGATAGCTATATTTGAGAATCCTTCCAAACGTTTGGGGCAAATGAACTTGATTTTGTTGCAATTTTGTTAAATTCACACATTTGTGTTTTTGTTTTTTTATTTTTCATTCCAGAGGCTCATAGATTTCCACTTCCATCCTCCCCTACCCCCCCCCAAACTGTTTTCCCCTATATTATTACAATAGAATAGTCCTTCAAAAACAAGCACGAATCTATCATTCTGGTATTTAAATGTATCCTGACATGCATTTTTGCATGAATGTTTTGAAGACTGCCTCAGAGAGAAGTAACAGTTGTGTCTCCAGTCTCTGAATTGCAATTTTGTATGGCAAGAATGGAAAGCATCCAAAATGTTAGAATCTTGCATGTGCTTGAAGTGGATCAAATGCAGGGCTCATGGATCCCTGTCTCTGGAATATTAGCTAAAGTGAATCTCTCAAAGGGCCCTGATTTTCCTGTTCCTGGATGAAAGCCAGGAAACAGTCTTCCAGGATTCTCTGTCCCTTCTCCCTGTCTGTGAAAGCACTGCAGATTCTACTGTACAGAGTCTTGTGCAGCAGAGTTTGCAGCAGAGTAAATTCCTTTTAGGATTATAGGATTAGAAAGCTGAAAGGTGATTCAAATTCTTGATTAAACAGAAAAAAGGAAGCAGGAGGGGATGCCCTAAGCACCCACATCACACCAATATGTTTTCTCTATAATTAAGGGAAGTGATTGCAAAATATTTGAGTGGCACTAAATGCTCAGAGGATATAGTGATCAAAAAGCTTGAGATGCTCCATTCTTTCACAAGACCATGCCTTGGTTTTGCCTGTGTTTGTGAACTGCTGTTACTTATACCTCATAGAGGGAATGCCCCAACAGAAAGACTTCCTCTTGTAAGTTTGGAGAATAACCCAGGGTCTCATTGTGGGAGAACATCAGATTCTAACCTGGATTATTCTATGAGTTTTAAAAATATAGTTCAAAAAATGTATTGGCTGATCCATTGGAGAGGGAGGACCACATTAGACAAGAGAGAGAATTTCTACCCTCTGTTTGACCACCCAGTTGCTTGTCCTGGGCTGGAGGACTGGACCTGGGAGCTGAGAACTCAAATCAGGTCTCCCAGATGGGTGGCAGGAACCCAGATGATGCAGCATCTGCATTCACGGGCAACTGAAGTCAGAAGTAGAGCCACGAATCAAAGCCACGTGCACAGCTCTGGGACACATGTCCCTTATTTGGCCTCTTATCCACCAGGCTACATGCTTACCCTTTCTGTGATGTTTTTCCATTGTGACAAAAATAAAATATAAAATCCTTGTTCAGTTTTTTTTTTCCTTATTTGTAGAGTTATAATAATTCCCACAATGATTTTCTATGCTTTTGCCTTTTGGATTGATATGTTGTAATCCAACAGTATTTTTTTTTTAAAACAAAGGAGGGAGTACTGTTTTAAATCTTTTCTAGGACAAGGGAGCAAATCTTTCTATAAGTAAATAATCACACTTATTGAGTAGGTTTCAGATGCTAAGCTTTTTGGGAATTCAGGGATGTGTTCCTCCCCTAAGGAGATTAGAGTTGGATGGAGAGGGAGTCATGATGTAAGGTGCTAGAAATGGATTCGGGGTGGTTTCCCAAGCGAGGAGGTCCTGTATCCAAACGTCAACATGGCATCTAGGCACCAATGGCCATGGCCTGGGAGGCTCCCTGGTCGGCATGGTATAGGGCTGAACTCCAAAGTTTAGATCCAGGATGGGACACTACGTTCAGGACCAGCTCCACGGGATTTCCACTTCTACTGCCACAAAGGGCCCCACAGTTAGAAGAACTGCCACCTGGGTCAATGCAGTATTCTAGAACCTTTAGTTTTTGATCAAGCATCTTCAACTTTATGGTACACTAATCTCCACAAATTTTGCCACTGATCTGACTCAGATTCGATGTGCCTTTAGGCCGCTTCTCCCTGTGAGATGAAAGAAACTCAGAATTGATTTATATGATTATGAAAGTAAAATGTAAGAATATCTAAATATCTGCGTTAGCCTGATACCCCGATCTGATCATTATGCCATATCAAGCGTTGAAGTGTCTGTCATACTATATATATATATAAACTACTAGTATAAATTCAAAATACTGCTATTATTATGTATTATGATTATAAAGTGCCTTGTTTCTAGTATATTTAATAAATATTATGGTTAAGGAGAAGAAAGAAGCGGCTGACCAACTTTTTCCAGTAAGAGCTGTTATAGTAAATATTTAAAACCTTGCCAGCCCTGCAGTCTCTGTTGCAGTGATACAGCTCTGCCCTTATAATCTGACATAAATTAATAGTGCAGCTGTGTTGCAATGAAACTTTAGTTTGAAAAACTGGTGGGCAGAGTTTGTTAGATTGGAGGCTAGAGAGGCGGAAGACAAAGAAAGCAAGGTGAATGATCTGACGGTTTCAAAGAATGTTCTAAACACAAGCAGCATCGATCTTGCCTGTTGGAAGTTCAGGGCCACATTTCTTGCCTGACACTTCACGCATCAGAAACTGAATCAGAAATTTTCAGTCATTACACAGGTGATTCTGATGGGTAGCTTAGCTTTGAGCACTAAAACAAAAACCTAAAACAAAGCAATTCAATGATGTCAAAGTATAAAGCAAAAAATAAACTTAAGACTTTATCAGTTGGCGGTTGGTAAGTGGACAGTCTCCCATCTTTATGCTCCTTACAGTGGCCAGTACACTTCCAACTTTTGCTCCAGTTGATCCATTCACAACTATACTGACTGCGAGGACAATGTCTTACAGAAAACAATCTGAGTGATTGGTTTTCTCCATTTTCCACAGGCTGCTTCATAGCTAGTACCACTTTTATTGCACAGGAGAAGCATCAGTTCATTATATACAATGAGAGCATCAGTTCACGAAAATACGGCATCTAAACCATCACCTAGGAACTTGGGAGAAATGAGTTTTTTAACTCCATTTGAAGCCTACCATGGATGCCGTCCCTGCACTTTTGTTCAACAGTCATTCAGGTTTTTCCGAACATATTCTGGAGACCCACTGAGTTAGGGCAATGAGGCTTAATTGTCAGTCCTGCTTGGGAAAGGCTGCCACAATCACCAATGGAGATTGAGTGGCATTTAAAACGATTACCCTTGGGCACTTGGCAGGTACCAGGAAAGTTGTGGATTTGAGCCCAAGTTTTTCAGTCCTGAATCTAGTACCTTTTATATTCTGCCAAATAAAAGTAGAAATAAACAAAATTCCTCATTGCCCCAGCCTCTTAAATTTAACATATGAATCCACTTAACTCCATAAAACAATGGGCTGCATATGGTTCTTTAATGCTAGAACAAAAGCTGTCTCATTTGACACTCTGAGAAGACTCAGCTCTCTCACTTGAGCTAATAATGTAATTTTAGTTTTCCTTCATTTCCTAGGTGGGAATTAACTGCTTCTCATGCTGATAATATCTGTATCATATATTTACTTGTATATAATATAGATTAACTGATAATATAGTTTGGTATATGTACACTTGAATATGAATAAAATTCTTCAACTAAATTTTGCTTGGGACCGTGAAGGTAGAATTTCAGAACTCAAGCATTGAAAGACAAGCAGAGGTGTGGTGGGTGGGCTGGGGAACCTTGAACCAGGCTTTCCAGCTCCCTGAACCAAATTACATATGATAGATACACATTTTCTAAACAGCTTTTTTTTCTACCATGAAAATGTTCTAAAACACAGGAAATTGAAAATATTAATACAATGAACAGCTGTGTACCTTATATCTAGATTCCAATACTACTAACATTTGCCAAACTGATTAAATTTACTTACCCATTTAAGAAACAGATTGCAGGCAACATGGCTATGGACTACTACCCACCTCAGCATGCATCCCTTAATCCTGAGGGCATTCCCTTACATAACCACATTACCATTATCAGATAGGGCAAATGAACACTAATTCTGAATCAGTTAAACGTTTACTCACAGTAAATACTCCAACATGTTTCCAATCCTTCCCCTGTGAAAAATGGGTTTTGGAGTACAATGAAGGCCCTGTCTCCCTTCCATTCTTAGCAAAGTCTGTCTGATATGTATACACCTGCTGTCCAACACATGGCTTCCAGAACACTTTATCTTCCCTCGGTTGCCCTGAGATGTCAAGGAAAAGACATAGATCAGGAACTAACATTATTAACAACTTAGATCCTCTTCATTTACAAGCCCACTGAGTAGGGAGGTTCTGTTGTTGAATGATGTGCAGCCATTCAAAGAACTTATAAACTAGCCTGCTGGGAGCAAAAGGAGACTTTATGAGGGTGGCTCTAATCATGAAATAGAAAGAAGCAGAGACAGGCAAGGCTAAGCTCTTACCCTCAAAGATTTGGTACAAAAGACAGAATACGTTGTGCGACAAATATCATTATCTTTATTGCTATAGCACATATCCTATAGTCCCTTTCTGTCTACAGTAAGTTTCTTACAAGTATCTGTTTCCAGTGCTTCACACAGGCTAGATAGAAAATGAATGCCATTGAAACTATAATCTCTAGCAAACACTAGAAAAAATCCATTAATGTCACATAATAGGTGCTCAATAAATACTGTACTAGTTAAATTGGATGGATTTTTCAGTCTCCATCCCATTTAGTTCTTAATATCTATACTGTTCATTTATAGTATGAAGACACTTAGTGCTTGGTATTTCATTTACTCTCCTTTTTATATAATTGTCTCTGCATTAAATTGCAAGATTTATTCTACCTCAAGTCCTATGTTCAGAATGTTAATATCCTTTATAAAGCTTGTTAGAGTACTGAGTCTATAGCAGACTAACCATCATGGTTGCAAAACAAGGTACACAGTTGGGTGAATTAATGAATTAAGCAGAATTGAATTTTACAAATAGGAAGTATAATTACTTTGGAGACTAGGTCTAGTGTGGGAGCATGCTACAAAATCAATGATACTACCTCTTTTAGAAAGATAAAGGTTAAATAAATGGCCCCCTGGTGACTACTTTTTTTGTTTATGCATAAGATTTCTTAGCTTCTCACCACACATATACATAAAACACAACAGGCAAGGAGAGCTATCAATTGCTTCATGCCGAGGGGCCAGTGCTTGCTCCTTTGAGGTTTTCTGGGCATATGCTGCCTCTATTCATCCTCCCATGGATACTCCTGCTGTTCAGGAGTGGGAAACCTTTTTTAAATTTTTTTTTCCAAGGACAATGATAACATCACAGACCATATAAAATTATCAATTTAAAAATTAGCCTGCTATAGATTTATTCTTTGTGCCCACTTATAATTTTGAGCCCCACTTGTGGTTGCCTTAGCAGGGCAGACCAAATGATTTCACAAGCTTCCAATAGTCCATGGGCCTGACAGTCCCCTCTCCAATAATCAGAGATGCCAAAGTGATTATAAATGAGGTTACTGCAAACACAAAGAAAACAGAAACCTCTCAGATTGAAGTCTGTATTCACAGACTTCTCAATGTGAAATCCTGTCGTGATATTAAAACTAATTGTATGAGTACTTATTAAACTGTAATAGATTTAACTTGGTACCAGCTCATCTGAAATAAAGGGAAAGGCAGGGTAGCCTAGGTTGCTTAAACAATGCATCCCGCAGTGGCTGGGGAACCCACACTCCTGTTATCACATGGCTCCACCATCTGCCAGGGTCTTGTGTTCTTGCACCAACTTGGAAAAAGTAGAAAATGGGAACTTGACAGAGCATATTTGTTTTCCCAAAGACTTAAAATTGGGTGCTTGTCTGTCCTGCTCACATTCTATAGACGAATACATTCTGTAGCCACATGTATCTCAAGATAATGTAGGAAATATAATCTAGCCACATGTTCAAGAAATAGACGGTTTTTTCATGAAATGATAACAATCTGTGACACAAATTGTAGATGACTTTAGATTAAAAGGAAGAAAGGAGGACGTGGTCCCCATAAATAGCAGTGCAAGTGTTCACAATAAGAAACGCAGTGGGTTTAGGGTAGGAGAGTGGTCCAGCTCAGCTAGGGCAAATGTCTGGAGACTGTATTTAAAAAAAAATATTGTAAACCAAGAGCTGCAACAGATGAAGATTGACCAAGGCGGTAGGAGACAAATATTATGGCCACGGATAAAGAATGCCTGGAATTGGAGATGTTGTTCCTGAGCACGGAAAGGTATGGGGACATGGCAGTGTTAGCAAACAGATTGATAAAAGAGAAAGTAAACTTATTCTAGAAGGCTTCAAAAGCCTGAATTATGACTCCTACAGCGTATATGATGATGGAACTGTGAATGCCTCATTGTTCCAGTTCTTAGCACCTGACCTGTCACACCTTAATTCTTGTTGACTGAGTCACGATGAAATTAGTTAGGTAATTAATGCCCAGGACCCAGATTTCAGGTGTGGATCCTAACAGAACTCCTTAATGAGCACAAGGCTGTCCTACCAAAGGCACTGAAGAATGGGCTTTTCTGCCTTGAGTGCTGCAGCACCTTGCTGGAACTGATGATGCAGTCAATCAAAGCATTAAGACCCTGCCACCTCTGGGGTGATGCCATGACCCCATGTGGAGTTCTTCAGATGCCACTGAGCCATAGCAGGCTTCTACATCCCAGACCTCCATCTGGAGGAGTCACACAGAAGTGAATGGACCTAGAGAACCATCAGAGAAGTTATTCCCTCAGAGTTGGACGCTGCCCTTGGAAAAGTCTTCCCAGTCCTTTTCCTTCTGGCCAGGATTTTCCAGATGTTACCATGGGCTCTGGATCAGAATCTATCTCCACAATGTTTTCGCTGTGCACCCTCAACTCACAGCCAGTGGTCAGAAGCACCTGTCAGCACCTGTCAGCACGTTTCCTCTGCCTGTAGCCAGCAGGAGTTCTGCTGCCTGGAATGGTCGGTCGTTGTGTAAGAAAACTGAATCCAAATAAACAGGTGGTCAGATTGTGTGTGCACGGTAGGGTCACGAGCCCTAAGTGCAGCTCCAGCAAACACTGGAAATCTTTGCATTTTCAGATGAGTCTGCAAAAACGGAGGGGGTTGTGGATCTTACGTGGTTTAGTAGGAGCCCAGGAACTGGAGAAACAACAGTTGCAGCATTACAGACTATTTTTTGAAGAAGATCCAAGGGAGAAAATTGGAGCTTCTTTCTTTTTGCAATAGTGGTCTTAGCACCCACAGAAATAACTCACTTTCACTACATCTTTCTTAACATTTTCATGTTCTTTAATTTCTTCTGATGCACGTATTTCATCATGTGAAACTTGAACGGAGAAAATGGCTAACAGAAAGTATCTTAGAAAAACATACCTCTCATATCTCAGTTGTATCAAAAGAGAAACTGCCATAGGACAGAAAGAAATGCCCTCTCCTCTTTAAAACTGAAAAATAAAATAAAATAAACTCCAAGGTACTAGGGAGTATCCTAAGTGGAGTCAGGGAAAAAAATGGCTAGATTGATTCGTATGTTTATTTGTTTAATACTTTCCTTGCTCTGGAAGTGATTTTAGAAAAACTTACAAAACTCAGCATGTAAGGGAAAATTTAAAGGAAGATTCAACAGAAGAAAACAAAGTGGGGTAAGAATGAACTTCAACGACTAGACAGTCTAAGGAGTGCTGTTGGGTTTTCAGGTCTGTGATTGGATAGTCTTGTGTCCCATTTTTAGATTTTATTGTGTCTATGTTTTCAGTAGGAGCTTTAATGAAATATGTCTGCACATCATAAAAAAAATAACCCTTTTAAAAGTGTGTGGTGATAGCAGTGTGGTATAGTGGATAAAGCTGCTGCCTACAGTGCTGGAATCTCATATGGGCACCAGTTAGAGGTCCTGCTGCTCCACTTCTGATCTAGCTCCCTGCTACTTGCCTGGGAAAGCAGCAGAAGATCACCTAACTGCTTGGGTCGCTGCCCCCACATGGAAGGCCCGGAGAAACTCTTGGATCCTGACATAGTCTTGGCGCAGCCTTAGCAGTTGCCATTGTTTGAAAAGTGATACAAGAGATCTCTCTCTCTCTCTTCCTACATCTCTCTGCGTTTCACATACATAAGTCTTTTTTAAAAAGAAAAAAAATGCACAATGAAGTTTTTTCTATATATTTAATATTTGTATGCAATCAAATCCACTGTCTAATTCCAGATAGTTTATTTATTTTTTAAACCCTGTACTTTTCCCCGCTCCACCTCTCTCCAGTTCTTGGTAACCACTAAATCACGCTGCCTCTGTAACTTCTCTGTTCTGGATGGCTCATAGAAATGAAGTTATCTAGTAGGGATTCTTACCTGTGTTGCTCCTTTCACTTAACAACGGTTTCAGGGTTCATTCAAGCTCTAGCGTGCATCACCACTTCTCTTTATGGCTGAATAATGGCTTGTTTGGGGATATACCACAGCTTGTTTTCTATTCACCAGTCGATGGACAATTGAGTGTATGGTCACATTGCTGAGTATGAAATGGTATCTCATTGTGGGTTTGGTGTGCTGCGTTTCCCTTAGTACCAACGTTTCTTGGGTTTCTGGTCATATATACATTTGTAGAGCAACAAAGATCTACTCAAAATTTCTTCATGTTTTACCTGAGTTTTCATCTTTTTCATTGCGTTGCAATTCTGGATAATAACCTCATTATTAGATCAGTGAGTTACAAATACTTGTTCCTATTCTTTTTTTTTTTTTTTGGTTTCTTGATGATAACCTTGGAAGCATTGAAGGTTTTGATATTATGAAGTCCAGTTTATTTTTATCTGGTTGTTTTGCTTTGGTATCAGCTTCGCAAAGGCTTTGTTTAGGCGAAGCACAGGAAAAATTGCTATCATTTTTTCTTTCAAATATTTTACAGCTTTAGTTGTTAAATTTAGTTCTATTGTTCATTGTAAGTTTAACATTTGGTGTAAAGTATGATTTCTATTATTATTACTTTCCCCTCTTCTGCTCCTTCCTCTCCTTTCCCTTCTAATCCTCCTCCAGTTATCGCTACATTTATTTGTGTGTTTTTCACAACCCTATTCTTTTATACCTCTGTCAAAGACCATGAACAATAAATACAAGGACTTATTTCTGCCTGGTTCGTTCTGTTTTATTGATCTATATGTCCATTCTTATACCAGGATTGTTCCTTTGATTTCTGTAGCTTTGTAGCAAATTTTAAAATTTGAAGTGGATCCTCAACTTTGCTTTTCGCTTCCAGTAATTTTTTGTCTGCTAGGAGTTCCAGATATTTACATATGACTTTCAGAATCAGCTTGTCAATTTCTGCAAGAAAACCCTCTTACATTTGTTAAACCTCTAATCTTTAAGAAGATTAATAACCCCTGTCTATCGAGTATGTCTGAAGACTCAAAATATGACCTTGCCTGATTCTCATCCTTATTTTGCACCTTTCAACTCACTTTCTATGATTCAATCAATTTCAGTCATGCCTTTGGGCTCAAAGCTGACTACAACATCACCAATTTATATCAGGACTGGACCGCTTCTGTCACTTGTTGTATCCCTTTGTTAGGCTACAATATTTTGACTGTGGTAAGAGAAAGCACCTCACCTGTTGTACCATGGGGTAGGAAGAAGGAGGAATAAAGTGAAAGGAGGGAAAGCGAGCAGAAGTGGAGAGAAATGGAGGAATTCCTTTGGCTACTGGCTGTGCCTAGGGAATTGGAAAGTCTCTTGTCTAGGCAGTATTCAGGGGAGCATGTGTGTTCCTGTTGCTATAGACCCTACTCATCTTCTACCTAAAAATCCCATTTTCTGGGTATCTGCTGTGCTTCCTTTTATTTTGCCAATTAGCTGCAGAGGTAACCCAGAGGGGCGAGGATATCAATGGGACCATCATGGTAACCATCCAGCCTGTGAGCATTCCCATTCAAACTCCTTTTGAATTTAGCATGGGGCATAGTGACATTCTTGCTCCTGGGCTCAGAGCATTCAAAAGCTGAACCAACACAACAGGACCTCTTCTTTGTCCTTTCTAGTAACTGGTGTTACGCTCAGCATTATGTTAACCAACCCTTACTGCATAGTGTTTTACCTGCAATTATTTAATTGTAACCATTGCCTTGTAAACATACCCCATTCATTGCTATCCCTCTTTTAGACAGCAGAATTAAGGCACCTATGAAAGTCACAGAAATCAACAGGTGGCCCGGGGTATGTCCAGGATTGAGCTCAAAGACACCTTAAGACACCTCTCTTTTAGTCTTTTCCTTGTCATTTTGGTTCAAATGATATTCTCTTGCTGTCTGTAAATGGGAAATTAGAGAATTATCTCACAGCACCTGAGAATTATGGGTGTCATTGGCAGTGTCCTGATCATGTGCCTTCAAGGAAACACCTTCCAGGATATTAAGAAACACGCTGTAGGTTCCATTGTCTGAGCTCCGCTTAGCCTTGCAAGCACTAGCCCCAGCTTTCATAGTCATTTGATTGGTCTGTCCTAAGACTGAGACCAGCTTGCCTTCTGGTTTCAGGCATCACTGACCATGCCCAGACAGTTCCTGTTCTTTTCTAAGTGCTTGTTAAGCAGCCACTCAATTCAGACATACTGATTTAATTCTATGATCTTCATGATGGAACCTGCCACCAGCCCTGCTGATGTTCTGTAATAACAGGGCGCCACTTGATGACTGACAACAGAGAGGGACTGACTCAAGCAACAGCGATGAGAATGAGGAGGGACATCCAGGTCAAGTGAGGTGTTCTTTCCTACTTTCATTCTCTTCAGGTTTCATCTGGGCGAAACCCGGATTGACCAGTTTTTTTCCCAAGCCTTTGTGTCTTTGCTTGAGTCAAGAACATGAAAGAAGCTATTATATGGATAGTTAACAGCACAAACTGTTTGCCCACACACTGGCCATTTCCTCCCATGTGAATTAAACTGAGTTGAAACCACCCCATGTTCGATAAAAAGCAAGCCAGAACATGAGTAATGTCTTAGCATCAGTGATACAGGCAAGTGTCCTGCCAGTGGCTAGCATCTTCCTTCCCCACCATTTTTCTTCTTCTTCTTCTTTTTTTCATTGCTTTAGTTCATGTGTACCATTGTGGTGAGAATAAAAAACAATCCAGGTCTCAAGAGGGGTTCTCAGAACTTATCGCTTTCAATATCTGTAGTTTTTGTTGTTGTTGTTGTTTGTGTGCATGTTTAACCTTTAAACAGCCAGACTCTAGACTTGGTATACAATACTTTGAGCTTAAGAATTCACTGTCATTGCCCTTTCTGGGCTCAGAAGTTTTTTTCTGGTTGTTTTTGTGTGGTTTCCTTTTGTAACTTCTGAATGGTTTGCACAGATGTCCAATAACTTGCCATGTTGAGAGTTACCTGCACTCTGAATGCTGTACTTCCAAAAGTAGTGATCATCTTGGAGTGCTGGTTGTGAGCTCACTGCTCTTAGACAGAATATGACTCATGCAGCAAGGCTCTGTTGTCTGGGAGATGTTCTTAGACTATACAGAGTGCACTAGGATAAGTGGAGACACCACACATTGTGTAACATTTTGTTTCAGCATTAAGTTTTGAAGTTTTATTTTTAATTTACATCTTAGGGTTTGGAGTTTTTGTTTTGTTTGCAGGAAAGGATCAAAGTCATAGTGTCTATTTGATGGGCAAAAACTAGCAGACAAGGACTGGATTTTTCAGTAATTATTACCTTATTCAGCCAGAAAGAGTAGCATTTCATACAACAGTCTAAACAGTGATGGTAAGAGGTGATGGAGGGAAATTAAGATAGTATCATCACTTTCATTGTTTCTTAATTAATTTGAGACTGAGGTGAGATTTTTGGAAGGACAAGATTTGGGAGAAGGACATAAGTTCATTCTAACCAAACTGTTTGGCGGGAATAAGACTTGAACCAGCACTGACTTTCCAATGCAGTGGTCTGGGCTATAACTCCCCGAGTTCTAGGACCCCAGGGACACATTCTGAGAAGTGGTAGAGTATCTGAATCCAGGTCGGTTTGAATTCTTTAACAGTTCACAGACAAGCAAAGGAGTCGTGAAGAAAATACCAAAATGTACTATGTAAATAAGTGGCTCAAGTTATGACTGATGCCATTACTACATCATAAATGTAAGCAGGCATGATTTTTACATAATTGTGGAAGCTAATGATGAAGAAATCTTGTCTAATTCATGTAAAGAAAGTGCATCCAAGGTTTCCCAGTACAGCAAGGTATTGGCTAAGAAAGTGTGGGGAACTTTCCCACTGAACTGCATCCACTCGCTCATGTTCCTAATGATAGCTCTCCAAACAGTTCTCGTGATCTTAGAAATGTAATTGAGATGTAAGCTCTGGAAGATTTCTGGAGTTTCACCTAGTGGCTTGGGGAGCAATTTGAAGTCTTTTCCACCAACCACACAGATGTTCATATCAAGCGGGGGATACTAGTCATTCAACTAACCTGTGAGTCAATTAATACATTTACATAAGGAAATTAACAGGATGCCCAGTAACATGTTCAACACTAACACAGGAGCAAATGTGGTGCCAGAGCGTTATTTTGAGGAATCAATATGAATATAGTAAAAATAATAACACATAACATGATTCATCTGTGTGATTGATAGCAGCAATTGGATATTACCGTACACGAAAAGACGTGGCTGAGTAAGGAATTTAGAGAAAGCTGCTAGCAGATCTAGAGCAGAGATTTACTTGAATGAATGTGATTAAAGCAGGAAAAAAGTTTGGAAAGAGTCAAACACTTGTTACCACTTACTTTGTGTCCTGCACAAAGTGCTTCGTTTCTTTTATTTTCTTCTATCTTCTTTTATAACCCCATGAAGATGCTATTGTTGTCCTCATTTTACACTTGAGGAAATAGAGGATGAAAACAATGGATGTTTGTTCCATATCACACTGTTGGTAAATATTAGTTAATATCCAAATCTAAAACTAGACAATTATAAAATATATTCTATCAGCCATTTTCCAAATCATCATAGTTGTCAGTGCATCTCAATCCAAATAAACATCTCTGAAGTCATTCAGCATGACTTTGGGCACTCCCAAAAGTCAGGATTGAAAAAGAAACAAGAGGACTGGCATGCTGGAAAAGCTCAGCCTCCATGGCAATGGACTTGTGTCTAAATAGCCTATTGGTGTTCCCGTGCCCTTACATGGGCTTTTTTTTTTTTACCATGGCATGCCCAGAGCACTCTGCCCTTGGTTTGCATTTTGGAGGGCTTAGTAGAGTAGATTAGATGTTTGAAAGCCAAAATCCCTTCCAGTGCCGCTGGGCTAACCATACTTTCTTCTCAATAAACAGTTGTCAGAGAATTTGATTAAATGAATCCACACAATCTACTTCAAAATAATAACTCACAGGACAGCCAGGACCTCTGCAGACTCTGTGTTTACAGTTGGATATGGCCACCATGCTCTGGCTAAGCTTCCTGGGGACATGTGGGCAGAGGTCACTGAGATAGAGCCAGCACCGTGGCTTCAGGAAGAGGGTCCAGGCTCAGCTGGAGCCACCTGGAGTTCTGCTTCTCCTGGGCCAGGCTTTCTCTGTGGATGGTTTTCTCAGCTGTGGCCCAGTGTCAGTCCTTCCAGGAGAGTGTCCCAGGGAGAAGAGCACCTGGCAATAGCTAGATGGCACAGAAGTCAACTCATCTGACACTGACAAGCCATCAGCCACCGAGAAGCAGAAGACATTGTTTTGACAGTCTTTGATCTCTTCTCCTTGGCAATGTAAAAGCAGCAATGGCTGACTGTTGTTCAGAAATGCTGAGAAAGGAACCTCAGTGAGTAACGGTTTGGCTTCGAACACATAAAGGTTTTGCTTAACATTGAACATATTCAGTTCTAGCCATTTTGCTCAGGTCTGTCTAGTTTGAAGAATTGTTGAGAATAGGAAAACATGTCGTATATAAATACATGACTAATACAGGGAGTGGGAATTTGGGTTCTAGTTAACAACTTTAGACTCAAGATAATGTCCTATCTGCACTGCCATTGGACTGAGCATTCCAAATGACTGCAGCGGCTTCTTTGTTGAAGTTTCATTTACTCCTAAAGCAATTTGTCATGATACATCAGCAGTTAGCAGACTGTTCTTATTGGGAAAGGTATCAACTTTGAAATTTGCTTGAGATAAAAACACCGGTACAGTGATCAATTCCTAGAGTGAAGACACTCGGATTTCCATTTCCTTCTCCTTTGTGTAGCCATCGTTTGGACTACAAGGACCAGGAAGTCAGTTTCAAAACTTATCAAAAAAGTGTAACTTGCTAGACAATTAAGGTCTCCACCCTGTAGGTACAAGTTGTGTAATGAAGTGAGCCTTCATGTCACATAGGTCTCTGCTTATATGTTGACCTATCAGAAAGAGTATACAGGATAAGTTTGTTCAAATGCCACTATCCATCGTTGTTTTAAAGATTTATTCATTTACTTGAAAAAGTGACCAATGCGGGGAGGGGAAGGAAAAGGGAGAAGGAGGGGTAGGTAGGAAAGGAGAGCAACAGAGAGAGTAAGAGAGAAAAAGAACAGTCCCCCTCCAGTGGTTCATTCTTCCAATACTCACCACAATCTGATCTGAACCAGGCTGAAGCCAGGAGCCCAGAACTCTGTCTGGGTCCCCATGCCTTCCAAGTGCATTAGTAGGAAGCTGTATGGGGTGCGGTGTTTCAAGTGGTGACATAAGCTGATATGCTGCCCCACCTGTCCCAACACCCTCCCTTTAAACTTTGTCCCCAGATCCTGTTTTACTTTTTCTTAATAACTAATGTGAAACACATGCATGTAGCGTCAGTGTAGAGTGGGCACTTGTATGTAAATTCATGTATACTTGTACACACCCGGGGATCAGGGTGTACATCTCTGTCAACATGTTAGATATAAATATAGTGTTTCCTTTGTTTTCATATCTCCTTTCTCCCAACCAGAACTGCAACTTCATGAGAGCAGGGAGACTTTTTTCCACTGATTGTATTAACAGTATACCTAAGATGGGTGATAATGAATGATCATTTACTACTCACAGTTCTGGAGGGTGGAAAGTGCAAGGTCAAGGTGCTGTTGGGTGAAGGCCTTGTGTGGTTTCAAAGTTGGTTGCTTGAATTCGCTGAGTTCTAAACAACAGGAGGAACATTAGTGTGACCCTTGCAGAAGAGCAGGAGATACCCAATCTACTCTTGCAAGCTTTTATTTTTTAATGCAGCATCAATGTATTCAGCAATGTGGAATGGATTGTGTTCTGTCTTCCAGTCTGTAGCATTGTCGGTAAAGTTGCCAACACATTAATTGTGGAGAGGATAAAATCATTCCGATCATTATACTGCTCACCTATGCAACCCAGAACTGACCCTGACATTCTCACTTGAAAACTATTTGTTAAATCCCTGTGTGACAAGACAGACTCAAATCACATCTTACAGATGGATTAAAATTTGCCAAAACCCATCAGAAAGAGGGAAAATGTGTGGAATGAGCTACAGTAGGGCCAGCATTGTGATTTGGTGGGTGAAGCGGCCACCTCTGACACTGCCATCCCATATGGGTGCCAATTTGCATATGGCTGCAGGTTCACGATCCAGCTGCTCTACCCTCCATCCACCCTTTTAATGCACCTGGGAAAGCAGTGGAAGATGGCCCCAATGCTTGAGCCCCTGCACCCACGTGAGAGACCTGAAAGAAGTTGTAGGATCCTGGTTTCAGTCTGGCCCTGCTCTTGCCATTTTTGGAATGAACCAGCAAATGGAAGATCCTGTTACTCCCCCTGCATATCTGTATTTTCAAATAAATAAATAAATCTTTAGGAAGAAAAAAAGAGGAGATATTGAAAAAACTCAGGGGGTTAAGAATAAGCTCTGAGGCCAGCACTGGGTCACAATGAGTTACTGCTGTCCCCTACAATGGTGGTATCCAATATGAGATCATTAGTTTATCACTTATTTTGAGTCCTAACTGTTCTGCTTCCCATTTGACCCCATTTATGTGCATGGAAAGGCAGCAGAGGATGGCCCAAGGTTTGGGACCCCTGTCGTTCATGTGGGAGATTCAGACGGAGCTCTAGGTGCCTGGTTTTGCCCTGATCACCTCAACCAGTTGGACCATTTGAGGAGTGAGCCAGAAGATGGAAAATCTCTCTTTCTCCCTTTAAAGTAAATAATTAAAACTTTAAATTAAAGCAATCTATGTGATGATTTGTCATCGTGCAGGTAGTGATCCATTGTTGCAGTCTATGCAGTGTGATTTGTCGCCTCAGTCAGTCGTCACAGTGGTGAGAGCCTTCCAGAACAGCAGCTGCGGCTGGGGCCTGCAGAAGAGCTCCTGCATTCATGTCCATCGGACTCGGCCCTTAGCACTGGGGCAGTGGTTAATTAGTGACCCGTCCCCAGAAGAGCCCCAGTGGCCTTAATTCAGGGTAAATGGCTTGCTTGCCCAGCGTTAGTTCTTCAGTTTTCCCCCTTATGCTCATCTACTAAAATGGTAATAATAATTATCACTTACGGTGATATTCCAGTAGTCTAGTGGAAATGGAGCTGAGCTGGCAAGTCAGAGGCCTGAGTTCCATTCCTCACTCTATCATTAACTAGTTGGATGACTTCTCCTATTTTCTAGTTTATTAATTCCCATTCATTCATAAAAGCAAGTGATCAGGCTACATCAATTTTAAAACATTTTCATTCTCTCATCCTCAAATTGTACATTTTTTCTTTTAATATAACCATTCCTTAATTTATAAATGAAGCTAATTCAGTTGTGGATAAGCTGTAAGTGGTGACTGCTGAATTCCCATACTACCTTCCAAACACGATTTGAAACATAAGTTAGTTGCACTGTCATCCTGACAGTTCAGCAGTCTCTAGCATCACTAACTGGCACATGGCTCAGTTCCTCTGAGTTTAGCCTGTGAGCCTGAGCAGGGGGACCAGACGTCGCCTGTGTGGACTAGGTCAAGGTTCTTGTGGCAGCAGGTCACAGATTGTCTATGAGAAGTTGGCTAATGACCGAGCAGAGGGAAGCCTGGAGTTGGAGCACAAACACTTTGCTTTCAGTGGAGCTCTGTAACTTCTGAAGTGCCTCCACATTTTTTATCATCATAGTCAGTACAGGTGCCATTGCTGGGAGCTGTACTAAATGTTGTAAGAGATCTCCTGAAAAGATTTATAGCCCAGGAGGGAGAGCAGCCACAAATAACTGCTCGGGAAGGCTGCCTGTGCTAAGCCCTGTAGGCTCTACAGAGCATCACTGGAGGCCAAGGGAGAGAGGGATAAATGGCAGGGAGAGACTTTATGAACAAGGTGGCATCAGAGCTGGCTTTGTCCGCATGGCGACGAGTCAGGCGAGAGTAATGTAGAAAGCGGATTTCCTGGGTGGAAGGACCTGTGTGATTTCCTGTCAGTGACATTGAGGGTCCTTTGTGAAGTTGAACAGTGTATCACGGCACATACATTTCCAGAGAGCAGATTGGAAGGATTGATTGCCCAGGCTGAGGAAGTTGAAGTCTGTGCACAACACAAATCAAACAGTGGCCACTGGAAGAAAAAAAAAAAAAAGCCCTTAAGAACATAAGAAAAGTTCACATGTTCTATTTTATTACAGTTCCTTGTAAAATCAAAGCTTTTGACAAGATTCCCTTATTCTCCAATATTTATAGGTGAATGGAGTATAAGGCATATACACATGAAGAGATAAGATAGCATAAATAAGGAAACCTTCTCAGGGTCATGTCTCTCTCTCTGTGACCCTGTGGAAGGCAGTCTTGTACTCCTTTTATATGTGGGGAAATGGGCTTCAGTAAGTGACTTGCCCAAAGTTCAACAAGTAATAATTATAGAAGCAGAACAAGAGAATTGAAAAATTATACCTATAGGATCACCAACTTGTTGATTGTATACACATGTATATATGCATTGTCTATGAGATTGTCCCATTCATGTATAGACATGTAAATATGAGCATAGATATTATATGATCCTAGGAGTGGGAATCTTCTTTGCTCCATCGAATAATACCAAGTGAGCTGTGGCCACCATTGGGTTAAAAAGTGATGGTTTGGAAATGGCCCTTACAAAGAGCTAGAGAAATTGTCTCCTCCCTACTGCTCCCCTCCTGCACCAAGTTACTGGGGTCAGAATCTTATCTTTAGTGTGACCCAGTGAAAAATCTCTGCAGTTCTTTGGAGCAGCTGTTGAAAAGACAAAGGCCCCATTTTAATGACAGTGTTTTCCTTGCCTCGCTCGAGAGAACTACAGTGAACAGACACACAGCCCTGGTAAGCTCTCATCTCTGGGTGAAGTGTCTCCCTGCTTTTTGCGGACAGAGCATCCGCAGCAAAGGAATCTAATTACAAGGTGAGTGTTCTAACTGAGGATGCTGCCAGTCCTATCAGGGTGGTGAAGCAAAAGCATCAGTAGGCCCAGAAAGAGAGACCCCTGCATCCTCCACAGGATGAGAACAAGACCCTCCGGGACGTAGCCACCTCAGAATGCCAAGAACACACAGGTTGATCCACAAAATGTGGATTCATACGTACCTGAAAAGAGCCTGATCACCATCGACCGGCTGCCATGTTGGCTAGTGCATGGCAGGGAGTACAGTGTTAGGACATTACAATTTCTAGGTTACTCCCAAATGTTGAGAAGAGGATTAGGATAATTTCATGAGATCACATAGTTTTCTATTTGAGAAATCAGATGGCAGCATGAAACAAGTGCCAGAGGTGAAATGGGATGATCATCTAGACATCTGAAGGGCATACAGCTACTCTCACATAAAAGCCGTGGCTGTTTGTGTAGTTCTCATTCCTTTCTACTCAGCAACATGGCTGAGCCCTGAAAAGCCAGGGACTAGTATCCATACCTAACTGATGAACACACCGAGGGCAAACGGCATAGCCACTGTGCCTGAAATGAGGCTGAGATTTGGCACTGCACATTGACCAACAGCCAGGCTCCTGATGCTGTTGAGTCTTGCCCTGCATTGACTCATAACCATTTCGGTCACTTGATTGAGACGAATATATCCTGAGCCTGCTAAACTCTTAAAATTAACTACCTCCATGGCTTAGAGTAGGCATTTCTGTCTCTATGGAGAAGTCAGATTTACTACATGTGGGGGAAGAATTGAGCAAAGTTCATTTGCTGGCACACCATTAAACATGGCACTCTCAGTGTTGGCCACTAAACAGTTACTCCGGTAAACACTCAGTCTCTTCCAGCCTTGGGCAATAACTCTTTAGTTGCCCCTTATAATTGGCCTTGGAGAATATGTTGTTGCTAAAATTAGTATGTCCTAGACGTCCAAACTGCTACATTCTGTAACCTCTACAGAGCCCCGGGTAACTGCAAGAGCACATACGGTCTGGGAGATACAAGTCCGCAGGAAAATAAAATCAGCATGGTCATGATGAGGTTGAAGATTGAGTGTTGGTATGCATTTGTAGAAGTTCCATAGCTACTAGCAAGACCCAGTCTCCAGTCCTTTTTTTTTTTTTTTTTTTTTGCTTTTTACTTTTCCTGCCAAGTTTTCTACTTTCTAGGAAATTTCTACAGCTTGTGTTTTATATTTGGTTGTAGATAGACACAAACAGGAAAATATCAGGATAGCCCCGAAGAGTATGAGAGACCCTTGGGACTGTCCTCCTTCCAACTTATCCTAAGAGGGCGACTGCCATCTGGATAATAGAGAATGCCAGGTTTAGGGGTCAGGAACCTCTGTGCTTCTGGGTCCCCAGGCTCCTGTCTTGCTGTCCTTCCCCCTGATAAACAGACTCGGATTAGTGAATCAAATGTTGTCTGCAGCCTACAGCCTGGCATATGATCAGCTCAGGAAAACCATACCGAATGGCTAGACAAGGAAAAATTACCTCGGCTACAGTAAGGAATTTCTTTCTCTTTAATTGTGAATTAAGAATACTCATGTTTCAAAAACTAAAGAGACAAGAAGATACTTAAACCTCCGTTATCATGTTAGCTGACTTTTTCTACATGATTTTATAGATGGGACAACTGAGGCCCGCAAGAAGAATGGGTGCACTTGAAGCCCAAGGTCCACCCTAATGCTTTTTCTCCCATACCTCCTGCTTCTTGGGCTGCCTTTTGCTTTTCAGGGGAACACTGCCAGATTGGTAGACAGATTTATTTAGAAGAAACCTAGAGATATACTACAGACCCCGGGGATATCTTAGCGCCAACTCCTCTGATCATTTGATGAGAAACAAACACCCAAAGTAGCTTATTCACCCCATCTCTTTGGGGAGGATTGATTCATCACAGTAGCTATTTAACTATATCTTTCATGGCATCAGATATGTCTCCAGGTGACTCTGAAGAGTACAGGCAGAGGCCAGGGTCAAGGGAACAGGGCAGTTACTCAGAGAGAGCTGCTACCTGCTTGGAGGACACATCCCATCTTCCAAACACCCTCTTTTTCCTCCCTGTGCCTGTGCAAGTTGTTTATGTTTCACCAGAATGAGCTCAACTTTCCAGGGGAATGTTTTAGTAGCTGGGAAAGTTGCTGCAGTCCTACCAGGATCTTCCCTCTCTCCCTCCCCATCCCCATAAACCGCAACGCCCAAGCTGTTGTTGAGGACACACCACGAGGCAGTAACCAACAAGCAGAGAGGCAATTAAATCTTACCTCCATCTCCCAAAGTGTCTGCTTTCACCTACCTGCATAAATCCACACACAATAAAATGCCGATAAATCTCCTTTCATTCCCTAATATAAATATGAGACTACAAGGGAAAAAGGTTGGGGCTAAAGTGGAAAGGAGCAGACTGGCTGTTGCCTGCACCGAAGTGGGAATCTATCCCCCCGGCATACTCTCTGCAGAAAAATGAGAATGGGTACTCAGGCTGCTTTTATGGTGGCGAAATGACTGTTTTTGTGTCACACTGAATAAAACCTGCTTTGGGCGTTAGAAGTTTATCACCAGAGTGGGGATTTTTTTGTTTCCTGTTCCTCTACCTTGCTCCGCACACGAAGCTCATCAGTGGAGGCAGAGAAAGGAGCAGGGTGAGGCTTCAGAAGTCTTGAAGTCTGTAGCAATTATGTGATTTTTAAATATTACACCAAAACATATTCTAATGTATCCTTGCATCTTGTGCTGATTTTCCAGGGAGTGCATTTGGCATTCTTGGCTTTCTCAAGTAGTTACAAGAGTTCTGAAGCAAACATTAACACACGGCAGTAATAAACTACATTTACTTAGTGCTTTATGGTTTCCAAAATGTTTTTTCCCTCCCTTAGGTCTTCAGAGCACACTGGAAAGAAACAGAGGTCCAATGTGACCATTTCTGTGGTGGAAAAAATGACACGCAGCCAAGCTCAGTTAGTTATCCCAGGTCTCAGAACTATTTCATTGCTGTTGCTAGTTGTGTGTGTGTGTGTGTGTAAACTAAAAATCTGATTAATTCAATTGAAGGCAATTAAATTTAGATTCTTAGCACAGAGTGCCAAGTTGGTAAGAGCCTCACACAGAGGGTGAGATGGGGCGATGGTGTTGTGGGATAGTAGGTACCACCTCTGTTGCTGGGATAACACAGGACACCAGTTTGAGTCCCAACTGACCCATTTACAAACTAGCTCCATACTAATGCCATAGGGAAAAAAAAGAGGATTACACAAGTCCATAGAAGATCCAGAGGAAGCTTCCAGCTCCTAGCTCCTAGCTCCTAGCATCAGTTGGTGAGTCTTGGCCATTGTAACTATTTGGCAAGTGAATCAGGGGGTAGAAGTCTGCCCCTCATCCCATCACCTTGGCCTTTCAAATAAATAAAATTAATCTTAAAAAAAAAAGTGAGGACCTAGTGTGTAGCCTAATGGCTTAAGTCCTCGCCTTACATATACCAGGATCTTATATGGATGCTGATTGAATTCCGGGCTGCTCTGCTTCCCATCAGCTCTGTGTTTGTGGCCTGAGAAAGCAGTCAAAGACAGCCTTAAACCTTGGGACCCTGCACCCATGTGGCAGACCTAGAAAAAGCTCCTAGCTCCTGGCTTAGGATTGATTTAGCACTGGCTGTTGCGGCTGCTTGGGGAATGAACCAGCAGGTGGAAGATCTCTATATCTCTTTTTCTCTCTGTAGATCTGCCTTTTTAATAAAAAAAAAAAATAAATCTTTTAAAAATTCTAAAGAAAATAAACTGGGTGAGATGGTGCCTGTGACACTGGGCCGAATTGAGGTGTTCTAGAAGGCAGGCTTATACCATTCCACAGCTGTCGTGTGCCCCAGCCTTGAAAGATGTATGCCTTGGTGCATAATCAGCAAACTCCAGGAGGAAAAACACAGCACACCTCAAGTTTCTGGGAGACCACAGAAAGCTTTTCACTGTGTAATTTTTTGAACTTTTTGTTCATTCATTCATTCATTCATTTGGATGCCGAGAAATAGAATCAGAGAAAAACTGACAAACAGAAAGGGATCTTCCATCCATTGAGTTCACATTCAAATGCCCACAAAAGCTCATGCTGGGCCAGGATGGAGCCAGGGGCCTGGACCTCAATGTGCTTCTCCCCTGTATGTGACCCACGTACTTGAACCATTGCCTGCTGGAATGCGCATTAGCAGGAAATCGGACTTGAAATGAAGGCAGGGACTCAAGCTCAGACATACTGATATGTGTGCCTGTGAATGTGTCAAGCAGCATCCTAACCTCTCTGCCAAATGCCTGTCCTCCTAGAATGAGTTTTGTCTATGGTTGGTACCTCATCTTCAAAAATGCCAAAGCAGGTGTTCCCCTGAACAGAGATGGAGGGACTTTGTGAAAAACAGCTATACAGTACTCTGGCCTGAGACATGGTTTAGCACAGTGGCCCAAGAGAGGAGTGGCTGGAGAAGTAACTGGAGAGGCAACTGTCTGAGAAGTGGTCAGTTTCAGGAGCAAGCTAATGATCAAGGGCAGACTCTCCAAGCAGAGGTCATCAGATGCATATTCTGATGGTTCTGCTGCAAAAATCAAGCCGAGCAAAAAGTTAGAATGAGCCTTTCTCTGAAGATCAAATCCCCAATTTTGACTCTTACTGGCTGTGTGACTTGGTACTCTTACTTCTTCTACATCGAAAAATGAAGAAAATAAAAGATCCTACATGATAGGGGCAAAAATTGCAGAACTCTACTAAACAAGAATGTCGGCAACTACCCGTAAAAACACAAGAGTCCTGGGCCCTCATCCAGAAGCATGTCTCTGAACCATGTAAAGAGAAACTCGGCTGGCTCTGTACTTAACAGAGACCCATCACCATGTTTGGGAAATGTCTGTTTGGGGAAAGGGACCAGATTAATCACTGACTGTCCCCTTTCTTCAGGAGACGAGTTCCCTGTTGTCTGAATGCATTGGTTCCATCCAATCTCAAAGGTCTGACCTTGAGACCTGATTACTCAATCCACTAATGCTGCCACTTCATTGCATGCTCCTGATTCCCAAAGGAAGAAAGAACTGCCGTCTTCCACCTTCCCTGAGAGAGGTGGAATGAAGGCTACCATCACAACAGAGAAGGACTCACATGTTTTTAAACCAAACATTGTCCTGTAAGCTTATCGTGACTCAGTCTGCACCTATCCCTCCATCCTTCATCATGCAGTATGTCTGAGTTCAGGATAATGCCCCAAGATGGATGTCCAGCCCACGCTCAGTACCCAACTGGAGGAAAAAGGTGGGCTACAGTACTCACTGGACACTGGAGTATGGTGGGCTAAGGCTACAATCGGAAGAGTAGAGGCAGTGGTGCTAGTGGATTCTGGGGCAGCAGGTTCTGAGCACCTGAGTAGCGCAATCAGGAGCCCTTTGCATCCCATCAGGAAGTGAGGCCGCTGCTGTGCGCCAATTAGCCCCTCCATGCCTGCCCTGTGGCTGTCTCTGAAGTGCTCACCCTGCAGCTCTCAGCTAATCTCTCTCTAAATTTTCTGAAATCGGCTTCCAGCTCTTTTGCTGAGAGACTGTTTTGATATTTGCAGGTCACATAATTGAGGCCCAGTTTTTTGTAATTCCGCCCCCTGCCAGGAGTGCATTTCCAGAACCACAGAGAAAGTGCTGTGATGTGGCTTCACACAGCTGAGGGCAGTGAAGCAGGGGATTCCCGTCCAGAAGTGCATTTGCTTCCCATTGCAGGACCTGGTCCTGGGACTCCAGCTGGCACCAGATAGTCTGCTTGTCTCCCCTACTTGCCTGAATTATCTAGGGGCAGAAGACTTTAACTCTAAATACAAAGGCGCTATGTAATGGATCAGTGGTGTTTGTGCAGTAATGAGATCCTTGTGATTGCCCATTGTCAAGTGGCTCCCCCAGTGGCTATTTGGAGAGAGCTGAGGTTTGAAGCATGGCTACAAATTGAGAATCGGCGGCAGGAGACTGAAGCCAAGAAGCACCACCAAGGTGTGTAATTGTTAGAAACCATCAGTGAAAAAAAAAATCAATGGAATATAAATGAAGAGCTTCCTGGTAATGTCTCTCCCACAAACCCATTTCTGATGGATGCGTTCAGAAAAGCAGCTTATAAAAACATTCAAGATGTAGTATCCGTTTTTGAGGACCAAGCACTGCATCAACATCTAATGAGAAACCCCATCTTTAGGATAGACAGTGTTTAGTTTCTGGAGGAGGAAGTTTAAAAATAAAACACCAAAGGAATATTCAGTTTCAGTGTGGAGCTGGAACCCAGAGGCTGGTGCAGCCCCAGGCTCTCCAAAACACTGCAGCTCTCAGCTCTTACCTGGATGTCAAGAACAGTGATTGCAGCCCAGGGCTGGACCAGTGCATCTTTAACTTCCGTATACCAACTGGGAACTCTTTAGAAACTCTCCAGCCTTCCAAGTTCAGAATCTGCATTTCACAAAGTGCGGTGACCCATCTTGTGCTCTGGTTGTCACTCTACAATTGGTTCTGATTCATCTGTACTCCAGACATCCTTTCTCATCTTGCTCATGTGGGGAGGGGAAGACACTAGTGAATAGACCTAAAAATATCAAGGGATTTCCCACATTCCCATTACTTGGCCACTTAACTCTTCTCGAACTCAGCAAAATCATGGTTTGTGCTCATCAGGAAAGGATCCCAGAATAACTAGAAGGCGGCAGTGGCTAGCTGGGGCAGGCAGCAGATCAATAGTCTAGACTACTCAGGACCACTGGGGTCCTGGGTCCCTGTGTTTGCCACAGAAATGCCTCCGTGGAGGGAAACAAAGGATGAGTGCTTCACCATGGGCATCCTGGTACGTCCCTGAGTGTGACAGTCCCTCCAGCCACTGCCGATGTTATTAATTTTTAAAACAAACTTCCTGATTGAGGTTCTGGCTGCCTCTAAATTGTCTCTACAAGGAGACTGTGTACTAATTAACCCATAGAAACAATCAATGATGTACCTTTTTCAAGTTTCAGGGTGATTAGAATATGAAAATGAAGAGCACAATGGTGCAGATGTTTTAAAATCACAGCAGACAGCAATTAGTGACACAGAAACCAGCTGCTTATCTCTCCAGATAAAGCCTCTTAATAGGGAATTACACTGGAGGAGTCATTACCCAGATGGATCGCACATGATTTACAGAGGAGGCAGGGCTGCGCTAACTTTGATTTGTGAGCCAGATTCCCGAACAAGCTTCCCATTTCGTCCCTCAAAAGAAGGTGAATTTGTGACTGGGGTGAAAGCAGGCTTCATCGTGCTACCTGTTGACCCAGGAGTGCCACCCAAGAAGTGGAGAGGAGGGAGCAATGAGTTCTTGCAGAAGCCATAAGTCCCATCCCCTAGCTTCAGGCTCTGTGGTTTGGGGATGAGTGCACTCAGCTGCCCCCTTGTACAGCAGAGAGCAAGGGACAGTGAGTCGTGAAAGAAAAGGCCCTTGTCTGTGTGTTTACCTGCTATGGGGCACTCTTGTAATGATTTTTTGTGCATTTTTCTCATCTTAGTTTTTTTTTTTTTAATTGTATAGTTTGCGTAAAATTTACCAAAATGCATAGATCTTAGGTATACAGTTGCAGGAGTTTTGACAAATGGCATAGCTCTGTAGTTTATATTCCTATCAATAACAGAGCGCATCCATTCCCTTCAGCAAATGTTGGTCCCTTCGCCATCTCCATCATGCTCTTCCCCGTTCTATGGATAAACATTTTGCTGGTTTCTATCATAGCAAACTTGTTTTGCCTATTCTAAAACTTCATGTGACTGGCAATGTGTATTCCTTTGTGCTCTGGCTTTTTTTTCGTTTAGTAAAAAGTTTTTTTGTGCTGGGAAGGGGATTGGTAAGTGGAAGGCAGGGTGGGATTTTAGGATGTAATCGTACGCTGTGCATTTTATCGGCCTTTGCTTGTTCTTCAGCTTGACACCTGGGCTTTTTCTAGAGTGGTAACAATTTGAAATCAGCCACTATGATGTTTGTATGAAAGTCTGTTTGTGGACAGAGTTTACCTCTATTGCACAGTGAATAGGGGTGGAATTGCTGGATCCTAGCGCCTATTTATCCTTAAAAGGCACAGGTGAGATGTTCGCCAAAGTGACATTTTCCATTTACACTCTCTTCATCATTGTGAGACTTTGAGTTGCTCCTCATCCTTGTCAACACTTGCTGTTTCCGTCATTTTATTTTCACCATCCGGGTGAATGTGAAGTGGTTGCTTAGTGTTAGTTTCACTGACACTTCCCTGATGACAAATAGCACTCAAGAATATTAATATTTACTGATCATTTTTCTTTTATGCCCAAGTGTATTTTGGCAAAGGTATTTTTCAGTTGTCAGGTGATGTAAAGGTGGTCAGAATGTCATTCAAATCTGTATATTTTGTTCTGATTTCTTTTGGTCAGTTTGTTTTAGAAATTATTGAGAAAGATACTTAAAACATCTCATTAACTGTGGAAATGTCTTTCGTCTTTTAATTCTTTTAATTTGAAATTTTAGGCATTTGAAATTCTGATTTCATGAGGTACAAAGGTAGGATTATTGCCTCTTCTTGATGAATTGCCTCTTTCATCATTTTTGAAATATTCTTAATTATCTCTGGATAATTTTTGCTCTGAAGCCTGTTTTGCCTTGTATTAATTCACTTCCTTCCACATTCTCATCTTTAGTGTTTTTTTTTAAGTTTAACCTCTAGGTGTCTTCATATTAAAAAAGTCTGTATCTTCTAAACAGCATGAAGTTGGCTTTTTTCTAATTTAGTCTGATAATCTTTCCCCTTTTTTGTAGCATTTAGTATATTGAGAGCTATTATTAAGACTGCATTGTTAAGTTCAAATACACCATGTGGCTGTGTAATTTCACTTCATTCTGTATATGCTCTTTTTTAAAAATCCTTTTCCCCCCTCTTTTTGGCTAATAAAATATTTTTGCTGTTTCCTGTGTTTTTCTGTTAGCACTTTCAGCATCCCACTTCGTTCTATTTGCACTACTCTCAAAGGTCCTAACCTACTATGAACTAATATCCCTTCATACGCAAGAGAACTTCAGAAAGTTCATGGAAAGATGACTTGAGAGACGTGTTTTAATTCAAAAAGTGTTGAAATTCATGCATACAAGATGTCTTCAAAAATCTATCCAAAATGTGTATTAGGAAGGAACTAAGCATGGATTTCCAAAAACATGTGTTGTGCAAAGCGTCTATTGATTCTGTTGTCCAAGAACTTTTGAAAATACCCTCAGCATGTTTCAAATCTCCATTTCTCTTCTTTGTTCTATTGTTAGTGCATATTTGATTTCCATAAATTTATAGATGCTAAGCACAACTTTGTTTTCTCTTCTATAACCAGTTCCCTTTGAAGGTTTTAAGAACAAAAATAAATCATGTGATATGTATCCACAAGTTCACCATTCTCAGCACTTTTCTCTCATGTGTATTGATTGGAATTCCAATGGATTGACATACTTTTCCTTTAACCTAAAGAACTTCTTGTGACATTACTTGTAATTCAGATCTGCTCATATGAATTCACTCTATTTCTCCTTATCTAAAAACGTTTTGGTTTTGCTGTGCTTTTTTTTAAGGATATTTTTAATGACTTTAGAAATTTAACCTGACTTTTTGTTTTACTACTTTAGAAGTGTTGTTTCATTTTCTTCTGGCTTATATTTTCACTGATGGGAATTCAGGCATTACTTTTGTTCTTACACTCCTATAAATATTTTTTTCCTTTAGCTGCTATTAGAATATTCTCCTTATCTTTGTATTTTAAAAAAATCAGTTTCTTTCCAACTCGATTAATTGTAATTTCTACTTGTTTTTATTCTGGCTGAGATGTGTTGAGTTTCCCAGCTATAGGAATAGACATGCTCTATTCGCTCTCCTCTCTTGCTGGTGTTTCAATTACATGCACTCATGCAGTTGGACCTCTTAATACTTTTTTTCCCCCATAGGTCACTGAAGTGTCACTTTATTGTAAGTTTCTCTCTTTTCCTTTCGGTTTGTATATTTTATATTGGCTTCCCTTCATGCTCATTGAACTTCTGTCCGGCCCATTTATGAAAACTCTGAAGGCCTTCCAGTGATTTGTTCGTGTCAATTATCATAATCTTGAAATTTAGAACTTTATTTTTATGTGATTGCCATCTTTGTGCTGAAGCTTCTTGTGTATTTATCAAGTATGTACATCTTTTGCTTTAAATATTTGCACATTTTTATGATGCTTGTTTTGAGGACTTGGGTCTGTTTCTATTCTCCAGATCTGTTTGCGGATCACATCTGCCTGCTTCTTTTCCTGTCTAATAAAATGTTTTATGGTGAATGTTACAGAGAGTCTGGATTTTGTTGTTTTCTTTTAAAGAGTTTTGACTTTGATCTGATAGGCAGTTAATTTACTTGCAGATCAGCTGTGTTCCACCGAGAATGTCTCATAGAATTTGTTAGGGAAAGACCAGAGTAATGTACAAAGTGGCTGCAGCCACCCCATTCTGCCTGATCAGAAATCCTACACAGCTGAACGCTGTGTGACCTCGGACTTCACATTCCGTTGTAGCACTCTGGTTGCTTGTTGCTTCTAAACATTGTGGAGTCTCGCCTTTGAGTGTCAATAAAAATGTGTCCAGAGACTTACGGCAGTCCCCAGAAAGGCATGTGAAGTGTGTTTCGACATAGCCTCATCCTCTCAAGTACCCAAGCCTTTGCATGCTTGGGAGCCTCCAACTCTGATCTCTGTTTCTTCTCAATGAAGCTATAGCTCCTGCCGCACTGCTTCTCTGCTTCATTTAGGAAACCCTCCCATCAGGAACATTAGGAATGTTCTGGAGCCTTCTTCATTTTCTTTTGTGTGTGTGTGTTATCTTGCACCCAGTGCTAGAAACTAGACAGTCTATCTTATGCATTGTCATCTATATACTTTACATATCTCCAGTCATATGTTTGTTCATATTTTTCTCTCCCTAGAAAGGTGCGTCAAGCACCTGTTTTCCCATCCTGGTGGAAACGAGGTCAATGGTCTTTGTGATGTTATTATTGGTTATTTATTTGTTGCTGAAGTGAAGAAACAGATGGTTCCCATCTGCTACTAAGAACTAGCGCTAGGCCAGGCTGAAGTTGGGAGCCTGGAATTCAATCCAGGTCCCTCACGCAGGTGTTTAAAGCCATTAACCTACTGCCTTCCAGATCTGAATTGGCAGGAAGCTGGAGTCAGGAGCCTAAGCCAGGAATCAAACCAGGTACTCCAATATGGGACACTGTTGTACCAATCAATACTATAATACGTGCTCCCTGTTTTTAATTTTGCAGAAATCCTGTGTACTAATATCTCTTTATGAACTGTTACCAACTCCAATAAAAGGCCCACATGCCCCAGATATCAAATGAGAAGTGTTTCTGTGGGAGACACATCCAGATGTCTTTCCATGGCAATTCATATGAAAAAATATAAAAGTAGGATCAGTTTGCAAATGTAAAGGGGAAATCCATATCCATTTAGGAGACTAGTATGTCTTCTGGTGTCCCATGGAATCAGATCATAAAATCATCATTCAAACAGGCCATTTGGTGTCATTCTTCTTTACCATTCTTTTTCCTTAAAGGATTTATTTTTATTTCAAAGCTAGATTTTACAGCATGAATGAGAGACAGAGGGGAACATCTTCCATCCCTTGGTTCACTCCCCACAAGGCTGCAATGGCTGGAACTGAGCTGATCTGAAATCAGGATCCAAGAGCTTCTGGATCCCGCACTTGGGTGCAGGATCCCAAGGCTTTGGACCGTCGTCCACTATATTCCCAGGCCATAAGCAGAGACCTGGATTGGAAGCGGAACAGCCAGGATGTGAATCAGTGACCATATGAGATATTGGCTCTTTCAGGTGGAGGATTACCTAGTTGAGCTACAACACCCCCGCCCCCCTTGCTTATATACCATTAACAAATACAAAAATGAACTACAATGGGGGCAAGGTACTTTGTGACAAGCTCAGCAAAAGCTAGCAATTTCATTTCCCCTATTCACGAGCCTTAAATGCTTATTTTCCATTTTCCTTACTTGAATGAAGTCTCTCACTTCCTGTCATTTCTCTCTCCCTCTCCCTCTCCCTCCCTTCTTCCTCTCACCCTTCCTTAAAGAAAATTCTTTGCTCTGCGCTATTCTGTCCAGATGGGTTGTTACAAAGAAGGTCAGAAGCATCTCTCCTGCCCCATCAGTTGGCTCTAATTCAGAAATGCCTTTCCAAAATCCTAGGACTTTGTGGATCAGATTTGAAAATCACTGAGCTGAACCATCTCCTGATGGTATTAAAGCATCTGCAGTCCCCAATCCAGACAAGGCTTGCTTGGCTCTCTTCCACTGGTTCTCAGTTGTGTGTGCTCACTGGAACCATGTAAGCCCTTGGGAGAACATACAGTGCTGTTCAGTCCTCACCCCCGAAACGTGGAGTTAATTATTCTGGATCAGATCCTGGGTGTCATCTTCGTTACAAGCATCCCAATCAGAACCCCTGAATCTAATCTGATGGCTTGGAGTTCACATTCTTGTCTCTCGTACTGAGTTCCTGGTGAAGTTCGAGTCTGTCTTTGCCCAGAGATGGAGTGTCAGGATTCCCCAGGTCTCTGGGGATTGGCCTGGACGAGGTGAGGAAATGGAAATCTCAGGAAGGGAGGTCATGAACACATGCACACCTGGTCTATTCTGTGACGTCAGTAGTCTTACCCACCTTTCACCTTGCAATATACTTGGAATACCTCCGCAGGGGACCACAGTAGAATTTTCTTGCCATTTCAATTTGAGAGAATTTATGAGTCAAAAAAGAATGTTCATTGTTGCCAAAGTACCCGTCCTATCAGGACTATGGTAATTTGTTCTGTACATTTATCACCAAAAAGTGCTGCGATTGTCATAGCAACCACAGAACAACCCCAATGTAGAAAAAAGTGATGGTGTTGAAAATCAGTGGTTTTTAAATCTCAGTTTTACATCAGTGTTATCTGAGCAATAGCGTAGTGGTTAAAGTCCTTGCCTTGCATGTGCCAGGATCCTATATGGGCGCCGATTCTAATCCTGGCAGCCCTGCTTCCCATCCAGCTCCCTGCTTATGGCCTGGCCTGGGAAAGCGGTCGAGAATGGCCTAAAACTTTGGGACCCTGCACCCACATGGGAGACCCAGAAGAGCTCCTGGCTCCTGGCTTTGGATTGGCTTAGCTCCAGTCGTTGTGACCACTTGGGGAGTGAACCATCGGACGGAAGACCTTTCCCTCTGTCTCTCCTCCTCTCTGTATATCTGCCTTCCCAATAACAATTAAATAAATCTTTTTTAAAAAATGCATACTCTGGGACCTGGCATGGTTGTCTATTGGCTACCTTAACATGTACCAGGATCCTATATGGGCATCGATTCTAATCCCAGTGGCCCCACTTCCCATCCAGCTCCTGCCTGTGGCCTGGGAAGGCAATCGAGGGTGGTCTAAAGCCTTGGGACTCAGCACCTCTGTGGGAGACCTGGAAGAGGCTCCAGGCTCCTGGCCTCAGATCGGCACAGCTCTGGCTACTGCGGCCACTTGGGAAATGAATCAAAGGATGGAAGATCTTCCTCTCTGTCTCTCCTTCTTTCTGTACATCTGACTTTCCAATAAAAATAAAATAAGTCTTAAAAAAATGCATACTATGTCTTTCCACATGGAGAGATCGCAGATGAGTGAGTTAACTGTGAGGACAAGCAATTTGCATTCAGAGCAGGGCCTTTGGCCATTCTGATCCAGTGACCCAAGACCGCATGTTGAGAAGCACCAAGTGCCAACTTAAGAGATAAAACTTCCCTCACTGCTTCATAGTCAGGCATACTTTCCTGCTCATGTACACCAGCATAGTTCCCAAACAGTAAATTTGATCGATATTGGCAGAAAGTAGCAGGGGACACAGCCAGCCAACAAGAGGAGTCTACTTGGATTTTTTTTAATGAATTAAATAATTTTTCTCTGGTTGAAATCACTGTGTCTTCATGGTAACAAACCTTACTTTTGGAAAGCCTCAGAAAACTGACTTACTCATTATCTTCCCATGTTATAGACTTTTTAAAAAGCAATCAGTGGCCCAGTGCTGTAGCCTGGTGGCTAGGGCCCTAGCCTTGAAAGCACCAGTATCCCATATGGGTGCCGGTTCTGGTCCCAGCAGCTCCACTTTCCATCCAGCTCCCTGCTCCCACGTGGGAGACCTGAAGGAAGTTCCTGGCTCCTGGCTTAGGATTGGCACAGCATCGGCCGATGCAGTCACTTTGGGAGCAAATCATCGGATGGAAGATCTTTCTCTCTGTCTTTCCTCCTCTCTGTTTATCTGACTTTCAAATAAAAATAAATAAATCTTTAAAAAAAAAAAAGAGCAATCAAGACTTTATATGAATTGATTTGGTGACTGGTGTTGCACCATGGTTGTTGAACCTTGCTGCCTGAGCTGCTGATATCCCTTATAATTGCTGGTTTGTTCTCAACTGCTCCACTCCAATCTAGCTGCCAGCTAAAAGCTTTGAAACGTGGTAGAAGATGATCCAAGTATTCAGGCGTGGTCTTTGTGGCCATTTGTAGGGTATATGAGTGAAAGGAAGATACCTATAACTTTTCGTGTGCCCCCCTCACCCTTCCTGGCTTTAACTTTGACTTTCAGACAAATAAATAAACCTTGAAAAGAGTCATTTATCTTTTCTGGGTCTCCCAAGGATTTGATAACCATCCTCTACTGCTTTCCCAGGCCGTATGCAGGGAACTGTATTGAAAGTGGATCTGCCAGGATATGAACCAGTGCCCATGTGGGATGCTGGGGTTACAGGTGGATCAGCCTGCTGTAACAAGGTGCCGGCCCCACCTTCTGCACGTGTTATTGCTTCTCATAAGACATCTGTCACAGTCTCATAATGCTAGGTTAGATTCACTTGTCCATATTTCTGTCTCCTCTTCCTACACTAAGTGATAGAGGTCAAACTTTGATTTATTATTTACCTTTGTATTCCCAGGATCTACTACAAAATCCAGGACCTGGACAGTTCTTGATAAACGTTTATTGACTTGATTTAAAAAAACAAATGACTGGGTGCAGTACCTATGATCATTGCAAAACATTTATCAGCACACAAAAGACAACACATTGCTAATCTTTCCATTGATAATGACTCATGAAATTAAAGCAAGAAAATGCATTAAGTGGTGAACCAAAACCCTTCCTTAATCCTGAAGGCATAAAGGGTAACACCTCTTGAATGAAATTTTTACTGTTAGCTCTTTCCTATCTCTTGTTAATTGTTTCACTGTCCAATTAACTTACATCTGCCTTTTTGAGGAAAGCCATGTGACTGTCAGGAAGGTGGATTTTACCCTGGCTTTGGAAAAACTGAGTGTCCTCAGGGCAGGCCAGCTAAGACTAATGCAGTTATGCTTATGGGTGCCCAGTGCTCCCCTGGACCTCTGCTTCACCCTATTATTCCTAACATTTCAGCTGCAATTTGCTCCCCTGGGAGAGCCCTACAATGAAAGTTTGGGTAGACAAAAGAGAAGCTCAACGAAGGATCAGGAGCAATGGAGGGGAAATAGTACATTAAAGCCTCCCCTTGGAGGGGATGCCAAAAGGGATCAGAGAGGACCAGAAAGGAGTCCAGGGACCACTCCAACCCCGGATTATGGCTGTATGCCATTGCATTTCATGAGACCCCAAGTCTGCATCAGCCATGGCATGTCATATACACAAAGGTGAAACTGTCAGTTCCACTATGTTCTATGCACCCACATGGGAAACTCAGAAGAAGCTCCTGGCTCCTGGTTGGGGATCAGCTCAAGTCCAGCCATTGCAGCCATTCGAGGAGTGAATGAGCAGATGGATGATCTCTTTATTCCTACCCCTTTCTCTCCACCTCTGCCTTCTAAATAAGTAATTCTTTTTTAAAGAAGAAATTAGGTCGGAGACTGGCCTGCACTTCATATATTGCAATATATAGGTCATTAGTCTTACTGCAGACAAAATGAAATGCCTATAGTAAAATATAGATTCATTCATTCCATAAGAATTTATCAAGTGTGTGCTGTTTACCAGGTATCATGCTTGATGCTTCTGCAATGATAATATACAAGGTAGAAAAAGAGATGGATGTCTTAATTTGATCAACAAAAAAATAAAATGCAAAAGTTAAACTAGGAAACATGTCACGAAGATGTGACTTGTGATTTCATAATAGGGGTGTTTCTTTAATGTAGAGGATCTGGTGACTGAACTGAAACTAGAATATGATGAAAGTGTTCATGAGGAACATTACTGGGTTCTAAGGAAAAGAAAATAGAAACACAGACAAACATGGTGGGAATCAAGCACCAAGATTCTAGTCCTTGCTTCAGCTGGAAGCCCTTCTGTGGATTTCAGTGTCCAGAGCCAGGGAGAAGGCCATTGCTAAAAGAAGGGGGAATGGCTTATTTTTCCTAGGCACAAAACTATGCCATGCATTTTTGTCCCTCTCTAATTTGAGGGGCAAAGAAAGAAAGGCAAAAGTGTGGTCTTCCAATCTGCTGGTCCACTTCCCAAATGCTCACAGTGCCCCTGGCTGGGACCAAAACTAGGAGCCATGAACTGTATCCAGGTCTTCCACACGAGTAGCAGAGACGTAACTACTTGAGCCACAACCTGTGGCTGACTAATGGATGCATTAGCAGTAGGATACAATCAGGAAAGGACCCAAGATTCAAACCCTGGCACTCCAATGTGACATGTATGCATCCCAAGCAATATCTTTTTTTTTTAAAGATTTATTTTATTTTTATTGGAAAGGCGGATATACAGAGAGGAGAGACAGAGAGGAAGATCTTCCATCTGATGAGTCACTCCCCAAGGGAGCACAATGGTCCATGCTATGCCAATCCAAAGCCAGGAGCCTCTTCCGGGTCTTCCACATGGGTGCAGGGTCCCAAAGCCTTGGGCCGTCCTCCACTGCTTTCCCGGGCCACAGGCAGGGAGCTGAATGGGAAGAGGGGGCCGCCGGGATTAGAACCGGCGCCCATATGGGATCCTGGGCGTGCAAGGTGAGGACCTTAACCACTGAACCATCACGCCAGGCCCCCAAGCAATATCTTAACTCCCCATGCCAAATGTCCACCCTGCCAAGTATGACTTTGAATAATTACCCCGCACTCAAACTCTCAACAGTTTAACATCTGCCTCTCAGTTAAGACACCAGTTAAAATGACTTCCCATAACTTGTATCGGAGTATGTGCATTAAATACCTAACAGTGGCTGCTGACTCTAGGCTCCTGCTAAGTCACACTCTGGGAGGTTGCAGTTATGACCCGTGTTGTTGAGTTCCTACTACTCATGTGAAAGACCCGGACTAGATTCCTGGCCCCTAGCTTTGGCTTGGTCTAGTTCTGGCTGCTGTAGGCATTTAGCATCTGGGGAGTGCACCAGTGGAGAAAAGCTCAAATTTAGTGTGTGTGTGTGTGTGTGTGTGTGTGTGTGTGTGTGTGTTTATATGTGTGTATGGTTATATATACATATACACATATTTATGTGTATGTGTTCTCTCTCCTCCTCTCTCTTTCAAATAAATAAAAAAAAAAGTTGTTAAAAATAGTATAAAATGGCTGAGTATCAGTAATATATTTTCAACCATGGACAGGAAAACTTTGCCTCCAAGCCTTCTTCTAGCTTTATTATGCTGTTAATAAACACATAATGCCCATCAACATGCATAGCATAAATGTTAAATTAGCAAAACCCTGATTCATAAAAGATAATTAAGTGGCATTTAGTATTTTATGGCATAAGTAAGATTTCTAGGCTTTTCTTTTAAAAGTTGGAACAGCAGCTTTTGACCACAGCAATAAAACCTAGTAAACACAGTCAACTGGCTGGGCCAGTTTTCAGTGTGGTGATGACACTGGTGCCTCTGCTGTAGACTGCAGTTTGAAGAAAAAAGTATTTTTTTTAATTCTCCTTTTGTCACCTATAGATTTAGCCTATAGACACTTAACCCATGATACTTGAAATACCTGTGCAATGTTGTAAAAATAAACAGCATATTAGAAAATCAAGGAGACAGGAAAAACCCTAGAGATTCTATACTGGTGTGAAGGAAATCCTACTTGCATTTTGACATTGCATTGAACCCATAGTGATTTTTGCTATTTGAGTTATTATTATTCACAGAAATTGTAATTTCTAATAAAGCATTATTAAATTATGCCCAAATGAATGCCAGTGAGAGTTCTCTAGCATCAGTGACAATTAGAGAAACGACATGATAAATGGATGAATGGGCAGATGGGTGGATGTATAGACAGACATATAATTGAATGTTTTGCAATAAAATGTTTCTAAATTCAAGGTTAATCATTCTTCAGTTTACTAAGATTTCCCCTTTTTTAAACAAAACTTAAACTAAAACATCCTGTGTAAATTAGAAAACATGAGCTTTAGTGGGTGCTTCTCCCTAGTAGCAAGGCTTAAAATCTGTCTGGAACAATGACAACATATCTATTAAAAATAGTCTTAATAATTAGCGATGATGTGCTTGCCATCCCTTCCATTTGTGGTTTTTGTAGATGCTGATGGTCATTAGCCAGTTTTTCATTTATTTAACTAAATTACCTGAGAAAAGTTTCTTTGGGGTGGAAAGGTTTCTTGAAGGTTAGTGTCAGGAAATCAGTTGCTTCAGGGGCAGGCCAGCCATAGTAGTCTGGCAAAAGCTGGTGAAATACATAGTAGTCTGGTGAAAGCTGACCACATTCAGGCATGTGCAGAGCAATGACCACATACGTTAGGAAGCCAAGAAATAAGTTAGGCCAAACTCAGCTTAAATAATTTCCCACTTACAAGAACTACTACTGAGGACAAACTCCCAGACTACCTCTCAAACATCACAATTCGATGAAATCTCTACCTTTAATCCATCAGTTCTTGATCTAGACCTTCAGAATTTAAACACCTGCGTGAATTTGGGGAACAAGTATGTTCATTCCTTAACACTCCACATATTCTTACTGTGCTGTGCCTGAAACAGCAAGTCTTAACCTTTTTCAATTGAAGAATCCATCCTAAGACAGGTACAGAAGACATTAGAATGTAATCAATGTAGAGGGCGCATGGTTAAGACAATTGAGAGACATGATATTGAATGACAATGATTTTTTTTTTTTCTTGCTGATCTGGTTCCATAGGAAAACCAAGATTCCTTTGGGGTCTAAGCAAGAGAACAAGATTGAGCTTAAGGATCTTTTAATGTGCTAAGCCCCCAACGCTCCCAGAGTTTGTATGCATTTGAAGGTTCAGGATAATTCTTTCTAGTCTGTTTTCTTTTTCCATTTCTTTTCCTTGCCTTTGACCACTTTTCTTATGCAGTCTTCATACTCCTCATTTTTGCCCTCCATTCCTCAATATGTGTTGTCTTTGTATTTTGCAGTGGTTCCTTGTGAGTTACTCATTGGAACACAGAGATATTGAACTGTAGAATAAACTGTGTATTAAACTGTAGCATATGAATAAGCAAGGGCACGATCTGTATCTGAAGAAAAGCAGGGAACTAAACAAGAATATTAGGAGACAAGACATCAAGATTCCATTCTGGACCATACCCCCTTGGACAGGACTGCCCCACCCTGTCCCCTGGCTCAAATTTCAGCACCCCGACTTGTCAACCACAGACACTGGGCTACTTGACCTTCAGCACCTTGCCTCCTCTAAAGAGTTCTACTCAGATTGCTTTCAGCTGAAAATAGGCCAAGCTTCTGTTATTTAAGAGAAAAATACAGCAATTGAAGCAACTTTATGAACGTTCAAAGCCTATGCAATGAGTCTGTGGTGCTGCATTTGAGAACACTTAAGTGTTGGAATTAAGAGTCTCTTTTAACATGGTGCCTGTTCCTAATTTTTCAAATAATTAAGCCTTTTGAAATTGAGTTGTTTGTCCTTCCAACGTACTCATCATTGTACTCTCTTTCTCTCTCCCTCCCCACCCTACCTAACCTCAGGCATATGAGAGGCCACAGAAGCACTCAGCTCTCCATTATGACCCAGGCCTCACACAGGACTTCACCGGGGACACCTTAAAACCAAAGCACCAGCAAAAAAGCAGCAGCCAGAACCATGTGGACTGGTCCAGCACCTCTGACAGTGGACCCACCACTCAGAATTGCTTCATCACTACAGAGTCTGGCAGAGAATCTGCAAGCACCAGCAAGATCCCAGCTCTTGAGTCCGTGGCTTCCTTTGCAAAGGGCCAGGGTAAGAAAGGCAGTGCAGGGACCACGTGGAGTCAATTGTCTAACAGTAGCAAAGATCTACTCTTGGGAAGTGTGGTTCCATCCCCAAGTAACCATAGCTCACCAGCCCCACCCAACAGCTCGGCTGAGTGCAATGGGCTTCAGTCCTTAGGAGATCAAGATGGAGGGGCCACTAAGGATGCTCCGGAACCACCTGTCATAGGCAGCAAAAAGAAGTCTAGTAAAAAAGATGCAAGTCAGACCGTCCCAAACCCAGACCTGGATTGGGTCAAGAGTACTCAGAAAGTATTTGACAGTGCCGAAGGGAAAAGGGATAGCTACTCTGCAGAGAATACCCAAGAAGTGTCACCAGCCAGGCCGAACGTGAATTGCATCAGTGGTCCTGAAAATGACTCCAGTCATGTCCGGATTACTATCCCCATCAAGACACCCTCTCTAGATCCAAGCAGCCATAAAAGGAAGAAGAGGCAGTCCATTAAAGCTGTGGTCGATAAAATTATCCCTGAGAAAGCTCTGGCTTCTGGAATCACTATGAGCAGCGAAGTAGTTACCAGGATTCTTTCCAATTCAGAGGGCAATAAGAAAGATCCTCGTGTCCCCAAGTTGTGTAAAATTATAGAGAATGAGCCCCCCTCAGTTGGCCTTGAAACTGGTGGGAATATTGAAAAAATTGTCCCAGGAGGTGTGCCTAAGCCACGGAAGCCACCCTTGGTTATGACACCTCCAATGTGCACAGAGCACTCTCCATCAAGAAAGCTGCCAGATATTCAGCATCCAAAATTTGCTGCAAAACGGAGATGGACATGCAGCAAGCCCAAACCCACTAGCATGCTCCGAGAGGCAGTCATGGCCACCTCTGATAAACTGATGGTGGAACCCCCATCTGCCTATCCCATCACCCCATCCAGCCCTCTGTACACCAACACAGACAGTCTTACTGTGATCACTCCAGTCAAGAAGAAGCGGGGACGCCCCAAGAAGCAGCCTCTGCTCACAGTGGAGACAATTCACGAGGGCACGTCCACCAGCCCAGTCAGTCCCATCAGCAGAGAGTTTCCTGGCACTAAGAAAAGAAAGAGACGACGCAATTTAGCAAAGTTGGCCCAACTTGTGCCAGGAGAGGACAAACCCATGAGCGAGATGAAATTTCACAAAAAAGTTGGAAAACTTGGCGTGTTGGATAAGAAGACCATCAAGACGATCAATAAGATGAAGACACTGAAGAGGAAAAATATTTTGAACCAGATCTTGTCCTGCTCCAGCAATATTGCTCTGAAGGCAAAAGCTCCTCCAGAGACCAGTCCAGGGGCCACAGCCATCGAAAGCAAACTGGGCAAGCAGATTAACGTCAGCAAAAGGGGGACCATCTACATTGGCAAGAAGAGGGGCAGAAAGCCTAGAACAGAGCTGCCACCCCCATCCGAAGAACCCAAATCAGCCATCAAGCACCCAAGGCCTGTTTCTAGCCAGCCGGATGTTCCAGCCGTGCCTTCCAACTTTCAGTCACTTGTGGCATCTTCACCAGCAGCTATGCACCCACTTTCAACACAGTTAGGTGGGTCCAATGGCAACCTAAGCCCCGCCAGCACTGAAACCAATTTTTCAGAGTTGAAAACTATGCCAAATCTCCAGCCCATCAGTGCTCTTCCAACCAAAACTCAAAAGGGAATCCACAGTGCAACCTGGAAGTTGTCTCCCCCCAGGCTGATGGCCAACTCTCCTTCACACCTTTGCGAGATTGGCTCCCTGAAGGAAATCACGCTGTCCCCTGTGAGTGAGTCACACAGCGAGGAGACGATCCCAAGTGACAGTGGCATCGGGACAGACAACAACAGCACGTCTGATCAAGCAGAAAAGAGTTCAGAATCCCGACGGAGATACTCCTTTGATTTCTGCTCCCTGGACAACCCGGAAGCCATCCCATCCGACACCAGCACAAAGAATCGACATGGCCACCGGCAGAAGCATCTCATTGTGGACAACTTTCTTGCCCACGAGAGCCTCAAGAAGCCAAAGCACAAGAGGAAACGGAAAAGCCTGCAAAACCGGGATGATCTCCAGTTTCTGGCAGAGCTGGAAGAGCTCATCAGCAAGTTCCAAGTGTTCAGGATCTCTCACCGGAGTTACACCTTTTACCATGAGAATCCATATCCCAGCATTTTTCGGATTAACTTCGATCACTATTACCCGGTGCCATATATCCAGTATGACCCGTTGCTCTATCTTCGTAGGACTTCAGACTTGAAGTCAAAGAAGAAGCGTGGTAGGCCTGCAAAAACCAATGACACCATGACAAAGGTGCCTTTTTTACAAGGGTTCAGCTACCCTATTCCCAGTGGAAGTTACTATGCACCCTATGGAATGCCTTACACATCAATGCCTATGATGAACCTTGGTTACTACGGTCAGTACCCAGCTCCTTTGTACCTATCGCACACGCTTGGAGCAGCTTCCCCCTTCATGAGGCCAACAGTGCCCCCACCTCAGTTCCACACAAGCTCCCATGTCAAGATGTCGGGGGCAGCAAAACATAAAGCAAAGCACGGGGTACACCTGCAAGGACCTGTTGGCATGGGCCTGGGGGACATGCAGCCATCCCTGAACCCTCCCAAGGTGGGAGGTGGCAGTCTATCCAGTGGTCGGCTCCACAAGAGAAAACACAAACACAAGCATAAGCACAAGGAAGACCGGATCCTGGGGACCCACGACAACCTGAGTGGTCTCTTCACAGGCAAGGCCACAGGCTTCTCCACTCACCTCCTGAGTGAGCGGCTGGGCAGTGGGGACAAAGAGCTCCAGCTGGGGAATGAGAAAAGTAAGCATAAGGAGAAACCAAGACACCTGCACAGCGATGCCAGCCACAAAGCTTCCAAGAACAACTTCGAAGTGGACACCCTGTCAACGCTGTCGCTTTCCGATTCCCAGCACTGGACGCAAGCCAAGGACAAAGGGGACCTGAGCAGTGAGCCTGTGGACTCATGCACGAAAAGGTACTCTGGCAGCAGTGGGGATAGTGGCAGCACAAGATCGGAGAGCCTGGATGTATTCAGTGACATGAACCCTTCGAGCGACAAGTGGGACAGTGACGTGAGTGGGAGTAAAAGGAGGAGCTTCGAAGGCTTTGGGACGTACAGGGAAAAGGACATCCAGACCTTCAAAGTGAACCGCAAGGAGAGGAATTCTTATGACTCCTCCATGTCCCCAGGTAAGGCTGAGATCTTCAGACTTGAATGCTCTGGTTGTTTAATGGCAGGACTCTTCACTTCAAAGGTAATCATCCTAGGCACATGGTGCCCGCTAGTCTGCAGAGAGGAGGAAATTGGGTCCTCCTCACAGCTTGAGTTCATTGATTACTTTGTACACTGTTTACTCGCCATTTCCTAGGTCTCCTTTCTCCTGCAGCCATAACCTGAGAAATGGTGTATCCATTGACAATCCAATCATCCCCACTACATTGTGCTCTTTATTAAAAAATGCTATTCCTAGGTACTCACCTGAACTGATGGTAGAATTTGCTAATTGGGTAAAGCTTCTAAAAATCATGAGGAGTATCAATAAAAAGTCAAGAATGCTGAAGCTGGAAGGAGATCACTGCCTAGATTTTCAAACACTATCTCTCCAGAAGCCACATATCTTAAATGATTAGGAAAGGCGTGGGAAGTGGGTGATCAATACATCCTGAAGTCTCACTGGTCAGGGAGCCACAGCACCAGGTATTATTATTTGCTTTGTCTGTTGGTATTTGAGACACTGCCTAGGACTGGAGCCCAAAGGGAACCCTTAACCACGTTCAGATACTTGTCATTGCCCTTGCTGTTAGAGTGAAGGAACCTGGTTGGGAAATTCTGTGGGTGCCCTCCCCTTGTATGTCTCTTACCATGTCCGCTAGAAGAGGATTCTGCCCACTAATCTCACCCAAGGTAGCTGTTATTATTAGAAAGACTGTGTTTTTTGCCAGTTGCTGGTAGAATTTCTGCATTTACCTCCCCAGCCAAATAATCCCATCCCCATTGTGGCAGCCTCACACTTCTGCAAAAGTATACGTTTGCTCTGTCCATACATTACATAAATGGTGGAATCCCTATAGAAAAAACAACAGGCATTTGCTTGTAGAGTGGTAGAAACTCATTATGCTGGAGCTGTAGAAGCTGGAAGATGTTCTTGGGTCCACCTTGTCCCCAAGTAAAACTCTTTGGTCAAAGCCTGGCTTTTGAGAATCTGTGTGTAAGTTTTGGATGTTCTAGTTCACGTCTGTTTATGATGTCCTCTTCCTTTCCAGGAAGACCATAATTATTGAAGGTCAGAGTAGTCTATTCATGACAAACTAGAGACATTTTGAAGCCAGCCCATTTCAGAAAAAAATATGATTATGAGTGAGAAACTACTTAAAGATGCTCCCTAATTGCTTCTTGTTTGTGTGACTTGTTAATGCAGTAGATGTTCTTCTTGGCTAATGAAGAAATCCATTTGCAGCCAGGGCTTCTGCATTTGCTAAAGGTGGTAAATGACCAGTACTTCATGCCTGCCCGAAAGGATTCTGCTTATCTGGCACTCACCACGTCTTATCAGCAGACTTTTTTGAAGTCCTTGGTTTTGTGTTGACCCCAGGTTTACCCCACCTGGCCAGGAAGCACTGGGAGAAACTTATTACTTGAGAACTACTATTGATACCTCTTTCTACATAATGGTACTTGTTTGAAATCTATAGTAACCATGGGCAACGTGTTCTTGTTTTTGTATTTTCTGGGTATTATCTGGCTAGGAAATAATGGTGTTGAGCTATTGCTAAAAATCTACAAGTAAGAATCTTAATGTCATTGCCCAGAGAAGCAAATCTTGGAAGCTAAACTCAGGTATTTTGGGGTGTTTGGTTTCTCAATGGTCCTAACTGGTTTTTACCATGACAAGGCTGTCCTGCTGGCTTCTGATAGACTTCATGGTTTTCCCAAACCAGTGCTCATCCATAGTTATTGAATGTATTTCTGAGGATACCCACCTGCCAGCCATCCTGCTGTCCCTGTGTTTACCTTCCCATCGTTGTCATTGACCACTACTTTATTCCAAGTTCTCCCATCTTCTCATTTTATCTTCACCCAGCCACACAAAATGAAAAGAAAAAGGCATTGTAACAACTATAGGGGAGGGAGCTTAAATCAAGCTCAAGTATTGGATATAGTTCAACTCTGTTAAGAAATCATTTATGTGGCCTAACTTAGAGTATTCCAGCCCTTAAGGATTACTGTTTTCCCATCAGTAATTTGAAGGATTTGGAGCCAAACCTCTGGAGCATGCAATGACGTCTGCTAACACCTTTCTTGCAATATTAGGAGAGAAGATACTCCTGTTTCAATGTTTCAGATAAAAATGCCAAGGCTTAAAAAGATCCAGGGATCTCCCCAGGTTTAGAAAGTCATCACTTTTCAAAAAGTGTTTATTTATTTAAAAACAAAGAGCAGGTGAGGGTGGGAGAGACTGTGTGTCTCACATCTACTGCTACACTCCAAAAATGTACACCGTAGCCAGTCCTAAACCAGGCTAAAGCCAGAAGCTAGAAACTCAGTCTGGATAGTCTATGTGGGTAGCCAGGACCCAATTACTTGAGCCATCATTGCTGCCTCCTGGGGTCTGCAGCATTAGTAGGAAGGTAGAATCAAGATTTGAGCTCAATGTGAGTTGTCCATCTCAAGCACTGGCTTACCCGCTGCACCAAATACCCAGCCTAGGCTGTCACTTTCAATGGTAAGGAAGCCCAGGGATTTTCTCATGGTAGTGAAACTCAATTATATGTCACTCAACTGGTTAAGAGCAAGTCCAGAGCACAGAATCTGGTCCAAGCCAAGTGCTCCTCTGTGTCACTGCTTCCCTTCCTCTCAGAATCTCATTCATCCTGTAATGGCATGCGTTCTCCAAAACACTTGCATAGAGATAATTTCAGAAGAGAGTAATTAAGGAAAAAAGCCACCTGTTTATTCAGTCCTTAGCTAAGGAAGGAGTTTTCCTTGAGGCCTAACCTCCCATTCATATCAGCAGAAAAAAACAAACACAAAACAAACATATAAACAAAAAAATACCTATGCCAAAGGGTCTTCCATCTTCATCCTTACTAAAATCCAGGTCTCTAAATAATTTTTGCCTTTGCTTTGTTTCTGTCTGTGTGTTCTGTGAGTTTATTTATCCTCTAACATTTTAGTAAGTCATCATTGTTGGGTATATTACATCTGTTGTCTTTGCGTGTTTGATTGAGTATCTTACTGAGACAGACCAGAATTTATCATTCCCCTTCCTCCTAAACCTTGACCTCCCCTTACCTGGATCCCAAAGGTATCTTATGTTTCTAAACTTACAGAATGCCAGGAAAAAAAAAATCTGTCTTCAGCAAAACAGAAATCAAATCCCCTCTATAAAACATTTGCCTTGATAGAATATACTCCAAAGATGCCTGGGCCCCCAGGAAGGAACAGGAGGCAGAGAAAGTGAAATTGGAATGACTGGAAGCATTCAGATTTTCTGGGAACTTTACCTTTGTGGACATGTTGTTTGTTCAGCTGGGGGATGCTGAGGATCATGGTTGCAAATAAGCATCTGTCCTTTCCACAACCTCTTTCCCTCCACCTGTTCCTTCCCCACTCTGGATTCATTTCCTCTGCCTCTGAGTGTTCATATGAGTCATTCTTCTCTAAAATAGATATGGCACAAATATAGATGTCACCCCTTAGCTTGTTGAGGATCAGATTTAAGAGCTCAGAAAAGGCTTTGAGCCTCCCTGAGATCAGAGCCGATGAAAGGCTCCATATAAATGTAAGTTATTACCATTATGAAGAGAATTAGAAATCCCATTTAACCATGGCAGCAGTTGCACTCTGTGTTTCTTTACTATTTGGAAAAGCCTGTATTTTTAGCCCTCTCGTCTGGCAGATGGCTACACTGTCTTTTTTGCCCTCTTGCACCTAAAATCCAAGCGTCATCCAGACTTGTTTCTGGTTTTCTGTATTCTGTTCTCTCTATAGCTTTGGCTCCAGACACCAGTGGCTCTTTTGGCTTGTTTTCTTAATACCACCTGCCAACTCTCCATTTATGAAAATGTTTGCCTGGGGCCAAAAAAGTGGCTAAGTAGTTGGAAGGTACAATACTCCTGTTGGAAGAAGCCTTTCAGCCAGCATTGGAGCCAGTGTCTCACTAGGCACTATGACCTATAAAGCATGCAGCAGATTCCCCAAAGAGCAAGGCTGTCTCAGGTTGACAACATGTTCAGAATGATGACACTTGCCTTCAAAGCCAAGGTCTTACAAGGCGGTGGAAGAAGTCTCCAGCGGGGAATGATGCTGCTGTTCAGACCGTATGGAAATAATCTTTATATACGCTGGCCTAAAATTGTGCCGTGGAACTAAGATATCATGACAACTACTGTTCTGACTCCCTCAAATAATGAGGAAGCACTGAGAAGATTAAATGTAGCCTACTGACTTTGTTAGTCAAGGGAGCCATCTTTCCTCAAGATGAATGGATGCGGAGAATGAATCCCAAGCACAGCCCAGATATCAGAATCCTGCCATGTAGGTAGCTGATTTCCCTCGAGCTTAGTCCACACCACATCTGGTTGTGCCTGCTCCCTGCTCCTTTGCCAACTCCTCTTATCTGCACTGTGGGGCATTTTGGAAACAGTCTGTACTGTCACTCATTAGCAGACAACACATGCCCTAGCCAAGAAAGGGTAACACAAAAACCCATTCCCAGCAGTAATCCAGATGAAATGCTGTGAGAATGATAAAGAAAAAAAATGTGGCGTTTGGTATTGTGGCACAGTGGGTTAGGCAACCATTTGGGAAACCTGTGTTCCATATCAGAGTACCAGTGTGAGTCCAGACTCCTCTGCTTCGAATCCTGGTTCCTGCTAAGGAGTCCTGAAAAGCAACAGATCATGACTCCAGTGCTCAGTCCCTGTTAAGCATGTGGGAGACCCAGATGAAGTTTTGGCCTGCTGGCTTCTACCTGGCCCAGCACTGACAGCTACGGTTGCAAGCATGTTGGGAGCTAATAGTAAATAGAAGATTCTCTCTCTCTCTCTCTTTCTCTCTTTCTTTCTCTCTCTTTCCCTTTTAAGTAGATAGATATGAACAGAGAGAGGTAGATTGATAGATAAAAAATAGTTAAATCTTTTAAAATGCAATGAAGGTTTTCTAAAAATGGAATAAAAGGGTTTATTGGAGGAGATAGTGAAGATCAGGAAAAAAGAGAGCAACAAATGGAAAGCTAATAAAATAATTCAACCTACTGCCAAGTTAAATTCTCGGTCCTCCTCAGGGAGCAGATGAAAAATTAATCAGTCACTGACTACTGAGTGGGGTCAGTGATGTTATGAATATCTCTCTAAGCCTTGTCCTGCATTAACAAACTAAAGACCTCTTCTTGATTCTCATTTCCCAAGTAGGGTGTGGCTGTAACAATTCTGACCAGACTTGGTAGTCTAGAACTCTTGTCTCAGACCTCATTATGAGGAAAAGAAATACTCCGAAGAAACAGTTCAGGAGGAAATGCCCATGTTATTGTCCGGATTCACCAGATCATTAGCTGTTCAAAGAAGATGTGACATATCCCCTGTTCAGGTATTCATCTTTATAACCCCCTCCTACTCTTCTTCAGCTCCAGCCACTTCACTTGGCTGTTTGATGTCATTTAGGGGAAAGTGAGCTTTTGCAAACATGACTCCCGTGAACTAATTAGCTAGCTTCTTGTGCAGGTTGAAATCACATTTGTCGTCTTAGACAACTAGGTAAAGTACTAATACTTCCAGCTGAATAGAGAAGACAGAGCACACTAGCCTGTGTATATTTAGGCTCAAACTAGAAAGAATCTCACTCATGTAGCATAAACAGCTGGTTTTGCTGATGTACATGTTGGAGGCTTAAGAAGGTCAAGTGACTCATCCAGTGATACATATCTCATTGTTTAAAGATCATAGCCTGGGAAACTGCACATCAGAGAGTGGGAAAAGGATGGGGTTGGAAGGATGAGAAAGTAAAAAAAAAAAAAAAACACAAAGGTGACTCCTGGGAGAGATGTTACAATATGTTTTCTTTTGCTGTGAGCTGTTGTAAAGGTAAGCATGTCTTCAGCAATAATTCGCTTTCCAGGCTTTCTCTGGGGACCCATGTTTGGGACTAGAAATGATCTTTGTGGGCTCTGATGGAAGTCATTTTTCCCCTTTCCTGTCTTAACAATAGCACGTACTTATTTTATTGACCCTCCCAAGGTTCCTCCTAAAGTTTCCTTTTGGAAATCAAGAATTAATCAAATTAAATAGTGTAACATAATGTTCTGGCAGCACAGAAAAAAAAATTTAGACATACAACATCCCTTTTCCTACAATGAAATCAGAACTCCAGCAATCCCCCTTGGTGGAGCTTGAAGTCCGCAGGTCATTTGTCTTCCCACAGTTGGCAAGTGTTACCCTGTCCTGTTGCAAGTTTTATTTATACCCCTGTGGGACTAGGGAGTTATGCAGATTCAGGTGCTGGTGCTGAGAAGTTACAATATCAACAGATTTGCCTTTTGTGTAAAATGCAGCCTACCAAAGTCTGGCCTTTCAGTGGGCAGAGATAAGACAGTCATGTTTGAAAGGAAGTCCCAGGAAACCGTCTCTTCACTGTACAGAAGAGCATGTGATGAGACTGGAGACTTGTAATTGTGGCTCAGGCATGCAATCTATGCAAATTAACTAAAATCAAAGGCAAGTGATAAAGATATGAGTTAATTCTTAAATTATTTATTTAGGTCCAAGTCTCTGTAAGGTCTGATGTAGTCCTGGAAGGAATTGAAGGGTGAATAACTTGATGCTTTGCTCTCAGAAAGATCGCAATCCAGGGGCTTCCCTTAAAACCTAGAGTTTGGTGTGGAGGCACCTATAATTTATGACATTAAAAGCAGACTAAAGGGGCCATGAGAAGGTTACAAAGGTGATGAGATTGCCCAAATGGAGGTGAACTACCTTCATGTTTTCGATGGGAGATGAGTAGGTTGGATAAGGAAATACCTCTGCATAGGAGTTGCCGGTTGACTTGTATCTTAAATGATGAAAGAATCATTGGAGGAGTAAAGATGGTGAGGGTAGTGATGGGAGATGGGCGAGAAGCACAACATAGAAGGAAAACCATGAAGGCCCAGTGCAGTAGCCAAGTGGCTAAAATCCTCACCTTGTATGCCCCGGGATCCCATATGGGCGCCAGTTCTAATCCTGGCAGCTACACTTCCCATCCAACTCCCTGCTTACGGCCTGGGAAAGCAGTTGAGGACAGACCAAAAGCCTTAGGACCCTGAACCAGTGTGGGAGACCCAGAGGAAGTTCCTGGCCATTGTGACTGCTTGGGGAGTGAATGAGCAGACGAATGATCTTTCATTGTGTCTATCCTCCTCTCTGGATATCTGACTTTCTGATCAAAATAAATAAATCTTAAAAAAAAAAAAAGAAAGGAAACCATGTAAGCAGAAAGTGTTTGAGTGTGTATACACAAGGGACATTTAGGAACTAGTTTTTAGTACAATTTATTGAGGCTTGTGTTTGTAAATAGGGGAATTATGTCAGGAAAATAAGAAAGGCATGTTTTGGTAATGGGTCGCAAGATCTGTCTCCTGCACTCTGGACATGTTGTTGTTGTTTAAATGAGATAAGCAGTGAGAAGCCACTTTTCAAACAGGTAGAAGTTATGAAATAACCAAATTAGATGTCGTCTTTCTTCCTTGACTACCCCTTCCATTTTCTTTAAGATTTATCTATTTTTATTGGAAAGTCAGATATACACACAGAAAAAGAACCAGAGAGGAAAATCTTCCATCTGCTGGTTCACTCCCCAAGTTGCCACTAAGCTGTAGCTGTGCTGATCCAAAGCCAAGAGCCCAGACCCTCTTCTGGGTCTCCCATGAGGGTGCAAGTTCCAGTGCTTGGGGGATCCTTGACTGCTTTCCCAGGCCACAGGCAAGAAGTTGGATGGGAACTAGGAATGCTGAGATACAAACTGACTTCCATGTGGGATCCCAGTGTGTACAAGGCGAGGACTTCAGCTGCTAAGCTACTGTGCTGGGCCCCTCCCTTTTTCTTGATGTGGTTAACTTATACCATCTCTGTACTCTTCATTCTCTAGTGTAACTATCCACCTGTTTGTCTGCATGATACCCTCACTTTGTTCTTCCTCCTCCACCAACCCACTCCCAGATTATAATCATTATAAAGTATCTACGCAGGTGCTCATAGAGTTGCTATTGATTCATTACTTTCCTTCTCTAGCTGAAGGTAAACACTTGCCATAGGCTGGCTCCAAGCAGCTGGAGAATGGAGACACAGAAATTACAGAAGTCACAGGGAGGATCTGATTTGTGTGCAGCATGATATGCTGTTTTAGGTTTCCATTGGCAATGCTGTCACTCAAGACACTGACTTAAGCAAAGAACTGCAGTTACCAGAGGAAAGAAGTTGGACAGGGAGGACCATGCCTCCCACCTCGAAGAGGGAAGAACAGGATGGGGAGGGGGATCAGGAAAGGTGCAGTAAGCAATGGATGCCAGAAATGTTGCAGAAGAACCAAAGGTTTTAGGGAAAACATAGGGTGAGAAGGCCAGAAACTGTAGATTTCATAGAAGGTTAGGAAGGATGAAAAGACATGTGAATGTATTGGAGGATCTGAAAACAGCAGAAAAAATTAAAATTATCTACTTATTGCCTCATATCTTTAAGATGTTTAGGCTCTGTTACTCAATGTAAGTAACACAGTGTTCGTAAATAAGGGAATGATGAGACGTGGAGCCCATGAGTGCAGAGCACGAACACTGTTGTGGCTTTAGTAGTGCTCCAGATTCTAAGGAAACCGTGAAGACAGCACCCGATGAGGTGTGACACTGCCTTTCTAAAGACTCTCAAGTTCACCACTTTGGACAGTATCTACACAATGGCTGGTGCTTTGCCATTCCACTTCCCTGAGAAGGCAATGTGTAGGCAAGGAAAAAGTACAAGCGTCCAAAAGAGGAAACAGATTCCAGGCTAGTCCCCTCTTTTCTGCCCCCAAAGACACACAGGAATTCATGATAATGACTAATTTAAAACTTGTTTAACAAATCATTGGTGTACCATAGGCTTTAACTGTGTTGCCGTGAATATATGGAAGAATGATCAATGTAATTACGGGTTCTAATAAGTAGATCTATTACTTAACATTTGCCACATACCGCGTTTTATAAATGAAAGCCATATTGTTGGATTTGTAGAATTCTTAACTCTTATGAAAAACAGTGTGCAAGATCCTCAGAAAGTTTGTGGAAATTGCATATTACTCTGAAAATCTATGCATAGTTTTTCGAGAGAAATGTTTGCACCAAACTAAAATTAGTTTTTTATTTCATTTTTTCATGAACTTTTTAAAATATTGACATAAGTGGTGGGGTATAATAAAACTTTACAAAATGATTGGGAGTCTTTAGCCATTCATCCTCTTGGTTGAGAGTCAAGCACAATTAGACAGACAGGAAGAAAAGAGTCAAAGAAGAGCAGAGACTAAGTGAAAATGAAACAAGTAGATTCTAACTACAGATGCAATTTCTTCCACAATGAGTAGCCACCGATGGAAGCTCTAGAGATTGGGGATCAAGAAAGGCAGTTAGTGTTCTGTGACAACCTAAACCCTAGCTGACCTCTGGCGAGTGAGCAGAGAGTGAGTCAGCAGTACAAGCAGCATGCTGGAGATGGATGATGACAGTGGACATAGGGAGTCCAGGAAGCACCTGACTAGGTGCCCATTACCAGTTGATGGGGTAAGCTTTTTAAGAAGTATGGTCTCTGAAGAAGACACAGTATACACTGATGAAAAAGGATACTGAGCATGAAGGGTATTGGAGCTTGGTACTAAGTCCTGGATGAAAGGGAGAAATGCAGGCCCCAGGATATGGCTTAGAGGCTAAAGTCATTACCTTGCATTCCAGAATCCCATATGAGCGCCCCACTTCCCATCCAGCTCTCTGTTTGTGGCCTGGGAAAGCAGTCAAGGATGACTGGGACCCTGCACCTGATGGGAGACCCAGAAGAAGCTCCTGGCTCCTGGCTTTGGATTGGTTCTGCTCAGACCTTTGCAGCCACTTGGGGAGTGAATCATCAGATGGAAGAGCTTCCTCTCTGTATATCTGATGTTCCAATAAAAATAAACAAATATTTAAACCAAAGAAAAGTGGAAGGAAGGAAGGAAAGAAAGAAAGAAGGAAATGAAAAGAAGAAAAAAGAAGAACCAGAAATATTGGGAAACATATTTGTTCCCAAAGAGCTTATAAAGCCCACAGGAGATTGGCAATGAGTATAGACACATATACAAGGCAAATCGAGAAAATAATGGGGTTGGTTGTATGCATTTAATTACCAGAAGCAAAATCCAATTATGCTAGGGAAAAGGACCCATAAAATGGCTTTCAGAGGCATACATTATATACTGTGAAAGAATTTTGTTATTAGCGTCATCCCAGTCATGTAAGGAATGAGATGAGTTGGAGAGCAAGGAGACATTAGTGGAGTGGATTTACAGAACGAAAGAGCAAGTCCCAAAGCTTGCGCTATCCTGGTTTTCTGCTCTTCAGTGGAGGGATTGGGAGACTGAAAAGGAGGTGAATTCACCTGGGTGAATTCAGAGTTAAAACGTTTTCACTGAGGCTTCATCACAGACATCCCTTCCAGATGAGCAGAGCATCCACTTTGCAAAGCACATTTCCTTCTTTAATTGCTCTTCAGAATCCAGTCAGCTCTTTAGAGCAGTGTTGCTTTCCCAGTTGGAAAATCGAATCCCCAAATCATCCATCTAGCTGTGTGCAGAAAAAGGGCTGGATCACGGGTTTCCTGAATTTTCCCAGTTTCATTCCCTTATTTCCCATCATATTTCTTAAGCCTCTGACAAGGTCAGTAGCATGACTCAGCTTCTGAGATAGCCTTGAAGAATGTTTGCCAGTGGGATATTCAGTAGAGCACAGAGTAAGGCACTAGCTAGCAGCCAAATTGTTCTTGGCCAAAAAAAAAAATAAGATGAGTATTGTTATAAGGAGAACTCGTTGGATACACAGCTAGGCACGTCCAGGATGTGAGGCAGACACTGTGCCTCACCTGGAAACTAAGACCGCCTCTCACCTGGACAGGACCTCTATGTCCTGAAAAATCACAAACAGGAAAAGGAAGTACATTTTAAAATTTGTTCTTTCCCCAAAAAAATTTGTGTACAGTTTGGAAATCTTTATGCATTGGCTGGTAAACCTTCGAAAGCTTGTACCTTAGAACGAAACGGGTTCAAAACAGAAGCAGAGTGCATCAAGTCATTAAGGATTCCAGACTGCATTTGTAGTCTGGGAAACCCCATGCCTTTCAAATGTTTGCTAGGATTTGGACTGTGGGCTGGAAACACTAAAATTCTAAGCCCGTTTGTCATGGTTGATATTTCAATTAAGACCAGTAGGCTAAAAATAGTTCTTTTATAGGAAATGCTTTTTTATGCTATTTTATTTTAACTTATTCTTGTCATTCAAAAATTATCATTGATTAATGCGTGTCAATGTGGCAACTACAAATGTGTAGGGGATGTCGTGTCTTTTTTTTTTTAATTGGAAAGGCAGATTTACAAAGAGAAGGAGAGACAGAGAGAAAGATCTTCCATCCATTGGTTCACTTCCCAAGTAGCTGCCATGGCCAGAGCTGAGCCGATTTGAAGCTAGGAGCCCTCTCTTGGTTTCCCACGTGGTACAGAATCCCAAGGCTCTAGGCCACCCCCCCACTGCTTTCCCAGGCCACAAGCAGATAGGTGGATGGGAAGTGGCGCAGCCATGACACAAACCAGTACCCGTATGGGATCCTGGAATGCAAGGTGAGGATTTTGCCCCTACGTCATCGTGCCAGGCCTGCAGTGTTGTATTTTAATAGATATACCATAGGTCTGCAAGTTCATGTCACTACATCTGTTACAAAATTGTGGACCCCTTCAGCACTAAACATTCATTTTCTTTATGATCTCCCCAGTAACAATAAAAACAGAATCTCTCACCCTTAAGTATATACAAAATGATTATTTTGGAAACACTTTGTTTTTATTTTATCATCCAGAATTATTTAGTGAAGAAAATTTGGAAAATTGAGAAAAGGCTGAATAAGAAAACTAAAGGCACAGGTAACCCCACCACCTGAGAACAAGCACTCTGCTGTTGCCATGATAAACCATTCCACCTGCTCTCAAGCCATCCTCCTTCCCCTTGCTCCTGTCTTCCTACCCCACTTGTGCTTCACGGCATCGGCATCCTGTTTTCTTTAAGGCTCAACATGGTCAGTTTTCCACATTCTGTGCTATGACCTCTGCATGTTCTAAATGTAAGTGCAGCAGCAATTAAGCACAAAAACACTCAGATTTTCATACCCTTCCAATTAACTCAGTTATCCGCAAGATTTCAAATGCTGGGAGAGCAACCCAAGGGGACAAGTTAGGGCTAAGACAGCTGCCAGAAATTCTCCCCAGGAGTATCTAGGTGCTGAATGTTTTACCTCAGGTCAGAATTTGACAAGATGAGTTTTCCAGAGCTTGAAATTCTGTCTCTACCTCTGCAATGTGAAATACAGAGAGTCTCTGATCAAAATATCACCCATCTCTCTCTCTCTCTCTCTTTCTCTCTTTCTGTCTCTCTCTCTCTTACACATACACACACACACAAACACATCATTCAGAAAAAGTCTATAGCTACTCACATTCGTCAGTATTGCTGGTGACTCATACAGAGAACATTTAAGAGCAAGGCACCCACTATTGATTTTAAACCTACAACACGAAGAACTGCCTGGTTTATTGTTCTATTGTCTTTCTGATACACCTTTGAATGTTTTTCTAAGGTGAGATTGTAAGGGCAATATTTCCTATCTCAAAAAGCAATCATCTTGTTTTTTTTTTTTGTTCTATTTCTTCTCAACCAATAATTCCACATAAGCATTTGTTCTAAGTTGGGCATTTGTACAGCCATCAAGCAAAGGAGAATACAATTGCTTCTACAAGATTCTGAAATTTTCTTAACAAAAGTGACCTCAAAGAACTTTTTCTACTATCTTGTCATTTTCCCCATTAATTTTTCCAATTCCAGTCAATATTACTTTAAATGGGAACAAATCCATCTCTGTGGTTTACTCTAAAGGGGATAATCCTCAAAGTCTTCCTTTAACATTGGCAAGCCCTCTGAATGTTGACTTCCTCCAGGGAGTCCTCTGCTTAGCATGGCAGCTCCACCACAAGTGTAGAGGTCAACAAGACCCAAGAAACCCTCATTCATATGGGCCAACGCCCCCAGGTAGGAATTACAGACTCTTGGCCCAGAGCTGTGCTTCTCCATTTCATTTTTCATTTGGGAGATTTTTGGCAGTAGTCAATTCAGAACAAACTTCTGTTGCATTTACCTCCCCCTTGCAAAAGTAAATATATTAATTCTTGAAGTGGGAAATGAAAAATGCAATCGTTAGAGCACACCTATGAATCCAGTGATGGGTAAGTAAATAATGCATACCAGATGTCGAAATATCCATCTCTATTGCATCTGGCTCAAAATTATTTGGTCTAAAAGACCATCCACTTTCCATCCTTGTAGGTTTCACCTTGCTTTCTTATCATTTTCAGCTTATTTTCTTGCTGCAAGTCCTGATAAATGTGTTCCTTATCCTACAGAAATATCATAATTTACCGTTTATCCAAGTCTGCAGTCACCATATTGCTTCATTTGCCTAAAACATTCTCTCATTTTCCATCTGGCTCCAAATATTATCTACCAATTTCCTTAAATATTCTGGTGTCTCCTACTTCCCTGATATAACTAATATATTCATTTTCATTTGAGTGTTTATTTGCCTTGTATTGTTTACCTTTATTTTAGATAGGGATATCCTGCCTGAGCCCAAAGGTGACTTGGGGTGGGTCAGGATTAGTTTGTATGAATGGTCCTTAAGTTAAACGTAATAATCTACAGTTATTATTAGCCTACTGACTGATTAGACTTATCTTTCTAGCCCACTACATCTTCCTACTGTATGCTTGGAGAAAAATCAGTTTAAGAATAGGTTTAACAACTTCTAAGACAGCCTCAGAGGTGGGGCAGGGGGGTGGGGAGCCAATGAGTTAAAGTCTGTCCAATGTAGATTTGGATGCTAAATCCCCCAGTTCCTAGTAGCATCTCCTTAGGCAATATAGTCACTTTGATCTACCTTTTTCTCATCTGAAAAATGAGGCTACTTACACCTGCTTAGCAGAGTTTTATGAGAGCCAAATAAGGGTATTGTACACCCGGGCGCATCTAGCACACTGCTCACCACATAGCCGTTAATAATGTTCATTTGCTTTCACTCCCACTTTGGATAATATATTCCAGCTCCAAAGATACAAAACAGCAGATTGCTGTAAATAGATCTTCTTTCAGCAGCAGGCTTCCATTCCCAATTATGTTCTTACTGGGATGAGTTAAATCTGTGGCTGAACACACAGCCACACTGGAAGGGGCAGAAATCAGCTGGGCCACAACTATATTTGATGAGAAAGATAAAGTATCAGGATTATACACACAGTTATGATGCATAAGTCACAAAATACACATTTTACCCAAAGATAACTGTAAGTTTGCTCTCTGGGCCTCACTGGCAGGACTTGGAAGTTCCCTTGAAAGGGGTGGCAATCTCAATCCCCTGGCATTTGGTTCCTCACAGCAAGAGTTTGTTAACACTATTCAGTTGCACCTGTCTTATAGACCAACTTATCTACTAACCCCAGCCATAAAAATGCAGTGATAAAGAAAATGCCTTCCGTGATATAATAAATTGCCACAAATCTAGTGGCTTAAAGCTACACCAATTTGTTACTTCAGCTCCTATAGGTCAGAAGTCCAGTGGGCTTTGCTGAGTCTTCTGCTGGTGGTGTCAGGATGCTGAAGTCAAGATGTGGTCAGGTTTGACTCTGGAGAAAATCTGATCTCTCCCCAACTGAGCATTTTATGATTTTAGGACTGAAGTTGTCTGTGGGACTCTCACCCTTATTACTCCTGCTGCTTTTCATGTGGCCGTTTCCGCAACAGAGAGGTGTATCTCAATTGTCCTGAGCGTTCCTCATCCCCTAAGCAGTCCAGGCATATTTCTTCTGTTGCTTGAACACGTTCACACTGATCAGATTTAGATAAATAGGAACTTGGATCAAACAAGAAGAGATGTGCATCGTGATCCTTGACAAGCAGTTGCATTTATCCATTCATGCATACCAACATATGTGAATGAACACACACATGTAATTTCTGAGAGTAAAAGCACACAAATGAACAAGAACTTTAAAAAAAAAAATTGACTCCTGTACTCATATAGCTTATAGTCTATTCGTAGATACGAAAGAGGCAAAAGCAGATTCATAATTGCTTTACATTTTTATTAGTTTATTCATTCATTGATTTAAGAGGCAGAGATAGGTAGGGACAGGTAGAGAAAAAAAGCTCGTAACTGCTGGTTCAACCATCCAGATGCCTTGCCAGGAGGTGCCGAAGCAGAGCCAGGAGTCAGGGATTCAGCCCCAGTCACCCAGGAGGGGCTCAGCACTAATTATGTGAGCCATCCCCTACTACATCCCAGAGCCCGTGTTACCAGAAAGCTGGAACCTTAAGCCAGAATCAAGCATTGAGCCCAGATACTTCCAAAAGGTTTGTAGGAATCTTAGTCACTAGGCCAAACATAGTAAAGTGTGCTAAACTTTAAGAAAAAGAGATGATGATAAAGAATAAGCCTTGACTGGTTGAGTTGAATGCCAAGTCCACATAGAACACCTGGAGGCTAAGCTGTCTACAAAAGGTCCAGCCATTGCATCAATGTGGACTGGGTTCTGATGGCCAGAGGAGACCATCGGGCCAATCACTTACTCATGAGTACAGCCTTAGCATTACCTTGATGGGACAAGTAGTGTTCGGCCTCTTGCTGTTTTTATTAAAACATCTGAATGGCACAACACGCCCTTTCTACTTACAGGGACAACAGTGAATTTTTCTCTAATCCTGTCCTGGATGGCTGAATTTTAATGACTCACTCTTTTAGTGCACATTGGTAAGACAAACCAGGAACCAAGACCTGTGTATAATCCAGGATTACACACCGGATGCTTCTATGCTAGCATGGGGTGGCTTGGAGCATGCAGAAAATCAAAATAGTTCTCACCCTTCATTGCTTTTCACAGTTCAGGATCTGTGTTCTGCCCCATGTGGAAAGGTAAATAGCTTTTTGCTTGAATCTCTTGCTGACGTTTCTTTGGGGTGGGAGTCATGAGTCGGGGCTCCATGCCAAAGACTTCCTATACCTCGTGGTCCAGCTCAGTGGCATTTTCATAAAATATCAACCATCAGGATCCTCATAATTACAAAAATATGTGCTTTCTCCCCATAGCCACTAAAGCTCTTTCTCTCATTACAAAATAGAAAGCCCAAAAATTAAATACAGAGTTGAACTCGATATCTTTAAATTCTTTGAGATTTAAAAAAGAAAAGTTCCAGTTTTCCTTATTTCCCTTCAGTGAAATGTTCCTCTTGAATGAGGAAAATTGTACCAAGCGTCTGAACAGTTGAAACTGTGACATGAGAGGATTTGTGTTTCCTTGCTATTAAGAGAGAAGAAAAAACCCTCAGTTGTGTCTAATCTTTAGGAACGCAGTGCCCTGTCCAACCCACAAATGGTTGGCAGCACCATAGCTCTACACAGAATGTTCTTTTAAGCTTTTTTTCCCACCTCCCCACCTTTCCTGTGAAGTTATGAATCTCAGCATTTAGAGATGATTTTATTCTAATAAAGTATGGATTTTAGGTTGAGTCCTTTGGCATTGATTCTGCTGGCCACAAGCTGGGGAGATTGGTCCCAAGCAAAGCAGGCACATTTAGCTGTCTGGAGCCTGGCATTGACTTTGTGAAGCTGTGATTTAACAGCTCCATGCCCAAAGGAAGTTTTACTCAGCCCCTCACAACATTGTCCTGATTGTTTGGAAAATGAAATTCCTCTGAAGACCAAGCCAGCAAGCCTTGTACTGACTACCTGAGCTTCTGATCATACCTGACTGCTTATTCTGCCTACACAATGCTCCCTCAGACCTCGTGGCAGCAAGCCGGTCTATGTGGGCTCAGGTGCAGGTGCACCTGGAGAAAGCCCACATCATGTCCACCGAAGGTCAAATAGAAAGCAGACATCCTGAGCCTGCTGCTGCCTTTGAGGCAAAGAATCCTAATTCACCACAGCTGGTTATTTTGCACACCTTGGAGTAGTGGCATAGTTTTTTCAAAACACTTTTTTGTGTGTGTGTGCATTCTTTCCTTTCAGCATCACAGCCCCATAAACTGAAAAGTGAGGTAGCTTCCTAAGGGACCAGTCACAGTGAATTTGTTCAGAGACTCATGCCAAAAACTAAGCTGTGCCCTGTGGTGTAGGGCAGAGGACTAACATTGGGAGCAACTGGGAAATGAAATAAACTGAGTAAAGAGGTCAAAGCAGAAGGCCTTGGGTACATTCACCTTGTTTTCCCAAGTCCAAAACAGAAACATCAGTGGCTTCCCTAGGATAGTCTAGCTTCTCAGTTGTAGGATAATGCCTGACTCACAGGACACATACCGTAAATGCTAGCTGTTTTAATTGGTGTTACAACTAAGCAAGTGTTGAGCACCTATGAGCTGCCAAGCGTTATTTTCTACGTTGTATACAGTGACTCCAGTTGGTTTGCAGTCAGAGAATATATCACTCTTGGTATAATTTCAAATGCATGTACCTGTGTTGAAACAAATATGTACCCGCTTACTTTGTAAGGGAATCCAATACACAGACTCATAGCCTGGTTGCTACCGTTCACAAGCTGCCATCCTGTAAAAACTGCTCATGGAGACAGAGAAGAACAAGGGTGCATTTGGCATTAAGATTTTGTACCCAAAGACCATTGAGGGCATCTGGGAGAGTTGTCAATGCCCCCCTAAGGACCAGACATGGCATAATTAAGTGAGCTTTGACCACTTGGTGGATGGAGAGAGGAACTGCATGTGCCAGGCAAGGGAAGCCAAGAGGATACAGACTGAACCATTCAACTGCCTGTCCTGAAAGGGCAGCTGATTGTGGCTACTGTGTGGGCTGTGGTGTGAGTGGTGACCAGAAAGATCTGGAGGTGGAGAGGCAGATAAGGAGGGGAAGACCCTGCTGTACTGGGGGTGACCGTGGCCTTTGGGGCTTCTAGGCCAACGGTTTGAGCTGACATGGCTGGGAAAGAGAGTGGTGTTCTCTCACGCAGGCTGTTGTCTCAGGTGGACTGTAGACCAGTGTTTTTCAAGCTACCTGTGGTCAAGAACCTTTGATTTTGGTGCTTTCATTCCTTCATGCATTGCTGGTTAATACCTATGTAAAATATAATAAAACAAATTTTGAAGAAAATTAGATAAAAATAAAAATGCAGTGGCTTATAAAATGCAATACAGAATTATTATTAGATTACATGAATATGCAATCATGCCATCCAGTTGTTAGAAAAGTTTTGCAATGCTTTATCTTAATTGCTGGACTTACTGTGGGCTGATTCTGGGCAGTGATCCATGGGCCTTATGGTGCTGCTTAAGAACAGTGGCTCAGCAGTGGAACAGACAGCACTGCTCAGAGGAAAGAGGCAGGAGGACCACCTGGATCACAACTACAGTCACCCTTGTGGAAGAGTCTCAGAATCAAGGGTGCTCAGCCTGGAGGACAGAAGGGAAACAGAGGCAAGAACCTAGAGGGAGATTAGAATTCCAGAACTATGCAGAGATGGGAAGCTGGAGGAGCTCGGGCTTGGTCACTCTTGCATCCCAGGGGTTTTCAGTGACTTCACACCAAGACCTGCAGTGCCCAGAGGTCAGATACAGTGTTGGGGATGAACAGAGCCCAGAGGAGGGACTGCGCTTACCAAAGCCTGGTCAAACCAAATTCACACAAGTACATGTCTTGATAGAAAAGAAGGGTAGAACCGAATCTGTTTACTCAATTGCTCATTAGAAGATCAAATGTATTCTATTAGTATTTACTCATATTCATGGATGCAATGTGTGCTGATCTAATCAGTGTGATCTACACTTGCCACTTCTTGTCATTCCTTTATCACCGGAGGCTTGGCACTCCTCCCTTCTCTTGGCTCAGAACATAGATAACAGAATTGTGAACTGGAGTGACCCCACTGTGCCAAGTCACACTAAGTACTTAGAGCTCCTTGGAAATAGCCCAGCCTCTCATGTTAAGAGCAAGATGAGTCAAGAGCAAACCAGTTTCCGCAAAAAGAAAGCAGTCATTTTATCAATCTCACTTTCCATTCACATGTAAAATATGCTACACAGAGAAAAGAAAAAACAGTACAACTAGATACTTAAGTAGAAACAGTATACAATTTTACTAAATTGGCCTGTGAGTGACTCTCTTTCAACCTTGGCTTTCAGTCCTCTGGCTTTGTGTGAACCTCTGATCCTCAGAAAGGCACTTTTTGAAATCTGATTTAACCAATACCTGTCCATTAACATCTCACTGTGTGTGGCCCTGCTTTCCATAACAAAGATGTACAAAGATTGGATTGAAAATCTTGAGATCCGTGGAGAGAAGTGCTCTTCTTCCTCCGTGTTTGCACTTTAACTTTTTTTTACCTTAAGGGAACATATGCAGTAAAGAAAAAAATTCATCCTTATGCACCTGGGAACTTGGCATAAAAGCCATCATCTAACTCCTCAGTTCTAGATTCAGGGCATTTTCTCTCACCTGGATGACCATTCACTTACCATTTGCCATTCATCGCTTAACCTAGTGAATTTAGGCTCCAATTCCAGATGATTCCATAAACTGAAACAAACTCTTTGAGTACCATTCGCAATTTTCTCACATTAACAGTTAAAGCATATAACAAATGTAGTAACGATCCATTGACTTGCTAAATGAGACAGTCCTGTGATTGGAATCCAATCACTCCCTAAAACTTGTTTTCAAAATCCAAAACATAGGGATAGATATTCTTTGAGAAAATAGTTTGGTTATAAGTTTGTTGAATACAAGAATACATAAAAATATACAATTATCTCTTACCTGATGCCTCATAGCTTTGAGCTGCCTGTAAAAGAGGGAATAATCGCTTTTCCCCACTTACTTACCTGACAGCACAACTCTATTGTTTCATATTCGTTCATCTTTACACCAAAGAATACTAACATTCCACAGACAATTCAGGAATTCCAAATTTTGTTTAATCTGCTACAATTAAAAATGACAATATCAAGGCTCAGAGCATGAACTTTCCTGGCTGAGATGAAGTGGTAGTAGCCAAGCTTGAACCAATCTGCAAGTTTCCAATCATGGTCATTTTTTTTTTCACAGTGTCACTACCCTGAGTATTTCCCACTGGCACCTTCTGGGAACTGTGTTTGAACTTTATCAAGAGTGACACAGTGATATTCATGTAGACACACACCAGGAGACTTCAGAAAGCTCGTGGAAAATATAACTAAAAGATACATTTATTTTGCTGCAAAAGGTTTCAGAAAACTTCATTGAAATTACGTATTATAGGGCAAGTGCTGTGGCATTGTAGATTAGGAAGCCAATTTGTGTTCCAGCTGCCACACTTCTGATCCAGCTCCATGGCAACACCTTGTAGAAGCAGTAAAATACAGCTGAAGTATTTGCGCCAACACAGCCCAAATGGGAGACCCAAAAGAAGCTTCTTGGTCCTGTATTTGGCCTGACCCAACTCTGCCCATTTGGCCATCTGAGGCTTGAACCAATGGGTGAACGGGCCTCTCTTTCCCCCTGAGTGTGTGTGTGTGTCTGTGTGTGTGTGTGTGTAACTCTTGCTTTCAAATAAATCTTTTAAAAAGAGGGAAAAAGTGTAAATTATGAAAAAACGAGGTATAGATTTAAAAAAAAAAGTCTGCTCAAATATAATGTTTCAATGCCACATCCGGTGAACTTCTTGAAGCACCCTTGTACAGCAGACCTTATCAGGGGGACCCAGGCCCCTTTCTCATAACACTCAGGAAATATGCTTGGGCAGGAAGCAGGTGCTGAGGGGCTGCTCTGCATTTCCAGGCCTCTTGTTTGCAGTCCGCATTAACCCTGGGCTGTTGTAAAGGCCAAAGCTTGGCTCGCATTTGAGATCTGAAGCTCTTGACATTCAGGAAGCTCCAAAGCAAATGATCCTGAGTGAGGGAAATAATTAAACCGCAATGATAAAGCCAGCATTGGAAAACTGTGCGAGTGATCTGGTGTAGACTCGTGAAAGCAAAGTGATCTGGCCTTCTCAGGCTGCCTACTCTGGGACACGGTATATGTTTAGAATCACTTGATTGAGCCGTCCTACTGGAGGGCTCTTCAAATGGTGATCGGTAGAACAAGCAGGGAACAGACAAGCAGGGAAAGAATTGGTCGCAGTTGTTATTGCTAGATCCTGGGGCCATGGCTTGAAAATGCCTGGATTTGAACCTTAGTTTGGTCGCTTACTCCCTGGTGATGGGGATAAGGTGTTTCCCTCTATGGGTTCTAGCCTCTTTTGCAACGTGTGAGTGACAGTTTGCCATGGTGCTGGTGTCATAAGAGTGTGAAAGGAGAGCCTTCATGTGAGTGTCCTGGAACAAAGACTCGTGTATAAAAAGTGCTCACACTATATATGCCTTTAGGTTTTGCAGTTTTTCTGTGGCTTCAGATGGCAACACAAAGCAGCCTTTGGGATTGGTTGAATCCTACTCCGTAACAAACGTAATCTCTTTAAAATTTGCTCTTTCTACTTATATAATAGGAAAGAAAGCATCATCTGGAAATTCCTTTAAAGATGGAAAGAGCTGATGGATAAAAAGAGTGCATGATTGTACCCTTTCGTAAATTACCAATATAGAGTACCTCTTAGTGTCCCTCAGGTATCTCCTGTCTCAAGCTCTAAGGCAATTTGTTCACTTTCAGTATAGGATCAACCCCTGGGGCACTGAAAGTCTAGGTAGGGGGCCAGGGCTGTAGTCCAGCAAGCTAAGTCTCTTCCTACAGTGCTGGCTTCCCATACAGATGCCAGTTGGAGTCCTAGCTACTTCATTTCTGATCCAGCGTGCTGCTGATGTGCCTGGGAAAGCAGCAATCAATGGCCTGACTGCTTAGGCTCCCCCCCCCCCCCATGGAAGGCCCAGAAGGGGTTCTTAGCGCCTGGCTTCAGTTCAGATGTCCCAGTTGTGGCCATTACGGCCATTGGGGGAGTGACAAGCAGATGGAATACCTCTCTGTTTTTCCCTCTAGCTCTGTCACTCTGCCTTTCCCATAAATAAGTAAGTTTTTTTTTTTTTAAAGAAAGGCCAGATAATCTGTTTCTAAAAGTATATTATCATCAATGGACTGGAAGGGAATATATGTGATGTTTATGTACTCGCTGATCCCGGGCTAACCCAGAGAAAGATTTTTCAGACATGTTCTGATGCATTCTGGAGCTAGAGGAATGGAGCCAATGTCTGTGGGCAGCTGAATCATTCTGAGGGAAAAGAGGAAAGGAATGGAGAAAGGAGACAAGTTTCATCTAACTTTGGTTATCAGCCCTGGCCACTGCACAATCCAGAACGAGCCCCAGCCAGAAAGGCTAGCTGCGGCTTGCGAATGTCCCAAATCATTCTGTAGAATGAGGGCTCGAGTGGGAAAATGCTCCTTGATGGATAAATTGGATTGTGAATAAAATGCTGCCTTCCAGGCACGAGCCTTTGAATTACCCTGATACGTTGATTTAATTCAGAACCTGGATGTTTCCTGAACATTGACTTTTTAACCTTAATTGTCTTCTGATTTATTAGTGGGTCACTATGCATTGTATGTTTCCTTGATAGAAATTAAAACTCTGCTTCCCAGAATGCTCTTGGAATCTGGGATTGATCTCAGGGCACCTGGTTCATTTTTCAGACCAACATGGCCTGCATACACTCACGTTTCTACTGTTGTACCCCAAAACCCTGCCCAAGTGAGAGGAGACTGTCCCAAACAGTCTCTCCCTTGCCCGGAAGGCTTTTATTCTCCTCCATGACTCTCTGCAAGGCCCTGACCTCTGCTTGCTGTGGAAACAAGCAGTGCGCTTGAGCTGATCTAAGTCCTCCCCACCTATCAGACAGACAGTATAGACCTACCAAAAAGTTGAGCGGTGCAGTTTCGTTTGCAGTTCAAGCATCATATGCTCTTTCTGTTCATGATTTTTGGCTTAAGTACAAGACATTATCAAGCCTCCCATATTCCTAAAACAGGTGCATCATCCTAGCCTGGCCAGGGCTTCACCCAGCTTGTGAGACAGACGACATTAGTTTGGAAAGAGCCAGGGGGGAGAATCAGCTCCATTATTCTTCAACCTGCAGCAGAAACTCACAGTCACAATTGATGATATAAAACACTGAGACAGACTCATATCTTAGAGTGTCAATGCAGACTTCTACAAAGCTTCACACTCTGTTTATTGTAAGGCAGTTACTTTGCAGAGTCACCAAAAAGGAAAACCGTAAGCTGGGCACACAGCAAACTGCCTACCTGTGAAAAGGCAACCACACCGTTGTATATTACCTCCTGTAAAGATAATCCTCAAAAAGCCCCGATGGGTGAGACTTGGGAATCCAGTGCTCCCAGAATGATACTGCCCAATATTGGCACTCCTTGGAGTACCTCTCTTTCCTGTGTCTCAGGTGACAGGAATACGTATGATGATTGACTCCATTTAGCGTATCTGACAGAGGAGACCATGTTTCGAAGGGCTCTTGCAGAATGTCAGAATTCAAAGTTATGTTGATGTCATTCTTAACAAAGTGAACAACATCGTGTAGCCTGTGTCCTTGTAAGTGGCATTCACGGATGTAGGATTCTGAAGTGCATCCTAGCCCATCCATCCACAGCTGGCCAGATGTCCCACCCATGTGCATACAGTGGTATTGCCAGCTGACACGATGATTCAGATGAAAAAGGGACCAGCACTGTGGCATGGTGGGTAAAGTGACCAACTGTGATGCCAGTATCCTATTTGGGCGTTAGGCCATGTCCTGGCTACTCTGCTTCCGATGCAGCTCCCTGTTAATGGCCTGGGAACAGCAGTGGAGGAATGTGCAAGTGATTGTGTCCCTTTCGCCAACACGGAGGGTAAAGCTCCAAACTCCAGCTGCAGCTTGGCTCAGCCCCAATTCTTGCAGCCATCCACAGAGTAAACCAATGAGAAGATTCTCTCACTCTCTTGCTTTCTTTCTTTGTAACTCTGACTTTCAAATTAGCAAATATATCTCTAAAAAAGTTTTTTACAGGTAAGAAAGGGATAATATATATATATCACTTGAAATTTCTCATGAGGTATCTAATTATCCCAGATCTCTTAAAAATTGTTTAGACATATTTATCCACATTTTAAGGCAAATATATTGCATGTCAATAACTAAATTACTTACACAACGGTATGGATCAGATCAGGACCTGGGGGGTGGGTCTGTTGCACAGTACTTAGGATGTCCCTTGCAATGCCTGGAGTGCCTGGGTTTGAATTCCAGCTCTGCTCCTGAGTTCCTAACTTCCTGCTAATGTGCACCCTAGAAGGCCACAAATAACAGCCCAAGTACTGGAGTTTCTGCCACCCACGGGGAAAGACTGAATTCATTTCTGGTATCCTGGCTTCAGCCTGGCCCATGACCAGCTTGCAGTCATTTCATAAACCAGAAATCTCTTCAGAAGGAAGACCTCTATCTCTCTTTCTGTGTCTCCTCTCTTTTTCCACTCACTCCTTTTCAAATAAATAAAACTCAGGAAAAAAAAAAAGAATTGACAGTCTGTTTTTTTTTTAGCTGGATCAGAATTTAGACCCAAATCTGTATGAAATCAGAGTTGACATTTTTACTGTCAGTACTAAACTGTTGGTTTGGATTGCGGATTCGTTCTATAACTACCCATATAGTGTCCTCTAGTTCTAGAAGTTAAACACAGCACAAGGTAAGCTGCCATGTGGGGAGCACCTCTAAAACCCATGAGACATTTTTAGGGCATTTGGGCTATCATACATCCCAATCTGTGAATCAGTATTTGCATTCTATTGCAGCACAAGAGGTTAAATATAACATGCAGAGTGCTGTGGTGCTTGATGTGTGTTCCGGCAAATGGCCTGTCTCTAACTTCACCTACCTGGCTTCCATATTGGTTTGGCCCTTTGTTGAGGATAGCTTTAAAAAGTTGCCTCACTGTGATAAAATTCAGCATACTCCTGAAAGAACCCATATGAAATGTGACTCAATTTAACTTAGTTCTCAATCTGGCCGTCAATCTCAGCACTCAGCAATAATTTTTGGCTATCTGTAATAATGTCAGAGAAAGTTTCTTAAAGTTTGGTCCAAGAAAATGATGACAAACATGTTTCTGCTCCAAATAGTAAGACAAGAGTGGCACGTAGTCAGAAAGAGGAGAAAGGAAGACGGAGAAAGACAGAGCGAGAGCGAGAGAGCATTTTGTCTGCAGGTTTACTTCCCAGGTGGCTGAAGCCAGGCTAGGCTAGGCTGAGTGAGGAACCAGGCTTCACTTGGGTCTCCCACATGGATGACAGGCTTCTAAGTTGCCTTCCCAAACACAGTATCATGAAGCTGGTTCAGACACCCAGAAACCACAGCTCAAAACGGCACTCAGTATGAGATGTGTAAGCAGCAGCCTGAACTGTTGTACGTTGAATCAGAATCAGAAATGTTGAGTGTGGGTTGAGTTGGTGTTTGTTCTTAAAATTTAGGAAGAAGGTGGACCAGCCTTCAGTGCTACCAAGTGGTTTCCACGGACATCAAAATCTCAAATGACTCTTACACATGGAGGCTTTGAGGGAAACAAAATGGAGTCAATCTTTGAGAAATGTTTTTCTATGAAGTGTTTTTGTAATGGTAGCACTGTCTGGTTCCTATACACACTTGTCCTTTGAGGGAGGACTGACTCTGGGCTCTGCCTCGGAGGCTGAAGTCGAAGTGTGCACAAGTTCCTCACATAAATTTGCACAGTGTTTGCATCTTTCCCCGTACACTTTAAATCATCTCTGAATGACTGCTAGCATGTGCTACAATGCAAATCCAACATAAACAGTTGTGAGACTGTGTGATTGAGGGAATATTCACAGCTTTCAAAGGTCTACATTTTCAAGCAGATTTCTTACACAATTGTTTCAAGCTGGTGTTGACTGAGCCCATGGACATGGAACTTGTAGATCTGGAAGACTAATTTTGTTGGCTAAAAGAGCAGAAATATATGATTATCTTGTTTATTCTTCCATGTTCCTCTTTTAATAGATTTTAAAGTTCAGTATTTCCTTTCTAATTATGAATTTCTTCTTTTTGACAACCCCCCATGGAGGTAACCTCCATCTGTAAGCAAAGGGATTTTGGAGCTCACCTACTCAGCCAGCTTTGATCCTGCCTGTTAGGCAGTATCTGAGCAACCTGACGCTATCATTGGTCCAGGGGTGGGATGCTTTGTGGTCTTCGTTTTGATGGGACCCAGCATTATACAAGACCATGAATCTGTAACATGCCCTCAGGCACTTAGAAACATTGAAAAAGAAAACCAAGGGGGTTCAGAGGATGGAGAGTGACTAGGTGAGGTGGAAATCTTTTGATAGCAGTGTCAAGACTCATTTTATAAATTGATTGCTGAAATAATAAGGCTCAAGAAATATGTGGTTTGCACAGACAAGTGTTTTCAGGGCTCAGCATTATTCAGTGACAACTTGCATATCATCACACAGTGGTGAAGTATGGTTTGAAAGGAAGAAATTGCATTATTTGTATTCAAAGAGCCAATTTCATACATCATAGAATCTCAGACTTAAAGAGGACATTGGAGGTCATGCAACCTCACACAGGTTTCTCTAATACACATTTCTCTTCTGCCACATTCCTCTGTAAAGGGGGAAAATGTCTAGTGTCTGGAAACTCACAGTATAAGGCAACTAAGTCCATTTCTGAATAGCCCCAGCTGCCACTGCCAGTCCCCTTTCTGAAAGACAGGAGAATGGGAAGGCATCTCCAAAGACCTTTTCCTTTTTCTCAAGCCTGGAATCTGCTCTTCTTGACTGACTGCAAGGAAAAGGCAGAAGAGAAACACTCCAGTTCTGCCTTCAGCTTCAGAAACATCATTCTGATCTCTTAAACCAAGGTGACACACAACAAAGGGAAAAGTGCCAAGCAGGGTTCTATGCAAGGACTCTGCAAATGAAAGCAGCGACTGTGGGCCTTGTAGACTGTGGATACAGCCTCCACATTTGAGGACTCTGCCCTGGGTCTCAGTTATTGCATCTGTAAAATGAGCAAGCTGTGGTGGTACAATTGTTCTCAAAAGTGATCTCAAAGCCAATGGTATGCGCTTCACTAATGAACTTATTTGAAATGTAGATTCCCAGGCCTTGTCTCAAACCCACTGAAGCAGAATTTTCAGGGCTGGAGACTGATCCTCTCTGCTAAATGTTACAGCACTCTCAAGTTTGAGAACCATAGTTCTGGGTGAACTTCAGCATCCTCAATGTTCATGTCCTGTGTATCATCGATATACCCCATTTACCCCCTCTTTCCTCCTTCCTTCTTCCTTCCTTCTTTCCTTTCTTCCCACTCCTCCCATTCCCTCCTTCTCCCCTTGGATCTTTGAGCCAAGCTACAAAACCAATCTGCTTCTGTAAGAGAAGGCTCTGACTCCCAGAACAGGCGCCTTCCTTTAAAAAATCTATATCTGGTCTTACACAGAATCAATGTGTACAGTCACCTTGTATCTAAGCAAGTTGAATAAAGCTAGAAGCTTGAGCAAACCTACTTATTTATTTCATGACAAGGGGAACAACTTTCAGTTCTGCAGCACTTGACACCTTTGTCAATAAAATCTGCAGATTGCACAATATAGAGTTGTTTTAGAATTCATCTTTCTGACAATAACAAGACTTTCCAAGGAAAGAGCATCCAGGGGTGATTATGGCAGCCACTCTTTGCCCTGGAACTATTGGCTGCCTTGCCAATGCATTTTCCATTAGAACCTACCTCACCCCGGAGGAGACTCAGAAAAATTTTTCTGAAGCACATGCCCCATCTGGAGTTTCTTCTCTTCCTTTTTGTGCATCTAAGAGAGGCAGCCATATTGGACTCTTTTTTTTAAAGCACTTTGTTTCAATAGTGGATTAGCCTGCAATAAGGTCGAACTTGTGTTGTGTTTCTAATTAGTGATAAAAACAACAGGGTTTTATGTTTGCAATTGCCTCACTGTAATGTCTTTTCAGGTTTTCCATTCACACTGTTCCAGAGTGCCGTATACATTGGCAATGTGCATTTATATTCAGAGCAAGCTTATTGTAGGAAGTATAAACCAGCTTCCATAAAGTGGAAGTCTGGGGAGGATAAGGTAGAGCTGAAGGGTCTGAAAAAGCCCCTCAATTGCTTGATTGTGTGAACTGAAGTTGTTGGTAGACTCAGTCTGCATTTGTGGTTTCACAGTTCTGAACTAAATGACACTTCCAATAACATTCTCCTCCACAGGTGTAAAGTATATAAATTGAGTGAGGAAAATGGAGCATCATTGAAATGCACAGCAGCAAAGGCCTCAGCGGCAAGCATATGGCAGGGAGCCTGGCTGGGGAGTCGGGGAGCCCAGCCGAAGGAGCTCCACACTTCGGTTTCTAGAGCAGCCGCCTCGGGGGAGGCTGGAGCCCAAGCTCCATCCTTCCACACCTAATTTGGATGATTCTGTGATTATTATATCATTTAGAGTATTCCCTGCTTTGAGATGTTTTGTTTCTTTATTCATAGCTCTGGTTTGAGACTCGCTTTTTGTTTCCCCTCTTCTGAGTTTGCCATTGGTTACTAAAACCATATTCAACCAAATAGCAGCATGTTCTTTTTGACTGTACCGTATCAGATAAACAGTAAATTTGTTAAGAAATAAGCTAAATAGACATCAATAAAGATCATTATAGAGACAGAAAGCTTTAGGGTTTGTATTCCTTCAAAAAACGAAACATGTTATGCTTCCTCTGATTTTAGTCTTCTTCCCAGGGCACCACACAGTCTCTGCTGGTTTATGAAACCAGCTCTGAAAACCCTTTCTGACCTCTACTTCTTAAGGCCTTGGAAATGAGGATGGTCCCACAGGGGACATTCCATGCTATCGTGAGAAGCTCTGAGCTACATTCAATACTAGTTTCCTCTGCTATACCCAGTCTGTGGCCTGATGCAACCTACTTTTACCTGATTGTAAAAATGACAACACTAAGGAGTAGAATAGCCAAAGGTTACAGAATGGCTTAACCTTAGCAATGACTTTAGTTTTAATTGAACTATGCAATTCCCCTAAGGAGTGACTGAAAATTTCTATCTCATATTTCCTGTGGACCCTCAGCCTCCAGAGCACCAAGCTTTGTAGGCAGGCCTACCGAGGCAGTCAGTAGGAATACTGGAAAGCGAGAGGAGGGTGACCATCAAGCAAGGCACTGCAGTTAATAGAATCATCAATTGACAACCATGTGTTTGTTTAAGCAAATGACATTTGTGCATATCAGAATATGAACAGGAAACAAAAGGAACACATAGCATCCTTCAGACATAATTTCTGTTACATCAATATTCTCATAATAGATAATTTAAAGAATTGATGAGACCAACACTCTGGCATTGCAGAGTGATCTTACATCCCAAATTAACGCCAGTTCTTGTCCCAGCTGCTCCACATCCTATCTATGTTAATGGTCTGGGAAAGTAGTGCAGGATGTCCCAAATTCTTGGGGCTTCTGTATCCATCTTAGAGATCTGGAAGAATCTCCTGGCTCCCAACTTTAGATCAGCCCAGGTCTGGCTGTGGCAGACATTTGGAAAGATTGTGTGTGTGTGTGTGTGTGTGTGTGTGTGTGTGTGTGTGTGTGTTTCTGAATTTCAAGTAAAATAAGTAAATTGAAGAAGGAGAAGGAAGAGGAGGAACAGCATGAGGAAAAGAAGACAAACAAGGGGGGGCCGAACATGATGGTTCAAATAGCTAATCTATTACAAGTGCCAGCATTGCCTATAGGGACCAGTTTGTGTCCTGGTTGCTCCACTCCCACCCAGATCCCTATATACGGCCTTAGAAAGCAGTAGAGAATGGCCCAAGACTTTGGGATCTGCATCTTTATGGGACACCTTGAAGAAATGCCTGCCCCCTGGCTTCTAATCTGCTCAGCTCCAAACATTATGGCCATTTGTGGAGTGAACCAGCAGATGGAAGAGCTTTCTGACTTGCCTTTCTGTAAATCTGCCTTTCTAATAGATAGAGAGATGATTGATTAGATAGATAGACAGACATTCTGGGAGTGTTAACTACTATTCTGTGTTTTGTTGCGTCATTTTTACTTTTCAATTGACTACCTTTAATGACCAGGACATAGCATTAATCCATTAAATGGATCAGGAAAAGAAAGAAATCACACACAGAGAGGGGGGATTGCATTCCCAGATCACAGAGCTCATAGGAGACAGGACCTAGATTTTCCTCAGGCCAACCTGACTCCAGAGTCCATCCCTTCTGTCCTCTCTGCCTCGATAGAGCAGGTTACCTGATACAAAATTTGAATCATTATGTGGTGAGAGTCAGTCCTTATGTCCCTCATCAAGTAACACCAGAAATGGAAATGAGCCTGGGCAGCCTGAGTGATTTCTGGGGTGAGTGACAGTCACTAAACTTCCACCTGATTAAGTAACCCCAATTCTTTGCCTTTCATCTGTGATGGTGTCAGTTTCAGACACAACAAGGAGATCAGATAGATCCTTGTTTGCCATGTATCTTGACTCAGCTTTTCAAATTCTGGTTTTGTCATTTATCAAACAATGACAATCTCTGTCCCTCTGTCTTACAACTGAGCAGAATGAAGATGTCATATATGATAACCCTACAATACAAGTTGTACAATAGAAATGTTATCATCATTAGTAGTTTATGTCATAAGGGTGTGATGTTGCTATTTTAGTGCTTGGCACATAGTGGGGGGCATGCGTTGATTAGTATGTTCCTAATTATCACCTTATCATGGATTATGTTCTCTGCAGTTTTTATAAGCTACTATTTTTTTTTTTTTGAAAGGCAAAGAGGAGAGACAGAAAAGAATCTTCCATCTGCTGGTTTGCTCCCCAAATCATCTCAATGGCAGGGACTGATCTGATCTGAAACCAGGATGCAAGAGTTTCTTCTGGATCCCCCAGATGGTTACAGGGGTGCAAGAACTTGAGCTGTCCTCCATTGCTTTCCCAAATCGTTAGCAGGGAGCTAGATTGGAAGTAGAGTAACAAACATGAACGGATGCCTATATGGAATGCTGGCACTGTAGGAAGAGGGTTAGCCTGCTCTGTTACTGTTCTGGTACTGCCCTCCAATTAATTGAAATTGATGTGCCCAATTTGCAAAGAATGAACACTGCCTCTTTGATTAGCAGTAGGTACTATGGTTTCTATCCTACATGATTTATTTAGTCTCACCTTTTCCAAATTGTGTTTCTCTAGAGGTATGCCATCCTTCTGTCATAAGCAACTCAGACAATACTAATCATGATAAAACCACAATAATAATAGTAATAGAAGCATATTTGAAAAGCTATTCATGGTTCTTTCAAAACACATATTTCATAAACTTTTTGAAGACCTGCCTATGCAAGGATTTTTAGAAAAGTGACACTGAAATAAGCTTGTCTGTATCTATGAACTTATGGAAGCACCCTCATATTTCTGGCTTAAACTCATTAATGTTGAGCTTTTTTAAGCTACAGCATCAATCAAGGAGATCCTTCTTTTTATTTTGTACAAATCTGAAATAAGGCCACTGTAGCTTGTGTCATGATTCTTTTTTTTTTTTTTCTCCCAAATGGGCTTAAATCTATAGTACAACTGCTCGACTAGACAAAATGTCAATTGACATATTGACAAGTGTCAATCTATCACTTTGTCAGTAATCACTCTATAATTTTGTATTGTGTATTTACCGTATTAGTTTTAATCATTTTTTAGAGCTACAAGTTCTCCATTGTTCATTTTCAGTGTTCAAACTTCTAAGTACTCTGATTTCCTCATAGACTAGCAATGAAGGCCAAAGGGGTCCTGCAGGAAAAGTTAACGTAAGACTTTCTATTTTAAAAAATAATAATATACCAATATTTGGAACCAAGAACTAATAGTGTCTTATCCCCAAATGAAAAAAGCAGTCACTATATTGACTTTTAGTTTTAAAATGAAGAAGAAAAGGGGCCAGTGTGGTGGCCCAGCAGGCTAATCCTTCACCCTGTGGTGCAGTATCCAATATGGGCAGCAGTTATTGTCCTCACTACTCCACTTATGATCTAGCTCCCTGATCTGGCCTGGGGGGTGGGGGGGGGTGGAGAGCAGCAGAATATTACCCATGTCCTTTGCCCCCTGTACCCATGTGGGAAACCAAGAAGCTCCTGGCTCTCGGCTTCAGATCAGCTAAGCTCTGGCCATGTGGCCATTTGGCGAGTGAACTAGCAAATGAAAGGCCATCTCTATCTCTCCGCCTTTCTCTATAAAATCTATCTTTTAAATTAAAATTTTAAGAGATTTTTTTTCTAAATGAGGAGGAAAATAGTCATTATGTCTGTATAGGCAAGTAGTTATATACCCAAGGAACAGCTGTAAAAGGATGTTGCACTTTGTGGTATGCATAGCAAATTTCTCTGTCCCAGTGTATGCCACTCTTCAAGATGTCACCAGTCACCTTGTTCGTGATACATAAGCAGGTGTGAAGCTGTTCCTCCAGGGTAGCCCTCTGTGACACTTTGGTGGCCACTCACTGCTCTCATATACTTGCGATATGTGGACCATGAGGAATGACATGTTGAAACTTGTAGACGCTACCACATTGAAAATTCCAGCTGAAGATCACAGACTGCCCAGTAACAGTCATTGCACAACAGCCACCTCGGTGCCCCTGCCTCTGCCCAATGTGTTTTTGAGCTCTCCTGGAAATTCTTTCAAGTCCTGCCAAATTCTTTTGAGTAGCTGAAATGTCTCTCTCTTTGGAAGGAAGATGTGATTTATGGCAGGCTCCAGATCACTTGAGTCGAGCCTGGCAGGAGGTCAAGATGGGCAATGGTAGTTTAAAAGAGCAGTTTTAGATAGGAATGCTGCCAGAGTCTTCCCAGGAATGATGGGTGGAGTTTTCTCATTAACGTTCAAGCTGTACATTATCTTCTGTACATTATCTTCTCTTGTACTAGAGTAGCATATTAACTTAAAACAATTGCATGGTTGAGAGTGCTAGTCCCTAATTCGCTCACTCTGTGTTTTAGTACAACATGGATGAGAGCACAGGTATGTTTGTCTTTAATTATGCACAAATAGTTGGATCAATCAGTAGGTAGACAGACAACTGTCTATCAAGGGATTGATTTCCAAAATTCTTGTATAAATGTCAACTGTTTCAATTATTGATCTCTAAAATAATGAAATAGCAATCCTTTGTAAGGCTGTATACTTATTTTTTAATCTGTTGAAAACTGTGAGCCTCTTTCAAGAAAAAAAGTAGACATTTATTCATATGATTTAGAAAGATGATATGAATGTTATATTCAGAAACTTTAGCCTAGAGTTTAGAAAGAAAAATGGTTTAAAATTCATGGTTGATGTATGTGTTCATGTACAAGTTAAATACAAAATGAAAATTATTACATGTCATCTTTAGCTAATTAACTGAATTTCAAATAGTTTGAATAAGGGTAAGAAATAAGTAAGTGATGACAACAGAGGAGAAGTGAGTGTACCACTTTATAATGGCATTTGGAATTAAAATCATTTCTTAAAGGCTTCTATTTTAAAGATATAGCAGGCATGATATACTTTAAAATCCCTCTGATACAAAACATTTAAAAGCTTAACAAAATATAAGCAAGCAGTGTAAAAGAATATGCAGATGAGGAATAAGATTGGGGGTTCATGGAAATTAAAACTGCTCAGAAAGCATGAGTAGGAATGCAAAGAGGCCAATTGTCTTAGTGTTTCTTCAGTTCTTTCACCTGTGCCTGGATGTTATGATTTTTGGATTATTTTGCTGCGTACAGGGAGAAGTTGACAAAATTAACATCCGTACCATCTAGAACATAGACCTAAAAGCCATTAAAGAGACTACACTTATAAGGCAAAAACCCTTAGCTAAAGAGTGAACTACAGAGAGAAGGGATCTTACGCAGACATGCTGTGGTCACAGCAACCAATCCCCTCTAGGAAATCTTAGCCCCAACTCAGGTCTCATCTGAATGGGAATCAAAATGGATATTTATTTTTTTTGTAACCTAATATGAACAAACCATTTTTTTTTCTGTGAAATATTCTTGGATTGATGACTTATGTAGGAACTCAAAGATATACTTGCATATTATTCTGGAAAAAATGCTTTATAACCATGATTCAAAGAAGTCAAAATAAAACAGCAAAAATGTGAATCATGATCAAAGATCATAATGAAAAATATGTGAGAGAATAGGCATTTCTGACACTCATTAAAAACAAGAGAGCAGAATCAGACACTGTATGTAAAAATATAAAGTATTATCAACAGGAAACTAAGTAATCAGGATATTTTTTTAAATAAATATGGGTATAAAAGGAAAAATAAGTACAATAGATTATTGTATATAAAGTATAAATTTAGAAAGTACCCAAGTAAACAGTCAGCAAATGAAATATAGAAAAATAAAAAACTAGAAATGAAAAGGCAGTGATGGATGATATAGAAAACTAAGCAAAAGTTAAGATATTGAAGTCAAAGAGAAGTACAAAGAAATTAAATGTAATGTACATTTAATTAAAAATAGCATAAAACAATAGTATAAAAATAGTATAAAACAATAGTATAAAATATACTATTAAAAATATAAAACAATGAAGATTGGGAGAATCAGAAGAGAAGAAACAGATCTTCATACATATTACTGAAGATCAAAAAAAAAAAGGATAGTAGGAAAAAATAAGAAAAAGAGAATATTTAGATAGATCATTGTTACAACTTTCCAGGGATGATGAAATGTGCAGATAACCAGAACTACAATGCCCAAGAAATTCTAAACAAGGTGATTTTTTTAATTCTCAAAAAAGACACAATGTAATAAAATTATAACCAAGAAGAAATTATAAATAAGATTTTAAAAGGCAAAGTAATAAATAATCAACTGCTCAACAGTCACAGGGAACTCTGGTAGACAGTTGAAAACAATCTTCAAAGTATAAAAAGAAAAATAAACTTGTCAAGCTCAAAATAAATTCCGAAAAATACAGTCTTCCAAAAGCAAGAATAGAAAAACTTTAAGTGTAACGAAACTAAGCATGTTTGCTACCAATACTCTCCCTAAAGAGATTTCAAAAGTATATTTTCCAGAAAGAAAAAAATATTTTTCTAGACATCTGAGATCTGAGATGACATAGAGAACAAAGAAAATAGAAAAAAGTGGATAAACTTAAATACACAAACATTGTGTAAACAATGAAAAAGAAGTGCTCTGTGATAGACTTAAGGAGAGGATAGAAGTAATGAAGATATACTATACATAAAAATAATCAGGTTAAAACATGGAACGCTTGATTTATTCTTTTGAAAAAGGCTAAATATACAAACTTTCAACATTAGTACATTAAATGTAGGATGTAAAATGTCTGAGATAGACAGCAATAGGCAGAACTAAAGGCCGAAAAATAAAAGGACTGAGTAAAATCAAAGAAACACAGAAAGCAAAAAAAAAATTCTACGATTAAAAGGAAAAGATGATGCACTTAATTAATAGCAGCAAAAAGAAACGCCTAATTAAGATCAAGTTAGATCTGTGTGAGACTTTATAATCCAGAAATATTTACTTAACATGTATGGAAACACCTGATAGAAAATAAAATTATGAGAAGTAAAATACCCAACAAATAGGGGGGAAAAAAAGCATGTTGGTATGCTTAAATCATCCCATAATACTCTTTAGTGATTTGTCCTTTAAAAAATTGCTAGCTGTGAAAGGTTGTAACCCATTTTAGTAATCAAATGTGTAGTGCAGATCAAAAACATGCAAACAATAATAGATTAAAACTACATAATGCAAAAGTGACAGAAGAAATCAACAAAGATGGTTCCACAGTGGAGCGTTTCAAGCAGTTCTTCGTAATAATATGTCGTGCAAACGGGCAAAAAGATTGAGCGAGGCTATGGGAAACTATAGAAAACCAATTTGCAAAACTGTTTCTAAAAATATACAGAAATCTTACATGCAACTAGTGGAGAAAACAGCCCATGAAGAATTGTCATGAAAATGAATGACACAGTAGGACGTGCAGCACAGTAATTAATTTCAAAGACTCGGTGTCACAAAGGTCATAGTCTCTAAAAGAAGGCAATTAGATTAAACCCAGTAACACAAAGATAACATTAAAACCTTAAACCAAGGGAAATTATGATACACGTCTAATTTGTTCCATGGGTCAAACAAGCAGAATTGAACAATACTGAACACACTGCATATCAAAACTTGCAATATGCAGCAAGGTTGGTTCTTGAGGAGAAATTTGAGACATTTCTTTGAGAAAATAAGAAAGGTTAAAACAGGAAACTTTTATGTGTAGCTTAAGAAAACAGAAATGATGCTTTAGGTAAATATTCCCAAAGAGAATAAAAGAAAGGGGAAAATAAGTACAAAAATGAAATGAAAAGATTTAAAAAGAAACATTTTTTTAAATTTATTTAATCTATAGAAGGAATAACAAAATGGGAAGGGAAGGAAAGAAGGCAAAGAAAAGTAGCAGAGTGCAGCCATATAGCTGCAGATTTATTGGAGCTGAACAGGACAACTGCATGCCAACATCATGGAACACTTAACTAAAACAGGCATGACTTGCCAAATCTAAATTACACAACTTTTATGTAAACTGATTCACAAAATCTTCATTTTCCTTAAATACATAAATTGAATCACTTATTGAAAATCTTCAGTAGCAGCAATCAGGTGACACAAGGAGGCTTGGCACGGTTGGACCTTCTGGAATTCCCTAGCAGTGTCTGATTGAAGTCCTCTCTCTGCTTCTGGTAATACATCCCGTGGCATTCAGTAGGTCATGTCTGAAGTCCATGGGTGCCTGCTACCTGGGAGACCCAGCTGGAGTTTTCTAGACAAGTATTTGGGTAATGAACCAGTACATGGAAGATACTCTCTTTTCCTCTCCCCTTCACTGTCAAAAACAGAAGAACACACATACCCATTAGATTAACTATTGCTGAAAATAATAATAATAATAAAATTCACTAAAACTGATCCAAAGGTTTTACTAACTTTAATAGATTTCATACGTATACAGTTTTGTCCAGAGCATAGGAGTGGGACATCTCCCAAGATGTAGCCTTAATCACGATCGGAGAAACACAGAATGTCTATCAGTATTTGCAAATGCATATTGACAATAAATAAAAGATTTCTAGAAATGTGTCCAACAAAATATGCATAAGCTTTCATTTTAGAAAATAAAATATTAGGGAATGGATGTTGCAGTTACGCTACCACTTGGATTCAGCCCAGCTCGATTTCCTAATCAGCTTCCTGTTAGTGGGTACCGGAGACAACAGCAGAGGGCACGAGGCACAGTATATACTGGAGTCTCAGCCATGGTGAATGCAAAGCAAGCGGAGTTTTGTGTTTCTGGCTTCAGTCTGGCCCAGAACCACCTGTTACCGGGATGCAGATGGTGAGTTCGTCCAAGTGTTTGGGTCCCTGCAACCCACATGGGAAAGCTGGTGAAGCTCCTGGATCCTGCCTTCATCTTGCCATTGTGGCTGGCTGTTATGACCAGCAAATGGGTGGTTTTGCACTCTCTCTCCTCTTTGTCTCTCTCTTCCAAATACATACCACAAATAAATAAATTCTTTTAAAATTAGTTAAAACAGGGCCCGGCGTGGTAGCCTACCAACTAAAGTCCTAGCCTTGACCACGCCAGGATCCCATTTGGGTGTTGGTTCTAATCCCAGAGGCCCCGCCCCCCATCCAGCTCCCTGATTGTGCTCTGTGAAAGCAGTCGAGGACAGCCCAAAGCCTTGGGACCCTGCATCCACGTGGGAGACCTGAAGAGCTCCTTGCTCCTGGCTTTGGATTGGTTCAGATCCAGCCTTTGCAGTCACTTGGGGAGTGAATCATCGGACAGAAGATCTTTCTCTCTATGTCTCCTCCTCTCTGTATATCTGTCTTTCCAATACAAATAAATCTTTAAGAAAAATTAATTTAAACATATAAAATTAAGTTTTCTTAATATGGTTATTCTATTAACAAAAAGTCTAAACAATGTATATCCTGTATATAGCCAATCATCTCTTCACATAAACATTATATATTGTACATAATATATATAATGCTTCATGATCAAATACATGCACTATATGTACATGTGATATCAATATGCAATATATGTATACCACATATAAGTATGCCAAAAGATTTCAATTGATTTTGTCAGAAAATATCTTTGTATGTCTCTGAAAATAATCATAAGCCAGTAAACCCCGGCTGAAGTTTCAGTGGAGCTACCCCAAAAACCCAAGACAGAGCTTAAGTTATATGCAACAAGATGCAGCAGTTGTCATGGCTAGATACCGCTAATCCATTCTCCCTTGCTAAGATATAGGCCGTGAGGTGCCTCCAAATGGCATGTTTAAATAAAGCCTGAAAGACAGGAACAGGGTTTTATCTAGGTCCAAAAACATAAAAAGTCTTCTTCAAATGACTCCAGGGGTTTCAGGAATCAGAGTCTGCTGGTGCTGGCGCCATCCATCCAGGAATGCTCCCAGCATTCTGAGCTCAGCATCTCATCTTGTGTTGTGTTGGAGGTGACTTCCCTCTCCATGTGTGAGCAGGACTGTGAAGGAGGAAGAATCCATAGACTGCGCTTTACATCTATTGACACCAAAGCACTCTGCATGCAAAAATAAAGTGGGTGAAACAACACTCCTGTTTTTTAGGAATCTCAAAGGGTGTTTAGGGCCATAATCCCACCTAATTTCCAAGCTCTGCCAGGAAAAAGACGAAATGGTAGACCTTAGCTTTTCCGCCGTGTAATGTGAGATCTTCAAGTCCTAGGCCAGGAATGACACTCCTATTTCAAGTTAGGCAGACCTTCCAGCTCCCACTCCAGGAATCTTCCTATCTGTTCCATGAAGAGTTGAGGAGAGTCAAAACGAAACGAAAATAGAAAGGTAGACAAAGAGGAAATAAACCCTGGAAACTCCCACACAGGAACAGTGAGAACCGCTATGGGGCTCCTCATGAAATCCCTGGCGTGGACTTGTTTTGCACCAAAGTGAGCATATCTTTTGATTCCATGTTTCATGAACTTGTTAAGGACCCTTACAAAGGCAGGTGTCAGCTGGAGGGTGTGTCCCAGGATGTTTTCTTCCATCCCCAACCTTTAAATAGGGGAAGAGAGATTGAATTGGAATGAGAAGCAGTATATGCCACAAAGAAAATGATGTACTTAGGAACGCAGGACGTCTTGGGGGTGTTTTAGATCAGGAAAATTAGGTTTAGACCTGTCTCTTCCAGGGCCGCGTGTTTGTGCTCTTTGTCATGCAACGTGCGTGAGCTAGCAGCATCTGTGCCTGCAGAGTAGATAACTCTCTCTCTGGAGATAGCGCTCGTAGGCACCATGGTGTCAGAATGGGCTTGGACCTTCCAAGAAGCCTGTCATTTCAGACCCCACTCTCCAACAAACACACACACACCTCTAGTGTTGGAACAAACCCAGGCCTTCTGCTTAGCCAATTTGCCAGTTGGCTCTTTGCTCTAATCCTTAAGCTCTGCAGCCTATTGCCAATGTAATGCTGAATACTGTTGGGTAAGTTTTCTTGCAAAGTTCCAGCCAAGCTCTGGCAAGATGCAGTTGAAGACAGGAACAAATGGTTTCCCGTTAGGTGGAGGTCACTATACAATGGTGCAATTCTTGGGGTCTAACGATTGAGTTTTTAAACTAATCATTTGATCTCCATTGCATTAGGGTAAATTGGAAATGGATACCATATCTTTAATGCTAATTAGGCATTACATTACATAGTCTTCCAGGCTTCATGTAAATAACAATTAGCAATAATTTAGCAGTTGTACATGCTGGCATCTTCTAAGCCATACCATTGTATACCATTCCAAATTCCTTTGCATTAATTAGGATCATAAGCCAATCAGTACTAATTAGGAGGAAAATAAGTATAATAATAAATGAAACAAAATTAGTGATTTGTATCTGGTCGGTAGTTCCTTCCCTCTGCTGTTCATCAAACAGTCTTAATGCATAGAAACTTCTTGTAATTGAAACTAATTATGAGGTTTCCCCTGCTACTTTGAGCCTCATGTTCAAATCCCACGAAGCTCATTAAATAAGTAACAAAACTGGAATCTTTAGCACATATTGTAACTTGGATCATGTTAATTAGCACCACACGCAAAAGGCAGCAAGAGGCCGTTTAGCAGCCCCTGCTCTAGTTAAAGGGAGATTTTAATCGTTATAGTGCCGCATGGCTTGTAGGAAGCCAGGCCAGTGACCGGTGGGCACTGTGGGGAGAAAGTCTCTATGGTAACACAATCAGATTTCAGGGACAGAGAGCATGTGGAATCCAAGGTCACGTCCATCCTTAACTAGGGCATTTTCAGCAATTCCAGTTGTATGTGGAACACCTAGGTTCAGAGGAGGTGCTGCTGAGTTCAGGAACTTGTCTAACACCTGACCGCTTTGCTGCTATCTTTGCCTATTGTAGAGTGTTTTCTCTGGGAACTTTGAAGACCCAAGAGAATTTACTTGCCCTGAAGAATGAAATTTTATACAAATGAACACATGTGTCTATTTCTAGTCAAGCATATGTATGGCTCAGTAGACATATTAATAATACTCACAGTTTCCAGAGCGAATCTGATTGCCGTTCGTTCTGTACACATTAAGAGCTCTAGTTTGCTCTCCAGGCCTCAATTAAAAGATGCTCATTCACCAATGCATCTTTTACTCTCCTCTTTGTGTTGTGAAGGGTTAAGTACGAGGAAGGATGGCTGCAAGGTAGGAAACCCACAGGGATATTGGTCTATGGTGTACCTGCCTACAGTCCTTGACAATGATAAGGAAAGTGATTTCTGGCTCTTTGGGCGAGGAGTCAGTGCGGAGCGAATGCTAACAGCAAGCACTTCCTGGCCTCTCACTTTGACTTGTCAAACTTGATGGTGTGGTGAGAAAAAAGGCAACATGACAAGGGCTTTCCTGAGAGGTAACTGAACCAGAGCTGGCAATGTCTGTGTTACTAGTGTTGGTCTTACTGACATGGAGTCTTCTGCTCCCTACATAATAAACAATTATGAATCTTGCACACCCTTTAAAATTCAACTAAGATCTCACTTCAGCATTATGGTGGCTAAAACAAGCTTAAGGACAAACATTTTCCAGGGAGTCCTAATTTGCTGATAATTAAGGAAGTAAAACAGTGTCTGGAATTCAGCCTAAGAATGATACTTTGAAAGTACAGGAATTTATATTTTAACTCTTCTTATGGCTCTCAGTATTTCTGTATCATACATTATGAGTTGGTATAAGGTAAATTCTCCAATCTTAACATGATCTACTAAATGGTACCCGAAAAGATTGCTGGGTTCATTACACTAGCATCATTTCATTGCATAGTAATGGATCCTGAATTTGGAGCTTTGTCTACATAGGAACAAAGGGATGGACAAAAACAACTTTATGTACAACTCATGGAGACCCCTCTAGCTAATATTCCATGGTAGAGAGAAAAGTAATAGTTATTAGTCTATGTTATTAGGATGAGCTGACATTGTTGATACATTTACTATGAGTGAATCTACTTGTTTCCATATGCAGACCTCTGACAACACACACGATTGCATGGTTGAGCTGCCAAGGACAGCAGTGCACCATGGGACTGCAGCATGAGTAAGGAGTTAAATAGATTTGAGTGTGAATCTCAGTTCTTCCACTTGTTAACCGATGCACATAACCCCTGCAAGCCTCAGCGTCCTCCTTTGTAAGTGAGGACAGTGGTAACTCTTGCCTCATTGGGTTATGAGGCTCAAATTCTATAATGCCAGAAAAGCTCTAGGCCAGTGCCAGCTATGAAATTAAGTGCACAGTAAATTCCGTTGGTGGTTTTGATTCTAGTGGTTAAATGTTGGTACTCAGCAGTAGAAAGTGGGATGTCCATGTTGGCTCATAATAAGAGCTTTGTACAAGGAGAGCTGTCCACACTGAATGGGCTGCTTGACTGTGGTGAGCTGCTTATCGGTGCCTGTGATGGAGCAGAGCTTACATTTCCAATATCAGGGATATTGTAGATAGTACTCTTCTTTGAAAGAGGCCAGGAAAGTCATGCTTAACATTCTTCCCAGTCTGCAACTTCTGATCCTGTCATTCTGCCAGGGGACTGGAGCAGGAAGGGAACCAGCATTTCTCTTGCACTTGGATCCAAGGCATTACACATGTACTGTAATATGAATCATGTAAAACTCGTGCAATGAAGAGATAACATTTTCTTTTTATAATAAACAAAACTGAGGCTTAGCAGGGCCTGGTAACACACCAAAGGCAGCACAAGCAGGAAAAGCTATAAGGGCCTTAGGCCCCTGACCCCACTGTTTCTCTCAGTGAACACACCCTGGCTCTGAAGGACCCTTCGGTAGCATGTCCAAGACAGAATGAAGGCAGAGTGAGAATGGGCCCTGCAGAGGTAAAAGGAGTTGTCCCCTCTCATCTCTGGATCTTGCGAATGACTCCCAGCTCCTCCAGCAAAATAATACCAACCTACCTAAAATTATCTCTGACCCAGCAGGTCTGAAAAACTCCCTCAGAAAAGCTCTCTTCCCACGGTTCGACTCCCTGGCTCCTTGCCCCACTAACCAACCCATCTGTACCAGTTATCTCTGCTGATGAAAGATGGGCCAAAACTAAGCATTCTGGAAATTCAGCCAAGAATCTCACCTTTCAAATCCAGAATCTGAATGGGTAAGGGGTACAGGGTAAAGGTTTAGGAGAATATTTATGATTTATTTATCTATTTCTATTATTTTATGACACAGTTCCATAGGCTCTGGGATTTCCCTTAACCCCTCCCCAAGCCCTTCCTCCATATTGATTTCCTCTGTATTAATACAGTAGTATAGTTCATAAATGATCATAATTCCATCATTGTGGGCATGGATCATGCAGAGTCCAGGTATTTATCTATTTTTAATTATTTATTGTATGATGGTGAGAGAAAGAGCTTGCATTCTGAAGGCCTTTGCCATATTGTACACAAGGTTGAATGCATGCTCAGCATTTCCTCCAAACTGCATGGTTCTACTTTTAAAACATAAGCATGGTTCTTCCCAGGAATTCAGTGTTTGCCTCAATATTATTCTTTCCTAATTATTGGGGATTTGCTTAAACTAGTGGTACTGATAATGGCCAGATTTGAACAGTTCTTTCATTCATTCTCTTGTTTCCTTCATCTTTCCTTGGGCATCCTGTATCTTTTATGATTTTATTTCAAGGCTATCCGTGTCGCCCAGGGCAATGCTGCAGTGTACATGCTGTGGGTTACTTCTTGGAGTGGGTAACTTCACTCTGGTACAAGCTTCAGCCTCTGGCCTTGGTTGGCGTGTTTCGGCTCCTCCTGTAAAAACCCCAAACATTACTGACAGCTTCACTGACACCATCGAATTGTTTTCTTTTATATAAAATGTTATTAGTTCTTTTAGCCTGATTAGGCCAGTCCTAGGGGGACAGTTGAAAACATGATTCTAGGGGAACAATAAAAATGTGGTTGTACACAGGAGCAATGGGGTCCTTGACCTCTTACTGCTTTGTGATGCAGAGTTAAAAGCTTGAGTTGTTGAGATCAGGAATAGGGACTGAGTATCCTGTTGTTATGTATCAGTATTGAGTAATTAAATCAGTCTGTCTAACAAATATGCTGGTATTTACTGAACCAAATGAATAGCTCCTTTTCTTAATACATCATATTTCATGAATTCACCATGACTCAAAGTACTATGGAATATTTCTGGAACTGCCTCAGAAGACTTTGGTACATTTTCTTGGGAATATTCTTCAACAGGGAAATCATCCTCTAAGAATACAGAGTAGAACCCTCCCCCACAAAATCAAAATTTTTCAAAACTCACCTATACACAAGACTTAGTAAATTGTCATTTTTTTTTGTTTGCTATTCCATGGTTACTATTAGATAAGGAGGCAGACTTTGTTGGTTGGCTCATAACTACACTCTAATGGTTCCAAACTTCAAGCCACATGCGAATAGTGGCTCAGAATGAGTAATGTGCAGTCTATGATGACTCCCTTGCTTTATGACTCATTTGCTTGAATGTGGGTCCAGGCCCCCTTGGTGGAATTTCATCCATTTGGGGACCAAGAATACAATGCAGTCTGTGCAACACAACATCATCATCATCAGCCAGCTACCTGCACAGTCCATTAAGGCTTCAGCCTTGTAGGAAGTGCTTCCCACTGTGTACCTGGAAAGGCATGGAGAGACTGTCTATAACACCGCCCTCAAACTGTTTTTATATCAGCAAGAAACTCACTTGCCTTCCCACATTAGATGCTGGAAGAACACTAATGTCAGGTAAAAGGTCAAAACAGCAGTAATCTGAAAGTAAGACCTAACCATAAAGCTATCCAAATGTCCATTGACTTTCATAGTCCGATGCAGTGGCTCTGTTTTAAAACTCAGGAGGAATGATTTTTCTCTGTGTTATGCCTTATGGGTTGGGTGTGTGTGTCCTTCCTCAGTAGGATAACATCCCACTAGAGCTGTGGTTCTCATCTGGGAATGATTTTTGCCTCCACTCCCAGGAGACATTTTGAAATGTCTAGAGACTTTTTTATCATAACTGCTGAGAGTTTGCACTGACATCTAGTGAGCAGAGGCCAGGGTTATTGCTCAACAGTCTTCTAGGCACAGGAAAGCCTTCCCTCTCCCAGAAACAAATCATTATCTAAATGTCAAAGGCGAACAGACCCTGCACCCAAGCAAGTCTCAGCTGGTACAAATCAAGGCAGAAAATGGCATAAGTGTGAACAAAAACCCTGGCAAAATATCATCTGCGTCCCTGACTTCTTTGGGCAAGATTGAGAGAGGGAGTCAATTACCATGATTGTCTTTCAATCATATCATAAAACTAAGAGTGTTCAAACTAAGTTTTGCCCTTGGCATCCCAAGTTGATCTCTTTTGCAACAATGTTGGATGTGAGCACTGGCCTCAGTTTTTCTCTCGAAGAGACAGAGAGCCAGAGGAGGGGTCCAATCTGTTGCTTCACTCTGTAGAAGCCCACAATGGACCAATGCTGGGCCAGAACCAAAGTTCAGAATTGGGAACCTCAATTCAGGCCTTTCCTGTGGGTGGGAGAAACCCAATCTTTTAAGCCATTACTGCTGCCTCCCAGGGTTCACATTATCAAGAAGTTGAAGTTAGGAGCCAGAGCTGAGAATCAAACCTGGCTACTCTGATGTGGGAGATGCGTATTTTAATCACTAAGCTAAATGCTTACCCCGCGTCTTTGGCCTATTTAAGCCTGAGCACAGTGCACCTGGCCACATGCAGCGGGCAGAAGACACCCTGCTTCTCTATTACCTGTGCTTTTGTAATCCTTTATTTCTTTTGTAAAACTACCTCCATAGAATCAAAGAATATTAGAACTGGGTAGAATCTTCTCTTCATGATAGAATTACAAGGATACTTGTTACACACAGAGTAGATCTAAATGAATTTGGATTAGAACCAGGTATCCTATGACCTAACACAGTGTTGCTCTCCCCACCTATTTTTTGATGCATTCCTTCTTGCAGCGGAAGAAAGGCACAGGCCTCCTCTACAGGCTTGTCAGTAGCCTGCTTTCCCTGACAGTAAAACCACAGGCTTCCTTCAAGGGTGAGAGCGTATTTCTTATTTCCGTGTTGCTAGACCCTGCAGAGTCTCTGAACTGTAAAGCTCAATCCCCTGACTTTTCTGCTGAGATTAGAGAGTGGTTTTTCTTTCTTCAGTTCATTCCAATGTCATTTTCAAAATATCATTAAGTGACATTGGGAACAATCTCTGATAAGCTTCTCCATCATCTTGGTCAGGGAACATTCTGGGAATGTTGCTGGTGTGGGACAATGGAGTTTTGAAAGTAAATAAATGGCAGAAGCTCAGTGATCTGCCAAGTGCTTGAAGATTTTGCCACAGTATGACCATGGATGCCAGAAAGCAATAACATGACAATATAGGCACAGGCCATCACCATTATACAGAGAGAATAGATAATCTAGTTAGATGTTGTTTCCTTGGAATTAAGTAGGAAAAAAAAGTCTTGGTTGTTAAACCTTCAAAGTTCCCTTAATTAAGGGATTTTTTATACCACTTATAGGCTCACCCTTTGGGAAAAGAAAAGCAATAGTGACTTGTATTGTGGGAACAACTGGCAGAACAGTATTCGTTCCAGCAGCTAGAAGCTGGGTCTGGTTCAACATGAGGCCTGTAAGGGTCATGGGGTCAGCAAATTGTTAAAGTGTTGAAAGAATTTGCAGACCACTACAGGCAGATTCCAGAGTGCACTGACCCAGGGAGAAAGTTGTGCACTCTATAATGGTGGATTGAGATGTGCTTTAAAACTTCCTCAGGGCTTGACCTCATCCCTCCCTCCTCCAACAGGAGGAAAATCTTGAAAATATTTTTAACCAGAACATTTCCCCTTTACCCAGAACCCATGTGTGTGTGTGTGTGTGTGTGTGTGTGTGTGTGTGTGTGTGTACATTCATACATTCTTACTCACTCGATCTTTAACTGTGCCTGGCACAGCTCTGTTTCTATGGTTACACCAGGGTTCCAGGGATGCTATCACAAAGTATCACAAAGCAGGTGGCTTCAACCACAGAACTTGTTCTCTCAGTGCTGGAGTTGGGAAGGCCAAGATCAAGATGTAGGGGTGTTCATTGCTTGTTGGGACCTTGAGAGGAGCTGTGTCTCACTCCTCTGCCTCCGTGTCTGTTTGTTGACAGGGTGGCGATGCCTGGCATTGCTTGGCTGGTAGCAGCATCACTCCAACTCCACCTGCATTTCACATGATAGTCTGTTTTTGTGCTTGTTCTTCAAATTTCTCCAATTTACAAAATTTTAATATAGAATAATGGGACAGTTTATGGGTACATTGTAATACCTTGAAACATGTATGCAATATGTGGTGATCAAGTCCATGTTGAACTGAGACTGGACCTAAAAAGGCCATAGTGAATCTGTCAATTTGGGACTTTGGAAATCCTTAAGAGCACAAATTTGCTCAAGTCTCCTAGGCTCTAGAGAGCCTCTGGCAGCAGGTCAAGAGCTCCTTCAGGTCTCCTGCGTTACATCAGCCAGGCCCCTTCCTTGTCCCAAGATCTAACCTCTGATATTTCCCAAGGGCTTCTGAGAAACCAAAGTTCTTCAGGCACTGCACGCAAGAGGAGGGTTAGAGAGCATTGATGACAGTTCTTCGCTCATCATTGTTTCATCCCCACCCTTCCTCCTGCCACCACTCCCTCCCCCCATTCCCACCACCTTTATTTCTTTGGCCTGAGCAGCACACACCAAACTTGATCACCTTCTTGCATGCTGAGTGTATAGGGGTCAGGTTTCAATGATCCTTCTCCATTATCCTGATGCTTCTGGCCAGAAATCTCAAATGCTGTGTGCTCTCTTCATTCGAAAGCCGACAGGTTCATCAAGGCTGTGATGGAACTTTTACCCAAAGGCTTGGCTCTCTTCCCTTATCCATGATTTGGAATTAAATCCAGATGTACTTCCAGGAAGAGTAGCCTGGGATCAGCTCTCAGAGAAGGGATGGTGCTAAAAATCACATCCGGTTCCTCTCTCAAAAATCGCTGCCTTACGGAACAAAGGCTTTGGAGGTTGACATACCAGGCTTCAGCTTACATCTTAGCGTATAGGTTTGACTTCAGGCAAAAATCTGAGTCTCACTTTTGCCTTCCGAAAAAAAAGAAACTATACTGCACATGTCAAGACCTGAGGGAAGGAGCACCCTAGCCCTGCTCCGTTCTCTTTGTTGTAGGTAAAGGCTGGGACTCTGACAGCCCTAGGGATCATTAAAGGTAGACCCTTACTCCTGACCACCTGAGCATGTGCTTGAAATTCAGCACCATGCTAGCAAGTTTGGGAGGAGAAGCCCTCGCCTATGTCCTCTCTGTATGTCTAGGTTGGGTTCAGCCCTGATGCAGGTGCATGGATGGCAGCCACAGCAGCAGAGAAGACAGGCAGCAGAACAGCTAGCGTGCCCTTGGCTATGGGGCAAGATGTGGCACCTCGCAGAAAAACTGGCTTCCACAGACAAGAAAACGGAGGAGACTGGGGAGGCAATTGCCTCCTTGCGCTGCAGTGGCAACACACCTTTTAATGAGAGGCTGCTCAGAAGTCATGTTCCCAGGTAGGAGGATGCAAGAAGAAGTCTGTTCCCTCCCAGCCGCCAACTGTACCTGCAGGGCATCAGAAAGAGTTTCTCTCTTAGCACCAGGCCCCGGAGCCAAGCTCACAAAATGCTTTTTGGTGTTTGTCAACAGGGAAACTCAGTCTGCAGCTGCAGCCGCAGGTGTGGGCTGCCAGGTTCCCCGTGGCAACCCAGATGTATGCCAGGTTAGCAGCTCTGCCTGGGCGAGATGGCCTCCATCTCAGTTCATGTGGCCCGAGGCATGGAGTAGAGCTGTGTCCCCCACAGTGGGAGGATAATGACTGTGTGGGTTTTTATGGGGCAGAATATGACCTCAGCGGGTGAGCTAAGAGTAGCAATGGCTTCCAGAGGGTATGGAGAATTGTAGCATGTCTGTTGCTTTCTGTTGTTATTGTTGTTGGAGGAGAGGTTTCTTTTTGTTTTTGCTGTCACCCTTCTGTCAAGTCCATTATCACTCCACATGGGGTCACTCAGGCCCTTCTCTAATCTATTCACACCCCCAGCCCCATGATAATCCAACAGGGTAGTTTGGGAAGAAGGGTCCACAACTATGATCATTTGTGGGCTTTGCTATAAAACAATTCCAAATACATTCGGAGTTGCTAAGCTGCTCTGTTGGATGTGTAAACAGAAGCTAGGAGCGTGACTGGCTTGGCTGGTCACGCAGGTTTTCAGGAGTCCAGGATTCTGTTCCTCTTTGCCTGGACTCCTGGACTCCATGTTGCTCACGCCTCCCACTGCCCCTGTGTTTATGTTTCCAGTTGCCAGTGAACTGTTTAATCACATGTCTCTTCCTCCAGTCAGTGGTGGTCTTGCCTTTGCTACACAGATCAATGCCTGTTAACCGCAGTCCCCCACCTGGGAGGGTCTGTTGCTGAGTGTGGCTGGGAGGAAAGGGAAGGAAAAGCCCTGAGCTAGAGAAGCCACTCCTCCTCTCCCCACACCCTGTTTCTCCGTGATCCTCCCCGTGACTCTGCTGCACCCAGGACCTGTCTCCTCTAGTATGCCAGAAAGGTTGCTTCACCATCATGTTCTGATGTATCTCCTGCAGATTCAGGTCTAGGGCAGTTCTGCTAATGCTTGCACCAAATACTTGGATTAAATTTCAATGGATCATTCTTCCTTCATGATATTAGCAAACTCACATCCTAAGGGACTAAACCTCTGGTCATTCTCAGTATATTGTATATTGTATATTGTGGGTGGCCCATAGGAGCTGATAATCTCCAAATTCCATATGTTAACATGCACACACACACACACACACACACACACACACACACACACACACCACTCAAATACAACAAATGCTTCCTAAAGCTTTTTCTGCAACTTTTTTTTAGGAACTTGACAGTGGTAAGTGTCATGACATTTTTTGGCTTAGGCAGATGTTAAAATATGTTTACATTCCTTAAACAAGCACACCCAAAGCCAGTTCAGAAGGTTTTGAAAAAAATATATTTATATATAGTGCTGAGAAAGCATGTCTTAGTAAAGGATACACAGTAGTCTGCTAAGAAAACAGTTTTAGAGTAGATTCCTCCCCTCTATTGCAATTCAAAGTTAGCTGAAGTAATACACTAAAGATTAATGTTAGTGAACTCAAATTGAGCATTTACCATATGCCAAATGTTGTACTAAATACTATACATTTATAAATACACATTCATTGTTTATTCTCCATAACAACCTTATAATTGAGTACTACCAAGAGGTAGTGGTAAGAAAATTTGGATATAATGGAGTTACGGTTGATTTCTTAAGATCATAGCTCACAATGCTGACACAAACTTATGCTGGGGCATGAGGGGAAGCAAAGCTTTAATTAGAGCATGGCCCTTTTATAACTATGCTGATGTGATTACATAGGTTATTCAGTAAGAAGACATATTTCATGTGATTTCAGGAAATCAATTTACTGACATGGCTGCTAAAAGAATACCCAAGAAATATGCAGCAAATTTCTAGCATTAAAGTGTCTGCAGTCTGTTAAAGGTATATGATGTATAAACACATGGAAACATAAGTTGCAAGGGCTGAGTTTGATTTGACTGCAACATGACCACGATGTTAGAGTCATGGGCATCTAGAGCAGAGCTGGTGCCTCAAGGTTCTATGTTATGATGCAAGCATGGATCATGGTGTGAGACCTGGGTGTGTTGTCCATAAAGACCTTGTTGATGATGACACAAATAGACCAGCATAATCTTCAAGATGGAAAGACAGCGTTTCCAGTGCAGAGGTTCTCAAACTGCAGCTGCAGTTGCCTCAGAGCATGTGCTGTAGCCCTGGCCAGCCTATTGTGGGGACTGTATTCACAGTGTGGTGCTGTGAGAGCATGGTATATTACCAGTGCCTCTGTGGGCATCACCAGAATGCTTGTTCATCCACAAAACCCCACTCCATAGAAAGAATGTGGAACTAAATCCTGTGTTCCGTGTCATACCTGGATCTCTCAGGGGCCAGATGGCAGAGTCTGCTGACCAGCATCTGTTTGCAAAGCTATCTGCATGGGTGTGGCTGCTCTGCAGTGTGAACTGGCTCTTCATGCTGTCTCACAAGTCAGATGGCATATAGCTAAATCTCACCTTTGTCCAGAGGTGTGATCTTGGCCAATTAGTTGTTCTTTGAAGATTACAAATGGAAATTGTGTCAATTAAGAAAATGCTGCATAGACAATGCCCAACTTGTAGTCATACTTTATACCTGTTAATGCTTGTTTTTGTGGTTATTGATGCTATTGTTAGAAACACTTGGAGTTATTTTTTATAAATAAAAATCCAGGAACCAGTGCAATAGCCTAGTGGCTAAAGTCCTTGCCTTGCATGCCCTGGGATCCCATATTGGGTGCCTGTTCTAATCCCGACAGCCCTGCTTCCCATCCAGCTCCCTGCTTGTGGCCTGGGAAAGCAGTCGAGGATGGCCCAAAGCCTTGAGACCCTGCATCTGTGTGTGAGACCTGGAAGAGCTTAAAAAATGAAAAATCCAAGTAAAATAAAGGTGCTTGCATGAAATGTAAAAGCAGAAAATTAAGATCCTAGCCTATATTAAGGGATCCAGAAATGATAGGGATGGGTATTGCAGGTTAGCTACTGTTGGGGCATCTGCATTCCATACTGGAGCGGCTACTCTGGTTCCTGTACAGCTTGCTGCTAATACATGCTTTAAAAAACAACAACAACAATAACAGGAAAAATCAAGTGCGTGGACCCCTGCCATCCAACAGGAGATGCTAATGGAGTTCCTGGCTCTTGACTTGAACCTGATCTGGCCCCAACTGTTGGAAACACTCAGAGAATGAATTAGCACATGGAAGATTCTCTCTCTTTCTCTCTCTGTGTCTTTCTCTGCATCTCCCCCTCTTTCCTCTCTGTCATTCAGCCTTTGAACACATATAAATAAATAAGTAAGTAAAGAAAAAAAATCTAAAAAGAAAGAAATGTTAAGAGAATGGTTACTTTTTCATTGTCTAACCTTGATTCAGGACGTGAATCATGGTGTGAGAAATTCATCCTGCATTTCTTTTAATCATATCCTGTAAGAAAGTCAGACATGGAAATGAATGTCATAAAGGAAGAACCTCTTAGGCACACTGCACCACTGGGGAAGCACCAGGGCTGATCAGGAGGTCAGGAGAGGTAAAGGGAAAATGCGTTTAAAACCTATGTTGTGGTCTTCGTTGGAAGCATGGGGCAAGGCTGGGTTGGCAAATTTATGATTGGCTAATTTCACCATTTAAGCAGGCTCCAGGGTGTAGAGATTGCCCCTGGTTGCCTGGGTACCAGGCCCTGGGGTAACATTAGGATAGGAGAATTATAGGTCACTCTATGAGAGGTCCATAAAGGAGATGGTTGGCAGGGGCAGGCTCTGTATTGGGTTAGTTAGCTAATTAACAGTGCATGCCCATGGGAGTCCTTTGCTATCCCTAGGAATGATCTGACTCTGAAGGACAATCTCTGCAGGATCAGCAAGGCCCAACTATCAAAGAATTGCAAAACACAGGAAATAAAACCATTCATAACACATCTGGCACCGTCAGATGAGCTGGGAAACCCTGGAGCTCATCCCTTTGGCTTTCAGCTTTTTCTAACGACTGTGCCTTTGAAACATATTTTACTGATGCTGCTGTGAAAATCTGGTTGGGAACTAGTATTTGGCAGAGCACTTAAGACACTCCTGTGGGTGCTCCTATCTTCATTCCATATTAGAGGGCATGGGTTCAAGTCCCAACTCTGCTTCCGTTTCCAACTTCCTGTTAATGTGTACTTTGGAAGGCAATGGGTAATGGCTCAGGTACGTCGCTCCTGGACTTGGAATAATACAGCCCTAGCTTTGGAAGGCATTTGGAAAATGAACCAGTGGATGGAAATCTCTGTTTTTCTTTCTCCACCTCTAACCTCTACCCCGCTCATCCCCTTCCCCCTTCCTTAACCCTCTCTTTCACCTCCCTACACTCTCCTACTCCACCCCCAACTGCCTCTCTCACTGTCTTTCAAATAAAGATAACTCTTTTTAGAAATACTGGTGGGCCCAACCCAATGGAAATATCAGAAAGTCTTCCTGTAGAGCCAGAATTCACTCAGACACAGGCTACTTGAGATTTTATCAACATGCATAGTAGCCTTGCTCACCTGTCAGTCACACCATGAGGTCTGAAGCACTAACAATCGTGGATCCAGACAAAACTCACCCACAGGGTCCCTCCATGTTAAGTTTTTAAATCTGAATTTGAGGGAAAACATGTGATGTCTAAGTCCTATAGAAACTACAGATATATTCAGAAAACTTGGTTTCTTCTCAGGTTCTGTCTTGATTCAATAATCCCTTCATGTTTTCATCCAGCAAGCAAATGATGTCTGGAAGAGTTTCTTTTTTTGAATTCTGAGACAGTGAAGCAAAAGTAGATCATTGAACTTAGAAACTCAAATCACCAAGTTGGAAGGACTTGGAAACTCAAAGTCTGTTGAACAATCAGCAGCTGGAATAAAGGTGAGGCTTCAAGGAGGCAGTCTATTGCCATCCACTAAGAAGCATTAAACTGCATTTCGACCTTGACAAGGATAGGGGAATTAAAAGTGCTCAGAAGAGTAGCTTTCATCCTTACATGCCCTAGTTAGATTTGTGTCCCTGTGCAGTCTTCACCTGTCATCCTACAAGAAAGGAAAAAGCAAAAAGGAACTCATCCCATGCCTTTCTGCTGTTGAATCTGGGCAGCGTGGTTCATACATACTGAAATAAATAAAACCATGTGATAAATACACCTTTATTTCACTGGAAAGTTTGGTTTAGATCCCTACCGATCTAGTGGTTGCTTCCTGAATTTCTACCTGGCACTCACTCAGGAAACTGGACAGCCTAAGAGAGTAGGAATCTGTAGCATTGGATAATAGTTAGGACTTCAAGACAGCCGTATGCACTCAGTTTATGCTAGTGCCCACTAGGCGTGATAATAAGGATTGTTGCGCTTAGTGTCTCAGCCCCTCAGCTCCCTTCTCTGTAAAATGGAATGATACGGTGTGGTAGCAAGCAAACTTGTTGTAGATAGAAAAAGAGTTAATAATACATGTACCTGGCTTGGACAATGTGCTAGAAGAGCAACCCTACAATGGAACTAGTATTAATTATTCCTATTATCAGTGCAGATGTGAGATGAAGAGTTTCAGGAAGTAGAATATGTGTCTCAGCCAGCCAGTTGGGCACCTTCTTTGGTCTCTCCTCCTTGACATCAGAGATCGCCTGTAAGTGCTTAGTGTTTCAGGGCTTAGCACAGCACTTGAGGGGCCTACATCAACTTCCCACACATGTTTTTTCCTGGCCCAGGGCACACAGAGTAAAAAGGCATGGCTCTGAACCTGACAAGAGCAGAAAAGTTGGCGAATCCCGATGATGAAATGGAGCAGGTGTGAAGGTGCTAAAGTCAGACCAGTGTCTTCAAGAGCCATTTGACTTTCTGGTAACAGGTGTCTGCGCAAAACGAAGTGTCCTGTGGAATATATTAGGTCACCTCACATCCTGTCTCCCATTTGGAAAGCTGCCCCTTTTGCAGAATGATGAATTGGCAAAGCATTTGTGGGCTTTGATCTATCTTCACTGGCATCGCTATGAAACCTTTAACTACCAACCCAGCATGGCCTAGTACATAGGAAATGCTCAGAAACACTCTGCTTTCTCACGACCATCAAATATTGCAGACTTGCACCTGCCTCCCTTGGGTGGCTATGAGCGTCACCTCCCGATCCCCGATCCTGCTTATTATACTTGTCAGAAGGTCAGAGAACGTTTAAAAATGTATAGTGTTGTGTTGGTGTGCAGTAAGAAAGGAAGGCTGGCCCATCCCACATGCCTGTTAGTCTGCCTTTACCTGCGTTTTCTAGCTACAGCAAGCTCGTGTATAATAAAACAAAGAACGTCAGTGTCCAAATGATGCTATCAAAACAAGCTTGAGTTGAGCAAAGAAAAACAGTAGGGAGAAAGAAAGGAGTTTGGACACTTGGTCATGGGGAGGCTATTTTCTTGAATTCACATTTGTAAGACATCTCATTGATTCAGTCCTCATAATCACCATGTGGGAGAAATTGTTAGCCTTTCACACTTAGGGAACTGAGGCTAGGGGCCTGATTCACAGTCTTTACCCACTGGGAGGTTACCTTGCCTCTCTGGGACCTCACAAAAAAAGTATAAAAGCAACAAAAGAAATTACAACCAGGGGGAGGGGGAGGGTAGTACAGCTGACCATATATAGAGGCAAATAATTGGCTGGAGCACTTGCTGAGTTCTACATGCACCAGGCTGCTGGCCTGGGGGCCAATTCCCCTCATGCACTATTTTTGGAAAGCCCATCATTGAATCTAATTTCTGAAGCTGCCATCGCTAGGCAGGATGGCAGCCACAGTGTCTGGGTGCAATCGAGCAGGGTGCGGCTGAGAAACCCAGGGCAGAGGGCAGAATCCTGGTTCTCCATGACACTAAGGTCAGACTGGGACCCACAGGGACAGTGGTAGACGAGTGTGCCCCCCATTCCATCGCCCCGCCCCAGCAGCCCCCTACTCCACAGGGCGAGCAGCTCGCTGAGCTTCCGTTGCGGAGGAACCTTCTGCATTTTTGTTCTGTCTCTGCCACGGCTTGTAAGTATTAGCCTGATGTTGTTTACTTCTTCTTCCAATCTCTCCAAGGAATAGGATTCGCACATTTTCAGATTTATTTGAACAAAATGCAATAAATATGCTGCTTCAATTTTAACTGCTGGCCTGTAGCCAGGGTTTTTAATGAGTCTGGCCTGTGCTACTGAAGTGTTCTGGGATCTCCAGGGCTCTGGGCACTGTGAGATTATACACACTGGTGTGCACGTGCACACACACACACACACACACACACGCAGATCCCACCTCTAACCACCAACCCCTCCCCTTCCCTGGAGGGCAGGTGACTCACAGACAACTGCAGGTTTCTCAAAGCTGACACGGGTTAAAATTAGCAGGCTGCTTTATTGTTCCGGGAGAGGAAGGATCCCTCCATCTCCATGCATGGCTGCAAAGAAATGCCATCTTGTCCTTCCTCCCTCCTCTGTGGGAATGCCCATCCCCACCCCCTGAAGCTGCCATCATCTGCCTTTTTCTCTCTCCCTTTGTTTCCTTGCAAATGGTCACTAGACCAGGCCCATCCTGTGGGACAGCCATATAAAAACAGCTGGCTGTGGGGATTTAATATGGGCATGAAAGGATTCTAAATTGATTTTTACCACAATCCCACAGCCAGTCCTCTGGGCTTTGTAGAGATGAGATGAAAGAGAAGAGAGACATATCCAAGCCAACGGCAAGGAAGATGCAGTTTGTCATGAAGAGGGCAAGGAGAAGGAGTGAGGCCAACAGAGATCCTCTTACACTTGCCAGGAAATATGGCAGACACAAAGTCCATCTATGGGATCTGCAGCTGAGTCATGCCCCACCTCGCCCCGATGGCCACAACCTCCTTTGCTACAGAGAGCATACCCTGCATTTCCATAGTTCTACACATGATGAGCCCAGGGTTCTCACTAATGGGCATCTGGGAACTCCTCAAAAGATGGGAACCTTTGCAGACAAGGATGTTTGTAGGGTCTGGGACGTGGCTTGACATGAGTGGAGACAAAGAGATGGCTCCCAAAGACTCCAGCTCTCAATGCAATGGCTTAGAGAACTCTTCACTTAGAAAACAAACCATAGCCTGTTACCAGAGGCTTTTGTTGCTGTCTATGCCCCTGCATGTCTTTCTCCTCCTGAAATTACTCCCATCCCACTCTATAAGGCTCTACCTACTCCACTGCCACCCCACCTCCTTCCATACCAGTCCGTAATGGGTCCTTCACCACCATGAAAGTCTGAAGTTAGGAAGTGGACAGAAAAATCATATGAAAGGTTGACTGCTTTAAGTGAGCCAAATGAGAGAAGTCTAGGAGTCGAGGTTGGGACCGAGGACACAGTGTAAGAGCTGGGAGATTCTGGACCTTCCCAGTGACAGGAAAGGGTCCACTCAATGATGCTTTCCATCCTAACACCCTGAGATACTGACATCTGGGCCACAGACATGGAGTGCTTCTCCCTTACCGTGTTCTACCCCATAAAATTTCAGAATTAAAGACATTCACAGCTAAACACTTCTGTCTTTCACTTTCGTGAAATGGAATAATAAACAGCTCTTATTTCTGCCATGATTCCTCAGAAACTTTTGTTTATAATATTCATAAAATTGCAAAGTGTTTATTCTCTACACTGGAGAAGAGTAGCACTTGTTTCTACCTCCAGTGATAGTGATCATGGAGACTGGCATTGTGACATGTCAGGTGAAACTGCTGCCTGTGACACTGTCGTCCCGTATGGGCAATGATCTGAGTCCCGACTGCTCCACTTCTGATGCAGCCGCCTGGTAATGGCCTGGGAAAACAGGAGAGGATGACCCAGGTATTTGGGCCTCTGTGCGCACATGGGAGATCTGGAAGAAACTCTTGGCTCCTGGCTTCGGTCTGGCTTAGCACTGGCAATTGCATCCACCTAGGGAGTGAACCAGCCAATGAAATGTACCTCTGTTGTATTCTCTCTCTCGCCTTCTCTCTATATAATTCTGACATTCAAATATATAATATTTTTAAATGATAGAGGTTTTAAGTGATTTTTTAAAATAATAGTGATTTTGTGTGTGTCGAGGTATTCTTGCCATGCCCCTTTGCAAATACTGATGCAGTTCAGTAAACACATGTGTCAATCATCGTGATCATTGCTAATCCATTCCTGGGCAGACACTGTTAAAAACATGTGAGTAATACAAGTAGTGGCTCTTGTTGCCACTTAAAAATCTTATTGGGAAGCCCGGATCACTAGGAGGATAATAGTAATGTTGTAACAGCAGTCCTATTAGAAGCTAGGCAGTATGCTAGATATTTGATTGATTTTCCTTCATTTAAGTCCCACGTCAAATTCCTTCAGGTATCTCTTATTATTTTCGTCTGACAGACAGAGAATCTAATCCTGAAGTTAATCTGCCAGCCCAACATAGAGCAGTGACATTCTCTGAGTTCACCGTGTCCTATAGACAGGTATTCAGCTGAAGGCCAGGAAGCCCTGAAGTCCTTTGCCGTAGCCGGGTGTTCTCTGCAAGATCTAGGATGTGGAACTTGTCAGTGAAGCAGAATCTTGTTTGTTTGACTTTGGACTGGTAGGGCTGAGCAGAAACTAGCCCAGAGGAGAGAAAGAGACCAGGGTCTCCTGAAATTATGGAGAGCAGAGGAAGGCTACTGTTGAGCATTTTAGTAACAAGTAAGCCTTTGATGAGCACATTGGATAGAAAGAGTGTCCACCTGCCTGATCCCAAAACCCGGAATTCTCACTGCTGGATGTGCTTCAAGTAAATTCCTGGCTCGACAAAGGGCTGCCCTCAAATAACTTTGATTATTATTATTATTATTATTTGTAAATGGCTGCTACAACACATTCCACTTGTTACATAACCAACGCTGGAAAAATAATATTTTACTGTCAGTTTTATTAGTTGGGAAGGGAAATGCAATACTTTCCATGTTTAGAAAATACAGTTAGGGATTTTTTTAACTTAACAAATATTTATCCTGCATGCTGTATACCATGCTGTTCTGCAATACATGAATGTTAGACAATGACTGGGTCAAACTAAGCAACATGTATTTCTATTGTTTCACATTCTGGTTGCTTTTGGTGAGTTTTTCTTTTCTTTCAATTTTCTTAAAAGTTTTGCATTTGTTTCACTGAGCCTTCCTGGCAGTTTCATTCAGTCCTGTTTCTTCTCTTGAAGGAGCTTAATTCTCAAGTTTGTATCAAAGCTGGCAGTTGTTTCCTAGCCCTTGAATGCATTCAGAGTTTTCAAATGTGGCTTATTTGCAGATTTTGTCAGAATCAATTTTATTTATTTCCCATCAGTCATTTTTTCATCTAATCTTGAGCCATTACCTGCTGGTAACCATGGCTAATCAGGCAGAATTAACAACAACCAAGGCATTTGCAGACAAGGACTGCGTTCCTGGACCATTGCCTTAAAAACATGCTCGTAAAGCTTAGGATGGCCAGTGAAGTTCCTCCTGTCTAAGACCAGAGGAAAGTTTAAACTACAATGCAGGGTCATAGGGAGGAAGGAAAATAAGGAAATCCAGGGGGAAGAAAAGACGTGGTATGCTCATTATCATTCCTGATTATAGCATGCTCACTTCATCCCTAACAGTAGTTCTCCAACTTGTCTCTTTCCTTCATGACCATTAACCATGCAGTGATTAACCACAGAAAGTCATTCCAGGGTACTGATGCCACACCTAACAAGGTTTCTAAATGAATTACTGGACGAGTGTGCATTCTCTACAGTATCAATGCAAAGTGATGGGATGTATGTTGCAGATTCATTCATAAATGTGAAGTGCTCCTATGAATAAATCATCTTGATTTCAGCATCACTCTCTCCTCAGTGGTCAGTAAAGCAATCTGTTTGGCTTGGCTAGGGATACAATAATAACCGTGACTATCTTTTCTCAATTCTTATTCAAATACTAATAAGTCTTTACCCTTTTATGTTGTTCTGCAGTGGCATCTTCACCAAGGTCAGCCTGTGTCCTTTCTCCATTATGGATGTTTGCTGGGTGGATAAGTGGATAAATGAATAAATACATCAATATTCTCAGCACATATCAGTGCAGTAGCATCTATAATATGCTGGATTGGTTTCAAAATATAAATAAACAAGCCATGAAGTTTGAATTTAGTAAAACAACTTAGTTTGGAGTATTTATACAAACTAATGGCTACCTTGACCATTTTGTAACCAGCTGTTAGGAAGCTGTGATTTACCTGAGCTCATCCACCAAGCAGCCTGATACAACACCTTGGTCTCTCCATCCCTGCTCACCTGGTTATCCTGCTGGCGTGGGTTCTGTTACAGGTCTGTCTTGTGACACCAGTGAAATATCCACTTTCAGTTGTGATTATTCAATTGTTCCTCTTGTCTCCCTAAATGCTCCATTTTTCTCTCATGTGTCCAAAGTTTCTCTGACAAGTTCACCTGTCACTGAACATCATAGGAGATTTTGTGGCAGGAATAAAGGTCTCTCAAAACTATGTAAAATAACTAGCACACAAACTCAAGGGGAAACAATAAAAAAAAAAACCCATGTAAATAAGTGGGGGAGAAAACTCTACACTTACAGAACATATCCATTAAGGACGGACTTATCTCCAAGAGGCAGGCGAAGCCATGCAAGGGCCTAGCACCTGTTGGCGTGCATGAGATCTGGGTCGGAGATTGGGCTGAGGAGGGGAACTTGGGAAACTCCCCTAGTGGGCCATAGCTCCTGCTGGTGAGCACGTGATCCATGCCTAGGGGTTGGACTGGATCTGGAGTGCACTAGACTGGGCTAGACTCCAGCATCCACTGGTGCTCGTGAGTATAGGACAGGCTGGACTAGGTCTATGTTCCTCTGAGCCATGCGTGAGTGGGTGTGGGCCAGGGTTGGCTGGGTTGTAACACTCAATAGTAAAACTGGAAGGAGAGAGGGCTAGTCAGGAAAGACCACTGTTATTTTTAGGATTGGAGGTAGGCTAGGTAGAGCTGGCCCATGGACCTATCAGTGTACTTGAGACCTGGCATTAAAAGAGGTTCTGATGGAAGAGCTTGAAGAATTCTTCTGTTGGGACACAATCCCTGCTGTTGAGCGCAAGAACCAGGATGTGGAACAGCCCAGACCAGGCCAGATAAAGGTACCCACTGGCACACATTTGGCACAGGTTAGGGGTGAACCAGGCTGGGCCAGTTCATATCACCTATTGGTGAATCTGAGCACCAGAACAGACTGTGGGCCAGGTCGGGTTGGGCTGCAACACAAGCCAGTTCACATGAGAGCCAGGACTGGGGGCTAGATGGGCTGCACTAGGTTGTAGTCCCCACCAGCATGAGCTGGAACTAGGGGTGTGCCAGGCCTGGCCAGGCTGTAGCACCTACTGGCAAATGCTGAGGTTAGGCCTGAATAGTGAGGCTGGTTGGGTTTAACTAGGCTTCAATACCCACTGACATGTATGAGAACTAAACGGGATGTGGGACAGACTGGACCAGTCTGCTGTGCATACTGGCAAGCATGGGAACCAGAGTAGAGGGTGGTGAACCTGGTGGGATTTTTGTGGGTTGCTCCAACTAGACTACAGCTCACACTGGTTTGCGTGAGGGCCAAGTGTGTCGTGGGCAAGATCAAGCTGGACTGCAACACCCATTGGTTTGTATAGAAGACAGGGCTGGAAACAACTGACACGGCAATTGCAAACACCCGCATGTGCATAATAAGCTGATTGTAGTGACAGACTGTGCCAGACCAATAAATGGCAAGCAAACACAAGAATCAGGTCTGGGATCACCTTAGATAAAGTTTCTTTGTGGATCACCTTAACTGAACTATTGGACTCAGAACCCCAACCATGGAGAGATTTGCAGGTTCCATGGTCTGACTATGGAGTGTGTGCGTCAGAGCTGGGCCTCCTCAGGGGCTTAGATGGAGCAGTGGACAGCATATCCAGGTGCACATGGAGGACATGGCAGTACACTGGAGTCTGCAGAGGACACCTGGTATGATAACAGAGGACGAATTGACCAACTACCCCAGCCACATACAGGAAGGGAAAAGAGAATGTGGAAATAATGGTCTCACCCACCGTCTTGTAATCCTTGACCCTTATCACCCTAATTAACTATGTAGTAATAATCAAAATAAATAAATCTTCAAAACAACAAAGATTAGATTTGGGCAGGGCTTTAAGTGTCTTCCAAATGAGAACTGTAACTTATTCATCTGTGTTTTCCCCCTATTGCTTACAAAGAATATTCTAACAAAATCCATTCAATAATAATTGAGGAAGAGAGGACAGACATGTAAGATACAAATTCATGCAAGTTAGGCCACCTGGTTAACCATTCCATATTAAAGATCGTTGATTTTTAAAACACCTCATTTCTTGGCCATCTTCTGAAAACGTAGTGCAGACAGCTTTTATCCCTTTTAATTCAAGACATACATGGAAGTGGCCAGCCATCTCTTCTGTATGGATGGGTGTGTATATGCCCACTGGGAAATCCATCATCACTCTATGTTGCCCAGAGGTTAACTCCAAGCTCCTAGCTGCATCCTCAGCTCACAACAGCAGGTTCTAGTTTCGCAAGGATGCTTGCCTTACATGGAGCAACTTGATCTGCTTTGGTATTCATGCCTTGGAATCGGCTGCTCTTCTCAGAAATTCTCAATCCCTTTCTAGTTAGTCTTCCAAGTTGATTCAGATCCAAGTGCAAGGTTACCACTCAGTGATGTCCTTTTTATCTCAAAAAGGAAACCTCTGATCTTCTGGGTATTCATGGCTCTTTTAGACCTACGGTCATCATCACTGCAGTCTGACATTCCTATGCATCAGTATTTTAAGGATAGAAGTTTATCTTTGTATCTTTTGGTGCTACCAGTGAAGCCCAGAGGATAGATGCAATTATGAATTCCTTTAATAATGAATAAACTGAAGCATGCAGATGTTAAATAACTTGCCCAGGTTTAGATAAATGGCAGCTTGTAGGACTTTGATTTGAAAATGGGAAATGTGAGCTCAGAGCTCATCCTATTAACCACTTCGAATTCCTGCTTTTCCATGAAATTTATTCTACTGCTTACCTTGTTACTGTCATTATGATATTTATATTAGCATAAATTCTGATTCCTAGTCAACCAACTCAACTACTTATGCTGGTATCTGAGTTATATAGCAAATAAATTTCATTTTTAAACTATTGTGCTAGAATATATGCTTAGTTAAAATTGCCCCAATAAATCTCTAGCTTGATCCCAAGTGAAATGGCAAGTAATGTGGGTGGTGTGCTCAGCTCAGGAGAGATTGTTATTTTATTTAAATTCCTTATTCCTGCATCTTGTTTCCTTAACTATACACTCAGATACCCAAAGAATGGAATGTTTCCTACACTTTAAGTGTCCCCCAAAGGATCTGGAGTTGCTGTGTTCATAGTAGGCACTGAAACTTTTGCTACATAAATTGGCAAATGAACAAAAGTGCTTCCTCAGTCTCAACTACTGAAAACTTACTGATAATGCAGCTTCAAGTTCAATGTTTCAGAGTTAATGCAACTTTGTTCACCAGCTTTCCAAGTATGTAATAGGTTGGACTTTTATCAAGGGATAAGTTCCTTGGCCAGCAATCACTTCTCCAAATTGTGAACCCTTCAGTCAGACATTTAGTAGTCTTCACCCTAATTATCTTTTAAGTATCTTAAGTTCCCTGGACCCTTCACTGGCACAGCCAATCTCTGTACCTGTCACTCTGCTAAGCATTTGATGGGCATCATCATCTCATTTAACCCCCATGACAATCCTTGGAGGCAGGTGGCTTACTGAAGATTTTTAAAGTAGTGAAACTAAAGCTTTAGAAGCTGTGTCACCCAAACAAGGTCAAATACCTAGTTGAGCGTCCGAAGTAGGATGTAAGCCAATGACTATCAGGCTCCAGAGTCATGGCCCAATCCATCAGCGTAAAACTACTTTTCCTGCAAGTAGTGTGAGTCCTAATTGTTGGCTAAAACATTTGAGCACTGATTCTTTTTTTTTTTTTTTATTTTTTTAAAGATTTATTTTTATTATTTTTTCATTGGAAAGGCGGATATACAGAGAGAGGAGAGACAGAGAGAAAGATCTTCCGTCCGATGATTCACTCCCCAAGTGAGCGCAACGGGCCGATACTATGCCGATCCGAAGCCAGGAGCCTCTTCTGGGTCTCCCACGCGGGTGCAGGTTCCCAAAGCTTTTTGGGCTGTCCTCGACTGCTTTCCCAGGCCACAGGCAGGGAGCTGGAAGGGAAGCGGGGCTGCCGGGATTAGAACCGGCGCCCATATGGGATCCCGGGCGTGCTAGGCGAGGACCTTTAACCACTTGCGCCACCGCTCCGGGCCCTTGAGCACTGATTCTTACATGATCTATTCTGTTTCCAATTTTTGCTTTATTTTGCTCAATTCACACCCTCTTCTTTTGTTAAAGAAAAAATAAATCACAGGTATATTCTAGTATCCACTCCTGTGGTTGCTTGATCCTGAAGGCTTTGAGGCTACTTCTTCTATAATATGTACTCCTTCTTTTCATAGCATCTTGCCTCTAGTCTTTGCAACTCCCATTTCTTGGTCTTCAAGGGTAAATCCAGAGAGCAGAAGTACTTATTCTTTAATCCTTGTCTCACGTTTGGACCCTGAGTAACCTGGAGTAGACACCCCATGAATCTTAGCGTTTTATTTACTTTCTCACTTACTTATGTGGAAGGCAGAAAGACAGGCATCTTCCACCTGCCATTTTACTCCCCAGATGCCTCTAAAAGCCAGTGCAATGCCAGGCCAAAGCCAGGCACTAGAAAATCAATCTGGATCTTCCAAGTTGGTGAAAGGACCTCGACAACTTGAAGCATCTCCCAAGGTCCCGAATATCAGGAAGCTAGAATCAGAAGCAGAGCTGAGGGTCCAGTCGAGGAAAACTTACATGTATTTCAACTGCCATGCACAACATTGTCCCTCCCTATGAATCTTGGAATCAGTTGAAGTAATCTCTTTGCCAGTTCTAAACCTCTTCAGTAACTAAATATCTTCTCTCATCTTATGCCACATGAAGAATTTTTCACCCAACACTATCCACTTCTAGAAATCTCCTGCTTTTCCCACCCTTGGTTTTCCTCTGGTTGACTACAGATCTCCTTAGGTGCATAACTTTTATCTTAAACCAAGCATCAGTGTTCCTACGATGTAATGCCAGGTTGTCCATTAGCTGTGTGCACCTTGCAGGGATTAGAAGCATTGCAGGCATCATCCAACCCAAACTTCATTTTAGGTCCAGGCAATATAAAAATTACCTTCAGAGAATGGTGGAAAATAATGCATTGGGTCCGTTTCTTGAATACGGACTTTCAGAATCAACCAAGTAGAAAGGAATGTCGAGATGCATTTAACCTCATTAGTTTCAGTAGAACTGACTCTCCAATCCATCAGAGTTGTGTTACATTAGTGAAACTCAACTATTTCTAAATCTCATTTACATAATGGATGAAATGTGAAATGAGCCCAATGTGAAGGGAACCACCCGGAGGCACTAAAGTTTATCACAATATGTAAGAGTTCTTTTAGATCATCACATTAAATTTCCACTAACAAGATAACAAATTAATTGTCTGTATTACTGTATTAGCCCAAAATCTATTGAGAGCAGAGTATCAGCCGACAATGACAGCTGGGGTCCCAAAGACTGACGAGGGTTGGAGATTTCTGTTCATAAGGAGGTGAAGGATGCTACCTTGGTTTTTCCTGCTGCTTTAAGAAATCCCAGACACCTCTGTATCTGATGGTGGATTTTGGCTTTATTAGTGAGGTAAGCGAGGATGAGTAAATCAACTGTATCAGACAAGCCTCAGGACATCTAGAAATTGATCATTCTGCCGAAATAAGCACTCTGTGTTTATTAGCTGGGAGTTCATCACTATCGTGTCTTCTCATTCAATTCCTAAGAGATTTCAAAGCCATCATCATGGTATTAGCTCGTCTGACTGAACTACTAGAGATAAAGATTAGGAGATCTATCTAATGATAGGTCTCAATTGCTGTGATTGTTTTTCTCTTCTGGTGCAAAGAGGAGAGGGTTTCCAGCACCAGTGCTGCGTCTATGCGTGCAGGACCTCACACAGTCACAACAGGATTGCATTCTATTGGATGACTTGAAATAGTGAAATAAGGGTGGTGGGGTGAAGAACACCAAAATAGCTCTTAAAACAATGCAACTTTCTCATACTTTAAAAGATGACTACCTAACAAAGGAAATACACATTAAGTTGACTTATGGAGCCAAATGCAGTGGACAGTATTCCACTGACAGTAGTACATTCCAGGATGGCATTAGAATCCCAACATTTATGCGTGGACAGACTTTTACAGATAGATCAATGAGAGATGACTACAAATTGTATTAATCCTTCAAAAGCCAGCAAATGCATATTTATCTATTTATACATATATTTATATACACAATTGCACTAAGCTCCTAATATCAAGCTCTTTTTTCAATATGGCTTTTAAATAAGCAGTAATCAAAATGCAAATAAGGTGACCCAGTTAGCATTAGAGATCTGTATTACCATGCAGATGTGTTCTATAACTATGTACTCCAGAGGTAAAAAGGAAGTCACTACAAAAAAAAAATGCTCATGGAAGCTGGTGTTTATTGCTGGGCCCTTCGCATTATGGAGACCCTAGGGAAGAATCTTCCAGAGTCATTGGTACTGAAACTTCAATCACACCTGCCATTTTCTGTCTTGGCTTCTTTCTAAGCTGTTATGAGAATATAGAGTGACAAGTGAGCACCAAAAGAGCAAGATTACTGCTTCTGGGAATTCACTACCATCAAGCAGCATGCTGCTCTGAGACCATCCTGGTACCTGGCTGGGATCAGAATGTTTCTGTACCTGTTTGTGTGTGACACAAAGCAAAGCATGTCAGGTAGTCAGGTCTGCATTGTGGGACTCAGAAGCCAGAGAGGAACTGTTCTACCTTCCTTCCAACTCCAAGTTACTGGGTTCATGTTGCTGACGCTTATATGTGATCATCAATAGCTTGTAACATTTTGAGTACTTCAAATACGTGATCATCAAGGCTGTAGGAGGCACACTGGGTGCATTGTGCTGCTACATTGGTTTTAACTGCACACATAAGTTCCTCCCTTGATAATATCCTTTTGCAAATCTCTGTGTTATGTTTGTTAGAGAACAGGTAGCATCCCATTATCTGGCTATTTTTAAGCATAGGTACAATTGTTTTGTTATTCTGTTGGATTCTATCTACCATTGTCATTCTTCTGTGTGTGGATTGGGAGTGGGGGGGAAGAAGGTCTTCCAAGAGTTTACTTTGCCTAATTATAATTTCTAACTTTTGTGTTTATAGATCATAAATATTTATTGGGTAGTTTCTTTGTGTCCGTCTTACACTAAACAGATACAGGAAAAGGATACAAAGTCTGTCGCTGAAGGAATTTGGATTTTATAGGGGACACACATATTTTAACAGACAAAATAAGTTTGTAAAAAAGATGATTTATACTAAGATAATGCAGTCCTAAAAATTACAAAGGTACTGCTGTATGTCCTTTAATGTATTTGCACATAAACATCTAATGAGGTTGAGAAAGGCAAAGGGAAGTTAAGAGGAAATGGATATTTAAAAGTACAATTCCTTAAACTTGAACATATTTTTCCTCTCTTCCTCTGGTTGTATGTTTCCATTATGCTTTTTTTTAATGTCTGCTTTCTATGAGCATGAACTGTAGAAAGCTTTTAAGGTGTTTTACATTTGTGTTACTTTTCTCTTAATATTATAAGAAAGTACACAAAGTGTGTGGCTTACACAACACAAATATATTACATTTTTGGAGATTGCAAGTACAAAGTTGATCTCATAGATCTAAAATCAGAATGTCCCCAGAACTGTGTTCCTGTCTGAGAACCATAGAGAAGTTGTCTGGTTGTTTTCTAGAGTCTTAAGACCATCTGCAATCCTTGACTTGCGGCCCCTTCCTGCATATTCAAAGCCAGCTGCATCATCTTGTCTCACTCTTTGTGACTCTTCTCCCTCCTTTCTCCTCTTTAACTGTGATTATATTGTGGCCATCTGGCTAATTAAAGGCAATCTCCCTTTCTTAAGGTTAGTTACTTAACAATATCGTTCTATCTGCAACTGTAATTCTCTTTGGTCATGCCATATGAAGGAATGTAGAATTAGATTGTGAACAACTTGGGGGAGATAGTGCACTATTTTCTGTTATCACAGTATGTCAACTCCTCTGCTCTTCACAACAATCTCTTGTAAAACATAAACGCAGAAACAGAGAAGTCATGTTATTTGCTCCAAATTGCACAACCAGTAAAGCAGATAGCCTTGCTGCGCAAAATGTGAGTTTTCAGAAAGTTTGTGAAATGTGTATTCCTAACAAAAAAGCTATGTGTAAATTTCCAAATATTTGCAATAAAATAAACATAGCCTTTACTCCCTTTTTACGCAAAACTTTACAAGTACTCTCACGCAATCTTCACTCTTTACTGTGCCTGAAAGAGTTTTGAAGTAGTATTGGCAGCTTCCTAGAAGGTTAGGTGTGAGTTTTATTTGTCTTTCTGTTCATCTAACGTCTCTGGATACCTAAGACCTATCAAGCTTAGTGCTAGGGAATCAAAACAACGTAATGCATGGCCCCTTACATCTAGACTTTAGTGACTACCTAGACAAATTAACAGAGAAATAAACAATCACGAACAAATGAAAGTCCCCAGTAAAAATAAAATATCCCCAGGATGGTATGAACCTATGTTGGAGAAACACTACTGATAAAGAGATACTGATTTAATTTTTCTAATTTGTCTTCCCAAACATATCTTCCAGCATTTTTAATGACTTACCCAAAACGCCCTTATTTTTGCTTTCGTTGTTATCATTTCTCAGCCCTAACAATCCCCACCCCCGGCATTTGCTGACAGGGAAATCCATCTATGTTACCGAATGGATGCTTGCTATATTCAAGCTCAGGGCCCTAATGATGCCTGGCACTTTAAAGTTCTTAATAAATGTTGAGCTAATAAGTGAATCAGCAGGAGACCACCTTCAAGCCTACTGAGATCTCATTGTCTCCTAATTCGTGCAGAAGCCATTTAATTCTTGTCAGTTTTATCATTGGTAGATGTTTTTGTAGTATCCACTCTGTACTCTGTATTACATCGGTGAAGAAATAATTTAACTTTTACATTTTGCTAGTCCTACCTCATCTGACACAAACTCAGTGTTGACACAACCATCACCTCAGATTGGTCAGGTTGTCTGCCATCCCCAGCACCTGGCTTCAAGAGGAACAGGTGCCATTTGCCAAGGTTGGAGTTCAGGAGATACACATACATACAGGAAGTGATACCCTTTACCAGCTTTCAGAGAGCCCTTCCCCTTGCTTGACTTTGAACCCTCTTGGCTGCATCTTCCTGGAGCAGATACTCGTTTCTCTTTCCCCCAGGAATGCCATGTGAGTAGCGAGGGTTCTACCTTGTGATGACTATAAAAGCATCTAATACTCTCTTGTTGGCCTCATTAAAATTCACAAGTACCACTATGCTATGTAAAAGCTATTAGAATGTATTTTTTAAAATATAAAATGGAAGTGCTTTTTGCCCATTGTCTTAGCTCTGGTATGGTTTATGTTCAATAAATGTCTGTTGAATCAAGAAGAAAAATAATACAATGAAATTAAAATTTTTATTGACCCTGGAGTCAAAAATATTATTTCTGAAATCCTAACAGTCTCTCTTGCCTGATTCATTTCGTCAGTAAAAGAATGCTTATGTTAACATTTTCAAAGAGCAAAAAGGAGCAATGGAGGAATTGGATTAGATAACCAGAATATTAAAATAGACATTATGATCAAGTTTTCAGGAATAGTTCTCTCTTGTGAAAAAGGTGCTCTCAGTGGTTTACCAAAAATCAACATATTATGAGGAAGGAAAGAACTTCAGATTGAATCAGGAGACGTGGATCTCAGCCTCACGTTATCTACACACGTGGTGTGTGTGGACAAATCCTCCCATGCCTTGTCTCCATCTCTTTGTTTGGGGGTGGGGAGTTTAACCTTCTGCCTCTTGTCATCCAGAGGAATGCAGCCAGGGACAGAAAGCACAATGCATGTTACAGCTCTTTGCAAAATTGAAAACCCCTAACTGTTCCATGTAGCACAACTCCAGGTCCATGCCAAACTCTATTCTGCAGCTAGAGACGTGACTGAAGGGACTGACCATCCCAGTGCTGTCAGTCTCTCCCACCATGCCAGCCAAGGCTTTGTTACCAGGAAACACCTGCGTTTGCAAATCTTTGAATTACGGAATTAATTAAGCTCTTGGACAATTCCATATTAATCACATACTATCAGCCAGGTATAGTATCTCTCTGTGGTAGACGATGCAAAACAAATTACTATGACCCTCGGTGATGATTCCATCAGCTCCTTTATTATAAAGAAACTGTGCTGGAGAACCCAACTGGGAGATAAAGAATTTTCCTCTTACCGCTGCTTAGCAGCTGTGCAAAGTTTGGTAAATCACGTGACCTCTTTGAATCTTTCTCATCAGAAAAAGAAGAATAAAAAGTCATCATCCCACAAAGGATTTTTGTTTGTTTCCTTCCCTATAGAGAAAGTAAGATAAAGTAGCTAACTGGGTATTTCGACCATAGAGCAAAATACCAATCATGCAAAGATGAGGTTACTTTTTATTATCCAAGGTCATCAAGATCATTAAAGTGACCCTAGAAAAGTCAGTCATCCTAGACTTTGCTTTTCTTTCTTGACTCCTGTAACCTTAAGCAACCTGGGGAAGAAGTAATTGAGCAGCAACTACTACTTCGGAAGAAACAGAATCAAAATATTGGAACTATTGACTCACCCTTCAGGCAGTAAACAGCGCCTTGGTCTCTGACCTTTTCGCATCCCAGGGCAGTCAATAACCTAGCCACTAGATACAGCGCCTGCCACTGATTTTGATTTGGGAGTAGTTTAACCTTGAACTGAGCTCCAAGTAACCAAGGCAACAGGAAGTCAGCTTTTACATAGAAGGAGTAGGAATCCATAAATCAAGTCCCTAATGCAAACATGGTGTGCAGGTAGAGGTTTGAAGGGATAAGTAATATATGAGAAATTATCTTTGAACATGAATGATTGTCCCTTGATAGGCTACAGCACAGTTGCAAAGACTTTTTAAACTTATCAATAGAGGTCAACAGGTTATGAAAGAATGTTTTCCTATAGGTTTAACTTTTTTTTTTGTTTTCATTTCCTCTTGGCTCTGTCTTTTAATTGTGAACAGATGTGGGATCCACAAAGCTATTAGTATTGTTATTTCCTCCTTTAAAAACATATTGGATGCCAAATATACAAACTTTGGTGCAATATGTCTTTGGTTAGATTTAAAGATATAGTGAAAACTTGTGCCAAGAGTGCTCCTCTTGGCCTGTTCTGTGAGTGTGGGACAGTGAGCAGGTTGCACATCATAGATACCTTTGTCTTTCCTCATGCTCCAGGATAAGCAATGGTGCTACATTCCGGAGGGCCGGTCAGCACAAGACTGTTTCTGGATTTCCTTACAATGCATCAACTTCCAGCCTTAGAAATCATTTTCTGCAGGCAGTGGAAAGCCAAAATCATGCTGGGCAGAGAGCTTCTAAATGTTCTACCATTTTGCTGCTAATTACCACACAGCATCAGCCTCCACTTGGAATGAAGGCAAATGGAAACTTCCAGGGGCCAACCTGCCCCATGCCGTCTCCCAACCAGCAGTCATCACCGCTTTCTCCAAGAGACCTGGGCTCTCAGATTCTGTGGACTCAGTGCTCACAGTGCCTAGAGACTAGCCTTTGTTTAAAATTTATGGACACTCTTGCCTATGTTATATATTATTCCTGGGGTTGTTTTCCTTATCTTTTCAAAATCCCAAAGTGACTGAGAAAAACGCCAGTGCTTTTCTTTTTTTTTTTTTTGATGTTTGTTTTCAAATTCATTGGATGCCAACTACAAGCGATACTATAATCTAGGAAATACTAAATTATCTAGGGTTTTCAAGTGAGCTAAAGAGTGACAATTTGAATTATAGAGTGTTTTAAGTACCATTTTATTACTTTTAATGTATTCTGTAACATAAACACTCGAGTAGCAAAGTATGCCCAACAGAGGTATGATCCGATCAACTTTAATGAGATGATGCGGACTGAGACTAATTTGGATTGTGAACATTTGCATGAAAATGGGTACAATTAAAATCACTTGAAATCAATTTCTTCCCAAGTGAGAGTTAAATATCCAACTACTAATCCTGTTTATGGCCTTCATACCCAGAGTACATCATAATTTGAATAAAGAACTATCTGTCCCAACAGTGTCCACAAAAGCATAGATGACATACCAATGAATTTTTTCCTAACAACTCTTGTCCAATTGAACTCTGGTGTCTTGCAGTATTAAACAGAGTTTCATGGAAAGTACATCTGCACGGAGTCTGTGGATTATTGCTGTGAGGATGCAGAGTGGCAAAATGGAAAGTTTGAGGCAGTCTCTTAGTGCAGCAGAGCAACAAGGCACATCAGCATCCGTTGCAAAGTATCTCAATTTCTCTCTCTTTGTCTTTCTCTTTCTCTCTCTCTTTCTCTCTCTGAGTGTGTAAGTGTCTGCCCTTCAACAAATAAAAATAAGTAAATGAAAATGTAGGTGTGGAATTTGTAAGTATTCACTTTAGAGGCCAATGCCATGGCATAGCACCCTAATCCTCAACCTGCATTGCCTCTTGGGCACCAGTTTGAGTCCTGGTTGCTACACTTTGATTTCAGTTCCCTGGGAAAGCAGCGGAGAATGCTTTAAATCCTTGGGCCCCTGCATCCATGTGGGAGACCTGGAGGGCACTGGCTCCTGCCCTCAAACCGGCCCAGCTCTGGTCTTTGCAGCCATTTGGGGAATGAACCCAGTGAATAGAAGATCGCTCTCTCTCCTTCTCTGTGTAAATAAAAATAAGATAAATCTTTAATAAAAGAAAATATTAACAAAGAATAATAGGAAGTAAAAATAAGCTCTCTTCTTCTTCAGTCTTCCCTGAGCTCTTCTCCCTCACCATAAATAATGTCAGCTACTTGAATGTACTTCTTATACATGAGTCGGTACACATTGAAGCATATTTTATGGTTTGACTAAGCCCACCTCTGGTATAAACTAGACATATTAACTATACCTTCTAATTTCTCAGTGTCTTATCTTACAATCTTCTGTCACAGAATATGATATTTGTCTATCTCAAAATCCAAAATGCTATGAACTAGATATCCATAAAGAGAAAGCTTAAGTGCTATTATAATTCATGAATCTCCTGCAGAATTTTCAGAAATTCTGATGGAGAATAAGAGGAAATTAGAAAGTAAATGAAAATGTCTGCCAGATCTGCTCTTTGGGTTGTTATAGGTGTCTTGACTGGTTGTGATACTAGGAAACATGCGCTTAGCAGACTGCAGTCATAGTCAGGCACAGAATAATACAGTCAGGTGGACAACAACGATCCCTGGGCTTACCAGCTGGCTGCTTGGAAGCTTCCACCCCGGACATTGTATGCTATATGAGTTTATTTAGTTCTCCCTTAAGCTCTTAAAAATGTGTTCTCATCTGTAAAATTGAGAAAATAGTAATATCCACACTGCATGCTTCAGAGGGTTGTCACAAGGCCCAAGTGAAGCTGATCTCACTGAGTTTGTAAGATAGTGCTGCAGAGGTGGGGGCAGGGAAGTAGGTGCTGCATCACTCAGGTTGGTTAGGATGGAGAATAGTGTGATAAAACCCTATTCGTTCTTGCTACTGTCAGTGTCACACAACCTACCAAAGAAGAAACTCTGAAGAGATAACCATTGGCATGGATTCAGACACCCTGGCCCTTTGCAAATCTGCCTGAATAAGCTACATAGGCACTGTTTTTGCAATTGGGGAAATCAAAGGTGGCTATAAATCCTTGGTCATGCCAAGGAAGCAAAATGAAATTTGGTTTATTGGTTACATTTGGGTCTGATGAAGCAGTGAAGGATAGCAATGATGACAGTGGTAACAATAGGAAAAACAACAGCAGTATGAGACATTTGTATAGCATAGACTATGTTATAGTATTCCAAGCATTTTACACTGATCAATACATTGGATGCTCAACAACCCATGCAAGGCAGTCTGACACTGTCTTGATTTTTAAGTTCAGAAAATTTATTGTAAAAATTCAATGTTTGAAGCTTCCAGAAGCGAAGGAACTTTCTGTTAGTTGATATCCCTGAAATTATCAAGCCTGAATCCAAGCTCAGGAAATAAGGGTCCAGAACAGCTTAGCTTTTAACATCATTCTGATGTGACTTGCAATTCACATTATGATCATGTTCCTAAAGGCCACCAACTCAGCTTGCTGATGAACTTTTACCTGAAATTACACTCTAGTGCCACAATGCATCTTCCACCTCCAGCAGGCTAGCCTTTTATTCAGATGATGTTCATTCCTCACCCATGTCTTAGCATGTACTATATTCAGTGCTCAATATCTTTGAATGCCTCACATGGCTTGGATGAATACAAGTTACACACACTTGTTTAATAGTTTCTCATTTTTATTTAGTTCCATCTCCCCCTTGGTTAACAAGTCGCAAAGCTCATTGGGATGGCAAGCACCTCTTCAACTCCTGAGCTTCCCTTCATGTTGTACCAGATATAGCCTCCATAAATATGGATTTGTCACACTTTGGACCACAGAAGGGCACCTAATGGATTACACTGCTTCATTAGACCTATACCCAGTCCAGGCTCTCAACTTGAAATGCCATCATTACTAATCTGGTACCCAAACCAAAACCAATTGTGATTCTTTATGTTCTGTTTTCAGATGAAAAAAATTTAAAAAAAGCTTCTTGTACCAGAAAGGCCATTGGACTATTTCCTCACATCAGTATTTGTGATATTTACCTTCCTGTTTCTTTCAAGTAATTTCAGGCTTTTTCATTATTTCTTTTTAGGAATGCCAAGTCCTCACTTAAAAGTGGACCAGACAGTAGCACATGGTAAGAACGAGAGCTCAGTGTCCACCATGATGACCAGGAAGAAGCCAGCTGCAATGGACAGTGTTGCAATTCCACCAACCCCAGTGTTATCTCTCCTGGCTGCATCTGCAGCTACATCAGACCCAGGTGGGTACTTTTCAAATACTTTTGAATTTTCCAACAAATGCATGTGGACATGGAGAAGGTCTCTGATATATGTTCTGTTGAATACAGATCAGAAGTTCTTTGTTGAGCCAGCCTCCGTTAGACACTAAATATGTGTTCTGCTATTACACTGCATTTTGTGTGTTTCTTCCAGTTTTCTTTAGTGTTTTTAGGTTACTTTGTTTCTATAAGATGAATTTCATGAATTTCACAATACAATTCAGAGCAGAGTGATACTTCCCACCCTCCCTTCCCTCCTTCCCATGTTCTCCACCCACATGCTTCTTTCCTTATTTCTTTTTTTCTTTGCAATGGCATGCTTTTCAGTTCACTTCATAATCACAGAGTTAATGCTCCATTTAGTAAAGATTTCAGCAAATAGCAAATAGAAAAAATAACCTACTCAAAGTGTAGACAAATGCTATAAACAAAAATGAATTCTCAAAATGTCAATTTTGTTCACATAGATTATATTTTTTACACTTTGTGTATTAGTTGACACATATCAAGGGATATCTGTCTTTTTGGTACTAGATTGTGGTTTCCATTTACATCCATTTTAATGCAAAAGACAGAATTTCATTCTTTTTATGACTGAGTAGTATCCCCACTCTGTGTGTGTGTGTGTGTGTGTGTGTGTGTGTGTGTGTGAGTGTCTACTATGTTTTCTTTATCCAGTCATTGTGAATAAAATTGTGATAAAACTTGAAGTGTTGATTTCATTTAATTGGGTAATTTCTTAGGAATGATATTTCCTGGTCATATGGTAGCTCTATTTTCAAATTTCTGAGGATATCTGTACTTTCTTCCAATGTGATTGTATTTTCATGTCCCCACCAATAGTGGTTTGGGGTCCCCTTTTCCCCAGACTTCATTTGTTAACTGGGTGGAGAGCTAAGATGAGCTCCACAGCTGTTATTAATTATTGCATAGAGGACTGTCCATAGATTATCCATTGCAACGCATCAAGAACTTGGGAAATAAATATTTTCATCCTTAATTTAAATAAAGGAAACTAGGAGCAAAGTAAAAATTTTGCTAAAAGTAAAATTTTCCCCCTAGGAATCTGTGGAATGTCAGGGATCCAAAGCCCATTGCTTTCAACTATCGCACTTCACTACCTCATTCCTCATTGAGGTTAAAGTGGTCAACACTGAGTTTTCCAATGGCTCTAGTTCATTTTACCCTATTGTTTCATGTATTGTTATATTGTTCAGAGAGCCTTTGCCAGTGTTCAATAAAATATAGCTTCTTATTCAGATATCCCAAGATAGCCCAAGATCTCCACAGGCTTGCCTTTGCTACAACTGCACTTTTCCACTCTTCACATGTTCTGTCAGGAGTCCCAGTGTCAGCACTCTGTTGGCCAAGCTTATCTCAGCCACCAAGATGGCCAGACTTGGATGTGACTTACCAGCTGGGCTTAGAGACAGTCCTCACAATATCTGTTTGTTGTGTTTCAGATCAAGCAGCAGCCAGTCACAGCTCCTCCACATGCCAATAGTATCCAGTGTCTTGACCCTGAAGCTATAGTCTTTTCGGGGAACACATTTGAAAAATGCTTTCTACTGAGCTTTTCCCTTGCCACCAAATGTTTCATACCTCAGAAAAAGGGTCTATAATTTAGATACTTGTTACATCTTCGTGTCATGGAGAATGGTGGTGCAATCTGTAGATATGTGTTGAATTAGCACATTAGTAAATATATCAAGCACATTGCAGTCTATAAAAATGCCTGTTCTTTTTATAAGCCCAAGGAGATATTCCCTATTAATACTCATTCAAGGCTCAGCATCTCATTCAGCTGCTTTGAGTAAAGGATTCAACCAATCTTCACATTGATCTCCTTCATAGAAATAAGCCCAACTGAGCCCAAGTGAAATAACAGAAATAAGTATTTGGAATGACAGTTCCAAGTTGCTCTCACCAATGTATTAAGAATTATTTTGTCTTAAAAGAAAAGCTGTGTCAACCTTTAAGTGAATGTAGGGGATGCTACCTTATATTTGTTTTCTTCCTGCATGACTTTCCGAGAGTTTCCAGCTGACCATTGTGCATGCCGAGGTCCAAAGAGGGATCGTCAGAGAGATTCATAATCTTATCCAATCACATGACCTATTTTTCTGGAACTAGATCATTATTATCTATTAGAAATTATGTTCTCAGCCATTTGGGAAATTTTGCTTGGAAGGAGTGGGTTCATCTCTCAAATGCAATCTTGACTCTTCACATCTTTTGCTCACTTGATATAAGTTTTAGGTTGCAATGCCATGTAATTGATACCATCGAGAGCAATAAATCGAAGGAGGAAGAGTCACATAGGGATGTAGAAGAAATTATCCTTGCAGTCTGTTGGGGTGTATTTTGGGGTGGGAGGGAGGACAGGTATTCTTATATGAGAAGGTATTCTGCTAGCAAGGGGCAAATGGGGCAGAATCCTAGAAGTGGGAACTGAACTGTAAGAGGGTATCACTTCCTGTAGTAAAAGTGCTGTCATGGTCTGCACTATTCATCCATATTACTGTTTATGTAACCTTATGGTGAACTCCTGGAGACCTCCCTTTGTGGATTCAGAAATTGGCCTGTGTGTTTTTGACTCTGCTTGCCAAGTACAGATACTTCCCAGAGGCCAAAGACAGGTGGTCACCTATTCCTTTCCTTGCACTCTCCCCAGTCGGTGTGAGAGAACCCATGCTTAGAATCATGTGCTTATATAGTCTTGTTTCCTCCATTTGTGTACTGTAAGTGATTTATAAATCTGCCAAATGAGTGGCAGGAACTATTGAGTATTATTAGATTTTTAAATCCACCTCTCTGGTGATCAAAGTCAAAACTTTCTTGTTTCAGGATGCAAGAATGAGCTGTTTTATTTTTCCCAATGCTAACATGAGACCCTCATGAGAACTGGAGAGATCTGGGTCATTTCCGTGTTTTAGGCTGCTATGCAAAAGTGGTTTTTCTTTTTTTCTTTTCTTTTTTTTTTTTTCGAGTGGGGGAACAGACCAGAGATCTCCAGGTGCTGGAGGCCTGACCTTCCTGAGCTTTCACTCCCCACGTATAAAACGACTTTCCACAAACTGGAGAGAGTTAGACACACATACACACATACAGACTGGGCTTGTAGCCAACACTTTCTTTTACATGTGAAGAAACGGATGCCTCCTGAGATTCAGAAATTTTCCTGAGGTGATTCAATTGGATAGAAACCCACATTGCATGATTTCCCATCTGCTTTCCAATGGAACCCCACTTCTGCACAGACCCAAAGTGAACAAAGGCAAATTGCTTTCTCCCTGGCAATAAACTTCTACATTTGGAAAACTGTAACTGTAATCCATAGTTTGATATATGGATGACGTCAACAAAGCCAAGCACATAGTAGGCAGCTCATTGTTTCTTGAAGTGATTTTATTTAATGGGTATTAGTGCCCTAGTAATAGATTTCTGATGAGACAACTCATTTGAGTTGTCTTTAGAATGCTTTTATTCATCTTTCACTGCGAGCAAGATCATTTAGAATTATATCCAATTGTTTAGACAAATCAGCTTATTTTCTCATAGGCTCCATTTTTCTAGGATGAATTTGGAGATGCAGGCAATTTTAGAGATAGGAGTAAGAAAAAAGTGTTATATTCAATTGCTAGCAAACCAAAATACAACACATAGTGATGGGAGACGACACTAAAATAATTCAATTTATTTGAAACTGTTTAATTAAATAATAATGGCATCAGGCAATAGTGGTTGAGGCATTAGTCAAATGATTCTCCATGCTGTGCTGGATAGCCTGAGATCAGGTTCTGGCCCCTCCTCTCAGCTTCCTGTTAATACAGACCTTGGGAGGCAACTGTGGTTGTCCAAGTGATTGGCTCAATTGATTGGGTTCATGTGAATTGAGTGCTAAGCTCTCTGCTTTGGCCCATGGCAGTCGTGGGTTTTAAGGCAGTAGAGCAACCAATGGGAACACACACACTCTCCCTGTCTCTTTCTCTTTTCCACTCCCTTTCACTCTGTATAAGAACTAACTTTATTTTAAAAGAATAATTATAAGTTTTGTAATATAATTATTGATACATAATAGATGTTCAATAAACAATCACTGACAAAATGCATGATTGAGAGGCAATAGCTTAAATACAACACTGACAGCAATGAAGGATGTCAGAAAAACCTACTTGTTGTTGGAAATAAAGATCAAATGGGGGAAATTACAATAGGCACATTATTGTACATGTATAAATTGGTAAAGCTTGCCAAATAGTTCATCAGCATGTAGTCATAGTATATCTGTGTGTAATGCTTTTCCAAAGAGATGATCTTTGGTAATTTTTTTAAAAATTCCTCACCTTATTTTATAAATGTTATAATGTGATTCAAAATACTGTGGTTAAAAGTTGAAGAATGTGTCATCAAACTCAAGTGCATGTGTGTGCATGTCTGTACGTATATTACAACCATACACATAAACAAAGGAATCCCTACTTTTTAGCTTTAGGTGACCTTCGAGTTTCTCAGAGTCAAAGAGGCAAGCTGATTATGAAGTTATTGATTTGTGGGAAGGGGGCAGTCCAGGAGATGCCAGAATGAGTGGCCAGCTGAGAACAGGTTGGTGTGTCAGCCACTTGGAAAAAGGGAGGGATGGTGGTGTTCAAACAGGTCAGCCGTCATGATCAAACTGATCAATAGGTATTGATCTGCTGCAGTCCCTTGGCAGAGCACAGGAGATCTGCTTCTAAGAAGCACTGCATCATTATTGTGAGTAATTAGGGCTAATGCAGTAGAAGCTTCAATAAAGTTTGTTCAAAGTGATGCACAATTTGAAGCAACTTCTGTTACACTAATGTATATACATATAATATGTATAAGAAATCTTCAAATTACAACTTCCTACAAGCCCAAACTATTCATTTAAAACATATGCTAAAAACTTTCCAAAGAAGATCCAGAGAAAATAGAATTTAATTTACCAGTAGTTATTGTAATGATGTGAGAGAAAAGAGTGAAGCGAAGGGTAGGGAGAATAGGGAGAGAGGAAGGGGAGCTGGAAGGAATGAATCCCTATGCCTACAGAATTGTATCAAGGAAAATAATCATAAGAAAGAAGTAATTATGGAAGTGGAAAATACCACCTGCCAGCCCACTCTGACCATTTTTTTCTGCCTAAAAGCTCTGTTAAATGTGGTAGGATAATGTAAAGCTCCCTTGTGCCAGATCTGGGACACTAAGACCCAGCAAAGTTGAAAGCTGTTAGGTGTACTCCCTTGAGAATCCCACCACACCACAGGCCTGCTGAAGAAACCTTCCAAAACTGTTATTTCCGCCTCCAAATGAGAGAAATGATCTGAACATCTTAGGGCACTTGAGCTGTTCCTAGGGCCAGTAATGTCACTACCCCTAAGGAATCATCAAATATTCAAGAATTTGCCCACCTCTCTTCTGATCAACCCTCATCTCCTTGGCAATTCCAGCCAACGCTGTCAGATGTGATTTTCCAAAACACTTAGACCATGGACTTCTTAAACTCTAATGAAAAAGACAGCTAAGCAGAGCTGATGCCAAAGGGAGTTGTAGAAGTAGGTGAGAAACAAGTCTATATGGCATGTAGGCATTGGAGAAAGCATATAAAGCAATATTAGCTGCTAATGTCTTCATAGGCAATAAAACAATAACCAAAAAGTTAACCTTTTTTTTATCAGACCACGATTTTTAAAAACATTTTATTTATTTTCATTGGAAAGTCAGATTTACATAGAGAAGGAGAGACAGAAGGAAAGATGTTCCATCTGCTGGTTCACTCCCCAAGTGGTCACAATATTTGGAACTGAGCCAATCTGAAGTTAGAAATCAGGAGCTTCTTCCAGGTCTCCCACATAGCTGCAGGGTCTCAAGGCTTTGGGCTGTCCTCTACTGCTTTCCCAGGCCATAAGCCAGGAGCTGGATGTAAAGTGGAGCAACCAGGACAAGAACTGATTCCCTTTTGGGATCCAGGCACATGCAAGGCGAGGACTTTAGCCCATAGGCTACAGAACCGGGCCCCAGACCAATATATTTATCTGAAAAAAAAAAAATGCACAAAAATAGGGACTGGCATTGTGAGGCAGTGGGTTAAGCAGCCTCTTGCGATGCTGAAATTCCATACTTTAGTTCTAGTTCAAGTGCTAGCAGCACGGTTTCCAATCCAACCTTCTGTTAATGTGCCTGAGAAGCCAGCAGATGATGCTGCAAATGCTCAGAGCGCTGCCAACCGTGTGGGAGACCCAGATGGAGTTCCTGACTCCTCACTTCCACCAGATCTAGCTCTAGCTGTTGCAGTCATTGGAGGAGTGAGCCAGTGGATACAAGATCTCACTCTTTCTCTCTTCCCTGGATCTGAGGAATATTTGGTGCAGGAAGGACTCGGGGATGAATTTCCAAGGCCTTCAGCCTGCTTGATTCAAGAATGACAACTCAACCCTTGAGTGATCCACCAGAGTATTCTTGGGAAAGAACTATTTTCAAGTTAAAATATAAGCTGGTAAGGCATTGTCTGTGTGATATTCACTAGGTGTGTTCACTTACTTTGAGAAGAAAACATGCAGCCATATGTGTCTTCCCACACTCAGAATGTCAATGGGACTTTGAAGATGAGTAACTCAGTGGAGACCAGTACTTAAAAACCTATCAATGCTGTGCTGGCTTTGGCAGCACATGTGCTAAACCTACCGATGCTGTACTTTAACCTTTTTGTGTTGTGGATGTGGCACCAGTTTCCTAGGGCAACATCCCGTTTCTCTTTACATTACACTTCATTCCATGAGCACAGGGCAGCCCAGGAATTACCTGACTCGCAGCCTAGAATGAATGTAAAAGAAGCAACAGCCAGGAACCCTCCTATTTGGGCAATTCCTAATCCTGCTTGAGTACCAAGAACGTTGGACAGTGTTGCGAGTCTGAGACATACTCAATAAACATGTCCAGATTTAACTTACCAAATTATTTTTGTTCTGGATCTCTGGATTTTTGGAAAGACAGAAGTTTTAATGACAGATTTGAAAGAGCTGTATTGGGGGCAGAGGGGGAAAAAAAATGAAAGTGCTATACCTGTGAGAAGTTTAACTCAATTTATCTTTTCTGAATATTTCATACAGATTATGCTCAACCACCCCATGCCACAGTCAGGCCCTCTTAAAAATAGAGTAATGATAATAATACATTTTATCTTCTTCCCAGTGATAATATCATTCACACTCCCATTGAAGCCCAGTGGGAGGTTTGGCTGTGAGGCAGCAGACGCAGGAGGAGTCAGGTGCGATTATTGTAATGAGGACTCCTCTCTGGAAAAAGAAAACCTCCCATACGTGAAGTGATTTCTATTAAGATACTCATTTTATATCAAATATTCAAGCTCCTCTATAAACAGGGGAAGAATGAAAAAGACACTCTTCCAGAGGCACGTTTTATGTGCCAAAGCACAATAAGGCACAAACATCTGATGATTGGCTCTCAGATGCAAGTTTAGTGCCTGCCTTGTTGCTTGGTTCCTTCTGTTTCCAGTCTAATTAGATTGGTAGTTTAATGGTGGCAAGCTAATTTACTGGCCATTGTGCTAATGATAAGGAAGAGCAGTGCTTTGATTTTCCTGTAATTAATGAAGAGCTTTTATAAAACTTCTTGAATCCAAAGAAGTTGGAATGGTGAGCCCAGCAGTTAAGATGGGGCAAAGTAAAGCAGGCTAGTTGCTGCAGAAATGTTCTCAGGCTACATGGAAGAACTGTGTAATGACTGTCATTAAGTATGATCCTGAGTGATCCAGGCAGGCTATAGCCAGAGTGAGAGAGCAGAGAGTAAAGGCTTAGAGAGAGAGAGGACGCAGTCTAGAGAAAGGATTATGAAACACATGTAACCAAGACACACAAGCACAGAAAGAGAGGGAGAGGGAACGAGAGAGATGGGATGGGTGGGAGTAGGGGGAAGAGGAGACCCCTTACCCATCTGCTACCCATTCCTCCACTGCCTGGAGGCGCAGAAGTAATTCCAACACATTTCCCAGGGGAACCTTCTACTGCTTAAGCTAGAATAGACAGGACAAGACTGTACTGGAATAAAGAGGCACTTGACCAACCACTTCCCACTGCAGACCAGAAGGTCACAAATGCTACCTTGCTAGGTTGTAGGAAACCAAGCCTCCTCTTGGTCATCACACTGACGCAGAGCAGGAATCGAATTGGGAAACCAAGGAAATAGGTCACCGTGGAGTCCTCATCACACCAGCCTAAAATTCAATCCCTTACATAAATGTGGGAGTCTTACTTAAGCTACTGAATACTAGTTTTCTTCTCAGTGAAATGAGAAAAATAATTTCTGCCTTTTAGGCAGTGGTCATAAACAAACAAACTAGCATTTGCCTCTTGACAACTTGATATAGTAAGCCTTTTTGTTCCCTCTTGTAGCAAAAGGGAAATCCTGCTATGATTCAATTTTACGAAGTCCTGATTCTGTGTCTCAGATCATAGTTTTGTGTATCTTTTAGAAACCCATCTTTATTCATACCTCCTTCCGAATGCCTTCGCATCAGGGCACAGTCCGGAGTCCCATGGGGCATAACTTGCCGTATCATACTTACACATCTGTAAGGCTTTGTTCAAATTAGTAGATAGTTGATATGTGCTTGTAATGCTGGATCAAATCCTGTGAGTGATATCTACAGAAATAAACTTAGCTCCTTCTGTAAGGCAGCTCTCACTCTGCTTGGGAAAACTTGGCTCCAAAATATGCAATGAATAAATACTGCTAAATGAAGATAGTAAGTATCACTAAGATTCTAACAGAGTAACCACTTAGCAAAGTACTAGTCTTTAGTTTCCCACTGAGTCTTGCAGAGTTCTGAAGACACTAAGAGGTTCTGGGAAAAGAAGCATTAAGATGGTTAAGCTGGACTGGTAGAGCTGAGCTGAATGAGGCAAAGAGATAGCAGCTGCAAAGACAGGCTCAAGACACTGAGAGCTTAGTTGGTTTCTGTCAGTTCTTAGCTTTATCTGTGCATGTGGAAATAACAGCATAGGTAACCAGGAATGAAATTTGAGGTCAGAACATGGAGTATCCAAAATTCTAACATAAGGTAGGGTCATTGTTCTGAAAGAGAGAGAAACAACAAAATGACAGCCCTGGACCAGGATCTGTAGATACATTTTGGCTGACTTATGGAGGGATATATATACATATAATTTACTTGAGATTTGTAAACAACACAAGATTTACATCATAGTTAATGATTTTTTTTTTAATTTATTTGGCATCTTTGGGCTCCTGTGAGTCCTATCTGGTAACATGGTTGGGACAAGGTGACATTTCTTCCATTCGATGGACCTTACCTTTTTAGTTTACGACCTTATCTTCCTTTCCATCACCTTCTTTTATGCTCCTAAAAATGTTGACTGGTCCATCATGAAGAAAGATATAAAGTGTTTGAACTAGAGAAAACAGGAAGATCAAAACAATTTGCAGAAACACCCCTCGTTTAGCCCAAACATCCTATTATCTGCAGCACAATCTTGCTATTTAATTATGAAACTTAGGGGTTGAAAGAGATCTTTAACATTGTGAAATTGAGGGAAATTTGGTATTCCCACACAGCAAATAATATAAAAGAGATTACAATGTTTTTTTTTTAATCTAAGTTCATGTCATCTTTATTTCCTGAAGAAAATTATGGTATGATACCGGCTTCAAAATAGGGTGGCCCCTGGTTCAACTGTTGAGTCCACGATTTCTAAGATGTGTATCCTTGGGGAAAGTGGTTAGCCACTGAGGTCCCAGTCTTCCTCTCTGGATGGCGGAGATACTGAGGTCTCCCAGTGATTGAATGCAGGGCCATGTGAAATACTGCAACCTGCGCTGCAGGTGCTTCAAAATGTTCATTTCTCCCTTAGTTGAATTTCATGGCAGGAGCAATGCATTCCACTTATCTCGTATGGTTTCAGGTATGACACAAAGCAAGATATGACAAAAGTAAGCACTGAGCGAATGATGGAAAACACATCTCCGCTAGCAAAGTAAAAAAGTCCTTTCTCCTCTCCCCACCCTGGATGCCTGAAGTTTGCTGTCTGCCTTCACTGTCCATCGGAACCTTCTCAAGATGGTTTAGTGAAGTATGCTTTTGAAAAGGACACAAGCAAAGAGTTCAGCTGCTTCCCACCACACCCCGTTTCTTTCCCAGCGAGTAAGCCTCAAGCCCCGGGAACTATGTAAACTTGGGAAGCACCAGTTAGCTTTTGTAAGACATTTTTAAAAAAATGTGAGTTTGTGCTACCAAAAGGCAGTTTCAAAAGACAGGGAGAATTGAAAGTACTCAGTGGTGCCAGCACTGTGTGTGAACACGCTGTGTGGCCTGGATCCAGGGTTTACACTAGAAAGATGACAGAACTTGGGACAAAAGACTGAGCAGAATGTGTTACCTATGAGTAGAGCAGAGGGTCAGGGTCAGCTTTCCTAGCAGTGTTCCTGGGGTGCTTGGATGTGGTTTTCATTGTTCAAAATCCCTGCTCCTGGGGATCTTGGATCCTCCAGCGCTTGAAGGTTTTTTAAGAGCACTTTCCTTATTTTGAAATCCAGTTCTGCCAGTGCCTAGATAGCCACACTCCTGGTCTTTGTCTTATTCTGGTTGCCAGAGTTAAGTGATTGGAGTTTTACATATGGAAAGTTCATTTTGTTGTGTAATTAATGGGAAGCAGACTTGGGGAAGCTGATGATGCAGGCCCTTGTTTCTATGAGAGCATATGTCTGTGTTTTGTTTATGACTCACTCTCTTACTCCACGCATTGTGACTCGGGTTTGTTTACACTAACTTTTCCTAGAATCTGAACCACATGGTATATGAGCCAGTAATTTATGGTCTCTAACAGGGAAAGATGATGAATGAGCCTTTTCCTCTTAAATTGTCAAAACTTAAATTGAGGAAGGAGCGTTGGCTGCCTCGAGTCAGCCCAATCTTCCATTTCTTAAAGAAGACGAAAGCTAAAGCAATACCAGATTTAAAAAAAAAAAAAAACAACTGCTGGTAAAAGGCTCAGAATTTGAACATTTATATATTTGCCAAGGGAGTATAGAACCCCTCCCAGGAAAAAAGCTCTTATAATTCTGAATCCCATGTTTGTCAATGAAAAACAAAATAACCCTTCATGATGGAAACTTTGGTCCACCGGGGTGGGGGGCACTCGAGAAGTCTCTGCCCTTTCTGCACAGTTTGCCAGGAACCTAAAACTACTCTTACAAAAAAAAAAACCACAAAACTTTTTTAAAAAAATCCACTTTCTGTCCCACTGCTGCTCTGTCTGATGCCTGCTCATGTATGCATCATATGGTGTCAGATATTCATACAGAATCTGTGCATGTATTCCTCTTCTGGGGAAACCCATAGCTTCATCCGTTTGTGGCCTTACATGTTTCATCTGGCTCTCCCAGTGACTCGACTACAGTGCAAATTTGTCTTGCCCATATTATGTCATTGAAGTTCCATTTCTCTTACGTAGAGTTTAGACACTAATCTCTACTTCGCAGTGTCTTTGATGATGGCTAACCCGAAGGGAGTATGAACAGCCGAGCTATATGAGGATCTAATTTAATTTAGTGATTTGGGTCTCCTGGAAAAAAAATCTTTCCTAGTCTCCCACATATACTTGACAAAATAGATGGTAAGTGTTGGTTTTGGCCAAGTCTCATACATGAATTTTAATTCAGGTATCTTACACCTGTGGTTTGTGCTGGCCACTAGAGCAGGCGGCATGGAACTCAGTGCCTAGCATAGTACCTGGCACAAAGTAGATATATGTACCATCAATATATGTGCCAAGAATGAATAAAGATAGCTAACCTGGTCCTTTTCCCCAGGTAAAACAATTTGAGATGGGACAAGTATAGATTAAACACAAGTATAGGATTAATCATAATCCTAATATCACTAAGCAAGGTACTATCAGACAAGAGCCCGAGTTAAGCAAGATTAATGTTCAAATAAGAGTCCATGGATGGCTTGTAGGGAGGATTTTGTTGGAATTTGAAAGAATGGATAGTGTGTACTAAGGTGTAAAGTAGTCATGAAAAGCTTTAAGACTTAATTATGAATGGAATTCCAGGGGAAATCTGGAAGCAATAGGACCACACCTGGTATTGTTTTGTTTTGTGTCTTTTCCTTTTTATATGCTCTCACTAAAGCAGCAGAATAGCCTCTGGATAAAAGAAAAAAAAAATGCAAGACTTTTTCCTCTCCAATGTCAGCTGCAATATTCTCTCTGAAACTTAGAGAAATGATAGAATTGAGAGCACCTATAGGCTATACCACATTATTGTCTCAGCGATACATCCATCATCTAATAACCAGGCACCAGTTATCTACCTGCCACACTTAAAAACATTTGACAGTCGAAAGCAATGGGTATATATTGCTTATTTTTCAAAGATTACAGATACATTTTTTGCATAAATGGCCTTTTTCTTAAAAAAAAAATCAATAAATAAAAAAGCACTAGCATACACTTGAGTCCCTTGACTCAATCTCAGAAGGAATTAAATTGGTAGTCATAAACTTTGAAAACACTCAAAAGCTTTAAAAAATCCCTACAAATCTGGGAACTCTTTGAGAAAACAAAATTAAGATTCAAAATTTTCTTTAACAAACAAGGACACTGGACTAAAACCAATCAAATCAGTCCCTGAAGATTTAAATGGAAGCCTTGTGTTTAAACTCAGAAAACCAATCCCACATGGTAATGGCCAGGTTGGGAAGCAGTTTATACGAAAGTGTTTAAGAGAGTTAATTGGGCCTTCATTTAATATGAGACAATTTGATGTTGCTGAAAAAATATGTTTTGTTTAACCCTCACTAATATAAGTGAAATGCCTGGATCACAGAAATTAATCAACTCAATTTTTCTGTACTAATGACTTCATACTTGAAAAATCAGTTCAATTCTGGGTACCAAAATTCAAGATGAGAACTGACAGGTGATACAATCCCTCAAGGGGGATGAGCAAAGTGGAATACGACCTAGATTCATCTCATGGGAAATATAGATGAATGAGATGAAGATATGTTAAATAGAAAAGAGAAAATCTGGAAGCATGTGGCTTTTTTAAAAAACCAATGCCACAGATAGAGCCTTGGCCACACCATGCCACAGTGCCATCCCTGAGGATTAATTTTCTTTCTTGTTTTTGCAACATAGTATAAGAAGTTTAGCAATTTATTTACTTATTAAAATCAGATATACAGACAGGAGGAGAGACAAAGAGGAAGGTCTTCCATTTGTTGATTCACTCTCCAAGTGGCCACAATGGCCAGAGCTGAGCCGATCCGATTCAAAGCCAGGAGCCCAGAGCCTCTTCCGTGTCTCCCATGTGGGTGCAGGGTCCCAAGGCGTTGCGCCATCCTCAACTGCTTTCCCACAAGCAGGGAGCTGGATGGGAAGCGGGGCTGCCAGGATTAGAACCGGTGCCCAAATGGGATCCCAGCGCATTGAAGGTGAGGACTTCAACCGCTAGGCTACTGTGTCAGGCCTGAAGCATATGGATTTTTACAGGATCATATTTATTATTCAGAAGTAAATGTCCTTCCTAGGAAGTAGCAATGAAATTTAGCACTGTAACCCAATTCTTCTAAAGTTTTGGTCAGCTTGTTTCTTGTGAGGTTACCAACAATAAGCCTAAATAGTAACTGACCAGATGTGATTATTATTATTAAGACTGAGAGGAAATCAATGGATCCATAACCAACTTGGCTATGGAATTCATGACATTCTAGTCCAGTCACCAAAATATGAAAACGTGAATATTTTTCTAACATTTTCATTATAGAATTCTTTGTTCTGCTCTGATTTACTTTTTTTTCCTTTTTTTTTTTTTTTTACAAATTTAAGACATTGAGAAAATTTCTCACAATCAGGTAAAAACAAGCATGCAGACTAGTTGGAGTATTATATAAGAGCTGGTATTTATGGTGAAGAATAAAGCCATGCCACATTTGAAATAAAGGGAAAAATGTAGTCTGTTGAGATGAGAGGGTGCAACCACACCCATTTTGTGGCCAGCTGGCATGCTGTGAGACTCAACAGAGGAAACTTAAAACACTTTGGCATTCACATTTCTACCCAGCCTCCCATGTTGTCTCATCAGTGTACCAGGACTAGACCCACACTGCAACAAACAAAAGCCAAAGTGGGTTGAAGCACAGTAGAACCAAATAGCCCTAGTCTTCCTCAGTTTACCAATGTTGCCAGTCTCAATTCAGCTCTTAGGAAAGTCTGAAAAGCAACTTTGACCCTCATCAACATCAACCATGGTGACTCTCCCAAACCTGAAAGATCCTTCTTCTCATTCATCCTGGGCAAGCCCAAGATGCCTTGCAGAGTCCACTGCTGTGTATACACAGTGTACCTTAAAGCAAAGCTTTAATCTCCCCTTTTACTACTCTAATTGCTCCACTATGCCCTCTTTCCTCCAATTTCCTTAGTCTACCAATACTGGTTACTTTCCTTAGAGGTCACCTGCGCATCTAATAATGCCATTACTTGTCTGAGATTCTCTCTGGGGAGTGTATTACCACTGTCTTGATTTGTCCCAAGCCACAGGTGGCGTGTCTAACCCCTGGGCTCATGAAATGCCTGCATTATTTCACCACAGTTAGAATTCAAGTACTCTGAATTTCCCAATCAAATAACAGATGTCACAGCATCAACCCCCCTTCCTAAAGTTCTCTGTTGATAAGGCACTTTTCTGACTAATAGGGAATTGCATGCCATTCAATGGAAAGTGGCCTAGGAAATATAAAGATTAATACTATCCATGCTTTGACCTTCACGAGTTTACAAACTGAGCAGAAAATATTAATTAAGCACCTACTATGAAAAGAATACTATGCTATAAAAAAGAAAATACTATGCTCTTTGTTTTAAGGGATATGAAGAATAGCATATGTTCTCTGTCTTCAGAAAGTGTAATGATTCTTAGGTCATGAACTCACAAAAAGTTGGGATCTTCTGGGATTAAATGCTAACTCAGTAAATAAAGTCTTCAGAAACTAAAAACAAAACAAGAAAGTTTCAGTGAATTCCAATTGTTTCAATTATACAGTCCTATCAGTAACATCAACAAATAGTCATTTCATTTTTTTAAGGTTTATTACATTTCTAGTGGAAAGTCAGATATACAGCAAGAAGGAGAGACAGAGAGGAAGATCTTCATCTGCTGATTCACTCCCCAGCCAGAACTGAGTCAATCCAAAGCCAGGAGCAAGGAGCCTCCTCCGGGTCTCCCACATGTGTGCAGGGTCCCAAGGCCCTGGGCCATCCTCAACTGCTTTCCCAGGCCACAAGCAGGGAGTTGGATGGGAAGTGAGGCTACCGGAATTAGAACTGACACCCAAATGGGATCCCAGAGCATGCAAGGTGAGGACTTTAGCCATTAGGCTACCCCTCTGAACCCAGTCATTTCATTTAAAAACATATTCAGAATACATGCACTTTTTTTTGAAAACCATACTTTAAAGATATGAAATTAATTCAATTTAAATTATATTCTTTAAATTTTACTTATTATTTATGAAACAAATATGTTTTCTATCATCAAAATATTATAACAATTTCATATTTTAGTAAAGTTTGAAGTCTGTTAAAACTTGGGTAAATATTTTCCTTATTAACTAGTCTTACAGAAAAGAAGATATTGCATTTGTGAATCCAAATACTGAGACTGCTCATGTGGAAGTTAGTTCTGTTTCCAAAGACTATAAATTTGAAGAGGGGTGTGGTTGTAGTGGCTTAGTAAGCTAATCCTCTGATTGCAGTGCCAGCATCCCATTTGTGCTCCTGTCTGATCTCTGGTTACTCCACCTCCTGCTTAGTGAAACAGCAGAAGATGTGCCAGGTGCTCAAGTCCCTGTATTCATCTGGGAGACTCAGAACAAGTTCCTGGTTCCTAACTTTGAATAAGCTCAGCTCTTGCCAACTGGCCATTTGCAAAGTGAATCAACAAATGGAAGATAACTCTTTCTCTCTCTTTCTCTCTAAATCTGCCTCTCAAATTAAAATTAACAGTTTTTTTTTAAATTTAGGGGTCTCTTAGCATAATATTTATAACATTATGTGTTTTCAACAGCAAAATTGCCAAACAATAGTAACCGTTCCAGTCTGTTTCCAAAGCCTTCTTCCGTAATATGACTTTGATAAAAGTAGTTCCTTTCAAATCTACTTTATTCTACAAGGATATTAAGTGCTTTATGTGGTTCTTAACAACTAGCTAACATTATTGACAACCCAAGGACAGCAGAGAAATGGTGAGTACTTTTAGAATGCTTGCCTTTCTCTAAGTGAAGTTGTCAAGCTTGTCTTTGAAAATAACAGCTCTATTATATGCCAGGGGCAAGAGTGGGGCCCATCATCTTCTGAATTTCTAAACAAGTTGTTCAAACACTTCCAAATAAATTGTTCAAAGCACCCTCATCCACTTCAAATATGGGCAACTGATAGCACCCTGAAGGCAGCAAACTGGTGAGCGGCTCATCCAGCCCATGAACCTCATGTCTACAAGTGACAAGTGACCTTACAAGCAGCTCAAGTTATGGCTTCCCTATTGTTCCATATGTTATGCAATACCATATACTTGATATCTCAGATGAAATATAAATGTGAATACAAATGATTAATTTGTGCTCAGGCAACCCAGTAAATAATTTTGCTTCCTCATGAGGAAATGTGCACCTCACAGGGGAGGCAACTGATTTAATTTGCAGGAAGTGAATGGTGAGCCAGTTGGCAGAGATTGGAAAGTCCTAGGCTCACATCACCTCTGAAAAGTTCTACAGAAATGCACCAGGATGCCCACTATGACCCTTACATCTTAGGTGTTTGTACCATATAAACAAATTCACACTTGCACACCCACTGCTTTATCTCTCCATCAGCCAAGGATCCCTGCCCCACCTCCTGCCTTGCCCCAGAGGAGATGTGAATCAAAAGCAGAACAAGTATAAGAGTCTGCCAAGGCCACGCAGCAGAGACAGGGTGCTGCTCTTTCACCACAGGCCCCTAGGAGGGTGCTGTTGTTTGACGAGTCAAGCAGACACTCTTTGCAAACAGGCTGGTCCCATTTTCAGAGACACCCCATCATATATTCAAATGATTTTGAGAACATAATGGAGTAAATTCTTACAATGACAAATTCCGTACATCTGTTAACTCTTACTTCTAAATTACAGCTTTGAACTTGGAGAGCAGGACTGTAGCACTTGTGTTGATAACCAGGAGCAACTTTGATGGTTCTTGCCTCGCAGAGGCCTCCCCAGCAGAGATACTTATTTGCCATGTTTTTAAAAAGAGCTTTTTAACTCAAGATTGTAAAAAGCTCATTTACATTTGTAGGATGGAGGAAGAAACTTTACATGCCTAGGGAGCTTACTCTGCATTTCCCATTTTAAAAGTTTTTAAAAGCAGCATTGGGCGCATAAAAGATCATTACCAAGTCAAATTCAAATGCAAGTCCGAAGAAGTGTACAATTTACATTGGAGAACATGAAACAATGAGCTTGTATTTGCTGATCAATAGTATGTACCAGATTATCTGCTGCTGTGAAAATGGGCCTATGATAAAACTCTGAAAGTACAGAGAAAAAGATAGGCCCTGGCTTTCAAAGTGCCCTCTAGCAAGGGTCAGTGCACAAGGCAGTTGACACACCAGCTCAGTTTTGATTGAGGCAGCTGGTGTCCCTGGCCAGTCCACCTTGGGTGACCACTCCAGGCAGTTCAAATTTTCCCCAAGTCTTTCTGCCTCACCTAGAGATTCAAACAGCAAGACTAAGTCAACCTGGTATATATTTGCCTCCCTCCCAGATACACCCAAATCATTCTTGTAAAACTAAAATGTGTCTTGCATATGGATACAGTTTGGTCTGCAAACATTAGCACCTATTCCTTGATATCCCTCTATATATACTTCCATATAACTAAGTATTGTTAGTCAGTCCTTGTCCTGGCTCATAGTACCTATACCACATCTATAAAGTCTGCATATAAAAAGCACTGCCAAACCCAGTCTTCAATAATCATAAAAGATGTGGCAAAATTAACAGAGTGCTAGTGAGCCAATCCTCTGATAATGGGAGTGTAAATATAGAATGTCTAAATCTATGCCCAAATCATTCCAACCCTTTACATGGTGATTTTAAACAGAGACAGAGTCTAGAAGACCATTTGTGTTGCAGAGTTAAGAAGAAATGAATTTGCATTTTGCCTGGGCTGGTCATAATTATTCTCTTAAAACTAACAAAGAGCAGGCCTGATATAGGACAATTATAGGAAAGAGAGCAAATATGGAATCAATCTGGCAGCAAGAGCCCAGGAATTACTGTCCAATAATGAAACAATTTGAAGAGAGAAAAATCTGTAAACATTTAGAGAGACAGTGAAATCATAAGCAATAAGGAGAGAGATTTGTGAATATCAAACCCTGCCAAGTCCACAGTCCTCCTCCCCCTATACTAGGATTTCAAAATTATGAGATGAAATGTGTTTTAGAAAGCCACTCCACATTTGGGAAAGGCTATTGATAATGAGTATGGGAAAGAATTGCAGCAATCTTCAAATAACTTCAAGACCATCTAGTCCAACTGCCCAATTTAGCAGTTGACCTAAGAGATACCCACGAGAGCTCAAGGTTTATCCCACTTGTCCTTGATTTCTGGTTTTCACTGCATGGCACTGCAGTTTGCTATTGTTTGCATGTGGGGATAATGAAGCAGATTTGAATGTTGGGATAATAAACATAAGGACAAAATGAAATTCAGATATTCAGTAGATGCGAAAAACTCGAAGATGATAACGTACAAAAGAAAGATGGATAAGTCATAACACCTGATACCACCAATGGAGAAAGAGACACATGACATGCCTGTTTATGCAGTTGACTGCAGCCTGAACCGCAGAGAACTCATTCATCCTCCTGTCCCATTCAGCCTGAGGGCAGCTGCTGTTATGATCTTGCTGGCAGATGACGGAGGGATGCCATCCACCGAGCATGTCTCTCCCTCCCAGCATTATGTAGGTGAAAACCGGAGCGCTCCCAGAGGGTCTTGGATTCTTAGAAAAGTAGTTGTATTGCTACTTGCCACTTCTTAGAACTTTTTTAATCTTGTGTGATGGAAAATGCCAAGCATATACCAAAGTAGGCAAAATCCCATGAATAACTTCAAGCACCCAATGACCAGTTTGGTAAGTAGCAGTTCAGACACCAGCTTGTTTCATCAGTATCTACAACTACTTCTTCCTTTCTTTACCTTAAAACTAATTCCATATGACGTCATGATTTCATTTGTTAGTATTTACGTCTTTCTGAATGATAGGTACCCTAAGAAAGCATGATCACGATGCAATAATCCCTCCTTTGAAAAGTAATAACATATACTATCATAATGCCAAGTTCAGATTTCTGTTTATTTCTTAATCTCTCTTAACAGTTTGTTGAAATTAACATGCCGATAAGGTCATTTTATGTCTTGTTTCTCTTTTTCAAAGCTATACTTATTTATTATTTGAAAGTCAGAACTGCAGAGAGAGAAAGAGAGACAGAGTGGGAGAAAAAGAGGTTCCATCTGCTGGATTGCTCCTTGGAGTAACAGCCAGCCTGGACCATGCCCGAGAAAGGAGCTTCTTCTTGGTTTCCTACATGGGTGGCAGGGATCCAAGAACTTGGGCTGCTATGCTACTTTTCACGGGCAGAGAGCTGGATCAGAAGTGGGGCAATTGGGATTTGAACCAGTACCAACACTGGCTTCCACATCTCAGGTAGCAGCAGTTTTACCTATTACATCAAAACACTTGCCCTTCCATCTCTTAATTTATTTTTTCCATCTACCACCCATGAATGTGTTGAAGATGCTAAGTGGTTAGTTTTACACAGCCTACATCTGAACAAATGAATCTCCATGTCTTCTGGCGTCTGTATTTGCAGATGGTTGTGTCTAGAGCTGGGCTGCTTGCTACAGTTGCCACTAGCCACATGTAGCTAATAAAATTAATGTTGAATTTAAAAATTTGGTTTCTCAGTCATGTTGGCCACATGCCAAGTGTTTAGTAACTGCTTATGGCTAATGGTTACGGTGGAACACCTCAGCTATAGAACATTCCCACTATCGTGGGAAAAATTTTAAAAAATTTATATATATATAAAAGAGACAAAAGACAGATATACGCAAAAGACAGATTTACAGAGAGGAGAAAGCTAAAGAAAGAAACATCTTCCATCTACTGGTTTGCTCCCCAACTTGCCGCAATGGCAAGGGCTGAGCTGATCTGAAGCCAGGAGCCAGGAGCTTATTTTGGGTCTGCCATGGAGTTTCTGGAGTCCCAAGGTTTTGGGTCATCCTCTACTGCTTTCCCAGGCCACAAGCAGGCAGCTGGATGGGAAGTGGGGCAACCCAGACACGGATCTCACATGGAATCTTGGGCATGCAAGGCAAGGATTTAGCCACTAGAGCCATGCTGCCGGGCCCTATCACAGGAAATTCTGAAGAATTGTTAAAGGTCTATGGGGTAGTTTCGGAGTGTAATATTAAACTCTCCTCTACTGCACACAGTAGTTATTTTTATCTCCACTAGTGGACATGAAAGCTGAAACAAAAATTCAAATGATCTGTATGCTTCTAAATTTACACTATTTATACAATTCAGTAATTTGCTTATTTATCAGACTTTTTTATTTAACCATGTTGAGGCTTTTATATGTAGTCTACTCATTATAAGAAATGTATAACATCCTATCGTTTGAATGATTCATTGCTCTTTTAGTTAACATTTAGATGTTTTCAGTTTTCCATGACATAGACGGAGGCCTAAGAAAAGCTCTTCTGTGTCTTTTGCTTATTGTCATAAATGAAGAAGGCAGTGGTGACTTCAAGTTGCTGGGGTTCTGAACATATACATCCTCAAATCCAGCATTATTGCCTAACTGCTCTTCTAAGAGATCATCGCAATGCATACTCCCACTAGCAGGCTGTACGTGGTCCCCCGGCCTTACTTCATTATCAACACTTATCTTTTATAGCTATGGGTTCATGTACGTGAAGTGAATGTGTAATTAAAAGCATGAAAAGAGAGAGGCAATGGAAAGCAATGAAGTGGTAATCTGTGTTTTCCTTTTATCAAAACATCAACAACATTTGTTCAGGGTGGATGATGAGTGCAAGAGAGCCAGGCATAAAATTTGTATTATGAGTTCTAGGGTTTATGCTAGTACAATTGTTTGTCCCATTTATCATTTTTTAAAAATAAAGTAAAAAGTACAGAACCTATAACAAAGTTGTGACTATTAAAAGACAATATAGGTTTTTATTGATTTGATTGGTTTTTGTTTGTTTTGTTTTTGTTTTTTGAGAGTTCTGTTGATATTGCCAATAAAAATAACTATATCTTTAAAAAAAGAAAAAGAATGCTAGAAGTTTTCCTGGAATATTTAACTAGCTTCCGTTTACTTATAAACTGAATTACTGTAACTCTGATAGGGAAGTCTGCTAACTTTCTGGTGTCACCGTAATTTCCACAGTCACTTTAAAATCCAATTGGAACTCTTTAGAGAACACGCCTGTGAGGCAGCAGTGAAAGATACTGATTGGCAAGTCCAGAAACAGTATTTCAGCTCTTCTTGTATGGGACATCATGCTAGACCCTGTGATGGACACAAAGACATGTAAGGATTGGTCCTAGCATCTGAGAACTGAAAATTGCTTTTCCAAAGACCACTCCCCGAGAAGTTATTTTGGTACAAGATTACTTTGGCTGTGTTCTGCTTTGCCCTTTATAACATATCGTAAAGATCATTCAGTAGTTATTCATTGTTCAGGCATTTTCACTGACCTTTGGCCAAAAGCAGTAGCATGATGACCTGGCCTATGGGACTCAGTGCTTCCCACTCCATGGAGTGGTATAAAGCTTCAAATAAAACTTGTCTGGAGGTCTGTGATGGGCACAACATGAAGAAGTGGAAGAAAGCTGGGAAAAGAATCAAGTGGGAGTACCCAAGAGAAGTTCAAAAGCGGTATCCATTTTTAAGACATCCTTTTTTCTCCTCTCCTTACAGATATATGTTTGGCTTCTATACTATTTAATAAAACAAATAACAAGAAAGGGCAACAGCCCAAAGCTAAACTGAACCCTACTACCGTATAAGCCTGGGTGTTCCATATGAGTTCTTTGAGGTTAAATGTTAAGGATAAACCACAGCAAAGAATTCAGTGAGGATGCATTTCTTAGGTATATTAATGGTCACAGGAAATAGCCAGATGGAAAATGGGACATTAGAATATTAATGTAGATGTTTGTGTATACGCACACGCACACAGATGTGCACACCTAACTGCCCTTGAACCACAAAAGCAGAAAAAAATGATTTAGGGGTAGGAAGCTCTGCTGTGTATGTCCTGAAGCCATTCACACTTAATGGTGTCTGAACTTCCAAGGCTAAGCTGTTCTGAAGGCCATATAGTGGCAGCAGCACAAGACTTCTTGAGAAGTCCGGCTCATAAAATAACAGGTACAACTGGTCACCAAGGCAAGAAAAGAGTGATAAGAGCTCTTAGTAAACAGCAGTGAAGAGTAGGGGGTGGGTCACAGACTCAGAAACACCTGCCTGGTGTTTCCCTTGGGCTTCCCAGACATGAACGGTTACAAAGGACTTAGGTAAGTGGACATCAAGACCAGGAAAACACAGGTTCAAACAGTGCCATCTAACTAGTGTGTTCCAGAAAGGAAGCTTCACTCCACAGGAGGGGGAGGCTTAGGAAGGAAGGTAATTCCGCTGCATGGTTTAGGTGAGTCCCAGCCTCTCTTCCAACAGGTCATTCTGATGCAGATTGTTTGAGATGCAGGGCTGTGTGCACCTTGATCAGTTCAACTTCTACAAAAAGGAGAGAGCAGGAGGTGATGCCACATTGGATCTGAGCAAACCCGAGGGCTGAAGAAGGAAATTTACAATGTGGCTCTGGCATTGACTCTATGCCCCAGGGAGGCTCATCTCAGCAGCAGAGGCCTCTGTTTCCACCTCTCAAAATGGAAACAGCAGCCTGTCTAGCAGAACAGTTGTAAGGAAGGGAATGTTGTTGATAGAAATTCTATGTAGACATCATATTCAAGGAATGCTTCTTTTTATTATAATGAAGCTCAAAGAAAAGTTATGCGTGGGATGCTGCAGCATCCACACCCATAGCATTAGTTCTTCCTGCTCCTCATGGATAAAGTGTAGGGCTGGGTTTAAGCTGGCATCCCTGGCTCACCTCTGCCCTTTCTCTTTCCCTCCTGCAGCCAGCTGCTCCCTGAAGAAGCGGTTCAAGCGGCAGGAGATAGAAGCCATCCAGTGCGAAGTGAGGAAGATGTGCAACTACACCAAGATTCTGTCCACCAAGAAGAACCTGGACCACGTGAACAAAATCCTGAAGGCTAAGCGGCTGCAGAGACAGTCAAAGACTGGCAACAACTTCGTCAAGAAGAGGCGGGGGCGGCCCCGGAAGCAGCCCACCCAATTCGACGAGGACTCCACAGACCAAATGCCAGTGCTGGAAAAATGCATCGACCTGCCTAGCAAAAGGGGTCAGAAGCCCAACCTGAGCCCCCTGGCGCTGGAGCCCGCCGCTGCCACTGGCCAGGACGCTGTCATGGCCACCATCGAGGCGGTCATCCACATGGCCCGGGAGGCTCCCCCATTGCCGCCGCCACCACCACCCCCGCTGCCGTCTCCCCAGCCCCAGACGCCTCCCCCTCCCCTGCCGCTGCCCAAGACCCCGCGGGGTGGGAAGCGGAGACACAGACCCTCGCCTCCAGCCCAGCCGCCTCAGCCCCCACCCGCGCCGCAGCCCCTTCCCCAGGAGGAGGAAGTGAAGGCCAAAAGGCCGAGGAAGTCCCGAGGGAGCGAGAGCGACGTCCTTCCCTAGGGTGTCTGTGAGCGTGTGCACCTGTGGCTGAGGACTGACGCGGCGCAGGTGCAGTGAGTCCGGTGGGGCGGACACCCAAGCCCTTCTCTGCAGAAGCTGGGTGGGCAGGAGCAGGATAGAGGATGGGGCTGAGCCTTCAGGAGCCCTGGAGCAAAGCATTGTGTGGTGGGAAACCAGGGTCTGTGCTGTTCCGCGGTTCCCAGCCCCGCGGCGCCGTGCGCATGGCTGGGTAGGTGCAGGTGAGCGCCATCCCGGAGGAGACAGCCAACAGCTGGCCGCGCCGCGGTGGCTACCTGACTGCCCTCCTTACAGGTGGGCTCTGGATTCCCATAGCATTCACTGGCCCGGAAAAGAAAAAAAGTGGGGGGGAAACACCTTCAATTGGGAAACATTCCAAGGGGAGAAAAGCTGCAGAATTTCCCAACTGGCTTTGCTGTAACTCACTTCCATTTCATTGGCTTTTATTTTACTACTTTTGGTTTTCAAACTCCACTAGGCTTTAAAGACCCAATCTCGTCTCTGAGTGACCGGTATCTTTCCGCTAACAATTCAATTTCTCAGATGGAATCGTGTGATCAAAGATGGAATGTTAGTGATAGGTGACCTTACACCTGCTTTCATATCCACTGTCGCAGACACATGGAGTGGTTGCATCATATGTTCCTGCTTTGCCTTTGTACATCGTATTCTCCATATATGTGCTTTCTGTTCGCGGTTCACTTGTAGGTTCTGTAAGCCCTACCTGCGTAAAGTCAGCCCTTGACCTGCAGTTCTAAGGATAACTGCCTCTGAGTCATGCCCATTGTGAAACAGACGCTCGGTATTGGTAGAAACCATGAATAATAAGTGAGTAGCCAAGGACACGTTGACCCAGGTGTGGACCAGGTTTTTTTCATCCTTACATCATATTAACAGAGAACAGGCAGAATAAAATGTTTGCAATGCCCCACAAAAAATGAGATAACAAGTCACCAAATATTGAAACCCCAGACCCACCAGAAAGAGAAATGTCTAGCAATGCATTGGTACATGATTTTTTTTATTTCATTTGAATAATTATCACAGGATGTCAGAAAAAAAAACAAAACAAAGAAGAAGTCCTTTGTCTGTAGGTAATTATTTCTTAAAAAGCAAGTGGGAATAAGTGTTCTTATCTGAAAAAAAAATAATAAAATTCTCAAAGGGTATCACCACTCCAGTTGCTGTATCAAGCCACCTTGGACAAAGAATCCAAATTGTGGTTGCCTTAATAAACTAAAACATTTTTTGTACATAATGTAATTATAAATCTATCAGTCTGCATGGATGCAAACTGTGTGTGACAAATCGTCTTTTAAATGGTCAATTTCAACTGTACATTTCTCATCCAATTTGTACTCTAGCCATTGGTTTAGCGTGGACGGATATTCCATCTCTGTTATCCATTTCCACAGCCCAGGTTAAACATGTTAAGAAGACTCAGAATGATCATGAAGCTATTCCATTGCCGTAGATGTTCTTATACATTCAGCTGTGGAAATTTCCAATAAGTATTTTCAATTTCCTCCCTCATTCCTCCCCTTCCCTTCCCCAAGACATCAAACACCTGGCATGGTAGATTATAGAAAAAGAGACACTGAAGAAAGAAAATTAAATTTTCTAATGGGAATTAGAATATCTGGTTTACCTCAAAATTAAGTTTCTTTACTGGAGGTTGGGACCAGCTGGAAATTATGTTACCACTTCAGAACACAATATTATTTCCTTAGAGAGAGGTAAAAATTTTTGTCATTGGAAGTGTAAGACAATAAGTGATAGGATATCTGTAGATGTAACTTTCAAGATCCCAAGTTAATATGTTGGTAGACATCACAGTTCTGTCAGGGTTCCCACGGCTGGTTGAAATTACAGCCATCCCGTTCTGCACCGTCACAATGGACTTCACATCCTAGGTCAATTGCAAACTATTCCTAGCAATATTTAAGTTTAAATGACTGTACTGCTCTAAAGCTTATATCTGAGACACTCAGTTTGTGACCTGGGTTAACCTTTGACATTTCATGTAAGTTGAACAGCCAAATCAAAACAGCCATTTTCAATTTGTGGTCCTCAACTCCAGGTTTGGGTAGCTCCAGAGCCACCGAGAGGAAGGCTTAAATCAGCCCCTCTTACTCCATCACCATTTTCATTCCAGTTAAGCCATACAGATATGTCTCTTTCTGTTGGATATTGAAAATCATTCATTCTTTCTTGGTCCCTCTTTCTTGCCATCTGGTCTTCCCAGCCAAACCTGCAAGCAGATGACATTTTTGCAGAGAGTAAGCAGTCACTCTAGAAATATCTTAAAGGAGGACCCAGAGTTTAATTGGCATTAACTTCTAATAGAGAAGACATTCCAAGTGACTTTGCAATAGATTTAAGTTTCTAAATCAATGAAGGATATTCCAGGAGAGACACTGCAGTAGTTGCAACTTAGACAGGAGTCATAATCTATGTTCATGTTTGTTAAATGCATATCATCCACACATGGATCTTAATAGATTGGAAAGTAGCAGAGGACCTAAGCAGAGGCAGGCTAGCCAATTACTTGGAGGTGGAAGTGAGTCCAATCAATCTTACACAGCTTTTTCTTCACCTCCCTCATTATTAAATTCCCCTGTTTTTCTGTTTTCCCTCAACACAATTCATCTCATTGGTACAGCCATGTCTTTGTTCTCTACTTCCTGTCCTTTAGGCTCTGTCTTCTGTGCATGCTGCACACTGGGTCAGTCTGGTTTCACATCTTGTTAGTTGCAGAGTCAGAAAAGAAACCAAGCTTTCTTGACACAGAGGGTGAAGGTCTTTGGTCACCGAATACTGCCTTTTGGGGCTGCATTTTTACTTTGAAAATAAAATATTTGTGAGGCCAGAGACTCCATTCAGAGCTCTACAAAATAATCTGTAAATGATACCCCTGAAATTTCATCTCATTATGATTTTTTTCTGAAATATGCACCTTTAGCAAGCAGATATAGACTAATTTATGATATTAGGAGCTTGATTGGGGGTGAGAAAAAGGATGAAATCCAATGTAAAATCCTCCTGGATCTTTAATCTACATTATCAAGTGGCAATAGAGCTCCACCTGCTTTTCAACTTCTCGTCTCAAATTAGAGGAAGAAAAGTTGAGCTGGTTCCAACAGCACAGCTCTGCTCACAGCCCAGGTAATAATGGCCATAGGAAAGGAAAGCATGTCTGGGACCGGTTTGTAACTTGGTAGGACCTGGAATCAGCAGCCACTGACAGCCTAGGAAAGATAACTAAAGGCTGGCAGGAGATTAGCATGTCAACGTGGCTGCTGCCTCCAGTGGAAGGCCCATTTCAGTGGGAGGCAAAATTTGCATTCTACGCATTGCTGGGTCTATAAATATGATAAGCAAGTGGTGTCAGAATCATTGCATAAGGTGGTGTTCTACATGCAGATCATAAAGGATTTGGGTTTTAGACTTAAGTAGAAAATCCTACTCCTAGCTGATTACCCAACAATACTCAGATAATGAGCTTTTGGAGAATATTTTTTTCCCTATCACTGGGGAGATTTTCTTGGGAACTGTCTAAAGTCTATACAGATATATCCAAAGCCTTTAAATGCCAACTGTAACATGGAGTGAGAGAGAGAGAGAGAGAAAGGGTGGCAGAAGTTGAAATGCCTCAAAAGCCATTTAAGTGTTCTGTTGCCGGATCTTTAGTCCTTCTCATTATGGAAAAGATAAATATAGACTTTTTTCTCAACACTATCCTAGAATCACAATGGCCCAAATGCCAGAGCTTACAGATAATGTCATCACAGTGCCTAGAAACTCAAACTGTAATATACCGTAGCATTTTCGTGGTGTTTCCAAAAGTTTCTTTCCACAATACAAGACTCCCTCTGTCTCTTGTTTCTTAAAAGAGTTCATGCCACTGATGCGTCTTCCTTCCCTCTTGGACTTAGTCATTTGGGGAACAGTCTTAGAAGCACATATCAACCAAGGAAGAAACTTCCTGGATCTCTTTTGCCCACTTGCCCAGGTATAATAAACACTAAAGGGGGGATGACAAGAACTGCCTACTAGTCAACAGGGAAGGGCAGTTGCACCCTAGGTGGGTGTCTTTCTTTTTCTTCTTTTTAAAAAAAATCTATTTCTTAAATAATAAATGCACATGATGTGTTAAATATGTACATATATATTTCAAAAAATGGGGCACAAGATTGTCTTACAAGTCGTGCTGGCTAATTTTTAGTTTGTATTCATAAGTGGTTTTTAAAAGCCTTTTTTAAAGTGTAATTTGCATGTTCTACTTTGATTGTATGTAAACATATTTTAGAACAAAAATGTATTTGTATTTTATTGAATATAGAGGCAAGAAAAATTGTACATTGTTTCAAATGTTCTTTTTGTAACAGTTTTTATTCATAAAGCATTTTTGTACATTTAAAATGAACATGGACTTGCTGTTATTTGAGGCGTAGATACATCTGGCATGCTTTACTGCCATGCTCCTCCATGGTCTTAGATGTTGGGTTTTAAACATTTTTTTCTAAAAGAAAGCTCAGTCTTTTTCGCTACCAGATCAGGTTAGCACAGTATAGAGCACTTAACTATTAAAAAAAAGTTAATCCTATTCATATGTTATTCATTGTGTGAAATTAAAGACATTCAATTCAGTCTAACATGAGTTGTGAATTCTTTTGTTTTGTTTTCCATCTGGTTCACATCACTAAGGAATTTAATAGTATTTGAGGGTCTTTGCTCACACCAACTGGATACAAGAGTCATTGACAAAATTCTAACCAAACTTCTGCCCTTTGTATGATGCTGGGAAGTGGATTGTAGGCAAGATTTGTGTCTGACATGCTGGGTAACTATTCAGAAAATATTGTACTTCCTGGACATCAGCTCAGGACTGATTCATAAAAGCAGTCAGACCTCTGCTGAAGTCAATCCTAGGATATCAGATGTTGAAGATCCATCCTGCCCTAAGCTTTTAAGAGGATCATTATGGATGAGGGTTTAGCTGTCTAACTAAATATACTATGACGTCAGACATCTAAAGGATGTATTGATCCCTGGCTGGGCTTAGAGTTTTCATAAATGATGGAAAGGCTGTTTACAGCAATTGCTGCTCACCTATTCAATGTCTGCCCTGAGAGGACTTTGTCTGAATTAACCACAGGGCGTACATTTGAAAAATGAACCAACACTTCTCAGGGCGAGATCTCAGAAGATGGATGGAATCCCTACTTCTTTGATTGCATCTCTTCCCAGTCTTCCTGCTTGAAGTTATACATGGGTCTAAAACGCTTGTTTTAAAGTATGCTTTGTGAACTTTACCAGGATTGTGAGTAAACATGAATATTCAGGCACCTTTTGTCCTATTGTTGTTAAGCCTCTTCCAAAAGCCAGCAAAGGAACTCAGAGACATGATTCACAGTTCCCCACTATCAGGCCCACAGGGACACATATTATGACTTTGAGGTTTGCAGCTCTTTATTACAATTTTCAGGTCTTGTGTTATATGGCATAGTGCAAGTAAGACGGAATGGATGGACGTCAAAGAGGAGATGCTTAGGGCAGCTTTGGGGCAGTCAGAGCATTTGCCTCCTTAGGAGTCTTCTGAGACTCAGGAGAGGATCCAGTCTGGATTCTCTACAAGCAGAATTTGCTCCTCCTTTTCCCTCTACTCTGCTAGCTGTATTCCACTGGAACAGGAAAATTTCAAGTATTATCTAGTCTTCCCTCTTGCAGGGCTCACCAGACCACTGGTATTTCTGAAATCAGCAGTAACTTCTGAAGCTGCCCTCAAGTCTTCCTGACAGCTTCTCCTACAAGGGCAAAGCTGTTGACTGGAAGGGATAGTAAACTTCAGGGTTATCTGTCCACTGAGTTACAATACCCTGGCAGAGATCCTTAGACTGATACCCACAAACAGGTGCATAGGTTAGACGTTACTAAATATTTCTGCAGCTCACTTTTATTAATTTTTGACACCCTCATTCTACTAGCATGTTAGAATGTTATTTCCAAAGCTATGAAATTGTGTTTCTAACGCAGTGGGGAAGGAAAAGTTGTTCCAGAAAGCCTCGCTCTCCAGCTTCCATCCAAATTCTTTCTCCATTGCTGAAGTCCTTTTTAATCTTTCAGTTTTGCAGGTATTTGAAACTCGAAAAGCAAAATGATCTTTTGACTTTTCCAATTGTGTTTTCCATTGTCAGTTACAAGCCTTGAGGTGATGTGTGCAAACCAAGCTAGCTGTACGTATGAAGGAGGAGGCAAGTGGTGAGAGGTAGGATGATGGCCACCCGTTACCACTTCCAGAAGCTGTCACACAGGCCACAAGGAGGGAGAACAATGTGTTATGCGAAGCCAAACAACAAGCACTAGGCTGTGAATTCTTCTCTTCAGTTAGATGAGATAATGAATGGGGCCGAATGGGATTGGGAAAGTGGAAAGGAGCAGAATGCAACAGCATGCATTTTCATTGTTTCTTATTACTAACACTTTCATTTTCATGCCAGTATTCAGATTTTCAATTGTTATAAAACTGCAACCACATTTTTTTTGCTCTAAAGAGGACGTTTTTATTTCTAGGATAAACTAAAGGAAAAACTGCCTCTTAAATGTCATTCACAATCACATATGGCAGCATTGGGAAGTAACCAACAAGAAATGTTAAAATCTCAAAAGAGTTGTGAACCACACATATTCCCGCATTATTAAGCTTGATATTTAAAATTTTAATTCTCTCCTTTTCAATGGACAAAGTACCAGAATAAGAGTTAATAGATTTCTTTGTTTTTCTGCTTGATCACCAAAGAACTCTGTTTAAGAACTAAACTTCTTTTAATCTCATTTGCTTATTTTATAAAATGAGAAGTTAAATTTTTGATTGTATCTACAGGGTTATTCAAGCCTCAAAGTCCCTGATTTTTCTCAACTTCATGCTTTCCAAATTGGCCCTCTTTTAATTTCCAACTTTACCTCTTATTATTTACAGCCCAGTATTTTGGGATCTTGGCCTGATCATTGTATCCCATCATGATAAAACCTAGACAAGTGAAATTAAGGAAGAAGGTAATGAAAAAATACAATGGGGACATACAAAAAGTTTGTCTTTCTTTCCTTCCATTCACCTTTCTTCCTCCCTTTCTGCTGGCCTCCCATCATCCCTTGCTTTCTTTCCTGCTTGGACAGTGCTAAGTACCCAAGATGTAAGGATGAGTAAGAGAAACAAAGGCTGGCCCCTCATTGAGCTTTGTTCCAGCAAATCCACCATGATTCTGAGTACTTTCCCCACATCTCTGCCAAGCTTTAATTAAAGTTTCTTCCAGGAAATCTCATGAACATATCTACAAACTTCCCTTGCACTACTTACTCACTTGACGACTATCAAGAGTTTCACAAGTAACATGTTGGAATTCTCAGTCACGGCATCGATGCAGCGTTGCCTGTGTGGTTCCCAGCACTGGGAGAAATGGCTGAAAGATAAAATAGCACTGAAATAAAGGCTGCAATCCCATCGCTGAGTGGTGCAGCCTAGCTGTGCTTCATGCCCAACTAATCATCTTTCTCTCTCTTTTTTTTTTATTTATACTTTTTAGAGACCTAAAACCTTAAAAGAATGGCACATCAAGACCTACTCTTAATATGTAGAAATGTGAGTCACCTTCTAGTAAAATTATCTCTGCTCTTCTCCCCACTCAGACCATCCATGCTACTGTCACTTCCTGAAACTTCCAAGGTCATTTGCGAACCTAAGACCAACCATTTTAGTCAGCAACATCATTTACATCAGAGGAGTCCAAATGCACTCCCAAACTAAAAGAATTGCTCCAGCTCTCTGCTAGGGGAGGTGGGATGATGCTAATGACGTCAGACAATAGCTGTGTTTGAATCCGTCAGCAAAGGTCAATGCTATGTCCTCCTGAACGCATTTCCTTACACTGGTTGACATCTCATGTGTCAGAAGTCTTCAATGACATTTGGAACTTTTTCTTTGCAGTAACTTAGTCACAGAGGAATAATACTCATGGAAGGCCTGCACACCCTCTCCTAGCCAGCTGCCCTCCTGCCAATATGCTACACAATGACAGTTTAGTAGTAAAACCCAAAAGGCATCTTTGGTACAGTCCACAGGGCTTATTCTGTTCCTACCAGGTCTGTGTGCAACCCATACTTGCATGCACGCATGAGTGTGTGTGTGTGTGTGTGTGTGTGTGTGTGTGTGTGTGTGAGAATCCATGCAATGATGTCACGTGGATGGCCTGTGCCATCTACCCTGCTCAAGATGCTGAATTGTACCATTACCACATACATTTCACTGTGCTAGTTGCCCTCACCTTTACCATCCCTAACCTCTAGCTACTAATGAATGCATGCTCAATCTCTAGAATTTTGTTATTTCAAAAGATTACATATATAACTGGAATCATGCAAAATGTACTATTTTGCTAATAAGACTTGTTTTAGAACAATTTTCAATTAAAAAAAGTTGTGAAGATAGTACAGCGTTCCCACTGGCCCTATAACTAGTCTTCTTTTCCATGAGCATCTTAACAATAGTGGGCTACATCTGTTACAAGTCATGAAAAACTGTGATTACATTCATATGAACTGAAATTCACATTTTAGTCACATGTCCTATGCCCTTTTCTGACCCAAAATAGCACATAATACTTGATATTCTTGCTTCTTTGGGCTTCTTTGGGTGACGGCCACCGTTTAGATTTTGCTGTGTAAAGATCTTGACAGTTTTGAGGGGTGCTGGTCAAGTGTTTGTGGAGTGTTTATCTGCTGGTACGTTCGGATATTTTCCTCATTATTAGACTGGAGTGTTATGTCTGAGTATCATGACCACAGAGGAAAGGCAGGAATCACGTTACATCCCATCAACCACTCATGGTATCAGCATGATTTATCGCCGTAAGCACCTGGCTGAGGGAGTGTTTATCTGATTTCTCCACCTGCCAGGTGACTTTTTATTCCCCCCCTTTCTACAGAATATTCTTCGCATAGCAAGCACTATGTGCAGCCCAATTCCACCTCTTCAAAGGATAAACATCTTTTAAAAAATATTTAGAGTTCTTACAAACAGAAAATATGCATTTAACATTGATTTTGAAATAATTTTAGACTTTCCAAAGTTTCAAAACCAGCACAGAGTTTTACTTAAATATATCATTGAATTACTCCTAACGTTAACAGTTATAACTGTGGAACTATTAAAACAGTAAATTGTTAACTTTAGTACTATACTATTAACCAAACAGTAGACTGAATCCCAACGTGTTTTTCTTCAATAAACTCCTATTCTAAATATTTAGAAGGATTTTTATCTATAGTAAAATACACATAATGTCTTAAACATTTCAAATGTGTGTGGTTCAATGTCAAATACATTCACATTGCTTTGCAATTGATCTCAGATTTTCACATTGAATAAAAATGAAACTCTAGGGGCTGGCTCAGTAGCCTAGTGGCTAAAGTCCTTGCCTTGTACACACCAGGATCCTAAATGAGCTCAGTTTCTAATATCAGCAGCCTCACTTCCCATCCAGCTCCCTGCTTGTGGTCTGGGAAAACAGTAGAGGATGGCCAAAAGTTTTGGGACCCTGAACCCACAAGGCAGATCTGAAAGAAGCTCCTGGTTTCTGGCTTTGGATTGGCACAGCTCCAGTTGATGCGGCAACTTGGGGAGTGAATCAGTGGACAGAAGATCTGTCTCTGTGTCTCTCCTCTCTGTATATCTGACTTTCCAATACAAATAAAATATATCTTTAAAAAAATGAAGTTCTATACAGGTTAAAAATCAACTCTCATTCTATTGTTTTACAACAGTGTATCCTCCTACAATTAAAGCAATTCAGTGTTGTCTTCTATGGAGTTTGTCTTTTTCCTTAATTGGTCATTGGGTAGTATTCCATGGGACTGCTGCAGCATGGTTTAGCCATTGAAGGACATTTGAGTGGATTCCAGACCTGAAGAATCATGTCTAAGACTGCTATGAATACTCATAGATGTTCCCACCATTTGAAGTTTCTGCCAGCAATGTATGAATGATTCGTTTGCTCTCCATGATCACCATCACTATTGTTATCATTTTTTTTCATTTTAGTCATTCTGCTTGATATTTGATTGTCTTAGTCTGTTTGTGCTGCTATGACAAAACACCTTCAACCTAGAAGTCTACACTAGACAGAGATCTGTTTATTGCAATTCTGAAGACAGAAATCTGAACTTGAGGCGTTGGGGAGTCCACAGTCGGCGGGGGGAGGACCTGTTTCCTGATTCACGGATGGTTCTTCCATCTGTGTTTCCTTGTGTAGGACAAGGATCGAAGAGACACCCTCATGCCGGCTTTGAAGGGTTTGAATTCCATCATGAGGACTCCACCTCATGACCTAATTACTTCACCTCTAAGACTCCATCTCTTTGGGGGGTTAGGGTTACAAGATACAAAATGTTGAGGAGACATTGTTACTAGTCATAGCTCATTGTGGTTTAAAATTGCATTATAATGACCAACGATATTAAACATCCTTCCAATGTTTTTGCCATAATTGTATCCAGTTCATGGAAATGTCCCTACATGTATTTTGATCATTCTAATTGAATTTTTTAATACTGACGTTTGAGAATTCTTTATGCATTCTAGGTCTAGGGGTTAGTTGGATATGCGTCTTGTAAATATTTTCCTCCTCCAGTCTGTAATTTGTCTTTCCATTTACATTCAAAGTCCCAACATGGCCCTGAAGCAATGGCATTGTGTACATTTGGCAGGAGAGAAGAGTCAGCAAGATAAAAAAAAAAATCTCCTGTTTGAAATGCATAGCTGCTGAGGTTTTAACTGGGATTAGGACTCAGTATAATTTAACTTTTAATCAAATATTTTCTCCAATGAACAATAGTCTCCAGAATATCATACCGCTTACCTTTGTTTTTAAGTTTTTCATTGATTTCCTGAGAGACAAAGAGAAATTCCTCCCATTCTCTCAAATGCTTGCAGAGACTAAGGCTGGACCAGAGGCTAAGTCAGGAATATAAAGATACAAAGTCAGGAATAGAATCCAGTTTTCTCATGTGAGTGGCAGAAACCAGCACAGCTACTACCTGTGGTAGTCAGGAGGCGGAGCTAAAAATTCAACACAGGAATCCTGATATAGGATGAGAGTGTCTTACTTATTAAGCTAAATCCCCACTTTTCTCTCCCATTATTTGTTTAGAGAGTCTAACAATGGACTGTTAACTTGGAAAGCTTATTGTTCAATCCCTTTGACAGAGATGAAGTGAATCTACTCTACTCACACACCAATTACCAGTAGAACCCAGTCTCAAGTCCAAGATCAATCCTCTTGGCCAGACATTTGCCTGCCGGTTACACTTCTTCATGACCCATCACATCCCACTATATCCTACAAGTCTGGGAGAAGAGAACGCAAAGGACTTGCGAGCCCAGGAATCCCTCACCTCGCAGAGGTGAGGAAAAGTAAGTGAAAGAGACAACAGATGAGACCCAAGAAAGTAATGTGTGTGGCGTATGTGGTCGTGGAGGTAGACAGCCTTGAAGTTTTAACTGGGAGGACACCAAGTGGCTGCTGATGCTATCTGTGTGTGATTCCCTTCATCCAAAAACACAGAAGGGCCTTTATTTGTCTGAAATATTAGCCATATTCTAACAGATGCCAATTTCAGCTACTAATTTACTATCACTTTGTTGCAAAATTCTAAAATGCATTTCTTCCTCAACAGTCAGACTTTCGTATCTGTCAGTTCCAAATGCCTGGAACGAGGGGTATATGGCACAGCAATGCAAATACATCGGAGAGATGTGCTAATTTTTTGTTGTGTATGATACAGTGTGGTTACAAATAGTATGGTAAATCCCAAATTAGTAACATGGTTGTTAACTTATCATCATCAATGCTGTGTCCTATTCAAAATTTTGTTACAACATCTTCATAGAATTGCAGTGCAATGAAGTTTATTTACAACATTCTCACCACAAACATGTGAATGATATATTGGACCAAAATATCACAACAGGTATGATCTCATGAGGCAATAGGAGTTTTCCTGTTCCATTATAATCTGGTTGGACCTCACTCTTGTCTATGTGTATGTGCATCGTACAAACCACCCCTCTGCTGCAGGCATTTGGGGAGTGAATCAGCTGATGGAAGACCCCTTTCCTTTCTGTCACTCTGCCACGTTAATCAGTAAATAACAAAACTTTTTAATGAACAGCAACTTTAACCCTCTGTCCAAAAGTAGCTACTCCCCTGACTTCCACAGTTACAAATGTCATGATGTTCCTTATGGTTTTATCAGTCAAGTGCACCTATACACCTAAACATTCATCTGCGGATATTGGAAAACAAACAAAATGAACAAACAATGCCTCTTAAGGCTTTAGAGTCTGCTGCGACTGCTCTATGCCTGATGAGTCTTTCCCATGAGCTCTCAGAGAACCTGGAGCCTTCGGCCGGCAGAGCCGTCCGAGGTGTGGATGCTGCTGAATGTGTGGCCCTGGTGCCCTGCTGCGTGTGGCTCTGTCCTCAGGATGCACTGACAAGTGACAGTGGAATGTGAAGAGCTCAGATTCAGGGTTAATCTCTTAGGCAAAAGTTACAGGTGGCCTGGTGTGTTTCCATAAAGAACACACAATGACTGGCTGGGTGAGGAAATGGTCAGTGACTCTTCATTCTCAGACTAGCATTTCTTTTGCTTTGATTAATTGGCATGATTTTACAGAGAGGCTTTCCTTCATTTATTCCTTTGTCACCTCATGGTGAGTTTATATAGAAGAAGCAGGGTGATTTTTTAAATCTTCCCGTAATCTTCAAGACAAGAGGCATTCCATCCATAGCATCCGCTAAAGGCACCAACCGAGTCTTCTACACTATGAGAACTGCAAAATAAAAATCCATCAAAGATGTGTTTTATGAAAAACTCATTACATGGATTTTCAAAGCTGTTTCTGCACAAAAATGAACTTAATTTTGACTATCTATGGGCTTATTGGTCCATTCTAAACTCATGGACTCAAACATATTTGAAGGATTTCAATCTTTTGCAATTGTTATCATGATCAAATTTCACTCTGGCCCACGTGTGGTCAGTTATAGTATTTTAAAGTTAGTTTCTGAGTTACCTTGTGATACTCCCAGCAGCTTTCTGTAAACTACACATTTCCACACTTTCTTGACTATTGTTTCAAGATATACTAAGTTCATTCTATTGTTTGTACTATTAATGAGCCATTTCTTCAGAAATCCTTGCTTTATGTTTTAAGTGGAAAGTGACATTTTCAAGCCACAATCTATGCTCAAGGGATGAATAGGTAATTATAGATGATGATAACAGATAGAGATAATATAGACAGTCATAAATAGATGCATAAATACTAAATAGAGCTAGAAACAGAGCCTGAAATTAATATGAGTAAGAAATGACAGAATGACTTTATTAAGCACACACACATATATATCTGTGTGTGTACATGTATTTGTCATTCCAATTCAAATTTTTCCTGAATTCCTTAAATTCGGTAAAATGATTACTAAAACATATGTGTGTGCCTCCTAGAATAAAAGAAAAAAACATAATTCCTTTGGTTTATTTAGCACACAACAGATATATAAGAATCTCAGTGAAATGTCTTCCATTTGATCACAAAAACATAGAAAAAGAGCATATACGTTCTTGCTGGTGAAATCTTTACTCTTGAGCTGTATCTACATTTTCAGAACATAACACACATACTTGCTCCATTTTAACATTCACCTCAATGCTTCTGGTCATGCAGTTTCCTCATGTTCATTCTCAAAAGTCCTAAAATGGGGGCCATGGGAATAAACTTCCTGAGTTCTTGCATGCTAAAATTTCTACCCTTTATAAGTGAGAGTCATTGGATACCGATGAAACCCTTTTTTCACAATTCATTTCCTCATGTATTTTAAACAGGTTCCTCTACTCTCATTTGGCATGAAATACTGCTGTAAAAATTGTAGTGTATTTTTCTTTGTTTCATTTGTTCTTTTTGCTTAGAAAAAAAAAGGTATTCTTTGAAAGTCATCCACTTTATGAAATATATCGGTAGTGGTCAACATTCTCTTTAAACATGTGATTTAATTTTTTAAAAAGATTTATTTTATTTTTATTGGAAAGGCAGATATATAGAAAGGAGGAGAGACAGAGGAAGATCTTCTGTCTGATGGTTCACTCCCCAAGTAGCTGTAATAGCTGGAGCTGCGCCATTCTGAAGCCAGGAGCCAGGAGCTCTTTCGGGTTTCCTACCCAGATGCAGGGTCCCAAGGCTTTGGGCCATTTTTGACTACTTTCCCAGGCCACAAGGAGGGAGCTGGATGGGAAACAGGGCTGCCAGGATTAGAACCGGCACCCATATGAGATCCCGGACATTCAAGGCAAGGACATCAACCACTAAACTATTGCGCCAGGCCTATGATTTAATTTTTAAAGAACATCTTCTGACTCATTAATTTAGAATTCACTCTCTTTTCTTGTATTAATTTTCTTTCTCAGGACTCCTACCTTCAGGAATCTTTTTTATGAAACTGCAAAATTAGTCATTGTTTCATGAATTTTTTCTCTAATTTTTTTCATTTCCTTTTCATTAAAAAATTCCTTCATTTCAATGACTATATATTCTCTTTCAGTATTTTTGGTTGTATTTAAACACTATTATATTTCTCATGATTTCAATATTCATATTTATCACTGTATTTTAACATTTTAAATTTTTTCCCCAAATTTCTGCCACTTCATCTCTAGGCCTTCCTATTTATAATGTATGACATTTTTCATGTCTCTTGGTATTTTCTTAATGTCTTTCAGCTCATTTTGAAATGGTAGGTTAGCGTTTTGATTTGCTTCTTGGATAAATTTTACTTACATATTTGAAATCCCTCTTTCTCATCTCATGATTTTTATAGGATTTGACAGTTGATACATTTCTATTTCTAAATTTTATTTGGCAGTAGTTCTCCTGAACTCTTAGAAAGGGACAGTGTTCTACAGTGCTTCGGTTCAGCCATCAGAAGTCACGTAGCATATCAACCCAGGCCAGAGGGCTTTGGGGTCCTTCAGCTCCAGGACAAGGACATCTTTTTCTGAAAACACTTCATTCAATCTGGGCAGCTTCCCTGAGCCTTTGGAAACTGAATCAGCGTGGGTCCCAATCTTCTGTCTATTCTTCCCCTACCTGTGTGTAATATAATTTTGCCTCACATGGTATGAGTAATATGCTTCGTCAGACTTGAGGACCATTGCAAAAGAGCCACATCTCCTACCATACATCTTAAATGCAGAGAATAAAATATAAACAAATACGCTGTAAAGTTAAACACCTGGAGTTATCCAAGAGCAGAAAGGAGATATAGCTAGCTGGTGGGGTCAAGTGCCAAACAAAAATGAGAAAGGTCAATGGAAAATAGAAGTGATTGAATAGAAGGGGAGCCTAATGTTAAAAAGAAAGAAAATTTCAGTTGGAATTGTTGAGCATTTATAATACATTTAAGAAATAAATAAGGACTCAAATTTATAGAGATTCATTTATTGCAAATGGGTCAAGTCTTATGTTTGGATTGTGTGTCACGTACATACTTAGTACCTTCACATAGAATGTTCTCAAAGTGGTATGGCCATAAAGTTTTGGCGGCCTTAGTCAATGAAAGTATATGCAAAAATGGTCAACACAGTTGAGATTAAAAAAAAAAAGTACAAGCTGGGAATTGATGTTTATCTTAGCAGTTAAAATGCTTACATTCCACACTGCACAGCCTGGGTTCGAGTCCCAGGTCCTGACCCCAGCTTCCCACCAAGATAGACCATAGGAAGTAACACTGCTAATTCAAGTGATTGAGTCTGTGACTCATATTAGAGATTTGGATTGAGTTCCTGGCCTCCCAATTCAGCTCTATCTCCACCATGGTCATTTAAGCAGTTGGAATAAACCATCACTTGGGAAGGAAGCAGCAAATGGAAGCATATTCATTCTCTCTCTCTCTTCCTCTCATTCAATCTTTCTCTTTCTATCTCTCTCTCTCAACTCCCTCTGCCTCGTGTAAAAAATGTAAAATAAGCTAGTGTGACGGTGAATGACCATAAGCATGTCTTAACTTAGTGCAGGAAAAAAATATATATGTATAGCTTTTATAAAATCTGTTTAAAAGATGTTCCTTCCAACACCACATATGTATAGCTGGCACTGACTCAATGAGTTAAGCTGACACCTGCAATGTCAGCCTCCTTTGTCACAGTCTTAGTTTGAGTCCTGGTTATTTCATTTCTGATCCAGCCTCCTGATATTGCAACAAGGAAGGCAGATGAGAATCCAAGTATTGGGCACCTGTTCTTCTTGTGAGAGACCTAGGTGAGCTCAGGGTCACGGCTTCTGCGTGGCTCATCCCTGGCTATCACCATCATTTGGAGAATGAGGCAACAGATGGAAGACATCTCTTTCTCTTTCCCTATTGCCTTCTCTATATCACTCCCCAAACAGATAAACATAGTAAATCTGCAAACCAAATCATGTATGCGAACAAAGAACAAATGAGTTCAAACTTACATTGACATAAATGCCAGCATTTTGTAAATTCTATTTTCCTCTCCTTTTCTTGTATTCTTATCCACCCTAAGGGTGGCACTGTTCCTGCTGGACTACAGGTCTTAGGCTAAAGTAGGACTCAGGTCTATTATCTGTTTTAACGCAACTCATGGATTAAGAAAGGTTTTTACACTCCCAATGATGAAGACAAAATCGAAAGAGTAAGATTTTACCTTACATGAAACTTAAATGAAAAATTATCAGTTTCCGTCAATAAATTTTTTAAAGATTTATTTATTTTTTATTGCAAAGTCAGATATACAGAGTGGAGGAAAGACAAAGAAGAAGATCTTCTGTCCAATGATTCACTCCCCAAGTGACCACAACGGAACTGTGCCAATCCGAAGCCAGGAACCAGGAATCTCTTCCAGGTCTCCCACGTGGGTGCAGTGTCCCAAAGCTATGGGCTGTTCTCTACTGCATTCCCAGGCCACAAGCAGGAAGCTGGATGGGGAGTGAGGCTGCCGGGATTAGAACCAGCACCCATCTGGGATCCTGGAGCATTCAAGGCAAGGATTGGGCTCCTTCAATAAAATTTTATTTGAACACTTCCCCCATTCAATCATTGTGTCTGTAACTACATCTGCAACAAAATTTTGATCATTGTGAGAGAGATCAAATACCTGGCAATATCTAAAATAGTCACTATCTAGCTCTTTCGTACCAGAAGCCAAAAGTATTCTGCAGTAGACTAACACAATTATTGCTCTCCAGGAACCTAAATCAATGACTGCAGGAAAGTGATTCCATTTTTTGTGAAATTTGCTTTACATCCTTTAACCCAGCTCTGGAATGGAACAATAATCCTCACCTCATTTATTTTTTTTAAATACTTCTCCAACCCAGATCCTTGAATCCCAGGCTCGAGGGCACTTCAGTCACTGAATGACTAGTCTCCAACACAGGTAATACTGATTTGCGCTGGTCTCACTATCCTCCACCCCCAGCCTCCCCGACACCAGGTTTCAATGATGCCCTTTGTGCAATCAGTCTCCTGGTCATCAAGATTCCATCCAACCTGTGTTCTGCATAGGGCACATCTGCCTTTAGAACATGCAGGCACTGAGGTTGGAGCACCTAGCCCCAGCTGGTGAAGGCCTGGTTTTCATCATCATCAGCTGTTGTGTCTGCAGAAGGTTAATGTGAATACCTTAAATTAGGAGCCCCTGGGGCACCACTCTTCCTATTCCTGCCAGACAGTACCACCCTCAGTCTCTTAATGAAGACTCATACATATTAGTGATTGGCTCTTTGATGACTGGGTCAATGAGCTTGCAACTCGAGGTAAAGGAGGAGTGATCAGAAAGGCCTCTCCAGGGCTGTGTCTTGGGAAATGTTCATTTGTTTTGTGTCCTTTTCCTTTGATACTCCTTCCGGGTTCGCTGGATTTCAACCATGTTAGAGAAAGAAAGAAGATGGTGCAAGTGAACCAAACAACTCATTTTCATCTGCCTTCAATTCCTATTCAGGCTGAGAAACCATTTCCAGAAGGTCTGATGCACAAGAGTCGGACGTGGTGACAGAACATTCTGTCTTCTTCTTGTTATACGAGTGAGCACGCTGAGTTTCTGGAGTCGTAAATCCTGAAGGCCTTTTCCAGCCTTGCCCCTTGGGCTGCTGGCCCCCATTCAAGGAAAGTGATGCTTTGAAATCCCCATCAAAAGAGAACATTGTTTCTGCACATCTGGTCCCACTGCTGAGGGCTGACTTCTACAGGTATGCTGGGGCCAGCCAGGAAGATCAGCCATTCTCCATGCTTGCTCAAGTGCTTGTCTTTGCAAAGTTGCATAAAATCACAAGTTGCCCGACGTGGGTCAGGGCAATATTTTGGTGAACTGAACTTTATTATGGATTTATTAACTCAAATTTTCTGAGATGAATGCCAGAGATGTGTGACCTGGGAGCTAACACAGAGTGACTGCTGGCAGAATGGAACAAGGCAAGCCAGGATCCAGACTGGAGAGCTGGGTGGACCTAAGGGATTTTTAGCATGCTACTGGCAAGAGATCCTCCAGAAGGTCTGTTATGAAGGAGGTCTCCTCACTGCCAAGCACAAGGAAAGTCTGGTGCCTGGGCCGGAGGAGAAGGAACAAAAAGGAAGAAAAGAAAATTGGATGTGACTAGGTTCACATGTGGGCTTCCCCCAAAGTGCCCAACTACTTCTTCCCATTGGGGGATAACTGTGTCTAGATGCCTCCTGTTCACCAAGACTTGCAGTGCAGTGCCCACAGCTGGAGTATTTGTCATTTGCAGTAGACAAGACACTGGGATTCCCAGGTGTGTGCCTGGGAGTAAGTCTCTGTTCCACTTCCTACTCCAGCCTCCTGTTAATATACACCCTGCAAGGCAGCAGCGGTGGTCCAGAGGCTAGGTTCCTGCTACCCAGGTGGGAGACCCTATTGAGTTCCTGGCTCCAAACTTCGGTTTGGCTCAGCTCTTGCTGCTTTGAACATTTGGGAAATGAATAAGCAACAGAAAGTCTTCTCTTTTTCTGCTGTCTCCACCTCTGCCTTTCAAATAAAAGTAGGGGAAAAGAAAATTTTAAAAATCGCTGTGGTAGAAAGGTACTGAGTGTTGGAGTGAAGGAGGAGTCCTGGATGTGAGTACTGGGGCAACCATTAGATTCTTTGCTTTCTTATTTCTTTTATTCATACAAACACACACACACACACACAGAGAGAGAGAGAGAGAGAGAGAGAGAGAGAGAGACAGAGAGAGAGAATCTTCATCCATTGGTTTACTCTACAAATGGCATGGCCACAATGGCAACAACTGTGCCATTCTGAAGCCAGGAGCCAGTATTTGCACATAGGTGCAAGGATTTTCTGCCTTCTCAGATCATTATCAGGTAGCTGGATTGGAAGTAGAACAATCAAGATTCAAACTAATGCCCTTTTTTTATGCTGATGCTATAGGTGGAGACTTAGCCTGCTATGCCACAGTGCCTTTAAAATAAGGGACCACCCTGTCTCTGGTTCTTACCATGAGAGTGCAATTAGCATCTAAGCAAAGGTCTTTGTGAATCAAATGCCAAATCAGAATCCTCATTAATACTGCTACTATGGATTACTTGGTAATCCTGATACTATGAGGCTAATGATCAACTTACTACAACTACGGCTCCTAGTTCTGGTATGACTGCCAGTAAGGTTGACCACCTGGGTAGATGAAAGGGCAAAAAGTAGGGAAACCATATCACACTGCAGAGCAAAGTTGAATAAAGCAATAATGCAGCCAGTATTGGACACCTCGGTGGGAAAATAGCTGAGTGGAAGGACTGGGAGGTTTGTCATATGAAAAAATAGTCAGCCCATTCTGAGCCATCACGCACCCTGCACCCTGCCCTGGCTGCTCCCCACCAGCTTCCAGGAAGAATTACAAGGAGAAATATTTTACATGGGACATAAGGAACTTGCTCTTAATATAATTGTCAGATGGTAAAATACCGTCATGGGACTCAGTGAAGACACTATTTTTGGAAATGTTGAAGTAGAGAGAGATGAGCATCTGTGGGGAGCGGGGTGCCTGAGCAGCCCCAATGAACATGAAGGGCCCTTGCAGGATGGCAGCTGGCCCAGGGCCAGGAGGCGGGGTTGGTCTCGCCAGCAGGTAAACAGGAAGTCACAGGGATGGGCTGATGCTCTCGCTGAGATTATGTCATTGCTACTGGACATATCAGGTAGCACCAAGTGGACCCACGGGGAGAAGTGATTGGTGGAGAGTGGTATAAAAGCAGCTGCTAAAAGCAATAAGAAGGACAGGGGAGAAGAATGGGGCAGCAGAGAGGGCTAAAAAAGCAGCAGAGGAAAGCTGAGGACCTACGGGGAGGAAAACTAAGGACCTACAGGGAGGAAAGCAGCTTAGAGAAGGGAAAGGAGAGAAAAACAGCTGCTTTTCGCAATACAGACCAACAGGAAGGAAAGCTAAGGCCTACAGGATAAAACAGTTAAAAAGGTGATAAGAAGCAGCCGCTTTTGACAATAAGGGGTCCAGTTGAGGTTCCTGTTTTCCCAGACCATCAAGAGTATGCCTCATAGGTAGTGTCGCTGCTGGTTGGCAACAAGCATCTCTACAAGACTGCAGTCATCCATCTATCTACCTGTTTATGCCGCAACACCTGTGTCTGGCCTGCTAAATACCAGGTGATGCCAGTGAGTGGCCATTGCATCCACTTGACTTCTCAAAACTGCCTCCATGAAAAGCTCCAGAAGACCAAGGGCCCCAACCTCAGACCTCCTGGGAGCCCCAGCAAAGACAGCAGCAGGATCTCTGTACACTAGCTGGGGTGGCCGCACACAGGCTGACAAAGCCTCCTCTATCTAAACTACATTTTTGTTTGTCTCAAGGTTGCTTGAATGCCCTTCAGCAGCCAGACTTGAATATGCCTTAGTCAGTTTTGCTGCCTGACTCCCAACTTAGGAACCCTTAGCAATACACTGTCCTACAAGTCCAGTCTATCATCTCTTCCTTCACACCACCAGCTTACCACATTTGCCCCCTGAATGTTGCTATTTGCCTTCTGACCCATTTGCATATTCCATACTAAAACTCATGCAGGTTCAAGAGTCCACCTTTCCCTGCTCAAAAACTTGCCAATACCAGACTCAACTTTAGTGAACTCGCTTCCTAAGAGACCACAAGGATATGCAAGTCCCAAACCCTGGAGGTGTAAATGGTAAAATGTGCATGTATTATGCAAAAAAATATGGGTAAATTAATCTCTACCTGTAGAGCCAACACATGTTCAAACAAAGGGCTTGATTAGTCCATATGTCAATTGTCATAAGTCATTCAGCACAAGGAGAGAAGGTGGCATATATTAGGGCATCCTCTGGCCATTTAGTGGCACCATGCATTGAGATATATTGTAGTAAAATGGATTCCAGGATTTTTAAATCTAATACATTGCCATCAATCTCCACTGATGGGCAGCTGACTTCAACAGTTTACTACCCTGCTGGTCCATCCTGCTAATATATAATGAGCCCCTTCTTCACATGATGTGCAAAAGACAAGATAAGGCAGAATTCCGTTGGTTTCATCCCACTGCATGGCTTTTATTATCTCAGTCCAAAGTAATAACAACAGTGTAAATTAGAACAGTTACCTAAGTGACAAGAGTCTGAACAGACCTTGTAAGGAGAGTCAGACATGTTTTAAATCCTTAGGAGATCTGAGATTTATATATATACATATATATATATATACACATATACTATATAGGATATATGTATACTAGTATATATATGTATACTAGTATATATATATATTTCAAGGCTCCTACCTATAACCTGACCTAGTGTTGGCCATTGCAGCATTCAAGGAGTGAACTGGAAGATGAAATCTCTTCATTCACTCTATCTCTGCAACTTTAACTTTCAAGTATACAAAATAAATCTTTTTAAAAATCCCCCTGATGATGCTGGGGGTGACGCCAAGGCTGTCCTTGAATCTACACTCCCACTCTCCAACACTGCTTCCCACTGAAACTCTTTGCTCCAGTCTCATTCCAGTCACTCCTCATGCAAGACTAAGCTACAAAGAAAACATCCTAAACCTGCAACCACCTGCCCAGGACACCAACTTTTGTCTATAGCCCAGAAAACCTATTTGTGATAAGAAGCCCAATGAACTATCCCTAGGGACACTCCAGGCGCCTGGACCACAACTTCCTTAACAATCAACCCTAAATGGCCAGGATGCAATTTAAAACTCACATTTTCATAATTATATTTTTATACTTTAAGGGAGAAAACTCAGGACCCACCAAAAAAGTCAAGTATGCTCTGATAACTGATATAGTAGTTATGTAATTACCCTGCCCTGACCCCTAGCCAAGCAGACCTGCTCACAGCTGCTGTCTGTGCCTAGCTACTTCTAGCTCTGGAACTTTTATGTTTTTCCTTTACCTGGACTGCCCACATCTGCTCCAAGTCAGTTTTCAAAGTCACCATTTAATGTAATGTTTAGTGAAGGACTTACGATACCCATTACGTAAATTGAATCCCACTTACATTGTAATAATTCTTCTGCAGCTTTCCTTTGTAATATTTTGGCAATCGGTAGCTAAGGATTAACTTGACATATTTATATTTTAATGCGTTTTTTTTTTCCATCAGCCTGGAAGCATCATGAAGGTAGGAATAAAATCTATTCCTACCCCACCACACACACCAGTGTGTATATATTCATACAGGGCACAGCCACATGCTAAGTGACTAAATGAGTGCTGAAATTATAGTCCTGCTACAAGATTTGTGCAAAAATCTCTTCCTCTCTAACCCGTGCGTGATAATTGTACCTCCTTCCCAGACTTCAACTACATAATGAACAGCTCCTAGAATGCCTTACACATTTCAAATTTCTACACATAGAGTCACATGGTGATTATTAACATGAAAATACCTTTCTCACCAGCCCAGGATCTATGTAGTAAGCCCAGAAGTGTGTCTGATCCATAGCTATAAATGGCTGTGAGGTGTGTTCTCACTTTGGATTTATCCTGATGAGAAAGGTTAATGCCAATGCTGCTATCAGATTTTGTTAGTGCGGAAATTCAGCATGCAAGCCAGAAGCTTGGAGAAGAAAGATGTATTCTAGTGGATGTATGAGAGTACCTTACAAAGTGGAAAAATGGAGTGAAATTATTAGTTTATTGTGGTGCAAAAGTCTTTATTTTGGTGCAAAAGACTTTAGAAAAGTCTTCATAGTGTTTTAATAGATGCATTTCCATTAATGGTTGAAGACTACCTATCTGTATTGAATTCAGCATTGTTTCACCAAAATGCTTATTTTTTAAATTGCTTTTCCCCTACACATTTTGAAGTACTGTCATTTACTACTGCATTTATAGAATCACATAACAAATGGTCAAAGTATTAAATCACCTGCTCAATGTTCATTTATGATCTTCTCTCTTCCTTCCCCCCTCCCTTCTTCCCTCCCTTTTTCTCCTTTCCTCTTTCACTTTCAACCTTGTATTTTTCTTTTTTTCCTCCTCCTTTTTTATTCTTTCCCTGGTTCAATTCTTCTTTCAGTTAAAACCGAAAGAAGAAAGAGTAGAGAGAAGCAGTTGAGAGGAGCCAAAGCTAGCACTAGGAGATCACCTCCCCAAGTGCACCAAGTTCATTTCTTCAAAGGAATTCTGAACCATAAGGGGCATCTATGGAAGACTTACTCCGAGGGATCCAAAGGGCGTGGAATTTATTTTACCAAAGAGCTAAATATAATAGTAATGGATGGAAGCAGTCGGATCAAAAGAAATTATGTGCTAGGCATTTTTGAAATTAGACAACGTTTAAAATGCAAGCCGCAAAATGAAGACAACCTCCAAGGTTAATGAAAACCTACAACAATAGAAAAGGAAATGAGGAATTGCAACAGAAACCTCCTCCAAGATCTTCTAGGCAGTTATACCAGCATGCTTCCAAATGGCGAACAATCCCCAGTTTCCATTTATTTTGCCTTTGAACTGCTGAAATAGGGACAAGTTGTGAAGATAAAATGCCTCATTGGCTTCTGTCTTCACCAGGCTAAGAATAAAGATGCCAGTGTCCCCAGCACTGCTGAGACAGCACTGGCTTCTGCAGCGGTCCCTACTAGAGGTTCCAGCAGAATGTCTTGAATGAATTCAAATCTGGGTTTAACCTGTTAAAAGAGTCAGACATTTACTAGGAAGCTTGAGGGAAAGAAGTAAGCATCTAAAGCTTAGCCAAAAATATGGAGCAAAGTTGAAAAATAAAATTCATACAAATTATAATACATTTTGGAAAATAGGTATGAGGAGGCTTTAAAAAGCTAAATTGACTATACTATTGTAATAACTTGTGGGGAATCAACTAGGGGAATGAAATTTGGGGAAGAGGTAAAGGAAATCCAAGAACCTATGGATGGAATTATATCATGAAATTAAAAATAAAATAGAAGGGAAAAAATGAAAACGAGTAAAAGTTTTTGGTAGAAATGAGGAAAGCCATAGTACAGAAAGTATAAGTTTAAGATCAAGATTTGGGAATTTAGAAGTGTGTCCAAGTGTGCAAACTAGAGACATTTTGCCCTGGCGACAGGTAGCTAAGGGCCGCGGTTAACACAGCAGAGAACACTGGCTCCCAATCTGTAAGGTTTGTAGTCATATACTCTGGCACTATTTCTGTCAGAATGTGACCATGAAACACTGCCATTCTCCCTGTGCTGCTTTCTGGCAATGACTGCCTGAAAAACCAGCCTTGTTCTGTGATCTTAGATAAGTCACCTAACTCCATTAATTTTATATATTTATATAAAAGATGGTTCCTAAAACATAAAACAGGTTGTTCGAACCTTGGACAAAGGCAAACTTCGTGGACAACTCACGTGTGGCATTGGATAAATTGTCTAGACTCTGCACATTTTCGTTTTCTCAACAGGAGAATGGAGATAAAATGCCTTCCACTTCACTGCTAGGATTATGACACTCGAGGGAGAGCATTCAGATACATGTCCTTTGAAAACTTCAAAACGCTATTCAGACACCATGACTTTTACTTATGCCTCAGCAGATAGATGAGCAAGCTTTCAAACTATTCTGTAGGTCCTCAACTAGCACCAGGCTAAAACTGTAACACTTCTTTTCATGGAAGAGCTGGATTTTATTTATTTTTTATTCTATTTTGCTTTATTTACCTTGCCCAGGTCTTTGAACATTCTTCCATAGAGTTTGTGGCTGGGCTGATCCAAGCCTGGCATGGTCACCCTTTTCTTCACCTGGCACAGGTTTCAGAACCTCCATGTCAGATGCTCCAGTTGGAATCTCCAGAATGGGCAGCATTTTTCTTCCTTGTCTCACAAGCTGTCAGAACAACAGGAAACTTCAGAGTTGGCATCAGAGTTCAAATCAGCCATGAATTCTGTTTTTTTCTAAGAGATGAGCTTAGTTGACCGTGAAGGCAAATGGAGGGTAATTCTGCAGAAAATCGCAACGAATTAGTCCATTTGGGTACCATGTTGTAGGGATCCCATGCTCATTGAGTGAATTGATTTTCAGAGAAAAAGTCACCTCTGTCTGTTCCCTTTTTTGCTGACAAGGCATGGGAGCAATGTTGAGCCGGGAGAAATGAGAGTGAAGTTTGGCCTCACCCAGACTTACAAGCATCCACTGGTGGAAGCTGTGTCTGACAGGGAAGCTTGATTGCAGTATGATTACAGATTAACCGTAGCACCAAAATGACCAATGAAACTAAATTGGAGTCGCAAATTTTTGAGACCTCTCTCTCTTTTTTCTTTTTCTTCCTCTTTTGCTATTCTCCCTCCTTGTGATGCATTAAAATTGCTTTCATGGAGAAGTTGCATATTAATTCTTAGCATGACATACAAGCAACAAGTCCCAGCAACAAATTAAAAGTCTTGAGTTAAGTCCCATCTTCTGCTGTGCAACAGAGTGACAGCCATGTCACATCTCAAGCCCAACCTTCCTGCACTGTAAGTAGGGTAAGAGATGATAAACCCGTAGTTTTCCTGCCTGTCCTGTGCAAATGAGGGTCAAATGGAATAGAAAGTGAAAAGATCCTTTGGAACACTGAAAGCTATAAGAACTCAGATGGATTTTTAAAATCTAATTAGCAAAAGTCTTTCTATTAGTAGTAGCTGGAGTAACAGTATTGCTAAATCTTTGCAGGGTCCTAGACATTAGTGTCAAAAAAGGACTCACTTCTCTTCGTCTAATTATGTATTTCTTCAACCCTATTATCATATTTATATTATATATCTTTATCTTGTTTTAGCAATGGAACTCACTTAAGCATTACTAAAGACCTCCTGTCCTGCTCCATGTCTTCCCCCATGCAAATCTGCTCTTAGGAAATGACACCGTTTCAGAACATGATCAAAAATAAAGGATGTAGTAGAATGAAGGTTTTAAACCAAGAGGAAACACTGAAGAAGTATGGAAGTTAAGGAGAGTAGAAGCCTTCTCCCAAACCTAGATTTTATGAAGACAAACAAAAAAGGAAAAGAAAACCTGTATTGAATGGTTCCTGGGGGCTCCCTCTCTCTCCTTCACTGCTTTGGGCCACAAGCAGTTTAACCAACGGTCATTTTCATGGATGGCTTCAACTTCCTCACAGTGAGGGAAAGAAAAGTCCTGACAGAATTTAATAACTGTGATCTTGCAATGCAGGATAAAAATCTTTATGTTTGATGCAATTAATTGTTTCCTCCACATTTGCGTTAGGATGCTGTTTCCAGAGCCAAGAAAGGCACAGGAAGCACTGACTCCCTGAGCTGAGAGGATGGCTTGTGTCCTGGTGATCCAAATTCATTTCCAAGTTATTTCCTGACGTGGTGTTTTGACACCTGGGTCATATGTTAGCTTTATGGAGTTCCACTGTGACATGCAATGATAATACAGCTATGTGATAGAACATTATTCACAGGGAGCTAACTTGGAAGTTCACTGCTGCTTGTCAAACTGGATTAAGTAAAGGGAAATGTTTAAGAAGCGTGAGCTACCCAGATGAAAAATACAAAAAAGGTTAGTTTATTTTTAAGCTGGGGATATCTCCCTTTGAGGCATAGTCCCCCTTCCTACAACAAAAGCAAGACCTTTTAAATTGTGAATCACAGGATTCCCACTTCTTGGAGACTAGAGGACCATCCTGCTCAGACCTCTGCTATTGGAATCATATTCTGCAATGTCTTGGTGAGGAAACTGAGGCATGGAAGTTTAGGTTAGTTCTGATTGTGCAAAATCTAAGTTGCAAACAGAAGGCTCATATCCCAGGTGGAATGTTCCTTATTTTATTCCTGATCATTCAAGTACTAGTGAGGTACACTTATGCTGAGTTGATAACTATCTAAAGAAATCAGTCACCTGTAGCTTTTGTCGTGTACCAGTATTTTCTCCTCCTGCAGTGGGCTGGCCCCACAAGTTGACAGAATAAAAAGCTACTGACAAGATGTGACTATCTTCTCAGTCTATGAGGGCATTCAACTTTTCAAAGACCTCTACTTGAGATCAACAACTTTTTGCTCTGAAGTTGTAAGTCAGATTTGCAGTTTTGCATGGCAGTGTGTTACCCTAGTTAAAAGGACAGATTTGATATGTGGAAACACCCAGATTAATGGGCAATATCACTTGATAATTATATACCTTTGAGCAACTTATTACTCTATGATCTAGTTTGTTTCTCCATACACAGAAATATATCACCTACCACACCAAGGAGGTAACTGATCAAACAGTATCAAGAGAATCTGGCAAGTGGAATGTCTTCAAGGGTTCTCCTTTCCAAAGGTGAAAAATGGGAACAGTCCCTGATTCCTACTGGAGGACTGACACTTGAAATGTTGTAGAAAGTTGACAAGGGAATAACAACAGCCACAAGTGAGAAATCCTTGCATACTGGTGTATTGGGATGTATATGGGTGCAGGGAACAGAAAAAGGTAAAATTGAAGGGTGTATCCTCTCTTGCCTGATTCAGCATTACTTCTATTTGGGGACAGCCATTGACTACCCCTTTGCGTTATAAATTTTGCACTGATAGCCCAGGTGAGCAAGCAAATCCACTGGGCAAGAATCTGAGAAACATGAAGTTAACAAACATGCTATAAAAATAACAATGCATCACTAAAGTGGTGAAAACTGGAATAAAAAACCTTGTAGTAATAGATGCTAGTGCGTTGCCCTTGTGGCGCTGAAGGCATTACAATTAAAACTTGACCTTCATTACTCATGATATGTAGCAATGCAGTGTTGAAATGGATTTTATAATATCAAGTGTGTACATGCAGTCATCTCTTATGGATAATCAATTAATGAATCACAAGAACTTATTGGGAGAGATATAAATAACTAGGCAGTGCTGAACGACAAGATTTACAGCAAAAACAAGTAAATTTGATACTACAAAACTGCAAATTGAAATGAGAAAGAGCCATTCCGTAAGAAGATGAGCAAAACAACCCCTAGCCATATTAGCACCAAATTTTTGACAGACGTTATCTTATATTAGAGCAAACATGTGAAATCTGACCTTTTGGGAATGGCTCATTTCCCTTAGCATAATGGTTTCCATTTCGACTTGGCTACGAACTATTATATTTCATTGTTTTTAATAGCTGAGTAATATTCCATAGAATACATGAATCAGTTTTTTTTTTGTCCAGTCCTGTCAATGGGAATCTAGGTTATTTCCAAGTTTTTGCAATTGTTGATTGTGCTACAATGAATATAGAAGTGTGCATTGTTTTTTTATGCATCAGGTCGGTTGCTAACTTTGTGTTGATGAAAATGTATTATGATTTTTACCCTGTTGTGGACGGTGCTCACTGGTTCTGTATTTTTAGGAATATATAATGGAAGTGTAGCAGAGACTGATATGTTCAGATATGGAGACAAAGCGCTGTATGTCTCCATGCATACAGACCAAAAACGGACTCCCAGTGACAGAACTGAATACATCTTAACAGTAAGATGACGGACTCTCTGACAATGCCCATGCCTACATTGTCAGGAAACACTTCAATAACTGCATGATGGACTTCTGACTATTCATGAAGGACATCTATTGTAAAATTAGAGGGGAAATCAATGAGGGGGGAAGGGACATTGGGGAGGGGCACAGGCAACCCCAGAGCCTATGGAACCATACCATAAAACAAAATATGATAATTTTTAAATGTACAAAAATCTGAAAAACAAAAACAAGGGCTGCTCGTCCCCTGGTATCCATTGCCACCTCAACCCTCTTCCTGGTGGCTGCCAATTGCTGTATTAGTTTTCTATTCCTACTGTCACAGGCTTAGCAGTCACTCCTGTGTGGGAAGTCTGCGTATACTGTGGCTCTGTTAGATCCGCTGTTTAGTCTTGTCAGGCTAAAATTAAAGCACCATGAAGGCGGGGTTGCTTTTTTGTGGCCTGGGGGATAAATCTGCTTCTAAGTTCATTCAAGTTGTTGGCCAAATTCAGTTCCTTGCAATTTGGAAACAGGCCCCTATTTTTTTTCCCCTTTGTTTGCTGTCACCACGAGACTGATCCCGCCTACTTTTCTGCTTATGTTTCTGGATGCCCTTTTTGGTAACAGAGGGTAAAGTTCAGTTCTCTTACCTCTCCGTCTGTGTACCTCTGATATGTCAGACAAAGCTCTCTGCTTTTAGCAACTTATCTGGGGACTGGCATGGTGTCATTGCTGGTTTCGCCATCCCCTGTGATGCCAGAATCCCATGTGACTTCAAGCCTGAGTCCTGGATGGTCTACTTCCAATTTAGCTCCCTGCTAATGTGCTTGGGAAAGCAACTGAGGATGGCTCGAGTGTTTGAGTCTCTGCATCCACGTGGGAGACCCAAGAGGATTTTCTGCTTCCTGGCTTTGGCCTGGCCTAGCCCTGGCCCACCCTTAGCTATTTGGAGGCTATGGCAGCAGATGGGAAATTCTCCTTCTCTCCCCATCTCCCCCGACCCCTTCTCCTTCTCTCCCACTCCCTCTCTGCAATTCTACCTTTCAAAGAAATATTAAAAATGTTTTAAAAGAGAACTTGCATAGTGAGATTGCAAAAGACTCTACCCAACATGCAAAACTTCCGTTAATCTAATTAATCTATAGGGTTCCTTTTACCAGATGACATGATACACCTGCAGGACCCCTGGATTATAGCACGGATGTCCTTAGGGGAGGGGGTAGATATCTTGCTGCAGCCAGATTTTTCAGCCCCTATGAGAGACCCACTCATCATTTGCTCCTAGCTCTCCCTTTACCTGTGTTCTGGATTCTTCCTCTCCTATCCTTTCTCACTATTAATATTTTCTCGTTCACATGTATTCTTTCACATGTGTTTTTAATTATTTCCCCACATCAGTGTCCAAACCCTGTGAGCACATGCTAATTTCCTATTCCTTCAAAACTCTCAATGCTTCTCTCGTTTCATAAGTCTTTCTCTTCTAAAAAGCTTTCCTTTTTTGACCATAATGTATATTTAAATGAAGGATTAGTATTAGTGTGAATTGAGTGAGGCCTGTAAATTCTTTGAGTTTTTTACAACTTCACAGTTACATCAGAGTAAGGTTTCTTAGCTACTTAACTGCAGTTCCGAAATTTTTCTATTTCCATTCTTTTTTTCCCCTTTTTGATTTGTTTAGAGAATATATTCTTTGTTCTTTTCTTCCTTTCCTTTCTCTTCTTACCTTAGTTCAGAATTTGGTAACTGCAGTGTTTCAGTTTTATTGCTATTATTATTTTATTTTTAATTTTATGATACAATTCCATAGACTCTGGAATTTTTCTTATCCCCTTCCTCACAATCTTTCCCCCACCCCACTTACTTCCCCTATATTATTACTAAAGTGTAGTCCTTCATAAGCTGTCATAAGTCCATTATTCTGCTACTTAAGTGTTGTGGACACAGACAATAACAGAGTTCCAGCATCCTATTTTCAAGATATATTTAACAGTTTCATTGGGAGTCCATTCTTTGATTTGGAAGTAGAGATGTATATTGCATTGTATCTTCACATCTGGATATGATAGTCTATTACACAGTTACTATACATTTGCTTAAATGTATAAAACAAAATCAACAACAGGAAGAAAGTTAAAAAATTTTTTTTTTTACAAAGCCATGGAGTTAAATAACACGCTACTGAATGACCAATGTGTCACTAAACAAATGAAAAAGCAAATAAAAACCTTCTTGGAGAAAATGATGCTATTGTATGATCTATGAGTCAGTGAAAAATTTAATAAGAGAAAAGAAACTATTTTGAGGAAATGAAAAGAGAAACAAAAATATCCATGAGTTGCAGCAAAAACATGATTGAAAGGGCTATTGATCTCATATGTTGCATGGAGGTTGCCTTGTACCAGAGAGAACGTATGCTATTTGTCCTTTCGGATTTGGCTTACTTCACTGAGCATACTTGTCTGTCTTAGCTATCCTCTCAGCAGTTCACTTCTGAATCACTATAACAAGGACCTGACCTCCAACAATTCAAGAAAATGATTCCAGCCACTGTCATCAATGGCTTCCTAACTTTCTTGTCTGAGTATCATTTCATCACTATCCCATTCAATCACTTCTTTACCATTAGTCTTAACATGAAACCCTTCTTCAGTGCTCCCAGCACTTCCTCACATCTGTGTCCTGCTTTCTGGTTTCTTCCATTCCTCAGGCCACTTCCAGGTTTGTCTTGCCCACCTAATTATTTAATGTGAAATAAAAGAGGGCTGGCATAGTGGCATAGTGAATTTTAAGCCAGTGCCTGCAATGTTGGTATCTCAGGGGTGCAGCTCCATGTTAATGCACCTAGGAAAATGGTAGAACATTGACCCAAGTGCTTAGGCCCCAGAACCCCTGTGAGAGACCCAAAAAAGCTGCTGGCTCCTGGCTTCTGGCTCCCGGCTGGTCCAACCTTAGTTGTTGAGGACATTTAGGAAAGTGAACCAGTAGATGGAAGATCTCTGTCTCTAGCTCCCTCTCTCTTTCAAGTAAATTAAATTTTTAAAAATAAATGATATTTTGCCTTTTGATTATTATTGTTTTCCATGATACGGTTTTGTACTTATATGGATTTTTTTTAATAAAATGAAAATTCAATCATGTTACTGACTTCCATTGTGTCTGAGGATCCTTTTAGCTATATTAGGATGCTTCTTCATTCCTAACTCTTTAAACAAGGTGGTTTTGTATTCTGGTTCTCCAAATTATTTTCATCTTTTACTCCCAAACTTGTGTTTCACACTGCGCCAGGCAGTTGTGATTGCCTTTCCTACCTTGTAGCTGAAGAACCTCTGTATATCAATCAGTATGATTGAGCTTAGCCTAGTTCCTGAAATTGTCAACCTTCTGATAGTTGACATTCTAGATTTTCCAAAGAATGCCATCGCATGTTCTTTTTACATAAGTGCATCTGTCAGGCCTTGTGCATTCTTCTTTTGAATTCTCTTTTAGTGCTCTTACATGGATTTGTGTTTGTTCTCCCCTCAGTCCTGAATCCATGAACATGTATTCCTTACATTCGCATTCCTAATACATGCACATCACATGTGAGGATTCAATGGTTGCTAAATGAGTGATTGCATGAAAGATAGATACCAATTTAGAAACCAGACTAAACAGCCCAAATTTCCATTTCCTAGACAAAACAAAACAAAAATAAAAACACTGAAATGTTGGTAGGCTTATTTGCTTTCCTTTGAGCATCATGCTCAAAGTGTCATGCCCCTGGTGGATATACTTGACAGCAATGAGCAAATCAGAATGCAGCGGGAAGACCAAGAGAGAGAAGTAAATGCGAAAGGAAAAGCAGCACTGATGACTTCTAAGCAAATGGCATTCTCCAAATGGAAAATGAGAGTACCGTAAAGATTGTGGGTTAATATGCTACTTTGATACAACACATCCGCAGGCAGTGGGCATGGAAAATCAAAATGTGGTGTTGATTGTGATTTCATAATGCCTTTGGATTTCAGAAATAATGTGTGGATGGGGGCCTTACAGCAAGTCTTTTTTATCCTGATCATAAATCTTACAACTAATAGAAATAAAGGCAGCAGCTTAAGTGTTTATTTAGATTTTATGGTCCATTTATTGTCTCATATTCCCCCATTCAAAGATAATTGTTTCTTAATTAATCATACGTAAACAGTCTATATCCTTTGTAGAACTGGCTACTTAAAAGAACGTTTATCATTGCAAGTGGTCCCATACACCCAACAGCAATTCATCTATTTTCATCCAGTTTTGCCCTAATCGACTCTTGAACATTTTCATGTTTCTGATGGTAAGGAAAGAGGGAAGAGTTGAGATCAGATGAGGCCAAACAAAGGACAGCATGTGCAATTATCCATTCTTGTTGTCGTTTTACTTCAGGAAAAATGCCAAAGGCTAAAAAGAAAAGAAACCACTTGCGAATTTAGAAATTGGATATTTCTTTTAAAGTTGATCAAAAGTAACTTTATTCCAACCACAGAATAGGCTCCATGAAAAGTTCCCCTGAGAACAATGGTCACCACACTATTTAACCTTGTGAGGTAGTAGTTACAAACTATCTGAGATGTGGTAGTGGGCCAGTACCCATCTTGACAGGAATCTGTCATCCTGGAAAGAATGCACTGGGGTTTTGTCTTCCTCGACTCCCTGATAAAGAAGCGCTTTAGCATTGAATCCAGGAGCATTTAATATTGAACAGTGGTTCTTTCGGTTATTTGGAAAATGCTGATCAGAGTTCTTTACCCCCAGAAATAGTTGATTGGTATGCAATATTTAAGATTGAGATTGGTCTGAAGAAAAGGTGAAGGCTGTAATAATTCAGGCTGCCGGGACAAGTCAAGTGTTCTTTATCTTGTAGAACAACAATGGGTACATCCACAGAGGACTATGCAACCCTAGAGGAAAGGTGCTGACTCTCCACATTTCCATTAGCAGAACACTGTTCTTGCTCTTAAATGACAATCAATGGCAGCAATGATTTAAAAGTGACTCACTATGTGACAAGTCATATTTTAAGCAATCCCCATATTTAACTAATTTAATCGCATCAGAGACCTAACAGGTTAAACTCCCTTACTGCTCCCAGTTTTATAGATAGGAAATTAAAGTATTGAGAAGGCAACATCCATCTTTATAAAGCCAATACATCTAGTTCCTTAATACATTTATATTAACTAGGATTGAACTAAATTTTGAGTTCGAAAAGAAAACGAACCAGATCACATGAGTACCTGTGTTCTTATTTATAGTGCCTGAGAGCCCAGGCAGTGCTCCTTTCCAGATCCCGTATCATTGAGACAAGAGTTAAAAACAAGTTCATTCACTAGACCTCTTCCTCCACCAAACCCACAAATATTAACTGCCGTCGACTGTGCCACTGGACAAGTTGCATGACCAAACCCATTGCTCCTGATGGAATTTTCTGTTCCTCTTCTCCAAATGAAGGTCTTAAAATGTTTTCCCCTTGGTTTCCTCCTTCATATATTCTCTGCCTGTATATAACCTATCAATTACTCTGAAGAAAAGGTGTCTCAGTCACTTTTCTCCCATTAATTAAAACAGTTAGGCACCACTGAACAATTGGACTATGCTCTGAGAAATTCATCATAGTGAGAAATCAAAAATTATACTTACAGTCAAATATGCCTCTAGAATATATGATATATGCATGCATAAGCCAAATATAATAGCTTAGCCTATTGCTCCTAAAGTTAATATGCTCAAAGCAACACAAGATCAAATCAAACACAAGAGAATGTTATGTGATCAAGAGATATGTAAGTTCAGGATGTATCAGGCTGCTACTAGGATGACATAACAATGACACACTCCTTTAAAGTGATCATTTTTAAAAAATAATTTTCGAAGTCTATTTATTTATTTATTTTGTTTTTACTGATTTGAAAGGCAGAATGACCAGGAGAGTAAAGTTAGAAACAGATGATAGTTGGATCTAGAGATAGATGATACAAAGTTATAGACAGATGGGTGGATAGAGAGATGGAGAGGGGAGAGAATCTCCCTTCTGCTGGTCTACCTCTTAAATTCCCAGAATAGCAGGAGTGGACCAGGCTGAAGCCAGGAGCCACTCTGTCCAGGAAGAAGCCTTGCACTTGAGCTATTATCTACTGCTTCCCCAGATGTATATTAACAGGCAATTAGATTAAAAGTTGGCCCAGGTACTACAATAGAGAATGTGGTTGTCCCAAATGGTCATTTAACCTCCTTGCCATAATAAGGCCTTTAATTTTCGTTTATTTATTTGAAAGACAGCCACAAAAAGAGAGTAATCTTCCACCTGCTGAGTTGCTTCCCAAATGCCAGGCTGACACCAGGAGCTAGGAACTCAGGCTGGACCTCCCAAGTAGGTGCCAGAGATCACTATTTGAGCCATCATCTGCTGCGAACCAGGGTGTGCATTAACAGGAAGTTGGCAGCAGGAGTGAAACAGGTGCCTTAATAATGTCTTAACTGTTGGCACCAAGTGCTAGTTCTCTTTTTAAACCTAGTGTGTAGAAGAATTTCACTCTAAAATAATCATGAAAAATATAATATAGTAAATACGTTAATCAATAACATGGTTATGTATTATGATCAAATAATAATATGATAGCAAGATATATGTGCTGTACATAATCATGCATAATTTGTATGAATAACAGTGCAGTTTGTTTACATCAGACTATTCACAAACACATAAGCAATGTAATATTACTTTATTAGGAAATACTGCTACACTGTAATTTATGAGTCCACCATGCTATATAATGTCCACTGTGACAAAACCGTTGTTGTGGGTCCAGCATGGTAGCCTAGGGGCTAAAGACCAGGATCTCATATGGGCACCAGTTCTAATCTCAGCAGCCCCACCTCCCATTCAGCTCCCTGCTTGTGGCATGGAAAAGCAGTTGAGGATGGCCCAAAGGCTTGGGAATCTGCACCTGCGTGGGAGACATAGAAGAAGTTCCTGATTCCTGGCTGCAGCATCGACTCAGCTCCAGCTGTTGCAGCCGCTTGGGAAGTGAATCAGCGAGCAGAAGTTCTTCCTCTCCGATTCTCCTCCTCTCTCTATATCTCACTTTCCAATAAAAATAAAATAAATCTTTTTTTCAAAAGTTGTTACACAGTGCATGAATGCATAAAAATGAGAATTTTAATGAATTATTTTAAAAACATTGAGTTACCAAACACACTCTGTAAGCCTTCTACTCTGAATCTTCTCTCATTCAGAAGTAAGGAACCTGGAGAGTAAAGAAAGAAATCAGTCTATCTACTCTCCAGCTTAATTGCAGGAACCTGGAATTGGGACACACGGAATCCTCTCTCTTCTTCCTCCTCTCCTTCCACTTCCTTTTTCCCACCTTTCCCATGTTCCTATATTAATGTGCCTGTTCTCATGTTAAGGAGCCCATACACTGATTTAGACCTAATGGAAAACTGTAAACTTGAATGTTTTTGAATGTTTTTGTACTCATTTAACAGATTAAAAGATTTAAGATTTATTTTTTATTATTATTACTTTTTATTGGAAAGGAGGATATACAGAGAGGAGAGACAGAGAGGAAGATCTTCCATCCGATGATTCACTCCCCAAGTGAGCGCAACGGGCCGATACTATGCCAATCCGAAGCCAGGAGCCTCTTCTGGGTCTCCCACGTGGGTGCAGGGTCCCAAAGCTTTGGGCTGTCCTCGACTGCTTTCCCAGGCCACAGGCAGGGAGCTGGAAGGGAAGCGGGGCTGCCGGGATTAGAACCAGCGCCCATATGGGATCCCGGGCGTGCAAGGCGAGGACCTTTAACCACTTGTGCCACCGCGCCGGGCCCAGATTAAAAGATTTAAAATCTCTTGAAGTTAAGGGACATAAATAACAAGTTTTGAATCCAGGTATATTTGGCGCCACGTCTTGTTCACACTATGATGCAACTTCCGTAGGAAGAACCTCTAATTGTGTAGATATGAGAAAAATCACTTGAGCTAACGTGTTAGGAAATAGGACTCTGATGTAGCATGCCAACCTGCCACCTGCAACCCAGGTGTCCCATCTTAGAGTGCTATTTTGAAACATGACCACTTTGTTTCTGACCCAGATGTCTGCTAACATGCCTGTGAAAACAACGTATGATGGCCCTGGTCCTTGAAACCCTGTTGCCCACATGAGAAACCCAAATGAGTGCCAGGCTCCCTGCATCACCCTGGCACAACCTTGACACAACCCTAGACATTTCTATTTGTCCCTCCCTCAAATACATAAAAGAAAAATTTTAAAAGATGTTACATTTATAAAATGTCAATGTTTATAGAATAAAAGCATGTAGCATTCCACTTTGTATAAAGAAAATAGGAAAACTAGTATGTTTTGTTAAATTTTATTTGCCAAATTAGTTGCATGAATGGACACTAAATTAACCGCAGGGATTATTTGTTGGGATAAATAGAAACTGAGAAGATAAGGCTAGCATGGAAAACTTATCATATTTTTTTTAATACGTGCCAAAACTTAGACAATGAATATGGATTATCTTTTAGTTTTTAAAAGATTTAATACAGGGTTTTAATAAATATATGGCTTTTTATCTTGGACATTTTGACACAAGGCATTTTTAATATGGTAACTGTGTAATTGCATGTCAGACACACTCATTCCATTGCTGAGCTATGTCCAATCCAAACCAGTACAGAAATCTAAGGATTATGTCCAGAGCTTCTGCTCTGACCAAAAGCACTTGAAGAATCTGAGAAAACCATCACAATGCAGATCTCACAGTGGCTCCACCATGTTGAAATAACTCCAGCTCATAATCATTTTTCCAGCTCAAGTGCTTGACACTTGAGCTTTCACTTTTATCAGGAGTAAATCTGGATCCCCTGAGTAGATTAATGTTACCTGGTTACAATTTAAGTACAGAACCAACCTAGTAATTTATAGAGAGACATGCAACAGAAGAGCCCAATACACTCTCCCTATGGGCAAAGTCACGTGGTGATGCAACCTGCCTCAACAGATTGCTGGATCCGTATGTCTTGCAAACTAGAGGGAAGAGCTCGGCAGTGGGGAACCAGAGGTGATGACTGCTCTTTCCAATTAGTTGGGATACCATTGCCACCAGGACCTGATGAGTTCTCTTTCAATCCAGCCACATGTCCCCTGCTTATGGCTTAAATGTGTACTGACAACATCTACTCCTGTAGCACTCCATGGTACCGATTTTCATAGATGCACTTTCTTCAACGAGCAACCTATAGAACTCTTTATCCTGACCTGCCTTACTCCGTAGTATTTTTCAGTCTCCTAAGACGGTCTTACTGGAACTAACCAGCAATAACTGGCGACAGCCAAACAAAGGCACTAAATTCTTATTTCCATTATCCTTTACTGAATCCTTTTTCTTTTGTCTGGAAAGCCGCAATTTTGTAACTTCTGTTTGGGAAGGAAAACGCTTTATTTTTATGTTAGGATTGAACATCCATATAAGAGTGAGTTGACGGGCCCGGCGCGGTGGCGCAAGTGGTTAAGGTCCTCGCCTTGCACGCCCGGGATCCCATATGGGCGCCGGTTCTAATCCCGGCAGCCCCGCTTCCCTTCCAGCTCCCTGCCTGTGGCCTGGGAAAGCAGTCGAGGACAGCCCAAAGCTTTGGGAACCTGCACCCGCGTGGGAGACCCAGAAGAGGCTCCTGGCTTCGGATTGGCATAGCATCCCGTTGCGCTCACTTGGGGAGCGAATCATCGGACGGAAGATCTTCCTCTCTGTCTCTCCTCTCTGTATATCTGCCTTTCCAATAAAACATAATAAAAATAAATCTTAAAAAAAAATAAAAAAAGAGTGAGTTGACAGCTATATTAAGTGTCAGAGAGGACTGGAAGGGGGCTAGAAGGAAATTCGTTGAGAGGACGTAGATTGATTGGGAAACTCTTCTACTGGAGATGGTGAAAGAGCCAAAGATAGATTTGGACAATTCAAAGTTTTCCAGATGCTGGAAAAGAGCATCCAAGAGAACCCAAGATCAGCAAGTCTATGGCAACTTCTCGAAAAATAACCCAGAAGATGCTCCTGCTCTGAATCAACTCAGTTCTGGATGTTGTAGTCATTTGGGAAGTGAATCATTGGGTGCTGGGCCTCACTGACTGCTTTTTCTTCTCTTTATAATTCTGCCTTTCAAATAAGAATAAAATAAATGTTAAATGTTAAAAATAAATGTTAAAAAAATTCTGCTAGGAGAGGGCCACTGGTACTTATATAAGTAATACACTCAACATCAAAAGTGAAAAAAATTAAACTATAGAGCAACACTAATCTATGAACTGCTTTTCACTGGTGCACAATGGAATTTCAGAGTAAGAATCAGGAATTCCTGGGGGCAGATGTTTGGTGCAGCAAGTAAGTTGACTCTTGGGAAACTCATACCCAGTATCAGGAGTGCCTGATTCAAGTCCTGGCTAAGCATCTTCCAACCTAGTTTCCTGTCAATGGAAGACAGTGGATGTTTCCCCAGTGAATGACAGTTCAAGTAACGGAGTCCCTGCCACACATGTGCCACACATGATTGAATTCCAGGCTCCTAGCTGTGACCTGATCTAGCCCTGACTGCAAATAACAATCTCACAAGCAAATGAAATTACTAATCTTAAACTGCTGTGTTTAGAAGCGGGAAAGCAGGCATTTAATACACAAAGTGGACATTTAATAAACATTTACTAAGCTATGCAAAGAATTGGCAGGAGTTGGTGATACATCTGAGAAGAGATGAACAGAAAATTCTAGGGAGCTTGGAGTGCAAGGAAGAGCTGGCCTAGTGGATTAGAGAGCCTGAAGCAGAGACAACTCAATGTGCTCAATGTTACTTTCACTGTACCCTGTAGAAGGGCAACAAAGTAGTGGAAACAAATCATGAACTCAAGAAACTCCTGTTCCAACTCCAGGCACTCAAGGCCTCTGCTGGGATGCTCTGCGTTTTGCTTTCTGTTAAACTATGTTACAGGCATCCCTTCTTATGAGTTTGACTTGCATCATTCTTGAGCTTTTTCTGTACAAGCAGACAAACTAGAAAAGTGAAATGTGTACACCCTTCGATATAGACGGAAAGTCCTAGGTGTAACATGGTCTGTAGCTGCATGAGTTGGGAGCAAGTTGCTAGGTCTCTTCATCCCTTATTTCTAAAGTGTAGGCTGTAGAGTATCCTCACACAAGGGGAAGGATAAAGTGAGATAGCCTTTGAAATAATCCAGTTGTATTGCCTGTGATGTTGGAAACCCTCAAAGAATTACGACCTCTACTCTCTTTGACAAATGTTTACTAATGCTTATTGGATTGAATGCAATCGCACTAAACACACCAGTACATTTCCGTGTCTCTTCTCCATGCCAAGAGGCTGTCTGTTGTCTTCTTTGGCTCTCCAAGATTCATTTTTCCCAAGAGCATGGCAGACCAACCCCTAGAAACTCATTTTACTAGACTGAGAAAAGCAAAAGAAGCTGTTTTTGCCACAAGGAAAGACATACATGACACTTAAGGAAACCGAAACTGCTGCTATTCTAGAAATTCCATGAGGAACAGTCATTAGAGCCAAAGCCTGCTGTGCAGAAACAGGCTGGAGACTCAATGACCCAAAGTACAGGCTTCCCGTTTATGTGCTCATTCTAATATCATCTTGGTAGATGCCAGCTTAGCTGTCAAAGGTAACACAGTGCGTCGCACAGGATGAATCGAACAAGATTTAAACTCAGTGATGATGCTTCTAAAAGGGCTGGAAAGGAGGAAATCAGTGTGGCTAAAGGGTGTTTGTTGCAACCTGGCTCATTTAGAGAGCTGCTTCCTGGTAGACTCATTCAGCATGTGGGCTGGCAGTGCACTGGCAAGCAGCAGGGTTGCTGTTATACCTCGTCCATGAACTCTTGAGTCCAAGTGCACTCATACGCACACAGCAGGCACTTAAATAACACTTTCTGGGCAAATGGCAAGTATGTCTCTACAAGCTGCTATAGAATTAATTAGCAGTTTCCTAGTCTTTGGTATGATGTCTGGAATTCTCAACAATAGATCAGCACAAGACAAAACCCGCTAAATGGTCACTCTTTAAAAAAAAGATTTATTTTTATTGCAAAGTCAGATATACAAAGAGGAGGAGAGACAGAGAGGAAGATCTTCCGTACAATAATTCACTCTCCAAGTGACTGCAGTGGCTGGAACTGCACTGATCTGAAGCCAGGAGCCAGGAACTTCTTCCAAGTCTCCTACAAGAGTGCAAGGTCCCAAGGCTTTGGGTTGTCCCTGACTGCTTTTCCATGCCGCAAGCAAGGAGCTGAATGGGAAGGAGGGCTGCCAGGATAAGAACCGTTGGGATCTAATGGGATCCCAGCATGTTTAAAGATAGGACTTCAGCTGCTAGGCCACTGCACTGGCCCAATGGTCACTCTTAAATAATAATCAAGATCAGCAGTCCCCACCTTTAGATAAAAACAATTGGAATCCTTCTGCTTTTCAGGAAAGACACACTTTGTAACTTATGTGCTAACATGCTTTGCTAGCCCTTAAATGTTGAGTTTAGACAGCCCCTCAGGCTAGCAAGAACATGATCCCTTTGTCAAACATTTGCTGTTATCCATGTAATGCAAATGTCAAAATCCCAAGTATCAGCACTAATTCTCTGCTCTCCAAAGGGACTGGTGAAAGCAAATGTGTGTGTGATGAAGACAAAGGTTTGGCTTGTCCAGAGGTACCAAGACCAGTTATAGGGATGCCATCTGTTCACTACTATCAGTGATCAATTGTCTCTTCCATCTGTCCGGCCAACCATCCATCCATCCATCCATCCCCCATCCATCCATCCATCCATCCATCCGTCCATCTCCCATCCATCTGACCATCCATCCATCTCCCATCCATCTGTCCATCTCCCATCCATCCATCCATCCGACCATCCATCCATCTCCCGTATACCCACCTGTTCACTTGACATATATGAAATACCCGCTATAACCCATAAAATGTGTTCACGAACAAAGGATGATGAAGTTATAGTCCCTGTGTTCAAGAAAATAACTTGGCACATCCTGCCTAAAAACCACCATAGATACTCCAAGAGAACAAGTGACCGACTGAATTAATAGCTGGACCTGGGATGAAATCAGACCAGGTTGAATAGCCACACATATGAAAACAATTGTTTTCCTGAAGACAGTTATAAGATTGTCATTGTGATGGGTTCTTTCCTTTTGCTTATAATAATATCTATTATAACTAGTCAAAGACTGACTATCCTATTTATTCCTCTTGGATCTTGTCTTTTAAGCCAAGGATTCTGTTTAATGCCTAACATTTGGTAAACATCTAGATCATATGGCTATGAGTATCGCCTCTAAGCATTTTGCTGAACAAATGGAGTAATTGTAAACCTGATTTGATGCAGCTTTGACATGATTTTTGGTAGTTTTCATACATAGCAAGTAGGAATGGGAGATTCCAGCAGAAATGTCAGTAATTTCTCTACCTGTATTTTCCTGTAAGTTCACACCAACTGCCTAGAGAACCTCCTCCGTGGAATGCAATCCAAAGCATCAGGGATCCTATGAGTCAAGCCGTGGCTGAGTACACCATGTCAGTCCAAACTAATCCGTATATACAATGGTCTCTCCTCTGCATTTGTTGAAATACTCACAGATTAAATACTTGGTAGATGTCTGAAGTTTGTTCAAACTCTGGACTTTAACCACTTTGAGAGGCTGATCTGATTTACATGAACAGAGAATTCTGTTGTAATGTAGTAGTAAATTAAACTAGAAATTAAAAACTCCAACTAACTCACAGCTTTCCCCCTTTGCTACCCACTATGATTGTGGACAATGGGTTATGTGAACTATACATGCATCTTTGCCGCTTTCTAAAATTTAATCTAGTTTGCATGGGCTGCTAAGACTTGTAAACAAAGAATAACTTTTAATATAGGGAGAATAAAAGCCTAGATCCTTGTTTGAGACACATCAAGCTCAAAGGCTTGACGCAGAAGGAGCGTAGAATGTGGAGTTCAGTTCCTACAAGTTTGTGAAAACCTAATAATCTAACAGAAACAGAGGTATAACCTCCTCAAGATAAGCTGTTTGCTTTAGTTTCCAGGCTTGTATGAATCAAATATCTTTTACTTTATTTAGGCTTCCACACGGAACTATCATCACATGTCCATAGCAATTCCAGCTGGTTACTCTTAGGTCATTGTAGCTTTTTTTTTTTTTTTTTTTTTGCTATAGCAGTGCTGTTCAATAGAACTTTCTATGATGAAGGACAGGTAAGCAGGCAACTGGGCCAAAAGTAGAGCAACCAGTACTCAAATCACTACTCTGAGATGGGATTCAGGAGTCTCTAATTCTGGCCACCCTTGCTGGAACACAATGCTTGCCCAAACCCATTTTATTCTATTCTTAGGATTTACTGTTTTCTTTTTTTCCCTTTTTCTACAATTTATTTATTTATTTATTTATTTTGGAAAGGCAGATTTACAAGCGGAAATATATTCCATCTGCTGTTTCATTTTCCAAATTGCCACAAATGCCGGAGCTGAGCCAATTTGAAGCCAAATGCCAGGAGCTTCTTCCATGTCTACCATGTGGGTACAGGGTCTTAAGGCTTTTAGTCATCCTCTGCTGATTGCTCAGGCCACAGTAGGGAGAGCAGCTGGGATTTGAACTAGTGACTACCTAGGTTTCAAGTGCTTGTGAGGAGATCATTTAGCCACTGAACCATTGCATTGGGCCCTTACCATTTTATAAAATTCTCATATATGTCTGTAACCTGATTGTGTCTTAACTCATCCATTCATCCATCCACTGACTTACCTGTATGTCTGCATACTCAATCCACCCATCCCCCATCCAGCCAGGCAGCCACTAGTATTCACTTCAGTATCCCTCCCCAAGTACGCACAGAAATGTGAGCCCTTAAGAAAACATTTTTTATCCTAGTTGCTACTGTATCCTTGGAGCATAAACCATTATCCAGCACATGATAGATGCTCATAAATGTTTTTTGGTGGTTTGGACTGACTGAATAAGCAACTTTTCATTCAGAGTTTAGAACTCCTGGCTTGTGTTTAGAAATCCAAACTGATGTCTCAGCCTGGTGCTAGACAACAGGAAGATATTGACATATCAGAAAATGAGCTCCAAAATTCTATTCCCAAACATATGCCTCTCCAGTTGTTTCCAACTCAGTGACAAAAATCACCATTATCACATCATCATACCCAATCTGTCAGGAACATCCTCCACTCTTAGCTTTCCTGTACCTCACATTGTATCTAGTAGCAATTCCTGTTGCTGTGGGTGGCCATGCCTTACTGCCTACTCTATTACCTTCTGGTCTAACCACCACAGTCTCCTCACACATTGCTCAAACTGTGGCTGATGTTTCCTAACTCCTGCTTTTGGCTTGGGCTATTCATCATCAGCTCAAACACATAATTCTGTCAAAACACCAGTCAAATCATTCATTTGCTCAAAATTCTCCAGTGCTTTCTCATTTTCTCAGACTAAAACTAAATTTGCTTTAGAAGAACTCACCATGTCCTACTTGACTGTCTCTAGGTAAAGGGCAATCTCTGCTCTCCACTGTCACCAAGAGCAGTGCTGTCCCTTACTTACGCTATATGTTGACCCCCTTGTCATTCAATCAATGAAAAAACCCACCTTCAGGGGTATTTGCTTATGTTGCTTTTTAAAACTGGAAGCTACTGTCTATGCCATTGTTTAAAATCTATTTATTTTTATTGGAAAGGCAACATACAGAGAGAAGGAGAGACGGAGAAATGAGATGCTAAGAATGTCAAGGAAGATGTACATTATAAACACTATGCCTTGATATTAAATTCTTTCTGGATCCAAATAACCTTACACCTTATAATTCCACTTACCACATGCACTTATATGTTCCAGAATCTTGAGGCCCCTGAGAAATAATGATGATTGTTCTGATTATTCATTTTCTGAGAAAACTATTGTCCTGAAAAGTTGTTGCTTAACACTGCCAGCTTTGAGACCCTTTTGGCTAACGCAGCATGTCAGTCAGCAAGCACATAGTGGGAAGAGAAATCCAAAAATAAATTAAGAAAGTGAATTAAAAATTTGTTCTGTTAGGATTTTGTTGTTAGCATTGCTTCCAAGCTGCTTGCCACTCTGGGGGGTGGGGCAGAAGAAATTGACATAGATGTTTGGAGAAGATGTACTTTCTCCAAAATAGGGACTGGCTTTCAAACTGCTCTGTCAAAGAAAAATGCCCTTCAGGTGGAAGCAAGAATACCATTGCCACAAAGAGCTGAAGATACTGTCCAAAACCTAGAGGGAGAACACACTGGACCCAGAGCTGTGGAGACCACTTGTCCTAGTACCTCGGCTGTTCCCACATTGCAGTACCCACCTGCAGGTTTCTTAGATTAGCCCAACAAGTATGTAGCAGTAGCGACACATCATTTTCCACTGAAAAGCCTGGATTCAGAGAAGCCAACTAGCCCAGGATTATGAAATCTTTTCGTGTACATAGTGGCCACAGAAAGCTTTCTCACAAGTGTAAATCTCTGAAAACTTTTTCTCATATCAACAAGTTCTTAGAGATGAACTCATTGCAACTTTGGATGAGCACCCAACAAATGACTGGTTTTCCCTGATCCACCATTCATCCAGCTCTCCAAAGTTAGGGGACAGGGTTGGGTGAGGGAAGAGACTCTCCCAGAACGATGACAATCGTGTAAAGTGTGACCTGACACTATTCTTTCGTGTCTATACTCAGTTGTGTAATAGTTGTATACGGAAAATCCTGAATTTGAAAACCCAAAATACTCCTACACCTAAAATCTGTATGCATCAATATAAGATAAGTGGAAAATTCCACACTGTGAAAACTGTGAAAGTGTGCTTTGTGTATAAAATTATTGAATAAAATTACCTTTGGTCTGTGGATGTAAGATACATATGAAATAAATGAATTTGGTGCTTATCTCATTGCATATATGTAAATATTCCGAAATAAAAATAATGTGAAGTTCTAGTCTCAAACGATTCAGGTGACAGGTAGCTGAACAGCACTGAGTATGTGTTTTGTGCAAGGGCTTGTGCTAGGGTTAGATCTGAAAGGGTTTGAAGTTCAGCAGGGAAATCAGTAAAAGCAGAACAGGAGCTCCCAGGGATATGCACTGAGACTGGAGAATCCTTCTACAGGGCAGTGGTTTCAAAAGCCAGAAAGCATGATTTAAAATCAAATCATCTTGAAACCCCTTAGGAAACATCACAGCAAAGGCCAATTCACAAGTTTTCACCAGGACCAACTCAGCCAGTTTTTCCACTAGAGCTGTTCCTTCGCTGGGCCCCAGCGGCATGGTTGGTTTTTTATTAAGAGTGCCATGAAGAATAAGAAATTCAAACAACAAAATTCTGGTCAATGTAAGGAGATGCTTTGCAAAGTTTCATAATTTATGAAATGTACACCCAGCGTATTATACCCAGCATATTATAATCTCAAGTGTTGAGAAAATGAGGCACAGTGAGGTTAGATCAGTTGATTCAGTCATACCACAAGTGACTAACAGTCTTTGTATCAAGCACTCATTGTACAAGCTACTGGATATTTTGAAGACCACGCAATGAAAGCATTTTTCAAAGGCATGGGTAAGATAAAGTGAACTCTGGTGGATTATTAGGAGCTGTGGTCAGTAGTGCAGTATCCTGACTCTAGGAACAGAAGTGGTGTTACCTACCCTCACCACGTCTAACGGAGTAAGGGGAGGGTATAGGTTAACAGTGTTGAGACCATCCCTGGTGTTAATCATAGATAAATAAAGGGATGTAGTGAACCCAAGTCATCAAGCAGAGAGGAAATTAGAGCAGTAGGTATCCCCTACAATCTCCCCATATTCAATCTATTCTGCATTTGCAAGGTTCCTCATTCATTGGCCCCCATCATAAGTCAGAAAGCAAAATCACCTTTTAGTACAGTACAGTCCATTTTAGCTCACATACAGGGAAAAAAAAGAGGGTGCATGGTGAATTAGGACAGGCAAATGGAAACTCCCTAACAAAATTCTTTGCCAGCCAGTCCAACCCCTTCAAGTCAGTGACAGCACCATTGATGTATCTGTATCTTCCACTGAACAATACCTGTCATGTCACAAATGATCAGGGGTAAAAAATATTAGCAATGTATTCCCCTTGTGTTTCTCTTCACTCTTCCATCTCCTAAGAAATTATCATTACTGTGGGCCACTGGAGAATGTCTAATAACACAAAGTCTTTTTCTACCCCTCTTCATAAGTTGAGTGATGTGAGTGGAGAACATTCTAGAGCAGGATTCCCTCCAGTTATGTCTCTATACTCCTTGCCCTTTCTGCAGTTGTCCTGGAAACCAAGAACAAGTAGGGTGGAGTGTTTCTTTTTCTGGGGCTGCTTCCAAGCCATTTTGTAAAACATCAGCAACTTTAATTTGGGTCAGGACCAAAGTTTGAGAACTAAGCTATTCAGTGAATTTTTTACAAGAAGTTGGAAAAAATCCACTGTTTTCAACCGGCCAAAATTGTTGTCAGAAGCTTGTCAGATTTGTATCATATTCATAAGAAAACGTGGCAGGAGAGAGCTGCCTATCAGTTCCTTCAATTAGTACTTAGTCTTTCTGTTCCAAGTGCCCTAGAACCACAAGCCATCAGCTGGAAAGGACTGTAAGGAATGAAGACTCTAGTTTAAAGGCTGATGCAAACACACACACACACACACACACGCACACACACAGAAATTATTTATTTTTACTTTTCAAATCTGCTCCCAAATATCCAACTGCCTAAAAATATACTAGTCATGCTCTGAGAAGGTCATTTTGCTCTTGTTAGAGTATTTGTTTCTGACAAACATTTCATAAGGTTATTGATGGTTTCTTAATCACAAACAGCTGGGATTTCACTATTTTAAAAAATTTCTTTGGATACGTTTGTACAGGATAATGTGTTAAGGACTCTTTGGATTTGGAGGTCCTACAGAGGTCAGCTGGTAGGTCCCCAGTCCTTTCTACTCAGTCTTCCCCTACAGGAAGATAGGAATCTTCTGGAGAAGAGAAATGATTCTTTCATTTGTGCCTTGTTTAAGTGCAAGAAAGCAGGCTGCTCTTTTTACTCTTGCCTGTTCAGAATTAAAAATGGAGAAAGTACAATGGTTTAATACATTTTATAACCTTCATGTTTTATTAAATTTCATAAAGGCATTCCATTCAAAAGAGGGTCAGACTTTAAATTAAGGCTCTACAACAAATATTTAAACTCAGATTTAATAAAAAAGTTATTGTGTATTCATGCAATTGCAATTGATTGTAGAAGACTTAGATATTGAAATTTTAAAAGGGTAATAGATATTGTGAACGGATAATAATGTTTAACAGGATACTGAATTTGGTATTTATTTGGCCTATTTTATGTACATTTTGAAAATTTATGGAACAATGGTAATTTTTTTTAAATACAAGTGTTTCCCATGTGGAAGGAACATAATAACTATTGATTGAAAGAACTCAAGGACTCTATGAGAGGGGAAATATCTGCAAACTTTGTGCTCTTTGGTTTTAAGACAACTAATACACTTTAATTAATTCAATGTAACACAATTTCTTAGGTAATATAGTTTGTTCTGATTTTGCTATAGGCTTTGAAGGAGCTGAACAAAATATTCTTGAGATAGCTTGCATTCTTAAGAAGCCAAGCATCGCAGTGGAAAAACATGATCTATTTACACACACAACAGTGGGAGAAGAAGAGGCATCTGGCTCCGTTCCAGCCCTTATAGACTGGAATTGTAGGAAGAAGTGAAACGGAAGCAGCTATTGAATAACTTCAGGAGGAACATTTTATATGCTCTTTGATTTTGTCATTACAAGGATTTAAACTTTGTCAAAGTAGTAGCTGAAGATTTGCAAGCGGGCATGTAAAGGCTATTTAAAGAAATCAAACACACTCCTTCATGCCAGTATTTCCATCTATGGAAATTTTCTCTTTAGTTTTATTTCTAGAAGTTTGATTTTATAGTGCTTAGCTGTAATGTTTTTGTGTTTTTCTATTTACTGATCACTGGGCTTCTTAAATCTGTGGGTTGGTGTCTTTCATCAGTAAAAGAAAGTTCTTTAATATTTTTGTCTGCTCCCTCCCATACTATTTTTGCCCCATACTATTTTCCCCTGTTTCTTCTCGTCTCTTAGCACTGTATGTGCATTAAATAATTAAATTTATTTCCTCCTGTTTTGTTCTATTTGCCCTTCAGGTTCAATAAGCCTGTCTTCAGTTGTGTTCAATATTCTGTTAAACACAATCAGTTCAAAATACTGCATTTTTCTTTTTACCTCTAGAAGATTCATTTAGGTATTTTTGATAGATTCTAATTTTCTGTTAGAATATTTCATATTTGTGTCTAATCCATCGCTTTTCCTGTTCGTTCTGCAGGATTTTTTGAAGTGCTTATTTTGTAAAAGGACATTGTGATTCATAGGACAGGGAACATAGGATTACAATTGATAGGATATCATTTGTATGAGAACAACTGATTGGATACCATTTGTATGACTGATTGGATATTATTTGAATGAGACCACTGGATGGGATATACAAAACAAAAGATAGTTCCAAACAAGGATGTGGAAACAGTTGATGGATTCCATAGAAAGGTCTAGGGCACTATGTAAGCTCAATGCCTCCTCCGTTATCCTATGTGAGCCTCAGTCTATGAAAGCCTCATGCCACTAACAAACTTTGGCTATCTCACCAAGGCAGTAGCCCACATGCATTATTTCAGGCTCCATGCACCAAGCCCATCGCTGTGGGACAGCGAACACTTATTAGTTCACTCTACCATTTGATGATGTCTGAATCTGCCTCTGCCAACTGTCTCGTCTCTCTGTAATAAAATGTTTTTCTATCTCATTTATATGTAGCAAATTTTGATGGCATATTGAGTGTTTTAAACAATTGTTCAAAAACATTTTGAGTTATAGTTTAATCTTCTCCAAGTAAGCTGACTTTCATTCTGGAAGGTAATTAATGGTGAAGGATTCTAGAAATGTTTTGTTAAGACATAGTTAATTCATTTTTTAAAAAATTCTTGGGTGCTGTCTTTACTCCTCCGTCATGACATTTTAGGACTCCATACTTTAGGTACCTCCACTCTGACTGAAGTTTCTAAGACTTTTGTACTGTCTGATCAATTCTCAGCCTCTCAGTATCTGCTATTTTTTTGGCTTCATGTAATTTCATGATGTGCAAGCACAGATCATGAATGATCTGAGAAATACTTCCATGAGATGCCACCTCTCTAATACCCTGCTTTCTAAATCATGATTATTGTAACAAGTTTAAACTCTGATGCTAGTTATGCTACTTTTGAAATAACTACTCATTGCTTAGACTCATCCTCCCTGCGTAAAAAAGGCCCGAAAATATCCACTGGAGAACATCCATGTCAATGTGGCCATCATCTCGTAGGCTTTCTTTATCTTAAGGACCACTGTTTTTCACTTGGTTGTATTCTAGTGTCCCCAAATAGTCATTTGATATAATGTATCCAAACTTCATATTTATTTAGTGGCCTGGTGATTACAAAACCAATCAGCTAGAATCTCCCTATTAAGGAGAGGTGTCGAACTCATTTAGGATTACATGTAACAAACAATTTTCTTACGTATGCACACATTTGAATGGGTATTTGTATGCATGCTTGCTTATAGTTTGTTTTTGTGTGTAGATGCACGTATATGAACATCTGTAAATCTGAATGTGTGTGTTGATGTGTTTATTTACACATACTTACATGCGTGTAACTGCATATGCACAGAGAGACAAAGAACACACATACACAATTGCTTGATTTATGCAATTAGAATTGAAATTCAGTGGTTAAAGGTACATTTTTTCTCTCCACTGCCAGATAACCTATTAGAGATTTATTTGATTGGGAACTCTTGCAAGAAATCACACTAGAGATTGACTACTTACAATGAATTCCTGGAAATAAAATTTTGTCCTTGATTGGTCCAATAAAGACAAATTCTAGAGCTGGAATCCCAAGCGAAATGCTTCTTTCACAGGTTACCTGTCCAAAGAGAAACTTTTTGTTTTCATAATATTCTTTATTTTATTCTTTCATGATTCCTTGTTGCCATGAATGCTGACTCCTACTAGAAGTGTTCCAAGTGGCTCTCTATAGATGGAATTCCATCACTCAGCCTTGGCTTCAGGTGCAATCTTAAACAATTTTTAATTCTTTTTTAAACAAAGTGGATATCAGTCACTCAAGAATGATGAGTAAATAAAAAGAAAATTTTATTTTCAATTAGCAAAAAGGCTGCATTAAGCAGAAAGTAAGTGACAATTCTGGAAACTTTGTCAGTCCAAAAGCTTTCATCTTTAGCTGATACTTTCTGTCCCGTGCAACGGATCTAGCCCTGCCCTGGATGTATTCAAAGCTCCTCAAGATGCTCTTAGCTCTTGGTTAATAATATCTCAGCTTAAGGTGACAGTGACCAATGATGGTAAGCTAGAAGTTACTCCATCTGCAGGCACTTACATATTAACAAAAGATGTAAACCTTGAGTTACGGAAACAAACTCTAAATGTGGTATCTCCAACATTAGAAAAAAAGTGGGGGAAGGTGAGAAAGGTGTGGGAGTCACAGAAGTGTATGGTTACAGCAGGTTAAGCTGCCACCTGCAACACTGACATCTCATATGGGTTCCAGTTCAAGTCCCAGATGTCTCCCATCAGATCCAACTCCATGCTAATGTGCCTCGGAAAGCAGCAGAAGATAGCTCAAGTAAACAGGGCTGTGCTATCCACACAGAAGAGCAGGATGAAGCTCCTGCTTCCTGGTTCAGTCTGGCCCAGCCACAGCTGTTGTGGTTACTTTGAGGCAAACAAAACAATAGATGATGATGATGATGATGATGATGATGTGTGTGTGTGTGTGTTTGCATACACACATTTAACTCTGTTAAACAAATAAAATAAAAAGCATTTTTAAAGCAAAGTATAATGGATGATGATTGCACCAGAATGTAGGATGAAGTAGGAAAGTCCTGTGCACCCATGAAGCAAGTCAGCACATCAGAGTACTTGAGGACTGAGAACACAAACAGCTATTATCCTAACCTTACACACTGAGTTCAGAAACATGGGAGAAAGGGTGTTGCCCAGCCAAGCATTAGATGGGGACAGGATTTCATGGAAGAGAAAAAATAGAGTACCCTATGGTAGTCATTCATTCGAGATGTGTATATTTAAAAGTAAATAATGTAATTTTCCTGAACGAAGTTTAACGAAGATTTTTTTTTATGTAATCTGGAAATCTGCACATGGCAACAGATCTATATAACAATCAAATTTATATTTTTAAAATGCAAATCATGTCATGGCCTTTCACAGATGAATGGCTCCCAGTGACCTCATTTTGACAAGACGGGCCAAAGTCTGCATGATCTGTTTGCTCTCTTTTCTTCCTCTCCTAGTCTCACCTCTGTGTTATTCCGTCTGTGGGAATCTGTTCACTCTCTATTCCCAGTGCTTGAGATGTTCTTTCTCCAGATCTGGGCTTTTCCTTGTCATTCAAGGTGCAATTACAATGCCATTTCCTCAGAGAAACTTCCATGGCCCTACACACTCCCTTTCATCGGCAGATTGCCTTTTTCTACAGCAACAGTCTTGGTTTGTGTGTTTGAGGTCTGAGTCCTACTTTGCCCATGAGCATCCACAGTGAGGGGAGTGACCCTTTGTATCTGACTCCTGGTTCTATGTTAACTGCCACCTCACAGACGGAGAATAAGTTTCCATTTGAGAGTGTTGATGGCTCAAGGAAACAATTATTTGGATAATTATGAAACAAACAGTTCCTCTTATTATATTTACAAAAATTACTTTGATAGATACATAGAATTCTGAGAGATTCAGTGAGGCTCGAGTGCAGTCTTCACTTCCCGCAGTTATTCCAGCATCCTCCACATTTTGGTGACTGCTCTGCTTCAAACATCTTCACGTAAAAACAAGATGGACTGAAACATCCTTGTTAATCCTGCACTCAGTGTATATAGACTAATGTTCGCTGTGTACTCTAGCGATATTAATCTGGTTTCTACATTTTTAAGTCCTTGTAGTGCTGAATTACGAAAGAGAGAGAGCAGGGGCGGAGAGGAAACTGTCACAAAGAAAATACGAAGAGGGGACACCTCACTGTAGGAACAAATAAAAGGCAAAACTCTTCGAGGTCCTCAAAACCTGAGAGCTGTATGTACTTGGTTAAGGACAAGTCATGGACAAAAGTCAGCAGCTAAAAAGCATGAGAATGTCACAAAAGAGGAGTGGCCTATACAAATGCAGTGTTGTTGAACCAATCTTGTTCAAGTTCACATTATGAGAGTGGCTTCTGATTTGTGCATTACAGAAATGAAGCCTTCTTCTGAAGTTACTGTGAGCATTGATAAGCTCTTTGTATAGCACTTATTCTGCTACACAGACAGGAAGCAAGCTTTCACTGACTATGAGTTACTTGCATTGTTATAATATTGTTCATGGCTATAGCCATGCTTGTACATTATAAATAAAAGGATAAAGTTTGTGTAGTAAATCTCATGCATATCCTAGACTATTATGCTTTTTAACTGTAGCATAAAATACATAAGTTTAAAATATCCAAACAATATGACACAATCCTATTAATACTAATGTGTTTTGTATATTATGTTTTACTTTATAAAGCCCCTTCAGGAATATTGTCTCATTTGATGGTTTATTTATTGAGCAATGTAAAGTGGCAGCGACATTTTGTAACAAGGGTTACCTGTTGTCTTTCAGATCAAGGACAGCTGCTTCTCTTCTGTCTTTAAATCAGGTTTCCTATGCCAGAAAGTACAAAGTCAATTTGTTCTCCTGCAAAACTCAAATGCTTAAGGTAGGGAAGAAAAGTCTCTATCTTAAAAAAGCAGCTTGGAAGTGTCAGTTCAATTCACTGCCACCCACAGATGCTTAACCTGGAGAAATCAAAAATAATGGAGGATTAAAGATTATGCGCCTACAGTAATTTGGGGAAATGAAGGAGTCCCTCAGCTAGAAACATGATCCATTAGCCCAAAACTTTTCAAGTTACAGCCTATAAATATTTGAAGTATTTAACTTCTAAGGAGGCAAAGGAATTACTCAACTCGACACAAGGAAAGTGATGAGGAGTAATGGGATGACATTAACAAAGAGAGCATTTCCTCAATAGGGAGACAGGTGCTGCAAAGGCTTTGCTTCACTTTGAGACTCCTGCACTTAGAAGAATACAAACAAGCGGGTCTTATTGGAGAGAACTGATGGCTGCCATTCTTTTCAAATTCCTGAGGCTGGCGACCTGCTCAGAATCTGTTTTGACATTTCAAATGGTTGACTTAGCACCTTTTAAATTTATGTTAGTAGAACCAGTGTGATGAATCGGTAAGAACTGGAGGAAAACTGCATCACATCTGAGTGCCTGGGCTCTAGTCCCAGTTCCACCTTCAATTCCAGATTCCTGCTAACGCATACTCGGGTAGGTAGCAGTTCAACCAACAGGGAGCCTGCAGCCCTCCTGAGAGACCAGCATTGACTGTCCTGCTCTTGGCTTTGTCCTGGCTGCCCACAGCTGCTGCAGGCATTCGGGCAGTGAAAACACAAGTTTGAGGTTGCTATCTCTCTACTAATAAATGAATGAAGAATAAATAAAAAAATTCTACAGCAATAAAAGTACTTAATATCTTACAGTGGAATGATTTCCTAGTTTCTGGAATGTATTCATAAACAGAGGTAGACTTGTTTTCACAATGAGTCCTCATGGAGCAGGACTAAGCTCTCACCAGGGCCAACAAAAAAATTGCAGCACATTTGTTCACATCTTGTTAATGATGTGGACTTTGCATAGTAAACAATTGCCACTCTTTCCAAAAGAGGCACAGGGTCTGAAATCAGATCCAGATCTAATTTGTAACTCTACTGAATATGTGATTGGGTACAAGTTACTTAATCTCTTCAAATTTAAGTGCTTGATCCCTTAAAACAGAAGCATAACATCCTAACGGTTGTGTCTTTGTGACTGAGATAATGCATATCAAGCACTTGCACATGACAACTGCTCAATAAACATTAGTGGTCTTCTCTGGTTATGGTAACCATAGCTTCAGCTGTTATGACATAAGGCTGATTAAATCTATGATTTACATGGTGTGATCTCTGGAACTTTCTCACAAGTCCCATTTATAACATTGTTCCCATCTCAAAATATAATCCGGTTTCTTAGTGATCTGTGTTTGATAATGTTCTTTGTGGTAAAGTTTCCAGAAATAAGGCTTGATGAAAAGCAAGGACTGTCTTATACACATGATTGTGAATGCATATATACATGTATGAAAGATATATTTGAACTATTTCCAAATACTTCAAGTAATGCAATCTATTGTCTAACAAAGTGTTATAGAACAGGGCTCCTACCAGATGTGTTTGAATGACTGGCTATCAATCATTTGTAATTAGCACACTCCATGTAAATTTATGCAACTTAAATGCTTGAAAACAATTTATTCTTGTAAGTAGATTAAATTGTCCCTTTTACATCCCTGTTTACATTGGTAATTTATTTAACAAACCCTCATTTCATTGATGGTAAACTTTACTCCCACCCAAGTCCAAATTCTCAGTTTGGCTAAGTGCCATCTGAATCCATGAGGTTATACGCTAGTAAGAAAAAAAAATGGAGTACCAAATTCCATCAATCAAGTGTTGGCTGTCAGTGACAGGAAATTGGCACAAGCACAAGGCCCCCTGACCAGATGGTAGACATATGTGCTTTTCTCATCAGCAGGGCCAGGTCAACCATGCATGCTCCAGAGATAGGATTCAAAGAATAAGGGCCCCATAGGTGGATGACTCCTCAGGGTTGTTCAAACATTTTGGTTCTGAATAGCCAAGAGGAAACTAACACCCTTGGATGTCTTTAACTTCTTTTTCAAAAACTGTATCAGCCTGATATATCATGTCTGATCTTCAAAGTTTTGAAGGCTGGATTAATGCCTGCATCTTCAGAATGCAGATAGATGCAGAGAGGCATCTGCATCAGGGACTTGTGCATGTCCTGAGAAAATCTCAGCAGATTTGGCTCAAGGCTGAGGTGACAATCTGGGTTCCTTCACAACCTGGAGTCTCAACTCCACTGTGCCAAGTGAGAAATATATTCTCTGATCTTCATATTTCCTGGAGAGGACATGAGGGTCCCATGAAAGAAGAAATGTTCATGTATTTCTTGAATCCGGAGAGAACAGGAACAGGTGATGAACCACACAATTCTGTTGACCTGCCTGAATCTGTTTCTCTTCATGACCAAGTCTGAGCATTCAGTCCTCCATGAAAAGCTTCCTTGTTCTCGCCACTCCAGTCATACTTTCTCATTGCAAAGTGCTAGAACCTCTAAGATCTAACAAGAGCTCCTATTATTCTGGACTCTGTTCTGAAACGGTAAGGAAATTGAGCACAGGAGCCATGGCTTCTCATCCTCTTTCACAGGAAGATGCTAAATAAAAATGTGTTAACTGATTCATAGCTCTGACATTTCCACTCACATTCACAGCCCACTAGGCTGCAGTACTTTTCTCTCAAATCTCTGGCTAAAGTCCTGTTAAAAGGACAAGCAGGATATTTCCATTCTCGGAGCTTGTCAGTAAGCACCAGCCTTGCCAATGCCCACAGACGAATCCTTGCCTCTTCTGTTCTGTGAAAGTGAGGGGGACTCCATCACCACCTCCCTCATACTGAAAAAGTCATCTTTAAGCTTCCAAAGCACTTTCTTTGAAGACTCTTCCTTTAAAGACTTGTTATTTGTTTTTGGGTACCGATACAAGTAATAAGGTCAACATCTGAATGAAGTAGACGATAGATAGATGACAGCCTGGTAGGTAGATATTGATTAACCTAGTGACAATAGGGAATAAATTGGGCCTGAATATTTTAATACCTGAAATCTAATTCTAGCTCCACTTTTAACTAGTTCTGCAACATGAAGCAACTCATGTCACGTCATAAGCCTCAGGCTCAATTTCCTGTCATCTTTGAAAGAGTTTGGACTTGATGTTATCAAATGACCCTTTCCATTCTACAGTGGTTTATGAGTCCAAGTAGAAAAATCATGGGCAGAACTGTTGGGTTATAAAAGGATTTGGCAGAAGAGGTGAGAGAAAGAATGTCAACTCTTACAGTCTTTTGAAAAAAAAAATCAAGCAAGTACAAATCTGAGTGGTCCCTTGAATATTAACAGAGAGGTCTCCCAGGTGACAACCTTTAGAATTCTGATAAACCTGGAGACTGTGGGTGAGTCTTTGCGCACTCACTTTTTACTCACCAAATATTTACTGATTCAGGCACTCTGTTAGGTGTTGTGGTTACCACTGCCTACAGAAGGCTTTTGAAAATCAAATATTGTGACATCCATACATCTTACTTTGTAATTTTCTAATAGCGATAGATGAAAAAAAAAAAAACAACAGAAAAAGGAAGACAGACTATGTGAGGTAAGACTGAAAAATCAGAGCGGAAATAATGTAGAAAAATGATGTAGAAGAAAAGAATTTTGTTTTAGTTGTACCTGGTACGCTTGAAAATCAGCCTGGAGACCAAGTGACTGCAGCTGAGAAAGTGGTGGGAAACACGGTCAGAGCAGTGGAAGACCTAGATATTTCAGCATGTCCAAGAAACACCAGGATTGGGCTTCGACTGAATGAGATAAGAATGGCAATAAATTAAAGGATGCGATGATCTGACCTGCATTTTAAGAAGGAACACTGCCACATTGTGAGGGAAACACCAGAATAAAAGTACAGCAACCAGAATGGAGACTATTTAAATACTTGAGGAGAAGACAGACAGCTATGGGATGGGGTGAGAAAAGCAGCAACAGAGGTAGGAAGAAGTGATCTGGAATCCTAGTACATAGCCAAGTTGCAGCTGACAGAAATGACTAATGGGGTGTGTCACAGATAACTCATGTTGGGGAAACACTAAATTTTTTTTTTTGATCTGGGCAACTAAATGGTATTCTTGGTGAAATAGGGACTAGAGTGAGAGATCCAAGACTTTTGGTAGAAGCTTCTGAATCCTAAATGCTGCTGCAAACAGGCAGATGTGCAAGTTGAGCTGTGGAGAAGGAATCAGAGACAGCAAAGATAAAAAGATAAATTTAGGTTTCCAGATCATTTGTAAAGCTCTGTGACTGAAAGAGCCCATAAGATAAAAGAAAGATGATAAAAACTTGAGCCTTGGGACTGTATATACTGGTCAGGCTGATAGTGACAGTGATCAGTTCTGTCAACTTGTACCAGGATCCCCATTGTGAAAAATAGCCTTTTCTCTCCCATAGGCAACTTTGATCGTCAACAGCCTTTTGAGTTAGCTTGAATATGAGTTGAGACCAACAATAGGACAAAGGATTCACTCTCATTCTTTACCACTTGCATGTGGCCTATGTGACCTCAGAACTGACTTCTGTTTCTCTTTCTCTGTGTGTGTGTGTGTGTGTGTGTGTGTGTGTGTGAGAGAGAGAGAGAGAGAGAGAGAGAGAGGAAGAGATAGAGAGAAAGAGAGAAGTGCAGCAAGAGAGAGCAGAGACACAGAGATAGACATTATATAGAAAACAATAATGGCAGCAAATAAATGGGTTTTGTTTTTTGATACAGTCTGTTAATTTGCAACACTTGATTGACAGTTCAAGTCCCAGATATCTTCCATCAGATCCAACATCATGCTAATGTGCCTCAGAAAGCAGCAGAAGATGGCTCAAGTAAACAGGGCTGTGCTATCCACACAGAAGAGCAGGATGAAGCTCCTGCTTCCTGGTTCAGTCTGGCCCAGCCACAGCTGTTGTGGTCATTTGGAGTCAAACCAGAGGATAGAGGATAGATGATGATGATGATGATGATGTGTGTGTGCGTATGCATGTATTTCCGTTCAGAATCACTGTTGACAGGTAGTAATTTGGTCCTGTCATTTTGTTTTGTGGAGAAAGCTCTATTTTCTGTAGCTAGCATTTCACAGGAGATAATATTTAAGGGAAAATGATAAATGTTTTTCTACCTAGAAGAGTAATTATTTTTGAAATATTTCTATATTGGTCAGCATTTCAAATATAATCCCTAGTCTTCTATCATTGAACTTTTGGGCCACTTTGACACTCAGTTTTGAAGTCACCCCACCTGGAAATGAGAACATCTGATGGAGTTTATACGGCACCCCAACCCACCAGTATGGCCCACAGAAAGAGCTAGGCTTCTCTGGGAAAAGATGTCTTGGACTTCATATGCAGTTGTGACTTCAAATTTTCAACTGAGTCATTTCATTATAAAACATCACTTCATGTGTATGCCTCATACTATTCCTTCTTCCCATTCAGTTTTCTAAATATAATGAGCAATGAATGAAAGTACGCACTTAGTACAGAGATGCAGTCATGTGAGACTGCTAGTAATCATTACTAAAAGATGCTAATACTTCTATACACAAATGAACAGACATGTTTATGTGAGTATCTTGGACAATCTATAATCTACTGAGAACTACTTTATAGTTGTAACTTTTCATAAAAATGCATGAATTTGAAAGCCAGTCCCAGCAGGGGTAGAAAGAGAGATTTTCCATCTACTGTTTACTCCCCAAATGGTTGTAAGGCCTGAGCCAGTCCAGGCAAAAGCTAGGAGCCTGAAGTCCAACTCAGTTGACTGTGTGTGGAAGAACAGGGGCCTGTGTATTTGGATGATCTTCCTCTGCTTTCCCAGGCACATTAACAGGGAGCTAGACTGAAAATAGAGCAACCAAGACTCAAATTGGTGCTCAAATGGGATGCCAGCAGACTGGTCCACTGTCTCACAGTACCAATATCAAGAGTTATACGGAAATTTATTTTAAATCTCAAATTATTATAACGTCATTGTGGAACGTTTGAAACATAAGACAAAAACTTTTAAAGTCACCAATAATTCCAAATTCAGAATTAACTACTAATATCATTTACCTACTTTTAAAATGAGTGTATAATATAGATATGAAGAATAAAGCTCAGAGGAAGAGAAATGAATCTATGTTTATTTATGTACACCTTTTCAGCTCATATATAATTATGAACAAGTTCCAAATATTTAGAGCTTTAGAGTCAGAAAAGGCTTAAGTTTCTTCTATTTGGTGTTATTATAATACACAGATGGAGAAATCAAGACAAAATTTTAGGCCCATCTTTAAGAGAGCCAGCATTTTCAGTAACTAAATGTATTTATGCAGGTGTAATCTCAGACTTAAATGCTGTGGAAAAACTCAGTAAACATGTGTGGACTATCTACTATAATCACAACTGTGTGTTTTTGAAAAGTATTTGAGAGATAATAGGGGACTTTCAAGTTTATAATTTTCTTTAATCTACAGACTATGGGAAATAACACTATTGGAATCCCCATTTTAGTGTTAAGGAATTGAGGTTAAAACAGATCAAAGGAAATTCCAAAATCACACAAGAAGTAAATGGTTGGGTTAAACCTATAATTAAATGCTCTGATTTCAAGCTCCACATTGTTTTTCATGGAACATTGTGATCCGAATGATGAAGTTTGTTAAGTAAACTCTGTCCTTAAAGTGCTAGCACAGATTTGCAAGACAAGATAGATTCATCAGAATACATGACTGAGCAAATGATAAACAGAGTTTGTTGAAGATTCATCAAGGGTCAGGTGCAACACTACAGAATTTTCTTGCATTATCTGATTTAATCCTCCCATCTGAAACATGAGATCAGAATAAATGATGCTTAAGAGGTCATATGATAAACTAATTATCAAAACTGGGTTTGGTCACAGACAGCTGGCCTCCGAATCATAATACTGAGTAATGATCCAAATACAATGAACCTTCACTGAACACTGTAGCTCTGTTTGGACCATTAAATCTGACATCTTTCCCCATACTGAAAATAGTGAGAAAAACTTACACAGAAACCTTAGGATTTTATGCTATTGAGAGCCCTATAGAGTCTTAAAAGGTGTTTTGGCATTAAGTAGAAACACATGAAGGAAGTGAACAGAAGAATAAAATGGTTGTCAATTGCAGATGTGGACCAGCGTGAAAGAAAGATAGAAAGGGGTGGAATTTATGAAAATTTGAAGCTGATCCAATAGACAGAATTCTAATACCACAGCTTTACCAAAAGGAAGACCACTCAATGGCAGGGATGCTAGAAGGCAGAATTTGGATTTTGGTTGGGGAAAAAGAAGAGGGCGATTGAAGACGTTTGAACATGAAGGACCCAAAGGGCACCACAGATGGGAAGTGGGGTGCATATCAAGGTTGGTATAATTGGGACTGAGCAGGAGCAGCTGTCAGTAGCTTCAGCTTAAAAGTCCAACTTTGGGTTTGTCTACATAGCCCAGAAAAAAAGAATTATTGCTGTCCAAGGTTCTATTGTAGCAATAGCCTGGGGTAGAGTTGGAAAACAATTTCAGCTTAGTTTCTTCTTCTGAGATGCAAGAAAGCGAGTAGAAACCATGCTCTGCTTTAGCAGTAAGGGTTTTAGGATTCATATTTTCAAGGTTCTCAATTCTGGCTGCGCATTGCAGATACCTGGGGCATTTTGGAGAAGCACATAGGCTGGTGACAGTCCCCAGAACCCAAACTTACCTCAGTGAGGAATCTCGTTGCTGGGAAGTTTTCAGTCTTACAGCTTATTCTGATGTACAGCAATTGGACTGAGAAGCATTGCTGCAATGGAGGATGTTAAAACTTAACACCGTGAGGTTGTGTTCATGCTTCTGATAGTGTCCTTGAACTAAATTTCCTTTCCAAGTCTTAAAAAAAAATTATTTATTTTAATTGGAATGTCAGCTCCAGCCATTGCAGCCACTTGGGGAGTGAACCAGTGGATGGAAGATCTTTCTCTCTGCATCTCCTTTTCTCTGTAAATCTGACTTTCTAATAAAAATAAATTTTTTAAAAATGCCAAAATAAACAACAACAACAACAAAAAAAACAGAAGATGGAGACTAGATGCAATTATTGCTCAGGTTTGCATTTTCTTAATTCTACTTCATGTGTACTTCTTAAGCGTAAAGAAATAGGGCTGAATTTAGGTTTTGATTTGCCATGTAGACCTACTTTCTATTTATTCTTAGTTGTCTTGCTCTGTTTCAAAACCTATATGTTCTCAACAGCTGGTGTTCAATGTAAGTAAACTAATTGAATGATTGTTCAAAGCTCAGCCAAAGCAATTCTTCCCTTTGTGAGTTTTCCCCTGGGAAGCTCTCTTTTGAAATCTTAATTTGCCTAATATATGTACTCATGACACAATATCCTGAATCATCACACTTGTTCACTTGAAAGGCAGAACAACAGAGAGGAAGACGCACATACAATGAGAGAAATAGATTGAGAGAAAGAAAGAGATGTTCCATATGCTGATTCAGTAACCAAATGGTCACCACAGCCAGTCTGGGCCAGGGTGCAGCCAGGATCCAGCAACTCCATCCTGGACTCCCATCAGGATAACAAGAGTCAGGTACTGGGGCCATGTAACTTCCTACGTGCATCAGAAGCAGGGATTCCAACCAGCACTCTGATATGGAATGCCAGGGATGCAGATGGGACCTTAATCCATTAGGCCACAACACTGGCCAAACACAAGCTTTTTGTGTATGCTTCATCTCTTCTCCCTGTATTTAACACCTTAGGCATCTTTCATCCCAGCCACAGCAGGTGCTCAAATCTTCTCTAGGATATTTGGTGATGAACTGCTCCCCATTTTCATGGCTCTTTACCTTTTTTTAACCTGCTTTTGAGTTCTACTTGCATGTTGCTTCAGTGCAATGCACTATAACACCTTTGTGATTTTTTTCCTTACCATTTCTGGTGTTCTCATTATATTTAGAGTAACTGACTCAGGGACTGCAGGTTTTTCGGGGGCATCCTTTGCAATGCCTCCCTTCCCCACTTCTCCCACCTACCATCTGGAAGCTTGTATACTTTTGTTATTTCCCTGCTTATTTTCTTCTAGTAATTGTGCTATTTCATTTAAAATTTTTCACTTCTGAAGAATTCATCCAATGTACAGCATAAGGCTAAATCCAGTATTCTTAATAGTGTTTCAGCAGATACTGTTTTAGCTTGTCTGTCTGTTTCACTGATCTGTGAAAGGTGCCATGTTTATTCTGTGTTACTTTGATAGGCACTGGGGTAAATTTCTAGCCTTCCTGTGGCATTTCATTGATTCATTCATCTATTCTTGTGTCAAGGCTACACTTGCTTTTAGGTTCATATTATTTTATACTAAGCCCTATTTTAGAAATAAGTTTAAACTCAATAAAGCAGTTCCCAAAAACTGGGGAAGGAGTGGTAAGAAGATTGAAGTTGCCATTCTTCAGGAAGCTTTGACTTCTTCAGGTAGAAAAACTGTGACCTTGGCTGAGCACTCAGCGAAGAAAGAAGGGAGAGGAAGTAATATAATTTGTTCTTGCTGTTCTCAGTATGTCTACTCACTGGCCATTCCTCTTTCAATGGTTTTAAAGAAAGACTCATTTTTTGTTTATCTGATGTCTTGTGTCGAAGTTCATCCTTTGGTATAGGTAAAGAGGTTTCTGGCAGGCTTATTCCCCACAGCTAGTAACGGGGCAGAACTAGGCAAGAATTTTATAAACTTTTTATTAAGTTAAATAAAACAAGAATTTCAAGGAAACTTCTGAAAAGTAATTAAAATAAAGGGACTATTCCTAGAAACGTGCATACTTTTTAAAAATCCTTTAGATGATTTTGCTTGTTAACTCACTTTGTAAAGAACATTCTGGAACAATGATTTAAATTTATTTTGTTTCAGGAATACATTTTTTATAATTTTCCCAGTACTACTCACACCCAGAGTGAAACAAGTAAAAATCTATCTTTACTGTCTGTAAGCCATTCTGATGCTGTTTATTCCATAAAAGCTATGATCTTACAATTCTTGTCCAAGTACATTCCTTAATCTGAAAAATACTCTTTTAAACTCTGTCAGGAGTTACTCACAAAAGTGTTGTTCAAGTACAGGAGGTATTTATTTAAATATTTTTCTTCTGTCATGGTTTTTACTTTAAATATCTCTTTTTGGTGCGAGTCTGGTGGCACAGCAGTTAAGCCATTGCTTGAGATCCAGTTTGAGTACAGGCCACTCTGTGCTTCTAACCAAGCTTCCTGACAATGCACCTGGAATTCAGCAGGTGATGGACAATTGCTTGGGTCCCTGATGTCCATGTGGCCAACTCAGATGGAGCTCCTGGCTTCTGCCGAATCTGGCCCAGTTCTGCTTGTTCCAGACACTTGAGCAGTAAACCTATGCATAGATCTCTCTCTCTCTAACTCTGCCTTTCATATAAAATGACTAAATCTTTTTGGAAAAAAGTAGAAAAACTGTTTTGGCTCCATTTCCTTTTCTTTTACACTAACTTACAAATGTGAGCCATGAATATGAACCTTCCCTCAGACTCTTTACTCCAGTTTGTCCGTCCTGTGAATCTCCCAAAAGTCTCAGTGATTCCAGGAGACATTTCACTGAACCATTTTATCCACACTCCAGCCCATATGGCAAGAGAGCGATTCTTCTTGATGCCATATTGATCATACCACACTTACATATTTCATTTTATGTTTATTATGTTTCCTTTGGTGGACTTCAACCTTTTAGAGACAACAAACATTATTGCCTTTGTGTCTTTATTTCAAGAACTCACAATACTTGTTTAAGTGTATGCCATTTTGTTGTTGAATGTATAGCCAGGGAGAGGCCATCTTGTAACTCCTAGCTTTTCTTACCTGTAATGAAACTTGACATCAACTTATTCAGTATAGAGCATAATATACCAAGCTTTAGCTTCTTGCTTTCCAGTTGAAAAGCATGAGGTGCAACATCCACTCCATAAATGATTGTGTCAAAAAAATCCAGAAATAATATACAATGTATGACCTGATTGAGTCTTATAATTTTTTTTTGCAATTATGGATGAAAACCTAAAAGTCACTTATCAGTCACATCATTGAATGGCAGAGGCGGGAGTGAGAAAAGCTCTGTCAATCTCCCATTGTATCAATTGTGTCAAAAGATCAGGCTAAGAGGATTCTTCAGGGTTTTGAATCCTCTTGGTCACTTGTCAAAAAGAAAGTCAGATTTTAAATACTTTATAGAAGTTGCCAAGACGAGTTCCGTAGATAGAGACAGATGTTTGCTTTAGTGGGTAAGATGTCTCGACATGCCCATTGTCACCTCAGAATGCTCAGGTTCAGTTATTGCCTGTACGACTGCTGATTTCCAACAGTAGTCTCTTTTCAGTCATGTCCCTAGCACCCACATGGGAAGCCGAAGCTGAGCGCTTGCATTCTGGGTTCAGCCTGGCCATGCCCAGGTGTTGGGGCATTTGGAGAGTGAACCAACAGATGGATCTCTCTCTCTCAAACAAATAAATACACATTTCAGGAAATGGTTTATGAGTAAAACACTTTACTCCTCATAAGATTAAATTTAGGGGCCCGGTGTGGTGGCGCAAATGGTTAAGGTCCTCGCCTTGCACGCCCGGGATCCCATATGGGCGCCAGTTCTATCCCGGCAGCCCCGCTTCCCTTCCAGCTCCCTGCTTGTGGCCCGGGAAAGCAGTTGAGGACGGCCCAAAGCTTTGGGACCCTGTACCCGTGTGGGAGACCAGGAAGAGCATCGGCCGTTGCGCTCACTTGGGGAGTGAATCATCAGAAGGAAGATCTTCCTCTCTGTCTCTTCTCTCTGATTATCCACCTTTCCAATAAAAACATAATAAAAATAAATCTTTTTAAAAAAGATTAAATTTAGGTTTCCTTTTAAAATGTCCCAATTTAAGCATCTTGATTCATTTGGATTGCATCATGATCATTGCATAGAAAGCATGTAGAAAACTGATAATTCACAAGTTGAACATCTTCATGCAAATAAGACTTTTGTTCCCCATACTGACATGGAGTTAAGCTTATAGGAACAATTTTGACACATACACCAGAATATGCACTCTCACACCTGTTCACCCAGACTGTGCAATTGTGTGTAGGGAAGAGAGAATCAGCTCCTTTGAACTGACTATTAGTATTTGAAACTGATAGCACTTTGAATGAATTGGATTAAATAATTGCTTAAAGATTATAAGACACAATTTTCTTTTGATTTTTACAAATTTGCTTTAAAGATTTCATTCATTCAACAACAATCTATTGAGAGCTCATAATGTCAGGCAAAATGCCAGGTTCCTGACATGAAGGAGCTCTCCTTGTTGTGAGCAAGCAAGTACACAAAAACATTTTCTGAATGATAAACTTCAATAGAAAACTTATCAGCTGATAGAACTCAAACCAGCATTTTGTTTGTTCAGAAAGTTAAAGAGGAAATTGTAAAAAAAAAAATGCTACTGCCATAAATACTGCATATCTATCTTAAAATAACCATTGGTTAATTTTAATGTAGGCTATGGATTTTTGTTTATGAGTTCAATAACACATTTTTCATGGTTTTTCTTACATCAACTATATCCATAAAGCATCATAAAATATTTTTTTCTTGCTGTCTTGAAGAAGTTTAAAACACTTGGGTCAAAAGGATGATTTATGAACACCTCCAGAATTTATTTCCCTTTACTCATATGTGGATTTGTACCCATGCCTAATTTGCCTTCTTTTTAATATATATTTCCAAAACAATTAGTTTCTTTCTTCTTAGAGATTTTTTTGTTGCAAAGTTATATATACAGAGAGGAGCGCAGAGAGGAAGATCTTCCATCTAATGATTCACTCCCCAAGTGACCACAATGACCGGAGCTGAGCTGATCGAAAGACAGGAGCCAGAAATCTCTTCCGGGACTTCCACACAGGTGCAGGGTCCCTAAGGCTTTAGGCCATCCTCAACTGCTATCCCAGGTCACAAGCAGGGAGCTGGATGGGAAGCAAGGCTGCTGGGATTAGAATTGGTGCCCATATGGAATCCTGGCTCATTCAAGGCGAAGACTTTAGCTACTAGGTCACCACACCGCCGGCCAACATTTTCACTGATGCAATCACCTTTTTCTTCAACACTTTTCTTTAATTCATTAGGTTGAATAAGAAACGGTTTAGTTAGCTGATTATAATAAAAAGTGCAGTGATTAAAAGCACAATTGATTCTCTGGAAATGCGTTGCTCAAATGCTGTAGGATTAGAAGTGTGCAAGTACAGTGGATGGATAGTGCCAGTGTCACATATACTGGGTGCCCTAACAGCGAGTTTACAAGACAAGACAACCAGGAAGTCAATGTGAAAAAATTAAGTATTTGACAAATTAAGAGAATCACTGGAGCAGTAATGGCTTTAATCTAGAATTGAGAAAAAGAAAGTATTTACAGAGAAGAAAGGAGACTAAGCAGCTCAGGAAACTGAAGAAAATTCCCTTGATAGTGGCAACTGTATTTGCAATAGGTCATGAAATTTGAGTAAAGCTTTTCCACTTGAAGGGCTGTAAGTCTCTCAGTCCCAGGAAAAAGTTCCACACAAGTGCACACAGAAACTCAAGGACGATTAAGTGTATGATTCAAATGGTGAAGATAAAGTTGGAAAAGTAATATGCGGTATAATGCAAAGGAACATATCTAAAAATCTAAAAAAATATATAAAAATATAATTTAGGACACATATTTCATGAATTTATAAAAATATGGTATCCATTACGCATTTATCATTTGGATGCCAAGGACAATGGCTGAGTGTGTATTACTGTGCATTATTTTTCACAGAATAGCCAGGTCAAGATTAAATTTGAACTAGAAATTAATACATAAGTATTTTTAAAATTTTAAATACAAGGCTGGAAGTAAATGTTTATAACATGAAAACCCTTTGTGTGTCTCAAACCTCAGTATTAACATGGTCCAATTAAAACCTTGGTAAAAAAAATTAGGCTCAGAGATTTCATTGAAGGAGATACCCAGATGGCAAGTAAGTGCATGAAAAGATGTTCAACATCATGAACAATTAGATAAATGTAAAGTTAAACTACAATGAGATGGTACTACAAACCCACCAGCACACCTGAAACAAACACACACAAAGAACATTGGTAAAGAGAAAATATGGCAAAGACGGCAGAAAATTAGGGCACTCATATATTGCTGGTGGGATTAAAAATGATAAAGCTACTTCAGAATAAATCGGCAGTTTCTTTTAAAGATGAAAATGTATTTAAATTACAATTGGAATTTTAGGTGTAAACATTTCAGCCTTGAGTGGGTCAGAGAAATGAAATCTTATTTTCACACAGGGACATGTACACAAATATTCATAATAACATAAGTTGGAGACTGCGCATGTATTGTTCAACGGATGCATAAATAAACTCTGATTATCAATAGCACTGACCATCACTCAGCAAGAAAAAAGAGCAAAGTGTTGTTGCATACAAAACTTTGATAAACATCATGAAGATCATGCTGAGTGAAAAAAGTCACTCCATTCATGTAACTTTTGTCCAATGATATAATTATAGTGATGGAAAGAATAGTAATGGTTTCCAGGGATTAGGGCTGTTGGAAACAGTAGGGAAAGTGTAAGTATGACATGACAAAAATGTCACTGTGGTGAATACAACTCAGTATCTTGATCTTGATGATGATCGTGCAAGACTGTAAGAGTGATAATATTTATATGTAATAAATAAATCTACACACTCACCTTCCCCCAACACACACACACAAGTAAGCACATATATTACTACTGATATCTGAATACATGCTACAAATTATATTAATGTCAACTACCTGGTTTTAACATTGTGCTGCAGTTGTAAAGAACTGGTGCAGAAATGTAATTTCAAAACTTCTGTTTGCGTTTGCAATATAATTCTAATATGCCCAGTAATCCATTGGATCAAGTATCAATGCTCAAACATGTTTGCCAGCTGGTGACAGTCATTGTAACAGTGGTTCTTTGATAGGATAAGGAACAGCTATTTAGGATCAACTTATGGTAAAAAAAAATTCACATTGCACATAAAGGATATCTTTGTCACGCTCTGTGGCTGTAGTAGAGTTTGTGATAGCTGGCTTCACAACTCCTTTCATACACTGTGTAGATCGGTGTTGGCAAGAGATGATTAGTCATGATAGTGAAGGCTGCCATATGCTCACCCTCAACATATCAATGCATGTTTTATTTAAGGAAAGGGATATAGCACACTCCAAAATAATTGAAACTTAAGCACTACCAACAAAGATGTTTTTCTGCCTGATAAAATAATGAAAATGAAGATAAAGTATGTATTAGCACAAACTCCATGTCCATTCTTAAATAATTCACAGCACATGCAAATTGAGGGATTTTTTTATTTTCAAGAAGAGCAGGACAGAATTTTGGGATTGTCATGAAGATGCTGGGTCTTACACACATTCTCTTGATGGCTAATTTTTTGCCAATAGGGGACAATACTATTACTTTAAGATGTAGAAATCAGATTTTCTACAATTCCCACTACAAGAGACACAAATAATGGCTCCATTTTCTTTGAAGTGTTAGGTTACTGAAATGCAGCACAAATTGCAGGTTTGATTAAGATAGCTGAAGACCATCTGGAAAGAGGGAAGGGGTATAGCCTATGAAGAAAGAGGCAGATACGGTCAAGGGAGATGAGAGGATTTCTAAAAGGCAGACAAGCTAAAATTAAACTATGTTTTGTTGCTTGTTAGCTGTGCCACATCTTCTTGTTTGGAACAAACACAGACTTAGCAGCTAACTCAGGCAGTGACTGTGGATCAATGACAGCCAGGGTCAGGTTCATTCATCAATAATTGTGGTGATGATGGTGGCTTCAGGGCTGTGGGATCCAAACAGAACCTGTCTCTCATATCATTTTTACACTTTTTACCTTGACTCTGAACCCATAGGAAGGTCTATGCAGATAGCAGATCCTGCGCCTATAAGTTGCACTTTCAACGAAGAAAAATACAATTCTATCCAAAGAGAAAAATCTTGCCAACTCCTTATAATTCTCTGATAAGCCCTATACTCCCCGTTTGCCTTGAGTGTCTATGGTAGGTTTTAGGGTGCTACTCTCAGCAAGTGACAAATAAATGTGAAAAGTCCTGAAGAGAAGAGAACATCCAAAGTATTATCTGGGGGCATAAAATAGGAACCTCTCCAAATCAGTTCGACAAATTGTTAAGAGAGAAGTGCCCAAAGCCCAACTGTGGATGTGCTGTGGACTCTATGCCTCAGATCTAAAAGTCATCAAGTAGTTGAGTCTTCAACTCTGAGGCTCAACGGCTCTCTCAGAGTTATTTTTCACTCTTCTCTCTGGGCTAGAACTTTGTACTAGAAGCTTGTATTGGAAGGAAGCCTCAGTGCCATGGAATTGACTCTACACTGGAAGAGTTATAATTCTAGTACCTTACACTCCCTCATTGCTTGGGTCCCCACGCTACATTTTCATATTCCTGGGAGCATGAATAAGCCTAACCTATTCCCACCAAGTATTCATCCCTGTCTCAGTGAACTGTAGTAAGATGATCACATAGTTTGGTTCCTATCTATGTCTGGATATGAGTAACAGCCTCAGCATAACAAATAAATAAATAAATAAATAAATTTTTGTGTGTGTCCATTTGTCATAATGGCTCAATTGGCTAATGTTCCACTTATAAGCGCTGGGATCCCATATGGGTGCTGATTCATGTTCCAGATGCTCTGCTTCCTACCCCACTTCCTGTTTGTGGCCCTGGAGAGCATGAAGGATGGCTGGAAGCCTTAGGATCCTTCACCTACATGGAAGACCTGGCAGAAATTTGTTGCTGGCTTCAAATCAACTCAGCTCTAGCAATTGTGGCCCCTGAAGGAGTGCAGCAGGGTATGGAAGATCTTTCTCTTTGGCTCTCCATAAATCTGACCTGCCTTTAAAAGCTGGGCCTCCTCAGTGACTTAGAGGGAGCAGAGACAGCCTATCCAGATGCACTAGAAGGATATAGCAGTACACGGAAGTCAGAAGAGGACACCTCCTATCATAACAGAGGATGGAGGACAAAACAAATTGAACAACTACCTCAGCCAGGAGTTGGCAGTGAATACCTGGGCAAGCAGAGACTCTAAGATGGACTATGTCAGTCAGTAGTCTGGACAGATCTCTCATCATGATTGGAGTGGCAAGATCAGCAGCAATACAGAACTGTTGAACTATCAAAACCACTTGAGCAGAACCCTCATAGCATGTCCCACATCGGTGATCCTGGGATGGTTGGGAGGCTGGGTGGGGCTTCTCCCCTCTCTTCTCCCCTTCCCCCAGATTCAGGAAGAAAAAAAGAGCATGTCAAAACAATAGCCTCACCCACTTTCCTAAAGCCCTTGATCCTTTGCACCCTAATCAAATATATAAAAGTATCAAAAATAAAATTTACACAATAAATTAATTAATTAATTTAAAAAACAATGGGCAGAGCAGACATGATGGGTATCTGTAGAACATGAATAAAAACATTTTGGAATTTTCTTCCTCCAGAAATAAGTATCAAAGGAATTTTCCCACTGAATATGACGAACTTGAATACAATTTTCTGTAACTTCAGGCAAAGGGCTTGGAATTGCTAAGGATTTGGATTCAGGCTGTGGGGGCTGTGGGCCCTCAAGTCGGGGATGTGCAAAGAGTGTACTCCTTTATATACTGTGAAGGTAGCATCAACAGAAAAGCACCCTGCTTCAAAAACATGAGGTTGACATAGGCCCATGATCCAAGTATTGTGACTTTGATACTTTTGCCCTACGGGGTAAATCAGTGTGACTTTTCCCTACCCAGGTTAAGATCTCTCCAGCACTTAACCCTAGTCCAAGGAAAGGAGCCCAGGAAATGCCAGCAGCAAACTTGATGCAACCCCCTGTCTGTTGTGGCGGCTGATCTCTCCTTTACTCCTTCAGCCTGGTTGTCTGAGTCCCTGGTGCCTCAGCTGCTTTCTGCAGCACATTAAAGACTTGCTGTCTCTATTAGCCACCAATAATGCACTAATACATTCGTTCTTCTATTACCTCGGACACTAATTTGGTGGAATTGGATAGTGACAGCGCATTGATGTTGTTGAAGTTAATGACCCAGCAATTTACAAGATAAGTCACATTAGTAGTCAAATTGATTGTAATCATTGTTTCACTGAACAGCATCTGCATTAAGTACAGTATGTTGTGCTCTGTCCTTCACCACCCCATTAACAGAGAGAAAGAGACAATCAGAATCTTTACACTTCATACCTTCCCTGTTATTTTTACAATGACAATGTTGGGAATTCCACTGTGTCTTAGAGCTTCCAGGGAGCTCTGCTAAGCCCACATGGAAAATAATGAAATCTGTTTATGCATTTATGATTTTCACTAACCTATTCAAGCAGTTGTGGTCATTTATTTCTCCTCTTATTGAGTGTGTATAATTTTCTTGATCTTGTGATTTGTGCTAGGAACTCCAGCCTTGGAGGGGAAGACATGACTTCTTCGCTCAAGAAATTCTCATCTGGATAAGGATCATACATCAGATGACTCGGTCATATGAAACTTTGGGTGGTAACTCCTTATGACTGGAGTAATCGCTTCTGAGAAGAAAGAAGCCAGAATAGACACAGAGAACATCAACCTGGGGATGAAATGGTACTTGGCCATTAATATGTTTCTTAGATTTGGTGAATACCAATGATTAAGTCTATTTCTTAATCTGCAGTTCAAAATATACTTTTAAATACACTTAATCCTTGCAGCTGTGGAATTTTAGCCAATTATTAAACCTTGTTTTCCTTCTTTATTATGTGGAGATAAATATTGCTGTTCTCAAATATCTTTATATTTTATGAGAATGATCAAAGGGACATAAATGAAACTTCCTGGAAGAATGTTGGCATGAAGCAAGCATTTCAATAAAAGCTATTTGATTCTAAATCTGATTTGATATTTTAAAGATAATTAAAACCCGTTTGAAGCCAAAATGGAAATTGAGTGATTAGGCATAGAAATTGCATTTGGATTATGAATAAACAAGACATGTCCCTGAAATGATTACATCATCTATAATATGTGTGTATATTTGTGTATATGTATGTGCATACGTGGCCATGCATGCAGCTTGTCTCTAAGAACATTCGAAAGGGAAGGTTCTAGAACTGTTTTAGGAGCTGGAAGATAGTGTGACATCCTTTGAGAAGGGAGAGAGAATTGAGAAACTGAGTGGAAACAATGAAAACACATAACCCAAGGGGGAGAAGTGGGTGTCCCCAAAGTACACGGTTACATAAGCACAAAGCCTATGTTAGAGCCCAACAGAATCAATGCTTTAGAAAAACATTGTTTCCGTTACCATGAGAGCCTAAGTTGTCTCTCATTAAGAGCATAACTGATCACCCATTTTGCTCTGTTGTTTCGATTCCTCAGTTTCTTACATCCCATTAGAAACCGTTCTCCTCCTCTGGTTACAGGATTTCACTCTCACTTCCATCTCTCTGAGATTATGAACCACCTCACATCCTGGCGTCTGCTAATGTGGAACTGGAGCCTTTACTTTCCCCATGACTTAGGTTGCAAGTTGTCTCAAGCGTAGCAAATGAGTGTCCTGACCTGATCAGAGGGCCCCATTGGACCACCAGTCCTGATCAGTCCTCAAGAGACTTCTCTACCTGACAACCAGACTGTTTAATCCTAAAGCATGCCCAGGTCCTTATGAATCAGACATTTAATGTCTTCTTATCTGAAGCCCATACTTTTGGGCTGCTGTTAGAAATCTGGAGACTTGCATGTTGTCCTCCTGGTTATGAAGGTATCCTTGCAAGCCTGATACTCTTTAATTAATGCCAATGAAAGCATTGGAGGCAAAGACAGAGGGAAACAATACCAGTTTTAAAAATAATCATATTAACAATCATAATAATAACAAACAGAAAAAATTGTGTCCAGAACTTAAAGCATGATGTACTTTGAGAATGTGGCCAACCATTCTTGAACAAGAGCACATTCCCATTATAAGAAGCATGCTTCACTGTTCACTACAAACACAGCCTGGAAAAAATAAATAACAAATCGCTGTCTGCCCTATGTTTTACTTTTCTATTATCTCATAATTAAAAATTGTTGAGATATTGGACTTTCCTTAATTATACACTTTGTGGACTGGGATGGGAGTTTTAACTGGCAAGCATGTATTCAACAGGCGTCCAACTGCCTGAAGCTTGTCTATTGGTCCCCTTGACGTCTCAGTATGCTGATCACTGATGCCTTTTATCAAAAATTCTGTTCTCCATGTCTTCCACCAGCCTTCAGCAGAGAGCAAATGTCGACCCTACAAATTTTTCGACATAAAAATCTATACTTCTCTGGCTCTCCCTAAAGCAAGACAGAGTTCAGAGTTTATCAAAATCAATAAAGTATAAGGAAAGGAATATCATTATAACTTGGCAAATCATGGAAATAAATAAGGGTCAGCTCTCCTCATTCCCTGCCTTCTCCATGTGGGTGAGAACTTTAAGTCCTGAAACTGTCTTTCTGTTCCTCAGACTCTGATCTATGCAATTCACAAGTTGGCTCGATTTTAATATGTTCTGATGGTGAAATCTGAGAATATCTTTGCCCCATATTTTGTCAAGGGAATGTACCTATGTTTCTACCATTTATAGGACAAAAATACACTCAGGTATTCCCCAGAAAACCTAACCCTTAAGACTGTAGTAAGACTACAAGCCCAGGCTAACTGTGGGCTACAGAGTTAAATAACTAAGGAGAAGTGAAAATATCCTGTTCATTTTTGGATCCATTTAAGGTAGTTCACAAAAATATTATATATATAATTACAAAATTACATATATATTATATATATAATATATACTGATATAATATATATAATATTATATATACTGATTATATATCTATATCTATATATTTATATATATAAACAGAAAGAAAGAAGCAAAAAAAAAAATCAAGAAGTAGATGGAGCCCAGCATTCCACGACTACTTCCTAGGAGTTCACTACACATTTGGTTTCAAGATATGATTTACTATCCCTGGAGCAGGAACACCTGACAGATTATGCAAACTGTATAGTGTTCATGCAGGTTGAAAGTGATGAATCACTCAGGAGATCTAGATTTCTGGTACTAAAGCCTGCTGGACACAACTACTTGAAACGTCACAGAGGATACTGAGTAACAGAACAAACAACATCCTTGGCAAAACTATTTGGGAATGACATAGCACATAGTCATTGAGGTTTTTCTTATGGGGCCTCTCAGTGCTGACCAATGACACTCTGCAAAAATGTGATTTACATAGGCAGCACTAGCTCAGGGAATCCAAACAACAAAGAATAGGCGCTAAGACATGAAAGAATGTTTCTGAGTCCTTAGAGATCATAGAGTGAATTCATGGAAGACATATCCTTGAAGATAGATATTTGGACAAGGAAGTGACAATGTCTCAGCCATGATTATCTTGCTATCTTTCACATTTTCTAAGTTTTCTAAATGTACTGAGTCAATACATAAGAGATAAAGAAGGCAGATTCTCTCAATAATTCTGAATTTGTTAAGGACATCACAGGGTCTGCAGCATAATGAATGTCCCATAAATGACAGTAATTAAATTGCACCAAAGAAGGAGTAAAAAAAAATACACATAGCTGACACATTGGATAACAAGACTGATATCTGACAGCAACCAAAAATGCTTTAAGAAATGAGTCTCCTCCTCCAGGAGGCCTTTCTTGATGACACATCTTCAGGTTGAATCTACAACTTATACAAAAGTGCTGGCTCACTGCCCGCAAACTGCCCATACTGGAGAACTCAGCCACTGGGCCGTGAACATGTGCTTGATGTTCTATGGTCCTCTCCTTTCTATGGTCCTCTCCTCGCTCCCATGCCCCACTAGGAATTACACAGAGCCAAGGACCCAGATTTTTGTATTACTATATCCAAAGTCAAAATTCTTAACATTGAGTTTAATCAGAAGATCAGGCCTGATGGTCCTGAAGGTGTTTGACTTCTTTCCTATGGGAAGACTTTCTCCTACAGCAAGGAAATGAAATTCTTGAGCAAGTGAGTAAAATAAAATCCTATCTGAGAATACTAATCCATTGATGGGTAGGTTTAGATAAGAAGTTAGTGAGGATAAGGTCAACTCTCGGCCTCTGGTTGGCACTCAGGACCATTGAACATAAAGACAAAATAAAAACTGTTGTCTAGAAGGTGATTTTTCATATCCAAATACCCATTGCAATGGAAAAAAGATGTTAGAGATGAAGTTTTGCTTGACTTTTTTCCCCTTTCCTTTTCTCATAAAAATATTTCCCCAGATCCAAATATAAAGTCTTTCCTATGTGCACTTGTGCACTCATATAGCTTTAATATCCTTGGGGAGGAAATGATAATAGCCAGAAAAGGGCAGTACTGAGACGGGTTATAAGATTGTCTTCTTTGAAAGAAGCAGGGATAAAAAGTAAGTCACATATCTGAGTCGTGAAGGAGCTGGTCTTTTTTCCTGACCCAGCACTAACATTGAAAAGCCACTCAACCTTTTTCAAAGTTCATTTTCTTATTAGTCAAAACAGGGAAAATAGTATCATTTTTACTTTAGTCCCGGGCCCACTGAATACTTGTTTTACATTTTGACAACTCACTGTAATGTTTATACACATGTGTGTGAGAAAGCATGGATTCATGTGATCATGAATATTATTTTGCAGAATTGCATCTATAAATCTCAGGAAACTAGAAACTTCATTCAGAAAAAAAATCATGTCATTCATGCCATTCCCTTTTAGGACCTCAGCATGTGGAGCTTCTTTTTATGTCTAGGACTTGCTGGGAGCTAACTGGTTACAGGAGAGAAGCAGAGAATACTGGTGATGAAGAAATAACAGTACTTTATCCCTTTGTTTCTGAACAACCTGGCTGGTGAGCAGGGAGGCTGTGCCTAAAGAGATTGGTCATTTCTGTAGATTCTGGATTCCATCCTGCTTGCCAGAGCTTCTGTGTCAACAGCCAGAATTGATGTGTGTCTAATTTTAACTCAAGTGGAGGAGACATTTATTTTGGGAAGACAGGGTCTTTTTCAGAATGGCTAGAGTTGCCTGTGCCATCGATCAGAGTTGAGTATCTCAATCATTTTCCTTAGCTAGTTGGGACGACCTTACTGAATTTTACCTGGCTATAAGCTATTTTTTTTCTGTCTAACTTTTAAAGGGACAATTAGAAGAAATTATCTCTAACTCACCAAGATGCCATATCTATTGTCCATCTTCTGAGTCTATCCAGTTTAGTCTTCATGTGTGGCAGTGCTCTTTGATAGGTTTCAGGAAACCACATTCCAGTTATCCTCCCAGCAAACTGAATAATGAAAAGCCAGAACGTTGGACCAAGACTGAGAGTCCATTCTCAGATGCTCTATTTAGTAACAACATAACCCAGGCAACTTAGGCATGTGAGACACTATGTTTCCAATTATTCTTAAATAAAATATAAATATTTATGTTTGTACAAAATGCTATTGCTTTTCTGACTCCATAAATATGCCTGGAGCTTCAGTCATTTATCTTGCACTAATCCTTTCAGGACACGTGCAAATTATTATTCTTGCAATCTCCAAGGCTTGATTTCATGATCATTCTTCATATTTTTTTCTAATATTTTAAAAATGAAATTGGAAAACATGGAAAAGTGGATGCAGGAAATTTTCAAAGAATGCTTTAAGCAAAAGCTCCTTCTTGGAATCCAGTGATAACAGAAAAGAACCCAGATAAGATAGGACTACCTTTTTGGTGGAAAGTTGGTGCCATTTTCTCCCAGAGGGATGAACAGGGACTCGTGTATTCTCAAGATCATATGATTCGAGTGATTTGTTCAAAATCAACAGCTATTGAGGACATATCTATAAGGCCATAGATAACTTCTTTCTGAGAAGCACTCCAGCCAAGTGTCTTCACTTTATGGTCTTTTTTATGGTATGGAGTACCAAGAGGTATGATGTTGTCCTCAAGGAGTTCAGAGATTATTGTGGGTATAGGATTGGTATCCACATAACATAATCAATAAGGGATAATGAAGCTGAAGTGAAATGCAGTCCAGGAAGCATGCCAGGAACCACAATGAAGTGTCTGAAATGTCATCTCACATCCCACTGGTTCTGTAAGCTTCTGGGTATATTAAATCATCCATTAAAAAAGAGTGTAGGGGAGGATTAAGTGTGAACCCTGGATCTGGATAGATATGGAGTCTCTCTTAGTAACTAATAACAGGTGCACCTTTTGCAAGTCAGTAAAAGATGTCCTTTCTCCCAGGCAGGGCACCTTGTGAGCTCATTGAACAGAAAACTGGTTAAATAGCAAACACCTATTGCCCACTTACTGGACAGCTTTGCTCAGTGCTTAAGCTGTGCAATCATTTGCTGCAGCTCCTGCTTGGCCCCAGATTTGGCATTTATTTAGTAGTAGGTGTTTAGCAAGTTACTTGGAATTACTAAACTTCAGCTTCTTATCTGTAAAGCTTTAGCATTTGCATCTACTATATAGTATTGTTTCTGGAATAAGTGCAGTCAAAAATGTGAAGTCCTAAGTAACATTACATGCTGAATCTAGATCCTGCATAGGATCACCAAGATAATTTGGAAACTGTCAATATGCTTTGAATAAACGCTGAATTTTTGAGAACCATGGAAAAGAGGGATCATTATGAGAACTGAGTGGGGATGGGGTATGTCATGAAGGAGAGCTGAGCTTGCTTAAGCATGTAGATGGCATGACACCTTCCAGTAGTGGAAATCATCGTCAGAGAAGGGCTGGGTGAGCAAATTTACCGTGCCAGCATGGGAGAGCCCAGATGCTAGCATGTGTGTTTTGACGTTTCAGAGCATATTTAGATGTGAAAAGGGAGTTGTCAGAAGGATCCTGATTGCTGAAGAGGTTCTGCACGCAGTAGGAGGTTATAATTCTTTTTTCACATCATCAGAAGGGCGAAACCTTCAAATTACTTCTCTGAATTGAGGCTAACCTCTGTTCTTCCCAGGAAGAACTCTCTCCTGCAATGCAAATGTGCTCAATAATCTCAGACAACGTTGGTGATGATTTGGTGAAAGGAACCAAGATCATGGGACTCTTGAAGAGATCTTGGAATCCCGACTTTCAGGACCTCTCAGTGTTTTCTGAGGACTCAAGCCTTGATGGAGTAATGTGAAATCCTTTGCATATTTCCTAACTCCTGTTCCTGGCTATCCAGCTGCACCTTCAAGAAACAGAGTAGAAGGTGGTCATACAACACACATACACCGAGGCATTCAAAAAGTTTATGAAAATGTGTATTTACAAAAAGAAAAACACCCAACTTTCAAAAACATTTGCACCTATATAAACATATTTTTATAACCTTTGTGATATATCCTTCTATATTCATATCCAAAGAAAATGAACATAAACTATACTTCGAGGACTTGAAAATATGCATAAGCCTCTCTGATACAAAGGCTCTTGAAACATTTAAATCATCTTGGTTACTTGTCTTTATAAGTAATAAATTACATATCTGTAGTTATTAGTTAACATGAATGAAAATCAAGATCTAAATGAAAGTTGGAGTTATTTTGTGAAAGAGTGAGAAGAATTCTGGGGAAAGAAAATATAGCATCTGGTCCAAATCTGAGTTCTTTTGCTATCCATCAGTGCAGTTGTTAAAATTATCTAGGGATAGGAGCTGGGCTCAATCTGTTAAGCCTCCCTACTTGGAATACTTGCATTCTGTGTTTGCTGTGCTTGGCACTGAATCCTGCCTCCTTTTGCAGTGGAGCCTCTTGCTGATGTGCCTGGGAGACAACAGATGATGGCCCAGTTTTATGGGTTTCTTGTCACCCGTGTAGGAGACTTCAGTCAGGCCCTATTCTGACTCGTGTGCATTTTGGGAGTGAACCAGCCAATGGGAGAGTCTGTCCATGCAACTGTCTCTCTCTTCCTCCCTGTGGCTCTGCTTTTCAAATTACTTAAGTAAGCAGATATATGAAGTGTTTAACTTGTTGAACTCAGACTCAGGCAAGATGTAAAAGTTCTGTCATCTCCTAGTGAGATGGCTATTGTGGCTTGGAAGTCCACAGCTTTTAGTTTAGTTTTTGTTTTTTTCCTGATGTTCTGTTCTTTTCCAGTTTAGGGCCCAGCTGTGTGACAGCTTGTGATCTTCCTCGGGTTTTCAGATTCTTACAACCCAAAGCCTTTATGTTTTGTTTGTTTCAGGTTGGGGACTTTTTCTTTCGAACATTCTTTACTTACACATCTCCTCATCACATCTCATTTTTTTTTCTAATTGTTATTTCTAGAATATACATTAGATGGAATTTTTGGATCAAATCTCTACATGACCTAATTTTGGTTCCTTGTTTTCTGTCTCATCTTCAGTTCGTGTGAATTCAGTTTAACATCAGCCTTTCTGCTTTGCCCCTCAGTGATGTCTATTTACTTCTCCTTATCATTAAATTCTTGGGTTTAAAACTGATTCTCTGAAATAGCTGCTTACTCTCATTTCTTTGTTTCACATCAGGGTTCCCCTCTGCCCCAGGGATTCGATTTCTCCAATATCTCCCTGAGCATATTTAACTCCGTATTATTTTAAGAGCTTTTTCCAGTTATTCTGCTATCTGTTTCTTTCTACAGGTTTAACTTCCGTCTGGTTGATTTGGGTTCAATGCTTATCTTCAAGAGAATTTTTCCACATAGCTTTCCCACACATTCTTATTCTCCACACAAGTCTCTTGGTGCGTAGCAAATGATGGGTGGCTGTTTCCATGGGCACCATAGCTCTGGCTGCCCCTCTGGGTCTAAATCTGCCTTGTGCAAATCACATTCTTAAAAACAAAACCCCACACAACCTGAGTCGAAGGTCTCCCAAAGGTCTAACATTTTTTAGTGCCTTATGTTCTCATAATCATATGACTGCACATTGAAAGAGAATCTCTAGGTTTTAAATCTCCTTTGCTTTGGATTTCTTAGAAATATGAAATCAGTATTTATAAAGGAAAATGGACTCTGTTTTGAATCACCAGCAAACATTGGAAGTGCTGGGTTTTGTTGTTGTTGTTGTATTTAGCCTGACTAGCTGTTTGCAAACATAACCAAACCCGTATTTAATTTTTCCATGTGATTCAGAATGGCATAGCCAATAGGAGAGTCACTGACCACAGTCACTACTTACACTCACTTAATTTAAATGGAATAAGATCAAGGCTTCCATTTCTTAGTAGCACAGCTTCATTTCAGTTGCCATGTATGGTCAATGGCTACGGTAAAGAACAGCGGAGGAATAGAACTTTGTCATCATCACAGGTGTTTTTGTCATAAAACATAGTCACACATAACATTGTCATTCTGAGGACAGAAGCAGAACATGTCCCTACAAAGTGCTGTATTTCTATTTATGTACAGTGACTTTTTATATAATGCCACTTCTTTAATAAACAATAGTAAGTATGACTAAAAATTCAATAAAAAATAAAGTTCTCTTAGTAACTATATTTATTTAGATTTCTTCTGTTAAAGTGTTCATCATTGGCCTAGACTATGAGTTCTTCACTGTCAGCGTCCATTCAGGGTAGCCCAGCACTGCAGCTATCTCTGCCTCGTGCCTCTCTCCTGACAGACAAGATATATCTAGCAATGCCTAAATATTTTTCCTTTTGGAACTAGTAGCAACAATTGTATTTCTCATCCCTTTTTGTCTAAAGAAAGAAATAGCAGAATGATGGACTTGTGACTGTTATTGAAGGACTATGTTACTATAACAACAGAGGGGAAGTTAGTGGAGAGGGTAGGGAATGTGGAGGGGGGAAATGAAATTCCTGAATCTATGGCACTGTACAACAATAAGCAAAAATTTTAAAAATAATAAAAGAACCACTGTTTAAAAGATAAAGTATTCACTTTCTAGGGCTGTTCTGATAAACTATCAGAGACTGGGTGGCTTCAGTGAGGTCTGGAGAAGAGAAATCCAAGATCCAAAGGCCCACATGCTGTGTTCCCTGGGCCCCTCTTGGCTTTCCTCTTGCTGCCCTTTGGCGTGACCCTTCCACAGTGTGGGGCATTCCTGATGTCTCTGGCATGCACTCAAGTTTCCTTTTCTTGTAAGCACCCCAGTTGGACCAGATTAGGGCTGACTCCAACATCCCCATTTTTAATATAGTCACATCTTTTAAAACCTCATTTTTAAAGATAGTCACAGTCTGAGGTAATGGGCAATGGGGCTTCAATCTATGAGTTAGGGGAAACATAATTCAACCTACAATCAATAGTATCCATAGAACTGGAAAAAATGCAATCAGCTCAGGATGTCCTGGGCAGTTAGAAGTTATGCTGGTGAATTTTATATATATAAATGTATTTATGTTTACAAGTACAAATATATTTATATATTATATATAAGTAATTTATATTCATATATTAATACACATAAATATATTTAAATGCTTAAATATATTTATACATATATTCTCTATATTGATATATATAGAATGTGATATATATAGAATGTATATGTATAAATATAAATATCATATATGTGCATAATTGGAGATCAAGTAGAACAATTTGGGGTTGTGTCCTGCTATTTCCTTATAGGAAATTCCAGGCATCGGTACTGACTTTTTTCCATTCCTGAAGAGGCTTCAGGACCAGGGATCGCACATTGCTTCTAAAAACATGGGAAAGGCTACAGAGTCATCTTGGGTTTGCCATACACCTTCTTGAGATCTCAGGGTCTTCTAGTGCTAAATGGATATAATCACATCTGTCTTAGCATCCAGGGCAAATGCCTGTGAAGTACCTATTACAAATTCTATTTCATGGTCTATGCGCTATCAATAGCTGTTGGAAAGAGAGAAGATTCAGTCTGCACTTAATTCCCCAAAACATCCTTCATCCAGAATTTTTTTTTTTTTTTACTTTTTTTCTGGGGAAAAAAAAATCAAGGGTGTAAATTTCAGGAGAATTAGAATGAAACAGCACAAGCTATCATCTCCTTCACCTAAAGATTGGTAGTGACCCCAATTCAGAACCAATGGGCTAGCTGAGTCCGGATTTGCAGAATTAAATTACCTAGTTTGGAATGTCCACTATTCCCGAGAGGGTTGTTTTGTTTTTTGTTTTCAGGTTGAATCACTCCGTTCTTTTGAGCCATCTAGAACTCCCCGGGGGAAGTTCCCCTACTATTTGTGCCTTGATTAAACATCTCACTCCAAGAAATATCTGAGCAAAAAACACAAATAATTTTTTAAGGGAAGGAAATCTGATCCAGTTTCCCACCCAATACAGGTATGTTTTCTCCTGCATCCCTCTCCGGCTTCCCTTGGGCACACTCAGACATAGCAAGCTCACCATCTGCCAAGAAGTATCTTTCCCTTCCAGGATCTAATTTTTAAGAATCCTTACCATGTATTGAGTTAAAGAAACTTCCTTGTCTGGGGCAGTCATTTGGCCTAGTGGTTACAACGCCAGGATGCAATGCCCCCATTCCACCCTGGAGCCTGGATTCTAGTCAGGACCCTGCTTCGGACTGTGCTGTGGCTTCTGAGGTCAGGGCAGGTGAGGGTTGCACCAGTTGGGTCGCTGCCACCCACAGAGAAGGCCCGGATTGAATTCCTAGCACCTGGCAATTCTCTGGGCCAACCCCATGCATTTCAAGCATTTAAGGGATGAATTGTGGATGGAAGCTCTCTTTCTGTCCTATATATTCCCAACTCTCAATTAAAAAAAAAAAATCTTTGCCTATAATTTCCATTCCTGGAAGTAATTTTAACACCCCCAATTCTAGGCTTAAGAAACATTATTTAAAGCACATTTGTGAACTAGAAAGAGAACAAAGTCATCGATTTAATGACAGCACTCAAATTCTGCTGGCAGCCGTTTTGAAAAGCTGTTTCAGGTTTGTTGTGAATTGAGTCATTCCAGGTGTGTGGGTGAGTGGATGATGCCAACGTCAGGGAGAGTTGGCTGAATGATTAATGGCTTTGGCTTATGATTTTAGAGGTTCCCATTAATTACCAGGGACTAAGTCTTTTTCTTGAAGACTCTGTTATAGCTTCTCCTGCCACTTCCCCACTTCTTCTTTTTTTTTTTTTAAAGTAAGATCAGAACTTTTAATTTTGGATTAGGGAAACTACTTCCTGTAAATTCCTCTGAGAAGTTTTTGGACTGAATCACCTTAAAAATACATTTGTTAATCTTGTAATATTTGAACAATCCCTAAGCAAGGGAAAAAGGGCTTAAAAATGCCAGTGGATGCACTTCAGCACATGATCTGTGGAGTTATTGTCTTTCCCATAGGAAACTTCAAGGACAGCATTTATAGACATCTTAATAAAGGGAGCATGTCAATGTCACTGAAGCCCTGAGAACATTGGGAAAGCTGGCACTGGCACTATCACAGTTTCTTGCAGACAGATAAAAAGTAACATGAGATGAGCACATGGTGGAGAGTACCCAGTACCAAAATGTGAAGCAGCTTACCGACTGTTATTATCCTGAGAGTTTTCACCAGAAATAACAAGAGAAAAACATAGATGAGATTATATAAAGAAATGCACCAATATTAGTCATATTCTTACCCAATTCTTACATCTTACCTTGCATGTATGATTCTAAGGTTTTAGCCAGACTGTGAAAAATGGAGGTCATTTGCTTAAACTTTCAAGGTCAGCCACAAGTTAATGAATATAACTGAGTGACTAGTTGCATAACAGGTGGAAAAATTTAGAGTCAAACATTCCTGCATTGAATTTCTTGCTTTATTTACCTATGCAATATTGAGCCGTTATTTCATTCCTTGATTTTTCCTCCAAAGGGATAGTAGTGTCATTTACCATATAGAATTATTCTGATGATGAAAACCAAAATGTATGAACATTCAGTAGATACTATTTCAAATACACAAGCATCTGTCCTTCCTTCTAGTTGACCTCGTTCTTTTCTTTCCATTTTTCTCAAAATCACTCCATTTCTGATTAGTCAGTGCAGTTAGGAAGAGAAAAGTGAGTCAGAATTTTGTCTGGAATCCAGGAGCATAACTAGTCACAATTTTGCTCGTGTGTTGAGAGATAAGAATCCTATAAGAAATTTCTGTTTTGTCACGGACTCCTACTGGGTCCTCCCTATGCAGGATGTAAAAGTGCAAGGATAAAAAAGGGAAGGATTTTTCACGTTAAGGTTTCCACAATTGCTCTTCTATGTTGTCCCATTTTTTTCATACCAGATCTCCAACTGAAAATAAGCTGTTAAGCTCTCTCCTCTATTTTTACAAATGTCAGATGTTGCAATTTGAGGGATTGGTACTGTGGCACAGCAAGTTAAGATGATACCTATAGTTCCAGTATCCTGTATCATTCCATATCAGAGCATCTTTTCAATGCCACTTTGCTTCCAATACATCTCTCTGCTAAGGTGTCTGGAAAAGCAGCAGAAGATGGCTTCAGTTTGGGGGACTTGTCGTCCATGTGGGAGACTTGGATGAAGTTCCTGGATGCTGGCTTCAGCCCGGTCCGGCTCTGGCTATTGCACCTGTCTGGATTGTGAACCAAAGGAGAGATCTACTTATTTCTGTTTCTCATTCACATTTTCTTTATGTCCCTCTGCCCTTTAAATAACTAAATAAAACTTTTTAAGATGTGCTTCAATATTGTTAAACAACGACCTGACTGGTATTTCATATACCAAATGCGAGAATTTCAGATTTTGTTTGCAAGTAGTAATATTGAGAACTCCTTTAGTTCTCAAGATAGCTCTATGTGGAACATCCTGTTACTAATAATTTTCCAGTAAAGTAAGTTATGAGTACTCAGGTCTTTTTTGGCCAAGCTAACCTACTAGATGGAGGTTGATTCTGAAGGATGCTGACTGCATTGCTCTTTGGAGTGGACTGAGTGAGGTATTAGATATGCACCTGAATGATTCAGGTGAGACTGTAGGCAGCCCAAGGTAAATGTGAAGAGCCATGCACTGCAAGTTCAGAGTCAGGGATGCCAGTCCAGACTCCAGCATGACTTGTTTGGAACCTCAGGCAGGTCTTTGAGCTATCAAGGACTCAATTCAACCCCTCAAAATGCAGATAATGATCATTATACCCCTTTTGCCTCACAATGACACAGTGAAGATTAACGCAGATTATAGGTGATTATAGCTGTGAAAGTGTTGTGTGAAAATAAAACACTATTATTATCTTCAGCAATAATCTTCTGAAGTCTTGCCATAACTGTCCTAGTGCTCTAATCTATGGGACCATTTTATAATGAGGCTTTTAGGGGAATTTCATTAACCGAATTTCTTGGATACCTTTCAATTTGGACCAGAATCATAGCATTAGGGTGTTAGAGCTGGAAGGCATTGCAATGTCCCTAGTTCTACTCTCTCATTTCACAGACAAGGGAGAGTCCCAGAGAAGAGAATGGTTTTCCTCAATCATCCAGCTACCAGTCATTGAAGGAAGGAACCTGTTCATTGCTCTGTATGCTGGATACAACCAATTTAGCTTCTACACAGAGGGCACAGGAAAATAAATCCAAATGAAAAGGACCTCTCTTCCCTTCCTTGTGGCCATGGCTGTAGAGTTCTCCTTACTTCTCATCTGAGTCCTTCTTCGCTTTCAAGATGCAAGTGTAGTTTCCATTCTACTAAATCAATAATATGCCATAGCACACACATTTTTCTCATCTTAAATATTTTCGTGCTTTTTTCTATTCAATATAAAATCACACATTTCAAAATAGGCAGTCACACATTTTCCCAATGGCCTTTAAAGTCTATGCCAACCAAATCAGATTTATACATAGATAGATGAATAGATAGATAGCTTTCCTAGGATACTAAAAAAAAAAAAAAAAAAAAAAGCTACTCTGTCACTTCCGCATCAGCTATTCTCTCTCCTGTTTCCCTCCTCTTCCTCTCTCTTTCTCATTACCCTTTTCTTGCCAGAAACATCTCAGGAGAATATGTAGGAGAGTTCTAGGTCATCCAGAAAGAGCTGCTTGATTGTCTCTAGCACCCCATTTCTTCCTTTCCTTTGTAAAATGGACATTGCTGTAGAACCTGATTGAATCTGACTGGTGTCTGCGATAATGAACAATGCTAGCTCCCTGCAGAGATGAAACAGCCACAACCAGGGAAGTGGCAGCACAGGCGGTTAGCTGCTCTCAGGGCACCTGGGCCTCCTCAGGCCCATCTTTCCCACCAGAAGCAGCACGGCAACACATACTCTGGCTTTCCCATCTATACACCTACAGCTATGACCACTGTGATTTCAACAAAAGCATCCCTTTTATAGAGTGTTCCTGTTGAATGACCTTCACAATAACTCACAGAATTGAAGATTTCAAAATGTTTTTTCAAAAATATTATTCCACAGTAAAACTTAGAAAAATAGGATCTGTAGCTGTCTTACACTGGCACAAATGATCACCTCAGTCTCACCATTTGTGATGCTGTGACAATTACAATTTAGTATGTGAGCAGCAATGGGTAGTGTTCTATTTAGAGTTTCTCATTCCTCCCTGCACCTGAAAACCACTTCTGGATTTTTCTCGGTTCTTGTTCACTGGGTTTTCTTATGCAAGTACTTGTGTTCTTCCCATTTCTGCTGAATCACAATATCCAGGGCAGAGATCAGGTCAATGCCTTTATGTGTGAGTCTCTCCACACAGCCTGGGCTGAGACTCCCTGGTACCTTTTGCACAGTAAAGACCAGAGGATGGCTACACATCTAACAAAGCTGTAAATTCACACTGCAGTCCACTTAAGGTGGAGAAGGGCACATGCATCTTGAAGAGAGAAAGCAAACAGGGTCAAAGTTGTCTAGACAGAAGGCAGACTAGGGTCTGGCGTGGTAGCCTAGCAGTTAAAATCCTTGCCGTGCATTCTGGGATCCCATATGGGGGCCAGTTTGTGTTCCAGCAGTATCGCTTCCCATCCAGCTCCCTGCTTGTGGCATGGGAAAACAGTTGAGGACGTCTCAAAACCTTGGGTCTCTGCATGGGGGACCCAGAAGAAGTCCCTGGCTCCTAGCTTTGGATTGACGCAGGACTGGCAGTTGTTGGTGGGGTCACTTGGGGAATGAATCAGTGGATAGAAGATCTTCCTCTCTGTTTCTCCTCCTCTGGGTATATCCAACTTTCCAATAAAAATTTATTAAGAAAAGAAAGAAGGCAGACTAAAAAGCCATGCAAAAGTGCACAGATTAAACAAGGAGAATAAAAATGGGCAAAGACACATACAGTGTGTAAACTTTCTTCTCGCTAAAACCTGATGCACCTTACCTGTTGTTTTCTATTCCAAGCTGTCACTGAGTCAGGAAGACTCAGAACACAGAAAATAAAAACCCTTGCCCTGTCTCACAAATATCGCACTTTCATCAGATTTGTGCTGTCTGAAAATCTCGGATTGTAAAGTAGATACATTAAAGAGTATTTACTTCACAAAATGATTCACAGACGGACTTCTTTAACTATCTTGTTTCCCCTGGGCCAACTGATTTGGTTTGCCAGATATCGCTTCACACGATAGTTTTCCACAAGCACATCTGGCAAGAAGAATCAGGAACTAAGTTTCAAGTGACAATAACCCTTATTTTTCCAGTGTCAGTTTTGAACCCAAATGTACCTCTCTGTGATGCTGTTTTCTCATGTCAAAAAAGAGAATAATAATAGCTCTGCCTTGTCTGCATTTCAAGGTAATGAGATAACATGTGTGGAAGTACTTAAAAAACACTGAGTTATTTGAAAGAAATATAATTTTTGAGGAAGTCATTTACAATAATCACATGTGAATGAAGATGTCTGCGATTCCACTGACCATTAGCACATGTGATTGGGTGTGAGCTGGGGGAGATCCTTGGGTGACTCCTGGTTTGGGGAAGGATGCTTAATAGTAGACACCAGTCAAGTCAGGAGATGAATCCCTTGTCTTCACCACAGTGAAGAAGAGAGGCAGTGGGCAGAGCAAGGTGGTGAAGCTGGAGCAGAAACTACAGCTACCTCAAAGTCATCTACGGAACTGACAAGGTTTACAGGCAGCTGGTATTTTGCTCAGCACAGGAAAGCAGTCAAGGTTCCTTCCAGAAGCAAAAATTTCCTTGAAATGTATACATTTGCAGATGGAGTCAATTTTTAAAAATGTCAATAAGGGCTTTGGAATGGAGACTAACGAAGCCAGTCAAGTTACAAGGAATCCATAGAATAAGGAAGAGGAAAGGGGCAATGTAGCCTGTCCCCAAACAAAACAGTCATGTTGCAACCTCAGGAAAGTGTTATCAGCTAGTTCTTTATCCGGCCAAACTAGTATGCAATATTAGAATCCCACTGGTATTTATAGCTATTCATTCAGAAACTAATTATTTTGTAATGAAATATATATAGTTCTTATTAACAATATGCTTTTAAGAATTCTTTGGTAAATACATGAAAATTGTTTTTTAAAAGGGAGGGATGTGGCTGTGTGGGTGTTCAGCAGAGCAGTTAAATGACCACCTGAAGCGCCCACATCCCATTTTGGAATTCGTGGGTGGAGTCCTGCTAACCTCAACTTGGGCAGGGGAGAGGAACATCAAGGCTTGAGTCCCTACAACCCACGTGGGAAACCCAGATTGGGTTCCAAACTCCTAGTTTTGACTTGGTCCACTTCTGGTTGTTGCAGGCTTTCGGGGAGTGAACCAGCCAATGGAAAATCTTTGTCTGCTGTCTATCTTTCAAATAAAATGACAATAAACAAATATTGTTAAATGATTATTTTTGCCTAAAGCATGCAGTCATATAATTCCTCTTAGTTCTATTATATATATTATAGTTCTATTTAAAATAGTTTATTTAAAATTCATGTATTGGGCCCAACACTGTGGCTTGGTGGATGAAGTTCTCACCTTGCATTTGCTAGAATCACATATGGGTGTCAGTTTGTGTCCCGACTGCTTCCCTTCCGTTCTGGTTCCCTGCTTGTGGCCTGGGAAAGAGTTAGGGATGACCAAAGGCCTTGGGACCCTGTACCCATGTTGGAGTGGGGGAGGCTTCTGGCTCCTGATTTAGAACTGTCTTGACTCCAATCATTGTGGCCATTTAGGGAGTGAACCAGCAGATGGAGGATCTTTCTCTCTGTGTTTCTTTCTCTCTTTGAATCTGACTTTCTAATAATAACAGTAATAATAATAATATCTTTTAAAAGTATATAAATAAAATTCATGTATTTATTTGAGAGACAGTGACACAGAGATAGGAAAGGAGAGATTAAGTAGGCAAAAGAAGAGAGCAAGAGAGAGAAACAAAACACAAAAGGAAGATATCTTATTCACAGACTCACTCTCCAAATACTCACAATAGCTGGGACAGGTTGGAGCCAGAAGCAAGGAACCCAATCCAAGTCTCCATGGGATTGTCAAAGACTCGAGTGGTTGAGCTAATACCACTGTCTCCCAGGACAGTCATTAGCAAGAAGTTGCACCAGGCTAAAAACCCCAGGCACCCTGTTTACTGTAGGACTCAGATTGTTTAAACTGGTATTTTAACCACTCAGCTAAACGACTGCCCAGTACACAAGATTATCTTGCCTATCCCTGAGGCAAGTTGCCGATGTTTCAGAAGACATAGCCATGGAACCGCATTCTTTAGGACGTGGTGTCAAATGGAGGCTTCTGGGAGAACATGCCTATTTGCATATGGTACATACAAGCTCCTTCCCTCCTCCCTGATTCATACCTTGACTGGGAAGTCGTTGAGAACTGAGCAGATTTCTCCTTTTCTCTTTCCTTGTTTTCCTCAGTGGCCGCGTGAACACTTGGGAGTAGATCCCAAAGTCAGAGTGTCAAGCCAGTGCATTTGAAGAATTCACATTTTATGCCAAGCCCATTGGGAACACATTTTTGTAAACAGGAGGAAAAGGAATTAAACTGTGAAGCATTCACTTCAAAGAGTTGAAGGTCTCAAAGAAGGTTTGTCAGCAAGCTTGCTTCAATGAGAGCTCATCAGATTTTTCTTAGCCTAGCTGTTTCTCATCCTGTATTTGTTATATTTTAAGGGAAAACCTAGAGATAAAGCAGTTCTGAGCCACATCTGGGAATCGGAGCAGGAAACTGGCTCCTTTCAGTGAGCAACATCAGGGTGGGGCTGCTCCTTAGAACAGTCTCAGATCCCTGAAACCACAAGGCGTGTGAACAGTTACGTCTAGAGGCTTCATTTGGGGCAGCTGGAGCAATTCCTCCTGAACACAGAACATTTCATGATACATATATCTAGGAAGTGTCTATACACTATCTTGAGAGGGAAGGTAATAAATTGTCAGCTGAATCCACCTGTTTCTTCAAGCAGGAGATGATATGTGTTCTGGAAAGCCTCTAATAGGCTTGCGCAAGAAGTTCAAAATGCTGTGCAGGATAATCCAAGAGCATCCGTGGCATGAGCACCCTGGCTTGCATCAGCTCCTTACTGGGCTGGAACCCATGCTGAAGAACGTGAGTCCCTTCGCCAACACTGCCACCCGAGGGCCAGGTTCTCCTTGAACATGAAGGTGGTACGATTTATGATCTGACTCACAGTCTAGGATATGTTTTACAATTGTCTTCTGCATTTTTGTTAACTGTATTTTAAAATGTGATATGCTATAACAAAACATCACTTCAACCAAAGCATGTTGTCCTCAAGTTCTTGGCTCCGCTCACAATCCTTTCTTAAGTGACTTAACTGGGATAGATGCTGCTCTGCCCAAATAGCCACAGACCAAGTTCAGATTTCAGTCTCATGACTCACCAGTCTCATGGCATCAGGCAGTTCACAAGAATTCCCTGGCCCTATTTGCACCACAGTGGCTGCAAAGAACACAACGCCAATATCTCCGAAAAACTGGGAAGAATAAATGAGCTAACACATATGGGCATGCAGTTTGGGGACTCATCCACCATACAAAATCATCCAATGTTGCTCCTGCTCCCCACAGGCTGGATGTGGTTACTTACCCTATTCTCTGAGCCCTGGAGCCTTGGCCCTTTCCTGAGCTAGTTTGGCCAGAGGCCCAAATAGGGCAGCATCAGCATGTTTGACTCTAAGATTCAGTCCCTCTGTGGTCTAGCCTTATAACTCTCCAGAAATGATGAATTTGGACATCGTCAGAAACTTGGTGTTGCTACTCAGGATTCCCAGGGAAAGTGTATGGTCAATGAGGAAAACACTACCTCACCAAGTCTGGCTCTGCACTTTGACAACTGAATAGAGAACATCCTTATCTCTACATTCCGTCTTTCCATTGCCTCAATTAACATAATAAGTTTACGATGACAATGTGGGATGCAATGACTTTCAAATATGTGGATAGTGTCTTTCTCACAACATAGTGTCTACTACTGACGTTATCACGATTCTGGCTGATTTTGGTTTATGTGAAATCAAGCTTGGCTGTGACCCTGCATGTCAGATGTCTTGCATGTGTATGGAGCACATCACAACAAGTGGCCACAGTCAGAAACACGACAGACCATGTCACCTGGGGACTAAGGTTTTGTTCTTATAAACGCAAACAGGAAGACACATATTTAACAGAACTGCTTTGTGCTAAGATCTACAAGCTACAGATTGGCTTGTATGGTGTGTCCCTTACCATAGTTGTATAGAAGTGATGAGACACTTCTAAAATTTAATCCTCATTCTCCATTTCCTAGGATATCCCGGTCAGCAAAGAAACAGCAATGCAAACTATGTATCCCCTAGTCTCATCTTCCTTTCCAGGTCTCTCCAGCAGTCCATCTGCAGCTATCCCTATGTTACTTTATGTTTGCTTGTTTATTTGTTTGTTTAAGATTTATTTATTTACTTGAAAGGCAAATTTACAGAGGACAAACAGAAAGTTATATCTTGGTCCTATCCTTGTGGCATAACAGTTAAAGCCACAGCCTGCAATGTCAAAATCCCATAAGGATGCCAGTTTGAGTTCCAGATGCTCCACTTCTGATCCAGCTCCCTGCTAATGTGTCTAGGAAAGCATCAGAAAATGGTCCACAGGCTTGGGTTCCTAAAACCACATGGGAGACCCAGAAGAAGCGTTAGTTCTTTGCTTTGGATCAGCCCAACTCTGGCTGTTGTGTACGTTTGGGAGGTGCACCAGTGGATGCAGGATACTTCTCTCTTTCTCTCACCCTCTTTCTCTCCACAAAATTTGCCTTTCAAGTAAATAAATACATCTTTAAAAACAAATAAGTGAAAGTTAAATCTTCCTTGGGTTGATTCACTCCCCTAAATTGCTACACAGGCTGGGACTCGGTTAGCTTGAAAGCCAGAGCCTGCAGCTTCATATGAGTCTTATGTGTGATGGGGGCCCAGGCATAATGGGCCATCCTTCCCAGGCATATTAGAAGGAAACTAGATTGGAAGTGGAGTGCCTGGGCCTGGCACAATGGCTCCATGACTAAATCCTTGCCTTGCAAGGCGACCAAGATCATGCATGGGTGCCTATTCATTTCCTAGCTGTTCCACTTCCCATCCAGCTCTCTGCTTAGGAGCTGGGAAAACAGTAAAGGATGGCCCAAAGTCTTGAGATCTTGTACTGGCATGGGAACCCCGGAAGAAGTTCCTGGCTCCTGGCTTTGGATTGGCTCAGCTCTAGTCATTGTGGCCATTTGGGGAATGAACCAGCAGATGTCTGATTTTTCTGTCTGTCTATTTCTGTTTGTAAATCTGATCTGCATTCCCAGTAAAGATAAATAAATATTTTTAGAAAAAGAAGTGGAGCAACCATGACATAAACTGGCACATGTGTAGGATGCTGGCATTGCAGGCTGTGACTGACCCCACTGCTCCACATGCAAGCCCTGCATTGTGCCCTTGATGACTTCAGCCACACCTCATCCACAACACTCCCAGTTGTTGCTGGTTTTGTACCGGAGAGGTTGTTTATTGAACTCTCCATATGGTGAGGCAGTTGAGACAATCCTGGAGTCCTAAATATTGAGTAGTTCTTGTTGATGTTCTTCTATTGAGTGTCCTCTCCTAATCTAAAAGCCTATCTTTTACGTGCCATCATGTTGCATTGCCATTTGTATAACTCAGTGTGGACCTGATGGTGCATTTAGGCAGGTCAGGCTCTACTCAGCACAGCAAGCTCAACAAGCAGGAGGTGAACAGCTTAGCAGGAATGTCGTGTTTCTTGATGCTGCCCCAGTTCTACAACTCCTTACTGATGCTGAGGATGGTTGTAGACAGTATCATCCTTGTAAGGCTTCATTTTTCTTGTTTGCAACGTCCATTCATGTAACATGTGATTGCCTTAAACACAAGTTGCAACATGAGTTTCCTTAAATTTGGATGTTTTAACTGCTTAATTTATACACTAAGTGTTTCTGTAAGGATCTCCCAATTTGATTTCTAGTGTGAAATTCATCATTATGATGATTTTGGATTACATACCTGTTTGTGTAACCAATGGCATATGAACTACAAAGCCAGACATTTGAGTTAGAATGTTGTCTGAACCACTTCTTACATACCTGCCTGTGAGAAAGTTCTTAATCCCTGTGTGCCTCAATTTCCTCATCTGTAAAATGGAAATAACACGAGTTATTGACTTCATAGGGTTTCACATAGATGAATTCAAGGGCAATGAAAAAGCTTTATAGTACCAGGCATCTAAGAAGAACTCAGGAAATTACAGCTTTTAGTAATATTTCTGAAATGTACTTATGTTTCAAGTGTAGAATTTATAGACGCAAGCCTGTGCATCTTGGTAAAAAGTGACTTCCTTTAGAAAATTTACCATATTGTGATCTAAGTGCTTGGAATATGGCTGATCACAAGGAAATTGTCCTCATTTGATGAAGCATTCAAACGAGAGTATTGTTCTGGTGGAAAAGAGCTTCCTTGTATGAGACCATCGGGGCCTCGAACATGATGCTAATGTCTGATGCTAGACCGACCCAAAACATCTAAAGATGAATTTAAAGCAGAACACTCAAAGTTCCAAGTTGGTAAAACTTACTGAATATTTTCATTCTTGTGTTTTGTGGTATACAAACATTATCTTTATGATTTTGGATCACGAGACTAAGTTCTCTGAGAATGAAGGCTGTGTCTGTTTCATTTACTGCTGTGGAAGGTACCCAGCTCAGTGCCTCACACAGTGGCAGCTCCCAGGTTCATTGAGTAAATACGGAATGACTGAAATCAACAGCTTGAGGTTTGTTTGTTTGTTTAAGATTTATTTATTTGAAAATCAGAATAACAGAGAAAGGAAGAGATGGAAAGTTCTTCCATCCTCTGGTACACACCCCAAGATGGCCACAATAGACAAACATGTACCAGGCGTAAGATAAGAGCCAGAATCATCATTGGGGCTTCCCATGTGAATGGCAAGAGCCAAAGCACTTTTTCCCAGGCCGTTTCCAAGAAGATGAAACAGAGGTGGAGCAGCCAGGACTCAAACCCACGCCCATGTGAGATGCCAGTGTCACAGGTGGTGACTTTACTCAATGTGCTGATCCCCAGACTGAGAGTTTGACTCACTGACAAATTAACCATGTGCAGTAATTGTCTTTACAGACATCTTGCTTCAACCTTTTGAAATCAAAAAGCTTTGAAGCAAAGTATGTAATAAACCTGTTCTTTAAACTAGGCTGTTTGCCACAGAACATATTTTTGGTGATAAACTGCACATACAAAATGTAAGCTTTTCTGAGGCAGGGATCTGACACCGTGATTAGGTAGTTGGCTTCTCTCTGGGTTTGAGTCTTGGGACTCCAGTGCTGATTTCAGCTTCCTGCTAATGAACCCCTGAAACGCACCAGGTCATGACCCAAGTTCCTGGGTTCCTACACTTCCATGCGACACTTAGGCTGAGTTCTGGGTTCCTAGTTTTGATATGGCCTGCCTCTATCAATTGTGGTACTTGGGGAGGAACCAGAAAGTGAGTGTGTTTCTCTTTCTTCTATCCCTATCTCTGCCTTTTAATAGACATAAAATAAGTAAAGACATTAAAACAAGTATTTTTGTACAGTTGATACAATTCGGTGTGTACCTAACTGGTGCATCATTGCACACACACACACACACACACACACACACACACCCCAAAAGTTTTTCTGAAAGTTGGCCAAGTTTAGTCTATGATTACATGGAATTTTGGTTGATCCTGTGTGGTAAACCACTTTCTTTTGATATTGAGGCCTGTGGCTGTCACATGTCCACTTACACAGTTCTGTCTGCTTGCATTGTTGGAGCCAGCACTCACTCAGCACCCTCCCTCCTCTGGTTGACTCATCCTTCGAAGACATTTCTGACTAGCTATTGCATCCAGTAAATACTCATAAGACTAATCACAAGGCCACAATTACATTAGTTTTTTAGACTGCTTCTAACATAATAATGCTTATTTCATGGGTGTCTCAATCTATGACAATTTAGCCTAGGCTGCAGTTGAACATGGAAAGACATGCTGATGCTCTGTTCAAGACCATTTGTTCAAGACCACACTTAAGCTGTGTCCCTGGGGTAACCCAGGCAGCTTTGCTCCCTTTCCCAGGGTCACTTCTCAGGCCAGAGGATTAGAGGCAGTCATGTGACCTTGCTTATGAAAGCTTTAGCCATGGGCTCCAGCTACTGGACGACACTGTCTATTCAATTATTCTTCCCAGTGGAACCATCAGGTCATTATGAAAAGAAGCACTCCAGGGGGCATTCAGGCTCTTTCCCTTTAGCACAGGGAATGGTTTCACTTGGAACCTTCTCAGCAACAAAAACACAACCTATAAAAGATGAAGTACCTCAAGTGGGCTACAGACAAAATGCTGTCTGAGGTTAAAGAAGGCAGGGGAAATGGCTGGCATCACACATAAACACACACACTAGTTAGATAGATAGATAGATAGATAGATAGATAGATAGATAGATAGATAGTGAGTTTGACTCACTGACAAATTAACCATGTGCAGTAATTCCTAATGTAAAGTAACTCCTAAAGATGCAACATAGAAAGGAAGAAAGACCTTAGGGTTATTTACAATCCAGACCATGTCAGTCTGCTATAGAACATTATTAAGTAAATCCATCATTTTTCACAGGTTAAAGGGAGATTTATCAGATCAGACTCCTCGGATGCTTTTTGTTTTCCAGCTTCCCAAACCAGCGACCTTATGAATGGGCACAGCTTAGAGATGCAAGAATGAGGAACAGTGGAGACAGAGACAAAGGAGCAAGCATAGGCTCAAGAGATCCTTGAGTCATAGTAATCTGAGTGAGACCTGAAGGGGAAAGAATACGTTCAGCTGGGAGGTTAAAGTCAAAAGGCTTGAACTAGAGGAGAGAGTGGGTTAGCGTCTTTGGCTTCTGGCAGCAAGGACATAAGAACACCATGTCTACACTCAGTTGCAAAAGGAACTTAGCACCTTATAAGAACTTTCAAATTTAGGAGGAAGCCAGTTTAATGTTCTGATAAGTGGAGGTTGCAAGTTATAAGATAGCTACAGTACAAAATTGGCAAGCTAAGAATTGAGCCTTGCAAATGATCTTACAGTGGATTCTAATTCACTAGGACTAATTAGTTTAATTGACAGCTTTCCTTTTCATTGATAGCACTGACCAAATGCTGTGAACGTCAATGTACATTTTCATAGAGGCCGTGCTCCTTTCTTGTGGATCTTGGCAAATTGGACATGATTATATTATCTGATTCTCTTTGAGGAAGGGATGGTCTAAGCTTTAACACCAAGGAGCAAGTTCCCAGGGGAGTGTAGAGGACTGTCACAGGAGTCTCCAATCATACACTGGTAAAGCATTGTGGGTAGGAGAAGATGCAAAATGCTAGCATCAATTTGCATCCCTCATAGTACTACTATTATAGTCAGGAAAATAAAAACGGACCCAGATTTCCAAAGAATCGAAGTGTAAGGAAGCAGAACAACTCAAACTGGGATTTATAGGAGTGTGAAAGTTGGACAGAACTCCGGTCAAACATATGTTTGTTAGCATTAGCAGATAAACCCACAGTATGCAGGTTAAATTTGAATTTCAGTTAAACAACAAATAATTTATTAGCATAGACATCCAAAATATTGTAAGAAACAGGTGTATTTTTTTTAAAGATTTATTTTTATTATTTTTTATTGGAAAGGCGGATATACAGAGAGGAGATACAGAGAGGAAGATCTTCCGTCCGATGATTCACTCCCCAAGTGAGCCGCAACGGGCCGATACTATGCCGATCCGAAGCCAGGAGCCTCTTCCGGGTCTCCCACGCGGGTGCAGGGTCCCAAAGCTTTGGGCTGTCCTCGACTGCTTTCCCAGGCCACAGGCAGGGAGCTGGAAGGGAAGTGGGGCTGCCGGGATTAGAACCGGCGCCCATATGGGATCCCGGGCGTGCAAGGCGAGGACCTAACCACTTGCGCCACCGCGCCGGGCCCCGAAACAGGTGTATTTTAAAATAATGTTGTTTATTCAGAATTCAGATTTAAGTGTACGGAACAGGCTATATTATCCTATGGTTTCATGAATATAAAAACCTTTAGAAAAGTTGAGGTCTTTATTGAAAAGTATGTAGTATTTAAAAGGAGACTGTGCCATAGGAATATAAATATAGGCTATAAATAAGAATTGAAGCATAAGATGTCACGCATTGTTTTATATCCTATACTGCCTACCACATATCAGAGAAGTTATTCTATATTTGCCTTTTCTTGGACTGGCTTAGTTCACTTAGCACAACAGTCTTGTGGAATGGTGGTCTTTCTGCTTTTTGAACATTCTGGTTAGTGGTGCACTATTGTATGACTATAAAATAAACTTAAATTATGTTAGAGCAAAATTGAAAGGACAAGCCACAAAGGAAATTGATGAAGGAAGGGAAGGAGGAAAATCTAGTTAGCTTCTTAGAGCTGTATCTATGAAATTTGTCCTCTTTTTGCTAATGAAAATTTTAGAAACATAAAAGGAGAATATTATTTGTAAAAGGATGGAAAATTAAACAAGTAGTTTAGAATGCAGAGCTCATGGGCCAAACAAAGGTGAATCAGTGGGAATTCACCAGACAACTGACACAGAGATTTAAGACCAATCCTCCAGGGAAAGTACAACTCAGCTTACAGAGCTAGAACCAGAACCTTGATCTAACTCCTTCCACTTCATCAAAACAGTTACATATTTCTTCTTTCTAAAACTAGCAGTCCAGGGCCCAGCACGATAGCGTAGCATTTAAAGTCCTCGCCTTGAACACACCAGGATCCCATATGGACACTGGTTCTAATCCCAGCAACGCCACTTCCCATCCAGCTCCCTGCTTGTGGCCTGGGAATGCAGTACAGAACAGCCCAAAGCTTTGGGACCCTGCACCCACCTGGGACACCCAGAAGAAGCTCCTGGCTCCTGGCTTCGGATTGGCTCAGCTCCAGCTGATGCAACCGCTTGGGGAGTGAATCATCGGATGAAAGATCTTCCTGTCGGTCTCTCCTCCTCTCTGTATATCTGCCTTTCCAATAAAAACAAATAGATCTTTTTAAAATAAATAAGATAAAACTAGCAGTCCCAACCACCGATGGGCTAACCAACAAACTATTGAAACATGCAGCGAATGTTAAGTAATGAAATTCTTTGCTGAGTCCCACCATGAATCACTTAAACTGCCTCCTCAACCAGCTTTGGGAACATTTCCTGGGTGTTCAGATTTCTGTGGGACAAATTGTTGCTGACATCCCGCAAAGTTTAGAGAGGCAGTTTTCCTTTAGAGTTCTGGTAGTTGTTATTTTCCACAGACAACTAAATTCTCCACACACAGATTCGTGCCAAAAAATAACCTTCCATGTGTATCACTGTCGTAAGCAGTGACTAGCCTGGATTGTAAATAAGATTTGGCATTGCTCAAAGAATCTTTCCCTAAGTTACTTCACCCCCTCCCTAATTTTGCTGTACAGTCTTCTGGGAGATCTGTGTGCTTTACCTGCTCCCAGAAATTTGGCTCACACTATCTCCTCATTGTGGACTGCTCCTTCTCTAAGTTCAGCTACTATCAAAACAATATTCCGAAAAGAATACACTAACTCAAAGTTTAACTCCCCATTTTTCATTTGTATGAAGCAATATTCATAGCAGCTGGCATCATTCAGGCAATAGAGTAATGATAATTATAAGCTGAAAAGTCATCTCAGAAGTCCCCAAAGATGTGGAAGTCATGTTTTCTTTTATTTTCATGGATATTTTTGGTAACTGGATCTTTTCTAACAAACCTTAGTTCAGGTCTTATGGATGGTTATTTGTTTGGCCATAGAAATTAATTTATTCCTTCTTTTACTCATGAGTGGCATTGCTGTCTTCCAGTTGCAATGCACTGCCATCATCTCATTAATGGTTTCTAGTGAGGGACAGGTGAAGCTTAAACAAGTCTGTCGTTTTCCCTTTGCTTTACTTATTGAGAAACTCAGAACCAGAGAGAGAACTGACTTTCCCTGAAGTCATTATTCTTAAGGCTATGGCAAAATCCTAATTCTCTGAACTTTCAATAGTGACTCATCTACAGATTGCTTCAGCCCTAATGGAAACTGTTTTTTAAAATGTAATCACTGGAATTATGTCAGTATAACACAAAACAGCTTCTAAAGATTACAACTGCTACTTGGTAATTTTATTACTAAACAAATGCTAAATTGACACTATCAACTGCCAAATGCTTTCTCTTAATTTAAAATGAGTAAAGACACTAAAAGTAATGGATCAATGTCACATTGCTTCTGAAAAGGCAAAATGGGCAACCGCGTTTTGCCATTGCTGTTATACTGATGCAATTACCTGCCTGTGAAGCAGTGAGTTCCTTGTCAGCAGGAATGTTAAGCAAATAGATAATTCTTTAGGAAAGATGCTATATAGCAGGTGGGATATAGAGGTAGGTGATATTTTTATATATTTCCCATATCTAAGATCAGACTTGGGAATGACTGAAGAAAAACTCATATTTGGAAATTTATATCTAGAAGCAATGAAAATAAAAACCACAGGGAAGCATTACATAGGATGCTTAAAGGCAGCACCTGTTCAAATAGGCCTGTATCAACTTCATCATGTTTTTCCTTTCATCAGCATGCAGGTGAGGGTTGGAGTGTCAAAGGTAAAAGAGATTGCTTGAGAAAATGTTCATAAAAGAAATGAGAAATCAAGGCAAAATTCAATGAAAGGATATGCAAGATGGTTCAGCAAAATCTCCGGAGAGAAGCCGCATCTTCTTTTGCCCCAGATGTTAGAGATAGGAGGCTCAAACAGAGGGTAATGTTGCTTGACAATGGCATTTAGGAACGTTTAGTAATTGTCTTGCAACTCAAAATATGAGTGGAGGATCACAAGTAATATTCAATTATTTCATACTAGTGGAAAATGCCATTTAAGCGAGAATGTTCTGTGAATGTTTGGAAACTAAATATATGCCCTCCCAACTTGACAGTATGCCAGCTCAATGGCACCCAGGAAAATCAACTTATGTAGTTCAAACACATCCTGAGATGCCTCAACTTTCTCCTCCATTTCACGGAGGAGAAAGTGAAAAGTAGTTCAATAACTTAAGACACATGCCTAATAAGTGAGAGCTTAGGTTAAAGTTAACGTCTCATAGTTTTATTTGACGTAGGTGGGTGATCATACTTCACATCATTTTCTGAATTTCATTTTAAAAGATGCTATAAGAATAAATCATTTCATCCTGTGAATGTGTGTTACCAGGTTGGTTTTTGCATTTGATGATGCTGTGTTCCCACTGGGAGCACCCTCTGAACTGAGCCCACCATTTCTATTTTCATAACACAGAGTAGATCAGATATGTACACCTAGAGAATGAGTTTTCTCCCCATCAGGGAACATGTCACAATGGATCTCTCCCACCACATCAGCATCTCTATTAGGAATGTCACTCATTCTACCTTCCCCCTAGCAATGACAGACTCCTGACCATTTTTCTTCTTTGTCAGTGGATTTACAGGTGACTGACAGGTGTTTGTAAGGGTAATTCTTCTCCAAGCCCACTCCTTGCTATACCATTTCTCTAACCACTATCTTGACAGTAATTATTCTATATGCATCACTCTAGAGGAGATACATTTATTTTCTAATTTGCACATTTCTTTCAAAACTGGAAAGAAATGAACCATTACTAAAGTCAAGAGAGTCTGCTAGAATCATTACCAAAAAAAAAAGGGGGGGGGGGGCAGAGCTTAAATGTGAAGCCTAATTTGTTATCATTTCCTGTCTTCCACTCTTCATAAGATCTCTTTACTCACCTCCAAATGCAAACACTTGCATATGTGTTAATGGAGAACCAGGGCAAGAAAGGGTCCTAATCGGTAGCTTATGGACTGGGTCTTAAGATGGTAGAGTAAAAATTGTTGGCAGGGAGCAATCTGTATGTGTTTACAATATCCAAGAAAAGGAACTACTTAGTAGGTGGGTTTTTTATACATGTGGGCAGTTAATAAAAAAAAAAAATGTGAAAGGCTCTTAAATGAAAAGATGCAAAAGCTCATGCATACTAAGAGAAATGGAAATTAAAATTATGCTGCGATCTCATTTTTTAGTTATCAGATTGGCAAAAATCCACAAGATCAAAAGCATTCCCTGTTGTCAAGGCTATAGGGAAAACAGGCCATTTTCATACATTTCTGGTGGGAATTTAAATTAGTGCAACCCCTATGGAGGGTAATTTGGTGATATCTGTTAGAATTACAAATGCAAAAACCCTTTGACCCAGTAATCCTTCTTCTGGGAATTTATCCCACAAACAGAATTGCACAGGTGCAAAATAATATACGAATGAGGCTGTTTGTAGCAAACTCATTCTTAATAACAACAAAATACTGGAAACAAACCAGAAGCATATCAATAAGGATCTTTGGAAAATCATCCAATAAAATGAAATATGCATCTTTTAAAAATAAGGGAGCTTTCTACATATGGTAATATGGGAAAATCCCTATATTATACTGCTTTTAAAGAAACAAAACTGAAAAATTATATTAGAAATGTAGTAAGCTTTATGATTTGAAAAGTGCAGATAGGAGGATAATAATGAAAAACGAACTTCTGGAATAACAGAAGCTGATGGTTACAATTCCATGTGGCAGTGCAGAGGTCTTTGTGTAATAACCTGGCAGGTGAGAGAAGGGGACGAGTGAGGCTCAGCACCGTTTACACTCATGGACTTCCGTAGCCTGTGAGTGTTCCATGGAAAATAAAACCACACAACTAAGCTCTTGAATAAGCTGTTTGCTATGGTGACAGACAGGAAGGAATAAGACTCAAGTTCAGTAAGTCACAGCACAAGCTGTTCATGGTGATGTGGTTACAACACTGTGGAATATTCTGTGCTGTTGACTTATGATCGGGCCACCAGGTTAGCAACCTTGAAGAGCCTGCTGTAAAGGGTGTTGACAGCATACTTTTGAAAGGGGTCATGCCATTTGTTCACAGGAGTAAACATGAGAGTCTCATCGGGTTGCTGAGCCCTTAGTTGGCAGTCCATGTGACAAGAAACTCTAATAGGAAGGCCTGGTTTCTTGTCTGAATAGCTGGTCACATAAATAAAATTTTATAACTGGAGTGTCAGAGACTCTCTGGCTGACACACTTCTATTCTGCCTCTCTGCAAAATTCATGTGAAGAAGCACAATAGATCCTGGATCTTTGCAACTTGGAGAAATGATGTCAAGACAACCAGGGTGATTAGATAAGTCTCCACACAAGTTATCCACTCCTGGTCGACTTGATTTTCTCCACTTGAAGTAACAATCACCACTAATATTCATTGAGTACTTCTCAGCCCTGGGCACCATCGAGCATACCTGGCAAATGTTAATTGATTGAGCCTCACAACCATAACATGTGATAAATACCAATACTCAAGTGTCATAACCAGTGATGCAGAGTTGGGATTGAAACCTAGCATCTCTAAAACCAGAGCCCACAAAATGCCTTGGCTCCTGCCCATCCCGCTCTTCTAGTTGAGAAATATTGTTTATACCATTTAGAGAATTTTCACAAAGTTGGTTCTGATTGTCCAGTCTGGATTTTTCTTCATATCCTCTTATTTCAAGCTAGCATATTCATTTCTATATCTACTCACAAATGAAAATGTCCAGGAAAAGATTTACAATCTTGCCTAAAAAATAAAAGTTAGGAATGACTACATCCTGACTTGGACATTGTTGATCCTTCTTCTAAAAACCCTTTCTGGGATGCGCATGTCATTCACTGGTTTGAAAATATTTGTTTGTCTATGTGCCACAGCCAAGTGCCGGGATTGGCGTTTCTGCATAGGCTACAGATGTGCACCCTGTGAGGCACCAGGTGATGGCCCATGTAGTTGGAACCCTGCCACTTAGAGGAGATACTCAAACTGAGTTCCAGGCTCCTGGCTTCCATCTGATTCAGTCCCAGTTTGTACAGTGGAATAGTCTTTTAGGGAGTAAACCAGTGAATGGGATCTCTTTCTCAAATAAAAATAAAGCAATACTTTCTTCCTTCGGCTACATTCACACCCGTTCTTGATATTCTTTTACTAACATGGTAGACTCTTCCAGTTGATCAGATTTGCTCATTCCTCATCAAAAATATGGAGTTCCACAAGACTTAGTTGTAATCTGCTCCTTTAGGCATGATTTTTCATTTCCCTTGTAAATCTCATGGACATCTACATATGATGATACACAAATATCTCTCAAATTAAAGTCAAACTTTTATTGTGAGCTCTGAATCCATCTTAACTGCCTTTGGACATGGATACTTGCATATCTTCATGGTTCCTCTACCAGCAGTATCACCAAAAATAAACTCATACGTTTTCTTTTTAAATCTATTCTTAAAAATTAATGAAAGTTTCTGTCATCCAGCTAAGTAGTACAAGGGGGCCTCTCTGATCCCCTGTCTCTTCCATTGCCACTTTTCTGCCAAGTTTCTGTCATATATACAAATTTACTTGAAAGTCAGAAGAACAGATAAACAGAAACACCGATCCCCGTGTTTCATCCTCCAAGTGCCAGCAATAGACAGATGGGCCAGACCAACTCCAAGAGCCTAAAACTCTATCTCCATCTCCCACATGGGTAGCAAGGACTCAAGGTCTTCAACTATCAGTGTTGGCCACTAGGGTGTTGCCCTAACAGGAAGCTGGAATTGGAAGTAGAGCCAGATCTGAAACACAAATACTTTGATATGAGATGAAAGTATCCTAAGTGGGTTTCAACCACTGTGCCAGATGCATGCCCCAAGTTCTGCCATTTTTCCTGTCCGTAGACCTCCCCATTTTATCACGAAGCTCCCAACCTCTCTTGCCCAGAATACTAGCTCCTGGCTGATTCACTGTGTCTGAAAGTCACCCTTTACTTCATTGCCCAATGTCCAATCAGGGATATCTTCTAAAGGGCAATTCAAGCATATCACACTGCATGGCTTACAACTCTGGTTAATGGCATTCCATTGCTTTTAGTATCAAGCTCAATGTCCTTAATAACACCAGAGGGGCCTTACCTGAGCTATCCTGAGCTACTTTTCTAGTGCATTACATTTTTCACCCTCTCTTGCAGTTTTTGCTCCAGCCACAGATTTGCATGTTACATGTGTGTATTTGCACAGACTGCTTCACCCATGAAGAATATTTTCCTCTATTAGTAGTTCCCATTCATCCTGCAATTAGTGACTTAAATATCATGCCAGAAAAGTCTGTCTTTATGGCCTCCAAGAATGAATTTGTTTATGTTCTGGAATATGTAATGATAAAAGAATAATACAATAATACAATGAAAGCAGAACTTCAAAAAATTCGTAGATGAATGGATGTAAACAAGTTTCCAATTAACTTCTTGTAGATCTCTTGCATATTCACCTATTACTATTTATCCATCTAGTATTCACATATTCATAATTACACATTTGTGGGACTGTTTATATGAACTTCTTGAAATATGAAACGAAGTACATTTTGTTAGTAATTTAGTTCCATGGCTTAGTATAAAGTAGATAAACAGTTCATGGTTACTACACGGTTACTAAATGCCTATTTTTTTATGAACACATAAAAGAGAATGATTTAAAGTAAAATTTTTCAAGTAGAAGCAAAAAGGAGCACTGGTACTCCTGGTCTGAATTGTCATGTGTTTCATCTGTTCACATTATCAAGGCTCAAGTTAAAAGACATAAAGACAAATGCCTTCTTAACACTGTTTCACCATAAGATTGAGCTCCAAAACTAAGGTCGAAGCTTGAGCCACCACAAATGGACAGAGCAAGGAGCTGCAGGCAAGACATGGCCTTGCTGAGGGGGGAGCCAGAGTTCTGGGCTCCATAGATTCTCTTCCAAGAAGCAGCAGCAAATTATTATTCAGATATGTAAGCATGAAAAATAAAACTATTAGAGTGATAATATCACATATAAAAATATACTAAACATGAGCAGCAATGAAAAATCACTTCACATACAAGTCAGAAGAAAGTTTGGAAATAGTTTAGCATTGCTAGTAAGAAGCAATAACATCTAGATTCAATAAAGCAATAACTGGGAGGCAGGTGTTTGGCTAATGACAGAGATGCCTATTAAAACTCCAGATTTAAATATCAGAATCCTGGGTTGAATGTCTTCTCCAGCTTTCTATGAATTCAGACCCAGGGACAGAGCAGGTAATGGCACAAGTACTTGAGTCATTGTCAGCTATAAGGAGAGCCCGGTTGGGGCACCCAGCTCCTGGTTTTGGCCCTGCCCAGTGCCATACTGTGTATGCTTAGGAGAGTGAACCAAAAGATGGAAACTCTCTATCAGTCTTTGATAAATTAGATTTTTTTCAAAAGTGTAGCACAATCACATCGAATTGGAAAATAATGAAATAAAACATAACTGGACAATGAAAGATGGGAAAAACAAGAATCTTAAAAAAAAAAGGAAACAAAACACTGTAACAAAATTCTTGGCATTAAAGAACAAGAAAGGCACAATAAAAAATTAAAGTAGCATTGTAAATGAAAGGCCTGTGAAGTTTCATCATCATATGAAGCAAAAGTACAGTAAATTATGAAAAAAGTAGGAGAGGTACAAACAGCTCCTAATAAGGAAACGGAAAATGAAGTATCATGCAGCTGTTCCCCAATTGATTGGAATAGAATCAATTTCAAGCACACAACAATTAAAACAGCTTTTATCAGCTGCCTTTTTTTGTGCCAGGTATATGGCGAAGTATCTTCCGATCATTATATATCATTACTGGACATGAAAGAGTGGCAGGTGCTATGGTTATCTATTTTATAAATGAGGAAACTGAAGCAAAGTAGTCAACACAGTTCAGCAGTTCAGACACAAGAGAGTTTGCCTACTTATCCTGGTTATTTGGCTCTAGCACTTGTGCTCCTAATTACCATGATGGATTCAGAAAAAATCTGTTGAGCTGAAGGAGATGTTTGATCACAAGATGAAAAGGTTTAATCACTTTCGTGGTGAAGCTGGTAATGAGAATATCACAGGTTAACATCTGGAGGAATCTGTGACATGGACTATTGCTGGTGATGTTGGGAGGGATTTCATTGGTCTCTGATGTTGGTAAACTTTCTCTTGCCTCCAATTCACTTACTGACACAGACAAAAACCTTGTCAAGGCAACTTTGAGAATTCCCGAGCAACTTATTGGCTCTTCAGCCTCCATGCTTATTTCCTTGGTCTTCTCAAACAGGGTCTATCTCCCCCTTACCAACCCACACATCATTTTCCACGGTCACCTGTCAGTAAAACCACTTATTATATATTTTCTCATTTGAGTTAGATGTAGTCCAATCATCCTGTAGAGATGTAGCCCAGGACCCAAAAACCTTTGCAGACCCTGATGCAACCTTACATCTTCTTGCCTGGCCTGTTTTCGCTTTTCCCTGCCCTACCCTCCCATCTCACCTCCACCCACACCCTACTTCCTGCACATCAGTTAACCACATTGCTTGGCATCAGAGCATGCCTTCTAGGCCTGATGGAAAAGGGGGAAGGGTAGGGAGAGAAACAAAGATGAAACAGAATTCTCCACGTAGCTTATATTGTGCAGAAGGCTTCTTCCATTCTGTTGGTAAGAATAAGGATTTTTTTAAATTCTTGTAATCATCCAACCAATGTGAGGCTTCTCTTTTGTATTGCCGAGTACCAAAGAACAACACAACAAGGTTATAGGAATATTTTTGTTTAAAGAATAGTGTTTTCTCCTTGGAGGCCTGCCCAAACATGTGTAAAACTGCCTGTGAATCCTTGTGACCATACTGTCCAGGTTAGTTGTTGCTTACTCCCTGTTTGTAACTCATTTGAAGGCAGGAACTGACAGGAGAGGTGTTTGGGCTTCAGAATAATCAAGCACCTGGTGAGGCATGTGTGACACCCAGACCTAATTTGTGTCTTTGGGTACTGAGATTTTACAAGGGAAGCGTGAACTTTCTTAGGGAATGTGACCTATTGATTTGGGTTGCCCAGGTGAGTGGGTGGGAAGAAGGGTTGACCTAAGGAAGAGGTTAGTACAGAATAGGCAGCCTCTCAGAAAGGAAACCTACGTTCAGTCTTCAACATCCCTGGCCCTGGACCATCCCTTCTAAAGTGATGGTGCTTTTGGAAGTCAGGCAGAGCGAAGGGCTTCTTAACGGCCAACAGGGTCTTCAGTTTTGATCTGGGAGTCTTTTAAGCCTTAGGACAATTCCATTTCCAGTGACCCAGCTCTTGAGCTGGCAGGGCTCATCTGAAGCCAGCTTCTGTCATAACAGCTCTTTGTCCAAGACCCTATCTTCCTGCATGTAAGCGGGAGCCACTTGGACTGGATTGGTTGGATTCTTTTGACAGCAGAACACTGTAAAGTAGCTACCACCTAGGCTTCTGCAAAGCTCACTTGTCCTTTTCATGGTATCTGTTAAAGTTGGCTTTTGTATGACGCTTGACATTTCCTTCTAATATCAGAAGTGCCCTGAGCTGTGAATCTATAATCATAGGCAGGTTCTGACACTATTTTCCTAGATCTTTTTTTTTTTAAAGATTTATTTTTATTATTTTTTTTATTGGAAAGGCGGATATACAGAGAGGAGAGACAGAGAGGAAGATCTTCCATCCGATGTTTCACTCTCCAAGTGAGCACAACGGCCGATACCATGCCGGTCCGAAGCCAGGAGCCTCTTCCAGGTCTCCCACGCAGGTGCAGGGTCCCAAAGCTTTGGGCCGTCCTCGACTGCTTTTCCGGGCCACAGGCAGGGAGCTGGAAGGGAAGCGGGGCTGCCGGGATTAGAACCAGTGCCCATATGGGATCCCGGGCGTGCAAGGCGAGGACCTTAACCACTGCGCCACCGCGCCGGGCCCTGGATGGAAGATCTTTTTCTCTGTCTCTCCTCCTCCTCTCTGTATGTCTGACTTTGCAATAAAAATAAATAAATCTAAAAAAAAAAAGAAAAGAAACATTACAACCTTACAATGATGACAACATAGCAGAGTTACTGTCTTAGGTTTCAGACCCTGACTACATTGCTAACTAACTGGGTGGCAGTTGACAATTTATTAACACTGTACCTCTATTTGTCCGTCTATAAAATGGGAACAATTCCAGCACCCATCTCACTTGGATATTACTACTGTTAAATAAACCATCACGCTAATGATATTTGGAATTCTTGGCACACAACAATGCTTATGCAGCTATTTGTTAATTGCAATAAAGATCCTGGAAGTTAATCTACAAAAGTGAAATAAGCATCAAAATTATTCATTTAGACACGGCATTAAATTGAATAGCTTCTCTAAATGTGGGGCTTAAAAATGTGTAAATGCTAAGCCATTTGAAAGATAAGTTGTGTATTATAAAAAGAATAGTAACTGAATAACAATCTATGCAAAATCCCTGCTTATGTTTTAAAGGAAGGAGGCGAGTCAGGGAGGAGCTATAAAAGCGTGCTAAATCCTCCCTGGGACATCCAGGACTCAGGAGAGTCCTTTCCGTTCCTGATTTTAATAGCTATAGAAATATCAACTAAAACTCAACAAAATGATACTTTCGAAAAACTGAAGGGTATTCACTAACAGAATTCAAAATGTGCGATAAGCCTTTCAAGTCTCTGGGGTACATAAAATCAAACATACATTGAATGTAGCAAAATACCCCAAATTAGAGAGAAGAATAAAGAATTACAATGAATAGAAAATGGAAAACAACGCAACATTTGGGAAACCTTGATTACATATTCAAAGTCACTCTGGAGTGGCAAGGGATCCATTACGCCTCCAGCCCAGCCACCCGAGGAGAGAAATGCCTGTTCCTTGCCCTGACTGTGTCCCCCGCCCGAGCCTCAGCTGACATTTGCTCCTGTACAGGTCAGTATTGTGGACTAGCCATGTTCCCCACCCATCAAATCCCTTAAAGGCCACTGTGGACTACTTACACATTTCCTTCTCGCCTCCTCAGGATTTGTGCACAGGTCTGTATGTTCCTGTCTTTCTGTCTTGCTTTCAAGTTCCTATTGGGTAATCAAGCCATCTGCTCATATGCATGCTCTGCTGAGTCGCAAGGCTCAGTTACTTCAAAGGACCTTTTGGAATCAGGAGTGACATCCTGGTTCTAGTACCTTCGCTCGGGGCAGCAGAGATCCAAAGCCTCGGGAAAGGGTTTCTCAGAGTGAAGCAGTGTCACTCACAGCGACATATCAATAGTGTTTCTTCTCAATCACCCTTACAGGCCACATAACAGATGGCAAAAGTAGGTGTAAATTCTTCTGAGTTCTCTCTTACAAAATTCTGAAATTCCAAGATAAATACACAACAGTAGCCAGCAAGTTCAAGCATAAGGAAAGAATATATAACAGCATTAATTTCAGATAAAGCAAAATGAATGAGAAAATTCAACAACATAAAACAAAGACTCTTAAAAAAGAAAAAAAGAATTTGAAGGAGAGTGTGCCTGTGTGTTCACTCTGCAAATGGCCATGATGCCTGGGGCTGGATCCAGGATGAAGCCAGGAGTCAGGGACACAATTGAGGTCTCCCACATGAGTAACAGGAACCCAATTACTCGAGCCATCACAGCTGCCTTGCAAAGTCTGGAACCAAAACTGGGAATGCAGCCCAGGCACTGAGTGTGGATGCAGGTGTCCAAACTGTGCTAAGCCAAATGTCCACGCCAAAGGATCTCTTCTAATTGATAAAAGATTTCATCTGAAATAGCTCTGTATACCAATTGTATCAAAATATATTTAAAATATAAAAACAAGTTTGCAGAAAACAGGACACTTTAATAATCTGTGTGATTGATCCTAATGTGTTAAATGGATTATGAGAATTGAAACATATTAATAAATAAAGTTTAATGTGTATTAAACAAGAATCTATTTTTTAACTATGCAATTTCCTTAAAAGTCTCTTGGGCTTATAAAGAAATCAAAAGCATAATTATAAACTGGTTAGAAATTACCTAAAATGAGAGCAATATTTATCAAAAAATATGGCTTGTGGCCAGAAAAGAAATCATTGGCAAATTCACAGCATTAAATGTTTTCTTTTATTAAGCAATGAGAAATGAAAGCAATAAATTAAGCAGTCAAGTCAATAAGCTTTAAAAGCTTTACACTCTAGCAGAAAATGAGAGGGGGGTGGATAAAATTCTGAAACGGGAAAACTAGATAAATAGGCTTAAAAATGATGTCTGCTATAGTAGAAAAGTCACAATAAAATAAACGATCTCTGGAAAATCTAATCAAGAAACAGATAATATGAAATGTAAGGGACAACAAAAAACAAACAAGCACTACTTCGAAAGCTGCCTGGTGTCCTGTTAGACCCTATGGTCGTGATAGGTGCAGAGGAAAATTTTCCCTCCGCCCTTTGAAAGTCCCCTGCAACAATGACAAATTAAACAGGAGAAAAGGCAAACAAACTTATAAATATGCAAGAGGGAAAAATCATAGCACAAGGGGAAAATTACAGGAATGTCATTACATATCACATATTACACATTTTATAGAGGTGGGTAGAAGAGGGCTGTAGGAAGTTTTTATGGAATAGTAAATGATTTCCAGGAGAATTCCACAGTCTGGGAGAATATACCATGGCGTGGGACTAATGTCCACCTGACCCAGACAGTGGGTGCTACATGCTTCTCCACACGGGAACACGAGAGGACAGTGGCGTATGCCCAAAGTCCTGCCAGGTACACTGACAGGCTTCAGCTTAGCTTCCTGTGACATGCGCTTGGGCTTCCAGGGTTAGAACATTTATAAAGTAGCAGAAGGCAAGTGTGTTAATGTTTGGCAGATGGGGTCAGGTAGAGGAGGGGATGTTACAAACAATCTCTCACTACACTGGGATAGACAGAAGCCAGACAAGGCCCAAGGGACCTTGACATTGGGGCCCTTCTCCAGGCCTCTGAGCAGTCAGAGATCTGGACTGTGAGGGATAGATTCCTGGAAACCCAGCACCATCAGTTTAACAGGAACAAATGATTTTCTTGAGAAAATCTACTTTCCAATGTTAGCTTACAAAAGAACAACGTCATTGAAAAATAATTTCCCCAAAGACTTCAAGTGATCTGAGAAAAAGCATTACTTCAAACTTTGAAAAGGTAAATATTTTTCATGTTTATAAAGAGCACAGGAAAACATGTAACATATTCTGGGGGAAAAAAAATACCTTCAAGCTACACAGGTCAACGAGACTATTTTATAATATAGGAAAAAATGTATGAATCTGTAGTTTGTTCCAATAAAGATTAAATGAAAATATTTAAAAAGGTCCTTTTATTAAAGAATACAAATTAAAAATATAAAGCAACCACAAGGAAAAATATATACAAAGCAGCCAAATACAAAATGTGCCTCAGCCACATGAAGAAAATTTACATTGGGATATAAAATATGACTTCATGCATGAGAAACATGCTATGTTTTTATATAGAAAAATACATATTATAAATATGACAGCTCTCCTCATTGTGATTTAAAAGTTAATTCAACCTAAAGAGATTCTAGAGTCTATCTGGAAGAATAAAAGCTATAGATGGCCAAGAAATGCTTTTTAAATAAAAAAATCATGTGGGAATAATTAAAACAGTAGGGTATTGGTGCTAGACTTGACAGATTGGTGACTAGAACAGTATAAATGGCCAAAAACGGAGACTGGTATAGATTAGAATTATGAACAGTTAGATTTGGAAGTGTAGCTCCTAGGTCCATCTGTTCATAAGCCCAAAGTGATGAGGAGGGTGATGTGGAAGCTGGCTTCCTCCCACGCATTCCCACAGAATTACATTGAGAGGTGATCTTTCAGCGCTTCAAATCCAAACATGCCCTTCTTGCAATGGCTCCTCCTGGGAATCACATCAGTTGCTTGCAGAGCTGATTTACTCTCCAGGCAGGCAACTCCCTCCTCAAAGATCTGTACCTGTTCTGAAGACCCGCAGTGTTTACAGTAGCCTTTCCTTTCAGCTTACCACTCTTTCTGATGGACTGATTGAAATGAGCCCCCAACCAGACTGGATCAGCAGTCTAATTTTTATGTTCTCAAGTCTCCACCCTCTTACACCAGTAACAAGCAAATTTGTGATATCAGCACTGCTTCTAAAACCCACATTTAGAATATTTCCTAGGCCCTCTCATTGCTGGTAGGGTTACTGTGTGTAGCAGAGGCATTCAGCACCTTTCTAGCTTATAAGATTTGCACTTACCCATCAGGATCATCTCTAGCTGTGGAATTATTCATTCTACACATGCATGCAAGATTTGCCATGTTCTGAATACTTTCATTGCTTAAAAATAACACTCTATTTTTAAACTGCTTTACAATGAACTCTACATTTGTTTCTGTTATCATCCTACTGCAAGGGCAGCTCAAACAGTTCATGGAAAAACATGTATAAGTGACACATTTATTTTAATATCAATTTCTTTTAAAAATCCATGCAATTTCTTTCCATAATGCATTTTCCATGAAATATTTGAAGTAACCTCATTTATTTGCACTGTCATTGCATTTCTTGTGCAACATTAAAGATGTTAACTAACTAATCAAAATTTAGCAGTAAAAATGCAAATAAATGTAGTAAAGCAACTAAAATGATTGCAAACAACACCCCAGGCCACCTCTTTGTGGCAGGTGCAGTTAATGTACTTTTGCTCTTTAATATATCTGGATTCCTGTTTGAATCCAGAAAAAATACCATCACAGACCAGAAGAGAAATAAAACATGAATGAGTGGCTTCTGCTGTTGCAAGTACTTATTTTTTTAGAAGGGAGGTAAACCTAGTCAATTACTTCACAGCTTACACATGAAACAATTCTGCAAGAATCAAGCTTTTCCATTTAAGATACAGAAGTCAAGGGAGAAATTGATATTTATTTAATGTTGTTGTGAGCCTAACTCTTAAGTGACAAAGTAATGGAAAAAAAAATAACACACACTAATTGAAGTATCAAGCAAACAAGGCATAATTAGTGTACATGTGCCTGCAATTAATGGAAAATATAGCAGTTTTAGTGACTTAAACAATAATAAATTGTGTAGCATAAGCATTTAATCCAGTGGCTAAGGCGTCTATTTTCAATCCCCAACTTCAAGCCTGACCCAAGTTTCCCACCAACGCAGATCCTTGGAAGCAGCAATGATGGCTCCAGCAACAGGGTTCCAACAACCCTGTGGGAGACCTGGACTGTATTCTTGACTCTGTTCCAGTCCCAGCTTAGTAAGACACCACAGGTACTTTGGGATTAAACCAGAGAATAGAAGTGTCTCTCTGCTTCCCGCCTTTCAAATTAAAAAAAAAAAAAAAGAAAGAAATTGCACAGAACTGAAACAGGGTTCAGATCTGATTTAGTCTAGTAAACTCAGTTCCTCTTACTTCTGATTAGTTTAGCTTGTCCACCTCTGTGGATTTATTTCATCCTCTAACATATTGGCAAAACAAACAGACTAGTTCTAGATTTTGCATCTTCACACCTTCCTAATTCACATTCCCCAGAGAGCAATCGTTTATGTTTTATTCTTTTTATTAAAATGTGTAATTCAAGAGAGATAGAAGTGAAGGAAAATGAGAGTGAGGCAGCATTAAAGGGAAACCAAATCATCAGCCTTGCCTCTAGTCAAGATCAAGCCTCAGTCATCGCTTCATTTCATCTAGTGCTTGATCTGTCTAGTAGCTACAGGAACACTATGTCTGAGAACAATGGAGGGGGAGAAAGAAATTATTTGTCTCTTCTTTTCTCTTCTCCATGTGGGAGTCCATGTGCACCTAAACTTGTGTTTGAACAACTAATTTTGAACAAATCTGCAAAGGCAATTCAATGGAGAATAGATAACACTAATATATGAAGTTTGAACAGCTGTATTTATGTACCAAAAAGATGCAAATAATGTCAATCAATATGTCACGCCATCTATGACAATTAATTCCACAGGATCATAAGCTTAAGATGTAAAACCTAAAACTGTAAAACTTATGTAAGAAAACATAGGGGTGTTGAAATTTGGAAAGATCTAGTTTTAACTAACTCATATATGTAAAGAACTTGGAAGTCATCAGTCCTTTATTATAAGAAAAACTGAGAAAACTGTATATTCAGGACTTTCTTGAATCTGTCAGAGAACTAAGGGTGCAGGGAAAACTACCACCCCCAAATCTACCAACACGGAAGCATTCAGAGAGTAATGGCCAAGATTTAGATTGATGTAAAAACTCCCATAGTCATAAACTAATAGGAATAGTTAAATGGTGATTGTGATGAAATGTTGAGATTTGGAAGCCAAATAGTGTCAGATTCAGAAATTCCTAGGGGCTTCAGTCATAAGGAGAGCCTTCCCAACACTGTGGTGGACTCTCAATCCAAGAGAACTCCCAGGTGAAGATCTTGAAAAGGTCTTGAAATGGGCTCTAACTGAAATATCATATAATACCAAGACTCTTCTTTGTCCACCGATTCTTTTGTGTGAGTGGCCTTACCCTCTCTAACTCCCCACAATCACCAGAAGACTCTGGAGTGTGTTCAGAAAGCATGACTGCCCACCACAGCACTCTCTGGTCTGCAGCCCCAATGAGTACCTCTTTGAAAGGTCATGGGTTGCTCTAACAGTTCAGTCACCACCCAGGATCACTCTGCATTCACTTTGATCTTTGAATGTTTAGTCTACTTTGTTGACTGTGACAGAAGCAAGAAAAGCAATATCCTGAATGCATCAACCACGAAGGACCACAGGAGATTTGGAATAGTTCCGTGGGTGACTGAGTAGACAGACAACCTCAAAGTTTAGATGGAGCTTTGCCCATGGTTGGGACTATATATGCAACCAAAGTTTAAGGATAATCCCGAGAACGTGTTGAAAACATTGCCTAACTGAATGAGCTTTAATGTCGTGTACAGCATTTAACAGAATAATATGCACAGAATTAAACCAACTTGGGGGAAAACAAAGTTTTTATTTGGAGGAATCTATAATAATGAAGTAAGATCTGTATTCCTTCAGGTTCTCTTCTTAGGATAAGTTTACTAGAGGCTGAGGAAGAGGTTGTTTTGGTACCATGGTGTTGGGAAGCCCCTACATCAGTAAGAGCTGTTACGGAATTAATGGTGCTTGACAAGATACCCGCAGAAGAAGATGAAATAATTTGATGATGTTACTACAGAAAAGCATCCAACAACTTGAGGCAAGCGTAGAGTTTTTGCAGATGATCTTTTATCGCTTGATAACTGCCTTTGCTCTGACTTTTAAAAAAGAGGGTCGGGGTTATTTGACGTAAGGCTTCTGTCCTTGAAATATGCAAAATTTTTATTTTTTGTGACAATAAATCATTGTGAGCTATACTTGAATTATCGTATCTCTATGATGATTATAATGTTAGTGGTTTCTTAAAGAGTCTATAAGATGGAATAGGCTCCATATATTACATTGGGGGTTGACGACTTCTGTTGCTGCTTAGAAAAGGCTCTATCAGTGCCAATACAGATCTGTGCCATAGTTGCTCACTGAATCCCAGGGTCCTTACTTCTTATGTTAATCTTCAAAGCCAACTACATGGACAAGGTCAGAAACAGGTTAGTGTCTACAGTATAATTACATATCCTGGGAGCTAATCACCAGTCTTCTCTGAGAAGGAGTGATGTATGGGGTGATGAGAATTAAACAACTGGATGTGGCTATAATGTAGAACCCCTTATAACTCAGTCACAAAAACTGAATCCGAAAGGGGAGAAGATGGAGAATCAAGGCTGGTTAAAAAAAGAATATAGTTAGAAGAGGGGAAAACTTAGTAGACAATTGAAAGTAGTGTTTTATCTTCTCCATCTTGCCAATAACCAGGGATAGGAATTTACAGAATCTTTTGGCAACAACTCAGTGATGATTATCTCTAACAGTTACCCTGGCCACTGATCCTGACCCAATTTATGCCCTGGTTCATGTATTTGGTTACCACTTTGCCCTCTTATGGCAATTCCCTGCTTTGGTAGCAATTCTGCAAGTCAGGTCCTATAGGACTATAATCTAGTACGTTCTCACAATTTGTTACTCTTGTTTCTGTATGTCAGTTACTTGTTTTCCACTGGGTGGTACCTATCTAGGCCTCTATTGTCCATTATCAGACCTCTCTGATCCAAAATCCCTGCCTGCCTGAACATCTTCCCTTTACCTCTGCCCTGATTGTTCTAGTAACAGGCCAAAACAACTCATACTCAACTACCCATAGGGAGAGTATGCCTTGTTTGCTGCACTTGAAACTTTCTGTCCTCATGCAATAAGGCTACCTTGGATGAAGTGGAAGCTACACCTAGGAAATTCTCCAAATTTAAAAATCAAATGGAAATCCAAACACACCTGCAAAATTGGGAATTCAAGTCTGAGTAAAACAAAGGCAAGTTTGCAAATGAGGAGTGAGCTAGCTAGTTGGCTGACAACATTCCAAAATGCAAATCAAAGTGGGGAGATCTCTGCCCTCAGACCTCCTATTACAGGATTATACAAATATGTTTTGAGCCCCGCTCCTCACAAGGCAGGGTCTTTATATGCTTGTTCTTGGAGCTGGAATTTGTGACCCAGTTTCCAAGGCAAAAGTCAACTCATGATTCTAAGGTAGAATAGTTCCGTTACTTAATAAACTAATAAATAGATTAAACACTTATGGCATATGATGGAAGACAGCAAGTATTATAGGAGACTGGAAGTATGTTTGAAGTTTCCATACTCAGAGTTTATAATTCAAATTAAGAATTGATAGTAATGACTGCTATGATTCTGAGAGCAAAACTCCTTGAAGTTCAAATTGTTTGTTTTGAATTGAATGAGGATGGTTATACAACATTCCTTCTCTGTTCTTTTGATAGTTGAATGAGATAAGGGACGAAAGCACTTGGAAGTGTGCTGGCCTGTTACTGTCTGCTGGTTGATGTTGTCTTTCTTGATAGAAGAGAAATCTACCAGCCAAATGTAAAACAATTTAGCCCTTGACAAAACTGGTAAAATGAAATTGTTTTTGAGGTATGAGAAGTACAGCAGTGTAAATATGACCCTGGCTCCTACAGTTACATCCTGGGTCTCTCATCAACAGTGATGGTGCCATGTTAGTTCACCTCTCAGAATCTGACATTCTTCATATACAGGGCAAGCTAATTATTTATGTTTCACGTACTGTTAAGAAACATACGAAATGCCTAAGATCTTGAAAGGGTACCTGGTTGTAAGTGTTTGCTAAGAGATCGGAACCAGCAATCCAGGTGTAAGGAGCTGAGCATCTTTCCTTGGAATGGTAAGAATGTTACCAGAAAAAGCTTGATGAATTTTTCTCTTAGTTTAATATAGAAATAAAATGCTGGGTATTGATTGCAGACAGAGAAGTTTTATTTGAAAAATGACAAGGTGATTGTGGAAAGAAGGGGGAAGAGGAAAGCACCTTCCATGAGAGAGACGGGAGGTGAGGTGACTCTTAAAGAGAGTGGGAGACACCAAAGGTTGGAGAAAGGGTCTTGAGATTTTAAGCATTAGCTGGCCCCTGCTTGTTGGGCAGGAACCTACAGGTAAAAGGTTCCTCATTGATGGTCTCTTAACCAGTTAGGAAATGGCTGTGCACCCACCAGAGTGTTCCACACCACTTGAAGCTGTGGCCAAGGTTTCAGGGGCTTGGCTGGCCTCAGAAAACAGAAGCAAAAACCACCAAACCTGCTCAGAGCAACAGAGTATCGCGCTGACCCATCTCTAGTTCACATTTCTCATAGGACACATCCCTAGTGCCATCTCAGAGTTCCCTGGGGAATGCCACCTCTTGTCTTCAGGGGTTTTGTAACAGCTCAAGGACTATGATGTAGCATGTAGTTTTTCCGAAGATTCATCTGATGTCTGAGACCTGAGCAGGATACAGCTCTACAATGCACTTTTCAAAAGCAAGGTCTGGCAGGTGAAATAGGAATGATTTGTAATTAGCACACTTCCTGTTTAGCACCATTGTTTGCATACCAAAAAGGTTTTTCTATTACTTGGAAAACATTTACTGACCTTTCTTCTTTAGTAGAATAAACATTTTCCTGTTTATGCAATAATTATTTCTGCAAACTATCCCTTCAGATCTTACTTGAAGAAGCAGCAAATCATACTACAAAAGTTTATAAATTCCTTTTCTGGAACCATAAAAATAAATGAGTGTTGGTGCTTCATGCTGAAACTGACAGAGCTCAAAGGGGATCATGTTTGTAAATTTTGCTTTAGCCTCTTCCAGTAAATGTTAAAAATGTAGTATTCTTGCTCCCCATTCCAGGCTGAATAAAATAGGACCTGTGAATGAGCTTAATGGCTTGCATTCTTAACAAATACCTTACATCACGTTAGTGTAAGCAGTTAGATTTGAGAACTAACATTTAAGGTCAATACCTATGAAATTTCTGCCTTGGATCAATGACGAAATTGATCAAAAGTTCAACTCCTCATTCATAATAAAACGGAGCCGTGACAGCATTGTAAAGTTCCCCAGAAACCAAACATCTTCATTCACAGCTAGCAACTTCCCATTACATCCAACTTTGTGAAAACCAGGCACTTTTCTCCCAATGTCATCACATACAGAAAGTGTATCCTGGCTCTGCTAGCTTATATAATGAATCTTTCAAGATTTAGGCTTACACACAAACTAGGGATATCATTTAATTCATAAACTAAGCATAGAAAAATTGGATTGTAAAATGACTTTTAAAGTCATGCCCCAAATGAAATTAAGCAAATTTTCAGTGATCAATTAAAAAATATATTCTGATATTTTTGTTGGGTTGTTCCATGGGAATCTATCAAGACTCTACCTTGTCTCTCTCACCACGGTGCTTCAGGTTGCAATTCCAGGGCTGAGTCTAAACACACGTGATCTTCCATCTTAACACCGGGATTCTTGGAGCTTGTCTTCACTAGTGACTGAGACCTGGGTACTTCAAGTGTGCACACAGAACTCAGGCACCCACTGGGTAATTTGTACATCGTTGGAAAAAACTAGGTAAAAACAAGGTGAAAAAATCACCATATATATATAAATACCATATAGATATATATAGATATAGATATATATAAACACTATATATATATATAGTATAAACTCTATCTTGCCTCCATGGAAATTGGGGATGTTTATTCTGGACAAGAGGGGACAGAGAAGTTACATGGACTGCTTTGGTGAATTTGATAAATTGGCACGAGGAAGAAGAAACAGCTCCAAAGGAGGATTTATAATCTATGTGTGAAAATTAAATTTATCTCTGGGGGATCCCAACTCATGGTGGGTGGGGGAAGCCAGATACTCCGGCTTTGTGTTTTTCTTGTCTCAGCTTCCAACTGTGCTTGACTATTGCCCACTGCCATCACCACCGCTCGGACAAACAGACATCTTATCCTAATTCTAAAATTGTTTCATCACTTTCAACAAAATTTGCTTGAGTATGTTTTGCCTTTTTAATTTGTTTAGTGTACCTAAAGATAGCATATCAACATGCAAGCAAACCTTTCAGCTTTCTTGAAGTATAACCATCAACTTTAAACAGCCTATACTTAAAGAATATAATTTAATGTGGTTTTGATATGTACTTACACATGAAACTACCACCACACTCAAGGCAGTGAGCTCTTGGCCTGCTGGACTGGCTGTTGCTGGGGAACCTCAACCAAGGCTCTGTTTCCTTGCATCCTGTCTCTCCCGGGATCATTTCTATCTGCATTCTGTCCTCAGGAAATCAATGATCTACTTTCTGTCATAATCCAATGATTTGTATTTCCTATTAATTTATGCAATTAGAATTACACAATATGTTTTTGTGAGCTCCTTTAATTCAATCTAATTGAACTGAGATTCATTGACATTACAGGGTGCATCAAAGGTTCATTTATTTTTAATGGCTATATGATTTTGTCTTTCTATGCCAAATGTTGCACCTTAGAAAAGATATATGTAATAATCCATAAACTTCTTATTCTATTTGCTGATTTTTTAATGGCAATAGCACACTGTTTTTATTTATTTTATTTTATAAGTTATTAATAAACAAAAACATTCTGTAAGTTCCGGAAAAAAAGCCCATATTTCTTCATTCCTGCTTCCCCTCTATCCCTCATACCCTTCTCTCTCTTCAATAGTACTTGCACAGTCATAATTTTAATCCATTCTGTAGTCACAGGCTTAATTTGCCGCTGATCATAATATTCAACATGTAAAAAGCAAGATAACCATGTTTCCACTGCAGTGCAAATGTGGCTAACAGCAACGATCTGATCCCAAAGTAACTATTTCACCTCCACCCTTTCTTGTGTGTTCTATGTTAGTTTCCATGTGTTGAAGAAAACATATATGTGTCTTTCTTTGAGACAACTTCTTTTGCTAAATATAATCACTTCCAGATGCATCCCTTTTGTTGCAAAATAAAAGATTTCATTGGTTTTTCAGGCTGTGTAGTATTTCATAATTTGTATGTGTGTGTATATATGTATATGCATATATACATATATATGTTATATATATACATATATATATGTCATCTGGTTATCCACTGATGAACATTTGTGCTGATTTCAAATCTTAGATATTGTCAACTAGACCACAGTAAACATGGGTATACAAAGAACTCTCATACGCTGATTTCATTTCACCGTTTTAATAGATGTAATCTGTTTTGAAATCAAGTGCTATAAGCATTCATTTTTTCTTCTTCTGTAAAAAGTTATTTAACCCTTCTAGCTTTTTGTATTTTCACAAAAGTTCTAGAGTCAGTCTGTCAGTTTCTACAAAAATACCTGCTGGGATTTTGATTGGAATTGCACTGAATGTAGAGGTTGGTCTAGGGAGAGTAACAACTTGACAATAGAGTCTTCTATTCTGTAAGTACAGTATCTTGGCCCATTTACTGATATTTTGCTCAATTTCCCCCGGTAATTTTTTTTTTTAGTTTTCCATGTATAGCTCTTGTACGTATTTTGTCAGGTTTTTCCCTAAATACCTCATATTTCTGATAGTATTGAAATTGATGTTTTCTGTTTCAATTTACAGTTGCCTTTTTGCTAGTGAGTAGAAACACAGTTGATTTGTCCTAAGGATTTTGTGTCCTGCAACTTTGATCAAACCACTCATAGTAACATTGTTTGACATTCTAACAGATTTTCTCCACAAATAAACATAGCTTCCTTCAGTGAATAAAGATAGTTTGCACTTTTTTTGTTTTCAACTTGGACATTTCTCTTTTCCTTTTTCTGAGTGGGCAATTTTGTTCCTGATCTAAATGAAGAAGCATCAAATAGTTTAGCAGTGAATATAATATCAGCTTCAGAGCTTTTGTAAATTGTTTCTGCGAGGTAGGAGAAATCTTTACTTCTTCACTTATGAGCGTAATCTAAAATAGATGTTGGATAATATCAAATGCTTTCTTCTGAAATCTTAAAATGACTGTGCATGTGATTTTGTTTGCTTATATTTTGCATTTTAATATGACAAAATACATTTATTTTCTAACATTAAATACACCTTGTATTTTCAGGGTCAACTCCATTAGTCATGAAGAATTGTTCTTTCTATGTATTCTGAGATTTGGTTTGCCGAATTTGCTGAATTTGCATGTCTTTTTACGAGGGACATTGATCTGCAGTTTTCTTGTGCATTCTCCCAGTTCTGATATACAACATATATTTCAAATCTTTACGAATAACATTCTTAGAAAGCTTCCTTAGGAGGCTTCAGGCATTAAGGGAAAGGAAGAAGAAAATCCTTTCATTTACATGATGCTTCCACATAAGCTCAGCTCTCCTGCAGTCCTCTTCAACTGCACAAAGTGGCTCCAGCTTTTCCCGTTTGGATGTGGGGAGAGGGAGAGGGAGAGGAAATGCTGGCATGGGGGTAAACCATCTGTGACTTCTCTAAGGCTCTGGTGCAAGTTTTCTGGTTCCTGACGGGTAGAGATTTTGGGCTTACCCATTACCCAAGTTCATAACAAAAGTGGTTTCTATATCATCAGAGTCATAAATTCAATATAGCTGCTAATATTGAATATCTTTCCTCATGGACTAGCACAAGTGCGGTAAAATAGGACAGTGTGGGTTAGCATAGACCAGATCTGCAACATACAGTGCTTAGTATTTCCTGATACGTTTTCCATTCTTTTTCTCTCATTCTATCACATAGATGCCCTAGATTTCTGTGTAAAATATTTCTTATTTCTAATTACAATTGAAGAATTCTGAATCAAACTGAGCAAAAGGATTTTCCTGCTGTAAAGCTGAGATAATCTCTTAAGTGGCAAAAGAAGGTAAGATTTACAGCTGCGGTTGAAAGTCCTTCATGTTCTCCCTTTGAAGTCAAAATCAGCTTGGAGTTTGTGAACCTTAATTGGAGGAATATTTCTTAAGAAGGGATGCTACCTTGGCAGAACTATGGAAAAGGATGATTACAGTCCAACCGAGAGTGCTCTGTGCACAACTCCACCCACGATATCCATGACTGTGAGGGAGAAGGAGGCTCACCCAAGAGGAGTGATGCTGATGTCTTCTCTTTACAGCAATTGATCTCAAACTGCACGTCAAACCTGAAGCTAGGGGCTGCTTTCAAGGAGTTCTTCCATCTATTCAGCAAGAGAACCAATATCTCTGAAATAACACAGACCAAGACAAGGTATTAATGAAGGCTATATTGCAGAGAAAAAAAGTGAAAGTACAAATATGTTTCAGGTGTAACAGGGAAGAAATGAACCAGTGGGGAGGCCTTCTCCGAGGCAGGCTGGGACTGGTACTGGCCTAATCATTTATTGCAGGGACATTCCAGAATCAAAGACAATGCTTAGTGGATTTGAATGTGCCACTCATATTTTTATGTTTTATCACATCCACATACTTATGAAGAACTAAGAAGCTGGCCTCTCTTGTATTCTAACTAAATCTCATCCAACCTAGAGCTACAAAGTGAGAACTTTCAATATATCTAAATGCATGATCACATTGTTAGATTACTGATTATTTTTCTTATTCAGCTATTCCAGCTCCCAAACCCATGGTATACAACAATAACAGGCTCTATAAGGAGCTGCATGATCCATAAAACTATGATTGTTGTAACTGCTGGGAAAAAGCATGGTCCAATAAGAGAAGCTTAACAGTATGATACAATAATTAGCTATCAGGCTCCATGAATAAGGAGAAAAAGCAAGATCCAGAAGAGATCAGAATGAGAACCATAGTACGGGGATGGTATTATGGAAGAGGTTGGAAATTTTGTTTGTGACAATCTGGTGCATCCTATAAAGCAATTTGTCTCTGAGGTGATTCAGCAAATTTATTTCTAAGCAGTCCCTGGATGCTTACATCCTGCTGATGGGTTTGTAATGAAAGTGCTGACACACTCTAAGCTGAGCTGGGACAATTGAGCAGCTCTACAGAGAAGAGTGTGTCATTGCCCCCCTGAACAATATATCTTTCTCATTGCTTGAAGTATGTCCATTCATATTGAAAATAAAATTCTGCAGTGATCTGCATGGGGAAATTATTCAGAGCTACTCACTAAGATCTTGGTATCTTTTGTGGTTCTCATTTAAGACTCACAAGAACCACTTTTTGTTGTTGTTGTTGTTTTGTTTATTTACTGGGTATGTTTTTTCCAATGCTTCCTCCCATAAGGCCCTTTCCTAATCACCTCCAGGCATCTCTCTTGACCATCTGGGTCCACAAGACCTTGTGGTAGCCATGCTGCAGTCCCTATGATGCCATTGCCAATACCCACATCTATGTCCCATAGCCTTGGTTTTGGCTCATGTGAAAAGATTGACTTAATGAGAAATTGGGTTTCTAGAAACCATCCCGGGAAGACAAGAGGGCATGGTCCACTCTCAATGAAGCAAGTCTAAAGCCAATCCACAGTCAACATGATCCCATTGGATGATCCTGGGTGAATCATTCATACATAACTAGTATCATTTACTTAGTGAACATAGGGCTGCAGCCTCTACCTAAAAATGTACACTTCCTTTTTTCTGACTCTAGGATTTTTTTATACTTAGTGCTTTTTAAAATTCTTTTTCAGTTTAAATAAATCTTATGCTTCATGTGTGTTTGGAATTGGGAATGGTATTGTTGAAATGCACTTCACATTTTCAGCTAGGGAAATCAAACCCCAAGAGACTGAAACTGGCTGCACTCACCACAACTTTATGTCAATATGTTTAAAAGTCTTTCACTAATTTTAAATTTATAGAGGGATTACAAATATGGGATTTCCACATGCACTACAGCCATTTCCCTTTATGTGCATCTTACATCAACATAATGTAATTGTCACAATTAACAGATCATTAATTGGTGCATATACTGTTATGTTTTATTCAGATTTCCTTGGGAAAACCATATTACATTTAGTTGTAATGTTCCATTGGGTTCCTCCTGGCAATGACAGTTTCTCAAGCTTTCTATTTTCTTTTTAAAGATTTATTTATTCCTATTGGAAAGACAAATCATACTTATACAGTCAAGCAAAAACAGATCTTCCATCTACTGGTTCACTCCCCAAGTGTGGCCTCAATGGCAGGGGCTGAGCTGATGAAGAGCCAGGAGCTTCTTCTGGATTGCCCATGAGGGTGCAGGATCCAAGGCTTTGGGCTGTCCTTGACTGCTTTCCCAGGCACAAACAGGAATCTGGATGGGAAATGGAGCAGCCATGTTGGAAAATCTCTCAGGAATGGTACACTCCCTGAAATTCCCACCTTAGCAATGAGAGTTTTATCTCATCCTCCTGAGGGCTGAGCATCTACATAAGTTATGTGGAATTGTTCTGAATGAGATATTTCTCTATTGTCCCTGTTTAACAACTTTCCTTATTAATATGGACTCATAGAAATTTATTTTATTTTACTATTTTATTTATTTAGTTGCTGAAATAATGCCCAGTTTGGTCATTGGGAACACTTGGGGAGCTTACATTCCTTTGACATGTCAGTCATATGAATGTGTGTGTGTGTGTGTGTGTGTGTGTGTGTGTGTGTATAAATACTTTCTTACCTTTTTGCACTGAAAATTTCTCTAGCCTTATTTTGTATATTTCCTCAGTCCTAAAATCAGTCATTTATTCAAGGAATTTAGATTCCTTTCAAGCCGATTATTGACTGAAAGAAATATATTGAATTCAACTTGAATAAATGTCATTCCATTTATTCTCCTTTATAAAATAGCTGGTGGTTTTTCTACCTATAACTTGTACAGGAATGCTAAGCTTAGGGAGAGTAGCTTCATAAATCAAGTAGGTTTTTTTGAAAGAGGAGACGTTCAAAATGGAGACAGGAAACTCCTGAATAAAATTAGAAAATCAGTAAAAACACTAAAGAATTTCATGCTTCATTGCCTATTAAGACCACATATATCTTCTAAAAGTTCACTTAATATGGAATTACCAAATGAAGATTTCTTATATGCAAGAGCAAATTTAGCTTAGAAGTATGCTGAATTTCGAGAGGTAGAATACCTTTTTTTAATCAGAACCAAAGGCAATCTCATATCTCTTAATAAGCTAATGTTGTTGGTTCAAAGAACCTAAAATATTTTATGTGTGCCTGGAAGATAAAGCCTAGTTTTATTTGTAAGGTTTGCCCATAGAGTGGTTGCTATAGATATAGCAAAAGCCCAAAGGACAGCAGTCTGAGCCTTTGGAAAAACAATTTCATTTCTAAAATCAAGGGATAGATATTGAGGCTTAAAAGGAGTTGATCTTCAGGATAAAGTCATAGCTAATGTGAGGTTTTCAGAATAAAATCTAAGATTTCAGGGAAATCTAGGGAACAATTATGTGATGTTCAAAGGAAACAATGACTACAAGTGAGTCTTAATTTCTACTTTATACTTAAGGCAAATGTGTAGAAACTAGAAAATGATTTTATTCATTGGGGAATACAGATTACTTTTGTTTTTTTTTTTTCATGATAATGATAATGTGGATGAAGTAAATGAAATGAGAGTGGTGAAGGCTGGGCTTCAAGGCTCCAGAGTTTCAAACTTTTCCAGTTTGAAATAGCCACAAGGAGTAATCATGGCTACATTCTCACTCCCTCTCCAGAGCAATGGGTCTGACCCCCATGGGAAGGGATTTTCTTGGCCTTTCCCTACAACCTGACTTTCCCACCTCAATGTCATGATAAAATACACTCATACATCAACATTTGGGACAGTCAATGAGTTTTTCCAATGGAGATTTCCACAGTAGGAAGGCCAGGTGTACAAACCCTCCTTATCTTCCATCAGTTCAAAGACAAAAATTTCTTATGAATACAAGATTTGTAAAAATTTAACCTCTCAGTAATGTGGAAAGGGGAAAGAAGGAAACAAGGCGGCAGAGGAGAGGTCAAGCAGAACCAGGGCAGCCATGGAAAGAGTGATCTTGCAGGGCTCTGGCCAGGGCCCCCGGAATGGGGTGTCTCACTACTTAATCAGAAGAAAAAGTCTCCAATGAACAAATAACCCAGTCTTCTCACATACACTTGATCATTGAAGGAGAACGGGATGCTAATGAGAGCTGTCCAGGGGAGGCGCTTCAAAAGCAAACGTAGAATGACGGAAGACTTACGCTGGTGCTGAGGAGCGAATCAGGAGTCAGTTAGGAAGAGAAATCTCTGGACATCCTTGCATCCCCCACGTAGGCTGCCTTCTATTCTCTGACCACTTCAGAAGGACCACACATCCTACTGTGTGGTCTCTGGTGGCACTGGCTCCTCTCCTCAACACCATCATTTCTGGAGGAACCGTGGGGGGTAAGATAAAGTTCTTTCTCTTACTTTTCCTATTTGCTAACATTTGCAAATCCTTTTCTGCATGTCCATAGGGAAAATTATTACCATTTAGCTTCTTTTTTCAGTTCCTTCCCCGTCCACTAAAATAAAAATGCAATATTGCATGTGGTTATGATTCCACAATAATCTTTTGTGAATTTATATAGAGATATATATCATTATATACATAAAACCATTTTCCTGGTATGAAGCCTATTGAGGTGATAGCCAGCCTAGAAAAGATGATATGCAAGCCTTTTTAAGGATGAGACCCTACTTCCGAAGTCAATGAATGAAAGAGCTCTTATTTCACATATGGAACCTTCCAGTCACTTTATTTTCAACTCCCCCCAATGCCCCAGTCCAACCCAATTTAGATTATAGTGGTAAAAAATCATCATAAAATGTAGCCTTGGACAAGGAGATGATCTAATTATTCAGCCTTGCTGCATCAGCCTAATGAATTATGCAGTTTTGCCTGCAGTATTTCACCTAAGAGAATGAGTATGTCAACACCGTAGTGTGTGAATTCTCCAGCCAACCCATGTAGGTGCCAGAGTGGTGAGTGTTTAGGGTCGCCATCTGAGAGTTTGTTTTTACAATGCTTGAAAAATGTGTTTTAATAATTCATATTTTTGAAGAGGTTGAGAATATGTATTCTGAAGAGACTTGTAGGTACATAGATTATACTATATGTGATAAGTGTTGTGTATTTAATAATATTCAAACAATGCGCAAGTTGTCATTTAATTATTTGCACCATCTTCTAGACTGGTGGTGAGAAAACTAAAAGAGTATGCCCCAGGAGTCCAAAAGAGTTTATCTAGGACAAATGAATGTCCACCTCTTGAAGCCCCCATTAATAAAATAAGAGAATTTATTTACTGCTCTAACTGTACATTGAGGAAACTCCAGAACCTACTTCCACTACTGAGGGTTACTAAATAACTCTAATGTGGAAATCCTGTGATGTACCTGATTGCTCACTCGACTTTCACTAGGATGTGATTATAGAACTATGGTGTGAGGCTCCCTGCTGGTAGTAAAAACTTCTGCCTGATCCAATAAACACCTGAGTTGGACGATCTCGGAGAACATTGGACAGAGGTGTGTTTAGATTGTGTGTCAGTATGAATTTAAACGCAATCACAGGAGATGTCTTTTGAGTTCTAAATAACAGTGTCAAGAATAAAACAGATAGCCTAAATTTGCTGTTATGAAAAAGCCCGATATTAAGTGTAATTAGCAATAAAACAAAGACAGTTATTTTACTATGGCCTTATATTTAGGTTAGCTGGCTGATGACAGGTAAGTTTTATGAGACACGTAAGCCATGATTTTGTGTTTGTGTGTAATCTATTTTATAACAGCCAATCTATTTTCATAAATTTAAAGTGGCCTCTAAGCAGATGTTTTAAAGCCTCTGTTTGAGTTTTTTTTTTTTTAAAAAAAACCCCTTTCTCAATTGCTTCCTACAAATGACTCTATACCTTGTAATCCATCTACATTAATTTCACACGAAGAAGGAAGATCATGAGGCAAGGCGAAATTGACTGACTAGTTTTTGGAATGGTTGATGGGATGAGAAGACGCTTGCTTTGCACAGTAGCTCCTTCAGGTTTGCTCAGAAGATCCAGATGGGGGTGGTGGTATGGAACTAGGTGATAACTGGGAATGCCCATTTGGTCTGAGACATGGGACCCGTTCTGTGCTAAGAGCCCTTCATATGGCATCTCTCTATCCTAGCTATCAGAGAGCACATAGGGCCAGAAATTAGTGTCATGATACATCTTCTGATGGATGTCTTCAAATTAGCGGGCCAAAGGTGATTAAGGCATGATTTGTATGAGTACAGTTGAATGAACTCTGACCCATTGAACGTGCAGGGCAGGCTGCACTGCTCTTTTATCAATTATCTGACAGAAGAGCTGTAACAACTTCGTGCTGTAAGTTGCCAAACATTTTATTAGAATCAACTATAAATTATCTGGGGATGGAGGGAATAGGCAGAGCTGGACATCAGCATTTGTTGAACAGAATGATATAATGAAGACCGTTGGGGGTTAAACAAAGAAGTAGAGAAAAGGTCATTGCTGTGTCGGGCTTATGAGCCCTTGGTGGAAAATGTTAAGAGAAGGTATGATCCTAAGTCATGCTACTAAAATTTTTACTGCTTGTGTTGCAATTAAAATCCTGTTAGTAAAGAACCAACCCTGTGGGTTTATAAATATTTTTAGTTTTTCACATATTAATAATTTAAAGATCTTATGAATGATGGAATGCCTTACAGACAGGGTCCCCGGATGGATTCATCCTGGAATTCAATATCCTTCACTCAAGAGATACAGAGAAAAGAGCTACCATACATGATCTCTGTGGCTTCAACCAAAAACAGTCTGCTATAAGCCTCCCTTCCATCCCCGTGTGAGAGGATAGGAATATAGGAAGATGGGGGGAGGAATTCCAAATGAAGAGGTGAGCCAAAGTGGCAGCAATAATTTAGACAAAGTGAAGTTGTGATTAAGGAGAGGGATATTCAATAGATTTGAAGCTGGAAAAAAAAAATGACCTAGGGTGGTGTGGACAGATTAACCATGGAAATAGATGGAAAAATCTGTCACTTCATCTGCATTTAGAAAATTTTCCATAGACAATACAGGGATCGGGGGGTAGGTTCTGATCCTTCCTCCAAGTCCTCTGCACAGAAGATTGCACTTCTGGAAATATGGAAGACCAGGTTCCACTCCTGCCTCTCCTATTTCTCCAGCTCTCATCTTCATTTTTGACATGAAGGTGTTTGATTAAATGATCTCCAACAACAGTCCTTCAAGACATCAAGGCCACACGCATGCTTGCACATGCGCACACAGAGACATACATGCACTTACTTACTTTATAAAGAAGTCTTGCCTGAATTCACCAAGGTTAGGGTTAACATGATTGCAATAATATGTAAATGCTTATTTTGCATTTCATTACAATCTGACAATTCCATGATTATATTTTTAGGGGCTTTTCTTGTTTATTACTGGGAGATCTACGGTGATCTGAGTGGATATTACTTCTCTGACCTTGCATGCTTTAAGGAACATTGATTCATTTTAAAGACAAAATAATTTGAGCAATTGAGTGCCCTTTAAGCAACCACTGTACATGTGTGCTTTAGAGAGATCCCCACCACAGCCATCTGGATGCAGAGTTGTATACACAAGGGGTTAAGGACACCCAGATGATACCAACTTGATTTATTATCAGATCAATAATCTGCAAACTGTGAATATGTAGTAAACTGGAGTCTGTTGGCTTTTTCAATACATTGTGGAAATAAGATCCTTTATGTAGACTCCAAGAGCATTCTGGTTCAGTAAGTCAATAATTCCCATCATATCACAGAAAACATACCGCACACATAGGCCATGGAATGTTTGGGGAATGTTCCTCAGTAATCAAATAGCTGCATACTGGATTACATATTAACTTTAGAGTCCGTTCTGGGATCTACTTGGCAAATAACATATAGCTAGGTACATTTTACCTACAAGGGTCCATCTGTAGACCCTGGAGAAAATGATAAAATTTTACACGTCTTTCAAGCAGACTTGGACAGGGGAGATATAAGCTATCTCACTCTAATCAAAGATTCATGTGGCATTTGTTGGAGAAAAAGTACAAAAGTATTAAAAGTAGTAAAAAAAAAGTTAAAAAAGCATAAAGGAGAGTAGAGGAAGATAGGAGGGAAAGAGAAGGAAGGAAAGCAAGAGAAGAAGAGGAAAAATATACATACTGATTGTGTGAGTGTGAGCATATGTGTGTAAATGTCCGAGAATGGAATTACCAAGATATACAACAGGAATATTAGCCATTACAGGAGGGATTGCTTCTTAATTTTTGAAAGTATGGTATTAAAATACCCATACTTTGATACAAGAAATATTTGAAATTCATGCATCATTTTTGTAATACACATTTACATCAACTTTTTGAAAATTTCCGTTCTTAGTTTACTGACAATAGCTTGAGCACCAACTTTCAAACAGTAAAGAGATGAATTCTTTTTTAAGAGGTTAATTCTGCTGAATGTAAATGTAAACAGCTACAATTGGAGCCTGGAGCAACAAGAAACACATATAGAATCACATGTTTCATGATAAATTATTTTAAGTGGCTAGAAATATCTCTAGCTTTGCATTTTAAAATACTGGGGATACCCAGCCTGTTCCTTTAACAATAGCTAACACTTGCAGAGTCTCTCATAATTTACAAGGCATTCACAGTAATTACCACCGTTAATTCCCACAATAAGCCTATGTGTTTAGATATTGGACTTGCTATTTTCCAGCTAAAGGAATTGCTGCACAGGGAAATGAAATGGCTTTGTCCAAGATCTCTCAGCAGTCAGCTGTAAAAACGGAGCCCAAAGACATACCTTTTGACCACATATTGTCCTGTTTTCTTTTCCCTCCTACTTCTTTGCCTTCTTCACTGAACCTCCTGCAGTTTCCTTTTTAGGACAGATGTAACTATCTGGAAGGCAAAGCACCCATTTTATACAAGCCCATGGACATCTAGAGTTATACTTTAATAGCCAATACAAAAACTTGAAATTAAGGTCTAGAATTGTGATAACAAAATTTTAACTGCAGAAGGCCAGTATCCTTAAATGCAATGAAAATAAACTGTGAATATTGCTGAGAATCAGGTTATCACAAATGATTCTGCTAATAGACACTGATTTGTAAGAGAAGTAAGGTAGCAAGTGAAGATGGTATCAGTGGCCAACTGTAGTTGGCACTACATCCCTTCAACAAGATATGGGCTAACTGAGGGAAAACCGTGATGAGCAGGTAACACCCCTCTGCTCACCTAGGAAAACACAATGTGAGAAGACGGCCGGCCTCCGAGGAAGCGAGAAACTGTGTGGCTTGTTTAGGGATCAGAGCAGTGAACCTGAATGAATAATCCCTAACAGTGTGTGAGTGGATTAAGAAACTTGAGAGCAAGAGTGAGAGCAACTGATGGACTGAAATGCCCAACTGTGAAGTTGGGTGTTATCCTGGAAGAATGGGACCTCGTGGCATGTGTTAATAGAGTAGGAGAAGGACTTGGTAACTGTAAACATGAAGGGAAGCCAGTAGAAATGCATACATACAAACTGCTGGTAGGAACTGAGGATCCAGAAAAGCAGTTACAAAAGAGGGGAGTTTTCTGGAGTGAAATATGAACATAGAAATATCCATCAAGATGAGTTGTTATCTTCATGAATAAGGAGCATTTCCAACACTAGCAAAAATTAGATGTATGATCTAAAATGGGTTTTGAGGAATATCAATGCCTCTATATATTTATAAATTTTTTATAAGCCTGTAGTCAAAATATATATAGGTTATTGGTAAAATCAAATTTTCAAGATTTACTCCAGCATTTAATGATAATCTAAAATACACATTTTTAGATTTAGATTTCTGAAAAGTTGGTAGGGGATTCTGAATTTCCTAAACATCTTAACTAATTAGGGTTACCTCTGCTGTCTCCCGACAAAGCATCCTGCAGAAGTTGTTGAATTTCCATAAATAAAAGATGATTTGGAGGCCAGAACATAAGAAACCTAGGCTCTAGTTCACTTACAACTAATAATATAAAGAGCTGTGGGTCTCAAGTTCCTCTTTCATCTTGCTGTCTGTGTGATATATGATGATAAAGCAGACTAGAAGAAAGATATTGAAACAGCTATACATTCAGCAAATGCAAAAAGTGATTACCATCTCCTCTTGTAAAGGCAAATTAAAATGATCACTATTATGCCCAATGTTTCTGATAAAATTTACCATGTGCCTCTGTTAGCTCAGGAAATAATCCTCCAGAAATGAGATCAAACTTTAGGGTTTTAAAAGTTTATATGTGACATATAACTGTATGTATGAATGCATCAGGGTGGGATTAAAAAGAAGAAGCAGCCCAATAGAGTCAGTTGTTTCGCTTCTCAATACACATTCTACCTCCTCAAATACCCATGTGGGCAGCTCCTAACTTCTGTCTCTAGGTTCCCCGAACCCAGGGAATGATGCCAGACTTTTATGCCACACTGCAGTCTACAAAGCAAAGCATTCATGCATAAATGAGTATTTCAGGTCCTTGGATCAAAGTTAATTTTACTCCCTGCATGTGACACTATCTTGAACTGTGCACAGATTTCAGCAATGTTAGTGAAACAGCAACAGTTCTTTAAAGAAACCAAAGATGAATAACACCATAAACCTACTGCGTGTTGGCACGGACACAGGCATTTTAGATGTAATCTAGGTAGAGTGTGGTGGAAAATGCAGGCCATGGCTTTGGTTGGTCCCAGGATTTGAGTTTTAGTTCTGATGCTTCTTGCATAACTTTAATTAAACTGTTTAAATCCTCTGAGACTCCTTTTCCTTATCTGTAATGCAATACCTACTTGGTGGAGCTGTATTAAGTGTGAAGTGACAGAAAACATAGAAAACCATGATATGCTTTTAGCCAGTGCTCAATAAATCTTACCCATTATCATAACTACTATTATTTTAGTATCAATTAAATTTCCAGTGTTTTTCCAACACAAATGAAGAAACAAAGACAGAGGCCTGAAGTTGTAAAAATCTACAGGGGAAATTCGTTATGTGGAATTTTACAGAGAAAAAAAATATGTTTTCCTTCTTTCTCCCACCCCATACCTGAGGTGTGATCTCTCATTTCAGATAATGTTTCCGTAGAAACACAAAGCACCACAGAAGATGTATCTAACTTGTTTTCTAGAGGAAGCTTCCAGGCTGTCCTTTATCCAGGTTTTAATCCAGTATTTACCTTTATTAATTGACCAGAAGGTCTACTTATCGATGACACAACCAACATATTTCCCAACAAAGTACAACTGAATGAGCTGCAGCAAAACTGATTATTAGCTAAGTGCAGGGCATAAGATTTCCTCTATCTCAAGCATTAAAAAAAAAAAAAAACATTTATTTGAAGGACAGAGAAATAAACGATGACAGCTGCCATTTGCTAATTTACTTCCCTTTTCTTGCAATGACCAAGACTGAGCCAAGTCAAGGCCAGGGGCCTGGAACTCAGGCCAGGTCTCCCACATGAGTCTCAGAGTTCACCTACTTGAGCTGATACCTATTGCCTGCCTCCCACATGTGTATTAGCAGAAATCTAGAATCAGGAACAGAGACAGGATTCAAACCCAGGCACTCTGATGTGAAATGTGGGTGTCTCAAATGTGGCAGCTAGGTCACAGATCTGCCCCTCAGGTGATATTTTGAGCCATTGGAGAGGAATTCTGATACTAAGGACTGTCAACTATCACATGAATCCTTGATCTCTCTGTAACTTCCTCTTCTTCCTCCTGCTTGTTTTCTTCCATATGACCTTGCTACACACTTTTTTGTCCTCTGTACTTTCTTTTAATTCCACCTGCCTCGTACACTGCTTTTTTGCTTGCTTGTGATCATAAGCACCACTGTTATCTTTTGCAGCACTTGATGTTTGCTAAATGCTCAGTATATGCTATATTCTTCAATCTGTCTTACAAAAACACAAATCACAGAACAATACACTTCCTGGATTAAAAAAAAATGAGCGGTTGATGTCTAAAACCTACAAAGACTTCTGTGACAATGATCTGTCCTTGAGTGCGTTTAAATCAGGTGATCACCAACCATCTCAAATGCAGGTGACTTTTCTATAATGGAAGGAGGCAAAATAAATTCATATCATATCTTTGCTTTTAATGTATTTTAAAGCAACTAATGCATGGTTTCAATCAAGTATGCGTTGTGGATTTGATCTACCACTGTAAAGTTAGATTGATATTCTTTCAGATAACTCTTATTTTAATTGAATCACAGATTGGAGTCCATTGTTGTCTATTTTTTCTATGAGGAGTTTCTTTAGTAACTGTCTTATAAATGAAAACAGATTGCCCTAGTGGACATTTTATGTATGTTTGCAGTCCAACATACTTTACGTGTAGGTTCTTTTCATTTCATAGCATACATCGTACTATGAATTGTATAATTGTATCATAAAACATATTCACTGAAGTTAATTGCATACTGCTAGAAACTATAATTTTGAAGACTGTATTATCTTCTTTGATGTTATTCTTTTTTTGAAAGGCTGAATTCTCCCATCTAATACTGTACTACCCAAGTGCCCACAACATCCTGGACCAAGTTAAAATGAGGCCAGGAGCCAAGTATTCAAGAAGTCTCCCACATGAGTGTCTAAGATCCAAGAACTTGAGCCAAAACTCACTGCCTTTCAGGGATAAAATTTGCTTCCTCTAAGAAGCATATCTCGACTTTGAACCCCAGCACTTTGATATGGAATGCAGGAATCACAACCCAGCATCTTGACTGTGCCAAACACAGCATCTTGACTGTGCATTATGACTTTGAAGATCTAGATTTTACTCTAGACCTGTACCATGTACTTTCCACGCTTCATGACCTCAGACATGCCCCTTTTACATCTATAAAGTCATACCTTCCTCTTTGGTAAGCATACAGTGATCCTTTATAGTTATTGTGAAAGTTAGACATAGAAGCATATGATAAGACCCAGCATATAGCACACACTCAACAGAAGTTAATTGTCTTGCTCCAAAATAACTCTTACTTATTACACAAATGATTCCCAATCATCATCTATAGACCTGTATCTATAGTGATGTGTGTGAGTGCATTTGTGTTAAGTGTAGTCATAAGAATATATACACACTCACTCACTTATTCCCTATAGCACCAAATGTAGGAAATATAACTTAGAAACATATAATCACTTTCATCTACTTTATACTCTGAATAATACCTCACTTCCAGAGGTGTAAAGCACAACTCTGTCCAGGGTACCCATGGTTTAGTCCATGGGTGCCCATAGGTATATCCTAGTGCCATCTAGTGGAGAATTCCTCTTTTTCTGTAGTACCTCCTTGTGCTGGTTCCAACCATTGCCCTCGCCATTTTGTAGGCTGCTTCCATCATCCTGAAAAAGCAATGTTGAATGATCTCTGTTTTTCTATTTAGGACATTTACAGTTTCTTCCTGGGTATTTCTATATATGCCTACATTCCCACTGAAACAGTCTCACCTTTGTCTACGAACAAGGAAAAGATCCAGACACCTTACTACACCACACCGAGAGGAACTGCATAAATGTAAGTGCATAGTTCATTTCCAAGTCCATGTGTTCAAGTTCTTAAATGAAAGCTCTGTGATCTAGAATGGCAACTCCTTCTATTCCCTCAATGAGAGGACACTTTAAATATTTTCTTCAAGGGAAAAATTTATACATTGTTTCCTTTACCGAGAACTATGGGCCACAAGATGCTACAACAGGCCTTTTTTTTTTTCCCAGAGAGATGAGATGGTACTGGTCTTTCTTTGGCTACTAAGGAAATCAAGTTAATTGTAGAAATTGTTACTGCTATGCATCAATGGATTTATGATATTTAATCTTTATTTTGCTTAGTGAGTGGATTTTATGCATCAAGAAGACTTCTAATTTTGTAGGGAGATAAGCATGACATTATAATTGAGTCTGTACTTTTGCAAATTCTTTATTACATTAAAAATTTTTTTAAATGACTGAGAAACCTAGACACACACAAATAAGGAGAAAGTATACTAGTTCAAACCTAACTGACTGGTTAATTAGGCCAAAGAACTAGTAAATACTGTGACACTCACTCAAATCATTACCAATGCTTCTCTGAAGTGACTAGTTTCATGACCCTTCTCAAGTGCACACACGACAATGAGGCATATACACATTGAGAGGAGATTATCAGCCTGTGGTTCCCCATGCTCCCTCCCCCACCCTGGATCTCTACCAGACCCAGAAACAACTGCATTATCATTCATTGACTTTTTTTTTTCATTTTGTTTGTTAGTCAACCCGATACTAGCTCTGTGTGTGCTACTTACATGTTTGATAGAAAGGAGGACTTCTAACAGTCCCCAATTTGCAGGGAAAGAACGAGGACTATATTCCTGTAAATAAATCATGCAAAGAGTAAAACACGTGTGTCAGAGGAGGAGTTGCACCGGTAACGTAGACTTGACTTTAACTTTGCACTACTCAGTTCATCAGCCAAATTCTGTGGAAGAGGATCGGAATTTAAACCAGAAATAAGCAAATGGTTCTAATATTGTTATGTACGTAAACGAGAATTGAACGGATTTCGTCAACCTGAGTTACATGGTGAGAACTTCGCTCATTTGAAAGGGTTGAATTGGTTTTGGCAAAGGGTGAATGCCCAAGCTTGCCTCTCTACTGGTTAGTAGAAGTGAAACACATCAGACATATCACAATCTGATTCTGCTGGTTAGAGAAGCAGGGAAAAAAGAAATAAAAGTGTGATGCTTTCATTAGGCTTGAAACTACTTATTTGCAGAGAAGTTCTTCGTCAAATGCATGTATGTTTCTGCATGTATGGCCACTCGTTTCTGCTCCTTTTGTTGTAGTGTTTCCTTGTGTATCCGATAGTTCTTCCTATGCTTAGAAATCATTGTGACTACATTGGTCGGTATTGATAACGTTATGTAGTGTGATCCATCATGGCACCGGATTGGGGGCAGGGAGAAGGCATTACTTCATTACTTTGTCTTTCATTTGGTGCTCAGACAGCACACTTCTATTGATTTCTTGGCTTGTACGTTTGTTAGATGATGATTTGCACTTTTCTTGCATTGTGCTTAGCCAGATGATATTTCTGATGCATCTACAACACATCATCAACAACACACATTTATTGAACATTTATGGGCTGGGGATCAGGCTCCAGGCTAGGGACTGAGGATAATAAGAGGGATTTGTCGTTATCTAGACCCTCGAGGGTTTTATTATCTATTGCACCATATTTGTTAGAAAAAGAAAAAAAAGTGCTTAAGCCCAGTGAGTGATACAGGCAGTAAATACACTTGGAGTTCAGAGTGGAGAATAATTGGGGGGGACTGGATAGTCACCATGAGATAAAATTTGTGTAACTTTTTAAAAGACGACAAGGCTCCTTTAATGAAGTATTAAACACAGTGAGTTCCTGAATACCATTGTGCCTCCAAAATTGCAATGCCTGGATTTTTAAACTATAATTGTCCTTTAATTATTTATGAGCTTAAGACTAAAATCAATATCTACCTGCTTTTTCAGTGTTCTATTGTTCATAGCCTGTGTGCCTCCTCTTCCCACCAAGGAAAAACTGCTACCTTGGTGTGCTTGTCGGCTTTTAGGATTGTCTTTCACTTAGTCTATATGGATATTCAATGACTTCTAAAAGCAAAGTGAATTTTAAAGTAAGAGAATAAGGGGGAAAAAAAGCTTTCTGTCCCACCACAATTGTAAGGAGAATTCCAGCTTGACCCTGGAGAGGATATTAGTCCCTCCAGGGAAATATCCATTTATGAAAGGTTCTGGTTTTTTCTTTTATAAGAGAGAGATGTTTAAACAGTTTTGAAGATTGAAAACTTCACTTATTACTTCTGTGAGGCTTCACTGGTCCACACAGATATTCGCCTCTGTTGACAGAAAGCTCTGTGGAAAGGCTGTGGCTGGGGTTATTAACATCCTCAGGACGCAGCCCTGTGACTTCCCTCATACCAGTTCTTTCCGCAGAACTCTCTCTGTGATTTCTCTCAGGGTGCTCTCTTATTCTGTTTTTATCATTTATTTTTGGTTGGATAAAATGAGAGACAAGGAAGGAATGGAATCTATATTTTAATACCTTCATTTCTTCATTCAGGATATATTTAGGGATACCTACTGTGAACGTAGCATAGAACATTCTGTAGGTCTCCAAGAGATCCAAGCCTACATACCATGTTAAACATGTCTAAGACATTGACATAATCTAAGCAGGTCAGAAAATAGAAGAAGCTTTTCTCTATCCCAGTCCCCTTCATTCTTATAAATAGTACCAGTAGCAGGAGAGATGTATGTTATCTAATTATAGTCAATTCAGTCTTTATCATTTTAGAATAGACTCTTAGGTGTAATTTAGGCAAAATATTTAAGGATCCTAAAGTACAAATGCTCAATCAAAGACATTTCCCCTTTCACAAAGATCATCCCTCTATCCCTTCCCAGGATGGCCTGATATGTGCCAGGAAAGTTGATCTGTCCTCTGGGTGAGGCGTTATCCTCTGTTGGGGCCCTGTCACTGGCCACCTGAACAAGGTTGACTTGGACTTAGCTGGTCTTGAACTCTTAGTGTTGTTATCTGCCAACCATGGCTGATTTCATTTGTTTAATTGTAGGTATCAGGCAGGCAGTCACAGTGGAAGCCCACGGTTATCAGAATGTGTCTGTCTGGGAGAGGTCCCCTCGCATTTCATCCTTCTCATTTAACCTGGTGCTACAGGGTCTCTGCATGCCCTCCCCCACAATCTAGGGCATCTAGTCACTTCACACTATGTAGCAGGCAATCAGAGCTCTCTCTTATAGTCATCCATTAAGACTGCTCATAGCCATGCCATCCATGTGATACAGAAGAGGGTAGCACAGCGACCTTTGATTCTAGAAAATCTCATTCTGTCTGGTCTGGTGTTTCAGTTAACTTATTGCGTACCATTGGCCAAGGTCTCAGAAAGTCAGGCATTTGATCCTCAGACAGAGAATTGGACTGTATTCTTAGCATGAATCATTCATACAAAAAAGCTGCCTTTTCCCTCTTTGCCAGTTAAGGCTTTCTCCTTTTCTTATCTGATGAAATATTACCTTCTTGTCTCTATTCTCTACACTAGGAGTTAGGATGAGCTTTATGTCTGAGATTGTTACACTTGGCTTTTGACATGGAAACACTGAACTTTATAAATTTAAAGAAGTCTTTCTTTACCAACTAAACTTGGCCTGGAAAGGTTTTTTGTTTTGTTTCAAGACCCGCCTTTTCTTCTCATTGTTATTTGAACAATCATAATCATCACTAAAGCAATGGCTACCTCCTATAAAATGAGTATATTTTAAGGAAATACAGAGTCAGACAGGTATTAACCCCTACACACACACACGCACACACACACACACGCACACACACACACACACACACACACACACACACACACACACACACACACACACACACGTACACACACACGTACATCTATCTGTCCAAACTCATTCAGTAAAAATAACAGGACTGAATAATGATAAAAGTGTGACTGGAATACCAGCTCTAAAATTGAAAAAGAGTGTTAGATCAATGGAGAATGGGGCTTGATTTGGACTTGGAAGATGAGAGACTTAGAGTGGATGTAAAAAACAAGGAAGGGGTTCTTAATCAGACTTTCCTGTCTTCTTCTGCAACCCCCAGGGCTCTGAATTTATAATTCATACAGCTCTCTTAACAGTCTTTGCTATCTCCACAATACTCATGCATGTGTGTCTTCCTGTGAAATTATAAACTATCTGAGGAAAAGAATAAAAATACTTAGTATTTATAGTATCACCTACCTGGCTCCAATACATATTCAAAATTCAACAGTTAAAATCTTAGGAATTTTGATTTTTTTTTTCTTAATGCTCCTTTTCAGAGATGTTGTATTGCTTTACCTCCTGTATTTCAAATAGTCACAAAACTGAAATCCAAATAGGGATATTTTTAAATATTCCGCAAGTATCTTTCTGCCAGTATCTTTCACTTCCCTACTTTCTATCCTTCTGACTTGTGGTTTGTATAAGGTAGTCACTTCAGGTAGCATTAGCATTAGCATTAGCATAAAACAAGCACAGCAAAAAAGTTACTATAATTTAGGAATATATTCATTTATGTACAAGGAAATGTTTTTCATTTATATACAAGGAAAGGATACAGAGGTCGGAGATCTGTGTGTGTTACTTATAGTGCACTCCTTATGAGTTCTATGGGGACACAAGAATTTTAAAATTTCTGATAAGTTTTGCAGCTCAAAAATTAATATATTATGGTCAGCCTACTTTAGCAATTTGAACTCAGATTTTCATTGTTATTTTGACATACTTTGAAATATTTGGAACTAAAATAAGCCCTAGTCATTAAGATGGAAACAGAAGTTAATGCATCTGAAAAAAAATAGAAACCTGAGTTCTACATTCTTGAGCTGAGAGGACTGAGATCCATAGGTAAATTTCCCTGAATGTTCCCACTGTCGGGCCAGAGAGACTTAGATTCATATTCAGGAAATTAATTTATTTGTTTTAAAATTCCTTATTTAGCGCAACTCAAAAACATATCCTTTGTGTATATAAAGAATATTGAAATATCACCAATTATAATATTGTTTACAATATAAGTATACTATTGTTGAAGACAAAGCAATGCTATTTAAGCAAATTTAGTTAAGTAACAATCTGTTTAAATACATTTTCTCTTTTAATCTTTCACACTGTGAAGTAAACAGAGGCCTTGGTTTGAAAGCGCTTTACAATGAAGAAATGATAAAAAGCAATAGATTCCTTAAGTGATAGAAGATGAGTGTGAGGAGAATGTAGGGGAGAGTTATGAAAGCCACAAGGAATGGTGTGTGCGAAAGAGAGGGAAGGATTTTGCATATACTAACCATTAAGAAAGGATAAATTACAAATGACAGATATACTAAGTAACCTACGTTGATCGTTACCAACATACACATGAATTTGTCCTATATATAGAACTAATATGCATCAACCAATAAATAAGAAAATATTTAAGAAACAATATAAAACTCATGGTGAAAGATGTTTTTGAAAAAGAATAGAGGGAGAGAGCATTGTGGGACAGCAGGTCAAGCCACAGCCTATGATGTCAGCATTCCAGGTAACAGCTAGTTTTGGCTGTTCCATTTGCTCTGATCCAGCCCCTTGATGATCCTCCAAACAGAGCAGCAGAACGTGGCCCAAGTCCTGGGCCCCTCCCACCCACATGGAGAATTAGCCTCTGCTTTTGAAGCCATTTTAGGAGTGAAGAGAGAGATACAAGATCCCTTGCTCTATGTATTTTTTCCTCTGTATAATTGTGCTTTACAAAGAATCATTTTCTTTAAAAAAATAGAAGCGGAGAAAAGTAAAAAAGTCAGTTTTATTTTCATATTTTTAAAAAATGAAAATCATAGCTATTCTAAAGGCAGACTCTACATAACTTGGTAAATTTCTCATTGTTTTCTGACCTCTGTTTTCCAAGCTTTGTTCAGTAAATACTTTCCACTTATTTTAAAACCAGCAATGAGGTTATTGAGGGACAGGCAGGCAGAATAAATTCAGAAATTGTATTTTAGGAAGGAGAGAATCCCTGACATGGAATTAAGTGGCTGCACAGTAATAAGTAAAGAGGGTAGAAGAGGAAAAACACTCAACAATCAAGTGTAAATAAACCATGAATCTATTCAAGGTTCAAGAGGTAGTTCCCAAGGTTGATGCGTATAAGTTTGGGCTGAGAATGTTAACACAACAATAGATGTTCTGTAGGAAACCAAATTAATGTGGTCAAGTCACTTTATTTTCTGATAGCTAGTTTGCATGTAACAGCTATGTAGTGAGTGTATGGGAGTCTAACAATAATGCAATTCAGACAACATTATTAGATGATAAATAAAATGATAATCATCTTCATTAGATAGAGTCATTTATAATAGAACCAGAAAAGCATACATTAGCCCACTAACAGAGAAGTAACTGACTTGGGTATTGAAACCAATTTCCCAGGAAGAATATGACATGCAGTCCTATTTAGTACAAGTCAGTTGATCTTGGACATGGGACCACCAGCCCTGGGTGTGTGCTGCAGGAGTGATTGTGGGAAGCAAATGCCATTTGAAAAGACATGTCACAGCTTTTATGCAGTCATTTATGCAAGTTATTATTACTCACATACTGAAGTCATTTTTGTTACTAGTCCTGTGTCTCTGGAAGCTGTTAATAGTTGCTCAACATGGCCCGGTCTAACAGTCTAGTGGTTAAATTCCTCACCTTGCACATACTGCATGTGGTCACTGGTTAGTGTTCCAGCTGCTCAACTTCCCATCCAGCTTCCTGCTTGTGGTCTGGCAGAGCGATTGAGTACGGCCCAAAGCTTTGGGACCCTACACATGTGTAGGAGATCAGGAAGAAGCTCCTGGACCCTGGCTTTGGATTGGATCAGATCGGCTCAGCTCCAACCATTGTGACTACTTGGAGAGTGAACCCACAGATGGAAGATCATTCTCTCTGGGTCTCCTTCTCTCTGTAAATTTGCCTTTACAATAAAAAAAGATAAAATCTGTAAAAACTGTTTAGCAAACAAAATGTTTTAGGCAGCCAGTAATTCATCAAACTGAATCAGGGCTTTAAGCTTGTCTGACTAAGGCTTGATCTGAACTGATAAGCAGTTGGTGGGGAACCTGTTTATCTCCCTAGTGTCACCAGTCTCAGGCTTCCAAAACGGACGTGAAGCCATTGAAGACGTGGCCCCCATTACATTAGCTGAAGAAAATTGACAACCTATGCTTGCTCCCTTTGATTACAACACTTTGAGACTTACCTTGCAAAAACTGAATGTTTAAAAAGAAATGACAAGATTGGAACTAATCCCCAGGACTCCATAACAACATACTTCAAACTGGGTAACTTAAGCAACAGATTTTATAAATTTTGCAACTGAAAATCCAAGATTAAGTGTTGCTGAGTCTGATTTATTCAGCTACCTCACTGTTGGTCTTGCAGATGGCTGCCTCTTCACAGGCCTTTTTCTTGTGTGTGTACGTGTTCTTCAGGGTCTCTTTGTGTATCTAAACTGCTTCTTCTTATATGAACCCAAGTTACATTGGATTAAGATTACTCTAATAGCCTCATTGTAATAAATGACCTCTGTAAAGTCCCTCTCTCCTAACAGTCACACTCTGGATTTCTGGGAGGTAGGATTTCAACACAAATTTTGGAGGGCCACTATTCAGTCTACCACTATCAGTATATATCCATCCAATTAGTAGGCGACAACTAGACGGGGACAATGAGGGAACAGGCATGGTCAAGACCCCTCCTCTAGTATTTTGACTCATCTCCTTAGTCAGTGTCCAGAACAGGTCTCCAGTAGGAGAGAACCATGGCTTTCTAGCACTCAAGGCCTCACATTTACACTATGTAATTAAAAAGTAAAATGAGTCCTCTCTTTCTATCTTGAATTTGAAACATCCAGAGGAAAATTCTAAAATTGACTGATCTTGCCTCAGGTGGTCCGCCATGGATCAATCAGTGTGTCATGGGAATGAGGTGTTTTGACTTAAGTTGAACTAGTGCTACCTGCCAAAGCAGCCACTGCAGCCAAAGCTGGTGAGGGGGAGAAATAAGGGCAGGTCATGTCAAAGTGCCAGCCTTCTTCTCAGACATGTTTCAACAATGAATGGATGGGACAAACAGAAAATCTCCTAAAGGAGATTACCTCCAGGGGGAAGTGTGACTCAAACGGATACACAGCGTGGCAAATAAAGACAAAAGACCACCTAGCAACAGAAACATTTCAATGCCATGTCCTAGGACTCTTGATAGTGATCTAACGTAGTGCTTAGGAGGAAAAATGCTGAGTGCTTGGGCAGCACCTGATGGGAACACCCAACAGACTCCTACTAGGTCAACAAAATTTTCATAGATGATGACCTGAAAGATAGGGTCTAAGAGGAAGAGCCTAGCCAAGAGAAAGAAAGCATGGAAGAATGGGCAGAGGCCTTCCAGAGAGCTTTAGCGGGATGGTAGGAAATTGTAACACAGTTTAACAAACTGTTAAAGTCGTGACTACAGAGTGTGCACTCTCAAAGTAGGCCAGGTTGTTTCAGGTAGGCCATGGTGGGTGGAGGGTGGGCATGCATTTTTACTTTCTCAGTTAAATAGCAGAAGACCAGCATTCCCATTAATAAAGATGTGAAATGAAAAGGGGAGAAGATGGATAATATACTTTAATCTTGACTTTTCAGAAAGCTTGAAATTTTCCATAGGTTGAGTATAAAAACATTAGCTCAGGCTCTTACATGATCTGCAATTCTCAACTAGAAAAAAAAAACACTTTTTTTTTTTGGTTCTCCATTTGTTTGGAATCTGTGAACTTTTAGGAACCTGCCAGGCCAGTTGGTGCTACTAATCTTTCTTCCCAAACAAGAACACAGCTTCAAAACTGGCTATCAGCTCCATCTGGCCTCAGAGCTGACCTCTGTTTTGGAATGCAAAAGTCTATTTTTAGCGTGGGTCCTGTCCATGAAGAACTGCAGGCTAATCATCAGGGTTTAAGTGTGAACAATGGAATACTAGTACAAGGTCACCATATTGTGACTGACATATGAAAGATGCAGTTCTGATTTAAAAGCTCAAAGGAAGGAAGAAGTTATTTGGACTACTGTAGTGAGAAACACTCCAGAGAGAATGGGATTTTTTTTGGTTACCATAGGCAAAGATAGGGAAGGAGGCCATGGAGAATGGAGGTTGAGAACCAGTCGAATGAGATGCAAGCAAAAATGCAGAGATGACAAAAAGGCAAAGATTATCCAGGAGATGGGTATTTCAGCCTGCAGCTGTCCTGATGTCCCAATCCTTTATAAATATCCCAGCCAATTTTATCCCATTGTGTAATGCTTCTTGGGTTAGCCACTGGAAATCAACCATGCCAGGAGTTAGTCCTACTCAGATGGTCTCCCCATGCGGCATCTCTTGAAATCCACAAAGACACTCAGTCTGGATCCCTGAAAACATTTTACTTCCTTCTCAGTCTCATGCAGAGTTTCAGCCAACCCATCATGGCAGCCACTGCCTGAACAATGTGTGGTGGCTGCCATCTTGATGATCTCCCTTATCATCACTAACCATCATGACCAAAATGATTGTATGCCAGATACTCTGAGCTAAAGCTTCTATACTTATTCTTTTTAAATATGATGTATTTGCTTTTATTGGAAAGTCAGATATACAGAGAGGAGGAGAGACAGAGATAAAAATCTTCTGTCTTATGATTCACTCCCCAGGTAGCCGCAACAGCCAGTGCTGAACCAATCCAAAGGCAGGAATCAGAAACTTCCTGCAGGTCTCCCACATGGGTGCAGGGTCCTAGGGCTTTGGACCATCCTCGACTGCCTTCGCACACCACAAGCAGAGAGCTGGATGGGAAGCGGAGCAGCCGGGATTACAACCAGTACACATATGGGATCCTGGAGCATGCAAGGAGAGGAATTTGGCCACTAGGCTATGAAGCAGGGTCCAGCTTATATACTTATTATTTCATGCAATCCTTTCAACAGCTCTAATAAGTGAGGTTTTTACTATCATCTCTATTTCTCTAAGTGAGGAAGGTAGTGTTGAGACTCAGTGACCTGCCTAGGATCACAGAGGAAGTTACTGAGAAGGCTGAGGCTTTGATTGAGGAAGCTTACAATCACTCCGTGTGTGAGGTCACAATGATGGAGAGTCAAGAAGAGGATCAACCTGGATGTGAATCACAGAAGTCACTTGCCCAGTACACAAGCTGTATAAACCTTGATGAATTGATTTGGGTTCCCTGCTCTGCCTTTTTTGAGGAAATATTTGGCTTAAGGATAATCTGGGATACTGTCTTGGTACTGGAGTAGAGAGATGAACTCTAAAGGCAACACCAATTTTTCATTTAGTAAGAGTAGAAGAATGCACTTCATGTAAGGATGTTCCATGGGCCAACAATGGATGTGGGGATTATGATACAAAGATGAGACAAGACTTGGAAAAAGGATCAGAAAGCTTTGAGAAGAAACATGGATTTGGGTCTCAAACAGCCAGGCTCCAACCTTGACCTTACCAAGTCCACAGAAAAGTCACAACTTCCCTGAATCTCAGTTTCCTCACCTGCAAAACAATGATACTGGAAGAACTATGGTAAAGCTTGTATTTGTTAAAATATGTCTAAACTCTTAACATAAAGACATGCTGGAAGCATACTTCAATACAAGGTTGCTGCTTTACTTAATTGCTTTTGTGTCTGAGGAATGCGGTCTAGCTTCCAAGTCACAAACTGATCATTCCTACCAAAAGACCTTGACTTTCCATCCATTTAATTCATCCACTCAGCCCTTTATTAATTCACAGGGGTGGGCATTTATTCCATAGAATACATACTTATTCCCAAAAACATATGAAGCACTGTGGAGCTGAAGAAAAGTGAAAAACCTCAGAAAGATTATTTATCTTACATATATATCATACACCTCCACTCACTCACACATATGCATACACACACACACACATCACACATGCATTTATACATATGACATATCCTACTGAGAATCCAGGTGGGAAAAAAAGGATCCTGTCTATTGGAAACACTGGGGTAAAAGCAAACACAGTCAGATTTCCTGGTCTCCATTAACAGGGTTGAAATGAAACTCAGCACAAGCCTGACTCTTCTTTCCAATTTAGTTTTATTGGTGTACGTATACATTGGTAGGAAATGTGAACCACCAGCGGGATAGGCTTCTGTGAGCAGTCTACACCAGGAGTCCTTACGGGGCAGCAACCATTCTCTTTTTCACTGACCACTGGGGACATGCATGCCCTCTTGCAGCTCTCTCCAGTTGTCCCTAGGGATCAGAGACAGTCAGCCACCTTGGTCAGATCCCTGGGGCTGTGCTTTGGAAGCTGGGAGATTCCCCCAAAGCTCTATGCTGTCAGTGCTGAAGTGGAGCTCTGTGGGGCAACTCTAGGGAAATGAAGCCTTTGTGAAATACTTCTTTGATGAGGAGCATAATATAAATACAAATTGCTATTCTGCCAGCTTCTGAAGAGCCACTTCAATCCATTGGGCACCTTTGATTTTGCTCTTCCCCAATTCCTGCCCTCCTTTAAAAAATTTAATAAGAGCATGTTTTCATTTGGCCTCAAGGGAGTAATTTATTTATTTAAAGCAATAATAAAGTTTCAACGTAATCCCTCATTCCCAAGGGGTAAGGAAACTCTTTGAACAATTTATTTTTCCCATCCTTGAAGTGTGAGGGAGACCAAGAGGCTGCCATGTGGGGTCCTAGAGCCCATTGCCATGGTAACCACCAGAGCCTCTCAGAGGCCCAGCCTTGGCCACAGAGAAGCAGGGAGGTGGGAGATGGATTCGGAACGCACTCTCTCTTTCTCTGTCTCTCTCTGCTACAAAATTCTCCATTTGAGAAACTAATGGGTGATATAGGTTGTGGGAGTAATAATGGAACCCCTTAAATCTTATCTTATCCAAGTCCAACTGAGGCTCCAGGCTAGAGGCCCATGTGAGGCAGGATAGAACAGATGAATGATGGAGTCTGTCTTCCTGTTGCAGGGTCGGAGTGTGGGCTCTGAGAAATGGCCAGATAGGTACAGCTGCTGTAGGCAAGAAGTTCCATGCCCTTCCATAAGTGCTTCAGACTCTCAGAACCAGCTCCAATTGGAAGAGCAGCACTATTGGATTTTTACCTGTCAGTCAGCATTTCAGAATATCATGTGCATGATCTCTTTTAGTATTTATTGAAAGCACACGCCACTGTTATTCTCCTATATACAAGTAAAATGAGACATATGGAAGATAGATTCAAAATTGAAGTCGAGTCCAGATCCCATCCATGTTACATACATTGCCACTCAGGTTGCTTTTGTTAGAGAATTCTACCGAGGGCAGTTATATCTGTAAAAAATAAATAAATAAAAGTAGTTTTGATTGCAGGTAATAAAAAACCTGACTTAAATAAATAGGAGTTTATCTTTCTCTCCTCCTGAGGATCTGGAGGTGAGAAGCCAGGGCACACACTCCATAGCTCAGTGAGACAGGAGAGTTGTCTTGCCCTTTCTCTTACACTCATCACCTTCTTGTCACAGAAAGCCTCCACAAATTGCATCTATATTCAAGTCAGGAAGGAGAAAAGGAGAAAGGTTGATGCAAGTCCTATCCATCACCTCCTAGGGGGAAATAAAATGGTTTTCAGAACCAACCTATTTCTCACTAGTCAGAAAGGACTCACACAGCCTCCCCTGCTGGAAGGCAGGTTAAGGAAAGCTGACAGAGGAAAAAACAGGAATGGCTATTCACACCTGCTACACAGCTAAACTTCATGATGGCCACTGGATGGGCAGAGAGAAGGGGAAGTTATTAGAAACAGTTCATGTACAAAAATGAGAGTCAGTCTGTTTCTGCTGTTATCCAGTTCCAAAGACTGGGTTATTTATAAAGAAGTGAAATTTATTTTTCTTAGTTGGGGACACTGGAAAGTTCAAGACAAGGCAACAGCACAGACCTTCAGTCTTCTTTAGTGTCCTCATGTAGCGGAAGGCAGAAGGAAAAGCTAACCCACAAGCAGTCTCTTTTCAGGGACCTCCTAATGGGCCTAAGTTTTTAAGCCGCCTCCTCTTCCACTCTCACGCTAGGAACACCACCTGAATTTTGGAGGGGGATCTTTTCAGACCACAGCAGATGGTGAGATTTTGCCACATGCAGATCTGAGGTTTGTACAGTGATCTGTTGGAAGAATAGATTGGAAAGCTAGCTTGGGCTTGCTTGCAATGTTGTAGAATCAGAGTCCCAATACTGAAAGCCAAGTTTCATCTTTGTAACTTGAACTATTGTTTCCATACTCCTGTCAGCCACATTCTCTTGCTCCTTGCTTTAACAAGATGCATGTGTTAGCTGTTTTAATTTGAGAAGTTTCAAAGAACTTGTCCCAAGGCTTGGGACTGGATTCCATCGCAGAAAAAAAAAATGGTTCCATGTTCATATATGAAGAGAATCTTTGTATTCCACTTAAAGTAGATTGTATCACTCTTAAGTAGATAATGGAAGAATTCTTCCTTTTATATTGCCATTTTCTCATTGAGAATGTCCTTTCTATAAGACAAGAGAGAATCTGTCATTGATTAAAGGGATTAAGAATAAGAGACAATGACAATAGGGATTGTGTTAGTGACAGGATATGGGGTGATTTCTTATTATTACAACATTTTCTTTAAAGCTAAATTTTATTTTGGTTAAAAAGAAAAGGAAAAAAATTTAAGGTTATTGGAAAAAGTCTATGGTCAAGTTACCATGACAGTGGTGAGAATTAATAAATGTGCTTGTCAGGGTCTTTGCCAGAGAAGGAGCCACTGCTAATAAGTTTGAGGTTGGCTGTGCCTTGCTGAAGGGACATTTTCTACTTCCAGGTGAGACTCAGTTCCACCAATAGAGGATTGCTCTGGCTTCTTCCAGCCTCTCAGGGAAATTTTAGTCTCTTGGTGATGTAGAGACCTTGTCCGAGGCACTGCCACTAGCTCAGGACTTAGATCCTCAGCGTCTCTGTTCGAGAGAGTCCTCTTTCTGAGTGCTTCTGGGCCTGCCCCCTTCTCTTCTCAGCTTACATGTGGGAGAGGCATCTTTTTTTAAAAAAAATCACAAGTCCAGAGTGCGTTTGACAGGACATTCCCTTGAGCTTTGTCCTGGCTTTAGACTGCCTTCTGCTCTCATCATGTCTTGATGTGAAATGTCACTCATTTTTTCCCCAAGAAAGCTGAGCATATTCAGAACTCTGTAAGTTTAGGAGCTTGTTTCAGGAGGCTGCAAGAAGATGTTCCAGTGCATACAGTCTTGCCTTTGGCTTTCCCTAACAGAAGCACAATTCTTGGATCCCACCCCTTGAGAATCTAGCTGTCCTGTCATGTAGCCCATTATGGCCACACAGCTCCTGAACCCAGGATTCAGTCTATCTCTCCAAAGGTTTCTGTAACCATGTCTGGTACACACATCCACTTACCACTATCACCACCTTTTCCAGGACACAGATAATGGACCTACTTAAATCCGGTGTCCAAAAGTCCCTCTCTAACTTTTGGAGAAAGTCTATTTGATTTTGCATGTATACTTTTTCTTATATTTGTATTGTGTGTTACCAACCTGCAAGATTATTAGAAATGTATGTTGAGGAATTCACAATTGATTCAAGTGTTCACTAAGTTCACACTTAAATCTTCTCTAGTATACACCTGTACAATTAGGTTTCGGTGGGTGTGGGTGAATACAGAAATAGAGGCCAAGTCCTGCCTTCTAGAGGGCTAGAAACTAGGAGTTAATACTAATTTAAATGCCAAGGGAAAATTATTCAGAATTTTAGAAGTATATGATATAGATGCTTTCAAATGTCAAGCCAGAAATTATTTCCATAGACTAAGCCTAAAAAAATTGAAATATGTCCCTCCATTGTGTTATAATTTTTTTTTTTTTCGTTTTTATGGTGGATCATGCTGAATGAGTTCTGCCATGTCACTTCTCTTAGGAACCTTCTAAAGCTGCCATCTGTCTAAAGAATTAGAAGCTGAGTGCCTAGTATGGTTGCTCCCATATGATTTCTCCTTTTCCTTACTATGCCTACCAGTACATGCTCCACGTGCTTCATAGAGTCAACAAAACTTGGATCTTCCCACAAGTACAGAGTTGTCTTCATGTCTCTGTTCTCATTATTTTTACCATTTAGTGTATTTACTCTCCTCACTAAAAATTCTGAACACCTATTCAAAGTGAAGCATTTCTATCTGATCCAAGAATATGCTGCTGGGTTCCCAGGAGTCTCTCCACCCAAATGAAGGGGTGGGGTTGAGAGGCTAGGTGATATTTTCAGAATACTTGGATTCAAACTTTGAATCAACATGTATTTACTGCATGACTTGCTATGCACATGTTAACATTCTTGAGCGTCCGGTTCTCAGTGTATTAAATAAGGTCAAAATTAAAATCTGTCCAAGCATTGCATGAATTAATATGTATTGATTAGAACAAGGGTTGACACATAACAATTCCATTTAAGGGTTGTCATGATAGTCAGCATACTGTCATTAATATTTTTTGTTGATCCAGCTCCTGCAGAATTAATCTTGGATGTTTTAAATTGTAGTTTTCCTCATGTTCTTCTTTTGCCACTTCGTGAGATCTGTATGAATTTCCTATTGCTATCATAGCAAGTTCCCAGAAGCTGCACCTTTATGAGCTTACAATTTTGCCGGTCACAGCTCTCACAGGGCTCTTGTGCTGTCGAAGGTGAAGTGTTAACAGAGCTCTATTCCTTGCAGAGGCTCTAGAGAAGGACCTATTATCCTGAGTTCCCCAGTTTCTGAAAGTTGCCTGCAGTTCTTGGAGTGTGAACCCTTCTTTGATTGTCTCCTGTTTAACTTTGTATCATAGTCAAACCTCTGTCTCTGATCACAGTTATGAAAGCCATCTCCGGTTTCAAGAATGACATGATGAAATGGTGCCTACCTTAGACAGGATAATCCAGGAAAATGTCTGCGTCTCAAGACCTTAATTTAATCACGCCCGCAAAGTCCCATTTTCTGTGTAAGGCAACATGTGAACATTCACATTCACAATACGTGGATTAAAACATGGGCATCCTTGGGGCCATTATTCTGCGTACCAGAGTTTCTTAAAGTCAGGTCATCATTTTCCCTCAACCACACCTCAATAGGTTGGCATAAAAAGGGGTATTAACAAATATAATTGAACTGAACCCAATATTCAGAGTGTCAGGAAAGGAAGATTCAAGGAGGCTTTTGAAGCGCTAGCTGTTGTTTTCCAGAACACATTTTCTTAATATTATTTGTGCACATTATTATAATGGATTGTTATGCTTTTGGAGGTTAATACTGCCAGCAGAAAAAAATATGTCTTGAGCCCAGGTTTCAATTATGTTAAATTGTTAAAAACAACAGCAGAATAAATGTATTGGCAAGAGTGTCAAACCCTGGGCTGTTTTTTAGTTATTGTACGCAGCCTCTTAGGAACATCAAGGCATAGAGGGACTATCCAGACTTCACAGCATAAGGAACTAATGCACAAAAAGGTAAAGAAACTTACCCAAGGCTACAGTGTAACCTAAAGACTAAACCTGGAATAATACAATCTGATATCTCGATGATGAGGCTCATCCTTTCTCAGTTTGTAATTCTAAAAATCATTTTTTTTGTGTGTTCAGCAAGAATAGTTGACCTTTCCCTTTCATCATTAACCACTTGAACTATGCCCAAGTTATTGTTTTCAAGCTGTCTTTGACATTTACTCCTAATATGGCCATAATGCAAATGACATGAGCAATAATAAAGCACGAGAGTAGAGCAGATGTTTGAAGAACACTGCGCACCTCAGTTATACTCTGTTACAGGATGGCTGTGTGGAGTTAGGTCATTCCCTCAATGAGATTAGTGAGCAGCTAGAAGTGTTACAGGTTTCCCCACTGCCCTTGAGGGTGTCTATAGTATGATCATGAAAACATCAATTAAAACATACACTTACATGTATGAAGAGTGTTACATTGCTTCTCAATGAAACACTTTGAGAACACATAACTGATGAAGCTCAAAGATTTTTACATAATGTCTTGAGAAGTAGGCTAAAAGATTTCAACTAAGAGCTTATGGCAATAATAAAAATGCAAAATGATGGGAGCTTGAACTGAGATTGAACCTGTGGGAATAGAAAGGATAGGGTCTACTGGATCCTAATAGTAAATAACAGGTCTCCACCATTTTTCTGGGTCTCTGCTACTCCCAATGATTATTCACAAATACGGAAGAATTAACCAACTTGAATGCTACCTTTAAAGGTACATTTGGGGCCCGGCGCGGTGGCGCAAGTGGTTAAAGGTCCTCACCTTGCACGCCCAGGATCCCATATGGGCGCCGGTTCTAGTCCCGGCAGACCCACTTCCCTTCCAGCTCCCTGCCTGTGGCCTGGGAAAGCAGTCGAGGACAGCCCAAAGCTTTGGGACCCTGCACCCGCGTGGGAGACCCGGAAGAGGCTCCTGGCTTCGGATCGGCATAGTATCGGCCCGTTGCGCTCACTTGGGGAGTGAATCATCGGACGGAAGATCTTCCTCTCTGTCTCTCCTCTCTGTATATCCGCCTTTCCAATGAAAAAATAATAAAAATAAATCTTTAAAAAAAAGGTACATTTGGAAAACTAGGTACACCCATGAAGGCAACCATGGATAATCTCTTTGTGACCCAACCTGAGGAATTGTATTTAATTCATTTTGGATTGTTACTTAAAATCTGTTATAATTTCAACTTAACTGGTTTAGTCACAAGTTCTTTAAAGCATACTCTCTGTGTTGCCAGCTTCAGGCAGAGTGTTATGGGAGTTGCTGTTAAGTAGCTTATATGCCTACTTTAAAGGCACACCCATGCAACCACAAAAGGATAATGTGATTTAAAAATATAGTCAAATGCCAGCCTCTCAGTGCTCTATTGATTCAAAAAGAGAGCTATGCGAGCAGAGATAATAGGTCGACTTCCTGTACTCTAGTCTTTAACTTCAGTGCCTACATGAGATTTTTAGACACAAAATGCATTATTTCTGGTCGTTTCCTCTTCCGGCAATTACCTTTGGAATTACAAGAAAGTTGGGTCCCCTCAGTTTAATCAAAGGAAGAGCTTTTTCCCATCCAAATACTAACCAGGCCTGACTCTGCTTGGCTTCTGAAATCAGATGAGATCGGGCGCGTTCGGGGGGTATGGCCATAGACAAGGAAGAGCTTTCTGACACTATGGGTACAGTTTGCATATCGTGGCCCTGAGTTCCTTCTTAAGAGAGTCACCCAGAATCTGGATGACCATCTCTCTGGAATGTTGTAGAAAGGCTTCCTTTCTCATTTAGGAGATTCCACAAGTTGACCTCCTGAGGTCAGCATTCTCTTAATCTAAACTCACATGACAAGTAAAAATATACTATTGGAATACTGTCTTGCCCTGCACGGCCTGTGAGCACACACACAAAGAGTTTGCTGCATGGAGTGTGGGATTCTTTGCTCCTGATGACCAGGTTGTGTTATTTTTGTTATATTAAGGGGAAAGCAGAGCATGGGACTATTGGTCACCTGGGAGTCTTGGACAAATCTGTATTCACGATTCCCACATCATGGACTTGCTTACGATCCTTTCCGTGTGTCATGACAACTTTTATGAAGAAAGGACAATCTCTATGGCTCTGAAGAGTAACAAAGTTAAACGGTGATTGGGTTTCGTATTAGAGATGAATCATGAAGTTCATAGTTTCCTTTGGCTTGCTGGGTTGATTTTTTAAGTGCCTCTTAGTCTTATTGCCTCCCATGAGTGTCTATTTCTGGATTTATTCCTAAGTACTCTTCATTTTCCTGCCCCATCAACTACCCCAGCTAACAGCTTTTGCCTAAGGTCACAATGCCTTCATGTACAAAAGTGGAACTGGTGCTTACCACCACACACTCGCCTCTCATTTGGTGATGGTGGAGGATGGGGGCACAAAGGGTGATTTTAAAGCCACCTATCAGCAAAGTGAGAAGTTAGCCCATTAAAAGAAGGCAGGTTTAACGTAAAGAAAGTCTACCTAGGCTATTCATTGTCCAGCTGCCTGTGGTTTGTCAGGCACTATCAGAGATAACCTTTATCGGTATATGTCTGGTCCAAATCAATTATTATTCTGGTTTGGAAAAATTAGGAAAATTTAAATGTTGACTCCTAAACTTCATTCATTTTCTTGGCACTCAGATTACTCAAGAACCGCAGTGCCACTTTATCCACATTCTAGGACTGACAATCTAGGAGCTGCACCCCCAAAAGGCATTTCCCTAAAGTATCTCTAGAGGGTTTGTGGTAGAGTCAGTTTGTAGGGAAGCTTTTTTAAGTATGAACATATTTTGGAATATTACCATTTATCTTTGGCTGTGTATAGATTTAGAGTATTTAGTACTCTGTTTCATGAGTCTACTTATTTAACAGCTGAGAAGTATTTGCTTGTTCAAAGCATCCATTGATTAAAATAATTTGAAAACCACTGAAGTTAGGCTAAGTTTCTCATTTTGTATTTTGGAAATTGAATTTCCAAATGGGAAAGTGACTTCCAAAATCTTATGTAATTTTTTGGAGGCAGAACTAGAAGAACAGTAATGATTTAGATGGGAAGACTGGCTGTGAATTAGTAATACTGTATGAATTATTTTTCACTTCAGTCCTTCCATTCTTTTGGCTTCCCCTCCGTGTTTCAGACAAAAATCAGGCATGCTCTGTCTCTGACCTTTTTTGGCAAACCAATTTTTATTCTCTACTGCTGTTTGGGAAACTGTACCTGCCTCGAAGTCTTTTCTAGAGCTAGGAATTTTTAGAACTTAATTTCATTTTAAATGGAAAGAACCATGACCATTTACGTAGCAACTTCTTGATTTAATTCACTAGCTTTTTTCTGTTTTTCAAAATACATGTTTTCAGGAATACCTTTAGTACTCACAACCCCCCAAAGCAGGTATTAGTAAAGCACTTTGTACCTCTGGCATAGTAGACCCTATTGCTTAGAATTATTGTATTTCTACAAGGCGAACAAGTTGCATGCATTTCACAATACAGATTTAGGAGCTTAGTGATCCTAACACTGCTTGACCTCTCACTCATGTTGCTCATCTGCCCTCCTCCTCATTGCTTTAAAAAATTTTTTTCACAACGACATGCTTTCAGTTCACTTCAATCACAGGTTTAACACTCCATTAAGTAAATAATTCAACAAATAGCAAGTGGAAGAAAATCACTCTTCCTCAAGAGTATAGACAAAGGCCATAAACAGTAAGCAAATCTCAAAATGTCAGTTTCTTTAATATTTCCAGGAACCATCAGGGAAATGCAAATAAAATCCACATTGAGGTTTTACCTCACTCCAGTTAGAATGGCTGTACAGAAATCCAAAAGCAATGAATACTGGTGAGGATGTGGAAGAAAAGGTACACTAATCCACTGCTGATGGGAATGTAAGTTAGTAAAATCACTAAGGAAGACAGTGTGGATATTACTAAGACGTTTGAAAACAGATCTACTTTATATCCCAGCTCCTAGGAACTTCCTTGAATGGAATGCAATAGCATATGCAAGTTTTCTGTACTCCCAGCTCAATTCAGAGTAGCTGAGATAGAGAATCAACCCGAATGTCCTCCACTGATGACTGGATAAAGAAAATGTGTTTTATATCTGCTACAGCATACTATTCACCATAAAAAATTCCTGTACTTTGCAACAAAATGCATGTAACAAATATCATGTTTTCCATGATCTGAGGTAACTAATACACAGTGCAGAGTTTATGTTTTGAAATAATAAACTTTTTCTGCTGTCTCCTTGAGAAGTAAATATAAGATGTCACTATAGAGTCTTTCAGATTTGCTTTTGCCTTGAACAAGCACACTAAATAGTTAAAAATTTCTGCCCAAGGTAAAAGATGTGAGCACATAACCCTTTGCATCCTGTCAGTGTCCAGTAGTATACAGATACCAGGGGATTCCCTGTGAGGTGATGGGAGTTTGGATTGGAAATACCCTTTTTGGTTCTTCAGTGATAGTTTGAGAATCCTGAAGTTTGTGTGTGTGAGTGAGAATTTTAAAAATATGAAGTATTGTTCTGGTTTCACCCCAGGACCTAGAGTCTTGGGGAAAAGCCCAGAATTCCTGCCGCTGGGCATTATTTAATCACTGACAGCTGTCAATAGGAAGTCGCGAGGAGAAGACACACTGCTCCCAAGCACTGACCTGGAGCAGAAGTAGCATCAACTCAGCCATAAAAGGAGCAGAGTGGACTGTGCTGTGTAATGGCAGTGGTGACAACAACATAGAAAGGCAGTTTCAAGTAGTGGATCTCTCATTTGTAATGAAGACTGACCTGGCTGACGAAAGTTTTTTTGAGTTATTAATGAATGAAAAGCCTTCAGAAAAAGACTTTAGGCACCTTTGTTAATCTGAATGGGTAGCATCTCCATTAGGGTTTTTTGGATTACCTATGGACAAAGTGAGGCATACATTCTGGATGGACTTGGCCAAGGTCATTGCTAGGCAGAATCCAGGGATCCTAAATTCTTTTTCTATCATCTTGTTCTTTTCTCAGCGCAGCAAGTTCAACTCCCTCCTAATGACTCTGCCTTCACCACGCACCCCATTTCTCATGCCCAAGAGTCGAAATGTGACCTTGTAGTGGTGGCAAATCATAAATCCTCCTGAGTTTTACTCCTGTCTCTGTATTGGCTATTTCCCATCTAATTTTTCATATTGCCAAGGGACAGTTCTCGGAAACCATTAGATGCATCATCTCAGAGCCTTTCGGCACAGCCTCAGAATGCTGAGGGCTCCCCTCCTGCTTGTGGGCATCTGAAGCAAACACATGATTTTTGTCTTCAGACCCTTCCCTGAGAGGCTGGTAGTATGACCAGGGTACCTTAAGGTTCCAGCAGAATGTGCCAGGGCCCCTGGAAGGGCATTGTCCTGGTTCCTGCAGACTTCCATTGTAGCTTGTAGTATGCATGATAATAGTAGTTTAGTTCTTTTCCCTTGAAGATAGCTTTTAAATTTGCTCTGTTGGCCTCTTGATGAAATAGCTTCATGCATATTAATGACATCTTTTATTTACTGAGCAGCACATTAAGCACTTTGAAATACCAGATTCCACCCAAGGTCTCCTGGGAAACAAGCCAATTTCTCTAGACTTACTGGATGAATGGGAAACTGAGGAAACAAAAAAAGCTCAGTCACTTCCTGAAAGCAATGCAGAAAGTCCCTGAACTACATATGCTGCCTGCCCAGCAGATGGTGGTGGACCAGATTGGCTGCTATTGTATTGGGCTTCGCCCATGTCCATTCATTCTTCTAACAAGTTTTTTTGAGCAGTTGCCATGTGCACAGCACTAAAAGAGAACACTAATGGAGAAAGGTAAATGTAAGGCTAAGGAACCACCAAAGGTACATGGAAAGGTGTATTATCCTCAAGGAACAGCCATCTCTGACAACCCAAGAGAGAGAGAGATGTTACAGTGGAGAGAGTCATATCCAAAAGGCAAGATGGTGGTATTGAAGGTATTGAGAGACTGCTAAATGCAAGTGAAGATGATTCTTGACCCAGTAACTCCACTGCTAGGAGTGAAATCATTAATAAAAAAGAGTGAAACACAGACAACTTGGAAAAGGGGACTGTGATAGGGCATTCAATGGGAAAAAAATATGTGCAAATCAAATGTCTTATTTTTATAAGATTTTTTTTCCTTTTCTTTAATTTTGTTTTACGACACAGTCTCATAAGCATTAAGTATGCAAGCATTATTGTGTAGATGAATAGATGATAGTAGATGAAAAATAAGAAAGAACTCAGAAAATTATGAAATTTCAGAAAGAATATATGAGTACTATTGAAAATATACAGACAGGCCCAGTGCGCTAGCCTAATGGCTAAAGCCCTTGCCTTGCAAGCACCCAGGTTCCTGTCCTGGCAGGTCCGCTTCCCTTCCAGCTTCCTGCTTGGGGGCCTGGGAGTAGAGGACGACCCAAGGCCTTGAGACTCTGCACTTGCATGGGAGTCCTGGAGGAAACTCTTTGCTCCTGGCTTTGGAGAGGCTCAGCTACGACCATCGCAGCCACTTGAGAGAGAACCAGTAGATGGAAGATCTTTCTGTCTCTCCTTCTCTGTAAATACGATTTTCCAATAAAAATAAATGAATGTTAAAAAAACAATTTTCAGGGCATAAGACTTTAAATATATATTTAAATATGTATTCAGAATATATATATATATATTCCGAAAGGGACACATTCACTCATTCGTTCATTCATTGAAAGATAGAGAAATGGAACAATACAAACGACTGAATGCTTGCTCTGTGCCAGTGCAACAGAAGGAGCCCAAAAGCTAGTCTGGGTCTCTCACATGAAGACCCAGGCACTTGAACCCACTGTCTTCCAGAGTGCACACTAGCAGGAAAATGGAATCGGGACCCAAATCTTAGACTTGAATCCAGGCACCCAATCTGAGGTGTGGTGTCTTAGCTGTCACAGCAAAAATCCACCTGCAAGGGCACACATTTATTGCATTTTTGGTAAAGGCAGAGTTACAGAGAGAGCGAATAGAGAAAGCAATCTTCATCTGCTGGTTCACTCCCCAGATGGTTGCAGCAGCCAAGGCTGTGCCAGGCTGAAGCCAGAAAAGAACCCAGAGTTTCTTATAGGTGTTCCACCTGTCTTCTCAAGTGTATTAGCAGGGAACTGGATTGAAAGTGAAACATTCAGGACTGAACTTGGGAGGGGGCAGAGTCTTGTTTTAAATTTCATGTAATACTTTGAGTGTCAGAACATCAATGGTATTTGTGTGCATTTTAGCATTGTTAAAATTGCCCAAAGTCAATATCTAAAATGCATTATCACCAGGTTCAAAGACCTCAGCAAAGGACATGAAGAAGTATTCATTATCAGAAAGCACAAAGTAAAGACACAAGGAGCCCACAATGACGTGTATAAAAACACCATATGTTGAAAGGAAGTTTCTTGCTGGTAGTACAGACCAAGAGCTTCATTTTCTCCTTTCTATAGCAGTAGCAGTTAGTGGCTGTGCCTTTTCGCTCTATGGCAGATCCTTTCCAGTGCATGGGTATCTGCCACGCATATGGAGACCCAATTAATTCCTGACTGTGCCCACCCTTGGATGTTGTGAGCATTTCAGAAGTGAACTATGGGGCGGAGTTGGAACAATTTTCTAGCTTCCGCCTGACCCAGAGCCTGGTTCTGCTGTGGACATTTGGAGAGCGCCTCAGTAGATGGAAGATCTCTCACTCTCTCTCTCTCTCCTTCCTTACTCTCCAATTGAAAGAATAAAAAAATCTCTAAATAAAATAACATAACAGGAAAATTTAAGCTGACTTCACTAGGGAGGAAACACTAGTACTGATGATTGAAGAACTGGCTTTTGATTAGCAGAGAACACCAGATGGTTATTTTAGGAAGAAGAAACAGAAGAATCTGACATTCAGTAACAGCTCCTGTTAAATAACACTGCTCTGAGCTCTTCACAAATGTGTAACAAATGAATCCTCAGTTGCTGTCAAAGAGACTGATACTGTGAGACATCCGTTTTTCACAGGAGGATGCAGAACAGAAAATGTAAACAATTCGCCTAGGGTCTCAGAGAAAGCAAGTGTTAAGCATGGGGTTCAAAGTTAAGGAATCAGTCACCGGAGCCTAGTTCTTGCCCTTTCTGAACCTTTCAGTGATTAGAGAAACTGAGGACTTGATGTAAAGGAGTGAGAAGAGCAGCAGAAGTTAAAAATGCAAGTCCCCAGACAGCATTCCCCTGGCATGGCTGCAGCAGAGGCATAGCGAGGAAGTTAAGCTCGTGCTGTAACATGTCAGTTTTAGATGCTGAGCACATCCTCTGATGGAACTAGAAGTCACCGGGCACTTTCCAGAAGGGGCATGCTCTGACTGCTGTCTTCAGAAGGCATCTCTGGGGAGGGTGGGAAGGCTGCACCACGTGACCAATGAGATAATCAAGGTCTGGAAGCCAGTTAGGCAGGAGATGCTGCCGGCCTGAATTAGAGAAGTCAATGGGGCAAAAAGTCCTTCAAAGATGGGTAGAAGTATCCGCTTGTTTCTGCCACAGAAAGGGTTCTTTTGGGAAGGCAGTAGTGAGGACAACGATGCCAGCCTCAGAACAGATGAGATGAGGACAGCAGTGGTCAGTTAGTAGTAGCCCTGACCTTATCTCAGTCTCTGGCAACTTACTTGATATTCCAGGTAATCTTACCCCACCAGATAGACCTCTGTCTCAGCATCCTCCCTAGCCCACCCAACTGAGAAACTGAAAAGTGGTTAGTCCTGTTTTCTGTAGGCTTCAGACCACACTTCAGAGCACCCAGGTTTCAGCAAAGCCAAGGCTCTGGCCATTCCTGAGGCAGGGTCTAGGGAAGGGTCGTGGACGGGTCTGGGGACAGGTAGTGGACGGTTCCGGGGGCTTTGGGAACACAGACAATAAACCAGGTCCTGTGTGCTCTATGAAATTTGCAATTTCCTCACACTAAATCGCAGACATTATAGCTGGGTACTCTCTTTATGGCTCACTTTCATCTTGAAATGTTCCCGTGCTACATTTTCACGTAACTTATGCACCTCAAATGTTGTAAAAACTGCTGTAAAAGTCAATATAAATGCAATAATGTCATGTCAGTCAAAGGCAGTAGAGCCGCCCTTTTGAGCAAACAATTGGGAAACGAGAGGGAAAACTCAATTGCTCCATGTTGCAAATTGATTAAAGATATGAATCAGAAAATTAAAGGGCTTTTGGAGTTTAGGTTATTACTAACTGCTTTATGGAGCAATTACTTTGATTCTATCTCAAGTCCAGTAAAGTGAGTGCCCGCATATGGCGAGATGGCGCCCTGTGTCTTTCTCATTAATGGGAATTACTCAAGATCAGGCTAAATGAATGCACATATGTGTTTTAGCCATGTGAACTCAGTTCTTCGCCACTGTAGTTAAAATTGTAAAGACAGACTTCAGAGTTCAGGTCACATCTCTATTAGTATCAACCTGCATTGTCTCGTCTTCCAGGAGGCCCAATCTTCTTTCCAGAGAATGAGATGTTACAACAATCCCCTGCACCTTTAGTTCACATTTTTCAGATTATCTTGCAATGCTTCTCTAAGCACAGAGTATTGTTAATGTGGCCTGGTTTGTGCTTCTTCCAGGCTCAGCCTACAGTGCTAACTACTGAGCTGTCAGCTCCATCTGATTTTCTCAAACTCTCCAACTCCATAATTAGATAGCCATTCCTTGAGAGCTTAAGCCTTTTTGTGCTGCTCACCTTGTCGAAGTATCATAAGATTCAATAAACTTGAGCTCAGAGAAAACCTCAGCAATAATTAATTTGGCCCTTTGGGCCTTGGCAGACAAGAAGCTAAGAGCTAAATTTAATATTCAGTTGTAGTCATTACCCTGCAAAGGATTCCTGGCCTAGTGTGGAGCCTGGCACATTCAGTGGGTGCTCAGAGAGGGAGGCTGAATAGAATAATGAGAGATGATGAATAATAGTCACATTTATTATTGCTTACTGAGAGTGAGAGCTTGCAAGTGTGCCAAGTGCCTCACAAATGTTACCGTAATGAATCCTACCAATGGTCTCTCATGACCATTTTCCAGCTCACAAAGCAGGCTCATAAGAAGTTAAGCAACTTGCCCATATTCACCCATCTTGCATTCCAAGCCTGGGGGTCACTATGACCTCAGAGCCAGAACTCTCACTTCCCGCTCTGGAGAATGATAAAGTGGAAGTACACTTGTGGGGTACGCACCAGGATTTGAAACCCGAGAACTACAACTTCTCTGGGAATTAATTTGGAAGCAGTAGTCTATCAGAAGAGATATGAGCTGTACCCTATAGAGGGGAAAGTTTCCCAACAACTGATCTTGGTTGTAAATGAATTCGGAGCTTCATGTCATCTTCAGGAAAATTAGTTCATGTGTAAGTGCTGTTCAGCAGAAGCTCACACCAAATGGGATTCAAACCTTGTGGGAAAAGCACACCCGCTGATGGCTGAGAGAATATGCACAGGCTTTCCACATCTCAGACCAATTGGCATCTGAATCTGAAACCATTCACGGTGAAAATTCCCTTCTTCTCAGCCTGTGCTCACCAAGCAACATTCTGGTTTGGTTTTGGCATCCCAAGAGCATCTCTCCACAGGCAGAAATTTTCTGGCTATGCTCAATGTGATTGGCAGAAGAGTTGTGCCATTTGGGGATAAATTAACTAATGAAGACTCTGATTTATACAATGTCTCTGAGGTTAATTGGAGACCATTCCTGATTAGCCTACTTATTCTTGGGTACTGACCAAACTAGGTTCAGAGTCTGAAGAGCTGAGAAGCAGATCGCAGACTGCAAGTGCACCAAGGCTGCAAAGAAAGGCAAGCCTCAGAGGTATGAGTCAGCTGAGCAACAGGGACTCAACACTAAGGTTCACATTTATTCAAGTTGTTCACACATGGCTTGATATACTCTTTTTCGGCAGTAACTCCAAGCCTACATATGTGTTTGCTGTTAGATGTGCCTTGTGAATGCTGTATTATTTTCAGTTTCTGAAATAGCTTTGAAATAAACTGATACACTTATATAAGACAAACTCAAATCAGCAAGCCCATTGATGAAGACACCAGGAGAGACATTACATAGCACTCTGCAGAATCTTAAATAAAAAGAGAAATCATGGTGAAAGGAAGAAAAAATAGGAAAGACTGTTCTAAACCTTCTTTATATAAACTGTCAGAGGAAGATCCAATTGCCCTTTAACTCTTCAATTATCTCTTCATCTACCATTCATTGATTTATTTTAGCCAACAGTTACTAAGAACCAATTATATATTAAACACCTTTGAGCCCAGAAGAGAAGGTAAAATGTGATGCTTTTATCAAAGTCATCTCAACACTACTCTTTTCTGATAAGTGGTTCAGTACTTGTGTCAAGCCTAAATGTATTCATCATACAATCATGTGGAGACTATCAGGGATGCTGCTTGTTTTCATAAAATGCTTTACACAAACTCTTTGGTCTTCCGACATCCTAGCTGAGTTCTAATGTTGTTTCTGCATGGGGATTGAGGAGACCACATCAGGTAGGGGAAAAAGTGTGTGACTGAAACTTCAAGCTTGTAGAGCAGTGTTTACAGTTCAAGCCCCAGTCTGCCTAGAAGTGTGGCCAGTTTTAAGATGACAACTGGATTCATTTTGTTGTGAATCTCATAGCAAGTAGGTTCCGTGAGCTCTCCCATGTCCACTGTACTATAGTAACTGCGTTCTTGTCCGTTGACACAATCACCATGTTCTTCCTTTTTCTTCCTTACATCTCATACTCATTTTGTTTTGAATTTGATGATCTCAAAAGCTGATTGGGAATTCAGGAAGCTTCCATTTCATGCCTCTTTGTCGACATCCACTCTAACTTGACTTTCATCTCAGTTCCACAATTAACAGCCGAGTGGCAGGTAGAGCACAGATGAAGGGGAGGTTTAAACAAATCCCACCAGCCTGCTTAGTGGAGACAGCCTTAGAATGAATGCGAGATCTTTTCTACATAATTCACTCATCATTCTTTCAGAAGCTGCTCATTCAGTCATCATCCATCCCTAATTATCTATTCGTTTTTGTTCATTGAGTTATATTGATTCACTTATTCTACCTCACCTTGAGTTGAGGGGTTTTTCAATCTCTCAGGCTTGAATATTTTGTTCAATAACATATCCTTTCCTCAAAGGAAACTTTGAGAAGGAAGTCATGGTTCTAGAGCAGTTTCTGCACAGATTATTATTGGATGGCATCAAGATCTGAATTACATCCCTTTCTAGTACTCCAAAAGTTGTATCTTGCAATGTTTAACCCCCAAAGTGACTGTATTTTGACATAGGCCTTCTGAGAAAGTCATGAAGATTAAATGAGATAATAAAGAGGGCTCTAATCCAATAGGATTGGTACCCTAAAAGAAGAGAATTTTAGCAAATGCCTTATCTACATCTATTGAGATGATCATATGGTTTTTATTCTTTATTTTGTTTATGTAGTGTATCAGATTTATTGATTTACATATGTTAAACCACTCGTGCATGCCGAGGATAAATCCCACCTAATCCAGGTGAATTATATCTCTAATTATATCTCTATTGTTGGATGCTGTTGGCTAATATTTTGTTGAAATTTTTGCATCTGTGTTCATCACAGCTAATTGGTCTGTTGTGTCTCTGTTAGGCTTTGGTATTAAGAGAGGTTGGCTTCATAAAGTTTGTAAGGATTGCCTCCATTTTTCTTGTTTCGAATAGCTTATGGCGGATTGGAGTCAGTTCTTATTGGTAGGATTCAGCAGTGAAGCAACCTGGTCCTGGGCTTTTATTTGTTAGAAGGGATTTAATTACTGATTCAATCTACACCCTGGTTATACATCTATTTAAATTATTAATTGTGTCATTATTCAATTCTGATAAATTGTATGTGTACATAAATCTATCCTTTTATCCCTGATCTTCCAATTTGTTGGCATATAGTCGCTTGTAATACTTCCTCACTATTCTATATATGTCTGAGTATTTGTTGTTATGTTTTCTTTTTCATCTTTAATTCTATTGATTTGTATCTTCTCCCTCTCCCTCTTTTTTTTTTTTTAACTAGTTGAGCTAGAGGAAACTCAATTTTGTTAAGTTTCTCAAAGAACCAGCTCTTTGGGCCTGGCGCAATAGCCTAGTGGTTAAAGCTTTGCCTTGGATGCTCAGAATTCAACATGGGTGCCAGTTCATAACACAGCTGCCCGCTTTCCATCCAGTTCTTTGCCTGTGGTCTACGAAAGCAGTGGAGTATGGCCCAACTTGTTGGGACCCTGCACTTCTTTGGAAGACCCTTAGAAGTTTCCAGGTTCCTGTATTGAGGTCAGCTCAACTCCAGCCATTGCAACCACTTAGTGAACCAGCCAGTGAATGGGAGATCTTTCTCTTTGTATCTCCTCCTTATATATCTGCCTTTCCAATAAAAAAAAAGTGAATCTTAAAAATTAAAGAACCAGATCTCTGATTCATTGATCTCATGTATTACTCTTTTGGTCTTCATAAGGTTTATTTCCTCCTTTATTTTCATTATTTCCTTTTATTCTGTTAATCTTGGGATTATATTGTTGTTTTTTTTAACTTCTTCAGATACATAATTTGCCTGTTTGCCTAGTACCATTCTAGTTTCTTGAAGAATGCAGTAATGACAATGAATTTTCCTCTTAGCTTTGCCTTGACTGTGTCCAATATGTTTTACTATGTTGTGTTGATGATTTCATTCAAATCAAGAAAATTTCTTATTTCCTTTCATTTCTTCTATTGCCCATAGTTCATTTAGCAACATGTTGTCCAGTCTCCAAGTATTTACATATCTCCTGGGGCATTTTGACCTGTTTGTTTCCAGTTTCGTCCATGATGGTCTGAGAAGCTGCGTGGTATAATTTTGATTTTGATTTGCTTAAATTTTCTGAGGTTTGTCTCCTGGCCTAGCCTATAATGTTACCTACAGAAGATCCCATGTATTAATGAAACAAAGAGCATTCTGTATCTGTAGGATGAAAGGCTTTGAAGATAAATAATTAAATCCATTTGTTCTAGTGTCTGGGTGAGCTCTGTTGTTTCCTTGCTGAGTTTCTGCCTTGTCAAACTCTCCACTGAAGTTAGTGAGATCTTGAGGTCACATGCTATTATTGTATTGGAGTCAAATTCTTCCTTAAATCTATTGATATTTGTTTCACTTAGCTAAATGCCTTGCCATTTGGTGCATATACATTTGTTAACACCATTTCCTCTTGCTGAATGGATTCTTTGATCATCATGTTGAGTCCTACTATAATCAAACACATAAGAAGTCTTAGAATGAGAGAGAGAAAGAGAGAAAATCAAGCCATGTGTGAACAACTTGAATAAATGTGAACCTTAGTGTTGAGTCCCTGTTGCTCAGCTGACTCATAACTCTGAGGCTTGCCTTTCTTTGCAGCCTTGGTGCACTTGCAGTCTGCGATCTGCTTCTCAGCTCTTCAGACTCTGAACCTAGTTTGGTCAGTACCCAAGAATAAGTAGGCTAATCAGGAATGGTCTCCAATTAACCTCAGAGACATTGTATAAATCAGAGTCTTCATTAGTTAATTTATCCCCAAATGGCACAACTCTTCTGCCAATCACATTGAGCATAGCCAGAAAATTTCTGCCTGTGGAGAGATGCTCTTGGGATGCCAAAACCAAACCAGAATGTTGCTTGGTGAGCACAGGCTGAGAAGAAGGGAATTTTCACCGTGAATGGTTTCAGATTCAGATGCCAATTGGTCTGAGATGTGGAAAGCCTGTGCATATTCTCTCAGCCATCAGCGGGTGTGCTTTTCCCACAAGGTTTGAATCCCATTTGGTGTGAGCTTCTGCTGAACAGCACTTACACACGATGGGGAAACACTGGAAGCTTTTCCACTGATCTGGATATAGGCAAGGATGTCCACTTTCACCACTGCTATTCAGCATAGTATTGGAAGTCCTTGCTAGAGCTATTGGGCAAGAAAAAAGAAGTTTTACAAATTCATTTGGAAATGAGGGATTAAGATTCTCTCTGTTTGTAGATCACATGATTCTATACATAAGAGAACTTAAAGACTCAGTATGAAGGCTCTTGGAATTCAGAAGAGAGTCTGGCAAGCTTACATGGTACAAAATCAATAAACATAAATTGATGACCCAAGTGTACATAAGCAACCCAGTAGCTGAGAAGGAACTTGTAAGAACAGCCTCTTTCAAATGGCAGAGATGAACCTTAAAATAAACCTAACCAAAGAGTGGATGACCTCTGATAAAAATAACAACACTAAAAAATTACATTTAAAGTTGGAGAAATTTACAAATACTCACCTCAGTGAAATCAGCATCATCCAAATGTCCCTATTACCGACAGTAATATACAGATTCAATGCCATTCCCATCAAAATCCCAACACTCTTCTAAGAGCTGAAAAAGATGATGCAAAAATTCATCTGGAAACACAAGAGACCACAAATAGTCAAAGCTATCATGAAGAATAAAAATAAGGTTGGAGGAATCACAATTCCAGACATGAAGATATATTACAAGGAAATGGTCTTCAAAGCAGCTTGATACCAGTACAGAAATAGAGCATAAGACCAATGGAACAGAATAGAAACATAGAAACCCAGAAGAGTATGTACATATACAGCCAACTCATCTTTGACAAGAGAACTGAAAGTAACCCAGGGAAAAACTTGGACTCTTAAACAAGTGCTGTTGGATATCAACTTGCGAAAGTGAGAAACAAGATCTCCACCTGTCACCTAATATGAAAATCAGCTACAAAGAGCAGAAAATCATTTACAAAGAGCAGAACTCAAGGACAGCAAAATACACCACCCTCTGGGAAAAATGCGTGAAGGAAATGAGCAGGCATTTTTTTAAAAGAATCAAATGGTTAATAGGTAAATGGAAAAATGCTGATCCCCTAGCTATCAGGCATATACAAGCAAAAATCACATTGAGGTTCCAAGTAACTGTAATGAGATTTTCCTTAGTTAGGAATTTAATAACGTGTGCTGACATGGCAGTGGGATAAATGATATCCTATTTCACTGTTGGTGGGAGTGCAAACTACGGTCACCAGTGTGGAAGTCAATATGGTGAATATGAAGACAACTGAAAATCAGTATAGCATATGACCCAGCCATCCCATTTCTGGGAATACATCCATAGGAATTGAAATCTGTGTATGAGAAGGTGAACTGCAACCCTGTTTTTACAGCAGCATAATCCACAATAATGAAGACACGGAAACAACCCAGGTACCCACCAAAAGAGGAATGGATGAAGAAACTGTGATGCATCTACTTCATGGAATACCATCCATCCATGGAAAAGAATGAAAATCTACCATTTGAAACAAAATGGTCCCAATTAGAGATTATTATGCTCAGTGAAATAAGCTAATCCCAAAAGGACAAATATCACATGTTCCTTCTGATATAAGACAACATTTATGCATAACACAAAACAAATAGATATACATGGTAAATTACATATATGTAGTCATAGTTATATAGTTATAGATTAACTGTATAATAGAGATTAACTTGCCAGAAAGTGAAAATATGTTTCTGTATGCATCTCTACTCCTGAATAAATGGAGAACTCCCACTGAAAAGCTAAATATACCTTGACAACAGGATACTAAACTTTCCACCTTTATACCAACAATGCCATGATACACTTAAATAGCAGAAAATTGGACTTACAATTTGCTGAAGAAGATATTTGCTCTGCAAATATTGGTGGATTTTTCTGACCAGCATACACAGCTTTATTTTTTCCTTTCTATTGAAAATATTTCTCCTCTTTTTTCCCTCAGTCGCCTCAGAGGGGATTACCATTTTCCAATGGATCCTATACGCTGCACCTCTGGCCCATTACAGAAACAATTGGCTGTTCTGATAACATGTGTCTGAACAATAGTAGCAGAGTTGAGATATTTCCTCAGCTTTCCAGAATTAAAACTCCAAAAGAAGAGAAAGACACCAGGGATACGATATGGATCATAGGCAGAGCCAGTCCACAATAGGACAGAATGGGACTGACTCAGACAGAAACATAAACAAGACTGGGAGAAAAGAAGGTGGTGTAATTGTAATTGTATCTAAAGTATACAACATTCATATCCTTCCAATTTAGCTAAAATAAATCCCATTTGTGCCTAAACTAACCCAGGTTAATTTATATCATAATCTCATGGAAAGATGGTAGCAGAACAGTCTAGATTTGTGCAGTCAGTGCTAAACTGGCAGAGGTCACTCTGTAGAAGTTGAACAGAAGGTAGGAAAATACCAGCAAAGAAACACTCTCTTCCAGTTTTTCCCAGGGTCAAGTTTGCCTTAAGGAAGAAAACTTTTCCAACACAGAAGCAGGTCCTAGCCACTGTCAAACCCATTTCTGTCCTACCATAACAACTCAGGATGCTTTAATTTGACTTTTATGTCTTTTCTTCTTGAGACTTTCTGAGGCCCATAAAAGGCATTAGGCCATGCAAAAAAGACCCTGATCCCTGGGAGCAAGGAATTTGAGCTTTATTGTTCTCGTGCCTGAACAGAAGGATTTGGCCTGCTCTGTCTAGAGACTTCAGGCCTCATAAGACCCCTGGATGGCAGAATGTGATACAAAAAAATTGCTTGAGCTTGTTCAAACAAAGGCTCAGTTTTCCGACCAGCATTTGGAATTTGGGGTTACGTGTTGAGGTAGATTTCAGATTCTTTTAATGGCATTCAGAGACACAGTTCTCCAACCAATTGGCATTCAGGAAATGTTTATCAGTTCTGACAGCCACAAGTTCCACCCTGGCCAATTTTAGCTCCTATGACTGGAAGTGACTTGGATGTTTGAAATTCTGTAAAACACAGGCTAGTTTTGAAATGGAGCCACAGAATTACAATGGTATTCTGGTTTAGCTCTTAGGCAATTTAGGTCAAAATCCTCCTTCTTCAGGGGAAAAGATCCCTGAAAAGAGTGGTGATAAATTTTCAATAAACCTGTTGGGTGGCGGGAAATGAGAGAAGAATTTTTTAAATGATTTATGAACCTGAGTGAAATGATATTTTTCATTGCTGTCCACTTTACATAATTTTTCTCTTTTAAATTCCCTTTAGTGACTTTTCAAAGAAATAGAAGGGCCCAGCAGCCTTTAGAACTGCTTTCATAGCAACACCACCCTCACTCCTTACAATCTATGATTGTGCTCAGTCAGCCCCGTCACCGTGGAGATGCTTGTCTGTTGAGTTCCGTGATGTAGTTACACTGTCTCTGTTTCCTCTTCTACGCTGGCTACGGATACTTGTGTTTTCCCAGGCACCTGTGTTCGTACGGAGTACCTAAAGTACCTCTCGGCTCCCATCGTGTGCCAGAGAAACCAGCGAACTTCACAAGGTCATGTATACTTACCAGAACAAGAGATATTAGAGGATTTGAAATCTCTGACTTTCAGACACAAAAGTTAGATGGAGAGGTAGAGTAGCTACAGGAGGAATGGAGGATAAAGACAGGCAGATTAAGTTGCCATAAATCCTGTTCCAAAACAAAAACTTCCCTTGATGGAACAGTGTCAGAGGCCATATTTACTGCGTTCATTTCCAATGAGGTGGTACTGAGTCCGTTAAGTAACTACACATGCACTTTTTGTTGTTGTTGTTCTGACCTTTCTTATCATTCACCTTTCTTAATGTTACTTTTTTCTTCTGACTACTCTCAATATTTCAGACAGTTTTGTCCTTATAGATCTTCTATTTTAAGCCCTTAGATTGTCAAACTATTTCTGGGACATCTAACTTCTTCCTGCTGCTCTGGAATTTCTGGCAAAAACTCTCCTACAGGTGCAGAAATGGTATAATAAGCTCAGTTCACTTAGGAATTCCACTTCCAGGAATTTTTTTTATGACACATTAAAAAGTTGCTGGACTACAGATCTGAGTTGTCGTTTATATAAACTACTACAGAACTTTTGGTTCTTGGAAATTTATGATGCAGTGACCCAGCAAGTAAAGTCAAAAAGCAAAGTATTCTGGTTTTAGCACAAGATTGGAGTCACCTAATATCCATCAGTAGGGAACTCATTAATTCGACGATGGTACATTTTTCTATGAAGTACAATGCAGACTTGAAAAACTTTGTGCTCTCCTAATATAAGTGACTAATAACAATAACAAAAAAAGTTTGGCATCCTAGGTATTAACGAGGATGTGGAAGAACCAGAATTCTCAGATACTGTTGCTGGAGATGTAACAGTGTGCTCATAGGCTTGCAATTTCTCAAAATAATAAACACACATCTAGCGGGCGTTTCTGACATTCCTTCAGACACAGTTCAGCGCACTTGTGTGCAGTGATCCTGTGTAAGTACCTGGTAACCACATTTTGAAAAATCCCATCATGTGTTTCTGTTGTGCATTCCTGATCAAAAGCCTTTGTCACAGCACCCTGCACACAGCAAGCATTCAGCATAGGTATACCAAAAAAAATAATCAAGGTCAACTTGCTATGGTAAAGGAACCTAAGATTCGGTCAATCCTTTAAACTAGATCTGTTTCTGCCAGCATTTAGAGAGCAACCAAAATACCATTGCTTATCTCTCTCAAACGTCAATTCTATAAACAGAGGGAGAGGAAGAGAGGTGGATTAGATAGTCTCTTCAACCCTCTTGAATCCTGCCATTCTAGGAAAGGTGTTTGTGATTCTAACAATAAAATTTTAAAATATTAGATTGAAATTTGGTTGAAGAAACCTCATGAATCAGTCATAGACATTAGAGGAGAATATTGCTCAAGGATGTTTTCTGCTGATCTCGAGGAACCCAAACTACCCTCTTTGCTAGAAAAATCTCATTACCTTGTGTGTGTATTTGATTTCCCAGGACAACCAAGACCGTAAACCAGTGAGGAGCTTAAGCACATATTTAAGCCACCAATTCCAGAAGTGAGAAGTTCAAAATCATGATATTGGTGTCATTACTGGCTTATGGATGCCTGTGTGCTGCCTTTGTCATCGTGTGGTCTTCCCTCCTTGCCTGTCTCTTAATCTCTTTCAAAGAGGACACCAGTTCTGTTTACTAGCCCCGTCCTAGTTATCTCTTCTGAATTCAATTGCTTCTTAAAGACCCTATCTTCAAATAAAATCACATGCTTAGGTACTGGACCTAGGATTTCAGCACACAAATTTTGAGGTGACACAATTCATAATATCATGAAAAGAGAATTTGCACACATAACAGCCTCTAAATATTGATGGTGGAAGGGTCTTCATAGTTTCTAGAGACGCGTTAGTTCATGGGATGCTAACGTGACAATGGAGGAAGCATGGGCCTCCTGGTAAGTCCTAGGTTTCAGTACAACAACTTGCTTCAAAAGGCTTTGTTCGGATAAAAGCTGTTACTGTGTAAACAGAAGTCCTGGGTCTCCATTATTACCAGGAATAAAAATTATACCAACAGCACACCAAATCTCATGTCAAGTTCTGGATTGCACAGATCCTGCCCTTGGAAGATCTATATCAAAACCACAGGTTTATTTTATTCACAGAAAAGCCCAGGAACTAATTCTATTATAAGAAAATATGTGAAATCTACTTTCTCCTAAAATTGGGATCCGAGACAGCTAAGGATAAGAGCATAGAATTTTTCAAAGTAGAAAGGTGCCTCACAAATAATCCATAATTACAATATTTGAGGCGTTTTATACACATTTTCAATATTTTCCACAAGTAATATCTATTTAGGTTTCTAATGTTTGCCTTGTCAAATATATAACATAAAAACATACCAAACAAACAACAAAGAATTTGAAGAATATAGTCCAAACCAAGAAAGTCATTTAAACAGAAGATCCAGCTTTATTGACAAACAAGCAGACAGACCCCCCCCCCCCCAAAAAAAAAACTGTCTTTCCTTGCACCTTTCCTCATTCTGGTGAGAATTTCGATGTGGGCCAACAGCAGTCTACCGATGAGTGTTTGCATCCCACATTGATCTAGAGATCAGTGTTGCCCAAACTTAAGGTTCAGACTCTCCACAAACCCAACTTGAAAAGCTTTACCATCAAAGTTAAATGTTTCTACTGTGAGTCTTACCTAGGTGCCAACTTATTCACAAGCAACATGGACAGCGTGAAGGCAGAGAAGTTTAAAGATTATGAATCATGGTGGGGCTGGAATGCATTAGAAAGAAAGTGCACCTGTTTCTTCCTATCTTGCACTTAAATGTTTACAGTCAACGTAAGGAAAACCATCCAAACAGGTCAGGAAACAATTCAGTGACTGATGAAACCAAACAGGCTTAGTTTTCTTGCCCTGAATCTTGTTCTGCTCTAATTTCTGCTTCTTTTCTGTCATCCCAATCCCCAGACTAGAGCAGTGGACTCAATAATTATCAGTTCACACTTCCAGACTTCCTGATTACATAGGTCAGAGTGAGCTCAGAAATCTGAACGGCTGGTAAATATCCAGGTGACATTGATGCTGCAACCAAAGAGTCACCCATTGAAATCTGTTAGTCTATCTCATTTTTGATGAGAGAAGCATCCCAATGTCCCAGTACTGACAGGTAGGAAAAAGAAAATTTGAGAATGAAAGCACAATGGGATGGAGACAAAATTCAAAGCAAAAACCACCCCAAAAGAACTCAGAGCCCCAGGAAAATAAGCTGATTATTTTACACAATACTTATTAAAAATGCATGCTTTTTATATTTTACATGAAGGCTGCCTTATATTAGAGAGAACATGATATTTGTGCTTTGGGGATTGATATCTCACTTATCACAATGTTCTCTAGTTGGGATCATTTTATTGCAAATGCTAGAATTTCATTCTCATTAATGACTGAGTAGTATTTCAAAGAGTAGATGTGCCCTCCTGATACTGGTTTTTTTCTTATGACATTTCATTTAACTGTATAGTATCTGTGTAGTAGGGACTATCATATCCAGATATGAAGATACAATGCAGTATGCGTCTCTACTTCCAATTCAAAGATATACGCCTAACAAAACTATTAAATATTTCTTGGCAATAGGATGCCAGACTCTTTGCTATTGTTCATACCTACAATGTCAGGATATATTTAAATAGCAGAATGACAAACTTAAGATTTTATGAAAACTACACTACTGTAATAATATGGGGGAACCAGTGCATGGGAGAGTATTTGGGGGAGGGGATAAGTGAAATCCCAGAGCCTATGGAACTGAATCATAAAATAAATTTTAAAAATTAAAGCATAAATAAATAAAATTTAAAATACATGCTATCTTCATTATGCCAGATTCTTTGAAGACAGACATTCATAATAACTTTAACAACCATATTACTGTGTTTCATGCCATGGTATAGTAAGCTAAACCTCTGCCTGCAGTGCTGGCATTCCATATGTGCGTTAGTTCTAGTCCCAGTTGTTCCACTTCCAGTCCAGTTCCTTACTTATGGCCTGGGAAGGCAGGAGAGGATGATTCAAGTCCATGTGCCCCTGTACCCATGTGGGATACCCTAAAGAGCCTCAAAGCTCCTGGCTCCTGGCTTTGGGTTAGCTGCTCAGCTGTGGCCATTGTGCCACTTGGGGAATGAACCTGTAGATGAAAGATCTCTCTCTCTCTCTCTCTCTCTCTCTCACTGTTAGCTCTGCCTTTCAAATAAAAAAAAAACGTAAGCCTTTTAAAAAATTAGAGACCAGGCACTTTAATATTTGCTGAATTCATGCTGAATGCATGAATTTCCACCAACAGCTTTTAAAAGGATAATTAAGAATTAATTTTATTTTAATCACCTTCAGATATATTTCCCTCTCCCACCCCTACTCAAGGCATTTGAAAGATGGAACTAAACCTCTCGCTCCTTGTATCTTTAGAGGATAAATAGATTTATTCTAATTTTGTAAACTCATTAAAGTATTGAAAGAAATATTGGCTTAAATCATACTTCTTAAATCAAACTTTTGTAAGAAATACTTTCCTTTTTTTATTGGAGGTCTCCAACCTGAGTGCAGGGGCACAAGGACTTGGGCCATTTGCTCACTGTCATCTCATGCCGTGGCAGAGAGCTAGATCAGAAGTGGAACAGCTGGAGCTAGAACCAGCATCCATATAGGATGCTAGTACTGCAGGCTGAGGATTACCTTGCTAAGCCATGGCCCCAGTCCTCCTGGCTCTGGTTTTCACTCAAAGTCCCAGGACTGAGAAGAGATTGCAGAAGAATTTGCAAGCAACTTGAGCACAATCCCGACACATGTGTCTGTCATTCAGAATCTCCTGCCCAGAATCAGGAATCGAACACGTGGGAAGCAATACATGTGTTCAACAAATGAGCTGTGATGTGTGACATTCACAAATAAATCTTGAGAGGAGGAACATAGAGGAGAAAGCATGAGCCATCAAGTTGTTTCCATATTCCTGGGAAGCATGGCACTCAACGGATTTTGCTTTGAAAGAACCCACACTCCCTTGTCTTTCCATTGGAGGGAAGCAACCTACTTGAGTATTCACTTTAGCAATCTGCTGAAAATAAAGACCAGGCTTATGTTGTCCGTGTGAGCCCGTATTTCAGCCTGCAGCAGGCGGGAGTGGGCTGTGTTTTTTTCTTTTTTGGCTGCCCCGAGGAGGCCACTGATGCTGGCAGGCTGGAGCTTGGCCCTGTGAAACCAGAGGGAAGGGCTTGCCACTGCTTCCAAGGGCAAGCTAGGCAGCCACCTCCATGTACTGTGATTGATTCCAGCTGCTCTGTGGCCTATTTGCCAAGCTTCTGCATTGGTCACGCTGTCTGAAAGGACAGGACACCCACACCACTGTTCCTCTTCCCTATGCCGTAGCCATATCTCTGATGCTCTCAGGTTACTCCTATTTCCCAGCTCTTCCCTTCTCCTTCCTCTGTGTCTTTTCCCTCTCTCCCCACTGTCCCCCTCCCTCTGTGTCATTCTCAGGCTAAATCTTTTCTGGCCATTCCCTTGCATCCTCCTATATCCTCCTTTCCTCATTGGCATCATCCAGTGCACCACTGTTTTCTCTGGCATCCCTGGCACCCATTACCTCTAGCAAACACCATACAAGAGCAAAGCAACCCACCTTGCACCTCTAAAATGGTGCGGTCTTGATATTGCACAGTTGCAGATAGGACTGGGAAGACAGTCCTTAGCAACACGGACTTTGAAACTAAAAGAAAGGGCACATTGAGTGTGTGTGTGTGTGTGTGTGTGTGTGTGTGTGTGTGTGTGTTAGTTAAGCAGCTTTACCCAGGCTCACTTTGTCCAGCATTCAAGAGTAGATCCTTAATTTGCTGGAGAATCACAGACAATTGTCAATTTGCTTTAAATGACTCTTGATTTAAGCTTTCTGAGAGCTTTGCCTCTGGCCGCTGTTTTGGAAAGTGATTGCCCGTCATCTCGAAATGTTAGAGTAAACAGCCTGTCTGCTCAGCGTCACATGTTTATTTTCCACAGTGGCATTTGCTAGGTCACGTGGTGGCCATTTAATTTCCATGACTGACATTCCACAGGTCTGAGATTTCATTCCTCTGGGAGTATTTCAAATACTTGTGGTTTTAACTGGGAGGAAAAATACATATATTTAAAAGGGAAACACATAAGCCAGCAGCCCGAGCATCCCGTTCAATGGCATCCCTGGCAGGATCCTGTCCTTGGACTCTCACATGCCTGCAGACCTAGGAGTCTCAAAGCAGCCAGAAGGACCCAGACGTAAGCTTTCCAGAGATCTTAGAAGACTGACCCTTTAACTAAGCTACAGCTTTCCACTCCTGGGACATTCCTTGCTGCTTAGTTTTCTGACACTTTGTTTGGTCTCACTGAAGACCTAGAGTATTTCTGTCCTGGGATACAGAAGTCACTGAGGTAGAGGAATGTGAAATGTTCATTCTTGCCACACCCCCAAAAGCTCTGGATCTTTCCTTAGTGGAGACCAATGACATCTTCTATGTAGAATCCAGGCAGTAGAGGGGAGAGGAGGTTTTGAAGGTTTTAGATTGTTGCCTTATTGGGAGATGAAATGAAGAGACAGAAATAGATGAACTATGATTGCTAAGTAGGAACGAAGCATCAAGGGAAAAAAAAAATAAGATGATTCTGCATCACCTCTTTCTCAGCCTCTTTTCTCGACATCCTGAATGCATTTCACTAGGATCCCACAGCACAGTCACCTACAGATTCCCTGTAGGTGTGTCCTGCTGAGGGGGAGCAGCGCCGTTCTGTCCTGTCTCTTCTCTGTGTCTCCCACTGGCTCATTCCCTACTTCACCCATCCAGCCGAGGAAAAGAAACTCCATTCACAAAAGGCAGAACAGAACATGCTGTTATGCTGTTTCTCTACCACAATAATTTCATTTTCACAAAGGCCAAGTTACCAAATATGGACTTATCATTAGATCATCAGGACAGATTGTATATGAAGCTCAAATCTAATAGGAAACATTTTATTACCTGTTTAGGATTAGAACAAGAACCTATCAGCAGCTTTTCCCTCTCGAAACAATTTCTCTTGACAGACTAGGAGACAAACAAGGAGAAGGGGTTAAACTGCAGGTAGAGGATGAATTAGGGATCTGGAATGTGAGCACTGCAAAGGCCTTGCAAGGTCAACCAAACATAGTTTGCACACTGTGGGGCCCCTCAAGGCCTGGGGCTCAGGGGGACCTCTTCCGTTTGTCAAACCCATGGTCTAGCCGTATGTCATCCTCTTACAGGAGCCAGTGTTGTCTTTGTCTTGAGATCACATGCTCTGATGTGGGAAAAAAAAAATGTGTTTGCTTACAGCCCTCAAGACAATATTGGAAATTAAATGCTGTCAAATCTGCAACCTTTGCCATCTTTTCTGACACCTCCAGCAATGTTCTTTTGGCCCATCTTCTGGAAAAAGTGACAGCATCCCCAAGGCACATCTGTGCAGGACTGGCCAATGGGGAGACATTTTCAGGAAGATTCAAATTTAGAACCTGAAACGAATCGAGGCATCCAGATGACATTCCTGAAGTAGAAATGTGATTTGTGAAATTAGTAGCTTCAGGGATGATGGAGGTTGAAGAGTTTTAGAGGAATTTTTTTTAATATAAGGAGAAATTACGGAATTGTTGCTCACTCTGGTGTTTGCTGGTAGTGAAACATGTTGTTGTTAAGTATATTCCCTGTCAACCTTGTGGTAACATTGAGACTTTGGCTGCCAGAACTGAAGTGTTCCTTCTGTGTGTGTGTGTGTGTTGGGGTCGGGGGTGGGGCAGGGAAGGGATGGGCAAGGAAGCTGTTGGCCGAAGAGAAAAAGTCAATATTCCAGTCCATTTTAATCTATCCAGTAGAGAATAACAAAATAAAATATGCAAACTATTTGGCAACTTTTTAAAAAATCCCTCACAATACTGTCAATACCATTTCCCATTAACTCCCTCATTACGGTGTAGCCCTTAACTGAGCTTAAAATCTTTATAAATTGGAGATTGTCTCCATTGTTTTTGGCCCCATGGAATGGCTTCTCCAAAGTTTCCTCTGTGGAGAAAATCTAACACTACTGGCATTGCTTAGGAGCCAGGATCCTAGTGGCCAAGTATGTTTAGGTAAACCAGGTTGACTGGAGTTCAATTTTTTAAAGAATTTTGCTCATGTTCCAATACTCACATGCATTTTTGTCTGTAAATGGAGCAATTTCATATATATGAAAATTAAGAATATCTTTCAGGAGTGATGCTGCATAAAGGAGCACTTTGGAACATCCCCTGGGAATGGTGTTATATTATAGCAATAGTAACAATAGCAGCAAGAACAATGACAGTAGCCATGGCTACAACTACAACTTACATTTACTAACATTTTATGTCAACACCTCTTCACCATAGGCTCACCTCCATCCTAGGAGATGGCCATGATTATGACACCCACAATGTAAAGGCAGCAAGGAACTTGCCCAGTGTCACCAGCTGTTGCATTTAAGTGGGGTGCTTTGATAAAACTGACTGACCCAGCAGCCTATATGCTTTATGCTTGCATTGTGCTCCCAGGTCACTGGTCTGTGACAGGAGGGTGACAATGCCACTGCACATGCTTAGGAGCCCAAGTCACCTAGCAGAGGCAAGGATGCCTAGGGCACCTTTATCTCATAGACTACCCCTGCTACAGTCTGGGTAAGATAGTACCAGCAATAAAGGGTAGGAACACATGAGCAGTATTATTGTTTCATCATGTGTGTGCTCACACCCCTGAGATCTTAACATCATTGAAGAATACCACACCAAATTTTATCTGCCTTTCCTGGGTTCAGCTGGTTGAATCTAGACGAGCCACATATATGAACTTCTTTTCTCTCTGCTAGACTTTAGGATTGCTATGGCCAAGAACACTGTCTCATAATTCTTCCTCACATAGTAAGTGCAAGTCATATTGACTTGCTAATTTGGATGTCCATATTAATAACTACCATTTAAAATTTTACTTATTTATTTGGAAAAGAGACAGAGATATACAGAGACCTAGAGAGATGGATAGATGCAACCATCTGCTGATTCGCTCGATAAAGCTGGGAGAGAGCCAAGAACTTGATCCAGATCTCCTGTGTGGATGGCAGGGGCCCAAGTACTTGAGCCATCATCTGTTGCCCTCTTTGCATGTGCATTAGCAGGAAGTTAGGGTTAGGAGCAGAGCCAAGACTCAAATCCAAGCACGCCAATATAGGATGCAGGCATCTTGAGGCCAAACTCTTGCTTCCTAATTCTCATCAAAAGCCTCTTATTCATTGTGGTTGAATCTGTTTTGGAGTAGCATCACACACATGACACTCTGCAATATGGAGATGCTTGGACAAATGCTTGCTTCCTTAATCCCCCTGATAGCCCCATAAGCTGAGCCTAACCTGCTATTCCTCTTTCCAGAGACAACAAGGAAGTGGCTGCATCGAGACAAAATTCATAGCAGTTTCTCCAAATCTAGACCTCTGCTTCTCTCATTTGGCATTGCCTTGCCTATGGAATATGACCCTTTTACACCATGCTTTTCCTTGAAGAGAAGCCAGTATTCTGTCCACCCAGCAGTTCAATGCCAGAGTTTTATCTTCTCCTCTTTCTGTTTCAGAGACAGAGGGAGTGCTCTTATTAATCCAGGACAATTATGGAGATCAGAATAGATATCAAGTTCATTAGGATCATGAATTATTTTACTATTGAGTTGTAGAGGTGAAATAAGAGGAAGGAATATGATGCACAGCAGTAACAACCCAGAGCAAAGGAAAGGGAGAGCATTTGGATATTTCCCCACAGCACAATAACTGCTGCGTGCAAACAATGAAAGGAGTTCACAGTGTGCTCTGAAATGTATGGGAACTTCATTGCGTAGAAACGACTACCCAAGGAATGATCTTAAAGATAGCTACGAATTCAGGATCCCAACTTTGCTGCCTCATGTTTGGTCAGAAATAATTTAGAAAGCTGTAAGTGGGGGGAAGCACAAAGAGAAGGAAAGGTGAAGAGCAAAGATAAGAGTGATTCATAAATGGAAAGCTGATATTTTTGTCTTCTATGGAATATGCATTCAGTGAGGAAACAAGTGCACTTTCAAGGGTGTTGAAGGAGTGCTACACTTCAGATACTAAAAACCTAATCACCCAGCAGAATGTGGCCCAAATGCTTGACGAAAAGAATATTTTAGTTCTTTAATAATTGCAGCTTTGAAACTGCAGTTGACTCTCAAGATGTATTCTTAGAAATGGGAACAAAAGCACATGGAGCCATGGAGCAAGAATCTGGGAAAGTGGAGGACAGGTTCTCTTTTTGTCTCCCAAACAAGAGGAAAAGGCAGGGCCAGGCGCAAGGGTGGCACACCAGACTCATGATTTTGAGCCTGTCTTCTCAGATCTGCTGCTCACAGAATGATTTTGGCTGGCCAGTGGGTCAGAGCAGGGAAAGCAGCATGATTTAAGGAAGGGATGTCAAAACACTAGAAACCCTCTCGTAGCAAACAGTGACGGAGTTCAGGAAGGACCAGTTCTTCCTCTACAAAATGTTCTGTTTTCGATGTTTGTTTAAATAGATATAGGTGACAAGTTGGCCTGAAGCAAAAATGGTGCAGCAGAAGAACAGTGACTTTAGGGGCTTATAAAACATTCAGTCATCAGATATTTGCTGAGCAGTTCCCCTGCATGAAGCATGACTCTTGGCAAAGTCAATCAATGCACACACCATCTCTGCCCTCAGCCAACCTGCCATCTAGTTAAGAGATGCACGCATGGCCATAGCAGGGGAGTTAAATGGTACTCCTGAAAGTGCCATCAAACTATGACAGGAAAAAGACATTAAAGTGATGTAAGAATATACATTAGGTCCTGTTTACCACACTGCAAAACAACTTTCAAAGTTTTATAGTTGTTAGTTCTGTTAATCCTTCAAATAAAACTTTAAAGTAGACTCCGTCACTGCTCTCATCCTGTTATAGTTTAACAAGTGACAACACAGCTAGAAACACGGCATTAGAATGAAAATCAGATAATATAAACCTAAAGCTTAGGTTCTTAACCATTGCATGCACTGCACCTGGTCAAACACAGTTTGCAAGGGAAAAAAATGGATGAGCTAGGCAACAAATTGCAGTGGGACTCTGAAGCATTGTTTTGGTCCAGGCTCTCATGTTATCCATTCAGCTAAACAGTAACCTTAGGAAAGAAATAAGATAGTATTAGTTATGATATTTTTTTATAATAGAAATGACATAACAACTTTCTTAAAGTCATTTTGCCAAAACCAAAAAGTGAAGGAAATCAGAACCTAGCTATGCTAGGCATATAGCTTTGAACTGTGGAAGGATCCTTATGGTTTGTGGTAGAAACAGAACCCAGTTCTCAATAGGTTCCAACTCACCATTGTCTTCTGAACAGCATTCAATGAACACATCGCTACAGGCTGAAAAACAAAAAAAAAGAGGGATGAACAAAAGAATTTCATTATGAACTGGAAAGAAAATCTTTATAATGGTTTTAAGCTTATTTTGAAATAATTTTAATTTTAGAGAGAAGTTTCAAAACTAATACAGAAAATTCCATATGTGCTCCCGCTCTACTTCCCCTAAGGTCAGTCTTGTGTAACCATAGCACAAATATCAAAACACCAAGATTATCACTTGTTTGAGACTATTCACTAACTCCAGATTACATTGGATTTCAATAGGTTTTTCACAAGCAGCTTTTATTGGTTCCAGAATCTACTCCAGGATCCTACACTTAATTTAGTTCTTATCCATTCTAAGTTTTTCCCATCTGTACCAGCTCCTGGGTTGTTTTTATTTTGTTTTGTTTTGTTTTGTTTTCATTAATGTCATGACTTTGGCACTTTCAAACAGTATTGATCTTAACTTTGTTGACTATTCCTCAACCTGAGATTGTCTGATGTTTCCTTATGATGAGATTGTGGTAGAGCACTTGTGCTAGGAAGTTTGCCTAGGAAACAATGTGTTCCTTAGTGCATCAGATCAGGAATGACAGATCCTGGGTATTGTCTTAGGTGCTGGGAATAGAGACATGAGATGTGACAAAAAATTTTGTACACAGTCTAGGCAGGTGCAGACAATAAATAGAGCAGTTAACCAAGACGCCTAGTAGGTTAAAGTTGCTGTAGGTGTAAAATCGCTGTTCTCTGAAGGAGGGGAAGGGGAGTCAGGAACATGAGGGCAGGCAGCTGGGATGCTGAGAAGGAGTCTGACCACAGATGGCAGGAGGGATAGAAGTCATCACTGCTGACTCCCCTCCTCAGGAGTCCAGGACCACGCTGCCTGCTACCCTTCACTTCAGTGAGCCCACACTGCACATCCTAACAGACTAAGGAAGTCATCATATCCACATGCCCTCATCCCCCGATTTTGGATAATGTGAATTTTAGGAACTTGGATGTCAATATCGACAGGTTTATTTCTCTATCACCATGAAGTAAAGCCTAAGAAGAAAAGCAGTTGTAAGCTTTGTAGTGTCAAGTGTAGTGCTGTTCCAAGTCATTGGGCTTGTTTGTATTTCATGGTTCTTTTCATCCTCATTTGTTAAAATTCTATTCAGACTAAGTTAGTAAGTTAACTAAAAGGTAGAAAATGCAGGTACTCTTCATAGCTATTAACCAGTGACATAGTCTCCTGGAAAACTAACAAAATTCATATGTTAACATTAGGCACATGCATCACAAATGTACTTGAGCAAATAAAAAGGGCTTTAAAGTTATGTTCATACTTTTCTTACATCCTTTCATGACCACAGTACTGTAAAAAATGCTATATAGTAGAGATCATCAGTTATTATATGAAGACACTCCAGGTGTCAAACATCCTACACAGAGTCATCATCAAAGTATACATACATATAAGCTACTTTTATACTAAATTTGTTACAGATGAGGACACATAATTTTAGAAATATGACTGTCAGGCTAAATGCTGAGTTGGGTAATTTCAATGCATCTCGTTACAGGTCAAGTGTAAGAAATGTAGCATAAAATTAAATGAATATCTTATATTTTAATAGCACATGAAAATATTGCCATAAAGTGAGTTAATCAGAAAATGGTGTCAGAGGGGTGAAAAGGTCTCCTCCAACAGGACATGAATTTGAAGGGTAACCAGACAAGCAATGTGTACATTTATGTTGCTATATTTATGGCACTGAGAAATGCTGCTGTAGTCCAGGAGCGTGAGCTAGCCTAGGCAACCAGAAACCACTACTGAACATTTACTATGTGTCAGTGCTAAGGATGGAGATATTACTATGCATTAAACATCACAACTGTTGAATCACACTCTTCCTTATCATTTATTTAATGCATCGGATGCTCTTAGGGGAAGTATAAAAGAAAGAAACCAAAAAGTGAAGCAAAAGGGAGATGAGATATGTAGAACTTGGGGCCAACCATAGGGAGAAGTTGGGAAACAAAGGCACTAGGAATAGTGACTTGAGACATGATGAAATAAAAGCATGAAAGGTACCACGTGGGACAGCAATAAAAGTGGAGTGTTGGAATAAACTTCCTAAGACAGAGAACACTTAGATTGCAAAGGTGTTTCCCAACGGCTGTGATGGAAACCGGATCCTCACCAGCATTCAGGGCTAGACTAAACAGAATTCTAAGGAGATAAATTGTAGGGAACTGTTTGGCATGGGCCAGAAGATGGGCCTGTTTTGTGTTCTTCCATCTCAAGTCCAAGGCAATAAAAATTTACTTGCTTAGGAATTTTTGTTTTTTAAGCCCCAATAGCAAACATAGCTCCTTGCCTGCAATGCTGCAGTTGACCATAAAACATCTTGGATTTGTCTCTGTTTGTGTCATGGTCATTAACCTTATCCTCCCTCCCCCCACCTCCCAGAAATAATCTCCAGGGAAGGAACAGTATCATTGTTTTCTTTTTTCTATAAATGTTACCATAACTAGAATAAAGATGAAGCAAAGACCAAGTGCTCACAAATTATATGTTGATGATCTTTGAGTTTATTTAGTGCAAATATCTTGTCTAATCTTATTATAGAATCTGGAGAATACAAATGTAATATTTCAAAGTAAAGTAGAAAAAATTCACAAACAGTTATAAGTTCATATAAAAGTTAAGTGAAGTAATACTGGTCACTAATAATGATGATAATAATGTATGAAAGAGATCAAATGTCATCTTTGGTATATGGTAAATGCATTAGTGTGGTTTGACGGATGTGCAACCGCTGAGAGTTCATGGTCACAGAAACAGCCGGACTCAAAATGATACAGATAAGTTGTCCTCTGTGAAGTGAAAAGCAATGTTCCTATTCATGATTTTCCTCTTTTGAGCTATTACTCCTTTGATATGTCAGCATTATTATATAAGACTTAAATGTGAATCATGTGACAGACTTGGAACCACATGAATTATAGTTATAAACATAATGGACCAGCTTTGAGGACAATGGGCAGGAGGTTACAGGTCCCAACTCTTGGCATTTCATCTGATAGGGTGAAAATGAGTAGAAAGCTGGTAACCACCATGGCTCAGGGTGGTCCAAGATGGGGCTTTACATGATAGGTGATACTGGATTTTCAAGTATGGACATATTGGAAAGCTTCAGAATCTGGCAGGTTAGAAAAACTAAAACAGACAGATCGAGGCAAAAGCTATAAGAGGAGTTCTGATTGGAGTGGAGAGTCTTCATTTTCACTGTGTCTGCCTTCATACTCTTGAGATGTGTGTACAAAACAGGTTGAATAAGAATTAGATCACAAGTAATGGTCACTGACTGAAGGGTGCAAAGGCTGTTTCCAGAAAAAAACCTGAGTGAGCCTAACTTTGTAGTACCAAGTCAAGAGAACGCATTGAGTATAACTTGACTCTGTGTCCCGAGAGAATATCCTTTGATTTCTGTTTCTAGGACTTCCTTTCCCCAAAGCGGAGTTGATAGGTTAGATTTAGATGCAGTGGGAAGGTTTTTTTTTTTTCTCGCTAATTTGTGTTTGATACCTGAAGTCATTCTTCTGGCATAACACTGACTTCAGGAGAATACAATAGACATCTAGCTGCTATTTCTACATGAGTGAAGATCTTCAAATTCCTTCAAACAGTATAGAAATGTGCTCGCTTTGGCAACACATATGCAAACAATATAGTCAGCAAGGGGTGCACAATGGTAGGTAGATGGAAAAAGTAAAGTATTCACATTCTGCAGATCCACCATCTGTACTGTTAGACTAACAATCCCTTCTTGTGTATCCCATGAGCCTCTGCCTGAGTGTGAGGAATTGGTACCCATGAAAGCTATCTTTGACTAATAATGGGAGGGCCGTTAGGATAGTTTTTTTTTTTTCTTTTTTTGTTTCTTGATGGACAGCACTCAGACAGATCTCTAGAAACATCCAGTAGTCTCTCCTGGGCTCATGACTGTTACTCTTAGCAGCAACCCTTTCGCTAATGCATTCTCTGTTGGCTTTCATCTCCATCTTTTTCTCTACTTCTAGCATTTCCACAGTTCACCACACCCAAAGTGTACTCTTTTCAGCATGGTTTTGACTTGAGGTCCCCTTCTTGGAAAACCCAACTTAAGACAATGAAGGAAGAAGGAGGACTAGGAAAAGGAAATATTTTTGTCACCTTTTCTTCAGCTCTAACCCTGATTTCTCTCTGCTTCACACGTGCTTCAGATGGCAGCCACAAAATTATGAATCATTTGATTCCGGAACTTCAATAATCTAGCCATAGAGTCTGAGGGGCTAAATGACTCATTCTGGACCTCTTGGACATGAGTGGCAAGATCTGAAGTAGATGCTAGATCTGCTTGATTTCTTCAATAAGCTGAAGAAAGGACAAGTTCTTTGGATTTTAAACAACTATGACATAAACCACTATCATCAACAGCTGAAATGGGCATTTGTTTTGTGCATGTCCTGTATATCCTTAGCTCTTTCTACAATGTTTAGGGAGCAGACTACTCCAAAGACTGCCAAAAAAAAAAATTGATTCTTACTGGAGTAAGAATGTAGTTACTTGATACTAGCCTTGGCTAGGTACACAAATAGCTTGAGTTTCCCTTGCCAAAACTAGCAAATGCAAACATTTTCTCAGAAGATGAAAGAAAACAAAATTGAAAGAAAGTCTTATTGTTTTAACCAAATGGAAATTTAACTCCCAGTAGGGATAGAAATAATCAATTGGTATCAGAAAAGTGTCTTCCTTTGTATATAGGTGTGCATGTTTACTGTAGTGATTTCCTGTCTCTGACTCTCACATAATTGATCATCCTGCAGTTCAGAGTATGGGTTGTACTTCCAGGTAAAAGACATCAGTGATGACTCTATTTCAAAATAGAGCTCATGCACAGGACTGACAGAATTGCAAGAGCATGAGGAAAACTAATTCTTTCCAGTGCTTCACTAAGGAAAATGCTCCCTGCTATATAGACATGTCAGTGATTGATCCTATTTTATTCTTCACTAGCATGACTTATTATCCCTTCTTTTTGGAGAAATGCTTCTAGAGACAAAAGACCATCAAAGCTTAGATCCTGGAAAACTATGCAAATTCATGCCTTGAAAGAAAACACTAGCTTTTTATTATCTGTAAATCATGACATTACACTAAAGACAGTGGCTGTAAAGTGACTAAGTTACCTAACTAACTACCGAATAAACTATCTAAGGCAGCAACCAAATCATGTTAGGGTGCCCAGTCATTTGGTAAGTATAATTGAAGTATCAAAACAATGGATCCAATGTAAGAGTAATTTCTTTTCATGTAACTGCAATGTCTAAGGGCTCCAAACTCAGGTGGATAAAAAATTCAGAGAGAATAGATTCATCTCCATCCCTCCACTAGACTTCAAAAACACTAGGAAGAGAAAGACACCACTAGAAGTGATGCCTAGCCTTGTGATCTGATGTGTAGTCCCTGACTCTTCTCTTTATAATCACCGGACAGGAAGACATGGCAACCGTAATTGCCTTTTGCCCCAACTCTTTGCAGAAATAAAGTAGTCATTTAGCAATTCCAGGATTATAGTCCAATACCTGTAAATTCAGCAGAGAAGAGAATGCATGTGTCTGATGGTAATCCCAGAAGTCAGATCACTGCCTCCTTGGCTCCAATTGGATCACATTCTTACCTAAACCAGAGTAATGGCATCATGTGTTTTACCAAATTTGAGCCACATTCATCTCCCAGAAACTGGAGGTAAACTCAAGCTTAACATCCAAACCATGCAGACATAAATAAGTAAATGAAGTATTTCCTCTAAGGGAAAAAGAATTTCTTCTGCTGAAGGAAGAGAGAATTGTAACTCACAGTAAAACCATTAGACACTTCTGCACTCTAGACTCAACTCGACTTTTTCTCTGATGATGTGTATATATGTATAGTAAGTGCTGGCCAAGAAGAAAAGGTAGTGGTCAGATTAACTAGATCTGCAAATAAATATCCAACAGTTGGTAAAGAAAGTATTAATTAGGATCTGAGCAACAAGATATAAACCAGTTCTCCCTTTGTCTCCCCTTTTGCCCCAGATACAGGGGAAAAAAAAACAGTGTGGAAATAATGGTCTTACCCACTTTCCTGTAGCCCTCCCTTGAACCTTTGTGCCCTAATTAACTATGTAAAGATTGTCCAGAAAAACAGGTGGAAAAAAAGTATAAACCAAGTAGTAAAACAAGCCAAATTCATCCTTTGGCTGAAACAAAATCATCTTTTTGAAATTAAAAGTTAACTGAGATCTCTGCAAGACTCTTCTCTTATTGGATTCAATATAATCATTTATAAAATAGTATCCAAGAGAATCTAAAACAACTGCACACTAAGATTTCATTGTGCCATAAATTTATTAAATTTGCAAGTGAATGAATTATATTTAATTTGATTTATACTTCTAAAAGTTAATAAGTATATGCCCCAAAACATGTTATCTAATACGATACTACTTCTTTATACCTTTGGAATCCATTAAAAATGGACTTTGCAGGAATTCTTAATAATTGCTTAATAATTGCTTAAAAATTGCTTAATAATGCTGCTGAACTTGATCGTCAGTGACATTCACAACTCTGAGATCTTCCTATCAGAGGAAAGTTGAGGCAAAAATAAATCCATCAACTGCAATTTGACTGGAGTCTTTCCACCCATGGTGACATTTCATGGGCCAATTCAGGCAAAATATGTATTGTTCTTATTAACAAGTCTACACATTCGCTTAAAGGCAAAATCTTGGTTTGCTGTCTGCTTCAAAATGTGGAATTAAGTTGTCATTTCTCTTTATTTTTTCCTTCTGTTTCCTTTTATGAATCCATTGTTTGAATTTTCTTACTGAATTTTAAATAAATAATATATACAACCTTACAATTTTCTTCTCTTCCACAATAACTGTATTATCTTGGACTAGTGACCTTGTTTTATAAATCTAACAATCCCAAGAGCATGAGATACCTTCATCAATTTTAATAAAAATCCTACCCTAAATGTAAAGTGTGGAAACTAATATTTAAAGTCTAGAGAATAATTGCTTACATTCTCTAAACCTGTATTCCCACCTAATGACGTTGAAGACAAATCGGAAAACATATAACATGGGAGATACTATATGGTTAGTTCACAAAAATGTGCAGACACCAAACGCTTTCTGCACTTTCCTCTTCTCTTATGTAAAGATATTTCCTTTTTCCCCTGCTGAATGTATTTAACATTTATATGAATATTGTCACATGATAATTTTTCCCAATAAGTACAACCTAGCCTGACTATGCCAATTGTTCACAATGCAGAGTACTCTGAAGTCAAACGTACGGTTAGGATGATCCCCAAGCATTCATAAATTCTGTAATCTATGTTATGAGCCTGTGATCCAGAGAGCGTGTGATAATTTAGGAAGGGATTTTTACATGAACTTCCCAATTAAACACACAACCCATCATTGACTTCTTTGGAAACTGTGAGGTTTTCTGATAGTTATTCAGTGTCTCATCCATGAGCATAGTGAGAAGAAAAATGTGGTTTCCTAAGGCAGGTTTTCTAAATCTCTCACCCTAGTGATGTTCAGGCATAGAGAACATTTTTGCTTTTGAGGATGCATCTTGTGTGCTATATGGTGCTCAGCATAATCCCTGTCCTCTTCCCACTAGATGTGACAACAGCCACCAGTTGGATCAAACTTATAAATAGTCCGTAAAAAAAAAAGAAAAGTTTTCCAAGTTGAATAGCACTGAGTTAGAGCCGTAGAAGCAAAAATTCTCACTGATCCTCACTGGGCATCTGACATAGGTTGGAAATAATTACACTTACTTACCTATCTCACTGAGTCTCTGTGGTGAGCAAAAGGAATAGAGCTTTTGGATTGCTATACAAAGATCAGCATTCTTGTTTTCTTCCTAAACCCTTCAGGGAGATCTTTGCTTGATTTGCTTCTCTATTAAGCATTATTGATGATGGTTGCTGACCTCTTCACACTCCGTGTAGGCATGTGTAGTATGAAGCACGGTGTATCTCACAACAAATCCTATAAACAGGCAACAGGCTTTCCCATTTCAAAGACAGAAAACAGAAGGATGGGGATGGTACGTAACTTGACAGAAACAGCATGCACATGATTAGTGGAACTGAGATATTACCACAGAGCCCGGATCTGGTCAATTCTGCAAAGTAGAGGGTTCATCTCCGTCTCAATAAATAGATCCTGCTTTTCCAGCGGTCTGGGGCCCATGCTTTGTGCCAGGTGATGAAGGAAAATGCGATGGCAGTTGTAACAGTTTGAGATATTTTAGGATAATTACAAAGAAGCAAGAGTACGACCCTGAAATTTGCATGCAATAGTTTCCAGCAAAAACTTGTCGCTTGAAACTTTTCTGAATTTATTTGCCACGGATGAAGTGTCTTCATACTGATCTATTCCCCTTCACATATCACTTTGATGGCTTGCATTAAAATAGGATGGATTTAGTCCAACAGCCTTACTGTCAACCTGATGGAAACCAATTATTTCACTTTTAAAACTGTGTTTAGTGATCTAGATTTTGATTTAGATTCAGTGGTTTTAGCATGATCTGCTATTGGGTTTCATGGTGGTGGGGTCAGGGAGCATGGAGGGTGGCTGGAAAGAATATGATATGGTCTACTTTCATCTCACTCTGTGAACAAAAGGACCAGTACAACAAAACTGAATTTATCTTTTTTCTATGCATGTTGAAGTCTCTTCCATGGTTTCTTTTTACTGAGCAGTTGATGACTTTTGAGGCTTTGCAAGGCCCTGAAGGGAAAACCAAGAGGTTCCACATGTAACTCCTGCCTGCTTTACAAGCTTACAACCACCCACAAAATGCAGATTCATAAAGGATGTCAAGCAGCTCATACTAAGAGAAGTTATCACCAATGCAGCACCCCTCTGCAGAGCATGTTGCATAATGATCTCAGCACTGTGAACATGGGGGCTGGATGTGGTTTAGCAAGCCATATTTGTTGTGCATGATTTTTATTCTCCAAACTAGGAAATCAAAGTTCTATAGGAATAAATAATATTCATGACTAAAGAGGGGCAGAGGTAAGATTTGGATGGAGCCTTTTAATTTCAGTGGTGCTGTAGCCACACTACACCACTTGCCACCTGCTCAGGGGTCTGGTGATATGCACCAGAAGAATCAGAAAGAGGAGGAGTATCCCCTTGAGGGGCCTTGATACAGACAGATGGGTCAGAGACTAAGTTGCCTACAAGGGTTTGGAGGAACCATGAGCAAGGCCATGGTGGTAGGGAGGAGCTGAGGTTATGCAGATGGGAGGTAATTTTTGCACCCACACTGTGGTTTCAGTCTGCTAGGCAGTTTATGATGCTTGACTATTCCAGAGACCCTAACTTCTCCCTCTGAGTGTCATTTCTATGGGTTCTGGAAGACAAGTGCTTTCTTTGAAAAAAAAAATTGTAACATAAAATAAATGGAAAAGATGAAAGAGAATGCATATCCACCCTTTCATTCCCTTAATCTCTATACAGCGCTAGACATGTTCTAAACAAGGAGCCTGCAACTCCGTGTACGTCTCCCTTATAGCAAAGCGAATTTGAGGAGAGGCAGGACTTGAACCTAGGCATTCCAGGGAGAGCTACAAGCATCCCAAGTGGAATCACAACCACTGCCTCAGATGCTAGCCCCAGGAAGGCATCTCTATGGCTTCTCAGAGGGCACTGCCTGAGTCTCAGTCTCACAGGAGCCACTTGGTATGGGAACTCCCCTTGGTGCAGCACTAAGCAAGCACAATGTGCTGCAAACTCCAAAGAGAAGGAAAACAGAAGTGATGTTTATCCGCTGTGCTCTGGCTTTAAGCCTTGCTGTTTCCCATTCAATGGTCCCAGAAGAGAGACCTGGTAACTGCTCTTCTGCCCTCCTCTCCTCTCAGCCCAGCACCACAGGCTGGCTGAGCCTTTAACTTCACATCACCACTCTCCTCACCCTCCTCTTTGAAAACGATCCCTGCACAGGCGTGTCAATCTGTCATGGAGGCCTGCAGCCTCCTCCCTCCTCCCCACACTCCCCAGGCCCCACCCCGAAGCACTTCCTTGGCTCTGTCCTGAACATCAGTCTAAACAGTCACTCTGTGTCTGTCAAAATACTGACAGCACTTCTCCCTGCTCAGAGAGCATCAGATCCCATCTGTATTGCAAGCAGTCTTCCAGGTTTATTTTGCCTATCACTTCTGAACACTTGCTATTTAAATTCCAAATCATTTTTTCTGGGGGTTAACAGTGTCCCTGCTATTCTTGGAGTTTACTCACTGCAACTCCCACTCATCCACATTATTTGTATGTTGCTGGCAACATATATAACGCCTACACACACACGTATGTGTCCTGCACAATGTGCACATAACACAGGCATGTCCCAGGCCACACCATCTGATGCTGTAAACATCAGAGTTATTGTTGGTCTGCATGTTATCTAAACAGCAAAATATCAGACCATTCCTGCTTTCAAAAACCATTTTGATTATTGAAGGAGAAATGAGACATACAATAAGTTTAGAATTTTTTTTTTAATTTATTCAAGTTCTTCCCAATCAGTCCTTAATTATGTTGGTCTGTCGGTTGAAATATGTCAAGAATGCTCGTCATTCTCTCTCTCCTTTCTTAGACAGGCAGGAGGGCTTCGCAGTATTTCTTGGTGATGAAACTCACCTAGGATTTCTCTACTTCTCAATAGAAAAAAAAAGAAGAAGAAAAAAGAAAAACAGTTGACCCTAAGGAGGCTAAAGTAATTCCACCTATCTTGAGAGTAGGACTCTCTTACTAAATCTGACACTTGTCAATTGACATGAAATGCTTCTACATCTAGTGATACTGACACACAACTGAGACTATGTATAAGAGAAGAGTGAACAGGATCAGGGTTCAACCTTGTTCCCCAACACTCCAAAGGACATCTGACTGCCTCCAAACATCTCTGTCCTCACTCTCACATGCTATTTGCTTCTCTCCCACAGATTCTTACCTAAACTTAAGCCACCCTTCTTTCTGAACCTATGTCTTGAACAGTCTCAGCCAACCCTATTTGGGCAAGTCATCTTCCTAAAGGTAGAGAGGGCATTTGGATAAAAAATGCACCGTTGGGTTAATTCAGAGAGATGCCCTGCTAGACCATTGCATCCAGCCCTAACTTCAGAGAGGGATTAGCCAGCTCCTGGCAATTTCATAATAGGTGTCCACTCTGCCAATTCTAGTATGCTTTGGAAAGACAAGCAGGAAACCTACTGTGCCCCACCCCCTGCAGCTGGGTGCGTCTATGGGGGTTCAGGAAGCATTCAAGTGTTGGCTAAACCCCAGTTTAAGAATACGGTGGGTTGTTTCTTCAAGTCTAGAGTTATTCTACAAATCAGAGGAAGTTCCCGGACCTATTGCCTAATCAATTGGCTTTGGACTCACTAATGTACTCTTTCTCCTCTGTCCCAAATTTTGCAAACTGTGTGCCTTTTCCATCTTCTTATAAATCCAACCCAAAGGATTGCCTTCAAAGAATCATCTCATTGAAGACGCAGGTTATAAAAAGGACAGGAAATAACTTATTTATTTCTGCCAGAGAGCAATGCTGAAGCCTAAGCTTATCCATCTACAGGTACGTCTCTACATCTAGCAGATTTCTGCCCTTAGTGTGTGGAATCCTAGACTTGGGAATACAAAATGCAAGGCTTAGTCAGCATGCTTTGAGCGGCATCCACCTGGAATGATTTTGTGTTCTGTTTTCCTTTGGTTTCCTTCCTTTCATTTTCTCCCTTCCTCCATCCTTACATCCTTTCTGTCTTCCTCATTTGCTTGGTATGCACTGTGTAACTATATTTTGTGATTTAATTAAATATCCAAAGAACATAAACACATTTGCAAAATGTATATAGAACATGAAGATTGGGAATACATACAACGTTGCCACTAACTTGAGTAAAAGATACAAAATCTGGCCCCAACTTGAAGTACCCATCTCATTCTCTTCCCTGACTCATCAGAACTAATCATCGCTCCACTTTAGGGGCATGTAACTGGGGATTCTCTCAACCTACTAGGACTGCTTCAAGCCATAACCTCCCACATACTTAGTATCTACTCCAACTCAGATCAGAAGGGAAATTTCTAAACATTTCTAGTCACCTTCTTGTTAATAATACTGGAAGCTGGGGTAAGCATGTAGTCTTGGAGTTAAAACATCACTTGGAATATCTGCACCCCATATTGCAAGGCCTGGGTTCAAACCCCAGGTCTTCTCCCAAATCCAGCTCCCTGCTAACATGCACTCTGGGAATTATCAGGTTACTGGCACAGTAAACTTTCTCTGCCATTTAAAATCTGTGTTCAACAGTTAAACTTTAAGCTTTCTTTCTCCTTTTTTCAATTCTGAATTCAACAAGAATTTGTTGTAATTTCCACTAGTGTGAAGTTTCTCTCAGGTGTGAAAATATGACTTACAGTGGATTGTTGTCTGACTTCAGAAATCATGTATTATTCCCAAACAGGAAACCATAGGCTATCGCCTGGGCTCTTACACGGTTTTCATCCTAGGAAGGAACCACTAGCTCCCTTGACTACTACCTAAAATTAGTAAATCTAAATTATTTTAACTGTAAACCATACATGAGATTTCAAAGTCTTAGACTAAAAGGTAAAAGAAATCTCATTAAGCCTGATAATAATGATTACATATTGAATTAATATTTTGGATATTATGAATGAAGTTGAAGGTTTTATGAAAACTCATTGCATTTTTTTGCCAAAATATTTATTTATTCGAAATGAAGAGTGAGAGAGAGAGAGAGAAAGAGTCAGAGAGATCTTCCATCTAATGCTTCAGTCCTCAAATGCCTACAACACCTAGGGTTGGACCAGGCTGAAGCCGGGAACATGCAACGGCATCTAGGTCTCCTACAATGGGTGACAGGCATTCAAATGTTTAGCTTCTGCCTTTCCAGATGTGTTATGGAAATTGGATCAGAGCAGGAGAGCCTGGTCTCAAACGAGGCCTATAATACAGGACACAAGTTTTCTAATCCATGACTCAGCACACTGTATCACAACACTTGACCTGCATTTTTTATTTTTTAAAAGAAACTTTTTTTAACCTTTAAAATAGCATACACAGCTTACATTTCATAGCTCATATTATATTTCTGTTAAACTGTTCTATATTAGAGCAGCAGACAAAACAGGATACGATCAGACTCTAGATTGTATTACGAAAGCTATAGATACAGTATGGATTTTTGACCTCTAGCCTTAGGCTTATTTCTGATCCTCTCTGTTGCTCTGCTTTATTGTGAGGCTGATTGCTCCAAGACCGTTTCCCAGGCTGCCGTAACGTGTTGTTTCAATAACCTGGCCAGTGAGAGACACTATTGGGAGATCAAAGGGTTGGTTAGAGAAGAAGTCAGTGTGTCTCGCCCCCTCTCTGCTTCAAGCATCTTTTGGCAGACTCTGCCTCCTCTGTGTTCCAGGTCTTTACCAGATGGGTTCCCTACACCTGCAACTCACCTCAGGAAAGAATCACCTAGACAGCAGGCTGTGGTACTGCGCAGCCTTCTCCCATCATCCCTCCAGAGGGATGTTGAAGGTGTAGCTTCCTGGTGATGCAATCACAGCCTCCCCCTCCTCATTGACTCTTCATCCTTTGTGTCACATCTGTCACGCATTTCCTCTGGTTCTCTTTTCCTATTTGGACCCTGACTGGTAAAAAACTTGAATGTAGAGTAAGAGCAGCAGAGGCTGAAGGAGAGAATGAAATTCAAGATGAGGTCTGAGGGCTGGGAGAATGGAAAAGGGATTTTGGAGATGAGGGGCATGGACAGAAATGGGAGTGATGGGGAAAAGGACAAAAGGAAACTGACAAAGGGATAAGTAGAGAGGGACACAGAAAAGGAGGTGAGCTCAGGCAATAGGATTCCTAGTGACAGTTTAAACAATCCATTAGAAAAGACAGAACAAACCACCTGATGAAACACAAACATTTTTCTAAATAAACATTTATTCTGGAATAATCTGCGGCATTTAAGGTTCAGCATTAGCACAGGGATTTCCCATACAGACCTACAATCCTCTATTATTAACATATTCCCATAATCATTATTACCTTGAGAGCTTTGCCTTGTGCACAAACAATGGTAAAACTATAGACAGAGTAAAAACAGATGAGAGAAAGATATAGGTTGGCTTCCAAATTTTAGAATTGGAAGAAGTTTGAGAGATTGCATGGTCTCATCCTTGTGTGTTAGAAGTTAGGAAATCCAATGCCAGAAGTTGGAGGCCAAGTGATTTTGATTTGTTAGGTATTGATATTGACCATTGTGGTTGAGCTAATGGTCACTTAACTTGCTAGCAGAATTTTTAAAATATTTATTTCCTTTCTGCAGTTCAAGGATTACCCATCATTCACTTTGCTATCTTTAGAGTAGATGAATGTACCTACTGACAGCCAGAAACCAAAGCCAGGGTGTCCATGTGACATTATTCAGGGCCCTGGTCTCTACTGGCACCTTTCGGGGGACCATTTGGGTCACTGATTTACAGAATCAGCACAGGATTTCAGCCTCAGCTTCCTATTACAGTCAAGCACATGCTGTAATGTCTAGGACCCTGATACTACTGGTCCAGGTTACAGGCTAGACATGATTTTTTTTTAAAGCCTCCACCACCTACCTAGAATACAGTAGTTCTGGAAGTTGGTACCTTCTGGCTTAACAAGTCCAGTAATTACTCTGGAGAGCCGGTTGCTGAGCTGTGTGCACATCTCCATGTCTACTCTATTTGTTCAGATGCTCTTCCACGGCTAGTTTTCCAAACTTCATGGGCAATATTCACTTTCCCCCTGAGGCATCATATCTCCCTTTGTCACTGTTAACATCTCCTCTTTGCAATGGCTTGTTATTTCCATTTTTACATGACTCTGGAAATGTTTGCTACCTATTGCAAGTCACAAGTTTGAATGTGGCTTTTGTCATTTTAGCCTCCTCAATTCAATACCACTTGCTGGTTCCAATATATGCAAGTACCTAAGATTATCATTGCATTGCATCCTGTCTTTTCTCCTTTACTAAAACTCAATTTAAAATTCTTCATTTGTGGGCCCAGCATGATGGATTAGTGGCTAAATCCTCACCTTGCATGTGCTGGGATTCCATATGGGAACCAGTTTGTGCCCCAGCTGCTCTGTTTCCCATTCAGCTCTCTGCTTGTGGCCTGGGAAAGCAGTAGAGGATGACTCAAAGCTTTGGGATCCTGGACCCGCATGGGAGCCCAAAAGAAGCTCCTGGCTCCTGGTTTTAGATTGGGTCAGCTCCAGCCATTGCAGCCATTTGGGGAGAGAATTAGAGGATGGATACCTGCCTTTCTAATAAAAACAAGAAATATTAAAATAAAATAAGATAAACAGTTCTTCATTTGCATCATTCTACATCTTAGAATCCAAGAATGTTGATGATACAAAAAAAAAACTAAGAGTATATTTACCCTCATTTTGTAGATGACAAAGGGAATATGTTTTAATGTTAGATTAAGTGTTGCCTTCTCTCATTCCATATCCTCTCTCTCTCTCTAAAAATTAGCATTCATTTCTAATACACATATAACTCTCACTCTTTCCTACTCTCTCATTCTTTCTCTTTCTCTCTTTCTTTCTCTCTCTCCTCCTCTAGCTCTCTCTTGCTTTCTTTCTGTGTGTGTGTGTGTGTGTGTGTGAGTGTGTGTGTGTGTGCGTATGCATGCATGCACGCATTAAGGTCTAAAATACACAGCATTTTTAAATGTTCTTGGATGTTATGGAAATGATGGAAGGGCTTTGCTGATCTCACAAATGCCAAGCACGTATTATCCTAAGACTTTGACTTTTCAAATGAGAACTTGTAAAAACAAGTAAGTGATAGACTCATGTTCATTTATTAAACAGGCCACCCAACTCCAGTGTAAAATCAGAGTGACAACTGAATACATCACTGTTGCCAGCAGCTACCTGGGTGCACTCATTACCCAGTGGAAAATGGGCCAGCCATGTTCATTAGAACTCTCTTCTCCTAAGGAGAGCCATTTGCAGGCTTTCTCACTTAAAACAAACAAACAAACCCCTCAGAGACTTAGAGAAAAATAAGAAAGCGTTTCCCTGAATCGCCTCCAAAATGTGTTGTATGTGTGGCTCCTGTTTGCCTGTGTTGAAGCCGTCATGAATGAAGGATATCTGCACACCTGCTCAGAAAAGGGAATCGTTTCTTTGTGGGAAGAGGAATTACCTGTCAGCATTAATTAGAAGAGCTAGAATTCGGTAAATATTTTGGGAGAAATTATTGCAACTTGCATGAACAGAATACTGAATGTTACCCACGTCATCCCAGAGAAACAAAAGGACTGATTGGATTGCGAGCAGAAACCTTTTGAAAGCAGCATGCCTGTCAAGGCCCTGCAGGGCCACAGAGCCACCACATAAACACATGGGGAGCAGCAGTTCATAGCCCCCCCAGACCAGGGGGAGCTTTTATGGACTGGGGAGCATCAGTGTTCTCCTGTGTGTGAGCTGCTTGGAGTTCTCGGCTCTCAAATTCTGACATGGTACAGTTTCAGTGAGGGAGGTAGAGGCCACAAGGTAGCAATAATAAACAAAGGCCCCTCCTTATTCTACCCCTCCATCTTCCCACATCTTTCCCCTGACTGTGATGTACTGTACCTTCCTTGGCTCACTGGCCCTTGACTCCTTGCCCACATACCCTCCTGCCCACTTGGATCCTCCTTGCTCTGATGAGCATTTTGAACCATACCTCTTGCCATAAAGTCTTCCTTCTCTGCCCTGGAATGAAACATGAGGGTCACTGTCCCCACAGAACTCACATTAGCACTTCCAGACTTGGCCATAGGAGACACTGGAGGACCCCACTATGCCATCCTTGATGCTACTGACTTCTGCTAAGAGTAGGATAACTGGCCTCAGGCCTGGCTCCCTTTGTCTCTAGCCCAGTGGTTTTCATTCCAGTAATTCCATTTGTCCTTTCTAAATGGAAATATTATGATGGAATCTCTCCTAGATAATAAACATTTAGTGCATGCGATTGCTCTAAAGTTAAAATGAAATGAAGAATGTAAATGACTTCTGAAATTGTAATATCTTGCACTGAAACAAATGATAGTATCTGTTAGTACTGATCCTCCCATCTTAGGCAAGTTTTCTTGGCTTTATCATGGGTGTCGGAATAGGATGCAATACTAAAAAGTTAAATCAGACCAAACCTTTCCATGATTAACATATACATTGCGATTAGTCCTATACATTGATAAGTGAGCTGCCTCACCCCAAAATTATGAACAAGCAAATGTTATGCCCTCACCCAAGAAGGGCAGGAGGAGTAGGTAATGAGGTACCAGCATGCAATGCAGGTGAATTTGCTCGTCCTGCCTGAATCAGGGCACCGTTTTTTTCAAACACCTCCGTGCAGAGACATGGGTAAACCTGAATATTCTCACTCTCATTGCTAATTTCTCTATATGAAATAAGTTGCAAGATGCACAGTGTATACTAAGGATTCCAGGAGACCAGAGGTCTGAGCAAGCTAAAACCTGTGTCTATTGTGAAGCTCAGGTGATCACTCCTAAGTAGCAGATACAGTGTCATCATGCAAGTACAGGTAACCTCTATTTCCCCTCCTCTATACTTTTGATCCCACCATTCCCAGACCTCTCCCACCTCTCACCTGCAAGAGACTTTGTGTAGACTGACAGAGGCATCCCTACTCCTTGTGGCTACTATAGTGATGATCATGCCTCAGTGCTATAACAGCATATTCCACTCACTTACACCAAACACAAGTAAAAGTGTCTTATGGCCTTTTGCATTCTATTCATTAGCCTAGGCTCTCAGCTGCCCAGCACGCCTTAGGGGACTTCGACATTGTTGGTAGGGATTTTGTACACTAATCAGCACTTGATTTAATGATTTTTTATTTCATTCTCTCATTGTACACTATCTCTTAATTCTTCCTTATCAATTTATTAATTCTTAAAAGTGAGAGAGAATGAGCAAGGTACTATTTGTTTCTTCAGTCCCCAAATGTCTGCAGTGATTTGGGTTGGGCTCAACCCTCTACATGAGCCATCACCTGCTGCCTACCTTCAGTATACTCAGTAGCAGGAAGCTCTACTAAGGGATCAGAGCTGGAGATTGAACCTAGACACTCCAACATTGGAACAGGGATATCTAAATCAGCATTTTAACCACTAGCCCAAATTCTGTCCATTAGCATATTTAGAAATTTTATTCACAGTTGGATTGACGAAGTAAGGACATTAAGGAAAATGCCTTAATTCAACCTTTATAGATTTCCATGACACAAGAGCCCACCAGGAAATATCAGACCCCAACAAAGCTGAAAAACAATGAACCACAGTCTAGTGTTTTCTACCTTCTTCCTTGCCCTCCCAGGGTATAGGGTCACTTGATCAGATCTCTGGACTGTAAGTTGTATTTTCAAAAGGAAAACTTCTCTGGCATTCTCCAACATGCTTGCTTATCTCAAAGCAGCCATCCCCTTGGGTTGAGGCGAAGGGAGGTAGTTTCTGTCTTCTAGGTTAGAACTTAAGTCCCAGGAGTCCCTGTTCTTTAAGAGATGTCAGTATATCACACCAGTGAGGGTTTTTGTTTGCTCTCAATATCATCTAAATCATGACTGTCTAAGTCAGAAGCAAGGCCTGAAAATCTCACACTCACCTAGGGGTTTGATATATGAATTGTTTACCTGAAAAGAGAAATATTGTACCTGGGGTGAAACCTCCCTTGATGATAAAATGGACAAATTCAAAGAGTTCTTAATAATACTTTTGGCAAGCCTTCAGCTTCCAATATGTCACCAGTAGCTAATCTTACACCATCACATCAGCCTTTAAAAGTTTTCTTCGCACTATTCTAAGGCCACCTTGTTAGAAGCAAGGCAAAGTACACTGCTCTAAAGAGTTCTCAAGGATGGGAGTGGCTTGTGGCTGAGGCCAGGGACACTGTGGGGAATAGGAGAATGGAGAGGTATTGATGCTCTGAAAATTTCTTTCTTCCCCCCTTTTGGAATGAAAAGCTTATTGGCTGGAGTGTTAGGAGACATGGTCCTGCTCCTGTTTCTGCTACTAACTAGAAATAAGACCTTAGTCTTGCATTGCCCAGCGCAGTGATCACCAGCCCCACATGGCTCCTGAACTACAGATATGTGGCCCATCTCAGCTGAGATCTGCTGCAAGCGTAAAATACACTCTGGATTTCAATACCTTGGCATGTGAAAAAAAATGTAAAGTATCTCATTTATGTATCAACTACTTGCTGCAATGATTATATTCTAATATATTGGGCCAATTAAACAATTCACATTATTAATTGCTTTTTTATACTTTTACTTTTTTAAAACTAGGAAATTCAGATTTTACCTAAAGCTTCCATTGCATTTCTCTGGCAAATCATTGCTTTATACAAATGTGTACAGATTTCTTAAGTTGGAAAATTAGATGGTTTAGAGACAATCTCTGTCCATCACTGGTTTCTTTGCATGAGCAGTATCCTCTAGGGTTCACTTCCTCTCCGATATTTTTAAAGTGATTCCCAGTCAATGAAAGTTATGAGTTTTAATGTCCTGTGAACATCTCTCAAGCAGAGCATGTATTGACCACAATTCCTGCCCTCAAGTGACCAATGTTGGGGGTAAGGACATAAGACATGGAAACACAAAGCAATTACTAATGACATAAAATCAGATGAGATTAACTGCCAAATTAGTGTTTCTCACAATGCAGTAGGTGTAAGACTTTAACGGGGTCAAAGCACTTAAAACTGCAAGTTGTTTTTCCAGTGAGAAGTAACAGTGAAAACAGAAACAAAGATGAGATTATCCTTTCGCTTTCTCCTATAAATAGCTGCATGGCAGTAAGGGGTTGGTGAGTGGCCATGGATGAGTTAAGGATCTTACTGAGTACAGAACATGTTTTCTTTCATTATCTTTCCCTCTGAGAATATCTTCACTACAGTTTCCCTACCAAGATTGGGAAACTTGAGTGGTACCACCCATTGCCCCTGGTTACTCAGGGTCTCAGCCATTTTCCTCTGACTCCTAAGTGTGGGAAGGTAGAGACAATATGAAGCACTCTGAGACTATGGGAGATTATTTTAGAAAATTCTGTCAGCAAAGAAATCTAAAGGAGGGAGGCATTTGACACTTTTCAAGGAGAGAGAGGGTGGGGATAGAAAAAGAGAGAGAAAAAGAAAGAGAGATAGACATATTCCCTGGAGTACCACTGATCTTCCTAGCCTGCTGGTGAACTTCTTTTCCCCTGCCCAAGGACAAATACCCCCTCTGAAAATGCAACCATAACATTTCAAGCTGACACCAAGCGGCAGTGATGCATCAATTGAACTGTCATCATGCTATTCTGGGAACCACCAAGAGAGAAAAATACTCTTTGGAGAAAACCATGAACTGACCAACGTCCTTCAAAGTCCTCCTCCCAGATAATTCAGGAAATAAAATCTCAGAGGTTCCCATCTTGGCATGTGTGGTGTTTTTAAATCCCCTCTAAATGGCTCAGAAGGTAATTCTTTTCAGTCATCTGCTGTGTGCAGCCCTCCCCTCTCCTGGCAAAGACAGTGTACGCACTCTATTAGAGCATTTTTTTCCTCCATATAATGGCACCAATTAAATTACCTTGCAGCCCGACCTTAATCTGGCAGGAATGATTATTCCATGAAACAGTTAGGGCTCTAATTGACATGAAGTGCCTGCAAAATATGTCTTTTGCAGCAACCCCTGTCAAAGTCACATTGATATGCTAATCCCTATAGCTGGCAGAATCACTTCATAAAGAGAGACATTGAAAATTGAATTATTTCAATTTCAGTACCTAGGAATCTAGTGATCTGTCTGTATATGTAACTAAGTAGGTGCAATATTTTATATGGGTAAACAGCTGTACTAGGGTGTTGCCATGGAAACTGCTTGACTCATGGCAGTTGTGTTAGTGATGAAGTCATTAGCAGTGTGAAATGTACTTTGAGGTTGTCAAGTGTAACACTCCAGGAATATTTCAGCGGTATTAGTGGAGCCTTTTCATTTACATAATTTAGGCTTTCACACATGATCTCATTATGGTGTAAGAAAGGAGTTGGTTGTGGGGGCAATTGTGCCCAGACCAGATGAATCTCCATTATACCATTAACTGGTTATTTTTTCTTCTCAAACAGGATCCCCCAAATATATCTTATAAGAAACTGATAACTCCCTCAGAACAATAACTTTGAAACCCTGTGAATGATGAGACAGGAAAGCTGGGCTATACATGGGCTCTGTACTGAAAAGTTTGAGATGATTCTTCCCGAAATGTATCAGTTACATTGTTCTGATTTTTCATTGACCCCCGTAAGTTAGGAAAACAAACTTAAAAGTCAAGACACTAACTTTTTAATCAATATTCAAGTTTCTGTTAGCTCCTTTTAAGTGTATCCCTACTGGCTCCTTAATGATGCCTGGAACCATATGATATTCAAAGATCTCCAATATATGGATTGCCTACAGGTTCAGTGAAAAGCTTCGTTGCTTGAATCCCAAACCTCTCCCCGCAAAATATCATTCAATTTCCCCCAAGCTCTCCAGATTCATTTCTGAAACATTTCTGGCTTTCTCCCCATATTAGAACATCCTGAATCAGACTCTGAAAAACTTTTCCCAAGGCAAAATTCTAAACATATTGACGGCAATAATTCTTTTATTTGAGTAAGAAAACAACTTCCCATGGGAATCATTTCACGTGCAAGGTGCTAGGACGTACATGCGTAGGTGTGTGGGTTTAGAAGCTGCATCTCAGCATTTAATTTTGTATGCTAATCTTTTCATCTACCGTTCCATTTATTTATCAAATACATTCCAGGAAGTTCTCTAGGTGCCGGGAATAAGGTGATAATCACTATGGTCACAACTCCATCTTTGTGAAGTTCCATGTCAAGAGAAAGTTATATATTAAAATACAACTGTGCAAGTATAAGATCCAGAAACTAGGGGAAATTTCCAAGTTTGGTTGCAGGAGTCAGGCAAAGCCCACTAGAAGAGCCATTTAAGCCAAGAACTGAGAATGGAGAGCCAGTCCTGGAAGAGTCGAAAGATTCACATTTCACACAGAAGGAGGAACCATTAAGATATTTAAACCAGCAAAGTCTGCTGGTATCAGGAAACTTAAATGAATGGGTATGATCAAAGGAAGCAGTCACCTCGACTTTCATCTTTGGTGAAGAAAACAGCTGACCATTCAAGTGAGTGGTGGTATATCAAAGCATGTCACCCACATGGGAAGAAAATCTTCACTTTTATTTTTTTTTTTTGAAATTTGAATATGTGAGAAAATCACAAATAGCAAGACATTTTTACTCCTAATTTTTCCTCTGTGTGTGTTTGTGTGTGTGTACACTCACACATGACGGAAGAAGGAAGGGATAGGGAAAGTCATCAAGCAGGTATTAGATTTTCACTGGAAGCACTTACTTTTAGGGTCTGGACTATTTCACTTTGCTTCTCTTCTAAATACAGTTTCTTCCTTTAAAAAAAAAGCTATACATCTTGTATGGCCTTTTACGAATCCAAAATGTAAATTAAGATTAGCTAGCATCAATATTATATTGTTCCTGTTCAATTGCAAGAAATTGAAGGAAAGGAATCAGCTAATTTTGCATTTCCTTAATAATCTTTTAGAACTAAATCCTATAAATATGAGCATGGTACAAGTTTCTGGAAGCAATGTGTGAAAGATAACCAATACACAGTCTGGTGTGCTTTGGCACTCTTAAATTCTTAAGTGGCCAGTAAAGCGTTTCTTTTTCTTTTTTTTTTAAGATTTATTTATTTTTATTACAAAGTTAGATATACAGAGAGTAGGAGAGATAGAGAGGAAGATCTTCTGTACAATGATTCACTCCCCAAGTGACTGCAAAAGCTGGTGCTTTGCCAATCCGAAGCCAGGAGCCAAGAAATTCCTCCAGGTCTCCCACGTGGGTACAGGGTCCCAAGGCTTTGGGCCATCCTTGACTGCTTTCCCAGTCCATAAGCAGGGAGCTGGATGGGAAGTGGAGCTGCCGGGGATTAGAACTGGCACCCATACGGGATCCTGATGCTTTCAAAGCGAGGACTTTGAAAGCGAGGCCACTGTGCCGGGCCCGGTAAACTGTTTTTATAGAGAAAAATTTCAGCTGTTAATAGATAAGATTTAAAATTATATTCATGATAAATATTTCCATGATTTTATATTTTTACATATTTAGTGATAAATTAGTTGGATATCTCTTTCTCCTGCTCTAGCTCTCTCGATCTCCTCTATCTCAAATCCAAACCCACCCATTCTACTATGGGACATATGCATTCCAAGTGTTGTCTTAACCTCTGAACCAAATATCTGCCTATGGAATCATGTTGTAAAAGCCAAGATACTATTAAATTCTAAGTTTTCAAGTTAGTCATTATGATATCCCTGCACATTTATTCCATTTTCAACTAAATACATCAGCATTGGTGAAATGCAGTTTGGGAAACCCAAATCATTTTAAAACTTTTCAAAACATTTGAAACATACATAGCAGTTTTTCGATTTTTTTAAAGCATATGATACGCTTTAGTTGAAGCAAATCTTTCATGAACCATGATATTTATCATTGCATTCGATTCCTTATTGGTTAAACATACACAGATTACCTCCTATGGGCAGATAGCATACTGAACACACAGTTCAGGAGACATGGCTAGTAAAACCCATTCTTGTATGGTAAACAGTGATTGAGTTGTGTCCTAAGACCCGTCTAAGCAGTTGGCACAGAGACACAAAGCCCTCCCTTCTTTTTTGGACCAGCAGGAAACAGGATTACATGTCAATGATGGGTCATTTTTCAGTTCAGCTCACGTTGTAAATTCACTCTGCATCCCCTTTAAATGTAACTAACAAACATTTTCAAAGCATAATATTTCAAAACAAAATATTTGCTGAACGGAGGGAGACAATCACAGTAGCTGCAGCTGCTCCCAGTGCTCGAAGGCCCTTGGCTCTTCTCTTGTAGTTTCCACGTGCTTTGACCATGTGGAGTGTTGTCGTTAGTTGTCATATGGGAATCCAAGCTCATCAACAAGAGTTTTCTACCTTCTTCATCACCGATAGCTTCCTACACTGGGAAAGGAAAACTAAGAAAGAGCCCTTTATAAACATTTTTGTAGACATGTTGCCTTAAAAAAGGTCAAGGCGCAGACAAGCCTGGATAAGAATCAGAAGCAGTCCCAGTGCCCCCCAACAGCCCTCCCAGTGAGGCATGTCATGTTCTGTCCACTTTGACAAGCCTTATCTATTTGTGCCTGCCTTTTTGTCTTGATAACAATTTCTGCACCATCAATTGCATTGGCCATGGGAGCTATCTGAAGGACTATAGAAGTGAGAAAAACATCAGATTTATACTTATCGCCTTTAGTGACTTTCATCATATAAAACACCACGCTGGATCTTGATTTTAGCCATACAACTATGGGCTACCGAGTCACTCTCCAACTTTGCCCATCCACACAATGGGAATTACACTTAATGCTGACGCCAAATAGCTATTGTGAATCAGACAGATGGAAGACACTAGGAGGAATCTAGAAAGTTATAAATATTCAGAGTGGAAGCTTGTCTTCTGTCTCTGGATGGAGAAAGGAACTCAAGGTTAGGTCTTGGTATGAGGTGTTCCAGGGAGAAATGTGTAGGTAACAACAGTCCTTGTCTTCTGCCAGATCCTGTAACTTTGCTGCTGTACAGAGACATCAGTTTTTTTTGTAAAGTTGGGATCTAATTAAACATGCAATTGGTAGAAAGTAGAACTGTAGCATTAAGTAAACATCATACGTTCTCTCTGATACAAGGCAACATTCAAGCAGAATGTAAAACAAGCAGATATATAGGTGAACGTACACAACCTTCCTCATGGATGAACTCTAGAATGCCAGGAAGTGAAGATATGTCACAGTAGCCCTCTCCTAAATAAAAGGAGGACTCCCAATATACTAGATGTTCTATCTTTGGCTATATCTACAATTCTGTGATGAACTTAAACAACAGAATGTTAGATTTATAACCATCACTTAAAGGAGTATACTACGATAACAATATGGGGGGAAAAAATGGTTGGAGAGAAAAATAAGGGTGGAAAAAGACAGATGGCAAGAGGGCAACACAGATGGCAAGAGGGAACCCCTGTCCCTACAAAAAGGTATCATGGAAAATAATAAAAATAGTTTTTTTAAAAGTCATATGTGGAGCTAACCTGGTTCTATCTATCATCCAGAAGTGAATGAGGTATGTTTCAATTCACAAAACCAGCGCCTGAGTCCTCTCAACAGTCCTGGTAGCCACTCCAAAGCACGTGTTTGATCGCAGAATTAACTTCCCCTCTGGAATCCAGCTGCAGGATCTACCAAGTACATGAAAAAACCAACTTCCATCTCCCCTAGGCACCTCAGTTGCCTGTAGCTCTGTAGCCCTCAGTGAAAGTAGGTGGCTGTCACGCTCTGTTTTCAGGGTTATTTCTAAAAGGGCAGAGATATTTGCTTCTCCAGTTTATGGAGAAATATAACTTAACTTTTTTTCTGAATGTGTTTTTCCCCGGGTGGCCATCATGGAAGTGTCAGTCTCTACTGGCTAACACATTATTCTCCTTTCCAAATATCCTATTGTTCTTTTCATGTTTATTGTTTTCTTTATGCCTCTTTGATAGCTTCATTTTGAGACCTTATAAGATATTTTGATACTGAGCAAGGAAGCCAGATGTGAGATCCTCTATTATTCTGTCTCTTATTTTGATTTAAAGTTACATGCTCCCCTATGGAGGAAAACCATAAAAATGCAGTGCTGGGAGAAGAGAAGCATGTGGTAAGGTAAACAGGAGTCCATTTCCTTGGAGAACAGAAAAGGGATATTGGGCATAAAAAATCAATACAAGAGATCATGAGTGACAAGTGGATAGTCTGTTAAGCCAGCAATGCCTTATTTGGAGGAAGTATTTCTTGAGGATGAAGCAATTATTGAAAAACTGTCTGAAACTAATTTTTCAATTTTTTTTCATGAAATCATCATCTTTTATGTGTTAATTACCGCTTAGCCTCAAAACAACTAACATCAAATCATGTCAGGTTTGATTAGCCTTCCTCGGCAGGATTCTCATCAAGAACAGTGTTCTGAATATCACATCCTCTAAGAAGGAACCTGGACCAAGGCAGTATGCTGTGATTGTGAATCAGGTAGCACCTTACGCCAAGATCCCGCATGTTGCAAGTACCTTAGTTCTAATTTCTGTTCTACCACCTGCTAGCTATGGATTTAGGCACAATCACGTAATCTTCCTGGGGCTGAGCAGCTTCAAGTACTAAATGCGAATTTAATAATAATAATAATAATAATAATAATAAAAGCCATTTTGTGGGCCCAAGAGCTTGCATTGGAAGATTCAGGGGGATAAATTACATGAAGGAATATGCTGTGAACTTTAATTGCAAAGCAACAGCCGGTGTTAGTCCTGAGTGACCAGAGATACCACTCTGTGCTGGACAGACAGGTCCTCCTGTATCAGTCTTCAGTGGAATGTTTCTGTGTGTGCTGGGAACTCAATGCATGGGACTGATGGGATGGCCCGGTGGCCTGGTATGGGCATCACCCTGATGGAGAGGCTTTACAATCCCATTTAGGAGACAGATAAAAAGTGACAAGCCACTCACTCAAAAGGTCAAAGTAAGTTCACCATAAAGACAAAGAGGTGCTCTAAACCTTACGCCGGTATCTCCATTTTAAAAGTAAGTGGAAATATCCATCAAAGACAAATTTACTGACACCACCCGTTGGAGTCACAAAGAACCTGTAATCATGATATAATATCTCCTGAATATTTATTACTTTTAATAGGACATAAACATCATTTCTTTTATTGCTAACATCATTCCCTATCAAGTAGCAAGGGTGATAATTTAAGATTTAGGAAAATGCATTCCAGAACCATCCATCAGAGCAGTCATCCCAACAACTGGAGTGCAACATTGGGAAAGTAGGTCAGCCAAGGCAATGCTGGGTGCTGCTCCTTGGAGGAAAGCCTAAGGAAATGCCCACTGATTTAAAGTGATCAGTATGTTTTATTTTCCCCTTGATGCAAGTCTAAGCCTGTGACATGCAAACAGCTACTGGAAGCCCCAGACTACACCTTTCCAAGGACAATACGAAGAACAAGCATGATGTGCAAACCTGTCTACTCTCCTGCACAGAGCACTTCAAAATAGAATCCCTTTCTCCTGAGGCCTTGTAGTCCACCGTCTGTTCCCCAGTTCATGCCCTTTATAGCTTAATTTTTCTTCCTCTTGTTTAGATTAGTAAACCTGATCAAAGATCATCTGTCTGCCAGATTTCAACTGAGGTTAGCACATGTCAGAATGTGATTAATATTTGATTGTATATTAACATTATATTAATTATGAAAATTGAAAGTTAAATAAAAATATGTCATTTAACTCTCTCTCTCGGAGTCATCCTTCTGTGAGGTTCCCTGGGAGAGAAGGAAAGGGAAAGGGATTCTCTGACCTAATTCAGTGAAAGGAGTGGGAGATCATCTGCCCTCCAAAGACTGGATTTCACTCCTCACTCTTTAAAATGACAATGACATCTTTCTCAAGAGAAAACAATTCTCTAAAGTTTTTTTTGTGTTTTCAAAGACACAGGAGCTGAGTTACTTGACCCATGGGCTGAAAGGCCATTGTTAAGCTGTGAAAAAAAAAAAAAAAAGAAAAGAGCAGAATAACTGATAAAGCCCATCTCAAGCCTTCTGGTGAAAAGGTAGTTTTGTTTTGCAAATGAGATTCTTTGACACGTTAGGAATTTGCTAAAAGGGGTAGATAAAGCATTCAGCTTGGATTCTGAATAGGCTGTGTTCTAGGGAGATAGCTGAGCTCCTGATACACAAACCAGTGAGTCCATTCCAGTCCCAATGTCACAGCAGCTGAGGCCAAGTCAACACTGGCAAAAGCGAACCTTTTTCTTTAGAGGGCTACAGACTCGGAGCATTAGGGAGTTTCACATGTTGTCTGGAAAGCCAGGACTTAGCGTCCAAGGCTTTGCCTGCCAGGTTGCCTATTGTTTTACAGGGCTATTGCTCTGGTTGTTTTATGCAGATTTAATCCCAGGAAATACCAAGGACATGTGCATACATGCAAAGGCACACACATGCTCTCTACTTTGAAATGCAGCTGCAGCAAAAGGTAGCAACACCATGTCCCCTGCTCCACTGCCCTTGCTCCAGCACTTCCTTTCTTGTCCTGGCCTGAGAATCAGCTTCCCATGGCTTGTTGCATCTCAGCCCATCTTCCCAGGCCATCCCTGCTAGTGTTCCTACTTGTGGCTGGGATGAAGATATGTGGGACAAAAGCTTCCTGGCTATTGATTACTCTTAGTTATTCTGCTAGTGACTATACCTGTACCTCAATTTCTGCGTTTTGGGGTAGCAGGAGGAAGAGTCTCTTGGCACACCTCATCGATGTTTCCTTTCCAGTCAGACCTGGACTTGAGAGGCACATTTCAGAACAGAGGCTATGACAGCAGGGCGAAGGATGAGGCAGTCCTGCCTGGCTTCACTTTGTTTCTCATCTGTTCTTGTGGCTGGGATCCAGTCCTCCAGAGCCGCTGCAGCCTCCAGCTTGTTGTCCACATCTTTTCTTTCATTTTCAACAGGTTGGGTAAGGACGGTGGTAGATTCATTTTTCAGCAGAGGACACAGAGGCCCAGAGAAGTGAAGTAACTGTTCAACATTTACACAGCTAGCAAAGTGGAAGTGCTTGCCAAGTTCTTGAACCCTTATAATTAGCTATCTATGCTGTCCCACTGAATTTTCCCAAATTAAAGCCCTAGTAAGCCACAAGACTCTTTCCTTTCTTTTCTGAAATTAGCAGCAATATTGCCTTGAAGTTGTATGTTCACCTAATCAAAAGACGTTAAATCATTACCTGTCATGTGTAATCCACTGCCTGGATGATACAAGAGATGGGAAGATCTTTTTTTTTATTTTTTTTTTTTAAAGATTTATTTTTATTATTTTTTGATTGGAAAGGCGGATATACAGAGAGGAGAGACAGAGAGGAAGATCTTCCGTCCGATGATTCACTCCCCAAGTGAGCGCAACGGGCCGATACTTTGCCGATCCGAAGCCAGGAGCCTCTTCCGGGTCTCCCACGCGGGTGCAGGGTCCCAAAGCTTTGGGCCGTCCTCGACTGCTTTCCCAGGCCACAGGCAGGGAGCTGGAAGGGAAGCAGGGCTGCCGGGATTAGAACCGGCGCCCATATGGGATCCCGGGCGTGCTAGGCGAGGACCTTAACCACTTGCGCCACCGCGCCGGGCCCAAGAGATGGGAAGATCTTAAGGACACTTATTTTTTTCAATAGAAATGATTGATAGCTAACATTGATTATTTTCATTTTACAGACCAAGCACTATTTTAAGCATTTCATCTACATGAATATGATTAATCTTCATAGCACCGATTAGATAGGGACAATGATGATTTCCAGTTTATAGTTGCAGAAATTAAGGCAAAGATGGAACGAGCATTCCTAGTACAAGACCTAATGGGAAGCTGCCTCTGGATATGAACCAGTTTGTCTAACCAGAACCCTGCTCCTCAGCCCATACTCCCCTTCTTGGGAGGACATCTTGACACTAACAGGAGAGTGGGGGAGCAACAGGAATATGAGCATTTTATTTGGGCCTTGAAGGACAGGAATGGAGGCCAATGATATTGGGTGATGTGACTTCCTACCTAGGCAAATTGGCTGCTTGGGCTAGAGGCATAGTTGTCAACATTAATCCTAATACTACCATCACTTTAAAAAATATATATTTATTTATTTTCATTGGAAAGGCATAATCATGGAGAGAAGGAGAGACAAAGATCCTCCATTCACTGGTTTACTCACCAAATGTCCATTTGTCAGAGCTGAGCCAACTCAAAGTCAGGAGCATCTTCTGGATCTCCTACACAAGTGCAGGGCCCCAAGCCCTCAAGCGATCCTCCACTGCTTTCCCAGGCCACAAGCTGGGAGGCAGATCAGAAGAAGAACAGCCAGGGTGTGAAACAGCATCCATATGTGATGCCAGCTCTTGGAGGCAGAGGATTAACTAGTTGAACCATTGTGCCAGCACCATAATACCCTTTACCATTTATAAAATATTTTCACAATTTAGTGAGATGAGTAGGGTGATTAGAGTGCCCTTCTTTAGAGACCAGGAGACAGGCTCCATGAGGATAAGGGAGTTACCAAAGGAAATGGAGTTCCTTAAACATGCACATTATGGTTTTAACTCGACCATCTCAAGGAAATGGCTTTCTCTACTACTCAGTGTGCCAGCCCCACTCAGCCCCGCTGAGCTATGCTGGGTTGGAAGTGACCACCACCAGTGAATAAAGACAACTTGGAGCTCCAGGGACAACAGAAGCAGCCCAACATCCATAGCCTGTTTGCTCTGAGCCACCCTTTTGCCATAAGCAATGCTGCTGAAAACAACTAAGAAAAAACAGGTTGTTGGAGTCTCAGGCACCCACATTTGTGCCTGAACTTGGCTCAGAGAATTTATGAATGAGTTATAAGGTTCATTGTTCTTCAATTCATTTAACTGGTTTGTCTCAAGATGCTGGAAGCCAAAGCAATATCCCCAAAGAAGGAAATGCCATCCGTTGGCCAGATCATTTTGTTCTCATCATGTTAACTGAGCAATGGCATGATTTCTGTATGCTTAGTTTCTTAGTAGCACTCATTCCAAGCAGGTCGGTCCATTTCTTATTCCTTGAGTATGCTATAAATGTCTTTATCATTATCTTTTGATTTATATTTTCTTCCAAAGTCCTCCATCCTCATTTCTATGCCAGATTCTACTCTGAATTCTGTGTCAAAGTCAATTTGTCTCTGAAGTCTTTCCCTACATTGGCAACCCTTAGGTCTCATTCCCTCTGTTGGCTTTCTACAGCTTTCACAGCAGCATCCACTTACTTTTCCTTATTTCTGCTCTATAACACTTAGCACATGTGTTTATGTGTCCTGCGTCTTCAGTTACACTGGAAACTCCAGAGAGGAAAAGAGCATGCCTTATGCTGGGGACTCTACTCCAAAGTTCAGACTTCTCAGTCAATACTTGTTATTACTGAGGCTGGTGTGAGGACTGGGCTTGAGATGCTTTGGAGATGATGCTGTCTGTAGCTACTGAGGATTGGAATGAGTAGAGAGCTGGCCCATAGTCTGGCTTGTAAGCTGTTGGGGGCCATGGAATTACCAGATGCTGGCACAAGTTGGAACCCTGTAGAACACCTTTTCCTATAAACTGTTCTGTAGATAAAAACGTTGGAATCAAAAGAGGAAAAGTGATTTGTCTAAATTCTATTAGTACGTTATGGAGAAAGTCTGTAACATTTCTACTCTGGTCCCACCTGGCTCTTTTCGTATCACACTAATTCTCCCAAGGAGTCTGGACTCCTGATACTCTACAGAGAGAGAGAGAGATCAAAGATATTATTTATTTCTTTCCTAATTAAAAAAAAAATTTTAGTGGGGTTTGGCTTTATTTATTCATTATTTCTTCTGTAGTTGTCCATTTGGTTTTGTCCTAGGTTAAATTCTTCTTTCTAGGCAACAGAAACTTTGGCTCTGCTACTTAAATAAGAATAATAATCATTGTAGGTGCTTGCACTTAATGTAAGCTACTGTGGGCAATCTAATCCATAGTAGATGCAACCCTTAATCATAAAATAAATGTACTAGGACAAGTGCATGGAAATGTGAATTAAATCATACAACAGTAAATTATAAATGTTCCAATATCAGTAACAGCCCAAAGGATCTGTCCAAACATTCCTGAGCATGGATCTTCTTGTAGAAGTCAGTACTGAGTTGCTATGAATAAAAACCCATCTTGCATCTCAAATAACAAATCCAAAATTTGAGGTCATTGTTGATGAAGAAACTTATCTGAATGGGATCCTGAATGGAGAGCTTTGGAACATGAAACTTACGTGGTGAGCATAGTGCCAATACCAGTCCTAGCTGCTGTTCTGATCTCTGAACCCTATATGTGTGCCTGAGATGTGCCAAATGGGGAGACACCTGTACCCTCTTCCATATTTGTGTTACTGACATTCCTATGTCTGGAATTTCTCATTAATATTCATGACAGAAACACCTTAGCAAATAGGCCAGCTGAATAGTTGAAACATATGGTACCACTTTATTAAATGTATCTGTTACCATCATTTTTGATCGTTTCTTTTTCCTTCCTTTTGCCCAAGAGATCAGAGTTCTAGTTCAAGAAGATGGCACAGTGAACTAATGCTAAAGGCAGGTTGGGTTGTTCTCAGGGACATGCCCAACTGCAAGCACTTATGATATAACCCAGATGTATGAAATATTCATTCTTCAACAATATTTTCTACATACATGTATCATGAGATAAATTGGGCTTATTTGTTATAAGATACAGACTATGTACCATTTGTACAAGTGAATTCTAATTCAAAATGTGTATTTCTTCATCCATTTAACAAATTTCAAAGTTGAAGGAGAATAGTTCTTGGGGACATGGGAGGTTTTTCTTTTTATTTTCTCTGCTTTTTTTCATCTTGTACAAGATTCGTTGACCACATGAAATTCTGTTCTCTTAGAACAGTCTCTCGGAACGCATTTTCTGTTGGTTCAACACAACAGTCAGGCTCACCTGATGTCCATCAGGCTAACTTTGGTCCTCTCTATAAATGGCCTTAGGTTTCTGTAATAGGTGTGCCTGATTTGGAGTCTCAATCAAAAACCTGAGCTTACTAAAATCAGGGCCTGTGTTTGATCCTGTTTTCTGCCCTCCAGTCTAGCACAAATTCTTGTAAGTGGAAAAAGCTTTAAAAATGAATAATGATGAATGATGAATAATCTTAATGTTTTCCTAATTATTGTATATTCTAACTCACGGAAAACATGACACTGTGATATTATTACTTAGGAAGATTTTGTATTTTTAGATGAATGGAAGCTTAATGATTCAGAGCTGAATTTTCTAACTTACAGGCCATTGACCTCTGGGCAGATAGAAGAGTTATGACAAAGGAATTTCAGTTGCAGATGTATGCATTTTTTGTATGTATTTCACAAACATACAACAAAAGAATAAGTACGATTATTATGGACATGCAAAACATTTTAAATTTTTGAAGGATCTTCGTGCTTCTCAAGCCCAGCTCAACAGCGTAGCAGTTAAGGTCCTCGCCTTGAACGCACCAGGATTCCGTATAGGTGCTGGTTCTGATCCCAGTGACCCCACTTCCCATGGAGCTCCCTTCCTGTGGCCTGGGAAAGCAGTAAAGGATAGTCCAAGACTTTGGGGCCCTGCATCCTCATGGGAGACCCGGAGGAGGCTCCTGGCTTTGGATTGGCTCAGCACCAGCCGTTGTGGCTGCCTGGGGAGTGAACCAATGGGCAGAAGATCTTCCCCTCTGTCTCTCCTCTCTGTATATCCACCTCTCTAATAAAAAATAAATAAATGTTTAAAAAAAAAAGAATATTGCAGTTTTCTCATGGCATAAGCTGTAAAGATGCTGAAACCAAGCAAGTCACAAGTCAATTGATTCATTCACTGACCACATTTGTGCTATAACTTGAAGTGCAGTTTTACTGTTAGCCATTCTGAGTTTTGTCTGCAATAACAGAGAAGGCATAAGCCAGACTGAGCTTAAACAGCAGCTGAAATGAGATGTTTAAGTGTATAGAGAACTCTCTAAAACCTTTCAAACCTTTTGCCTTCCCACACTTAGCATTTAGTTTAAGACCTTGAAATGTGTTGAAATGTAAGCCCCATGTGGGTGGGGTTATATGTGTTGTGTGTAGTAGGTGGCCTTTATTAAGCAGTGAATGGAAGATCTACAACTGGTACTAAGAGTTAAAAAAAAAAACACAATATTCTGTGTGCTGAGGGAATAATGTAATTCAGCCATTGCAACTCCAGGTCCCCTTAGGGCATAACAATTAGGATATGCTGTCAGAATTCAGCAGCTGGAGAGGAGGATTCAGGGACCCCCTAAGTTTCATGGACGACTTCTGAGAAAAAGCCTCTTTGCCCACTTTGTTTAGGAACATGTGCTAACTCTTCATTAACACATAGATCATGGTCTAACATGATTCAACCAGTCCCATGTTGGAGGATACCTGTCCATTTGATTGCCATTGGGGAGGCTGCCAAATGACTACTGGAGATGCAGAAATGATTCTGGGAATCATTCCATGGTGTTTGTTGCCAAAAGTGCAACGAGTGATTTGATCATAACCTGTGACTAGGACTGGGAAAGGGACTCCCAGGAGTATTTGGAGTCCATAGGATGGGGTGGATGGGGCTGGGGAAGCCAGAGCATCATAGAAGCAACTGCAAGGTTTGAACGATGGCAAGACAGAGGGCGTGGCTCTCTGAAATACAGAAGGTAGTAATAAATTGATTCATGTGTTAAGGAAGGATTCTGAGATCTCGAGTATCTATTAGTCACTCAGAGGTGAAGCAAACCAATAAATTGTGACATGTTTTTATCACTTTCTAGCTGAATGTGTTCATCCAAGGTCCCAGGATTTCCAGATTTTAACTCTGACCTATACTTAGATGTCATCTAGTTCAATGTCTACCCATGCTGGTGTTATGCATGTAAGCATCTCAATTTTTATCCAAGTTCTTGCCCCCATAGAGATTTAAAAAAATCAAGACAGAAGAATTAATACAGACTACAAGTAAGAGCAAGATTATTAAAAGTGAGCATGACTGTATGTTCAAGAGTGTTGGCAACCACACACAGAGAGAGGTCATAAGCAGAGTAGCCTATGAGGAGAGAAGGTGGAAGCAGACACATAACCAAGGTCCAGAAGCCAGAAAACAAAAAGGACAGTTTCCATGTATGTTGGTTCCTTTTAGAGGGTAGGATTGATATTCTAATTGCGTTTATGATTAGGGTTATTGAGGCTTTCTGGAAGTTTCATGGCAACTCCATAAGGAGTTGCACTGCCACATGACCATCATGATTCCTCCACCTTCCCATCTAAGAAAAGATGCAAGTGCATCATGAGGAAATGGGAATACTGGATAGAGAGATAAGGGGTGGAGTTACGATTTAGAGCTATGCAGAAATTAGGATAAAAAAAAAATTCTCCCTGCTTCATTTATACTCCTAATTTTCTATAAAACTCCCCCATGTCTATGAGCATCTCCACTTTAGCATTCTAGACAGAATCCTTTCCTTGTGGTTCTTGCTCCTTTATGATGGGTTCATTAGGAAGATTTTCTTCCTCTGCATTTCTGGCATGTCTGCTCTCCTTGTTGTCCCCCACCATCCATCAACACACCCCTCTGATTCACCATCCATTGTTCCGGCCTCATCTGACCCCACTACCATTGCACTTCTACCCTCTACTGGAAGCAGAGTTCTCAATTAGACTTGCTTCCCTGCCTAAGTTGCCAGCTTATGGTTTCTTATTATATTAATTGCTGTATGTAGCAGAGATGATTTTTTTCCCTGCCAGATTTCTCCTCAGCCTTATTATTGTTCGGAAACCATAAAACTGAAAACTGCTTTTTTATGACTCCAAATGACCTTCAGAATTCCAGACACGGCTGACTCCTGCTTGGCTATAATATTTTGGCTCATTAATTTCAGAGAAGATATTCCGATTTATAATTTTATTAAGTTTCTGAGGATTTTTAATACTGTGTTTCTAAATATGATGAACTTCTCTCCACCAAATTTTAATTAGGGAGCATATTAAATCCTCAATTAATGCTTGCAGTAATGCATATTTAATATCCAATAACATTTGATCAGGATCCTTTCAGAGAGGGAGGGACCGGGGCATTATAGCTCCTTGCCTCATACTGAGTGATGAAGCAGCCATGTCTTTCTTTCAGTGTTTCCTGGCCAGTAGAATAGAAGCCCATCAGAGGGTTTCAGTTACAAACACAATTAATGCTCGCATTCTTACCTTCCTGATGGGAGGGAGGGGAGAACTTTCTGCCCCTGGGTACACAGGTGGCACAGTGTGGATTTGCTCAACAAGGCAGTCCAAAGCACATGAAAGAGCCTTTTACTGTGTACTGTAAAAGAAACTTTTTTCATATTCTCAGAAGTTTCCAAGCTTTCCCTATAAAGCTTGGGTAGTAAATATTATGTACCATGGGAGCCTTCAGTCTCTGTTGCAACTACTGGACTAGGCCCTAGTAACACAAAAGTAGCCATGGACAATGTGTAAATGAGTGATAGTGATTATATACTAACAAAATTTTATTCATGGATACCAGAATTTAAATTTTCTCTCACTCATTAAGAAATATTACTCTTGGGGCCAGCAGTTTGACTCAACAGGCTATTCCTCTGCCTCCAAGCACCAACATCCATCATCAGTGCCGATTCCTGTCCCAGCTGCTCCACTTCCCTCGCAGCTCCCTGCTTGTGGCCTGGGAAAGCAGTGTAGGACTGCTCAAAGCCTTGAGATCTTGTATCCACATGGGAGTCCCAGAAGAAGCTTTTGGCTCCTGACTTCAGATCATCTAGGCTCCAGAAGTTGTAGCCATCTGGGGAGCGAACCAGCAGATGGAAAATCTTTCTCTCTCTCTCTGTTTCTGTAAATCTGCCTTTCCAACAAAAATAAAGAAATTAAAAAGAGAGAGAGAGAGAGAGAGAAATACTACTCCTCACCTCATTTTTTCAATCACTTAGCATTGTAAAGATCCGTTCCCAGTTCATGATTTGTCTACCAACCATTATTTTCCAGCCCTTCCTTGAGCGGAAAAAGTTCAGAACAAAGATTGGGAGATCCAGAATCCATTCTGTCTCTACCACAAGGTTTATTCTTGAAGACAAGTAAGCTCTTGTTCCAATCTATCGTTGAAACTCTCCCTGAGTTTTTGTCCCTTTCACGGCCAATGCTGTCTTCACATCCCCCTTCCTGTACAGAGGCACCCTTGCACAAGTCATTATTTGCTCATACATGTTAATATAAGAGCAACTATTACAATCTTATAACGAGAAAGCAGAAAGATTTTGATAAGTATATGAGTCAACATTTGCTTGCTGCTTACTATTCGCTAAGCTCTTGTGCATGTGCCTGTGTGTATTTTGTGACCTAAATATCCTCATCTTAACAAATGAAGACTTCAGGACTTAAAGGGTCTATGTAACTTGTCCCATGGCACTATATTAAGAAACAGAACCAGCGTATGGAACAAGCAGTGTAACTGTAGAGTGGGCACTTACTTCCTACTGTTTCTGGAACTGTAAGATTTGGACAACCAGGAGTAAAACAGGATTTGAAAAAGCTTGCCTGAACTCCTACAACACACATCCTGTGTCATTGCCCCCTCTTTGCCTCTAAGTGAGAATTTCTCTCTGTCATGTGCCTTACTTCCATCATCCACAATTTTCCAGCAGGAAGGGAATTTGTATATTGGATACCAGGAGGTCATTTTCTTTAGAGCCACCTCCCTCCCTTCTTTTCAGTTTGTCTTGTTCTTCCTTGCAGTATGGCTTCACTCAGGTGCCAAATAATAACTTTACTATAGAAATAATTGGTTAACTAAAGCTAATGTTTCTGATTTACACTCAGAGTTTTCTTTCCCCTTGTTCTGAACATAACAAAACACAATATGTTTTTAAATGCTACTGAAGCCATCTGTTGCTTCGCATTTGTTCTTGGCATCATCTGAATGGCTTGGTTATTTTGGGGCTCCTATGACTGGGGTAGCTCAAGGAGGCATTTCAAAAAGCCCTAGGGCCACTGATTGAGGAAACACAGATTTGGTAAGACTCACATTTCTCCTCTCTTTCCTGTTCTCCAAGTACTATTACTATAAAATATCTGGAAAGTAGAATTCAACCCAAGTTTTGGAAAGCTTTGATCCATTTGTTTATTAGGATTTTTATATGCCAGTAAGGTCTCCTCAGGTTCCACCCTCTAAAAAAATGGAGAGCAAGTTAGTTGGCATAGTCAGGTGTTCCAAACTTTGAAAACCAGTCAGGTCATTTTGGAGGTCCCTTTATCCAGGAAGTAATTCCTGCAAAGACTTCTTATGTGATTTATTATTTGCTATTCTCTCTTTCCTAATTTTCACTTCCGGTTAGACTCCAGCACCACTACATGGATTAACCACAATCCTCAATAGCACTTTAATAGTTGTCATCTCATTCAAACTTCGTAACCACTTTGAGAATAGAAGAACATCGTAATTCTCATTGTATAGCTGAAGACAGTGATACCATGATGATGGACAAAGTGTTCAAAATCAACCCCTGGTTTGATTCTGGGACAGTGGAAAATCACCTCTTATCTATTTCTCTTTGTTTTGCAGCCTGTAACTGACCTATAACACAGACTCTGATGCAAATGCTCAGAGCATTTGTTCTCATTGTATTTTGGATAATATTTTTGCTCATTTAAGAATAAAATCTGTAAGACATATTATAAGAATTTGCCTAGTAACGTATGGAACACAATTATAGTTACTAGCCCACATATTGGTAACACTGAATATTTAGCTAAAGAGCTCTCCATAGCATGATCTCTAACCCATGTCTCTGTTTTTACTTCAGAAGTAATGGTTATTTTAAAATTAATACTCATCATTCTCCATTTTCTGTCTGTTGCTATACAATACCTAGTATCATTTTGCATTTTTATCAAACCTAACAAGAATGCTATCCATAATGTAAGCATGCTGATTTTTTATTCACTGTGATATATAAAAAGATAGCTCATTTTTGTGCCTACTAATAATCATTTCATTAGACATTCTATTTAAGCACCCGATTTATTGTTAATGAGCATTTAAGATCATTCAGATTTTTGTCACTGCAACATTGATTTCAATGAACATCGTACTTGTATGCTTGAACTCATACTTCGCCAGGGTTTCCCTAGACATAGAATTGCTTGATCATAGAGCATGCGCAGCCTTAGCTTGGTAAAATATCACCATGTTTCTCTTCAAGCAGGCATTTTATACTCACTTGGTTGAACTCCTGTTGCCTTCAGAGATGACCAATGTGTGCACTGTGACTGGCTGTGTTCATGATCATGCGAAAACCATAGAGGAGCAACAGTGGAGGGGTGAGAGGGCAGCTGAAGATCAAGTCATAAAAAGTCAACCCAATGTTGCAGATGTGTTTAAAGAGTGTGTCCTCCTACCTGTGCGTGACAGGAAGGCACAGGCGACCTGGAAATGGAGATTTGCTTGCTAAAGAATGTCAGGCAGGTATTCCAAGTCAATGCAGGTCAGCTGGTACATGATAAAGAATGAAGCTGGCATGGCTCAGGAGGCAGAATGTCAGTGGGTATACTAGGGAAGGTCCATTGAGGGGACCTTTAGGCAAATAGCAAGGAAAAGGCAATGGCTTTTCCTCAGTAGAACTTGCTGGCCCTGGGGGCCTCAGTAGTAATCACCGAATAGATCCAGAAGGTGAAACCAATGGGTAAGACCTGAACAAGCCACAATCTGTGCATGTTAGCTTCAGACAATGGGAGGTACCTGTGTAGTAGATAGAAGACTCAGTCCCTGCCTTGGACTTAATATCTGGCCAGAAAAAGAAACTAAGAAATGGACATTCTAGACTTTGTATACACAATGCCTATTTGGGAAGAAGCAGAAATAGTATGGAGAATCCATGGTATAAAATGACAGCTTCCAGAACTGAAGTGAGTAGTCAGAATGCAGTGGTGAGGAACCTAGGATGTTGAGAAAAATAATTAAAATTAACCAGTGACAGTATTAGCATGTTGACTACATTTGCTATATGGTAGACACTAAAATCTTCAAATGCGATGTATCCTTCAATCCTTTCAATGATCCTAAAACTACACCTTTGTTCCTACTTAACAGATGTGGCAATTAGGCACAAAAACACTAAAAAGATTTGCCCCTAAAACTCACAGTTATCTAGTAGCAAAGTCAAGCTTCATGTTCATGCAGGGTGAATACAGGAATTGGGCTCCTAGCTACAAAACTGTAGTCTTATCTTGGATTCCAAATTCTTGCCCTACCACTGAACACTCAGATCTGATGCATCTGAAAAACTGAAAAATTCCTTGGGTGTTTGTGGCACGCATGCTCACCTGGTTGATTGCTTCTGTTACCAGTCTTCGGGGCACTTTAGATTTCTGATAAAACTGACACTCTCCAAAGTTGACTTTTCAAGCAAGGGGTGACATAACAAATGTAATACTTTAAAAACACTGACCTGGTAGTTGTGCTATCTGGCAGAGATTAAGCAAGTAAAAGAGTTGACACAGGGAGAGAGTGACAGGTAGTCCAAAGGCCGAGACAAGCATGGTGAGGAGGTAAGTCAGAATCAAGAAAATTCTAGGGCCAGGCACGGTAGCCTAGTGGGTAAAGCCCTCACCTTGAACGCACCGGGATTCCATGTGGGCACTGGCTTTAATCCCAGCAGCCTTGCTTCTATTCAGTTCCCTGCTTGTGGCCTGGGAAAGCAGTAGAGGACAGCCCAAAGCTTTGGGACACCGCACTCAAGTGAGAGACCCAGCAGAAGCTCCTGGCTGCAGATTTCAGATCAGCACAGCATTATAGCGACTTGGGGAGTGAATCAGCAGACAGATCTTCCTGTCTCTCTCTCTTCTCTCTGTATATTTGACTTTCCAACAAAATAGAATGAATAAATCTTAAAAAAAATTCTAGAAACAAGATAAGCCATTGATATCAAAGATCAATTAGAGCTGTCAGAAAAGAGTTGGGAAGGCTTACCCAGTGAAAATATCCTTGTGCTACTGAATTCATCAGTGGTCGGCATGTAGGCTCAGGTTCAAAAATCTACTCTATTACACACAAACTCTGTGATTATGGGCAAGTTACCTTTCCTTTATGTAAGCTGGCTCATTTATGGAATGGAAATAACGATAGAACCCCCTCACATGAATACTCCTTTACATCAGGATTTTCCTGACAATAGGTTCTCAACAAATTTTTAGCTCAGTATTCTCTTTGGAAGAAGCAGTATAGTAGGTATATGAACTTTGTGAGAAGTAGTACAAGTTCTGGGGAGTTTTGCTCTTAGATGCAGCTTCTACAGGATACCTTCAGACTGGAAAAAAAAAAAAGTGTTGCTTTTTTCAAAATGACAGCAGCTTCGTTCTCAATGAAAATGATGCTAGTTACTGGGTATTGACCCAAGATGAATTTCTCTTTGATGAACTACATACTGCTCTTCTGAAATCCTAGCCAAATCATCTGAAATACCAGGAAGTGTGGGGTAATGCAGTAAATTTGGGGGGAAATGTGCATGAGAAAAAATTATTGCTACAAAATATTTTCAGTAAGTTTGTTCCCTTCATAAATAGCGTGAATGGAGTGCCTCGGCAATCAGCTGAAAGCCCGATCTTCACTGTGGGCTAATTGCTCGTCTGGTTAGTACAGAATTTAATTTGTGCTATTGTGCAGGCAAGGCTGAGAGCGTGAAATAAACAATGTGTGTTAATTTCAAGTTTTCCAGTCTACTTAGCCAAAGAGAGCTTAGGCTTCTCTCAGACCTCATTCTACCCTCTCGCCATCTTCTCATCCTGGAACCTGCAGGCCGTGGAAGGAGTGGGATTTGTGCTGAATGCATGTGTGAAGCTCTTGCTTCAAGATCAGTCTCAAGAAAGCCAGTGGACCTTATAATAATGCTATCCAGTGACATGCACAATACCCCTTACCCCATATGCAGGATTGGTACCCAAGGTGTTTCTTCCAAAACAAATGGGCATCTTCTGGTACATGCAGGTGGCTCTCCACTCTCACATTTGATGACACCCTTGACTTTCCATGTAGTGACTTGCACTGGGAAAAACAAGGAGCCCAGGTTGGAAGGCAATCACCTTGAGGAGATTAATTTGATGACTGGGGATTACCTTTTCTGAAGACCACAGAAGTATCTTTATGAAGAACAGAAGAGATACTCTCTTCTACAGTGGGATTTGAAGGAGGCAAAAATGTCTTCACTTCCTGCTCCACTTTGAGAAACAAAGGATTTACAACTAGAGGAGATATGAGTGCTACACTGCTGCCATTTCTTTCTCCATAGTGGAAAGGACAGAGAACCCAGAAAAGCCCTCTGCTCAGGAACACAGAGACAGCTAGAAGCTTGATCAGGCCCTCAGCCGGAAGACACTCTTTCCCTTGATGTTTTTTCTGTTATATCATTTCTCTTCAGGTATACAAAGAGAGCCAAATTATCTTCCTCCTAGGTAAGCAGGAAGCCTTGAAGGCAGGCTGCCTGGTGCTAGGTAGGAATATTCCACAAGCAATCATCCTCTCAGTACTCGAATTTCCTAGGCTGCAAGGCTAGAATGATGGTATACAATCCATAGGGTTAGTACAAGAGTCAAATTAGTTCACACGTGTGCAGTGCTTAGAAAACTGCCTGACATAATGGAAGTCCTCAGTAAACACTGGCTCTGATTAGTGTTATAGTTCAGCATGTTCCAAATGTCCAACTTGTTCTTCCCCTAATATAACATCTGAGGTCAGATATTCCTCTTCCCCTAGGAAAGGGGCTTCTAGGCCCTTGCCTTCTCTTTCTCATCCACCTTACTCTTTTATTAAAATTCCAAGAGGGGAATTTATGTCTTTGAAAATGCCTGGGGTTCTGCTTTAATTGAGAGAAGAGCACAAATTCTGAAATCAGTGGTCTACTTGCTACATGGGAGAGTTGCTTTCTCTGTCCCTGCCTCTCCAGCGACCAGCAGAGGCCTGATGCAGTGTATTCTGAGTGTGTGCTGAGGCACCGGGGAGCACAGTGTAGGGGACACATGGAGCTTTCAAAAATGTGGAGGACAAAGAACCAAGAAAGAAGACAACCTCCACAGCCATTGAGCTCTCTCGATAATTGGGTTGACTACCTTTCTCTTAGGAAATAGCAACATCAGTCATACTTTAACCCACTGAAAAACAGGGAAGCTCACTGGCCTAGGTCCCCAGAGCTCACCTGCATGCACGCACTCTCAGCAGGACTGCTATAAATGGTTACTATGCCACTCTCTTCCTCTTGTTGGGACATTGACAACATTTGGTATCCACCACATGACTTGCATAGACTGGCTGTATTCAGGAGCTTAGAAGTAAGATATTAAGGTCTGTGAATGTCCACATACTGTTGCTTCTTTGTGGATGCTAAAAATGTTGATTTCCTAGTAAGACAGAATAGTGATCAGAAGGAATTACAAAAAGTGGTAGGAGGAGGGATAGAGGGAAGTTGGACAATGAATACCAAAATGCAGCTTTATGTTAAGAAAAAGTTCTCATGTTCTTCAGTACAGTAGGGAACTACAGCATACAACAATTTGTTACATATCTTATAAAGAACAAGAAGAAGGGTGGATACATTGACTCAATTGGCTCATCCTCTACCTTCAAGTATTAGCATCCCATATGGGTGGCAGTTCATGTCCTAGTTGTTACACTTCACATCTAGCTCCATGCTTATGGCCTGGGAAAGCAGCAGAGGATGACCCAAACCCTTGGGACCCTGCACCCGCATGGGAGATCCAGAGCAGGCTCCTGGCTCCTGGCTTAAGATAGGCTCAGCTCCACCTGTTATGATTATTTGAGGAATGAACCAGCAGATGGAAGATCTCTGTCTTTCCTTTTCTCTGTAAATCTACCTTTCCAATAAAAAGTAAATAAATATTTTAAAAATATATAAGATGTCCCAGAGCAAAGAAAATGATAGCAACTTAAGGAAATGGAAATGCTAATTACTTGGATTTGATCATAACACATTATACACATGTCTGAAGTTATCACACTGTGCTCTATAAATGTGCATAATTATTTAATAAAAAAGAACCAGCAAATGACTGGCTCCCTGAAAATAAAAGGAACTCTGTTTCACTGCAGGTAAGGCTAACCAGGGGAAACATCTGGAAGCAGAACTTATAGGGGCCTAGAGAGGAAGAGCTGAATCATTGGAGGACTAAGACAGGGTTTCCAGAAAGGAGAAGTGTAAAGATCAAAGACCACACAAGAGACAGAATGGATCCAGCTAGTTGAAGTCCAGCTGGAAAGACCCATTGACTGATGGCAAATGGGGGATGATTGCCTAATACCACCTGCCACAGTAGAAGGAAGAAGAGAAAAAAGGAGCTTAGAATAAAGATATCAAAATCAGAATTTTCCCCATGACTCCCTTGTCTGGTCAGTGATCATAGGTTAGACAACAAGCTATAGGTTGAGCTTAATTGGACAGGAAGAAATAGAGACTGGGAAATTTCCTGAATTAAAAGGTCCCGAGAAATTTCTTTCCTAATTATACCTTCCTATATCAGAACTATTTCAAGGCCTGATTATGCACAGTGACTTTTAATGTGAGGCATGAGGATCACCTAGAAGCTAATGTTTCAGTAAGCAATAAGGAGGAGAAGGAAGGCTAAAACTATAGTGTCTCATAAATCCTCCACTATCTTCAAGCAGGAACCACATGGTACGTTCGCGTCCATTTCAAGTTCATTTGCAGCTACTTTTATCTTGTTACAACAATATATAGTTGTAGGGGAAAAGGCAGATGTGAATATTCTGTGACTCCTGAAAAAGATAATAGAAAGCAGCACCCCCGTGAGGGACACTGTCCACAGCCATTTGCACTTGGGAATGAGCTGGCATCTGAAACTTTTCTCTATGAGAGTTCTCTGAGAGTTGACTCTTCTGGAAGAAGTAGAAGTCTATATTTAGAGAACTTGAGAGAAGTAAGTGCTTTGACCCACATATACCATTTTTACCTCTTTCTAGCTTCAGACTACCGTGAAGCAAAGTAAGAATGCAGAGGAGAAGGACACTGGACCAGGAGAAAGGGGAATCCTCAAAGCAGTACCCTTGACCTCACCGTCTTCCTGCTGATGTGGGTTCTGTCTACAGGAGCATGAGCTATCCAAACTCTCAGTCCAAAAAGACTATGAATCAGAGTAAATGACAGCTATGAGAGCGGTCTGGAGGAGGCATTGTAGAGGCAAATGAGAAGGCAAGGTCAGAGTGGGACAACTAATAGTCCAAATAACCCAATGGGGAAGGTGACCGCTAAGTCATGCAAGTTCATTGTCACACTAAGTGAATCAGCTTGCCTGGCATTTGAGATCTTCCACAGGTGGGATTGGATTAGTATAATTTACCAGCATATGTTATAAAGAGTCTGTGTAGTTGCATAGTATACTCTGAAGAAACAAACTGCAAGAGTGCTTCTGAGGACCCAGCATAAAACTATCTTTTCCTTATGGATTGCTGGAGTTGAGAGAACCTGAATTCTAAACCCTTTATTCTGTGTGGGTTTTACTTAATCTTCAGTGAGGTGCCTAGGAGTATATGGCAATACTGTGTTCACCAAATACATGTGTGTCAGAATGTCTCAGTATCTGCCTATGGGCAGAACTGCTTTTCCCTTTCCTTCTAATTCCCAACACTTTCTATCCTTCAAAAACCAGTTCAGGATCATACCTCCATCAAAGAAGCTCCAAATAACAACTCCGATCTCTGTGCCCACCTCTCGAGGGCCTTATAGCAAAAACTCCAAGATGTGAACATTTGCTACTCCCAGGTCCATTGGGTATCTGTGCTCACTCAAATTCATGAAGCTCCATAACCTTGTTCACCAATGGGAAAGCTGACATGTGCAAAAGGACAGAGGAATCCAAACCTGGGCCTGCCTGATTCCCAGTTGGAGCTCTGTGCCTTGCATTCCAGTACTACTATGCGCACAGTATATTGTAGTATCAACCAAGATTTTGTGGCATCCAGTGTGTGCCAAGTATGAGGCTGCATTCATAAAGATTTCACTAAGGATCTCAGGTTTGAGTCTAGTAAAGCTTACAATCCATTGTGGGAGTTAGTCCTGAAGCAAATGAGCATACAAATGGATGCGTAATATGTAGAACAAACTGTTGGGAACAGAAAGGTCTATGCGCTATGAGAAAATAGCAAGAGTCATTTGTTACATGGCAAAGCCAGAGAAGTCCTCCCTTCTGTAGCATCATTTTAGCTGTGATTTGAAAGATGAGCAGGAGCTGGCAAAGTGTAAGGAGGCTCAGATCTGGGGAGGGGTGTTTTCCCAACCAACGCAGCCAGCTGTGTGCCTCCGGCTTTTGCCATCCTTCCTAGGTTTCAGAGCCCCTGGGCCCCCACACTCTGAATGCCCTGGGCTGAGCAGATGGCTCCCCTTCTGTCTCCACCCTGCTTTATTGCTAATGATGTTATCCACAGCTTCAATCTGAGCTTGGCCTCTGGCTTTGTCCACATCCTCCTTTTGATCATGCAGGGGGGCTCTGGACCATGTGGTGCAACACGTCCTCTAGTTCCTTTCTGCTCTGCTTTCACTTGGGTCTCCCTGCTCCCCAGCCTCGGCAGGAGCTAGGACCTGGGAAACACTGGAAATTGTATACATTATTTCCTTTTTGATTAGGTGAATAAATAACTTGATTGAGACGCGCCTCTTTGGAGGGTGATGCTGGCAGGCTTCCAGGACTGGGAGGCAGCTGGCTTCACATACACAGGAGGCAGCAACAAAAGCTTGCGGGACAGACACATTACAGGAAGCCTTGTGGATCCAGCCTGGCCCCTAGAGAGCACCAGCCAAAAACATTTAGGAAAAGCAGTTTGCTTCTTTCCTACCTAGGGGAGGGAAGGCTCAGATTGGAGATGCCTCTCCCACCCAGCCCTGGAACGCCTGTTCCAGGCTCTGCTCTTCTGACAGCTGGAAGGAATAGGCCTGGGAGAGCTGACAACTGTTGTGTGGCTTAAGTGAATGAGTTCACAGGATAGGGGTTATTTTTAAGAAATACCTTTAGATTCAAGAGAGGTATATGGAAAGGATTATGGAGATAATGGTACATGGAATGTATGGCTGAGCTTTGACCCTATCTCCTCATAATGGCTCACTGAACATAACATTTTCTGCCCTTCTTCCACCTAAGACACCACTGACCACCTGAACAGTCTCCTGTTGCGATCTGCCCCACCTGAGAGTTGTGACAAGTTCTAGTCATAATGACACATGATGCCAATTAACATGGAGCAATTTCAAAATCTGATGCTAAGTGATTCAGATATAAGACCCACACTAGACTGTGAGCTTAGTAATTACCATAGTGAAAGCAGCCTTTAACTTAGGCACCAGTCTTTAACTTAGGCACTAGATTTAACATATATAGTCCCTAAGGGCAAAACTGCTTTTGATGACTGGTTACTAAATCACTGTTAGAGAAATATTCCTTACAGCCTAGATATGGTAACTTCAGGGTTAAAACATCCCTAAGATCACAAATGCATCCATCTAGTTTCAGCCATTAACTTTCTGTTTCGTTAGAGAACAGCTGATGATTACCTTATGGAAACAGGATACTGAGCCCTTAGCACCTCACGAGAAAAAGCTATGGGACAAATGACAATGACAAATGACAAACATAAATCAATCTGCTGCCCACCGTGAAGTCCATTATGGGCCCAGGCAAGCCCTGGATCCTTCCTGTCTGTCTTCCCATTTAAGCTCCAGGATTTGAACCCAGGCATGTGCAGTGACAACTTCTGTCCCTTTCCACTGTATCAGCTATCTCTGTCAGAACAGGCTGTTGGGGAAATTGAACAAAGCTAGGACAATGTAAGCCTGCAGAACTCCTAAGAGAGCTGTCCTGAGTCTCCAATCACCTATGGCACAAGGGAGGGCCACCCAAACCTTGTTATTCTGGGTTTAACTCTGATCAGCCTAGGGCTTATGCTTTTCACTGTGACTCCATACTTGGTGTTCCTGATTACTGGGTGGGAGAGACTTTGCACATCTTGCCCTTCCCAGGCTGTGGCATCACTCAGCACCCATCAGAATGTGTACTTTCAAGGAGGCTTTGCAGCATGCCAGTGCTGTGTGTAGTATACTCCTCGCTTCTGCCAGTTCTAAGTGGGAGATGGTTTCTCACCCTTTGATTCCTGCCCAGATTGGAAGCTGACTGCCAGTCTATCATTCTCAGCTGTTCTTTATGGCTTCTGCCTCTTATGCCCTCCGGTCACATGCTGATTCCTTCCTATCCACTCTCTTGAATGATGCATAAGACTGCATCACCCTGTGCCATGTGCCCCTCTATGCCCATAACAGTGCTTATCACCTTGTCATAGCTGGCTGCCTTCCCGTATGGATGGGAGGTATTTGAAGGCAGTGTCTGTTATGCCAGGATCTAGCACAGCATTTGTCATATAATGACCATTACAGAAAGGTCTTCAAGATCTCTCCCACACTATCCAATCTCAATTGACGGCATTTCCTGTACCCTCATATTATGCTACTCACAATGCCCTGAATGGAAATTGTCTGTTACTTTGTGCATGCCATCCAATAGGCCATGGCACAAGAAGCAGGACCATGACCAATTTGTCTTTCAGTCTGATGTCCAGCAACGTTAGACACACCTGGAAAGTGTTTTTAAAAATTGTTGATTGACTAAATCAGTACTGGTTTCTGAAAACACTTCTGTTTGTAGACGTCCCCTGAATCAGATACTTTCTCCCAGTGAACACTTTGTTAATTCCATCCAGGTCATGCTAGAGTATGTGATCTGCACTTGCTTGTTATCTCCCAAATCACTGCGTGTTTGTAGGATGCACAAGGAATCTTCAAAGAGCTTTATGAAAAAACTACACAGGGATATGAAAACCTTTGGCACTAAAATTAGCTTATCTTTTAATTCTGTTTTCCACAAACTTTTTGAAGGCCTCCTCATGTAACTATTTTTCTCCTTAAAATATCAACAACTAATGACATTTTCCTCATCATGCAGGAGAGGAGAGAAAGTTTATTCTGTGGTAGATTTATTGGTTTGCAAAACTGGGATCCTTGATACTGTGAGTAACATTTTAGAAAAATTTTGCTTCCCTAGAGACAAGAGAGTAGGTTCCACCTTTAAACTGTTTTGAAACCTCAGGCAGATTCACTGAGTTGGCTTAAGTCCTCTGGTTTGTTTAATGATTATTTTAAAAAGCATCAAAATTGAGTTTTAAAGTTTTTGAAATGTATTAATGTGTTTTATCTCTAGTCCCTAGACTTATACAGTAAGGGAATGGATTCAATCTTAATAAATCCTCTACACTAGACTAACTTATTTTTGCCCCAACTTTCAGTTTCTAAGTGATTTGAGCTCTAAAGTTTATGCTCTTTGATCCCTGTGCAGAATCCCTTCCCCAGGGAACAGCCAATGATTATCATCTGCCCTACTCACATGAATCATGAAAATCATGCCTATTTACATTGAATGCAAGACAGAACTAAGGGCTTAGTCTCTAAATACATGACTCTGGTAGAGATATTTCAGGTAGTCGGAGTGGTGTGTGCTTTTAGAAAGTATGCCTGTCTCTGTGTCTAAGTTGCAGACCAGGGTTGTTCAACCCTTGCAATGGGTCGTGGTGAGGTTGCCTTGAGGTCCAAGGGTCCTGGACAAGTTCTCTGGAGCCTTACCAGAATCCTGGGATTATAAAACTGAGATGTGCTAAAATTTTCACTGGAAGATAATTGGGTTGTTGTACTGTAACTTCAAGAGGTGTAGCGGCTGATCCACGGAGCCTCAAAAATTCAGTGATCAGGATATACTGCCCACTTCCTGGCAGGAAAAAAAAAACTATCTTTACATCCAAGACTCCCTTTTGAACTTTGAGTATAACAGCATATACATGAATGTTGCTTCACCATTGTTGATGAGCTTGAACTGAATGGAGACTGAGTGATTTCATACAGAAAGAATTTGGACATAACAGTGAGCTATGGTTCTAGCTGCAGCCCCATGAGGGAATTGCTTCCACATTCTGCCTATTTTATCATGTTTACATAAAGATAATTGGTTGGGAGAAGTTCTCATTATTTGGTCTGTATCACATGGTTTCATGTTTCCAGAGACAGATTCTTGGGCTTACCCAAGACCCAGTGAATCAAAAAAACAAAAGGGTGAGGCGTGGAGATGAGTAAATGAGACAAGTTTTGCAGGTAACTATTATGTACACAAAGCCCAAACAACCATTATTATCAAGCCAGATGGTCTCTGTGCTTCTGTGTAGACATCTGATGGTTTTATGAATGGCATTATTGCAAGATCCACAATAAGCAATGGATGGGAACAGAAGTACAGGTTTCACCTCATTTTCCATTCTCCTCTCATGCTTCTCAGTTCTCTATATAAACAAGACTCATTCTAAAATGCTAGTTTGTTCCATGAGGCACGGTATAGTCTCAGATTCATCCTGAAATTTCCTCTAGGCTTTACCTGGAGCATGAAGTCTCTAATGGAGAGGTGAGAGGAGAAGAGAGGCTGCTCCATGTTCTAAGTAAGAGAGCAAGTCTCTATAAACAGCAGTCCCGGAATTATCCTCCAGTGCCAGCACTATTCTAAAGAAGAGCTGACACAGCAGAGTCCAGGGAATGTTATGTGTCTGTAGAGCACTAATCACGGAGGCAGACAGTCAAAATGCAAAGAGAATATTTGCACAAACAGCACCTGTACTGAACAGTCTCTGCTATTTTTAGAGCCACTGTCAAGAGCAGAGGGACATTTAGAGAGACTCCCAAAGGGCACCAGTCAGGAGGAGGTAGGGGGCTCTGACATGCACTGTCTGACTGATCTATAATGGCCCATCAACTGAGTCACTAAAAAATTGGGCACCTGACATTTCGTTTTGGTTTGGAGTTGAGGGTGGGGTAGGGATGTAATAGTGGAAAAACTTGTGCAAGAGGATAAAGGGATTTTGTTCTGATCTATCAGTGATGTGTTTGATTGAAGAACACACCCTTAGTTTTGATTCATTAAACAAAATAACAGTTTGTTCTCCAGCTCATTCTAGAGCAGTACAAAGTACTAATAAGTGGCTAGTGTTTATGTCCCATCCATTTGTCCAACTGCAAACATACCTGCCTGGTTGGGATCATCATATCATATCATCATAAGATAAATCATATAATTGTTAGACATGTTGGGTAGGTTAGGGCAGCAGGAACTTAGAGATGGTAGCTTTGAAAAAGTACTGATTTAAACACCAACATTTTTTTCAACCTAGGAATCATAGTGAACACTAATTGAAGCTTAAAGAAACATCTCCAAGAACATTCCCTTAATAATTGGTTAACGACATCAACCCCTCAGACAAAGGTAGATTGGAAATTACACAAAGTTTTAACTTGTGAGATTTCCCATCAAAGGCAACACAATGTGAAAGATAAATATTGTGCATTTGTTTTCCTTTCAGATAGATTGAAAAGCCATCATGTTAGCAAATGTAATCTTCTGATCTCTCCCAGTTCTCTCACATTTAGGAAATTCCTCTTTTTGTTTTTATGGCTCTCAAGGAATTTTTATTAAGCTGTACTCAAGTATTTGGTTCAATCCTCATCTATTAGGGCCTAGCAAAAGAGTCTTCCAAGGGGCTAATTCTCAAGTCCACAGAGCTGTCTGTCTGTAGACTTGGCATGAAATTCTGTTTATCTGACTCCCAGCCCAGAGCTTTCTCCATTAAATCAGAGAACCTGCAACTCCCAGAGGTGGAAGGACCCTTAGATTCATCCAACATACCCTGTTCTTCTCAGTGCTTAAATAAATTAGAAATCACACGAACTATGTTCTAAAAAAATATTTTAAAACATAAGGGTAGACAGCAGAAATAATGACAAATTGATTTTTTAAAAAGACACTTTTTTTTTTTTGCTACATCCTAAGGTATAGTGATCTTGAGCTTTGTAATAAAAAAAAAAAGGCGGGAGTCTTATGAGGCTATTTTTTACAGAGTAAACAAATGTAATGGGAGTCAAATTGGGATTGAGCTGCATAAATACTACAAATGTTCATGAATGCATTCTAACTAATATGAATAGTTTTGTGAGGCTGTTAAAACAATACCAAAGTGAACTAATTATTTGCACCACTGCAAAACTTCAATAAGTTGTCTTTTACAGTGTTCATTCGCCTTCCCAATGATTTTTTTCTTGTTCCTTGGGTCACATCTCTTCCCAGAAGTCACTCACTGTACTAAACATCATTCATTAGAATTCTGCTCCCAGCCAGCTGCTGTGCCCTCTCTCCCTTCACATATTTTCCCATTAAGACAGGAAAGGCAAAAGGAAAATAGAAGGAAAATAAAGGTTTAAGAAGTACAGATTTCTAGATCTGCTGTATTTTTCTGTTTTCTGATTTTGCTTGCTTCAATTGTTATTCTATTATTACTCTTTCAAGCTGTGCTTCCTATGAAATTGAACCTAGAAATTGTCATTTCTGTAGGTCAAAACCAGACAAATGTTAGCAAATTAATAAAGTTCAGTGCATAATGGCATTGAGTCAATGTGCTCTGGGACCTGAAGATGCCTGTCTCCCAAACAAGTCAAAATTTTCATCTCAAAGGATGTAGATGTGTTTGTCCAAGTAGGTTCCAAACTCCAGTACCAGCTCTGTTATCTCCCCATCGATTTTCCACCACCAAAAATACATGGTAGTTTCTGCAAAGCTTTTCAAAGCATTAGTTTGCTTTATTTGTTTCTGTTCTGGCTTTCATTGCTCTCTGTAAAAAAGACTGTTGAAATACACTTAGTACTTTATACTAAGTACTTTTTTGGTACTTTTAGCATGTAAAATGTATTCACTGGAGATTCCATACTTAATAGTAGTGAGAGAAGAGCAAAAGCACAAAATGCAAAAGAAACATACTAATTTGAAAACTCTGAGAACACTGTGTTTTGTGAGTTAATTGAGTATACACCATCACTCAAATGGAAGTGAGTTTCTGGAATGCAGGCACTGGCCCCTGCATATCCTGAGGCTTTAGGAATATCATAGCCCTCAGTAAGTACCCACTGAATCAAGGATCCTCAGCCTCAGGGCCAGGATGACATACACAGAATTCACACAGTGGAGGCAATTATACTTGCAAGTTGTTGCCAAACCTTCCCATCTTCTCTGGACCCAAGCAACCTCCGGCAATCATTTTCAACAAGATTCACATCTCATAAGAATTTTATTCTTCCCCCAAGGACACTAAAAGCATGTCACACCCTTCCAGATCTGCAGAGTACAGTTCAGCTCCCTCTTTCACTCTTTTCTCTCTCTCTCTCTCTCTCTCTCTCTCTCTCTCTCTCTCTCTCATCCTGAGACTATTATCCTATCCCCCAAAACTCCAACAAGTCTTGGAACAAAGATTGGCAGCAAGTGAAATTCCCTGCTTGGGCTGAGAATAGAATGCAATTAGCCAGGGGAGGTTGTGAAATTTGTTTTTTAAACACTGTGAATATTTTATCTTCTGACCCTCACCTCCATGACATTTCCTTTCAATCCCTGCCTGCCCCTGTCTCCACCCCCGCCACAGCATCCCAGCCCTATCACACCGGATCCTTGCAAAGCAGAGTATGACCTTTATATTGCGACGCTCTCTGTTGCAATATGTTGGAATGTGTTTCAACGTGGTAACTGGAGATCTATTTACTAAACTGTTTGGCACATTCAGCACCTCCCGGGGGGAATTGTTGGCGGGGCCGCTGTGCGTTTTTCACTCCTCCCTCATGCATTACCAGACATAAGGTCATCCCAGTCTAGCAAAGATGGGTGCTGCACAGGGCTCATTACCTCGCAGCAAGCCAGCCAGATGAGGCTGTGGGATGTTTTCCCTTCATCATTCAAGCTTGAAAGGAAACTGTCAGCCTCCACTTGCTCTTAGAACAATGAAAATTTAGGTGACAGCGCTCTCATTAGCTCAATGAAAATGAAGGCTTCTAGGCAAAGGTTTTCCTCCTTTGTAGCATATTAGCAACTCTGCTTCCGCAGTCATTTAGGAGCCAAGGCACAGGGGTCGACTGCAGCTTTCTGGGTGGGGGTAGATCCCAGCTTTTGGGGAGGGGTGGTGACCATATCAATGACATATATACTAAGAAACTTCGAAGATTATAGTTCCTGAGCTGGGGGCAGGTTGGAGCAAGAATGAGTATTTTTTTTGAATAAACTATTGGTTTCCCATGGCTCCCCTCTGCTGGGAATTTGATACATTTGTAGACCTGTCTTCTTGGGACAGCCACATAAGCAGAAAACAGTGGTACACTGGTAAATCTTTTTTTCCAGAGGAAAATCAAGAAAAAGTGCCAAATGTGAAACTTACACAGAATTTCCAACCTAAGAGCATTTGGTTAATAGTTGATGAATCATTTGGGTAATGTGAAAAATTATGTGAAAGCTAATAATTGTGTTGAGTTATATTCCAGGATATGCATATAAATTATTTTTTCACTTTATCTTTGCAACAACCAAATTGAATTATCTTCATAGGTATTTCTGATTGTGTAAAAAAATCTCCTCTCCCACATGAAAGGAAGTCTTCTAATGAAGCAGTCAACTATATCTTGACAACATGATACCAGATTTTCTACCTTTGTCTATAGCTACAATGCCATGATGCACTAAAATCACAGAATATTAAACTAGTGTCTATCACTAAAGATCTTTACTACTATAATAACTTGGAGGAAGATGATGGGAGAGAAAGTGGAGGGAGGAAAGGGAGAGAAAGGGGAGAATCCCTGTATCTACAAAACTGTACCATGGAAAATAATAATAACAATAAAGATTTAAAAAATAATAAAATCAAAATAAACAACAAATTTTAAATATTATATGCTTTTGCCATCCTCTTAATGCTTCAATTTTTAACTGTACTCCTTCCATCCCCCCTCAATACATTCACTGCCATAGAACCTGACTCTGAATATATTGGGAAATCACTTCCAAGGATTCAGAAGCATCTACTGCTTCATACCTCTGCTTTGGAACCCATTTGTCACTTGAGAAAGCTAAGGATAAAAGCAGCAATGTGACTGACCCGGGGCGACATGCAAGGGTAGCGTTTATACACAGAAACAATTCTCCTGACACTGTGTTGGGTGACCCTTCTCTCAAACAGCAAACATGAGCACAAGGCACGTTTAGGTCTTACATATACCTTATGCCAATAGCCAATAGGTAATGTTGCGCGGCATTTTTAGTGCACCTGAATTTTGGTGGTAATCTATCATGTGTGGTCAACAATAGAATGTTCCACTGGTGGTGTCATGCAGTTGTTTCAAGTTTGAGATTTTGAGATATTCATATTAGCGGTGTCCAAGTTGTATATATTTTTGTGATTCCCTCACTAGAAAATTCTCGACGTTGCAGAAAGTGGGGAATTTTGTAGTCATACTCTTTATATATGTGTATATTTTATATACATATATATTTTTATATTATATATATATATATAACATACTCACTTAACTTTCCTGATTTTAATGAAGTTCTAAGCCTGGCAAGCTCTTATTCTGAGTTCTTCCACCAGCTTGCTAGAAGCCATAAGGTAATTAGCCTATTCCTTTACTTTCAGATAATGTGCTATTATAAGGGTCTGAAAATCAATAGCATAGAGACATTTTTGCTGTGGTAGAACTATGAACGAATATTTTTATCATTTTAAGCATATAAGTTAGTGGCATTAAATATAAACACAATGTTGCACAACCATTTCCTCTTGCTATCCCCACAAGTTTTCATCATCCCAGACCAAAATACTGTATACATTCGACAACCTCCTTTTCCATCTTCTCCTATCTATCAGTCTCTAGTAACTTCTATTCTATTTCCTGTCTCTGTAAATTTAACTTCTCAAGGCACTTTTATACTAGAGGATTCACACAATATTTCTCCTTTTGTATCTGGTTTCTAGTTTAGGTTACATAACTTTTGAAGGTTCTTCAAATTTTGGCATATATCTGAATTTCATTACTTTGTTTTAAATTCCATTACTTTTTAAAGGCTGAATAACATTCCCACTATATGGACAGAACACATGAACACTTTTCTTAGATTAATCATTTTGTTTATTTTAAAGGCAGACAGTCAGACATATAGACAGAGATCTCCCATCCACTGTAGGTTCACTCCTCAATACCTACAACATTGGTCAGAATTGGTCCGAACCAAAGACAGGAACTGGAAACTTAGGTCTGTTATGAGTGTCAGAGTGGTCACCTGATGCCTCCTGACTTGAAGCCATCACTCTGATATGGATGCAGCATCCTAAATGGCATCTTAACTATGACAAATGTCTACTTTCTATTTTAAAGTTTTATCTTATGTAAAGAACAGGTAGAGACAAAGAATTGGCCATGGCAGGTCATGCTTTATTTATGTATTCATCTGTGGTCCAGGTAATATTATTGTACCATTGGTTGGGTTTGACCTGTGTTTACCTAGCTAAGTTGTGGGGCTAGGGGTGAAGGAAGTAAAAGATGGAAAATGGTGAGTTCCAAGGGAATTTCTGAATGGGGCCTCATAAACCTCAGGAATGTTATGGTGTCCACAGTTGTATAACTAAGGAAGGATTTTGGCCAATATCAGGCTTGTATTAGGTAACAGAAGAGCATGATGGCAGATCTGGTCACCAAAGCTTAGCAACTGACAAAACCATGAAAAAAAAAAATGCCACTCCATTAAGATTTTCTTGAGATTCTAGAATGTTCTATTCCCTACCTGCCTTTCCCATATTCTCAAGTCTGCTTATTTGGCTCTTTATTCCTGCTTTTTCTGTGAAGGCAAGTGTCTTGCTTCCCACAGGGGCTCACAATTAAGCCCAGGAAAAAGGTATGGCCCTGGATGCCTCTGGAAGCACATCTTAGGGAAGCAGGGTGTGGCCCAGGTTATCTGCACCATCTCTCAGTCCTCAGGTCCTCCATACTTTCAACACTAAGCACCAGCCATAGACCAGAGGGCAGGAACGATGACCTAAGCTGAGCAACAGTATCACAGGGCCCGAGTCAGCCTGGTCAGACGGTTCTCAGGACTTGAATAAGATTCTGCTCTCCTATGCAGATAGAACTATTCAGCTTTAAGGTGCTCATAAATTCTGTAGGGACTGCACCAGCTTCTTGGAGTGCAATTTGGATATCACAAAGTAGGTAACATAGCAAAAAGCTTAAATTTGTGATTGGATCTGGAATAAATCCCCAGAAAATCTCCTTCCTCTTCCTTTGCTCTACCTAGTAGATTTCACGTTATGTAAGAAGTTCATGTTTCACACAAAAGATGGGAATCTCCCAAGGGGGGTGATGGAGGTGCATTGGGGGAGGGGCCAAGTTGTTTTTTATGAAAAAGCAAAGGAATTATGGAAAGCACATTGCAAATCTTGTTATTTTTCTTATAATATGTTCCAAACCCAAACAAATTCTAAAAAAGTATGTGTGCGAAAGCAAACTTTAAACCATTTTGTGAATCCCGCCCTAGATTTCACATTTCTCCAGTGAGGCTCACATTCCTTTATTCAGATTCCAAAAGTAGAGATAATTTGTTCCAAATGTTTCCAAAGCCGACCAGTAGAAGGGCCTAACGATTTTTCCAGAGCTGGAGAAAACTGTGAAATCGTCTACACGCTAATGGAGCATTCACAGTGAAAGAAAAGAGACAAGCGAGGGGAAGGGGAAAGAAATGTTTTGGTGATCTATCTATTTATCTTGCTACAGTGATGGCTCTTTGTCCAATTCTGGGGGAGATGTGTTGACTGCCAGTCTTATTTTCTTTGGCAAGTTACCGTTTCTCCAATATTACGGGGCAGATTGTGACAGAGACCATGGTCAATTATATGTGTCTTGTAAGATGGTGAGCAAGCTCATGTTTGAAGAGTATCACCTTGGGGATCCTGAGAATGATGAGTATGTCTTTATGTATTCCAGAAGTACTCAAGTTTCTACATGGTCCCCTTCCTTCTCCCTCAAATGTCTTCACATATACATCAGTTTGAAGATCACAAGACTCTCTCTCCTAATAAAAAAAATCATTTGAAATTTCCAATTAGAAATATACCTGATCACTCGGGGCCCACAGTAGTGGTCATTGGCAATATGGGTAACTTCTAAGGAGGGAAGAAATTCCATGAAACTGACAGGAAATGGTTTTTCCCCCTTTCTTCTAGCCTGCCACTGGATTAGTGTGCTATGTGTGCGCCTCATCTCCACTGTGAGAATCTAAGTTTCTACAAGTCTAGAAGTCTGTTTATCTCCTCTTTGTCATTTGTAACTTTTACAGTGTGGTCACAGTGCTTGAGTAGCAATAAATAAGTTTATCTTGAAGAAATAAAGCTAAAATGGAATATGGTATACTCTTAGAACCAAAACAAAAAGGCTTAAGCAAACAGCCAGGGAGATAACCAATTCACACTTCAAGCCATTGTGGTTGAAAACATGATATATAAATAATATGTAAAACTTACTGTATTAACAAAAAAGACAAAAATCTTATTATATTTTCATGGCTGTTGTTTGTTAGGTTTTTCAATGTTCTGAGTGGAATGACAAGAACTTTACGTATATAATCTCCATTAATCTTCAAAAACAGACAAAAGAGCTATCTCATTCCACAAATGAGGAAACTGAGGCAGAAAGGATTAAGTAGCTTTGAGTTTCAGTATCTGAACCCAAAACAGCTCCACAGTAGTTGATGAGACTTAGAGATGAGCTGAGACCTTGAAAGCAAAAGAGCTGACATCCCAGCCAACTCAGTCACTGGTGTCAAGCAAGTGGTCAGTAAAGCAAAGGCCATGACTGTTACTTAGCTTGTACATTGCATCAAGACCCTCGTTTTGGTTTCCAATCATATCCATAAGCCTGGAAAGTTAGACTTGAGATTGAGCAATTATTCACAGGTAATTGAGTATGGGTAGCTCAGGGAAGATTGATCAGTAAATGCAAGATTACATTTCAGAATATGTGATATTCTGATGGGAGGCTGGACAATGTTTCCCTAAACAAGCGAGTAGGCTACCAGAGTCTGAGAAGGGATGTATGTGGACGGTTAACCATGTTCACTATGTATGAGTGACTAAAGGCTTACTAATAAGACAGAATGTCCACGCACCCCAAGAAGAATAAGAAAGTAGATATGGACTTCATGGATGAGCACACATATGCCATATTGAAGTCCTACAAATAGACACAAGATCATGAATGTGATGTAGCCAGATGAGTTTTTACTCTCCCCGCCAATGGTTTTTTTTTTTTTTTATCACTCACCTATAGACTATAACATCCCCCAACAAAGCCATCCAAATTAGAGAGACTCCCTTGTTGGAAAAAGAGGGGATTCATCTGGAGAAACCAAAAAGGCCGCAGGCCAAGTCTTTGTTGCCACTAAGAGAGTTCTCTTTTGGGTCTCCATTTCTTGAGCTAAAAGATTTAGATAACCTCTAATTGTTGTAAGGATAAAATTATACACACCCACAAGCATGTAGCTGTTTCATGTAGTTTTTCAAATGTCTATGACTGAAAGGAATTGCAATTTACTGATGTCACAAAACTCCAGAAGCACAAGAAAGTAATGCTAGCTAGAATCATTTGAAGGCAACTCTGTTAGGCATTTGTATAAAATACTTTGAGGTGTATATGGCATAGTACTTACCATGAGGCAATGTATCCTATTTTACTATAGGTAATCTAGCAAGTAAAACCAGTGCATGAAACAGCTGGACTAACTAGAATGTAAGCAAGAATCAAATCAGTTTCTCCCCTGCCACTGACTTTTTTCATCTTTGGTGACATTTCAAAGCTCACAGTTTTTGTGGTCACTTTTATTCTAGCGTGAATGAGCTTTTACCTAGCAGTTAAGATGACATTGTCCCACTCAGCTGCTCCCAACTCCAGCTCCAAACTGTCTTCCCACCAGGGCAGACCCTGGCAGGCAGGGAGATTGTTCAAGTAACTGGGTTTCTGCCCCTCACATGAGTACCTGAATTATGGGGCTTCTGGCTCCAGCTTAGGCACATTGTGGGCATTCAGACGTGGAGAAGCAGGTAGAATTTCTAGCTGACTCTCTCCCTCCATCTCTTACTCAGATTAGACTTTATATTGCAATCAGGCACTGAATGGGCAACCTTCAAAATCCAAGGTGACGTCCCCTGGCAGTTTTCTGGTAGCTCCCTGATGTAATTAGATGTGGGTATTTGAGACAGAAGAGCTATTGAAGCCTGAAACTCCACAATGATTAGTTCTCCTAAATATGTTTCTCATGAAGCTCTCTTTGATAATGGTTGGGGAAGAAGCAGTTGATGATAGGTAGCAATATGTTTCATGGCAGTGGTTTCACAGACCTCATTTAGAACTCAGTTCTCTGCAGGTGTAATCAAATTTTTTCTTTATGCTTTCTTTATGCTTTTCAATTTTTACTTAAATTTGTTTTTATTTGGCCTTTCTAATGTACATACTTTCAAAGTAAGATCCCAGATGTTGAAACCTGTACCTGTAGGTATGAAGTGATCTCTTCTTCTGGCTGGAGTTCAGCCCACAGTATTCGTATCTTCTTTATGCAATTGGTAGTTCAATAGCAAGAAACATCACTCTACCCTAAATTAAAAGCTGGGAGAGTCTGAAGAGCTTATCTCCATATAAGAGACCAATCTTAGGTCCTTTTGAAAGCCATGTCTGTTCTCAGCTTTCTTTTGAACATCTCCTGAAGGTTAAGGGCAGCCATAAGACTCTAAAAATTTAACATGGAGGATGCATCATATTCATCCTACTAGATTTTACTTTGGCCATCAATTGGATATTTTCAGTTAATAATAGTTGCTGGATAATTACAAAGGCCAACACCAAAGTGTACAAAAAAAGAAAAAAAAAAAAAACGAAGAGCAAGCTTCAGTCATAAGTTTCACCTACATTGACAACTGATACCCTGATCTGCAGACACTTCTGGAATCACGATTCCTCCATCAAGTCCACAGCTTCTCATGGAATAAAAGTACTGGTTGCCACTGGGATGATGCACTTTTGCTTGAGAGGAACAACATAGAGGCCTAGGGACGCATGCATGGTGAATTTCCCAGCCGTGTTTCTCAAGATTCAGGCCACTCAGGGAGAAAATACAGTCGTCCTTGCTCTGATTATGAGGTTTTCCATTTCAAAGTTCTTTCCTCAAGAATTCATAAACACGCAGCTGGGGCGAATGAGCTGAAATGCCCCGAGCCACACAGGATCTGGCCATTTATCATTCGGTGCAGCTTTTCTCCAACTCAATTCAGCTTTTTTCTCTTTGTTAATAATAGAGTGTTTAGGGCAGCTTGTGGTTTCAGGTTATCTCCTTCTTCAGCCAAATTATACTCCCAAATGCCTCAGTATCTTCTGGGGAATCATATCCATTGACAGAAGAAATTATTTGCCTTCTCAGAGGATCAAGCAGAGTGGTTTGGAGCTAAGAGATGAGAATATTTAGATAGGCAAACAAAAAAAATCCTTATTTACAGTATTAATGCAATATAGCCACAGACTGACCATCTCTAAGTGTAGGACTTGCTGCCACCGGAAGGAGGGACTTCAAGGAAGAGGCTCAAGATGAGGACTCACTACCTAAAAGGCATCTTTCAGGGCATTTTCTTGAAATCCATAGCATAGTTTAAAGTCATTTCTTTCCTATTGACAGTGTAATTTATATCCTCTAACACACATAGAAAATAACAGAGAATCTGCTCCAGAAGTGATCTTGAGAAAAATTATGGAGTCAGTAAATCACAGTCACTTGAGCCATAGGCCTTGATTGAAGGCCCAGGAGGAGCAGCACTGTGTGCCAGGCACCATGAGAAGCTTGAAGGGGTGTAAATTCCGGGTCGGCGTCTAAAGAGCTTGTACAACCCATAGCATGCCTGTGCTAATGTGCCTTGTCAAGACAGAATGCAAGAGTAACGCGTGACTGATCGTACTTAGCTTGGCAACAAGATTTTGACTTCATTTATTAATTTACCAAGTGTTTATTGGGTGCCAGGCACTGAGCTACATGCTAAGCCCACCCAGCATAAGCACCTATTAATAATAATATTCTACATAGTGACTTAAGTTAGTAAAATATTGAAATTGACTGAGTCCAGTTATAAAATGAGTCCAATTATATATAACTTATGTGCACCTGGTGGTATACAATATACTCAACAGATAGTTTCTTATAAAATTGAACAATTTCAAGTAAAGGGACTATTTCATGTTTGTTCTTCATCCTATGCTATACAAACTGCTTCTATTCCCTGTGGCTCCAGCAATGCTGACTGGTTGGCAGCAGAATTTGTATGTAATTAGTGATACAATAGACATTATCATCCTTTATTGGCAAGGTGAGTCTCCATGTTAGGAATTCAGAGAGTAATTACATTTTTGCATTGCTAGTGAATGAGACTTTCCTGGTAAAGCCTCTGTGAGACATTGGTCAACAGTGCTAAAAGGCGTGGCAACATTGGGGGAATGGCATTCAATGGGCACATCATCCATGTCCGTGAAGACTACTCCACAGATTACTCCTTAAAAAAGAAAAAGAAACTGGAAACTTCTGTCACTTTAGCAGCATAAATTCCTATTTCACTCACTGAAGAATACAAACTAACAACTTAAGCATTTTGATCGTCATAATATGTAAATGTATTTATCCTAGAAGTCTCTATCGGTCTACAAAGACATAGATATTTGTAAAACACCTTTTGGATGCCCTTTTCAGAGACTCACTCCCATTATGTAGCCATTTTGCCTTGATTTCCCTTTTCTTTTATCTCCAAAGTATGTTACAACATTACACAGACCCCTCTCTGCAGGCAGTAGTCAAGGGGAGTCCTTCCTGAACTCGGCTGGGAGCATGCCCATGGGAGAGTGAATACTCAGCAAATGGTGACAAGGGCTCCGCTTCCTACTTCTCATAAGCCGTGGGACAGGTGCACCTCTTATGCCTCCCACCCAGTAACTACGGGATCTTTTTGCCTCCCTCCACCTCTCTTCCTATCTATGTTTTGCCTCCTGACTTCACCCATGCGTGCTTCCATAACAGATTGAACATATGTACTGTTCATGTACGGATATGTATTATGCGTTTGTACAAATTGATGGAGGTATGATTGACACCAAAGAACTGACGTTTCTTTCATGCTTGTAATTTGGTAAGTTTTGGCACAAGTGTAGCCATCCTTGAGATCATCACCACAATCAAAATGATGAACATTTCTGTTTCACCGAAAATTGACCTTTTATCCCTCAGAAATATCACCACCAGAGGCTTCCTACTTCTCTCCTGCCACCTACTACAGACAAGTGCTGATCTGCTTTTGGTCACTTATAGCTGCTTCATATTCTTTAGTTTTATATAAATGCAGTTACACAGTATGAGATTGTTTTTTGCTGCTGTTGTTGTTGTTAGCTTCTTTCATTCAGTCTATTATTTTGAAACCCATCCAAGCTGTTGTGTATATACATGAGGCATCTTTGTAAGGACATCATATCTAATGTAGAGTCATTGATTGCAGCACAGGAGGGAGGCATAAAAACCATTATATATTCAGATGCAAGAATGTAAGAGTAAGATATTTTGCATTCTGAGTGTAATCACTAGTCTTATGTGCCTCATATCATTCATTGAAGCCAGTAGAACTGATGCCAACATAAATGGACTATAGCAATCAAGAAAGAATAAACCTTAGGTGAGTACTGTTCCTTCGAAAGACAAAGAAATGCAGAAATTTCTTCCAAAATAGCTAAAGAAATCACCCTAAGCTACTTGTAAAACTTGCCTCACCAGAATGATTCATTGCAGGGATTCTGAGAGGCCAAAGTTTACTGCACTGCACTAGCAGGGTGCCCTCCTTCAGCCAGGAAGGAGGAGCCTCTCCCTAACTCCTTGGATCAATGGCTTTTCTCAGAGGAAGGTGTTAAACTCTTGCTCATTCCTTGGCCAGAACAGGTAGAGGAAGAGCTGGGCTTCCAAATCATCTTTGTGAGCTTAATGGAGCGATAATGAGGAGAAAATGGCTTAATCTATGTTTTGGCCTCTTTCTCACCAAGCTGGTTGGAATGAAAGAGGCTGTAACTTTGGAAACCCCAGTCATAAAATGGGTTTTTTGAGCATAGTTGTTTTTGGCAGAGGTACAGAGATCCTAAAAGAGCAAGCACCTGCCAGCTTCAGCTTTGAACATGAACTTATCGATCAGGAAAGCGGGATACACTAGCCAAGCAGATACAACATTCACCACCTGGGCAGCCCATTTCTGTGTTGTTGGATGTGTAAGAAAAACAGACATAAAAGAAGTGAATCCGAAAGAAAACAAAAAGGTATTTGAGTTGGGAAAATGTCCTTTGGGCAGTAGTTTAACTGGATAGAAAAGGTGAAGGAAAGATCCTTGGAAAAAAAAGCAGCTTTCCAGGGGAGCAGCAGGGGAGCCTTATTAACATCAGCCTGGCCCAGTTAATAACCCTGCCTTCAGCAGGAGGCTGGGCCAGATGATCTCTAAGGGCCCTTTCTCACTCAGAGATTCTAAGATGCTGATATTTATAGTGCAATATTCCAGACCTATAAATCGCTTGCACTCGAAAGGTGTGCCTCATAATGTCTCTTTTATTTCATCAGTTTTCCCCCTGGATCTTGTCTTCTTCCCTCTGCTACCTCACTGCCAACAGAGCAGGAAGAGCGCATTCAGAGATCCAAGAGTAACATCTGGAGGATATGTGTTGGCCTACAGCCCTGGACAGATGTTCCGGGATTGCTCCTTTGGCCCCATATTTCACATGGAAATGTAACAATAACTGCCTATGATGGCTCCCAATTTCCTCCACCACCAAATCTAAACCCACAGCCTGGAATTCAGCATCCTTCATCAGCTGGCCTCTGCTTTGCCTCACAGTCCAAATGCAAGAAGGCTCAAGCTTCAGATCCTTAAGTAAGTTGACTGGAGATCAAGTATTTACTGAGCATTTACTATGTGCCCTAGAAGGGTCCCAAGGAAATGAGTCAGACATCTCTGTACTCAGTCTGTTTGTACCCCAGTTTTTCAAATATACAAACACAAATATTTAAAGGGGAGAAAACTACCTTAGACTGTACAGTCATGTATTAAACGGTCTCCATTCAGCTCTAGACAGGTTGGGAGTTCAGAAAAGGAATTCAAAAGGGCTGCAGACGTCAGGAAACCTGTGGCTGTGAGAAGGACTTGAACTGGACTTTGAAAGACAAGAATGGATTAGGTTGGGAGTGCAAAGAGAGACAATCTGATAGAGAACAACACATAAAGGATGCTGGGACTCTACATGAGCTATGCCATTTATCTAGTTATTTTGCCAGGTGCTGATAGCTTCCAAACTTTTATATTTAGTGAAATAAGCCAGTCTCAAAAACTCAAGCATTACATAGTTTCTCTGTGTGGCAGTTAATATAGAATACAAAAAAAAGTGTAAGAATGAAACAGACACGTTGTGATATGATAGTCATTTTTAGCTCTTGTTTGGACAAGAGCTTGTCTTGAAGAACAACTCTGGTTGTCCTACTTTCTTGCTGAATATTATGGTTGGCGGTGAATGAAGCCTATGATTATAGAGTCGATTAAAATTATATATCTTTGCAATTAATGAAAAGAGGGAAGAGAAGAGGCATTTGAAAGAGTGAGAGAAAAAAAGGAGAGAAGTATGATTATCTTTAGAATCATACCTATGAAATATATAAAATCTTTTGTCTGCATGTTGATAAGAGAGAGAAAGAGAGAGAGAAAGAGAGAGAGAAAGAGAGAAAGAGAGAAAGAAAGAAAGAAAGAAAGAAAGAAAGAAAGAAAGAAAGAAAGAAAGAAAGAAAGAAAGAAAGAAGAAAGACTCAACTTCAAGTAGGACTTCTATAGCAACCTGCTTTCCCAGATGCATTAACAGGAAGCTAAATCAGAAGTGGAGCAACCAAGACACAAACATCCCCCTATGGGATGCTGGTGTTGCAGGTCGTGGCTTAATGTATTATGCCACAACATGGGCATAAATCTTTTTAAAATTTGAACTCCCTCTACTCCTCCCAGCCCTTCCAGCTGTCACTTTCTAGGCATAGGTACGTTCTGTCAGTTAACTGTAAAATCCAAATGACAGGCATAGGGCTTGTAAATAACAGAGGGTAAACCAGGACTGAATTTCAGAATTTCCCAATCTCATATTTGTGAATTTGCCTACTCGTTAGAATGTATTTGAAATTGCGTTTATTCAGAAATGGTGAAATATTAGAGTTGCTAGACATTCAATTCCCACGAAAGTCTCACAAAGTGACATTGTCTTGTTGCTCCAGCTTTTATGCTGTGAGCAAGCATCTTCACAGTCTGCAAATGTTTCTGGAAAATGGAGTTAAAAGATAAGTATATCTCAGTGCAAAATTTTGGACTCCATGCATTCATCTTTCATAATACACATTTTCCACGAGCTTTCTGGAGGTATGTCATGTGCATAGGTTTCCAAATTTTCCCACCAAAATAAATGTATTTTTTAGTTCTATTTTCCCAGGAACGTTTTAAACTACACTCATATCTGGTACCACATTTTCTCACTTTTGTGCTCTGTGTTGGTGAATTCATCGTTTCATGGCCGCAAAGTGCAGAACTAAAGAATTGTTTCTGAGTCCAAGAGGGTATGATATACCATTTATGAAGCAGTGGCTCAGCATTCACTAACTCAGAGTTCATGGTAACTTGATAGAACAGAAGTGCTATGAATAGTAAGAATACACTGGGTAAACTAAAATAATCTCCCGGACTGAATCCAACTGTGAACAATTACTGGGAGGTTAGAGTAAGTAGAGTGAGCAATGACTTTAGCCACTTTAGCCGATTGGAGCTCACCATGCCCGGCTCTAAGCTGAACTTTTGAGAGACAATAAGGAAGAAGTGGAGTAAAAGTGTTTTGGAGAGCAGGGATAGAGCCTGACAGCAAATCTGGGATGGGGAATGAGGAAGAGCGATTCCAATTCAATTCAGAGATGGGACCAAGGGCCAATCCTTGGTGGGTCCTACAGAATTTGAATTAAGAATAAAGGGGCACAGGGCCTGGTGTGATAGCGTAGCAGCTAAAGTCCTCACCTTGAATGCACCAGAATCCCATATGGGCATCGATTTTAATCCTGGCAGACCTGCTTCCTATCTAGCTCCCTGCTTGTGAGCTGGGAAAGCAGTCCAGGATGGCCCAAAAGCCTTGGGACCCTGCACCCATATGGGAGACCCAGAAGAGCACCTGACTCCTGGCTCCAGGTGGGCTTGGCTTTGGTCTTTGCAGCTACTTGGGGAGTAAACCAGCAGATGGAAGATCTTCCTTTTTGTGAATCTACCTTTCCAATAAAAATCAATAAATCTTTTTTTTTAAAAAAAAAAGGAAAAAAGGGGCACAAATATGCATTCTGAGTGAACCACTTTGAAGAGTGGAGAATGCACTGGAATGAATATAAGGATGCCAGAGATCATTATCGATATCCTGTAGAAGATGATGCTTGTCTTGGGGTGCTGTGATAATTAAGATTAGAGCCACGATCATTGAAGCTGTATCTTAGAACTCATTGGGTAGGGCTTGCTGATCAACCAGATGTGAGAAGACAATAAAGACTTGAGCATAAATTCAAACACTTTCCCATGACAGAGCATTCCATTGACTGGGATGCTCAAGATTTGTCCTTGTAAGAAAGACAGAACTCTTAAACAGTGTTCTATTAGTTCTACCTAGGAACATCTAGGTCCCCTAACCCTCCTACATACTCACTAAAGCAGGCCTTGCAGCAGTTTTTCGTTGATATGTGAATCATAAGCCCCATGCCGTCATCCCTGTTGTCTGAAACCCTGCTGAGTTACGGAACCTGGATGTGCCAGGGTACCAGTATGGAACTTAATTCCATCAGCAAGATTGGCGAACCTAGAAATGGGATGATTTTATTATCCTTACTTATGCTAGTCTAAAGGGTATTTTTCTTCAGTGTAGCTGAAAATCTTCATTTCTCCTTGGTTTTGTCATTTATTCTTCCCAAAAGCCCTGCCCCAACTCCAAAGGACGCCCCCATAGCAATCTTCACTTATTCAAATTTGCCCCTTTCGTTGCTCTGAGAATTTACGTTTCAAATGAACACCACCGAGGAAGGGGACTTTATATTTGCCTGCATTTCCCCTGTCAGTACCTTGATTTGGGTGATCTAAAGGTCATCAACAGTGCCAGAGTGTCAAGGACTGCATGAATGCCCCGTCAATGACTAGAGAACTCCCCTGGCAATTACTGCTTCTTATCCCCTTGCTATTGCTGTCTCCTGTGATCCATGAGATGCAGCTGTGATGCGTGGAGCCTCGCACCACAAGGCAAGGAAGACGATTCAACATCTCCACTGTCCAATTAAAATGTTTTACTATCTTTCCTTTTTATCTCGCCTTTGTAATTAGAATCCTGGTTTCTCAATTTTCATAACAGCAAAGGGAGGAAAGGAAATCATAGTGAGTATTTGGTAAAAAACAAAAAGTTATGATTTGATTTCTGCTGAAGGGATTCTCTCCATCTTTCTGAGACCTTCGAAAGGGTTCCCAAGTTCCTGATCTAGTCATATTGTGGCCCTGTGGTTCCTTTTGATATAATCAAAAGCCCTTAGAAATGGCGGACACTATGAGATCAGAAAAGTAAAAATCAACATATGTATGAAACGCACAGGAAGGAAGGAGTTTAGGGAGGGATTCCCAGAGGGGCAATTAGTGAAATAATGACAAAGTTAGATTTTGTGTGACAGCAATAGCTGGTTTTATGAAATCTCAGGCCTATTGAAAGCATATAGTCACTCAAGTAAAGTAGGGAAGTCCAATAAGTTTGGCTTCTCCTAAGAAAGTCAATATTCATAAAGTTTGCACAGAAAAATAGCTGGTCTAGTAAGTTTAATATACCACAATATTCCTATTTTGGTTTTAGGAAGAAAAGGGTCAAACAATATGAAATCCCTATGGGCAAGTCTCTAGTCTCATTGTCTTTATTATTATTTCTCACTATGCCCCACGGAGACTGGTAAAGTACTGTACAAGTATCCTTAACTAAATAAATATACTTGTATCCATTCACTGCAATGTTACTAAGGCTCTGTTCATCCCAAGACTGATTCCCCAATATCAAAAGGGTACCCTACAATTTAATTCAATTCTGACACTAATTACGTGGAGTTTTATCAGATCCTTCAGGCAAATGAATCAGTTTCATTAGATTATCCCACACACACTTGAGACACTTGTACAACTATGGGAGCCCTCAAGCAGTTCTGGCTAGTTAGCTACAAATTCAGGGCATCTCACAGACCCTCCTCACACCCTCATTTTCCACCTCCATTCCAAGGTTAAATAATTCAGTGAAATAACTCATAGAATTCAACGAAGCTCTACTTAAAATTACTAATTTATTGTAAAAGGTACAAACAAATCAGAAAGATGAAGAGGTACATAGCACAAGGTAAAAACACATCTAGATAAGCAGATACTATGGATGCAAGGGGAAAGAAGAAAATCCCAGAAAGGTTGTTGAAACAATGCAAGTCATAAGAAAGTTTATGAGAATTGAGCATGAGGCTTAAGGGAAGTTGGTAGACCGTGAAGTGAATTCAGTGAGAATAACCCCCAAGAATATGCTGTAACTACCTGTGTCCCCTTCTGCAAAGAAGGGGGATTTGGATTCTTGCTACTATTTATTCATTTAAAAACATTGTATTGACAATTTTCCCTATGCCAGCAACTCTGATAGGTTCCAGCAATACATGTATATTTTTAAATGGTGGAATCTCTTCCTGCTAATGATGTCATGTTAGGGCTTCATAGATCCTGCCAGACACATGATTCTTTAAAAAGATACAATTGTTTTTCCTTTGGTTTGTCACTCTGCTGTCTCTGGTTCTCGGGAAAACCTCTCTCACCAGCTATTTCTTCAGGACTTAATTTATAGGCTTGATCCATGTGTCCTGTGTGGTTCATTGGTACTACTCTATATCACTGTGTTTTAGGATCATCCCACAGTTGACCCAATCATCTTTGATACACGTGTGGGTTATTTCCAGATTTATGTCATGCAATGATCCAGATGCAGGTTTTCTTGACCTTCCATGATAGTTAACCTAACAAGAATACTTCCATGAATTACAGTGGTAGGAAATGTGCATCTTCAACTTTACTAGAACATGACACACTTCTCTTTTAGATACTGATATCAATTTACAGCTTTCTTTTAATTTTAGCTTTCTTTTAAAAGACTTATTTTTATGTGAAAGACAGTTACAGAGAATGAGTGAGAGAGATGGTCTTCCATTTGCTGCTTCACTCTCCAAATGGCTGCAACATCCCAAGCTGAGCGTCAGGAACGCCATCTGGTCTTCCATGTGAGTAGCAGGGCTCGTGCACTCGGGTCATCTCCACTGCTGTCCCAGGCTCATCAACAGAGAGCAGGACCAGAAGCAGAGCAGCCAGAACTTGAACTACTGTTTAATTGTGAGATGCTGGCATCATAGCCAGAGGCATAAGGCAGTGTGTCACATGCTGGGCCCTCACACGTGTATCAATTTGCATGTATCATTGTTTCTATGAGTTGCCTGTTCATATACAATCATCAATATTGAAAAAGTCTACACATCTTAATTAATGATTATATATTTCTTTTAAAAGAAACTAAGTTTTGCTCTTTCTGTTTAGTTATTTAATCTGTTTGTATTCATGATACGAAGTGGGATCAAATATCCTGCTTTGTTTCCTTTTCACATACTTAGCAAATTATCTCCATGCCAACAATGGAGTCATTCATCCTTTCTCTGAATCTTCAAGGCCACCCCATCTTGGATCATGATTACAGAAGAGATGAGGATCTGCTTCTGGCTTTTTGTCTTATTCTCAATCTACATGTGCACTGAGGCCATGTGGTCTTAATAGCTATATTTACCATCTTCTCAATTTCCAAATTTTAACACAAGCCTCAGCACCTGCAAAGCTTTCATAACACAAGCCATTCAGAATTGTATTTGACTGCCATGTATCTTTAACACTTGTATTTTTTGAGGATTTAGCCAAACAGTGTGTTCTATCATTTTAACTTTTCATAATATAGCCCCATGGGCTCAGGGATTTCTGCTTCCACCCTCCCCATTTCCCTTCTTTCCCACCACTGATTTCTATTTCTATAATAGCATCATTTGAGTTTTAACCCATCATCCTATGTGTTGCAGCCTACTTCTCCCAAACCCAAACCTCTGAGATCTACCTAAATAAATCTCATCTCTGCACACTTATGACACCTCACACTTAGTATGTGGGTGACATGTGGGAGATTCTGGGTAAGATTTACAAGTTGACACTTGTCACTGCCACATTGTCAATTTTTTTTGCATAGACATACCCTCCAGAGTATAGGGACATTTCCCTAGATATATTTGTCCAGCATTCCCACCAGTTCTAGGAGACAGTAGCACAGAGCCTGCAGGAAGCCCGGATTGGGGAGTAGGGTATCATAGAAATTTAAAAAGAAATTCTGGTTCGTGGAATAGTTATGAAAATTGGTTATAATATTTCAAAATATCCACTAACAGAATTTAGTCCTCCAACCCATATATGCAAATTTAAATAAAAGTTCAGATTTCTCAAAAGCATTATACAGATCTGATCTCAGCTGGACTAGTAGAGGGGTCCAAACATTCAAGTGGGGAATCTCAATTTTATCATTGTTCCCCTAAATACTCTACTTCTCCAAGCCTTAGTTTCCTCATTATATAATAAAGCTATTGTTATCAGTTCATTACCTAAGTCACCTGTAGATTACATGTTCAGGGTCTGTGATTGTGTTAATAGTCTGCTCAAATTGTACCATCCAGCCTTGATATCTCTGGACTTCAGCTGGGTCAACTGAACTGTGATATTAACCTTAATATAGTCATTTGTAGTTCCAAAATGCTACAATTCTGTGTGCTTTGTAACCAGCTTGGGGGATGGGTAGGGCAGTAATGATCTCTAGCTTATAAATAAGAGAAACTAGACACAGAGAGGTTGTCAATTTCCCAGGATCTTACAGAAGCACGTAAGAAGAACTGAGATGAGAGGACTAACAGTGCAGTGTAGCAAGTAAAGTCCCACTCACAGTACTGATATCTCAAATCCTGTCTGTTCCACTTCAGATCCAACTCTGTACTAAGGTGCTTGGGAAGGCAGAAGACGATGATTCAAGTCTTTGGGCCCCTGCACCCATAAAGGAAACCCAGAAGAAGCTCCTAACTAATAGCTTCAAACAGGTTCAGTTTTGGCTATTGCAGCCAAATAGGGAGTCAGTCAGTGGATGGAAGGTTGCTCTCTTCAATTCCAACTTTCAAATAAAATTAATTTTAAAAAAGTTAAGATGGATAGCTTTGGTTCTTGAAGTCAAGCTCAGGCATCTGCTTTCTGTATCAATCTGTCTCCTCTTTCCTTCGCAGGCAGATCAGTTTTTGCTTCTGCCTTCCTCTGATATGGCTAGTCACAAGATGGATTCAGCCCACTGTCATATTCAGAAGCAATTCCCAGAAATGTTAATGTCAGAGCTTTCACTTGCTTCAGGCTCCTGTTGGCCTTGTGCGTAGGTTAAGGAACTTGATGTTGACTCACGAGAACTTATTGGACATCAAGAACAGTCCATGCTGGCTTGAGACACTTTGTAACCAAGTTCACAATGTTCTGTCCAATTACTCTGTGCTCATTTTGCATTCTTATTATAAAAGGTGCTCCGTGTTCTGTGTCCTTTTGGACACAGCATTTCATATTTGGAAGGATTAGCCATTCACTGAGAAGCTTCACTTGATCAAAACCATATGACTCCGATTCAGTATTCTATCAAGTGGGAGAAAAGTTACATAATGGGGGGTACATAGGTCTGTTTTCAGGCCAGATCTGTTTTCCTCTACAACCACAGGAGATTTCACAGGAAGCCAAAATTGGCCATGTTGTGTCTACTGACCCTGTGGCAGTGAAAGAAACAGATTCGGTTGTTTTTAAAAAGTTAGCTACCACCTTTCCCCTGTTCTGTGTTTTGATTGGTTGGCCAGATTCCAACCTCCTCCTGGGGGTGGGCTCCCAATGTATGGACCTCCTAGGCAGTAGAGCCAAATATCCTCAGGTCCAGAATACAGCAAAGGTCAAGGCAAAGGTTGAGCAGAGGCAGGCAGCAGCAGTTGTCCCTAAGTTGCTCTCAGCATCTCAATTCTGACACATTGTTCAATGGGTGCAGTGAGGACAGGAAGCCTGCACAAACGTAACCCAACTTGGTTGCAGCCTCTGGTCTCCTGGGCATTTCCCCAAATGTTTCCCTTGAATAATCCAAGGTGCTGTCATCTCCATTTGTGAAAAATTAAAAGGCAGGAAGTGGAACATAGAGGAAGATTAAGAGAGCTAACGAGGCATAACTTAGCAAAATGAAAGTGCCAGAGGACTGAAAGCCTTCCCTATGTATCTTTTTGCCTAGGTAACTTGGCAAATGACAACACCTAAATGCATCAATGGTAGGAAAAAATGGGTTGTAAAGTGGCATAAGACATAGTCAAAAGAACCAACTGCATCAACTTTTATTGAGCAAATACTGTGCCCAACTCTATCCTGGTCAGTGAAGAGGATTTAAAATGAAAGCAGAAATAGCTGTTTCCGCATTTACTCTTAAGCATGGCTGAGCTGCAAAGACAAAGTCAAACCCTTGAACAGAACTCTTGGGATGAGAAGACAATGCGTTAAAGGATGCACAGCAGAAAGAGTTGTTCCCTGTGACCTGAGGTGGTCAGATAGCCAGAGAAATGTGTGTGAAATGGATTGAGAGGATTTTCTCTGAGGTAAATAAAAACCAAGCTGGATAAAGCCCCAGGCATCACAATGTGTCCCTGGGATGCACTACCCAGGCACAGTGTCTGACTCCTCTCATTCTCTAGAGCATCCCCCAAGGCCCAGATAGGGTTGATTAGAAAACAAACACACTCATCACTCAAGGGCACGGGGGTGGCATGTTCATCACATCAAGGGGAATTCCTTGGGAAGAGGCTGCGCTTAAGTCGGCTGATGGCAGGACGTGCACAGCTCTGCGTGCCTGATAATTAGGAGCTGCAGTTTAACTCCAAATATCTGGGCCACAATCGATGGTGGGAGCACGAGGGTTATGCGGCTGGACTGGTTTATGTGACGGGTCACACATTAGGTACCTAATTGATGTGGCTGCTCGGGATGCACTAATGCCGCTGACGCACACCGCTTTCTGATTACTGGGCTTAATGGTTCGTCTTTTGATTTCTGCCTCACTCCCAGCATAGCGTTATTTAAATAAGACCCTATTAGGAGATTTATTTATCACAAGAAAAAGATTTATCCAGAAAAAAAAATCCACTGAGACACAGCAGTTCCCTTTTCAGAGACACCATAATAAAAAAGACAATAGCAATATTTTTACTGTTTAGGTCGATACAATTATAGAAGAGGAGAGAGCAAGAAGCAAAAAATATAAATTTCACACTCAGTGACCTAGTAATTTGTCAGTCATTTTCTACATTAAACCTAATGCCTCCTCTGGGAGCAGGACAGAGGATGCCAGAGAAATCTCACCCCACCCCCCGCCCCGGCCTGGCCACATTCTGACTCCAAGCCATCTCTTTCCTTATTCCTCTTCCTTCTTGATCTCTGCTCCTGTGTGTTTGAATGTCTTTGTCTCCCTACTTCCGTTGCCTTTCTAATGAGAGAGTCCTTTTGGTCTTTTATTCCTATACCAATTACTGAAAACATAATCTCCTCTTTACCTACAAACTGAATGTGCTGAATTTATTAGAAGAAAGGACCTGAATGTGGATAGTAAAAAAATCTTGACTCAGAATCATATAATACTATGGTGAAATAAGGAAATCGTATTCTTCCTAGGTCTCCAACCACAGTAATCTCCTCTGTTCCCATTCTAGAACTTCCTCCACTTATGTACTCTTAATTCAGCAAGTCATTAATACATACTGCATTTCCAGCCAAGTATTGTGTTTGGAAAGCATACAAGAGAGGTAGAAGGGAAACTATAACCCAACCCAGCCACCCAGCAGTCTACAATTTGTATGAGCAAAGAATACAAACTGGAAATAGAAAACTAGGTAGGATGTTGTGGTTTTAGGATGGACCTATAGATATGAGGAAGGAAGCGGGTGTAACAACTGTATCTAAATATCAGGAGTACTGTTATGAGAAAGGAGTTGTAGAAACACCATTGGGCTTTGGAGAAATACAAAGGAAGTCAGGGCTTGAGGTCTTTAGGGAAACAGACATCAGGTCAATGTGAAGACATGGTCAGAATCTACCAAGTAGAATCATCTGGCAAAAGTAGGTCATGTTAAAACCCCAGGGTCTCTGATGGGGCAAATTGTACTCTAGCAGATGCACACTCTGGAGTACTTCAGTCACGAAGGAAAACTCAAAGAAAAGGTAAAACCTGGGTTTGGTGGTGGGTAAGAGCTGAGCTTGCAGAGACCCTGAGAAAAGGATACCCAGAGAGACAATAAGAAAAGGATACCCAGAGAGACATATAGTCTGCACACACACACACACACACACACACACACACACACACTTACTTTCTTATGATTCTAAAAAGAAAACTGCTTTTGAAGGAGAAAATAGTTCATGACATGTTCATCTGCCCCCAACAGAAAGCAGAAGCCTAAGGAACAGACCAGATCTCAAAACCGATGTCTTTATGAGTTTTTCCTTTTGTCCTTTCATTCCTTCTTTTCCTCTGTCTTTCAAAAATGAATCATTGAGGACGGGGGTATTGCATCTAGGTTAGGCACTCTGGCTAGGTTCTGAAGATGCTGAAGAAAGACACGGTCCTTGCCTTCACAGAGCTCACACTATATTCGGAGAGATAAACTTTAGCCAAGTAATATCATAAACATGTATTTACAAATGGCTCCTAAAAGAAATTCAGGGAGCGATGAGAGCATGTCAGGGGGAGCCCACATCCAGACTGCGGTGGAAACAGGATGATCTGCCCTGAGGATGGGACAGCTAAGAGCTAACGTTAACAAAGTGAAAGGAGGGGTGAGAAAGCAAAGAGAGGGGACAAATACTAAATATTCCAGAGGAAAGAAGGACTACACATGCAAACAAACTGTGGGAAAAAGCAATGATTGTACATAAAGGTAAAAAACAAATTAAGCGTAGATGTTTGATGCAATAGATTAGCCACCATTTGGAATGCCACATCCCATGTCAGAATACTTAAGCTTGGGTCCTGACTATATTCTCCATTCGAGTTTCCTGTTACTGTGCACCCTCGGAAGGCAACGAGTGACAGTTCATGTAGTTGGTTCCTTGCCACTCACATAGCAAACTCCTGGCTCCAGCCTAGCCCAGCCTTGGCTGTTACAATGTGGAGAGTGAAGCAATGCATAAATATCTTTTTCTGGCTCTCATACTTTTTTCCTTCAAAACAAAAATGGTTGAATGATGGTAGGAATACGGAGACAGAATGATGATAGACTTGAGATGTAGGAATCTGACGTCTCTATAAATATTATATTGACATTCAGTTGTTTTGGAAAATCAGAGTTTAACTTATTGGTCAGTTATATCATAGAAAATCTTCATGACTAGAATGTATATAGCTTGGTGTAACATGAAGTTATCTCTAGGGACCTGGGGCAATGAACGCCCTTCCTTTTACCGTATTACAAGGCTTTCCTAAAAAGTAAATGGAAAGTGTGTAGCATGAAACAGACACGAATTTCAAATTTATTTTGCAGGAAAATAAACTTATCACATGATTTCCTCTTTATGTGAGGTTTTTGAAATATCTTTTGTGTGAAGCCCCAAGAATACAAGAAGAAGACACATCCTGTACCCAGAGGTCCAGATACTGTGTGCCAAAATGATGGATGTGTTGTGTCTGAGGGCTATGATTAGTGGTCTTCTTCTTGGCACCTTCCAAAACTAAATGTTGCTACTGGCACCTGGCCTGTCCAACCTTTCATACGGTGATTCAATCTGGCTTTACTCTGAAATCCTAGAGAATTATGTGAAAGGGATGGATAGATGGGTTACTAATTATTTTCTCCTGCCTAAGATCAAAACAATTTTTAACAAGATGAATTAAGGACTATTCCAGAAAGACACAATGGTAGAGATGATAGGAAGCACTTGTACTCAACTGATGTCCTTCAATTTGAAGATAAACTAAACTTGGACTCATGTTTAAACTATTGAAGGCACTCAGGTAAATTTTTGGAGAGAGTAGGGTTAAGGTAAGCTATAAAGTAGGTAAATTATTATTCTCTTTAACATCAATACTAAGTAAATATAAAGACAAATTACCCATGCTGCATCCAGTAGAAGTCGCTGATTCAAGCTTATCTAAACTATTGATGTTCCCTGGATCACCAGTCCAACTTGTTAACGTTGTATTTACCAAATCAATAGGCTTCAAGAATCCGTCAGCAAAGCTTCTAGACACTGGGAGCAGACAGGTTGCTGAGGCGCCTTGTGAAACAGGAAGACCTAAGATGGATAGTGACTGAGTTATCATCAGAACAAAAGCAGCTGTGCTTCAGTTCCTCCATTTACCATTTCCACCAATCTTGAGTAATACCAACATGTGACTGGCACTGGAGAAAAGTCATTCCAGTGACAGCTTTGACCTGTGGAGACTCCAAGTTTATTGGTATAGACAAATTTATAAGTGTGTTTTCAGATCATAAATGGGTCTTTGAGCCCTGATTGGTGAATCAGAAGCTGTCTCAAAGCTTGTGGCATTTCGTTCTTTAGCACTGTCAGGTTGTCAATGCCCAGGTAGAGCCACTGTGCTGGTAAAGATGATCTTCATGGACATGCCAACCAAGATGGGGTAAAACTGGGAAGGAAATGAAGTGACCTTTTTATAACTTCCTAAACCGAAACTGTGCAGTCCAGTCGTAGCCTTACTAAGTGGCCTCCTGTGTCTATTAGCCCACAAAATGACTCCGCCTCCAAATATCTCTAGCTTAAGCCTATGAAAATCCTTCCAAGAATTTAAACATATATACTGGGAAGCATGCTCTAAGAAAGAGTCACTTTAGAGTGTCAGTAGTGACTGATAGCTCCATGCAGTTTTTAAAAGAATTATGATGAATGGAGTGTATGTTGAAAAAATGAGATATTAATAGATGATATCATAAAAGAAGCATGTGAGGCTTGATCTGTGTTTGAGAGGTGGTCACAGGGCTCGTCGCCCTCCATGTTTTATGACCCAGGGCAGATGAGTGTTGACGGATATTCATATTTGATCTCTGAGTGCAGATGTGCTAATCTCAAGAAGGAACATGATCCTATCCAACTCTCTTCAGGGAGACAGTGTACCACATTCATAGCAACTGGCACATAGTGAATGTTCAATAAAGGACAACTTTTATAATGCTTAATGACTGAAAGATGGAAGAGACCTTTTTTCCTCCTGGCTTCCAAGAGAGATTGAAGAGGAGAAATACTTTCAAATAGGAAAGATCCACATTTATATGCTTAGGGCCTACATGAAGTTTCTAAGAGCTTCAGACAGAATAGCTGGGTACAAAAAGACTAAATATTATGGTCTGAATTATCTTACTCTGTTTTAAGGCACTAGGTGGGCCCCTTCAGTTTTGATTACTAAGGGATAGTCAGGGCAGGATTATTCCTCTGGTCAGCAATTGTCAAAGAAACCAGAGGGGCAAATTCCAAACATGGTACAAAAGACAGTCTGAAGATCAGAACCAGGGATAACAGAGGCAAAAGCTGGAAGATGGAGACAGACACACAACTAAGATAGGAGTTTAAGAGTAGCCCAGAACTACTGTGAACACCTAAAGGAGTTGGCTTCAGGAGAGAGGCATTGAGGAAGCTGTGAATGTGTCAGGCTGCAGGCCACATCACACCAGACCCAGAGGTTTTCTTGGTCTTGTGTGAGCATTGGTACTCCTGTAGCCCAGAAGGGTAGGTTCCATGGAGTTTTAATCATGCCCTTTACCTCTTCAAGTCTGAGTCTTCAAATCTGTGCAATTTGAAGCACAACAGTGGGTTTTCCACTTTTTATTGGGACTGAGATAATAGAAATATAACAGTTTTGAATTCCAATGATAAATTATTATAATGATTATTATATTTTCAATCATCACTTTAGCATTTTTTTTTACTGTAATGAAACACCTGAGGCGACTCATTTTGCAAAGTGGAAATGTTGACTTGGCTCACAGTTTTAGAAGTTCAAGTCCAAGATGAGATACCACTTGTTTAGTACTCGGTGAGGGTGGCAGAAGGTAACAATAGGGTAAGTACAATGAAAGGACCAAATAGAAAACTGGGAAGCATGCCTTCTGGGCTCAAATCCAAGCTTTTATAACAACCATCTTACAGAAGTTACCTTTTAAGAGCAATTCCCAATGACCTAAATATCTTACACTAGATCCCAGCTCCGAAAGGATCCTAAAGTACCACCTAAGGACCAAGCTTTCCCCACCTAGGCATCTGGGAGACTTTGAGCATTAAAACCAAAATAATTACTAAATGTGATGGGAAAGCTGATTAACAACAAATCCTATTCAACAGACTTCTATCCTGTTTACAATTTCCCTTAAATGTGATTATCTACTAGTTACATATGCTATCAAAGACAGCTGTCACACCCACTTACAGAATGACAAATTGGACTTTGGAGAAGTTGGACTGGAATCAGGAAATATATGGGAACCAAGAACCTAGCTTTCCTAAAAGTCCTAAGCTAGAGGAAATAGAAGAAATAAAATACAGGCCCCAAATCTGGAAATACAAAGATCAAGATATGGATTAGAAACAAAGTAGTAACTAATGGTTCTCAATATTGCTTGCTATTACAAGAATTAGCCTAGGAGCTTGAACAAAAAAATGGAATCATGCTTAATCAGAAACCCTGCACGGTGTTTGGGAAAAAAAAAAAACATTTTTAAATGTTCCCTAAAATGGTAGACATAGATGACCAATCAGGTGTGGAAGGCAAAGGATTAGAGGCAGTGCAAGAAACCGTCTGCCTGGTAGAATTAAACCTGGGGAGCCTGGGCCCAATAATCATCTGGACTATTACAGAGACCTTAGGAAGGGAGGGCTGCTGCAGCTGACTTCATCTGCCTGTGGACTTCGTTGGTTTAGTTAAGATGCTATGCATTACAGAAAGCTAAGGGATTCTCTTGGGGAGGCTAGGGAGGCTAGGGCTGCAGCTGGGAGAGGAAAAGAGGCAGAGGTGCAGTTAGGAAGTGCAATTAAGGGCCAGAGCTAAGATGAGCATGTTTTTTTCTTCACCCTCTTGTTTATTCTCCCCTGACACAGTGACCCTAGAATATACACTTTTATGTTGCTACTAAGACAGATCTTTATTTTTAAAAAAATTTACACACATAAAATAACTGTAATTATGGAGTCTGAAGATGGAATATGTCAAAATTAGAAGACAGGGATACAGAGGAACCCATAGTGTATGGGTCTGGGTCCTATAAGGTTAAACTGTAGGGAGAGGATTGACAAGAATGTTGGGGAAGAAATGCTTTGCACACCTGGATAAAAAGCTCAGATATCTCTGGAGACTCCCCAAAAGCCCCCGGTTCTGAGACATGGAGCTTTTTAGTAACATTTGTTGGAAAAAAAAATGAATCAAAAAAAAAGAATTCTCCTCGGAAGTGTGGCAAAGTTCATGGATCATCACAGAAGAGCAGATGAGGATCTTGCAATTCCCCAATCAAGGTGGTTGATTGTGCATACCTTTAAAGAAAAGTGAAAAAGTAAGCTCTCTCAAAAACCGAAAGTGAGAGAGATTTAGTGACCTACTCTTTGTTCCCAGCAAAGTGCCCTAAGGATGGTTTCACATTACCATCTCCTAAATTTGGCCAGAGGGGCTAGGTTGCAGTGAATGCTAGGCTAGGCTTTCCAGTGGAAGTAACAGTCAAAATCACCTTTTTTGCCATGTCCAAAGCCTGTCTACCACATGCATTGATTACTTCTGCAGTCACACTTGCTGATGGGTTTTAGTGACAAATGATTAATGATGCTTGGATATCAAGCCCGGGTGTACTGTGGTGACTGTCTCCCACTGTTTACATTCCTACCACCAGGACTTTATTGCATAAGGGACTAACTCCTTGACCACACTGCTCCTCTAAGCCAATCCTAATCCTTTAGATGCCATACCTGCTTGGGTTCACCTGAAGTTCGAGGAAGTTGGAGTATTGATAAGAAACCCAGGGCCTCAAGGGCCCAGCCAAGGAATACATGAATATTCCAAAGCTTGACTTGGTTCAAGCTACTTTTCCTTCCCCATAAGTAGATGCATGATGTGTGACCAAAATGACACAACACATAAAGGAGTGTGAACTTTGAATATCAGAGACAACTCAACTTCTAACACTGCTAAATGGGTAACATTGGGCTACTTAATAAATATCTGCAAAAATGGAAGTGAAAATTTCTGCCCCTGCAGTTTTGGTGGAGAATTTCATGAGATGAGACTGCTTTTTTTTAAGACTTATTTTTTATTTTTATTGGGAAATCAGAACTACAGAGAGAAAAAAAAGAAAGAGAAAGATCTTCCATCCATTGGTTCACTCCCCAAGTGGACACAACAGTCAGAGCTGTGCCTATCCAAATGCAGGAGCCAGGAGCTTCTTCTGGGTCTCCCACATGGGTGCAGGGTCCCAAGGCTTTGGGCCGTCCTCGACTGCTTCCCCAGGCCACAAACAGGGAGCTGGAAGGGAACTGACACATCAAGGACGCAAACCAGTGCCCGCCCATAAGGGATCCCAGCACATGCAAGGCAAGGATTTTAGCCACTATGCTATTGTGCCAGGCCTGAGATTGTCGCTCCCGAGTCTGCCTGCTACCTGGTGGGCATTATTTACAGTTTACCTCCCCAAGGCCTGAGGCAAAGCTTCCAGACCTACACATGGAACATGACAAGAAGGTCAAGGGAAATGGACATGTCTTGCAGCCAATTACAGTGTCTTGGGGGTGGGGTGGAGGGATTGGTACTGGTAGATGCTCTTCTGCCCTCCACTTCCTTAACCTTTATCACCCTGGAATTTGTGTTGTACAAACAGATATTCCTCACCAGCTTGGTTCTTGTAGATGAAGAACACGGTGGCCTCACTTTGTGACCTCGGGCCTGCTGGCAGGCTTAAACCTCAAGATGAGATGAATTGAGGCCTTTTTATAGCACGGCTTAGAGAAGAAATAGGAAGAGTGGGTAGTGATAGAAAAGAAGCTTGGAAGGTCACCTGGGTCAGCTTGCAAGGGTCAGCCTGCAGAGCCAGCTGGAGGACAGGCACCCATTTTTGGCATTTTTTCCAAAGGAACTCCCCAGGACAGAGTCCTGTTCTTTTCCACCTTCTTCTCTGCCCCTTTGCACACTAGTGACTGTGTAACCCTACAGTGCAGGTCCCTGCAGGTTAGGAGGCCCCAGAGCCTGGGCCTCCCTTTGCCAGGAGAGAAATAAGAAGGGGGTCTCTCCAGACGAGCAGACCAGGCTGCTCTGTGTGTGTTGTGGGGAGGGTGGGGGCGCCTTGCACCTCTGTGATCAGGTGCCTGTCTCCAGGTGTTTGCCTGAAGGGAGGCCATGAAAAATCAACACCAATCAGGGCAGTTTCCTTGGAAGCTGAAATTATCTCACAGGCATCTCAGAGCAGGTGCAGGGCTATTTTGGGCCAGCAATCACTGTAAGCAGTGGGGGGAGTATCACTTGTACTCTCTAACCAGGCAGCAGCCTGAAGAGCGCCAATTACAGGGAGCAGCTTCCAGCTCATTATGTCTGTGCTGCTACCCAGCAGAGTTGTGTCCCAGCAGGGTCTGCTGCCCAACCACCCGCCAGGGTTTCTTTCCAACTGGTGGTAGGAGCTCAGCTTTTTTTTGTTGTTGTTGTTTGTTTTTTGTTTTTTTTTGTGGGAGAAGAGGTTCCCTAATTTTAGGGGAGAAAGTTCATGCTTCTTAGCCTGAAGTTCAGGACCTCTGGCCTCTGAAATCACATATAGCTTCCACTCAAAATCTCTGTCCGTTTACTTCTCATGATCATCTCTAGTCCAGGCCTTGCACTCCATTGAGAGATGCCTTCATTTCATCCCAGATAAATGAAACTGACTTTCATCTCTGTCCTGGTCATCACTACCTGTTGTTTTCCTAGTGACAGCTCCTTGGTTACCCCAGCCCCACACAGATGACTCTGTTACTGCTCCACCTTGATGGGTTCACAGAAGCCAGTATGGTGTCTCTGTGACTCTTCATTTGCTCAGTAATAGCACCCTGGTTGTATTAGGCAGCACCTGCCAAATAAATCCAGACCAGGACTTGAAGCTCTTCTACTTCCTGTGTCAACCACAGGATCTAGAATTTACATCTAGGCACCAAGCAGTTACTCACTGCTTTTCTAACTGCTAAATTCTTCACGCAGCCTGGCTCACTTCTTCCCACCTTCCAAAACCTTCTCTAGGCCCTCAAGGCACCAACGTCAGCTCCACACCTAAGCCACACCACACTTCCTAATGGCTTTTGCTAAGCTAGTCTCAGCTCCCCATGCATCTGTTAAGTGCATAAGCTATACATTACGTGTTCCTTTCTAGTTAAACCATAAAACATTGGCACTCAGGGTAGATTTGTTAAAAAAAAATCCTTAGATGGGAATTTGGTTTCCCAGGAACAAGTACACTTGCTTTGTAGGCTGAATTATTAAACTAACCCTCCATTTGAATGCCAGTAATCTTAAACCGTGCTACTAAGAGAAAGGGCAATTTGAAAGATAAGAACTAAGCAAATAGATTTTAAAATATCACAGCTCTGGACAGGAAAGGGAGACTGTCAGCATCCAGAGCAAATCTTTGGTCTTAGAAAGAGGTCCACTGTGAACTGCATGCGTGAGGTGCCCTGGCACACCAGTGGCCAGCTGTTGTCCCGTGTTGGAGTGCCTGGGTTCAAACCCTACAGCCAACTGCAGCTTCCTGATAAGCCGGCTCTGAGAAGTTAGCAGGTTCTGGCTCAGGTAACTGGATATCTGCCACCATGTGAGTGTACGACCTTCCAAATTCTGGGCTTCAGCCTGATGTAGTCCTGGTCATTGTGAGTATTTGAGGAGTAAAGCAGAACAGACTGTTTCTCTGTCTCTCTCTCTCTTTCTCCCTCTCGCTCTCTTCCCCTCACCCCATATGTATGTCAAATAAAATAAAAAGTACAAAGATAGATTTGCTCAGAGTCACACTTCAAGTCAGTATCTATAGAGACATATTGTTTTCAGAATCTGCGTGTTTTTCAAGTGTAAGATGCCCTTGGTAGGGAGAGCATGGCAATTGAAGACATTTGGGCATCACACAGTGTCATGCAGGGCTGTTTTCTCTTCAAGGCAGGGGGAGCTGGCTTTTCTCAGCTAAAGGCCTGGCTGCCAGATCACTGCATAGTCAGCCTACAGGCAAAGCAAGGTGGCAGGAACTTTGTTCTGATAAACTTTTGATAGTCTCAGCCAAAAGTGAGTAGCTTTGAACTTGAAGACAAATATTTAATTCCCATCTGTTCTAGTGGACCTGCCTCAGGTAGACAGGCTGGGCCAGTTGGAGCTGCTCCCCTAGGCTGGGGGAGGCAGAGCTGCCCTCGGGACCAGATTCTCCAGGAAGCACCAGCTGAAAAGGGTCCAGCGTTAGAGAATCCACCCGCCTGGCACTTTTCCACCCACTCCCAGCCTTTCTAGTCTGCCCCAGCCTGCCCTTGGATACACAGTGCCCCTGACCAAGGCAGGGGCCTTATATTTCCCAAACCCCATTTCATAGCTACATTGTTTTATACGGCCCCTCCAAAATACCTTGAATAGTCTCTTTTTATCGCTTCCATTTTCTAAAAACTCCAGCTGCTCCTCTGAAACCATCCAAATCTAATTAACCACACAAGCTGGAGTCCCTAGGGACAGTGTCTCACTTTCAGGTCCTTAGCATACCCATTCAGGCCTTCTTTCAATATGGGCACAAAACCAGGAATTTCTAATAATTGTATCTATAGGCTTCGAAGGGAGGGGGGAAAAAAGAAAGCAAGCAAGCTGCTAATAAGTAGGTCTGTGAAAGAAGGGAGCTCAGCCCTGCACATGAACTTGGCAGCCTGGCCCGAGGAACTCGGAGACAATGGCACGGGGGATCTAAAAGCTTAGCCTCCTGACTCAAATCTTGTGAGAACTTACCCAGGCTGTGAATAGAGATGGGAGTCCCAGCTCAGACTCATTGAAATGTCTTCTCACAGAATGTAAAAAGCAGAGGGTTGGGGAAGTTTGCTGAATATCAATGAGGCTGCACTTCGAGGGGAAGATGGAGACGCTCAGAGGTTTATTCCTGAATGGCTTGGATTGAAACAAAAGGGGCATGTTGGGTCTTTGCCAGGTGGCCTTAATGGGGAGGGGACCTGCTTCTTGGGGAGCCGACGGAACTTATCAGAGTATATACTACTTCATAGAATGTCAGGCTGGGCTCAGTAGGAACCCTCCAGAAACCACCTCCTAAGTCTCCAAACTCTGTTAGCCTAATACAAGTGAGATTTGGAGGAGGAAGGACTGAAACCTGCTCCCATCTACCCAAGCTTGTTGCCTCTCTCATTTACTGCCAGAGAATGGTCCTCCTCAGCACAGCTACAGGGTCTCTTCAAACATGTTACTGGAGGTCATGTGTAAGCCTGTAATGGCATTCAGCCTCCCGGGCCCATTTCTAGCAACAGTGTCTCCTCCAAGCCCTCCCCACCTCCCATCTCAGCTCTTCCCTAGCCTCACCCTGTTAGTGCTCCTCTAGCTCTTTGCATACCATCCTTAATGAGTTGGCCCTGCCTGTCCTCCCAGTGAACATCTTGGATTTTCTATTTCCTGCTAGAGATAGCCAAGTGCGTGGGGTCAGGGACTGCACCACAGATGGTGGGTATTCCCTGTCATTCTTTTCCCTTATGATATCACCAGCAAGACCTGTTTACTTTAACCTGAGATGGAAGGTCAGGGCTTGTCCATCTCATAATAATTTGAAATTTCTCTGTACTATGCATAAAAGTTCATTCCAATGTAAATCGGGTTACTTATTTTGCTCATTGCAGAGGCCAAAGCGAGGAATAAGAGAAGAATCTGGGACTTAAGAAGATTCAGTGCCACGGCCAAGGTCCCAGAGTCCAGGCCAAATGCATCTCCTGTGTCAGTGTTCTCCCGCTGTCTCCCTTGGGTGATTCTTTGGGTGAACAGCAGACAACTGTCTTTTGGTTATCATGATTACTGGACCTCAGTGCAAGTCATAGATCTATCACCTGGCTTGTAACAAATGCTATTGTGCCAGCTATTGTTATTACTACTATTGTTGCTTCCCATTGTTTCCCAGTCCTGTGATTGGGTTCTCTCTTGTATATTCAGCACATGAAAACGGTTCAATTAGGCATTTTAGGACTACAGCTGAGGTTATGAGCTCATGCAATAAGCAGACTAAGCTCATACATGCAGGCAAAGCAAAAGAAAAAACCCTAGAAAATCAACTTCAAAAAGCATATTTTGCAATTTTGAAAATTAGCATGGCTAAAGTGAGTACCACTCTATTTTTTAGTTTTCTTTTTCCAAAGAAACTGAACATAAAGCAGAGAACAGAACTCAGCTGCCCTCTTTGCTGAGTATCTGAACCAAGCACCTCATTTGAATATCTCCATTGTCTGCATTCATAAGCTACAGCTGTCACCACCTTCACACCATGCTTTCCGGGTTCAGTCCTCCACTTCATGCACGGGCCTTCTTTTTGACTTCCCACCATATCTATTTTCTCCCCTTTCACCTCCTCCCCAGCATGCACCAGCTGGATCAGCCTCAGCAAAGGTTTGCAATAAGGTGAAACTCTGACCTCGGTCCAGACAGATGCCACCAGATGGGGAAGCCATGTCACTAATGCCGGTTGTAACAAGCCCCTTTGTCAACACTTCCACCTGGTACAAAGACAGCTGGAATATACAAGGAAGAGCCTCACCAAAACATGAGCTTAAGAACTGCTCATCAAGTTCCCATTCATTTCCTAGGATCTTCCTTCCTTCCTTGAGTGCCATTCTTTCTCTCATCATGGAAGATATCCACTACCTGTTCATAAAAACTAGCTGTAATCAACGACATTTCTTTTCCATGTGAGAACTAGTGTCTGGTCCTCTCTTTTTCCTACTTACCTCTACTCCTACACCTGGTGTGTGTCTGTCATTATGGAAGGAATTGGCTCTGCTGGTGTCCAGTGGAGTACTTATTGATAGAAAAGCATTCATGACTGGCTGGATTTACTCTTCTTTATCAGTGTAGTCTATCCCTTCAGAATAGAAAAGAGTTGATAGTATAGCTGGAATATCTGGCCAAGTCACAGACCTGTGGAGAGCAATTTAAAGACAAGTGCATGGACTTGCTTTCAAATGACACGTCATGCCAGGGCCTGCTCAACTAAAGAGAAATAAAATGTGTCAGAATCAAAGTTTCACTTGTCTGTAGAGTGGACAATCGATTATCCAACGGCATGTAAACCAAGAAGGTATTTCATGACTGAAAATGTTCACTTGTGTTTTACATTTTGAATTCGTAGCTTTGAGATTTTTTTCAGTTTGGATTAAGAATGAGAGTCATGAGGAAAATGAAAGTGTTTTGTAGCCCATAGCCCTTATTTTACACTTAGCAGAACCACCACCTAAGAAAGGAAAATGATTTGTGCAAAGTCCGCAGCATGAAGATAGCCTGTGTGCTTGAGGAGAGCTGCCAAGAAGTCATCTCTACAAAGAGGAACAAAGTTTTCTGTACATTATGGGAAGAACGTGGCTTCTTGGCTCAAGCCTTCTCCCAGGATTTTGGGTTGTTAGTAACTAACAGCGTCTCTCACACCTCTGAATAAAAGTAAAGAAAGCATTTTTAAGAAAAAATTTTAATACATGTGAAAAACTACTAACTTTCCATATGAAATGCAACATTGATCAGCTTAGTGAGGTGAGCAAATTGGTTAGAACATCATGTCAACCTTTCCATTGTTGTCCATCTGTGATCACGTTCTCCCAGTGGCTTGTGTGAGCTGCCTCACATCAAGCCAACCGGGTACATCCTTTCCCACCTCCCACTTTCTATGCTCACGTTGGTGGCTGCAATCTAGCCACACAGGAATTATTTACATCACAAAAATTGGCAAATTCTATAGATTAGAGGTCTTCGTTTTTGTTCAGCTGATTTGCCGGCTTTCTTCCTTTCCCCTGCTATCGGGCGCTGTCTTGGCACAACTTAGTTGACTTTTGAGTTCGGGAAATGTAAGAGCAAAGTGGCAGCTCTTTATCTAAAGAGACCCTGAAGTCTCAGTGCTCCTCCTAATTAATCAGTGGCAACCCTGGAGCTCACTGGTTGATCCTTCATTCCCCTTTGCTACTCGATCCTCAGCCATTTCTCATCCCCATTACAGGTCCACGATAACAGTAGACTCATCCTTTGAGTAGAATTAACTTGGATAAGATGGAGACATACACTCTGACCTTTATCCTTTACCTGAACACCTGGCTTAACAACAGTGGGCACTTTTGCAAATCTATCAGCGGGGTTTGAAAACAAGAACCCTCAAAAGAGTGGCATATCCACACACATGCTTATGTATTTCTTTTAAACATACACTTCGGCTTGTTGCTGCCAAGCTTCACGACATTAGAATAGCTCAAAGAAGCAGCCATTGAGAGAAGGAGTATGGGAGAGAAAAAATAGAATGTTTAAAGACCATATGTTTAAACAACCATATTCTTGCAGATTAAGAAATCTTGGTCCCTTAAATCCATGGTCAGCCTTCTCCAGGGTATAAACCTGTTGGAATCAGAGACTGAGATGCGGCAGAAGTGGATGATTGCTATCATGGTGAAACTTAAGGAAGAACCCGTAGAATATTCCCTACCATATCAGGCATATGACTTTATAATGTTGCTTCTCTTGCTAAGCATTTAGAAGTCAAATTTATTATGTGTGTTCAACAGTCCATGACCTCCAATGCTGAGATCAGAGTGGAAAGATAAAGCTGCTAAAGGAGAGATAAAACGAACAAGTAGGGCCCGGCACAATAGCCTAACAGCTAAAATCCTCACCTTGCATGTACCAGGATTTTTTTGTGGGCACAAGTTCATGTCCTGGATGCTCTACTTCCCATCCAGCTCCCTCCTTGTCACCTAGGACAGCAGTCAATACAGCCCAAATCTTTGGGACCCTACACCTGCATGGGAAACCCGGAAGAAGCTCCTGGCTCCTGGCTTCGGATTAGCTTGGCTTTGGCCTTTGCGGCCACTTGGGGAGAGAATCAGACAATGGAAGATCTTTCTCTCTGATCTGCCTTTCCAATGAAAATAAATAAATTGAAAGAGAGAGGGGGGAGAGAGAGAATAAGTGGCAAGACAGGCATTTGTCACAGTAGTTTGACACTCTTTGGTACATACATACCCTAATAGGGAAGGTCCTGGTTTGAGTCTAGGCTCTCCTTCTGATCCAGCTTCCTGCTGATGCACACCCTGGGAGGCAGCAGGGATGCCTCAAGTACTTAGGTTTCTGCTACGTACCTAGGAGATTCAGTTTGAGTTCTGAGCTCCCAACTTAGGTCTAACTCTTCTTTAGCTGTTCCAAGTATTCAAGATGTGAACAAACTGATAGAAAAATTTCTCTTTCCCTCGTTTTCTCTCTTTCTAATAAATATATTTAAAAAGAGCAAGTAGACATAAAAGGGTTTAAAATAAATCTCAGTTTTGTCATGTCTTTTTTTTTTTTTTGGGATTGGTTTTACTTTGCTCCTCTCACACCAAGGGAAAATCAATCCTCTTGGACAGTGAAAGATTTCAAGTAACAAGCCCCAAAGGTCTGATCTGAATCATCCAGTTAAGGCTTTCTTAAGCTTTTTGGTCATTCAACAGTACAATGGGGCCCAGCACAACATTTTACCTTATATACTCTGGGATCTCATATGGGTGCAAGCTTGTGTCCCTTCCTGCTCCCTCTTCATGGAAAAGCAGTAGAGGATGGACCAAGGCCTTGGCACTCTGCACCTACATAGGAGACCTGGAAGAGGTTCCTTGCTCCTGGGTTCAGTTGGGCTCAGCTCTGGCTGTTGCAACTACTTGGGAGTGAACCAGTGGGTGGAAGATTTTTCTCTCTGTATCTCTTCTCTTTATATCTGCCTTTCCAATATAAATCTAATGATAATAACAGTACTTTTTAAAGTAGGCCTTAAAAAGCAGTGACTTTCCCTCATCTCCAGCAAAAAGGAAGCCAGGTAAGACCTTGTACTTTTAGGATGCAATTACAGGGATTCTCAAAATGAATGGGTTGTTGTGACCTTGGAGAGGCTAATTTTCTCTGTTAGATTAATTACTCTGTTTTGTCCCAAGGAGCACGAAAAATGCAAGTAAAGTAGTACTGCCCCCACTCATTGCCCTTCTTTGCACCCCAAATGTTCTCTGACCCCTACCGTAGAAGAAAGAGGGAACTGGGCCGATTGCTTGGACCAGGCAGACAGGAGCATCTCTACCTTGGTGATGGGAACTCAGTTTACACATTTCCCTTCCAGGTTCTTTTTACTCACCTTTCCTCTTTAGGTTTAAACAATATGCTATTTGACTTTTTCTTTCCTGGGAATGTCATGTTTCAAGCCAATTTACAAATATGATTGAATCTGATGTCCAACCCAGGTGCATTTGCATTTGAAAGGAGATCATTAGGAAATATATGGTTAAATCCAAGGAAACATCAGATATTGAATGATGAAATCCCAAGGGCCAAAGAATTGGTTGTTTATATAGATAGGAGTGGGTTGATAGAAGATACTGTTCAAGGAGAGAATGAGCTAAGATTAACTTTGCATATGTAAATGCTTTATGCTGGGAGCATTTTATTTTCATTTAATCTGGTTTAAGGGCAAAAGCAGAGATCTAGAAAATGTATCTCTGTGTATATGTGCTGTGGGTACAAGCATACATAAATTTTCCATATATGAACTAGCTCCAGATCACATTTGTATTAATAACACCTACTATAGCATGCATAGTGCTAAGCTCTGAGAGAACAAAAGGAAACCAAGGAGATGCAGTGCCTCTCTTTATAAAACTTATACAACCCAGTCTTCCTGGCAAGTACAAAATTCTTTCCCTTAAATTAACATTTCCTGAGTAAGGTACAAAAAGTGGAAGAAGCATGCCTTGATAAATCTTCCCTGCAGAGAGACACCCCTAGATCAAGCTGATGCTTGCTAGAGGTGCAAGTGCTGAGGCTTTAGGCAAACCAGCTTCTCCGGTCAGCGCTGAGGACTCTAATTGCAGTCTCCCTCTCCCATCCTTGTTGCTGCCAGGTCTTCCACTCATCAGAAGGGACCCTATGAGGAAACATGAAAGGGATAGCAATGGACTTTTTCCCTTCACAGAAAAGGGATGTGAACCATTATACACAAGGGAGAAACTAAGATTTTAAAGTTACTCCTCTAGGGCCACCCAAAGCCCCTGTTTTATTTTTTCCTCAAGATCACCCAGAAACCTCAAGAAGAGTCAGTCCCAGGGAAAATCAGGTGGGCCTCAGGAATGAGAGCTGGCAAGGAAGTACATCCCAGCAAGGCTGTCATCTGCTCCGTGGGAGCCCGGGCTGGTGAGCTCAGAGGCCTGTTTTTCTCTTAACAGATGCAAGAAAAGAGCCGGAAAAGGTCAGAGATAAATGCATCCCTCACTTTGTTCTGCATATTCAAAAGGACTTCTGTAAAGAAAGACCCAAAATATATGTGTGTTCACTCAACCTTTTCTTGTCAGGCACAGAGTTCCAGAGAGGGAGACTATAGGGTAAGCACTGAGGACATTTTTGCAGGTCTGTGAAACAGCAGTGTTTAGGACAAGGGTCCCCAGAAGAGTGCAACATCATACAGGATGTATTGATCTGCAGAGGGAAAAGGGAGCTTGGAAACAGTATATTGTCCTGAGAAATCACTCCCAGAAGAAAAAAAAATAACAATGCATCTACCGGGAGAATGCCAGGAAGGGGGAAAGAAAGGGAGACTGGAACACTGTCATCAGAAATGGCTGGAATTGGAAACAGGCCAAGACCTCATCATGGCTGACATCCGTGCGCATAATCAGAAATTCGTTTCAATTATGTGGGAAAAGTCTCTGCATTGTCAGCCCAGATGCCTCCGTGAAGAAATAGCATGAAATGAGTCTCAGGGAAATGCTAGTGTGGGAGCAGATTCGTTTGCCAGGGGCTTGGTTGGAGGAAGACAGGCCAGAAACATGGGGTTGATGGGTTCAATCTGCAATTCCCAAAAGCCAAACCAAGCAACATCCCAAAAGGTAGATTTCTGTGGCCTGATTTTGTTGTACAGACAAGCATTTTCTTAACTTCAGTTAAAAACAGTGAATGCTCTAACACTGGACCCATCTGTGACTATGATGAAATAACTGAAGCTATGGATTTCATAAATCAAAGAGGTTGATTTAGCCCACATGAGGGAAGCTCCAAGGCATAGTTCTGGCACTAATTCAGCTCTGGTGAGAACTTCACAGTAGATGGCATTGTGAGGCTGGAAGCCAGAGAGAATTCATAGGACAGGGAGCATAGAGACAGACATTGAGGGGCCAGTAACAGCCTCCCTCTACCATCCCCTTAAAGACAACATCATCATTGAACATTGTCATACTGAGTGGCAAACTCCCAATACACAAAGTCCTTGAGTATACTTAAATCATACCCAATCTGCTGCATCCCAAAACATCTTTTATCTTGCTTCAGTTTTGACATAAATGGCCTAACCTTCCCTCACCATACTAATTTCCCCTCTTCTATCAAACTGGTCTATTTACCATTCTCAAGATTCATCATACTTCAAGGATCATTTCAAATTTCATATCCTCCATGTGCTCTTTCACTACAGTAGTTGACCCCATCCTATGATTCTTTCTAACCCCATAATACCTAACCTCATATTACAAACTTTAATAGCAAAATAATAATGATAATAGCTTATACTTATTGAACACCAATGCCAAACTAGACCAATTTAATCCTTATACAATCTGTGTGATAAAACAATGACATTAGAAGAGCAAGTTGAGGCTTAGCTAGGCAATATATATCTAATTACACACAGACAGAGCTAGAGAGAAAATTTGGTCCTTCTTACTACACAGCCTATTCTCTTAACCCTTGTGCTATTCTTGCTTTAGTACTTCTTGTTATGTGTCTACTGAGAAGGAATTGATCAATGCTCCTTGTTCAGGTCTGGCCCAGAAAAAAAAAAAGTTCGAAAGGGCAAATACAAAAAAACAAAACAAAACAAAAAACAACAACAAAAAAAACCTGGTACTGAGTTAATGGATTTTCTTGAAAAGAGCTGAAAGTGTGTCACCTTCTTAGATAAGCCCATGGTTGGGAACTAGAAATTCTAAAATGAAATGTAGTGATGAGTAACTAAGCTCTAACAAATAACATATAGGCACAGCACAAGATCATTGTAATCATGGGGTTTTCGGCTAAAACTGGAGATGACTTTGAGAACATCAGGCACCACTTTTTCCAGTAGTAGATGGAAAATCAGGGTCTAAGACAAATTTAGATCTTGCTCATTCCAGGAATTACTGTCAGAGCTATATACTGTGTATATCTGAACAGTAAGAAAGACCACCTTGCATGGCAGAGAAGCCAGTGGGAGAGTCAAGGGCTTACCAAACTTTATTATACCTACAAATTGATAAAAGATCATGTTCAAATGGGATTCTGTAGGCCTAGGGTAGGCCCTGAGATTTTGTGCTTTTAAAATGCTTCCGTATGACATTCCTGCTAATAGCCTAGAGTCTGCCTCTAAGGTAAGACCTAGGTTAGCACCATTTAGTAGAACTACAATGCAAATCAGCTATACCATTCTAAATTTTCCAGTAGCCACATTCTAAAATATTAAAAAGCAAATAAAGTAACTTTTAATATTAATCTAATATGTACATATTATTTCAGTATTAATCTATATAAAATGCAATCTAATAGTTTCCATTCCTATTGCCCTACTAAGTCTTTAACATCAACCACATAGTTCTAATTTTCAACACAATCTGGATTATTCATACTACAAATGCTCTGGAACCACACCTAGTCGATGGCTACCAGATTGGACAGGACAGAGGTAGATCACTCCCGTGTCACTAGAAGACTGCCTTGTAGAGTCCATTTCATTCTGAACTCTTGAAACCTAAACAGACCAGGCCTTTCCTAAGAGCAGGACTCATTGCTACTTATCCCTCTACAATACTACGCCTAGGTGTGGAAGTAATCCCCTCTTTTCCTCACACACCTACAAATGCTTTTAACATGCTTTCTTCTTCTGACTCTGGTCTGTCCACTGCACTGCAAGCTGCAGTTATTGCTCCAGATACCTTCTCTGCCTCTTCTTTTTCCTCACAGAGAACAGTTCTTATAACCCTCCCTCCCTTCCCCGTTTAAAAACTCATCAATCACTAACATGTTCCCTCTGGAGCCAACTTCAAGCTACTCTCAGATTTAGAGGCTTAAGTGGAATGCTGGAGTCTAACAGAGGACAGCTGAGGGCACTATATCAGTTGTTCCTGCTTCTTTAGCATACCCACCCGAATTCAGGCTTGCATTTATGTATCGTCTTGATAAAAAGAGCCCATGGTCAAAATATTCAATGTCTAAAGAAGAGGACAGTGTTGTGGTTTAATGCTCAGGCACTAGGACTGGATAGTGTGTGATCACAAATCAGCTCAGCATGGGAACAGTATACAGATTCTCCAACTTTGGTATAGTAAAATGGGACAATCCAGGTTAAGACTTTGCCTCTCCGTAGTGTCAATCAGTGACAGGTTACTATCAAAGATGTATTGTTTGAGTTGTAATGAAAGAGCCTGATCTTTGTTTCATGGGTCAGCCAGAAGAACTGATATAACTAAAAAGACAGAGCGCATTGTGGGTTGTGAAAAGTTAGAGCAAAAACTATTTCCATTGCACATTAGGTTTCTGATCACACTAACCTCAAGACCCATTTCCATTGTTCTCTTAAAATCCTTCTTGTCACCTCAGTGTCCAGTGGCCTCCTGGCTTATTCCGACATGAGTGCAGGTGGTTTTCCAAGAACCCCACAAAGGGATCTGCTGAGTGAGAGGCTTGTCCTCATGCTGTCCCAAAGTCACCCTCATCCAGTTTGCAGCTAAACAACTTCCCCCCTGGAAAAAGAAACAAATAATTCATCATTGGCAATCTGCATAATGAGTGGTGCATCTATGCAAATATAACATTTGGAATAATCTATTAATATCTCCACTGTGATGTCTGTGGGCCACCACTTCCCATGCTAAAGAGACAAAGCTCAAAGATTTTCTGACTCATCTTGAGACAAGAGAAGGACAAACTGCTATCTACTCAGGGTTCCAGATAGAAGTCTGGAGACCACTGGAGTTAAAAGGGATTTCAGTGGCTGCTCCTTCTCTAAATCCCACCCACATCTCTCACATAACAATGAAGGCATGAGAAACCCAGAGAGGGTGATGCATTATTAGCGATGGCACCAAAGTCACACAAGCACCAAGGAACACTCCTAACCTCCAGCTCTCCTTGAGATTCCAACATGTCCTTCCTGTTGGTTGGACTATTGCTGCCAAAAACAGCAGCCTTCCATGTGGAGTTGGCCTTCACCTGCCATCATCCCTCTGTGTTGAATTCACTTTCCTCATTTGGACTTCTTTTATTAAAGATTTATTTATTTATTCATTTATGTGAGAATGAGAGCAGAATTACAGAATGTGGGAAACACAGACACACACAGGTACAGAGCTCTTCCATCCACTGATTCACTCCCCTGATGACTATAACAACCAGGGCTGAGCAAAGCTGAAGTCAGGAGTCAGAAGCTTCTTCCAGGTTTTCCACATTGGTTGGCAGGAGCCCAAACACTTAAGTCAACTTTTGCTGCTTTTCCTAGGCCATTTTCAGGGATCTGTATCAGAAATGGAACATCCACAACAAAACCAGCACCTATTTGGGTTGCTATGATTATGGGCAGCAGCTTAATCCACCACATTGTAACACTGGCCCCATAATCTGGGCTTTTAACCTAGAAAGCCAAATTCCAGAGCTAAAAGAGACTAGGACTTGGGAAACTCAGATCCAAAGTATCTGACCCCAAGCTAGGCAGTTACTCTTGATTTTGCCTAATGATACAACCCCTGGGTAGAGCTGGACCTCTGTGCTTCAGAAGTAGAGTCTTTTGGATCTTTTGGATACACACTCACACACATACACCACACTGCACACACACACACACACACACACACACACACACACAGCAAAGCATCAGATTTACAACAGAAATGTTCTAGTATTGAGTGAATAGCAGCAAGAACACAGGGCAGGCTACTTCAGTAATCCAAAAACGCATTCTCCCAACTCATTTCTCATTTCATTCCAGCCAGACTGAGGCAGTCCCACCACTTCCATCATGACTCCTCATTTTCTCTAGCGGCAACAACAGCTCCTTCTGTCACACAAATATCTACCAAGCAGTCACAAAATATGTGGAACTGTGGCTAGAAGACAGAATCATCAGTTACTCAGTCAGGCTATTATTGCCCAAGATGGAGAAGTGCCAGTGTGAATTTAGAAGGTTTGGATGACACCCTGGGATGGATCTTAACAAGCCTGATTTTTCATTAATGAACAAGGCACATAACACCTCCTCAATAATGCTTTTAAGGACTTAACCTCATCAAGCAGGTTTAATTGATATTTTCTCGGTTCTAGCTTGTGTACGCCACCATTTTACTTAGTGCAACATGTAAGTTGGTGAGCTATTTCCACTCCTCTTCCAAGTTAGTTTTGAATCTTTTTGTCTCCTTGGGACCCCGAGACTTTACACAACACCTGTCACAAAGAAATGTTCAGCAAGTATTTAACCAAAAACACAATGAGTGGATTGAGTCATAAAACTCCCCAGACTTCAATATCCAAATTAGATGCTTGGATTTTCTCAACTAAATACTATGCCTCCAAGATTGTTATTGAGAACTTGCTATACGATTCAGCTAAGGGTTACTAAGATAAGTAGAAAACCTACTTCTGCTCCCTGCCCACCCTCTGCCCTACTCCACAGGTATCTAGCTTATAACAGAAAACATATTCAAAAAGAAAATTATTCCAGGATACTTTAGAGATTCTGTTGGTGAAACAGAAGCCCAGAAAAAAAAATAGACATCATGTAAAAAAAAAGGATGGGGGGCACTTCATGCTCTCAATGGTAGTGGAATGGCCACAAGCTAGAAATATTCTGAGGGCAGGTGACTCTGTGAGCCAAGGTATGACTTTGAGGCTAAACATATAAACTGGGTATCTGGGTAAAAGCAATGGTAACCTATGAGGGTCCTAATTTATGATTGTTGATTGAATAAGAGACATTAACAATGAGTTGTTGGTTGTTTTCTTTTGCTCAAACTTTTAGTCTCTCACTTTCTACCCATATCTTCCTACAAATAGATTCTTGTCTCTTCTGTGTTAATAAATCATGGTGTCAACCTTGCTGCCTTCTCAAAATGTTCCTTCCCTTCTTGCCCCCTTTGAAAGGTGCCTTGCATGACCACCTCTATTGCCAGAACAACTCATCGTCATGTGCCTTCCTCTTCTACCATGCCCTGATGCTGCTTTAGGAAAGTCACCTGTGATTGCCATTGCTCACCCCTGGTCCTCCCTGACTTCAGACACATTTTCTATGTTGACCCCCAGCCTATCTCACTTGAGATGACTCTTCTGATTTATGTGGCTTATTTAATATTTACATCTGCATCACAAAATCCACTCCCTGCATTTTTATTGCTTTCCCTCCTTTTATCTAGCCAAAATAATTCCCCCAAGCCTCTGGAGCAGTCTTACACTCAAAACTTTTTAGTGCTTATATCTTTTCGTGTAATGTAACCTTCTATGCAAATGACTTATGAATCCCTGGTACTAAACCCAGTGCTTACCCCAAACTTTAGACTTCAGCTTCTACATCAACTATCAACCTGGAGTCCTAAATGTCAACATCACTTCAAAACCATTATCTTAAATTATACATACAAGCATTTATTTGGGGGAGGGGTTATTAAATGTATATATTTTTGGTTCTAGTTCTTACAAATAAGGAAGATATGTGCTTGTTTTCCCGGGTCTGACTTATTTCACTCAATATGAGGTCCTCCAGTTTTATCATTCAAAGCAAATGATGGAGTTTCACTGTTTTAAAAGCTGAATAATATTCCTTTGCACATATGTGTGCACATAGAAGTATACATATTTATATACTACATTTTCTTCATTGATTCACCTGATGATGAATACATTGGTTAATTCCATATTTTCTCCATTGTGACTAGATTTGCAGTAAAATATTGTTTTGTTAATCTTTGTTTTAAATCTTTGTTAAAAACTTCGTATGCACTGTGTACATCTACAGATTTAGTGACCTGCAGCTACTTTACAATTTATTTGTTTGCATGTAGTTGAGCACATTTTCATTTGCTGATTTTATTTGTAACCTTTGCCTGTTTTCTTACAGAACTATGACGTTTTAACTTTTTATTTATTGGACTTTAAATTTAGTAGATACTACAAATTTAATGTAAATGTAGTCACAATGTAAGTTGAAAATGTTATCCAAAAAATTCATTGATTATTTTTTAAGTTGTAACATTTAGCCTTTCCTGTTTTCTGTATACCTACCTCCTCCCTTCCCTAACTTATCCATCTCTTCCTCTTATTCTCTGAACAAATTTATTCCAATGTTTAATTCTTACATATTCTTGCCTCCTTAACATCTTAGATGCATCTTCTTCTCTTCCATCTTTATTCATGCATTCTCTGTGTCCTAGCATCTGACCTACTCCTGGTTTCAATCCATCTAGAATTGCCATATGTACCCTTTCAATACTCTTGGCTCCTCTGTGGTTGAGAAAACTGCCCATCATTCTCCTAGCTACTAAACTTAAAACACATCATCTTAAGTTTATTTAAATTCATTAGTGATTTGGACTTTCAACTCTATGTTTTACAACCTCATCTTCCTGTGTTACTTCCTGGAACTATCTACACAACCTCTCAATTATGTGGCTCTTTACTATTTCCCAAAGGTGTCCTATAGTCTTCTATTTCTGTGGCCTCCCTGTCTATCTTCCTAGAACATCCAACCCCCAAACACCATAGAAATGTACACTCTTTCAAGTTTCCATGAAATTGCATTACTTCTTTAAACCCAGAGACCATTTTAATCTCTACTTCTTTCCCCCCACCCCAAGGCATTTAAATATGTTGCTTTGGTTTTGATAGTTATTTACCCGTGTGCTCCAAAGTAGACGTGAGTTCTTCAGGCAAGGTGCTGGTCCTGCGTATTGCTGAATTCTCTGGAGTATTTAGTAGAGTGCCTTTAAGGCTCCTATTAAGAATGGAGTGGAATGGAACTCAACTGAATTGAATTGAATTACTGGTAAAGAGATCTGAAGACAGCTCCTTTTATTCCTAGTCTCCAGAGTAAAATCTTTGGAGAACTGCTTTTTGAGAAGAATCTATGAGCTATTACAGCAGAGTTAACATTTAGAAGTGAACTTGGTCAGCCATTCTCAATCTCTACTAAAAAACTGACTTCAGAGACTACTGGAAACAGTTTTTTTTTTTTTTAACTCTAAGATAAGAGAGTAGAAACAAGTTACTCAGCATAAAAATGTCTGGGGTTGAACATCAATTGCCTTGAATTCTGTTTCCTTCCATATTCAGCCAAGGTAATTTTATGAATGCTGTGAGAACAGCAAAAAATAGATTATGATATAGTTCCTGCTGTCAACTTTAAGAGTTATTTGTTTTATTCACTGAAACATAGTACACAGATGCTGAGTACATTTTACAAAATAAACTGATGAAGTGATGAAATCTAATCAAGTAGCTAAATTAAAATCCAAAGTGGTAAACAAAAAATACTTCAGAAAAAGGTGACTGCATCTTCTTAAGCCTTGAATTCCGCTCTCTACCGTCACTCCCAGCCAAAGCCTAACACAGTGTCTGGAGTGACCTCAGTGGACACATTGGTGATAACACAGTCACAGGGGTCATGGAGCGTAAACCTCTACCTGATACAGGACTTGCTTTCAAGTAACCTTCAAAAGGCATCCTTCAAATTATATTTAAATATTACCACCAGCATTGTTGAACAGCTTTCCATATTAAAAGGGTAATTCCTATATTGAGCCCAAAGCTGGCTTCTTATAAATTCCACCTACTGATCCTAATTCTGCCTGCAAAGCAGCATAATGAAAATCTATTTTCTCTTATGTGTGATGCCCTTTCCCATGTCTGAAGACAGCTATCACATCTCTGCCATGTGGAACTCTTCTCCAACCTAACTGCCCTCATTCCCATTCTCTTAAGCACCCCTTCTTTGACTTGGTTTCAAAATTACTTTTCAGGCTCATTACCCTCATCTGAAAACACTGTAGGCATCCAATGATCTGCCAAAAAATTCCCAGATCTGTGTGAAAAACCTTGAAATGTTTTTTCTGTATAATGACTTTCCACAATCTGAGTCCCCATCCCCCTGTGATGGAAGCCTAAGAGAACATCAAACTTGACTGAAGCTTCATCATTATTTGCCTATGCCAGGTGTATTATGCTAAATCTCCATGCATTCTTCTAAACAAAAACCCACTCTACAAAGTCTTCCATCCTCTAGTTTCCTACTAATTATAAAACTTGACTGTGACCAAAATTATAACATGCATGTACTTCATTTATATCATGGACATGTAGCAGAAGTATGGTAGATAAGAAAAGGTGTTCAGCACTAACTAGCCAAATGCAAATGACTTTTCATCTCATCTGTCAAACTGTTCAGTAATGGCTATCTTTTTCACCAGAATGGTATATGGCTAAACTGGGACTGTAGTATTAGAATGGGACTTGAAAAGCTAAAGCAGAGCCTCAAATAGGAATTATAGTGATGGCTCCCTTTCCTTAAACCCCAGTGCCTTTCAGCAATCTCCTGGCAGCTACCACCCTACTCTCTGAGCATCTCTCTTACAGAGGTACTGAGGCTACCCTTCTTTCCTTCATGTTTGTTTTCCTGGAACAAAGAATGCGTCTCAGATGTGTGACCATGGCAACTCATTTAATTTAGGGAAGCTATCAGTGCCCTTCAGCACAAGGCCATCACAAACACACATGTGGTTGACCCAGTTGGACTTATTGCTCTTTGTAGCATGAATGAAGACACACCATGGAGACCCAGAAGACTTGTCAGTAAGAGGGCAGTAAAAAGAACCTACTGCAAAATTGGGGCTTTGGTTAGATAATCTGGGACTGGGTCTGAGGAAATAAAATTTTGTTCCAGGTTAACTGCGATCAGAAAGTAGAGACAAGTCTATAATTTAAAATCTCAGTAAGTCATATCAACATTGACAGTAAGCATAAATCTGTAACTAGTAAAGAAATAAAAGTCATTCATTCTAACTGAAAGGAAGGAGTATTTGTTATTTTTGTGTATGGCACAGTGCCCTTGTTTTTTCCCATGTTTAAAAAAAATTATTAAGTATTCTTGCTTTGTCTCATTTTATCAGGGTCTCAGAATGATCTTTTCAGAGATTAATGTTCTTTAGATTGTTTGCATCCAACAGAATAAAAGAACCTGGAAGTGATTTTCAGGAGAACTCTCAGGTGTTAGGAGCCACTCTTAGCTTTCTCAAAAATTAATTCCACAATTGCTACTCTCTTTAAGACTCAGCTACCTCATATAGACAGCATCAATAGCAACATGTAGCCTTGTAGTCAGAACTCTATAATGACAATCAATACTTGCAAAAATTCCTTGTCAACTCCAAAATAATTTTTTAAAGATGGATCTGTTTCACCATTATCTTAAGCCTTTATCCATTGATGTCATGAGCCAGTATTCTGCAATCATTTGTCAGGCAGGGAAATAGCTACTCTACCAGTCAGAACTGAGCTCTCTGGTAAGGCAGAACCCAGCAGGATAGAAAACACTTTCTTGTGTAAAACAACTGGATATGATTATTGACATAATATTTGATTAATAATTTCAGACACTTCAAATTAAAGCATTATTGCATTTTAGAGTTGAAAAATATTGAGCATATCAGTTACCAAATCTTTTATTTTAAAGTTGAGGTAATTGAGCATTAGAGAAGAAAAGCACTCCTAAACTCATTTTTTGTATTCTTTTGGTGACAGGCACCCCCAAATCTATAAATCACAAAATCATAGGACTGAATCTTATATATTCTATTTGCTTCCAGATCCTGACTTGATCCAGTTGAGAACTTCTACACTTTTTAAACAATATTTTATTTTTTCTCCTATATGCCTTGGGATTAGCTCTTGGTGATCTAATTATATGGATTATAAGCTTCTTATGGGACAGACTAAGTGGAGACAAAATTCTTATTTCAACTCATTTCAAGTAACATTTGAAAGTAACCCTTGTCCTAAGTGCTGGAGCTACAGAGAATAACTAAATATAAGCTCTACTTTCAAAGAGCTTGTACTCTTTTAGAATGATTGTACTTGGCAGAACCATTTGATTAGTATAATGGGGAACACGGCCAGTGGAATTTCATTCTAAAGACTTAAGGGAAGACTTCATACACGATGGGCATTTATATTAGTTTTATTCTACATGGTTTTGTAGTAAACCTAGGCACCATGTTATGCCTCATAGATTCCCCATAGTCCTTAACCCTTTCCACCTTATTGTGGTTATCCAGAGATTATATGATTTCCTGCATTACTCTAAAAATGAATCATATACATTTTAGATGACACTGATTGTGAATCACTTGTGATTCATCCTGAAAATATTTGTATTTTTAGCCAAATCTCTCTGTGAAGAATTCATACAAATCCTAACCACTAGATCATAATTCATCAAATACTTCTTTTTTAACATTTATTTCTTTTTACTGAAAAGGCATATTTGCAGAGAGAAGGAGCTACAGACAGAAAGATCTTCCATCTACTTGTTTACTCCCCAAGTGGCCACAATGGCCAGAGTTTAGCCAAACCAAAACAAGGAGTCAAGAGCTTATTCCAGGTCTCCCACGAAGGTGCAAGTTCCCAAGGTTTTGGGCCATCCTCCATTTCTTTCCCAGGGAGCTGAATGGGAAGTGGAGGAACCACAACACAAACCAGAATCCATATGGGATTCCAGAATGCAAGGTGAGGATTTAACCACTGAGCCATTGTGCCAGGCCCATTCATTAAATGCTTTAACTGAGTGATAGATAACAACATTTTTACACTTTGTGAGGTTCTTTTAACAAGAGCTGTAGATGTGCATACACAGATTAGCCATAATTTGTGACTGTTTGACTTGTGGTTTCTTGGCTTTATAGTGGTATAAAAAGTGATAAGTGCTCAGTAGAAATTCCACTAGACTTGTGGATTGTGACTTTGCATGGGCTAGCAATAGGCAATGTCACATTCTCTCATGGTACTGGGCAACAGCAGCAAGCTGACACTCAGTAGGGCTAGTGAGCTGCACAACCAGAAGCTGAGGGTGAATACCCCTCCGCAGTGTCATGTTATCAATGTTTTCATGAAGTATTTGGGCATACATAGGCATTCACTCAATTATATAAAACTGTCAGCATTTTATATAAAATAGCCTTTGTGTTAAATTATTTTGGTTAAATCATAACCAACTACAAACTAATGTAAATCTTCTGAGCATGCTTAAGGTGGCTTAGGCAGCACCCACAATGTTTGGGAGCTGAGTGTGTGAAATGCATTTTCAGCTCATTATATTTTTGATTTATAATGGAATTATTAAATTAATCTCATTGTATGTCAAAAATCATCTAAATTACGAGCATGACAGTCATGGGCAATATATAGTATGAGAAGAGTTTGCTTAAAAACTTGAAATGATCTGGTCTGGTGATGGAAAGTGGTTTTAATCTTTTGGAAAAGCTCCATTTGCTCGGCAATGACTGTTTCCAACACAGTATAGAGAAGTACTCTGAGTCTAGTTCAGTAGGGAATAATGCTATGATCTAATAACAGCGTGTACCATGAGTACAAATGATCTTCCTTCATATCTGGTACATGTTTGCCTTCCCCAATGTATTCGATCCCATTCCTTTGACATAAAAGCAGAATATAAACCAGAGAGGAAAATGTCATGCTCAAGATTAATGACAAAGAATAGAATGAATAACTGTGCCTCCTGATTCCAAGCACAATACCTTTCCCATAATCCTATGTGACTCCCAGAAGGACCTGGAAGTTCCATATAACCTACACATGGAAAAGTTAGAAGATTGGTATATTTTATACCAGGACAGATCAACATCTGGAATCTTCAGCCAAATACAAGAGTCTTATCTGCAGAGTTCCCTGATGACAAGATTAGACTCCCACTTCCCTTGGTTTCCCTGGTTTCTGTCATACACCTCTGGGTGTTTATACCCTCATGATTCTCTGATTTCAGTTTTGATCAGTCACTCAGACTTAATTATGATCCAGGTTATTCCATCCTTCAGAATATGTAAGCCACTTATTTACAAGACAGCAATTTGAAAAACAGCCTTGAGTACCTTCCTTGGACTGGGTTGACCAGACTTCTCTGTTCCTACACTTCTGAACCCACTGATTTCCTTCCCTCCATTCCCTGCAGCTCCCAAGGGTCCTCAGTGCTGTGAGGTGAGAAGGACAACTGAGGTTAATCTGAGATTCTTTCTCAGAATGGATTTGAGGAGAAGGACTAGTAACAAGGGTAAGGCCCCCAAAATGAACACGTTTAGGAAGCTGAGGAAAGTCACTGAGTTGAACAACGGGTAAATAACACTCTTTTTAGATGCAAGACATCAGGCATAGGTTCTGTACAGACAAATGGGGATTGGTGGCAAATTGCATAAATGACAAGGCTAAGGCTAGAAACATTTGCACTTTGTCTTAAATCACTAGAATCTAGCCCGCTGCACTAAAAGCAGGAGCAAGAGCCTAAGAAAGCAATACAGACTTTTTTCTCTGTTGGCTGTTACATGTTGGTGCAACCAGTAGCCCATGGTTATATCACCGTCAAAGAGAAGAGCAAGCAGCATCCTGCAAAGTGCCTTCCAAGGACCGACCAGTCTAGGAGACTGAACAAATTCTCTTGCAATAAAATGAATTGAGTCACATCCTTGCTGTCAAAGAGACTTTTTGACTTTGGAATTCTCTATGTTCCTGATCAGAACCAGCCCACCCACTCATAAGGGAAACATTCTCCACTACCGGGGGAGTTCAGAGAGTGCCCCTAGAGTCACCCCCTTCTTCCCGCCTCTGCTCCAGGCCGTTTCCGAATGGAGGACTGTAGACTCCGCTTTTAGGCACTGCTGCCCTCTGCTGGGTGGTATGTGGCCAACTACCACAAAATGTGTTCTGTTCCTCCTACCTCCCATCCCCTAACTGCCCTGCAACTGCCCCTGTGTTGCCCTGCCTCACATCTCTTATTGCAAGTGGAAAACCACAGGAACCTGAGGACCCAGGAGGATGTGTTTTTGCGTGAGTGTTCCTAGGGAGACAGGCAACACGGATGTGCACCCAAAGGGCCAATTGCCCTCAATTAAGTGAAGACTCCCTCTGACTTCACCGAGACCACTCAGCTGCAAACCACACACACACAGGTCACCAGCATGACAGCACCATCAAGCAAAGATGCACAGGGGATTTCAGACTTCCCCTGCCTTTGATTATCAGTGAGCTAAATGCAGAGGTAAAATGTGAATAATTGGATGGCAAGGAGAACATCAGGATACTGTGATTGTTCTCCTTGGAGATGAAAAGGGAAGCTGAAAAACATCTGCACACTGCAATCTGCTCTGATGCACGAAGTGGGCCAAGAAAACCTGCAACCCCGAAGTGGGGCTAATTTACTGCTCTAATCACCAGCATCCAATCTGAAGCCAGACATTATCTTAAAGTACACACCAGTTCCAGGTGGTGCACAGCAAATGTTTGATTAGCGTTACCAAACTCCCTGCAACTTGATAACATTTCTAAGTGTGCAGGAATGATGGGAGTGCACATGGCTGGAGCTGGGCTGCCACCAGTGGCACAGCAAGGTGTTTGCCTGGGGGATTCACAGCCTTCCGAAGAAACACACTGCAAGACTGCTTCCCAGGTGCTGAGAAAAGCTAGAAAACCAGCAGGAGCAATGGAGATAAATTTCAAGGAGGAGAAAGAATCAGGTTGCTTCCAATGAGACTTGAAAACAAATTAGAGGGAAAAACAGGGAAAGACCCAGATAGAATCTAAGACATGGCAGGTCCTGGATATTTATATCTCATTAATCCTCACTGGCTAAAATATGGTTGCCATCACTGTAGTCCATTTTTCACATGATGAAACATAGGGTATGTGACTTGTGCAAGATGTCTCAGCTAGAAAATGATGGAACCATGATCTGAAGATGGATTTGAATGTCTAAGATACACAGTTCTGGAAGAAACAGGAGGTTCAGATGAGGTCATACAAAGGTCAAAGTGTTTAGGGGCTCACAGAAAAGTAAGGAACAACTAGGTTGTTGCCATTGAGGTTTTTCTCTGAATTACAATCAGGTTGTTTCCTTCATGGCATCAGAATGACACAAATAAAGTAAGCTGAAGGCAGCACAGAGCCCCTGCCACATCCCCAAAGGAGCAAAAAGTGCAATGCCTGCCTTGAAGAAGTTTGGGGTCTACGTGAAAGAGAGGCAATTGGTTGAGGCAGCAGAGAGAGAGCTTGCTGAGCTCAAAGCTGAGAGCTCATTTGATGTGCAAGTATGAATCAGATCAGCAGAAAAGAGCATATGCCAAATTATGGAGGTGAAAGTGATGGTGGTGAGTTATTCTGGGGTAAATGAGGAGGCCCAGATGAGGAGTTACATCTGTCTAGCTGGAGTTGGTTCAAAAATTGCAGCTGCAAACTACTTCTGGCTGATTTTTAAAACCACGACTGAAGGGTCAAATGTCTCATGGAAATTTCATGCCCCAAACCTGTAGATGGACGAGGAAAGAGCATTCAGTCTGGGCGGGGAAAGCCAGCATTGGTGACATGGAATTCAGTTGTTGTGACTTTTGGAGTTAGGGCTCTGTTTCCTGAAGTCTCTTCAAGAATTCAAAGACCTCAGGAGGCTCCTGGAAAACCAGAATCAACCACAAGCTTGTAGTCTGAAGGCACATGGCACCCCCTAATGGCCCTATGCATTCCTTCTGTACCTTGGCTTGTCCCAGTTCTTCACCAATGACTCACCATCCTGAAAAGACTCGCTTCCTGCTCTGTAGCAATGGGCAGAACAGAATCAACAGATAAACGAAAAACGTAGAGTCCCAGGATCCCCGCTGGACTAGCAAAGGAACAGCTGCATGGCTGAAGGCTTGGACTCTGCGGTCAGGCTGTGATTTGAGTCACTATGGTGACATCCACTGGCTATAGGAGGTTGAGCAGGTTGACTAACCTGAAGCCTCTGTTTCCTCACCTGCACAATCAGTCAGGATGCAGACAGCCACTTCCTCCCGGAGGCACTGTGAAGATTGATGGTGATAATTCAGGCACACCACTTAGCACAGAATCTGGTATATGGTAACCTTGAGCAATTGTAGCAGAGTGGTAGCAGTAGTAGTAGCAAGTTGTGATTCAACCTGAATCGCTCTCTGTCAGAATTATGAGAATATTAGCTGTCCTCCAAGACATAGGCTCAGATTGGCTTTGAATGTTTTTATTCTCTGAATTACCACCTTTCTTCTGCCAAAACTGAGTTCAGCTCTGTTGCTGCTTTTTCATTGGAGCCTTCATTGATGCTCTGGACATAGAGGCCATTAACTGAGCATCTATCCAGGGCTTTCAGAGGAGGCCAGCTTATAGAGTAACTGTGAACTCAAACTGTATTTATTTTTTGTCATCATTCATATCAAAAGAGTTCTGGAGGGTCTCACAACAGCATTAAACGTGACGCACATGATTCTGGCAGTCACATGGGACTTTTTCCACAACTGATTAGCTGAAATGACTCACACACCCTTAGCCCTACACAAGCAGGCAGTAACTGCACCCCTACCACATTCCACCTCACCCCTACAGGATTAGAAGGAACAGATGTTGGTGAGAATAACCTGTAATTATCATACTCCTGCAAAGCACAAGCAAGCTCTGATTCTACTTTATGCCACCCACTAGGTGTGCCCGGCAGTGTACCTTACACAGACAGCACACAATAGACATCTCTGAATGAATAGCTGAATCCATAGATGAGTTCACAAGTAAATTCTCTCTCCCAATCATTATAATATGTTTAGCTCAAAATCTCCCCGGACTATTGGTAGAAATTCCAGGTACCGTTAGGGCACTTCTTAAGGGATGAATTGGGATATAAGCTAAAAAAAAAAGCCCCTGTATTTTTAAATGTGGAAAGTTATATGAGTTATTGTGACAATCGATAACTAAGAATGATTATTTGCTCTCAGGAAACCAAACCTTATAAGAAATAACATTTACACATGAAATAACTACAGTGCAATCCATTGCTACTTGTAGGAAATGTGTGGAAGTTGATATGTGCTTTGTGCACAGAGGGGCTAAAAATGGAGAAATCCATCATGAGATAAGGCAGTATGGGAAGGAGGTCAATCTTGATGTGATTTTAAAAAGCAGAAAGAAGTTGGGGAAAGTTCACAGGAGCAAAAGGAGCAGGTTGCCTGAAGCTGTCCGAACTCTTATCTTAAACCACACACCTGAAATGAGATCATGCATTGATTGCTATGGCTGGACAAGGCTCACTTAGCTCTTAACAGAGAGGGCAGTTATAGCTGTTAGACACAAGACACAGCCTGTTTGATAGCATATTCCTTTCTTTTTTGGCAGCTGGGGCTACTCCAGGCTAACTCCTGCTTGGGGTTAAAGATCTGTGGGGTATTGAGATATAGACTCTGTAACCCTCCCTAGTTACCCTCTTTCCCTGTATCCCCCAAGAAGACACTTAAGAAGGGTGGTTTCCATCCTATACTTCTTCTCCCAGACACTAGCAAAGAAGGAAAGTAGTTTGGCACTTGTGTGAAAAAAGATGTTCAAATCATAGCACTCATGTGACATAGGAGTATAAAGCGGGGTCCAGGTGCATACAACCATATATTTGTGAGTATTAAAATAGGAAAGAAAAGGGAATCTTTCACATCCAGATGTGGGCTGCGTCTTTCAAAACAGGCATGCTGATGTGCTAGAGCAACTAATGAGGATTTTTAAATTATTGAATAAATAATTAAAGTCAGAAAAAAACAGTCACATATATAAAATGTGTATATAAATAGACAGTAGTTTTGCATGGATGAGAATTAAAGTTAACCCTTTGAGAATAAAAAAGTTTTCAACTTTCTAAAAATTTCAATTCACAAATAGCAATTATATGCAGGCCTATAAATACAACACAATGTGATATACTCTCATATATGCATATTAGGAATGATCAAATCAGGATGCTTAGCATATACATCACCTTAAATATTTATTATTTAATATGTTTGTTATATATGAACATTTAAAATATGCTCTGGTATCTATTTTGAAATATATGATATATTATTGATGACTATGGTTATCTTATGCAGTAAAACACCAGAAATTATTCGTCCAATCTGATGAGACCTTTAAACATCAAATTTCCCACTCTCCCCTCCCCTCCAGTTCGCCGTCTCCACCATAACCTCTGGTAACCACTCTTCCACTCTACATCCATGAGCTTGACCTTTTCTAGCTTTTGCACAAGCAGTGTTGAAATTAGGTGGAATTAATATCTTGGCCTTTATTTTGCATACTGTCCAGTAGGGTCATTCGCATCATTGCAAATGGCAAGACTTCCTGTGTTTCAAGTTGTAATCTTTTATCACAAACTTTAAAAACAAAAACCTTGAAATTGTCAACTTGACAAGATAAATTGATATAATTTTAAAACTTTTAAAAGTATGTTGAGAAAACCAAGGTTTTAGAGATATGTAAGTTATTACCAAAAAATGATGCATTAAATAAAATATAATAAAATCCTCATGCGTCACATATCACATTTTTAAGATCCATTTGTCCAGTAACGAAGTAGGATCATTTCCATATATTGGCTGTTGTGAATAGCACTTGAGCATGCAGTCATCCTCTTTCCTAAACTGGTTTCAGTTCCTTTGGGATGCACCCAGCAGCGGCATTGCTGAATCAAGTGTAATTCCCCTTACACATTTTTGAGGAAGTTTCAAATATTTTTCTAAGATGCTATACTGTGTTTAACCACTGCAACAGTGCAAACAACTTTGTTTCTCCACATCATTGCCAATACATTAAATCCGTCATCTTTTTGATAATAGTCAGTCTAACTTGTGTGAAATAGTATCTTATTTTGGTTTTAAGCTGTGATTTTCTGATAATTAGCGATAATGAGCATTTTTCATATTTTTGTTGCCATGCATATGCATTTTTTTTCTTTTGAGAAATATCTATTTAAATCCACAGCTTTCTTTGAAGTGGATTCTTTGTTTTCTTGTTACCCATTGGCTTGCATTCCCTGTATGTTTTGGATATCAGCCCCTATTTATATTTATATGTATGACTGACAAATATTTTTTCCTTGTGTGTTGCTGTCTCTTTATTAATTACTTCCTTTGCTCTGCACAAGCTTTTAGTTTAATGCAACCCAATTTATTTATTTTTTCTTTTTTTGCTTGTACTTTGGTATTACAAGTATTAATTCAGAGATACAAAGGATCATGAGAGACTTCCATATGGGTCAGCCCCACTATGGCCTAGCAGGAAAATGACTACTTATGATGCTAGCATCCCATATTGAAGTGTCAGTTTGAGGCCCACTGTTCCCTTCCATTCCAGCTTCCTACCAACAAGCCTCGGAAGGCAACCAAAGATATTCCAAGTACATAGGTCACTGACATGCATGTGGGAGACCTGAATGGAGTCCCAGGCCTTTGGCTTAGGCCTGGCTCAGTCCCAGCCATTGTAGCCATTCGTTGAGTAAGCTGGCAGATGGAAGTTCATTCTCTCGCTCTCTTTCAAATAAATAAAAATATTAAAAAGAGACTATTGTTCCCAATTAAATCTCCTAGAAGAAATAGATCCATCACTAGAAGTATATAGCAATTGTATAACTTTTTTAAAAGGTTTATTTATTTTTATTTTATAGGAAAAGCAAATCAAATTTACAGAGAGAAGGTGAGACAAATATCTTCCATCTTTTGATTCCCTCCCCAAAGGGCCACAGTGGCCCAAGCTCAGCCAACCTGAAGCAAGGAATTCTTCTGGATATCCCATGCAGGTGCAAGGTCTCAAGGCTTTGGGCTGTCCTCTACTTCCTTCCCAGGCCTTAAACAGGGAACTGTATGGGAAGTGGAGCAGCTGGGACTTGAACTGGTGCAGACGCAAGGTGAGGATTTTACTGATAAGCCATTACACCAGACCCACAATTACAAATCTTAATAAATCAATAATCAATAAGGAGACTGAGTCAAGCATTAGGTCTCCTAATAAATAAAAGTCCAATGTTAAGTATTACCAAGTATTTAAAGAATTTATACTAATAGTTCTAAAACTCTTCCTGAAAACAAAAGATAAGGTATTATTGCCAAATTGACTCTACAAAGCCACCATAGCCTGATGAGAAAAACCAGACACATACATCACAAGAAAGCTAGAGGCCAGTGCCAATAGATGCAAAAGTTCTCGATGAATTGCCTGCAAACTGTTAGTGCATTATTCATAGTGATCAACTAGAATTTATTCATGGATTGCAAGGTTGGTTCAGCATATGCAAAGCAACAAAAGATAGTCACTACAGTAAGGAAATGAAAGACAAAAAACACAGCATCTCAATAGATTCAGAAAATGTACTCAACTAAACTCAAAATCTTTTCATTATCAAAAAAAAATATCAACAACATAAAAATAGAGGAAACCTTCCTCAACACAAAAAAAGTTCATCTATGAATACAGAAAACCCACTGCTACTATCATACCCAATGGTGAATGTTGTAGGTTTTTCCTGTAAGACCATGAACAAAACAAGGAAGGCCACCTTCACCAGTTACATTCAAATAATTTTTATATATGTATTTTGTATTGCATTTCATTTTATAACAACATTTCATAGGCTCTGATGTTACCTCATCCCTCTGATCCCCTCTCCATACCCTCCCCCCATGGTGGATTGCTCCACCTTATTGCAGTACTACAGTTCAAATCCAGTCTTGTTTGTTTCATTGCAAGCATGTGCCATGCATTGAGTCCAGTATCTTATTGCCCAGCTGAATTCAACAGTTTCTTGGGGAGAGCAACTCTGGTCTGAAGACATAGCTGGCAGAATATCATTCCGACCAATTAAAAATCATAACATAACATCAACAACAGTTTCCAAAATTATAGGGTTAATTAACATTGTATTGAGTGACTGATACGTTAGAAAATGCAAGTTCTTTACCACATCCTGTGACTACTTCATTAACATTTCAATTATAGTTTGTATACAACTGGCTTCTATCTACCTTAATTTGGCTATAGGATACTATTCAGCTGTCTCATGTCTATTTTCATTTTAGTGTTTAGCAGTTTATTGTGTTGAAGCATAATTTTTACTGAACTTGGCAGATTTTAGGATAGTTTAAAAGAAAATCTTCCTGATACATATGACAGTGTGTGAAAACCTTTGTATGTAGAGGAAGCTGATTATTATGAAGAAATTATCGTGTGATCAATATTTTTTGTGATCAGATACTGGGTTGGTGCGAAAGCTAACAGCTTGAGAGTAGCCTTGACACTTGCTTTCCTAAACAGCTAAGTTAGTAATTTGATGCCTCGTTGTTTTTTTCCTCATACACATGGACTGCAGATCCCATATCTTGAGCCATTTAACACAGCTCTCTTCCTCCACAATCAGTGACCACCCCATTGACAAACAAGATTGTTTCCAAAAGAGGTGTCTCCTATGCATCACACACTATTTCTCATATTCATGAACTGACCATTTTTTAATACTATGAAAGGATTTTGAAGAATAAAAGCATTCTTCTTGTAGTCGCTCTGAGACTCTTGAATGAACTTCAACCAGCATGCCATCATTCTTGCTTGAAGATTGTGAGTAAACATTGCAAAAGTGTGATTGTTTAGGATTTTGTCATAAAAGCTCTGAACAGTTGTCCAATTAAATAATGGAAAGGTGTTGTGTATTTCAGGACATGTACTTGAATTCCAGAGGAGGAAGACAGGCTAAGGTAAAACAAGAAAATGGGCAAAATTTGGTACATATCATACCATACCAAGAACACTCTCATCAGGACTAATGCCACAACCCAATTCACATCCATGCCTTTCACCTACGCTTGACTACTTTGTATTTTGTCTAATGTTTAACCGTTTGTTCTATATGAGTTCTCACCATTAAATATTTAGGAGAATGGGAAAAATCAATCATGTGGATCTGCACAATATTGGTGCTGCTGAAAGACTCATTGTTTCACAGCATGGCAATCAATGTGCATAATATTGGCCCAGAGTTCACGATAAAATGATTATATCTAATAGCTCTATTTAAGATTCATTGCAGTAAAATAGCATATTTCAAAAAGATTTTCAACCAAAAGGTGTACTTTCTTTGGATGGAATACACCATGTTAATAAGAATTCACTTATCTAAAATACTGAAATATGGTATTATGCTATATAACTGCACATTTTATATCTGAACTTTACCACATAAGTGTACACATAAATGTGGAGATCTATATGAGTATTACTTTTCAATCTTACTTTAAAAGAAAAGTAAATGAACAACTTAGAAATTGTTGTGATTAAACTTGTTGTCTCTTAAGTGCATGTTTGTTTTCCAGTCATATGAATCTAAATATTTTCTTTCTCTAAAGGCACTGTATTTTTAAAAGACTGAGGCAGATTACTTTATATTCCCAAGGTCTCAATTTACATTTCAGATACCTCAAAGTGTCTGGGAAGATCCAAATTCCAAACATAAATATTTCCTTCTGCCAACCCAATTTCTGCCTCAAATTTTACCAATGGTTCATCCATTTCCTTGATTGAAAGCTTGTCCTCTCCAGAACAAACTTATAAAATAATTACACTTCTAGAAGGATTCTATCAGTTGGAAAGTTTGCTCCCCTTTCTCTCCAGAAAGTGCTCTAACAATAAATCTTCCCATGCATCCTGGTAACCCTAAGTCTGGCACATGGTGACACTGAACACTGGTGAAGGATTCCAGTGCACAAGGTTGGGAGAGAACTTGAAGTTCTCCAGAGAAATGCAATGAGGGTAGACCCAGTTCATGCACTGTGGTGCAGTGCCTTCAACTTGGCAAGGAAACACCTTCTTGTCCTCTTGCTTAGCCCTTGGACAGCTGTTTTCTGCTCTGCTGACTGGCTGCGTTGCACTCACCAGTATTCTACTGTTGTTTTCCCAAATCAAAGCAGCAACCAGCACTCACTGAGTTCTCACTGCTCATGTCTGATTCTGTTTAATTCCACCCTCCACCCCCACCCCCACCACCATCAAAGCTCTCCGGTATTTTAAGGAAGAAATGAGACCTGAAATCTCATCACTGGGTGGAGGCAGGATCAAGACTAATGAATAAATGACTCCAAGCTTTTGGCCCCTTCTAACCCTGCCCCTGATTTGGTCTGAATTAATCAGGTTTTCCCTTTAAAAACACGAGGAATATTATGCACCTTGATTCTTCAGGTGCTGTGATGAATTTAGGTGTAGTACTTCCATTGGCTGAAATATTATATGAAATCAATGTACTATTTGCAAGGCAAAAATCCTTGACATCTTACATCTACCTTTTCTCTCTCTGGTTGGTTGCAATCCAGGATCTCAGCAGTCAGTGTGCACCATTGTCAGTTTGCAACTTTAGACATTCCTGTTCACTCCGATTTGTTTTCATGTAATCTGTTGGAGTGCTGGAAATCACAGAATTATATCCCTTATAACTGTGTAAATTCAAATTCAAAGTGCAGGGATTCTAAATCACATCCTAAGGCTTCAATCCTATAGCGAGAGAGAGAGAGAGAGAGAGAGAGAGAGAGAGAGAGAGAGAGAGAGAATTTCTACCATCCTTTGAAACTCAGCCCCTGTCTTTTCAGATTTAAAAAAAAAATGAAGCTTAGGAAGGAGTAGATGAATCCCCAAATCACAAAACTATTTAGGGAAAGAACTGGATGTTACTTCACACATTGAGGCTTTGCCTCTACTGAAGCAAACATTGTCATCTTTTCTTTCCCTTCCCCTTGGAACTCCTAGTGAGAAATACATGAGCTGAGGGTTCAGATTCTTTAAATTCAAAGTGAGAAGGGGCTCATAACCACAATATTGAATTCAACCCAATGTCAGCTGAAGCATTCTCTAATAATTAGTACTCCAGCATCTACCTGAATAAAAAGTTCATGTGTATCGGGGAAAAAAACATTTTATTCCATTGTTGAGCTTTGATGATTTGGGGAAAATTGTTTCTTATATGGAATTGCAGTCTGACTCATAAATATTCTTTTCTCTTTTTTTCGGTCTTTGGAGATTAGAAATGAAGAATTTTACTTTTACTCTAAGTATTTGGAGACATCTATATTATGTCATTAAGTCTTCTCTTCAAGTTAAATGTTTTCACTGTTGGATTAGACTCCTCAAACAACAGATCTTGGGTTCCAGCTTTCGTTTCACATAATTCTGATTTCTCTCTTCCACGTAAATACTAGTTGTTCATATTTTTCTTCTGGAAAGACTCTCAGCACTGAACACATTGTCTGATATGTCCTTTAACCAAGGAATTAGTCCGCATCTGTGGACATTTCCTTGTTTATTACAAAACTTCAGACATATCTCACAACTGGAGCATGAAGCACTTTTTGTCAAAATAAGCCATTCTTAATCTTTCAATTCTTCCCACTGTGAAGTTTTCTTTTAGCCTGAATTTAGATCCTTATGTTTATCTTTTGTAAAAAAACACATATTGCTTATTCTAAAATTATCTCATATACTGAGAACTTTAGTCATTTAGTAGTTGGAATTCTGAGGCCATGTGATTTTGCAAGATTTTCTGTGACTTCACACAATCTATTGATAAAATAAAACTGATGATAGTGTCTGAGCAGGGTGCTTTGGGATGCCTCTAGAGATTTTCTTCATCTTTATAGTGACCCATTCATTTACATCCTGATGCTGATCATTTACTCAGATACATACTTGTGATTTCTATTATTTTGAATTTTATTTACATATGTTTCCCCATTTATTTATGTGCTGGCAGAGGCAGTGGAGTGTAAGGGTAAAGCGTACACTCCGGAGTCAATCTGCTCATTTAAGTCCCGGCTTCATCATTGACTGGGTCGGGAATGTTAGCCCGATGAGTGTATCTAAACCACAGTTTCCACATTTGAATATTGGAGTTAATAATGTAACAGAATCCTTCAAAGAAATATTTATAAAGTTGAATATGTTATCTGAAAATCTTAATTTATTGCCTGAACTAAAGAAGGCTTTCCCGTATGAGTAATGAAGATGATAATGGTGATGAAATGAATAAATAATCTCAATGCATGACTTTTATGCTAATCATAGCAGAGGATTTTGGAAATAATGTTTGAGGATCTACCATATGCCAGGAACTTGTGTAGAGAAGGTCAAATAATAGTCACAAAGAAAGAAGTACCTATTTATGTATTATCAGTTACCTGATAATAACTAATAATAATCTGATATGAACTTACATAGAGGCTAAATGAACAGGGAAAATTCAAACTAGCTTTAAAATAAGAGCCAGGATGCTGGTGGAAGGCTAAGTCCAAAGCCCTCGTCCTCTACCTAAGCCACTCTCCTGTTTCTCTGCATTGAACACACCACTGGGCTCAAGGGTGGATGGTCATTCCTACTTAAATCACATGATTAAAGCTGAGACTCCTGAAAGAAATAAGACAGCCTTGCCACCTTCAAGCTCTCCCAGAGATCAGATCAAACTTTTACCAAAAAGTAGTAGAGTTTGAGTGGGCAGTTTTTAGCATGAAGCAGCAGCAAAATCCAAAGAATAGGAAGCCTGGCTTCAAAGACATGGTTGTATGATGATGTTTATAGCAACAATACTCACAATGGATAAAGTGTGGAAACAACCCAAGCAGTCACTGACGGATTAACAGATAAAGTGTGGTCATTTCATATAATAGAATATTATTCATCCATAAAAAAAGAATGAAATTCTGACATACTCCTAAAGATGGAACTTTGAACACAGTATGCTAATTGAAATAAGTTAATCATAAATGGTGCATATCATATGTACACTTTTATGAAGTAGTTCAAATATTTCAATTCACAGAGGCAGAAAGTAGGATGGCTGTCACCAGGGTCAGGAGTGAAAGGACATGGATAGTTGGTATTCAGTGGATCAGTTTCAGTTCCGGATGACGAAAAAGGCCTACAGATGTCGATAATCGTTGCCCAATTAAACATGGTCATTTAAAATAGCTAGATTTATGAACATCGTGTAATGCATATTTTCCCACAAGAAAAAAAAATACATAGCCCAAGAATAGCATAATGATGCTAATTGGGTGCTAAAGCTCGTGTTATGTAATCCTCACAACAACCTCATAAGTATATTAGATTCTTTGTCTCAATTTTGAGATGAAACAGACAAAGAAGCACGAATGTCTCCAGAACAGCAAGGCCTGCAGTTAGAGTTGAAACTCTGACAGTCTGGTTGCTGCATTTATATTTTTACATTACACTTGGAAAATCAAACCATAATCCCAGACCTCCAAGAGTATGTGATGGTTTAGACAACCAGGTGTGGTCCCTGGATCATGGCTTCCCAGCAAGCAGGCTTGCAGTCCTGAACCAAACAGACCCAATGTGTAATACCCGACTCTGTAGAAAGGCTGTTGGCTAAGCCACAGCCCTTGATGCCACTGCCACTCTTCTCTGAGTTCTGAATGCCTTCCCAGTGCCTCAGAGCATCCAAGACATGGGAGATTCAGCTGGAGTCCATAGACTGGAATGCTGTGTGGGTGAAGCGCCACTTCTTTGGTTTCTGCTGTCTGGCACGTGTCAACTTAGCAAGTTCCCTGGTGGCAGCTAGGTTTTGTTTGGTTCCTCTTTCTGTCGTTCCATTTGATGGAGTTGTAAGAAGAGAGAGAATGAATGTTATGGTGGATTTGGGAGGCATTTACCTCTATTTTTCTGCTTTTTCCTGCTCCTTTCTTTACTTGCTGCAACATAGATACGCCCAAATACACAACTGGTGAGATTATGTTTGAAATTATAAGAGTTCTGATTATGTTCCCATTCCTGGGCAAAAATATGCAAATAGATTTTGTGGTAAGAACCGCATGACAAAGCAACGTTACTGACTTCTTTCTTCTCTTCTTCCTCATTATCATCAAATATTTACTCTCACTATTCAGGAAAGTATCACAGTCAATGATCATTTATATTAAAAGATTTTTCACCAGCAATAAATTAACTATGGAAGTTTAGAGGAAAATACTATAATGCATTATTTAAAACAACTTGTAAATTTACCCCCAAAAAAGGCTGAAAAAGCCATATGAAGTCATTTAGAATGTTCTTTATTCGGAGAGCAATCGAATACCAAACACCACAAGGATAAAAGATCACTCCAGAATCATGGGTAACACCTTCTGTCACCTCCAGTTTAACTCACTCATAGCAATCCTGCTGTCTCTCCCGAGTTCCTGCCCTTCATCCTTTTGATGTCTCCAAAGTGGACATTTGTGCAAAATGTCCCTAAACTTGGGCTGGCTGACTCTTTCCTCATACCTACATATCTGAGCATGACTATCTAGAAACAATGCTACATTTTTACCATTGTCATTCTCTCAGTCAGCAAGCAATGTTAATCCATCCATTCATGTTGCTAATAACTTTGATAGCTTGATTTATACGTCTTCTGCTCTTCTACGTTACAAAATTATTTTTCCCTTTTGTGATAAGCGAGTATTTTGTGAGGAGATCATGCTGCGTCTCTTTCATTATCCAGCCCTCGCTCACTGGTTTTAACATCTGTGACATCTCTTACCTAAGTTAGTTATTGTGATGATGGTTACCAAGTGATGTCCTAACTCTACTATACCTTGTACATTTTAGTTGGCATATGTTTTGTAAGGAAAAGTTTTCTTTTATCCATATGTTTTTAATTCATTTGTTTATTTTTATCTCGATTGATTCATATTTTTCTGTTTCAGTCAATGGACTAATAATCCAGTCCCATCTCCATTATCTTGTGAAGTTCAGATCTGTTTTCGATTTGGGCAAGAGCCCTTTCCAGCAGTCTTCTGTGCCCATTTCTTCTAGGTGCATAATTCTTTCGAAATGTACTTTCCCTAATGTAACCCCACAGTCACCTACATGTCCAAGTATTCCTAATTCTTTCTAGTGGTGAGTGACCCTTAACAGACAAGATCTGGGTGGCTGGTGTGCTCTAACGTACCAGAGTATTACTGCTCTGAACTCATCCTAGTTGTCAGAGTTCACCCTTACCTCCCCCAGGCCTTTATAAATATCACCCTCACCAGGCTTTCCCTCTCTATTCTCTTTAGAATTGGAACCCCAACACCATCCTAGCCATAGTCCTTTATTTTCCTCTGCTCTATATTTTTCCTAACCCTTATTATCTTGAAATACTATAACAATTTCTCAGGCATTTTTTTCTTCCTGTGCCCCAACCCTAGCCCCAATTCCAATAACATAGCTTTCATGAGGATGGACACTATTTTATTGTTTTGGGGAACTAAGACAGATGAAAAATTCCTATCTTCATTAAACAAAGTAAAGGATGCATGGAAATTGCCCAGGAAAAAGATAAAGGGGAATATATAGAATGATCCTAAATCTGGAAAATCCATAGACATCCAGAAAGCAGTAATCTGAAGTTGATGCCTCATCAGGGGACTTATGCAAAGAGAACTTTGAAATTCAACCAAATGATTTAATGCATTTTATTATAAGTGCAACAGAAAGCTTCTAAAGATTTCTTTTTTATTGGAGAGGTAAAGAGATACAGACAGAGCAACAAAGAGAGTTTCTATTCTCTGACCCACTGCACATAGCCCCCCAAATGTTTGTAACAGTTGAGAGCCAGATTTTAGAAATATAATCCAGGCCTCCCATGGGGGTGATGGAAGCTCAATTACACAAGCCCTCACTGCAGCTTCCCAGGGTCTGCATTAACAGAAGGGCAGAATTGGGATCCAGAGGCAGGTGTGGAAGGCAGACACTCTGACATGGCACAGACATCTAACTGGTATCTAAAAAATTTTTATTTATTTTTATTGGAAAGACGAATATACAGAGAGGAGGAGAGACAGAGAGGAAGGTATTCCATCTGATGGCTCATTCCCAAGTGGCCGCAACAGCTGGAGCTGAGCCAATCTGAAGCCAGGAGCCAGGAGCTTCTTCTGGGTCTCCCACATGGGAGCAGGGTCCCAAGGCTTTGGAACATCCTCAACTGCTTTCCCAGGCCATAAGCAGGGAGCTGGATGGGAAGCGGGGCTGCCAGGATTAGAACCGGCACCCATATGGGATACCAGCACGTGCAAGGCAAGGACCTTAACCACTATGCTATTGTGCCGGGCCCCTAACTGGTATCTTAATTGCTGGTAACTGCCTGCCCCTCATGCAGGGTTTTCAGTAAATGAGTGACTCATCCATTAGTGTTTTTCAACTCTTATAGTAGCTACTGAATGGAAAGATAATCATCTGGGGACAAGAATTTTGGCATCAATACTTAACAAAACTTTTTCCAGTGGCCTGAGAGAAAATAATTTAGGCTTTAGAGGCAATAGTAGAAGATTTCTAGAACATTTTCAAGACATGTTCCCTAAGACCATGAGTGATGGATGAAATATAACGAGTGAGGAGCACCGAAGTCAGTAGTGACCCCCATTTCAGCTTTAGAAATGAGAAATTGAATCTGGGCTCATCCTCAAAATCTGCAGTCAAAATTTTCTGACATCTCCACAAGGCCAGAGCCAGAGAATAAAGCTTTAGAGATAAATATTTCCAGGTAAATATTTGCCCTGCAAAATCTATTCACACTTCCTCACCTACACGGGACAGAAATCCCTTCTAATCAGGATCTGGTGACTGTATGGCCCTTCAGTTCCTAAGGCCGAGACCTGCAATGCCCTTGGAGCTTGCAGCAACGGAACCCACCACAAAAGCACAGGGACTAGAAATCGCATACATCCTTATCCAATACCCCTCCTTCCTTTTCCTCCTGCAAAAATGTTTCTCTTTGTAATTGTCTATAAAAGATTATTGTCTGCATTTTATTTAATTATTCCGTATGAAGTAATTATGAGAGAATAATCAGCTAGTTCACCGATAACAGACGTTTCATAAAAGAACACAAAAGACGCTAATAAAGGCAGAGCCAGCCCTCATCGCTGTCATTATTAGTTTCTCTACATCTTTAATTTTTGTACATTTTTATTGTTCGCCTGGAATTAATTGTCCATTTCTTTCCCCAATCAGGTTTATTGCAAATGGGCCACTTCTAGAGAGCTATACTGCTTGTGTGTTTACCTAGAAAATGCCCCCAATAGATCTTGTCAATTTTCAAATATTTTTAGAGGAGCCTAGAAGGAAAAAAAAAAGAACCACTAAATCATTGTGTCTTGGCCTTCTAAAAGACCAAACAACACTTTATTATGCTGTACTACCCTGATTTCATTCTCTACTTTTATGCTATGAATGAGGGAGCTACACCACTGAGAACGGTTTGCTCAGAGGTTTATGTAAGAGCTGAGACAAGAACCTAGGTCTTTAGCACAAATCTAGAATGGTGAGGCCATGCAGGATTCCATAGGTGTAAACCATTCCAGGGGGTGGTGTCTGGGCCTCACTACCCCTGTGCACACTGGTAGGCTGTTTCTACCTGTAACTCCTAGTTCTTGAGTGGACCATATGAATCCGTCATACACGTAACAGAATGTACTCAGCTCACAGACTCAGTGGCTTAAACCACAGGAATCTTACTTTCTCACAGTTCTGGAAGTCAAAACTCCAAGATCAAGGTTCTAACCTGGTTCCTCAGCTTACAGGTGGCTTCCTTTTCATTGTGTCCTCATATATGCTTTCATGTATGCATAGGGAGACACAGAGAACTCTCTGGGGGTGACTTCTTCTTTTTATACGGACACCACTCCTGTACTATTTGTATCCCATTTGTATGACTTCATTTAACCTCCATAAAGGTTCTATTTTCAACCAAGTTAATCACAAAGCAGCATTAAAGATGTTTAAAGCTAGTAATGCTAAAAATGGTTGGAAGCAACAGTAATATACCAAGGGCTTTGGACAGCATGGGCTTTGGACACAGTATTGTTTCTTAAATCCTTAAGTTGGGTTGTAAGCTCTCTGTACGTCTGTTCTCCCCCATGTGTAAGTTGGCTGAGAGTCCAGAGCAGCAGGTGCAAACTGGGCATGGAAGCAGATGGGAGTTAAATGGCTTCTGGAAGTCTAATCCATAGACTCAGCCTCATTCATCGCGCATGCTGTGTAGCAATCATGTTTTATTGGTATGTCTTTGCATCCCCAGCACTAGAAATGTACTGTAGCACAGATTAACCACTCAGTGATTCCTGCATGAATGAGTGAATGTGGTAATATTTTATTGTTCACCTGTCTCTCCAACTTAGCATGCCTCACTGACTCCCCATCAGCCCAAGGGAAATCTTTGATGGGGATACCTGTGACCTGACCACACACTCCCCACCCAACCTGAGTGCCTCCCATTTGGACAATGCTCCCTTTCTCCTTCCATCTCAACCTCCGTTAAGCTTCTTGCACCTTTCGGAATGCCTACCACTTGTCCATGCTTCCATCTACTCATCATTTGCCGATTAGGAAGGGAAGCATTTGTCCTCACTTAGGACAACAGTAATGGTTATCAGTTAATCTCAGTTTTTATTATCCTGAGTTCTCTCAACTGAAGCAGGACTCAGACCTGGCCCTGATATGTCCCTCTTCCACCTAAACCACACCCACATATGCCACACATCCTAGTAGCCTTCCAAAAAGGTAAATGCCAGCTCTAGTCTATGAGTCTGCTTAGAGAAACTCGACCACAGAAGTAAATATTAACATTTTTTTTCACATAATAAGGGATTGCAATTATGAGCCTCCCCATGTTGCTTGCTTAATTATTACCTAAGTCAGGTGGAAACACATTTGGTGGAAATCAAGCTGCCTTTCTCTGAGCAGAGGCACAGAGACTTTACTCTTTACTGTTAATATCATTGCTGGGGAAATCAAACTGGCATATGTTTTCTGTAACCACCACTGAGATCATTTTCTTCTCTCTCTGGGGTAATTCTGGGAAAGAAAAGCATTCAAAATATTATATTTGCCATCCCCTGCCACATTCATGTCATGTAGCACCTACAATTAATGAGTGGTACTTATGAGGATGTGAGTCATTACAGCAAAGTGTTTAATTCCATTCTTCTCCAACACATTGATTTAATCCACCCTGAGTTAAGCCAGAGCTATAACACACCTCCCCTGAATAGAGCACCGTGAGATAATGTGGGGTATCTGAATGACAGCAATTTCGCACATGTACATAGCAGCTTTCAGCCTGGGATCTCCAAAAGTTGCTTCTCGCATGGTAATTGATGGCACCTCTAAGCGTTACATTAAACATTTAATTGAACAGTTAAATGTGGATTAATGAGGCCATTAATTAATACAGTAGGGAAGTCTGCAGTTCTTATCTGTGGACCACAGAGAGGATTTCCTCACACCGTGTATTTGTAAGCTCTATCCTGAAAACTCAAAATTGTGAAACTACTTGGGCAGGATGGAGAAGTAAGAAGAGTGTGGTAGAAGTAGAAATAAGTTAAAGTTATCAGGAAAAATATCCATAATTTGAAGACATGAATTCGAGACCAGGCTGTACTACTGCTTAGCTGTGCAACTTTGTGTAAATCAGTTTACCTGTCTAGCATTGGTTCCCCTACCTGAAAGATGAAGGATGAACTACGTTGATCTAAAGAGTTCTTTTATTTAACTAATACATTGAGTTTGTAAAGTTAGCCAGCTTACCAGGATGTTCATATATCTATCTGTTGACAATTATCCATCAAAAATTGGGCTCAGAGCTTCAACTCCTCCAGTTAAGCCACTCAGGACAAAGAGGGGAGCACTGGGTGTGGGGTCACAAGTCCCACTTTCCATTGCATGGCAAGAGGTGAGAGTGTAAGAATCTCCAGACATTCATTTTTAAAGTGTAGATGTGATAAGCCACTGCGAGGAGTTATCATTGAGACTACATTGGTTCCTTGAGATGTCCATTTGTCAACATTCCATTACTATTTTATTATAGTGAAAGACTTGAGGAAGTCCCATGGATTAAGAAGTTCATTTTGGCTCACAGTGCCAGGGGTTCACAATGTGAGATCAATATGGGTTCAACCTGTGGTAAGGTCCTTCCTACTAACAAAGACTCAAGGTCATGCAGAGCTTCACAGAGCAAGAGGCAGGATGAGCGTGTGTCTGTCTGAATGCATGTGGCCTGTCATAAAGTTACCAGGATTCCAGTCCAGGGCGATCCTAATGACCTAATCCCTTCTCACCACTTCCCTAAGGCCCCAACTCCGAACATCATAAATGAATTCACTTTCTATCCTGTTAGTAACCACTAGCACTAGGTTTTGGGACTAAATTCCTGGGTTCCGGGAAACAAAATACATAATATATAATCATATGAGAGAGAAAAGTAAAAAAGTAGTAGAAATGTGAGTTGTCATTCTTTATCGTTATCACCCAGTTGTTTCTGAGTTAGGTTAGTGCCTATGGCTGCCTGTCATCTTTCTGCTTTTTTCCTTTTCTCTACCTATCTTAATCCCCATTCTTGAGAGTCTCTTTTTCTAAACATATTGGAAGCCATTTATTATTGAGCATTGTGCTAGTCATGGCTCTTCACTCACCAAGCTAGTTCTCAACTCTTCTGTGACTATGGTAAAAAAAAAAAAAAATTAGGAGGGGGGAAGAAAAATTCGAAGTCCCAAAGAAGGCACCATTGCCTTGGCCCAAGCCACTCAGCTCAGGAACTTCCAGGGAGACTTTCCTGCCACTCACCCCTTTTCTGGAAGAGAATTTTCTGAATTCTCTTTAGGTAAACACAAGGCATAAATCAAGAACTGTTTATGCCTTTTCCACCCTCAAATAAGTATGAGTAGTATGTTCTATAGAGGTAAGTGACGATTCTAAACTTTCATGGGTAGGTCTTAGGATGATTTTCTGTGAATCTATTAGGTACACAATCAAAAGATCAAATTATGTTCAGTAGCATTTTACTATTAAATATGCAATAATCATCATTTCTTATAGCATATATGAATTCTTTCTTAACATGAATGTTTTCTTTTTATTGTATTAAATTAATAATCTTATTCATTAACAAATGGATGTTTGGGGCATTTACAGTAGCCAAGTTCTGCACTGAAACATATACTTATGTATATCAATATATTTCCATCTATGTATTCTGTGTTCATCATTGTAATTTCATTATTCTATGAATTAGCCTACTCATTAATTTATTTGTAATCCCCAAATCAATATTCCAGTGTTTTTGCTATCACTCACAGATATGTTCAGAGTGGTACGACATTTAATTCACCTGATATGTACATTCTTTTTGGTCTTTAAAAAGTTTACATAGAATAATGCGCATGTTTTTAAAAAATAAGCTCATCTTATGCCCTCTTTCCCACTGACTTTTGAAATACCCTTATATATCTTAGGCATTATATTTTTAACTGTATTTCCAGAATCGTAAGGGCTTATATATAACACTGGCTTCCTACAGATTCTTGAAGACATCTATGCACCCAGAATATGTTTTATCTTAGTAAGAAATGTAATACTGTAACTCAAAACAAAGCACATTTCAATACACTTAATGCACAGATTGACTTAACATGGGTTTATAGTATAAGACAAACTATCAAGCTTTTATAAAAAATATATGTGCAATTAAGAGTAACATACATTTCTGTTTGTCCAGTGAACTTGTTCTACATATGAACATTAAGTGAACAAAACTTAGGACTCATCGCAGATTTTAAAAATTGCTCATGCTTTCAGAAATAAAGGTGTGATCTTTCTTTTCCTTTTCCTTGGTTTTTTTTTTCCATGACACAGTTCCATTGGCTCGGGGATTTTGTGCACATTTTTAGCTGCAGCTGAAAGAAAGCAATAAGAGCAAAGAAAGCTCTACCTTCTTGTCTCAGCGATCATATTGGAAGCAGGCATCCTTTTTGTGATCTCAGCACTGTAGTTCTTTTTTTCCTTAATTTTTTATTTTTTCACGATAGAGTTCCATGGGCTCAGGAATTTCCCCTTCCATGCTCCCTATACCCCTGCCCCACACCATTTTCCCCTACATTGTTATAGTTCTTCAGCAGCAGTCACAAGTCTATCATTCTTGTATTTAAAGTATGTCATGACATTGTAGGTATAGACAATGGAAGAAGGCCCAGCATTTTATTGTCAAAATGCATTTTACAGTTTCAACACTGTATTTGTTGAACGTTTGTGCTTTTGCTTGGGGATTTAAAATGGCACCAAATGCAATGGTTAAATGCTATCTACTGTTCCTAGGCTCAAGAAAACTATGCTGTGTCTCAGGAAGAAAATGCACATCTGAGTTAAAGTGCAATGTGCAGTGAGCTCGGTGGTAATCAGCCAGTTGCAGTTATTCAGTAAGGTATCTCTAAATACCCAAAACAAAGTCATACATTGATTGATTGGAAAAAATGTTCTGATCAGGGGCTCACAGTAACCTATTCCTGTATTTCTTATTGGAGCAATGATTTAGCACCCACGGAAGCTTTATTAACTTCATAAAACATAACTTCCACAAATAATGAGAACTCTGTGTGTGTGTTTGAGTTTAGAAACGTTTAGAAACATATTAGCAAAATTATATGAGGCTTTTCTGTCAGCTTGATAATCTCTCCAGAAGTTGTCTAGATGAATTCTTCTTCTTATAGTTAAGAGGAAACTAGTCAATTCAGTCTCAGAAACAAAGTCTTAGAAACCAAGCTTCACTGTGGTAAAAACTCTAATCAAGGAAGTTCAAGAGAAGCATAGAGAAGGGGATGCTGTTCATCTGTGTGAGTATAAATCCCTGCAGCTCACAGAGATTCCTCAGAATGCCCGCAGTGCAAATCCAGGTCACTGGTGCTCTCTCAGGTCCCACCCACTTACAGAAAGCCTTCCCTCAGGTTACATTTTGTTTCAAGCCTGATACACAGATAAGCCCTTGTCTTACACTACAAGATGAACTAATAGGGACACATGAGAAAATGACTGAGGATAACTCGGTCTGGAAAGGAGAGGGAATGTCATTTATAAGCATCGGGATATGTGAAAACTAAGAAAAGAAGAGTAGTTATCACAGAATCTTGGGAAAGACTCTGGCCCTTGATGAGGATTCTGTCGAACAAATGTCAGGGCCCATAAAACTTACTACTACTGCAGGCATCAGGGATGGCCCCAAGGATTTGGTCAGCTGCTTCAAACACCAGTTTCCCTGGGAAGTTTTTCCTGGAGACACACACTCCTCTGTGATTACATCCAATCTCGAGCAAAACTAAATCTGGATCCTTCAACAAGACTCCTTTCTCTTTTTATCCTCATGATTCTTGGATTAGTATCTCTATCTCCAAATAAAAGTGTGTTTCCCTGAAAGCAAGGACCAAATACTATGCTTTTGTTGTTATTCACGTTCACTGTTGCGTCTCCCTCTGCAGTACATTTCTCTTGGTGTAAGATGTTGAACAAGTGAATGAAAAATTCAGAACAAGGCCAAGATCTTATTACTAAATGACAGCTTTACAAGATTTTTCAAGGTCACAACATCAAGGGGATTTTTTTTTTTACATATGGAGCAATTGCTTTATCCTGGGACTCAGTAAACCCATGAATGCATTTCTTATTCACTATACTCTATGCTTTCCATTCATCAACTTTTTGATTACAATAATTAGTAAATTAGCAATAGCTTTAACTGAAAAGAGAGAGCAAAGGAAGGTTTCAAGTCTTATAACTTTAACTTGCAGATGCTACATTTCATCCCAGCCAGCACAATCCATGTTCTCTGCTCAAATTGGAATCAGCCACCATGACAGGAGTTTCCTGTGCCAGTTCTCATAGCTTCTTACTTTCATAGCTGAGCTTCAAGGTCATTGCTGAATACAACTATCAGAAGAATTATTTGCATCTCCCCAGTCCCTTCCAATTTCTTTGCTACGATGATCCCTTCTGTCTGGGATCTTAGAAAAAAAGATAAAGCACATACAGCAGGGCTGACATCATTAGTACGCATTGTCAGAGATTAGCAGGGTCAGGATGGCCAGCCGGGAGATGGTCAGAGTCCTGTGTGGCTTCTGAACCAGAAGGCCTTTGCCTTTCTCCTGTTTTTCACCTCATTGTCATGAGGCTGTGGTAGTCAGGTGCTCAAGCATATCATTGGTCCAAGCAGGTAATGTAAATGGAACCGGTCAGGAGGAATAACAAGTCGTAACTGACTGATGTCGCTACTACTCAACTCCATACAAAAATGTGGGACCCATGTTACCAGATCTTAAGATTTTCCAAAAGAAAGCAGAAACTGCCTTGGAATCAGCCTGTTATAGAAGAATTTGGCTTCTTGAAACCATAAAGCATTTTCAGTGGGTCAGTTTTATTGTTGTTCTTCAAAATTTCTTTTTACCAATCATGAGGAATAAAGATAAATGCAATATTGTGACTACTCTAAAGGAGCTTACAGTACAGGGGTAAGCTGTCATTCATACATCAAGAGTTCATTTACACAGAGGAGCTTATGTTATCTACAGAGAAAGAGAGGTATTTGATTAAGCAATTTTGATTGGAGAATTCCCTATCTGTAGTAATAGGAAACCCAATTTTTTGTCCTGTGCCCCCAATCTCCAGAAAGCAAGGCTTATACTAAATTGATTGAATTATGTCATTGCTTGGAGCATTGTGTTACAATGAGGTAAAGCTAATGAACGTGGTTCCAACCTAATTTGTCCGAGTTGAAACCAGTAAGTTTGGGCAATAATACCAGGTTGGCCTTCATCACTTCCCTTTTTTTTGTTTGTTTTTTTGTTTGTTTTTCTTCTTGTCTTGACTCAAACCTAATTCCCAAATTCCAGGATGACACTCTCTTTTCTTTAGCAAGCAGAAATCTTGATCACAAGAGAAGGGACAACACTTATGCACTACCAGTGTCATTTGATAATTTGGTTATAGATTCTCAGTTCTTACCAATGTCAAGTCGCATGATGTCCTGGAGCAAGAGTTCCAGATCCCATTCCACTCATTTCTCTTATAAACTGGATGATGTTAGACAAAAGACTTAATTTGTCCCTTAAGCCACAGCTTTATTATCTGTAAATAAGGTAATGATAGCGCTTATTTCTTAGGTGATTTGTGGAGATCTAATGGGTAAAGACTATACATGAATTAAAAACCTCAGGCATTCTAATACGTGTGACAATAAAGAAGAATGTGTTTTGGTATGTGAAGAACAGAGATTCAAGCCTGAAACAAAGAATTCCATGAGTATTGCTATCAGATAGGTGCATGGGAATTTCTTGCTTTGAGTATTATGAGAAGAAAGATTCCTCATAATTTACCATGAAAGGAACAAGTGAAGTGAGGCAAGGCCAGATTTATGGGCATATATAGTGGATAATTTTTACATGGCCAAAGAAGAAATGTGCCACTCCTGTCTGTAGATTTCAGGCCCAGAACTTATCATATATCACTGAGAGAGTGAGTTGAATACAATGCATAGAGTCCAACCCTCTATGGCACCTTGGAGGTTCTCTTATGAAAAATGGCTATAATTAACAAGGGAACATTCAGAAGAATTCTGGAATAATGAACTACTTAGGGATGTAAAAGCATTCTGAAGGTATCCAGTGACTGAAGAAGAAGGAAACGCCTTCTGTCTCTCATGTTTCTTCCCATTTATCCTCCATGTGTTCCTTGGGATAAAAATGAGATCATTTGGGCAAACATGCAATCCACTTTTTTAGAGAAAAGTTAATTACTCTGAAGAAGTAAACCAACTCATCAGATGCAATGCATCTTCTCCTGTGCCAAGTACAATAAAATTCATTAAGATGTTTTTTTAATGGGAAATACACTCTGCATCATCAAGGATTTCATGGTCACAGAGGCAAGGTTGTCTTTATAAATCCATAATCTTTACTTCTTTCCTTTCAGAGTTCCTACCACCTCAACCTCTTTATATCAAAGTTTACCCTGTTTAACCTTTCAAATATTAGATATGACTATTTTTTTAAATGAGATCATATATCTCCAACTTTTTTTAAAAAAGCTATTTAAAGGATATTAGACAATCCTGAAAAGGTAAGTGGAACAAATTTTTTATAAAGTGGGGTCTGTTCTTACTGAATCTGAAATGAGCCAGGTGTGACTGTGAACGGTATCAGAAGACTTCTTGGCCTACTGTGTGGGTTTAGAGAAAGCCTTCTATGCCATGACATTTTACCCACACTAAGGTGGGAAAACCTGTGCTTTAGATGAAACCCGACAGTGGAAAATGCCTTTCTATTACCTACAAATGGAGCTCTTCTGTTGTTGCCCAAACTAGTGTGTCATTTTTTGCACTCTTTGCAATGCCCCAATATGTGAATATACTCAGGGACTTCATCACACACTGAATTTGCCCATCAAAGCTCTCGAATTGAGCCATCTCCTCTGTTAGGTGGCAGAAGTCAAATATTAATCTTAATATGAAGTACACCATGATCATGTTAGACTTTTTTTTGTCATTTTAGATAACTGCAGAACCAATGACTCTCACATTTCCAAGCGTTAAAGAACTGCCACTTCAAAGGGTTCAACTCTTCCCCAATTTTTATTTAGAAAACTGATAATGGTTGAAATAAGCCACAGGGGGTCAAAAAGCCAGGTGGCCAGGGAGCTTATACCCAAGATGAGAATAGCCTGGCTACCTGCTGGTTTAATAGGCTGCCCTTATTTCTAATGGGGCTTGAGTGGAGCTGAAATCAAGGCTGAGAGACCATATCGGAGCGATCTTAACATTGAACCACCTGACATCAGGTCTGTGGGGGATATTTCATCATTGTCTGCTTGACCTTTGGCTCCTTAGACTTAGAGCCCATCATTTCTGGGAAGCAGCAGCTAAAAAAGCCATTTGTTCCCCCATCAAATGTACCTGTCCTGATGTGCTGTCAACAGCTGTTTGCATTGCTAACTGTGCCAAGGGAAAACAATTGATGCCAGCAATCTCAGATTTCTAACCACCTCTTTTATTTTTGTCACTCCTGGTGCTAATGATGACCTGTGTTCTCTACTATAATGATTATCTTAAAAGTCTTTTTGGTTTTGAAGAGAGGGTTTGAGTCCTAAGTGTCTGCATTGTGAAGGAATATAATATGGAGAGGTCTATTATCTTAGAATTCATTCGCCCATTTTTTTTTTTTCTTTTCTTGAGGCAGCACTGTAAATTAAACCGCTTGAGCTGGCTTTGTAGGTTTCTTTTTCCTCCCTCCCCGCCCCCCCTTTTTTTTTGCATACACAGCAAGGATAACTACACCTCAGATTTATGAGCATTGTGAACAGGTTGCCATAGCAACCACTCTGGCTGCTCTACACCAAATAACCTTGTCATGTGAGCGTTTATCACAGGAACATCAAGAACTGGATTGCACTGTACGCTCTTTGGCTAAACAGCAGGATTTTTCTGAATAATAATTGGTCGTGGCCTTTTATTCCACCAGTCAGAGTTAATCATCCTCGGAATCTGAAATTAACCATAATGCATTCAAGGCGTAGAGTGCAGCCATTCAAAAATTCCTGTTTGCGGAAAGAAAACTTTCCTATGGTCTTTGCTCTTTGTTATATATATGATTGCTGTTGTTATTGTTATTGTTGTTATTAGTGAGAAGGCTTAATAAGAGAAGGGAGAAGATTTGGAAATGGTACATAGAACTCATTGATAGAAGCAAAATGGGTATTCATAACTGGCCTATAGTTATGGGAAATAAAGCATATTGTAAACTGTCGTCAAAACCAGCAGGCATTTTCCTTCTCAAATTACCTTTACAAGATATCTGATTATTTGAATGGGACTTCATCTCATTATCAATTTATTTCCCATAAATTCATGTTTTCATATGCACCAAAAGTCTCAATGTGATTCTGATGTATTATCCCAGGGGGGAAATTGAATGGGGAGTAACGATCAGTAAGGGCCCAGTACCTACATGGAACTCGTGTGTGTGTGTGTGTGTGTGTGTGTGTGTGTGAACTCACACATGTCACTTATTGTATATACACAAACCTGCAAGATAGACACCAGAAAGGAAATAATTGCATCACAGTGATACAGCTGGCTCTCTGTCACAGCCAATTACATTGGAAGTGGAGTGGGTGAGTGAGTGCTTTGTAAATGTCACAATTGTGGTTATTTATCAGCAGAGAGCTTTTCTGGGCTATGGATGGATAACATAAAATTCTTGTAGGAATGTGCCCAAACTTCTGCAGATTCACCAAGTTATGTTGCATTTGGGTATCCTGACATCTCCCCTTTGTGGTAATTCTGAATCTATTCTTCCTTTTGCATGTGATTCATTCTTGAGCCGCTTTTCTCACAGACCTTCCATCATCAATAATTGTTATGCTTTAAGTACGACATCTCCCAAGATCAGGTACATTAAGAATTAATAAAATAAACATTAAATATCAAATATAAGAATTTCAGAAATCAGTAAAGAATATTTTCTGAAGGGTTGATTGAAAGAGCATCTTTTTTTTTTTAAGTTTACATCAGAGCCACCAACTTCCAAGACACTTTTATGGGGAAAACTTGCATTAAGTCCAATAAAATGAGCCCAAATGACAGGATATGGAAATGAAAAATAGCCAACTAGGGAAATTTGGAGTTGTATTTTCATAAAAATGGTACTGCCCATCTCTCTTGTCTTTTTATTGTTCTTCCTTGAACATACTCTTTGTATGCCGAGTTACAGAAAAGAAGACCATCAAGCAATAGTGACAACTGTAATTCGTTTATTCATCAGCTCCATAGCATACCATTGTAAATATCAACAACACTGCTAGGTGTGATGTGGCAACCAGCAATGAGGAAAGCCTGATTCATATACTCCGGCACACACCAGCTCAGAGGGCAGTTGAACTTGTGCAAAGCCTAGATAGTTCCCACACTGTTGAATGAGAAATAAATGTCTTAAGAATGTGTAGGAGGCTCATTTGATCACCATCAGCTTAGGATAGAAACAAAAGCTGGGAAACAGTTGCAGACAGAGAAGTTTTATTTGCAAAGTGAGCAGGTGAACATGGAAAGAATAGGGAAAGGAAAAATACCTCTCACCAGGGGGCTGGGGGATGGGGTACTTATTGAAGGAAGAGAGGGGAAGGGACACCAAAGGTTTTTGGAAGGATCTTGGGTTTTTAAGCATTCCCTGACTCCTCCTTGACTAGAAGGGAGCCTGTGGAGAAGACATACCCCAACGGTGGTCTCTTGACCAATTAGGAAATGACTGGGCAAGTCCCATGCCACCCACTTGAAGGTGTGGCCAAGATTTGTATCGGGTTTGGATGGTCTCACTCTTTACATTCAGTAAGCTACTATGGGCACTCAAAGTGAGCAGCCTCAGATTCTCCCTATTTAGAAATAATAGTATCTCTGTATAGGAGACTCTGTGTTATTAATCTGCATAGCAAAGTGATCACCAAAACAGAATGGCCCAAAGCAGCAATGATCATTTATTATCTCTCAAAGTTCTGTGGGTCATAGATTCAGAAGCAACTTAGCTGCATAATTTTGGCTTATGAGGTCTCTCATGAGGTCATAGATGTCGGATATGTCTGTGGTCATCCAAAAAGTTGACAGGGTTTGGTGGTATTTCCATTACATGGCTGGAAGGTTGGTACAGGCTCTTAGCAAGAGTCTTCTGTTCTTCCCCACCTCGTTCTCTTCATAGAACTTGGGTGTCTTCTCAACATAGTGGTTGGCTTCCTTCACAGCAAATTATTCAGGATACCAAGCTGGAAGTCTTTATGAACTAGCCTTGAAAGTCACACACCACCATTTCTGATATATTCCAGTGATTGCTTAACAGGACCTGACTCAATAAGGGAAGGAAATTGACAAGGTGAAAACTCCAGGGGGTAAAGCTCCACTGGGGGGACTGAGCAGTTGGAAGCTGCATCTCACAGAAGAGCCATATATTGGCACCTCTCATGTGAGTGTTGAGGTTCTGGTATCCATGACCATTCTTACTCTGTTCAAAAACTAGCAAATTGTCTACCCATGATGAGATTGAGTGTTGCTCTGTGGAGAATTCTTTTAATCTCAAAAAATCTAAAACAATGGATGAAAATATGAATGCTGATACACTATTTAAACATGCATCAAAATACTACTTTTTTAGTTTAGCTTAAGACTTAAGTACAATATTTGTCAATCAGTTACTCTAAGATCTATGACTTCCTTTTTAATAAGGATCTTCTAAATGAAGTGCTTCAGCTTTTTCCCAAAATAATTTTGAGAAAGCACATCATTTAAATGATCAGATTCTAGCTTATTTAAAGTGAAACAAGAACTGAAAATGTAGTTCTGAACTAACTGAATTCAAAATTCATCCAGAACTTTATGATTTTTAGCCAGTCTCTCAGTCATCACATCTGACCCAATTCAACATTAATTTTATATCAACTTCCACTTACTGGCTTTTCCCAAAGCAATAAACTTCATTTTGATCAAAACAACAACACTCTGGCCATTAATATTTCATAGATTTGCATAAATAACTTATATAAATTATAACTACAACCAACATCAAAAGATTTGAGAATAAACACAATGCATTCTTGGGAAGCATGTAGTTCAACAGGTAGGAGTTGAATGCATCAAATTCCTAAAGAAGAGTGTACCAGGCCCAACAGTTTATCAGAATGTCATGAAACTAAAATGTACAAACTCAGCCAAGTGTCCATGAATTCAGGAAAATTTCACGATCAATATTTTACGTAAATTGCATTTTCTTTAAAATATGACTTGAAATAATTGATCTTTATATCCCTCTGCCAAAAATGAAAGCTGTGCAAATAACTGAATGGATTCTCAATAAACTCAACATGCTCTCCTTACCTTACCAAGCATAGTGGAGAGGCCTGATGAAGACCTTAATGAATAGGGAGATGAATGCTTATTACATTTGGTCCCAATCTTAGGGTGACAATGTGGATCAACCTCTAATCAAACACCGGTGACACAACCCAGCTAATAAATGTTTCAGCACTAAACTCAGTAGATACAGTAGGCTTCTTGTAGGAAAGCATCCTGATTTTGGCCTTGACTAAAACATTAAACATCCAATGGGACATGAGGCTATACCGAAGAGGTGAGAATGAGTGGGAAAGACAAGACCGTGTATTGCAAAGCAAGGGGAACATAGAAAAGAGAAGTTGGAAGTGTGATCTCCCAGGAGGTAGGACTAAGGGGCCCAGGAGTTTTGATTGAATATTGGTAACAGGAAGCTATGGCAGGTTTCTGAGCAGAAAAGCAGCATAAACCATGAGGTATTTGAAGATGAACTGGACCGATCATGCCTAAATTCCACTGGGAAGAACCTAGAACTGGATCCCTATGCAGCGTTGTTGACTGGTTTGGAAATGAAATGTGAGAAGGTTCTAACAAAGACGAAGTCTGTGAATATTTGAACTGAACTTGTACCCGAATTTGGGAACCATGGAAGAGCATATTAGAATCTAGGGAAATGTGAGAAGTAATTGGTATCACTGACATAGATAACATTTTACGGAAGCATAGTTAGTGCGAGGGAGCCAGGAATCCAGATTTAGATGGCTTGTGAGTTGTCTTTCTTCCCCTTCTTCAGGGGAGCTTCATTCTCTGTTTTCCTCATGTCCTGTCTTAATTAAAATAAGAAATTAGAAATCATGGAAGAATGTGCTTCATTTCAGTTCAATTTTTATTTTGCCTTTGAGTACAGATTCAGCCTGTCCACCCCCAAGCTTTCTTTCCTGCCTTTTCATTGCTCTCCCCTCCTAACTTTTCTATTCAGTCCATTACCTCCATTATCTTCCTCTGTAAGGACAGAGGCTCTTCCATTAGGACTCACGTTCCACTGTGTCACACGTCATTTAAATGTCTTTATCACTTTCCCATTGGGAGAAACAGTAATTGATGGCATTTCCATTTATCTTCACTCTCTATGCTCTGTTTGGGGAAAAGATGATGGTTTCAAATAGCTCATTATTTATTTCCCACACAGGCTCAAGTTAGATTCCAGCACCATCTTTACAGAGACCCAGACTTTCCACAATCTCATAATGTTTTATGAGCAGTTTTACAGTCCAGACGCTGTATTATCATGTTCTTCGGAAAGCTGGTTATGTGGATTGTCAGGAAACAGGCGGCTGTAAGACAGGGTCATCTGCAACATTTGTCAGTCAGTTCACAATCCACCTTGGTGAGAACCCTTGCTCAGCAGGTGTGGGGTTGAGCAGTGTTTACACTGGAGAAGGGTGATTGCTCATGTATTAAGATGCTCTTGCATTTAATTTTAGATACATAAACCAAAGAGATACACCAGAAATAGTATGGTTTAATAATTCCTGAGGATCAAAGCTCTCTCACCCATTTTGCAGATTAAGAAAAACAAATTAAAACATGAAATGTAATCAGCCAGAAGTGCCTATAAAAAATGTCACGCTAGCTGATGTCAAGATCATTTAAAACCGTGTCCTGAGAAACACATTACAAATATGACCTCTAGCATATCTAATTGTCAGAAGTAGAACCATAAACCCACAGGTGATGGCACAGAGCAGTACTAACCCTGATGTTTCATGTTGAGATCACAAAACAAATACAAGTCCTGGCTATCAGCATGCCTTCTCTCCTCCCAGCATTGGTGCACAGCTCTTCTACTTTTTAAAGTACTTTTGCTTTTCTACAAGTGAGAAATATATGGAACTGAGAATAGCTCTTCCACATTATATTTAAGCCATATTCACCATTGCCATTCTTGGAACTGACTTCTAGCGTAATGGGTAGAGGGAGGGAGAGCAAAACATTCCTATTACAGAATCAATTATTAATCCTAGCCAGACCACGGACAGATGCGATTTCCTGTAATAGTATGAATTTCGGAAGTACAATGTTGAAAAGGTCCAAGATGAAGCACAATAGTAACATTAAACGTGAACTTCAGATCTGGTTCTGGTTTGGCCACCTAACAACAACGTGAACTTTCTGAACCTCAATATTCTCATGCAGACTCAAAGAGACCCCCATTCAACTCTAATATTCTAGGAATCTATGGAAACTGCATCTGGGAAATGGTGAGCCACAACTGTAGGGAACATAGGCAGAGGGGGAATGCTAAGGAGATGCTAATGAGAAACACATGATGTGTTTGACCAGTGGCAGGAAGAAAGGGGGTAGGGTCAGTAGGCCCAGGGGCTCCCCATTAAGACTTTTCTTCTCCAGGGACGAACTTGCTCAAGTTGCAGCTGAGCACAGGCATAAAAAGTTGGATACCTGTGACGTACTTTTTCATGGCTCATCAGAGAGCAGCAATTCATAATCGTCTCCACTAACCTTCAAGACATCCCTCTGAAGTAAACACATTTCTATTATCATGTATTTACTAATCAGGGACCTGAGGCTCTGGGAAGGTAGAAAACTGACCAAAATTTATTGTTTATGGGCTAACTTGGATAAGACCCAAAATCTCCCAGGGGCCTACTCACAGGCTTTGTCCAACTCAGTTTGCTATAGCAACCACTTGTTTTCTACAGAACACTTTTTTACTTTTAAGTGTGATAAACCCCATTACCTCTTTTTTTTATCTTGTTGAAGCCCTGTTGATTAAAGCTGTTAGTGACTAATTCTTTGGTTTAGAGAGGAGAAAACTCAGCACAGGGCATTAAGTGATTCTCTCTGAGGTTCCTATTAGGTCAACAAATCCTCTTAAGAGCCCATAATTCATCAACCACATGGCTACCCAATGGCAAAGCCAACACTGATCTCAGAGTATATATAGACTCTTTTAAGAGCTGTGATATTTGGAGGGTAATCAGTTCTTAAAATATGTTTTAAAACATGATATGGTAAAATGACCCTGGTAATGGCAACATCTCAACCAAATATTGGTACTCCACTATTCAGTCTTATTTTAGTAGTCTCATAGCCCTAGGCTTAATGACTTAAGAGACATATTTTGGAGATAGAACAATACAATAAGCACTGTTGATGAAGTCAGGCTTTCAACTTTGACGGATGCTCTCTGCCCTCCCAGTGCTGTCTCTTCTCATCTCAGCACTGTGGTTCCATTGCTCCCTACATCCCAGAACTGCATCCTTTTGTCAGTAGCTTCCAGTCCTCAGATCAGTCCCCAGTATATCTATGGAGGAGTAGGTTGTTCAAAGAACAGGGGCTAGATGGCTAAGCAGTAGAAGTGGCTGAGATAACTGCCATGGGGCAGGATTTTAGATAAATCTCATGGAAATTCTCTATGCCAAGAATATACATAGAACAACTACACTCATTGAAAGTACTACACATACCTTCTACTAAAGTGGCCTCTCTTGGGATTTGTCCTTTCCACCAAACCCCCAGATAGGATAATTAGTTGTCTGGAGCTTTCTTGTTGATAAACAAACATTGCATTAATCTCATATGGATTTCTTTTTAAAGCCCAGTTTCCACCATTTCACTTCAGGTCTGTCATATAGATAGGTAATGCTGTCTTGGTGTATTAAAGGTGGGGGTAAGGAGAACATTCCATTTCTCTTAAAAAATAAATTAATTAAATAACCTATGTGCTCTCTTTTCATTTCAAAACAGTGAACAGTGTTTCTCATTCATTGTTATCTGAGACAGTCACTGAGCCTCCCGGAAGGGAAAGCAAGTTTGCCCTGAGCTACTCACATCCTTGGGTAGTTATTTTGTAATTGAGAAACACTGGGTCCTTGGGAAGAAAGAGGAACCTGTTTCCCGGAAAGTGATCAAGCCGACTCCCCTGCCTACTGCCACTTTTACCTCTCTTCTTCCCTTCGAAACCCCTCCATGACCACTCCCCCATCCTCTAGCAATGTTGTAGCCATACCTCAAGTCCTACCTCCACTTCCACCCCAGATTCTTCCTAGTCATTCCACCTGTCCTGAGCCTCTCTGTATTCTGGTTTACCACAGTCAATCTCCCTATACAATATCGAGCCATTCATTTTCATTGTTAGCTCAAGTTGCCAACTAGCTTGCCAAGTGTAGATTCATGACTTTCAACTGGAGTACAAGCTCTATGAAGGCAGAAGACACTCCTTCAACTATGACCTTCACTAGGCTTTTTTAAAGATGCATCTATTTATTTTGAAAGCATGAGTTACAGAGTGGGAGAGAGCAGGAGTGCTCTCCCAGATGACTGCAAATCTAGCCCTAGACCAAGCTAGTTAAAAGCCTGAAGTTTTATCTTGATCTCTCATGTGAGTGACAAGGGCCCAAACATGGAGAAGCAGGACCAGTAATCAGCATCCCTATGGGATATTAGCATTGCAGGCAGTGACTTTACTCACTATTCCACAATGCTGGCCCTCCTCAATAGGCTTTACTTTAGCTAATCACATATTAGTACTTATTTATCTAAAATGCTGGTTTAGAAAAGTACTTCCAGGGACTAGGTACAGTAGCCTAGTGGCTAAAGCCTCACCTTGAACACACTGGGATCCTATATGGGCATTAGTTCTGATTCCAGCATCCCCGTTTTCCACATAACTCCGTGCTTGTGGCCTGGGAAAGCAGTTGAAGACAGCCCAAAGTCTTGGGACCCTGCACCCACATGGGACACTCAGAAGAAGCACTGGGCTCCTGGCTTCAGATTGGCTCAGCTCCAGCCACCACTTGGGGAGTGAATCATCAGGCGGAAGATGTTCCTCTTTGTCTCTCCTCTCTGTACATCTGCCTTTCCAATAAAAATACATAAATCTTAAAAAAAAAAAAAGAAATGCACTTCCAACTTCACGACTGAAAAAGCAGAACTAAAGAAACTAATCAAAAATGCTTTCAGTGAAATAACAGTCCTTGAATAGAGTCATTCATTTTCTAAGGGAAGCCAAGTGGAGTCCCAAGATCCTGGTTCCACCCCATAGAACTTGCACTGGCCACTAGCCTCTGTGTCAGGAAGTCCCTGCTTTGCAGCTTCTGGACCACCCAACTCAACAGCAGGAAATCCAATCCATCTGCTGTCCTCCCTCAGGGAATGACTGTATTACAACAGCCTCCTTGCACCTCTTAAGATGCCAAATGTATTTATTTAACACAGAATTGTAGAAATATTTGTATTGGCTGAGTTAGGACTGTGGGTCATTTTACCCAGGCAATAGTGGCCAAGTCAGTCCAAGATACCTGCTGAGGGACATAAGTGGCTGGAAAGTGGACACTCCAGACCCTTTCACTGGAACAAAGTGGGAGGTATTCCTTGTGTTTGTCAAGGGGAAACCAAAGCCTACACCTGTCATTCACTTAACTTCTCTTCATTGGTAATCTGTTGACTTCTCCTATTAGTGAGGTTAGCAAAAAAAAAAAAAAAAAAAAGCACGGTCCCAGAAATCAGAAGGCCTGGCTCTGTGTCCGCTCCCTGCCCCTTCCCCACATAACACACACACACACACACACACACACACACACACACACCCCTCTCTAGTTCTTTCCAGTGGACCACACCACTTGCACACTTGTCTGTCAGTTAGTACTAAGCAATGGGTTCATTTGTGTGGCAATGTTGCTAATGAAGACCACCCTGAAGCTGCCACTGATTCTGATGCTTTCTGTTTAATATTATAGACAGCAGAAAAACCCATGCGTAAAACCCATAGTGTGTTTGCAAAATGATGTCAAAGTTCCCCCTGGAGGTCTACAAGTCCAACTGTGTGCTGCCCCGTCCATGTGTGACTGGGACTTTCTTACAGCTCCATGTATGTTACTCTGACTGCAGGTTAAAAATAATGGCTCTGATAACCCCCAGCCAGAGGTGTCTCCCAGAGCTCTTGTGAGAATTAAATTGGATTAGAAGTTTGATCATATTTTAGAAATAAAGTGATGTAAAGAGACAGATGGCTTTCAGAGCATCACTTGGGTGTGTTGCCAGGAACATAGCACAGGCGAGAGACCTGGTGTCTGACTCTAGCTTGACCGCCAATTGTGATCTTAAGCAAACCATCATATCTTTCTAGGCTCCACTTTCCTCATCTGTCAAATGGGAATTAAAATAACTGCCCCACCATTTCCACAAGGGAAAAGTGGATATCTGAAATAACATGGATAGAAGAACTTTGACAACTATATTCTGGAAATACAGTATTCTGGAAACAGAGTTCACTATTTCTACCAAGTCCCTCTGAATTGAAGGCCAATCATGTCATGTAAGGCAATCACCCTTCTAAAAAGGAGCCCCAGAGGGAGAGATCACATGTAAATCACCCAACTACTGCACCTGCATGACTTTGAAATTGTGTTGTTCAACACGAGGAACAATGGCCTTGGAATTAAGGGCAGAAGTTAGATACTTATGGGGAAAAGTCACAGTACAACCAGTTTTGTGGGATAATGTATATTTTAGCAGCATTATATCCAACCCAAATAAAACATCTTTCATGGGCATGGTGTAACTTCTTTAGATCATTAGATAGAAATGACCCATGCTTGAGAAGTTATAAAGTGGTGGCCACAGAACATAATTGCAAAATAAAAAACCTGCTTTGCAGAATTGAAACAGACCATTTGCACACAAAATTAGGAGTGTAAAGGAGAGAGAGCACTAACAAGAACATAAGGCAGCAAGAAGCTCTAAGACATTACAGAGAAAGAAATTCCTGAGTGTGGGACAAAGAGTAATTCCTAAATGCTGTAGGTTAGGGAAGCATCCTGGGCTTATACTCCCTATTTTGACCCTGAAATATGAGTTAAAAATTGTCAAAGTGGCATGATAGGTCTGGGAAGAAGGGAAGAGCAAGTCTAAGGACAGAAAGGAAGCCATCCTTGAGAGAGAACTCTTTAAAGACCCCATCCCACTTACAACCCCAAGTCAAAAGAAAAATAAACAGCATTTCTACTTGCATTCTATTTGATGAGTGCAAGACACAAAGATTCACCTTCTTGGATGTCACTCGGGATTACTGAATGTCAGTGCTTGGTGAGCTCCAACTCCTGAGGAGTTGCTTTCAGGTTTCCAAAAAGAGATGGGCATCTTGGTCCCGGCACAGTAGCCCAACAACTAAAGTCCTCACCTTGGATGCACTGAGATACATATGGGTGCCAGTCTAATCCTGGTGGCTCTGCTTCCCATCCAGCTCCCTGCTTGCAGCCTGGGAAAGTAGTTGAGGATGGGCCAAAGCCTTGGGACTCTGCACCTGTGTGGGAGACCCAGAAGAGGCTCTGGACTCCTGGCTTCGGATTGGCTCAGCTCCAATTGCGGCCTCTTGGGGAGTACATCATGGGTTGAAGAGCTTCCTCTATGTCTCTCCTCCTCTCCGTATATCTGCTTTTCCAACAAAAATACATAAATCTTTAAAAACAGAGAGAGAGAGAGGCATCTTTTACTCTCCTAGCAGAAATCCACAAACTTTTTGTGTAAATGAAGCCTACCTGGAATAGAGGACTGAATACCAGGTAGTGTACAGGCTGAACAGGACAAGAGAGGATAGAAGGTCCAAAGGCAGACTTTACATATAATTTTATATATATTGCATATATCTATATATGTATGAAAGGTAGATCAGATTTACAGTGAATAGGAGAGACAAAGAGAAAAATCTTTCATCTGCTTGTTCACTCCCCTAGTGGTCTCAAAGGCTGGACCTGAGCCAATCTGAAGCCAGGAGCTTCTTCCAGTTCTCCCACAAGGGTACAGGAATCCAAGGCTTTGGGTCATTCTCTATTGCTTTTCCAGTCCACAAGCAGGGAGCTAGATGGGAAATAGAGCAGCCAGGAAACAAACCAGTGCCTATATGGGATCCCTGCACCTGCAAGGTGAGGATTTAACCATGGAGCCATCATTCACGGTCCCAAATGTAGACTTTATATTTTTATATTTTGGAAGAACAACATCCCTGACCGAAAAAGCATTACATAATGGAAGCAAAGAATGAAAAAAGTAGAGTTATGCCCTTACCATCAGGAAGAGGCGTTCAATAATGTATCACTGAGATTAAAATCATCTCACAAGACAATGTATACTATACATTTTAATTTTTCACAAAAGCTGATTACATGAATAAAAATTATCACATATTTAAAGGCTAACTCCATCAAGCTGAATGCAGTAAGGATCTGTGTGTGGGGGAGGCTGGCTGCAGCCAAGTGAAAGAAGTCAGTGGTGAGCAGTTTGATGTGAGAGAGACAGATCCCTGTGAACAGCAGGTGTTGCCAGGGCTCAGAGTGGATCATCTTCTTGCCCACCCTAATGGTTCCACAGAGAGCACTGGGCAGGAACCCAGCCCATTCTTGACCCTCCTGTCAAACCTGGGCGAAACCCAGAGTAGGCAGCACCTAAGACACCCCATTTAGTTCTCTCCAGCCTAACCAATCTTGGAATAGAATTGATGTGTATTTGTGTTTCTGCATACATTTCAGCCTCACAAATGTAGTCTAGCCTTTTGCAAGAGTGCAAAGGGAAAAGAAGATGGAAGTATTTAAGTTTGATCCTCTAAGCCAAGTCACCTCCTGGGGTACCTGGAAGTCTCTTTCTGTGGCTTCCCTGGGGTTGCTGAGTTTGGATCGCAGCGGTGGGGGGACCTGCCATTGTATCTAAGCCCAGAGAAGGTCTCTGGCAGTGTAACAGAAATAACCTGATTCCATTTGCCCCCTGGAGTTCTTTCCATCATTTCTGAAAGAATCAAGGGCACTCACTTAAAGAGGAGTATGTTACCTTGTTCCAGTGAAATCTTCAGGCTTTATGGAAACTCCGTAATCTTCCTTAATTAGCTGACTATGTTACCTCTTACTCCTCTACTCATGCATCTTACATGCAGACCCTGTATGTTAATTTTTATGTGAAACAATTCATGTTGGGGATAACTCTTTCTTTGCAGTTTTGTCTCTTTTTAATCACTTTACTAAAGTATACTTGCAATGTTGGAAAAGATCTTAAACTCCATTGCTCACACATCATTTTTTTCACAGATGGAAAAAAAATGATCTGTGATAATTATAAGACTTATCCAAAAACACATAACTGGTTAGCAGAGTTCAGACGAATGGTAATACTTTCAATTGTTGTTTTGTTTTGTTTTTCACTTTTTAGCATTTGTTTTCACTAGACATTTCCTACAAAGGATTAGAACAGTGAACAATGCAAAAGATGTGGCTCCCATGTCCTGGATATACATCAGGTTGAATAAACAAAGCATACCAAGGGAAATAAGATGACTATTTTGACAATTTATCCACAACTAAGGATTTGAGGGAAGGAAAATACCACTATGGATTGAAATAGTTGGACAGGCCCCTCTGTGGAAGGGGACCCTATTATCATGAAGAGAGTGAAGAGAGGAGCTTGAGGACGTAGGTTGAAGAGTAGAATAAAACTCAGAGACAGAAGGCTGACAGAGGTGGGTGGTCTTCTCGTGCTGGTAAGAAGGGGATCTGCTCAGTTACCCACAAAGTCATTGGAGCTGACAGGTGCAATGGAAACCCAAGAGACTTCTTGATTTAGTCCTTGCCCTGTGTGAGCCTGTGGTTAGTAGATCTCTATGGCTGAGTGTGGGTGACATTTCACAGGGGAGAAGAAAAAGTCTTGATTAGGGGAGTTCAGGACCATGGCATGAGACAATAGTGCTGGAGAAAGGTAAGGAAGGACGCAAAATACCTGACACAATCTACTCTAGATTTCTTCTATTTGAAAGAAAAAAATCATGGAATGTTTCTTCTGGGTTATAAATTAGACAAGAAATAATGCTCATTGGCAGAATAGGTAGATTTTTATAAGATATTGTTTGTACCAGGAGTTTAGGAACCAAATCTTTCACTTTTCTCTAATCCTCTGTGGCAAGTATGCAACGAACATAACAGCAAAAATGAAACTGTAAAAAGAACACTGGATTTGCGACTGGGGAACTTTCATTTCAGCTCTGCTACTAATCAGCACAGTCACATGGCAATAACCGTGTGGTTCTCTCCCAAAGAGGTTTGAAGGAATTCAGATTTCATATACAGAAAAATGTATGAACATGCCTAGTAAGGAAATGAGCATGCATTTTCTGACACCTGCAAGCCCTGGGCCCCTCATTCATTCAATCGCCTTCAGTAATTCATTAAACCTCTTTCAGTCTTAGTGATTTTGTAGTGAAATAAAGGCAGTAACACTTACCTTGCTAGACTACCAAAAGAAGTAAATGAAATGAAATGTCTTATGCAATGCCTAGGACATAGTGTGGACCCAAATAATGTGAGTCACCTTTCCTCTTTTCCACCTAGCAAAAAGTAGCATGGTGGTGCGTAGCTGGCATAGAGCATAGAAAGCTGAAGCTAAGGTACTCCCTCAGCCTGAGTAGATGGCAGAGTTAGAATTCAGAACTCTAGAGAGGCAACATGTTGATAAAAATAAGTTGTTCTGACAGTTCGGCTCACGTAACCTAGAGTTGATGACCAGCCCTGATCACTTTTCTTCTGGGACCCAAGGAAATAAATGCACAACGATAGCCCATAGGGAACAATGAAGGCAATGGGACGCGTGAGGTTAATGAGAGCAAGAAATAAACTATCCTTGGCCTATGGAGAACTCTCTTCCTTCCCCAGAGTCTTTTGTCAAGTCACTTGACAATGGAAGGCAGTGCAATGCAAGATACTGAGTACACATATCCCCTAATTCATGTAAGGAAGAAGAAACCTGAGCACAAAGCTTCTGCTGTTGACTATCATTCCCCCAGCAAGACAATGCCTCGTTTGAATATTTGTTCTTAGTCACTATTTGTTTTTATTCTGAGCAGCCATTAACCTCCTACGAGTTCCCCATCTTTTATAATAAAAATAGCAGTGTTAGAAAGGATAACAACATTCTCAGCATGGCACTCTCCCTGCACAGTGTTCTGCATGGCAATGAAGGAATGAAAATGACAAGATGCTCCTGGGTAGAATGATAAGGCCGCAGGAGCAGGTGGGAACCTGGTGACTTTGGAATGAACCTTCCGGTATACATTTTGGGAAGCTGTTATTGCAAAATCATCCTCAAAATAAGGTGAATAGAAGTCTAAGGAAGTGATTCATTAACGAGTGGTCCAGAATACTCAGTGCCTGATCAGTCCTGCATCCAGGTACACAGATTGTTGCAAACTTTTGAGCAGCCAGGGCTTGTGTCTTAACCCACAAGCCAGAACAGCTGACTTCGGAGCTGAAAAATAGCCCCGGTGATCTAGGAAAATGGAGCCAAGAAGAAATCGGCAATTCTAGTTTCCGTGCCACAGCCTAACATCCAGGCCTTCCCATCTTGAATTTGATCCTGTGAGTTTGTTGTGATGTGTTTTGACATTGTTTGTCACACAAACTGCCTACCCCTCCTCAGAATTTCAGTCTCCCCAGCCTAGGGTCTTGTGGATGCTTTGGGAAAACTGATGGAAAATATTTGTTCCCAAAGTGTGAGTTGATGATGACTTAGGCGTATCTTTGCTGAGTTGACAAGCTGAGTTGACCTTAGGTGAAAGAGTTTGACATGGGTTGGGGTCTTGGCTCTAACACTTACTAGTTGAGGGGCAACAGGCAGGATAATTGGCTTTCCCAAGTTCAGTTCCTTCACGAGTGTAGAAAGGACAACAGTAACTTTGTCATGTGCTATCTTGGGGACATTATGATAAAATAAAGCATAATGTAGCACCTAGAAGAAAGAGCATTCAATAGATATGATTTTAGAATGGATAAATTTCATCAGCTATACCTCTGTCTAAATAGAGCTTTGTGCTTTGCCTTGAATATAATCTCGCCTTGCCTCTCTACCCATGGTTTTGTCTATACTCCTCCCTTACTTACCTAGGCCTTCTATGATGACCACTAAAGCTTTCATCATTTTTAAGTTATCAAATGAATTCAGCTCTCTAATTCTTTGTAAGAATGCGTTCTTTCTTTACCTCAGAAACACCAGAAATCACTATTCACCTATTCTCATGGTACTTGCCTCATTCTATTATACTTCTCTATTTTTTTTTACCTATAATTGAACTGAAATAATCTGGAAGGTTTGGAATATGCAATACCCTGCTCCTATCAGACATCAGTGTGTGTTTGCTGTGTTGCATTATTTTGAAGTGTCCTAATATCTGTATTTGTTAGGGTGGGGAGAGTTTAAGTTCATATAATCCAAACCAAATTACTAGTGAGAGACTACATGCAGGATCTATGGTCCCTCAGGAAGACAGGGATGTGGCTTAAGGTCCCAGAACATTCAAACCCTTCCTAATGCCAAAACCAAGGCTATGGAATGAACAAGAGATCCTAAGGGGGCACTGTGGGTGTGCATAATTTCCTCCTCGGGGCAGAGGAAGGTGGCCGGTGGGGTAGGGACAGGGGTTGATCTGACCAGCTTCTCAATGCCTCCAGCTCACCCCATGCTTGTTATCCTGAGTCCTGGCTCCGTTGACTCTCTTCATCTCAGCTTGTCTTTTCCACATACCAGGGCCATTTCCTTATCTCTGCAAGACCTTCCCACGTTTGGGAGCCCCTTTCTCAATCCCTTGTTTCCTCCATCTCTTCCTCACAGGGAACCATGTATCTGAACATCCTCTTAACCTTGTAAATTGTTTCCTATGAGAGTTTCTGCGGACAGGCATTATCTCCTCTTCCTTAATTAGTTTCATGACCAGCCTCAGAAAGGGTCCTTAAGAAGTATTTTTTCCAAGGTTGAAGGGCTGAGTCCCTCTTACAAGTGGAGATTGTCCCCCAAGAGGAGGAGAAATTTTGAGTCTGACAGCTCTGAAATGCTGATAACAAGAAACTGTTAACAAGTAAGGGGAAACGTTGGAAGACATATGTTATTATTTCCTGGACTAAAGTGGCAGTTTAACTCAATTTAATTGGGAAATTCTACTGAGCTTTGTCGTTGATGATCATAGAATTTTAAACATTTGTGGACCACTAAACTGTTGCCACATAGAGACAACTCCACTGGGTATCTGAGATTTCTTGGACAGAACCAAATTCAGGGAACGCCTTGGAGCCCAAGCAGTTTTTGGAATCACTGCCTTGCTAGCAGGTTTACTAACTGGCAGCCTGGAGGCAATCTATTTTATTAAGAGATTGAAAAATAGTTTAAAAAACCAGCATGTGAAGATTTCAATCAGAAATAGATGGGCACTTTTTAAACTGCAATTGGTTTCTAAAGAATGAGTAAGATAAGAATTGATAGAGGTGAACAGCTATCAAAACGTGGGATGAAAAAAAATGAAGCAAATTGCCACCTACTTGAAGTGAATAGCTCTTGTAATGTAATGGGTTTTAAACTTTAGAATTGTTTTGTACCATGACATCCATAACAGTGGAAGTCAGAATTGAGAGTGTTTATTGGTTTTTTTTTTTCCAATGGAAGATTGCATGTTTGGTATTTGAATAATAATCTCCATATAAAAATATGGTAATGTAATTATGCTAACTAGTATTTTCTATAATTCAAAACTCTGTTTATAATAATATATCATATTTTGTAGTCAGGTAGGAATCCATTTGTCCTCTCCACCTGGGCCCAGAGATAGGAAGAAAAACTTTAATATACAGTTCTCTGCAATCTGGTTGTCTCTGGAGTTAGAGTTTCCTGGAAGGTGATACAATAAATCATACCAGAAATATCTTCATTTAGCACATGCTGCCAAGAGCAGATGAAGCTGACTCTTCAAAATTTTGTCAATAAACTTATGTTGCCCAAGCTCATAGATGGAAATATGCTAGCATAAAGATATCGGGAGGAAAACAAATAGAAATGGTCAATTGTAGCTGTTATTACACAGCATACTATTGAGAAATATGTGACTGAAAAATGAGTAGCTTATCAGCTAGTAGTATATCACACACACACAAAAATACAAATTGGAAGTTGTAGATGGTCCTATGTTCTTCTGATCTCCCTTTTAAATTGACATTGTACAAAAAGAATTTTAGTAAGACTAACCCATTGCTCTTATTTTATACTAAGAACATCAGCAATGGCAGAGGCCCTGGAACCTTCCAGTCTCAGGTTCTCCCTTGTGAAAATACTGATTAATGGACCAATAGCAGCTCATTGGGTAGTGCCTAGCAGGTTGTCTTAGGGATCTATATCACCCTGCTGCAGTTAATAGACTTAATAGCTAAGGATGAGACTACAAAAAGCCACAATTTAAATAAAGTGGTAAAATATTAGGAGATCTATTATAATCCAGACTAGTTTCCATGGCTATGGCAATAGGCCAAATTGAACTTTAAAGTATATAAAAGGCCAAATATAAATTCCAATGCTTGTGTTTCTAAGAAACTGATCGTCAAAGATGCATGTGATAGGGATGAAGCAGCTAACATTAATACCAGGCATGTCAGAGGGGCTCTTTGTTAATAGTGATACCTTGCCCAGAGGGAGATAATTACTCTTCACAAACATAGCAACTTGGAGTTTGTGATAACTTGGGGTACCACCCTTCAATACAAAACTTCATAAATTGGAGAGAAATGCACAGAAGTGTGAATGAGAAATGATTGAAAATATAATATTGGTTAGATTGCTTTAAAAATACTTTTTCAATGACATTGGAATCAATTAGGGCAATGAAAAATTGCACTTATCTTAGGTGATTCCAGAAAACTTTTATAGTTTCCTGTGTAGTAAACAGCTGGAGCTATAGACCACCATTCTGTCTTCTGAAACTCCCATAGTCCTTTGTATCTTTTACAGACAAAAATGTGTTCCCTGTACAGAGGGGACAACTGCATAGGGGAGAATTTCAGGAAAAAAATCAAGAAAATGTTACAGGTCAACCCTTATAGGAACAGTGACCAAAACCTTCCATTCTTCATGACCTTTTCTGCTCTCTCTCCTTTCTCCTCCCCCTGCTCCTAGGACTCCCCCCGTTACAATTGTTACCTGCTTATAGAGGAGTCTTGACAATAATGAACAGACTAAGAAAGCATGTTGATTCAAACATCTTGTAGCTTTCTCATTGCCTTTCTATTTTTTGTTCCACCATGGTGACAGGTGATTTGAAGTGATGATAAATCCATGCACTTAAAGACTTGATTGCCTGAGTAAATAGGTTGGATAGCTTCGGTAATTGGATAATTAAAGCAAATGGAGGGGCCAGTAGGGCCAGAATCTGAGAAAGGGTGCTTGGTAAAACCAAAAGGTCTGTATTAGCTGCAAAATATAAATGATGGGAAAAGGAACTTGATTTTGTTGAACTGAGGGACAGCTGGAAAGAAAACGCACTTGAGCTTTGTCTTCCAAAATATTATTAGTCCCTCACTCTGGATTCTAGACAGCATTGGGAAGGAGAAAGCAGAAGTTGGTGTCTAATTCTTCTTTTTAAATTTATTTCGTTTGAAAGACAAAGAGATCTTCCAAACACTAGTTTGTTTACCACGTGCCTGTGCCAGGTAGAAGCCAGAAACTGGTAAGATAATACAGGTCTTGCAAGTGGGTTTTAGAAATGCTAGTATTTTGGCAAGCACCCATTGCTTCCCAGGTGTACATTATTAGGAAGCTGAACTCAGCAGAAGAGTTAGAACTTGAATGCAGATGATGCACAAAAGGATGCTGGTGTCCCAGGTGGTGTCTTCACTGCTATGCCACATGCCTTCCCCTGGAATCCTCTTATGAGTAAGTGATTGTCACTGGCTTGCCTGCCCTCTCCATGTCCCACACACCTGTGCACAAACAGATACACACATCTCATTGTTTATGCTTTCCTTGCATCTTATTTCCATCCCTCTCTCATTGTACTGTCCTATCAGTATGGTCCATGAGGTCTGAGGTTGGACACCAAAATCTGTAATATTAATTAATGAGAGGGAGAATTCACTAAGATGCTGCTGTTATCTTCAGAGCCCAAAGGAGAAGAAAAGAGAGTAGGAAACATATGCCTAGCCTTGTTTTCAGACAATGGAAACCTATATCACACAGACAGAGTCCTTACACAGGATTCCAGTGTCACCCAAAGAAGTTAAGCTGTTTTCTCCTGCTTCTGCTGGTCAAATCAGCTCCACTCCAAGAGAAAGACATGGTATTACAATGACAGCACTAGAAGAATTCCTGTCCCATTCAAGTCTCCTATCTGGGAAGCAATGCCTCCTGCAGCCCCTAAACACCCCCAACCCATGTGGCCCCTGTCTGTATTTTCCCCATGGGCACCATACCCACACAAAATGAACTTGGCAACCAACCTCCACCTTTACCAGCAGCAAGAAGCTGTTACCCTTATATTGCGTGCCCATGATGTCAATAGCTGGCTAAGCACATTGTCCATGTCTTATTCCTCAAAATCAGCCATTGCTTCCTACTTCATTAATAAGAGGTCGAGACTTGATGATAAAACTTCCCAGGAGAGGTATTCCACTTTCAGAACATGATGCACACCCTTGGTGGATATGAAACCCTATTGCCTTTCAAGGGCCTGGAAAACTTGGGTTATGAATATGCACAACTCTTGGCTTCCTGTCACCTTCTGTTCAATCCTACATGCAGCAAAAATACTTACTGCATACCTAAAATATACAAGAGGCTGTGCTGGGCCCTGAAACCCTAGCAGGGAGAAGTAGCGTAATTCCATCAAGGATGTAGAGAGAGAAAAACAAAGACATCCAGCAGATGTGATGCAGTAATTTCACCTGTCTGTGGTAGATGTTGATGCATGTTTGTCGAATGTAGCTAAATAAAACCATTTGAATAAAGCCTCCAAAGTGATTGCCCCTGACAACAGGCAGCAGGTCCTTCTGCATGACTGATTCGGGGATGGAAAGAGGTGAGGGGCTCCCTCCTAGCCTGCCTGGAAAAAAGGTAGGATTCCACAGTGAAGAGAATTCACCTGCAGTTGTCTTATCTGTTTGAAAGAGTTCAGGGACAGTTTTAAAGAAACGGTGTGTGTATGAGTGTGTGTGTGTGTGTTCTTGTAAGAGAAATAGTGAATTAATGAGAGAAAAACATCTTGTGATGAGACTGGTAATTGAAAAAGATATATCATAGCTAAAACAACTGCTTAAAAACTACCTGTCCTACTCAGAGTAAAACAATACCGCTTCTGCTCAAACCAGCTGAGAATGAATTGTGTCACGCCAAAAGTAAAAATATTCTCTATCTGCAAGAAAATTGAAACCAAAGGCTTGTATTTGTTTTATAATAAGAAAATGCACAGGAACCCACACCTCTGATGCCAGTAAAATTACCTGGCTATAAATCCATCATGGAGCTATGAGGGACACAAATGTGGGGTATTATTTTGGGCATCAGACACTGGACGCTTTCTGTACTGTATTTCCTTTAATTTTCTCAATGATCCTGTATAACCCCAGGGCCAGCTGCTGCCCCTTGCCTCTCAAGTCAAAGGAGAATAAATGGTACGCCTGGCACTGAAATCCAATAAATGGTAGATCTGGCATCAAAATTCCCATAAAAAGCATCAGGTATGCTGATCAGATTCTAGAATGTCATTAACTTAGGTTACAATAAGGGCTTTAGTGTTCAGTAAAGAAATTCTACTGCTTCTTGTGTTGTCTGTTTTCTAGAATATATATTTTTTATTTTCTTTTGGAAAAAATGTCAACAAACAATTGCTAATTGGGCATTTGCAATGTGTCCTCAGTGGGTGCAGGGATGAACACAGCCAACCTGACTCTTGCTCTTATGAGAATTAGAGCCTTGAGAGGAGGAAATGCCAATGAAAAAATTACAAATAATATTCTAGATATACACATAGGTCTTTGTGGTGCAGTTCTGATGGAAAACACAGCAAAGAATCTTGCCTGTGCTTTGTGCAGTGTCTGAAGGAGGATGGCACCCTATTCTCTTTAGCACAGTGCTGGGGACGCAGGCAGGCAAGAGGTCTCAGAGTAAGGACCTAAAGAGGAGAGGGCACTCCAAGGAGAGCAGTGCTGCCAGTTCACCTTTCGCAGCTGCAGAGTCTCTCCCAGCCTCTTCCCTACACAGATAAATCCTTACAGATTCCGTGATTTTTCTTTGTAAGGTCACCCTCTTACAAGAGAGCACTTTCACTTTTGAATGCTAGGTTGAAGACCCAGTGTATGGTGTAACTGGGGCTTGCTTTAACATGATACAAATCCCATCAAAATACAGTGGTTTACAGGACACAAAAGAGAGAACTTTTGTAAGTTGGTCAAAATACAAAATTAATAATAAAAAAAATGGGTGTATTCCCAGAAGTGGGATATATGGGTTATATGGCAGGTCAATTTTCAGTTCTCTTCGCACTCTTCATACCAACTTCCATAATGGTGGTATCAGTCTACACTCCCATCAACAGTGAAGGAGGTTACCTTTTTCCCCACATCCATGTCAGCAGGTGTTGTTAGCAAAGTCCTGAATGTAGGTCAATCTCAATGGAGTCAAGTAGGACACCAATGTGGTGTTCATTTGTATTTCCCGAACAGCTAGGGAGCTCGGCATTCTTTTCCTATATCTATTAGCCATTTGAATATGTTCTTTTGAAAAATGTCTGTTAATTTCCTTTGCCCATTACTTCACAGGGTTGTTTGTTTTGCTGTTGCTAAGTATCTGAAGCCTTTTGTAAGTTTGGGTTATTAGTCCCCTATCAGTTGTGTAGTACGCAAAGATTTTCTTTCATTCCCTTAGTTGCTTCTTCAATTTATTGATCATCTCCTTTGCTGTACAGAAACTTTTGGTTTGATGTAATTCCATTCTTTTATTTTGGCTTTGATTGCATGTGCTTTTAGTTTCTTTTCTAAGAAGTCCTTCCCAATTCCTATATCTAGCAGAGTACTTCCTATGTTTTCATACAAGAGTTTGATGGGTTTGGGGGTACAGATTAACATCCTTGATCCATTTAGAGCTGATTTTTACATAACATGATAGGTGGGGGTCTTGCTTCTTTATTTTGCAAGCTGCTATTAAATTGCCCAAATAGCATTTGTTGAAAAGACCAAACTTTTCTCCTGCATTATTTTCAGGGTGTGTGTGTGTGTGTGTGTGTGTGTGTGTGTGTGTGTGTGTGTGAAGATTAATTGGCTGTACACATTTAGGCTCCCTTCTGGGGTTTCTATTCTGTTCCATTGATCTTCTGTTTCTGTGCCAGGCTGCTTTGATGACCACTGCCCTGTAGTATGTCTTGAGGTTTGAAATTGTGATTCCTCCAGCCTTGATTTTAATCTTCAGGATATCTTTGGCTACTTGTGGTCTTTTATGTTTCCGGAGAAACTTTTGTATCATCTTTTCTATTTCTAAGGAGAATGTTGGGATTTTGATTGGAATCGTTTTGAATCTGTATATTACTTTCAGTAACATAGACATTTTCATGATGTTCATCCATGTTCCTCATCCAGGAACATAGTGGGTCTCTCTATCTCTTAATGTCTTCTTCTATTTCTTTTTTAAATGTTTTGTTTCATTATGCTGGTCTTCCACGTCTTTCGCTAGGTTAATTCCAAGCTATTTGAGATTCCTCTCTTCTATATTAAAGGAGACTGTACTTACAATTTCTTTCTCACCCAAGGAATTACTTGTGTATACTAGTGCCATCGATTTATGTTCATTAATTTCAAATCCTGCTATTCTGCCACATTCTCTTATGAGTTCAAATAGTCTGTTGATTGAATCTTTTGGTCTCCTGTGTAGATTATCATGTCATCTGCAAATGGATAATTTTAATTCCTCAGTTCCAATTTGAGTTTCTTTAATTTGCTCTTCTTGCCTAATAGCTCTGGCAAAGACTCCCAATACTAAATTGAATAGCAGTGGTGAAAGTGGACATCCTTGTCTAGTTCCAGAGTTGAGAAAAGGATCTGTAATCCTGTATTTACAGCAGTACAATCTAAAATTACAAAGACATGGAAGCAACCCAGATGTCTGTTAAAAGAGGAATGGATAAAGAAACTGTGGTACATCTACTCCACTAAGAATAATGAAATTCTACCGTTTGTAATAAAATGCTCCCAACTAGAGACCATTTTGCTCAGTGAAACAAAACAATCCCAAAAGGACAAATATCTTATGTTTTCTCTGATTAAAAGCAATCTTCATGCGAAATTTGAGATCAACAGCCCTTTCAATACTCTTTTTGCTACATCTCGGGGGAGGGGAGAGGTGATATTTTTATTTTCATTTTCGTTCAAAAGAAGTTTTTGTTTTTCTTATTAATATCCTCACTGACTCATAGGTCACACAATAGTGCTGTTTGCTTCAGGAAGGTCTTTTCTTTTTCATTTCTTCAGCAACACATTAGTCATTCAGTAGCATATTATTTTACTTCATGTTGCAAATTTCCAACTTTTCTCTTTGTTGGTGATTTTGTTTTACAGCTTTCCTTTAAGGTATGCTATAGTAACTGCATAATGCAGATTATCTTATCCAGAGTGAGGATACAATGAAGTATGCATCTCTACTTCCAGATCAAAGATGGACTCCCAGTGAAACCTATCTTGACAACAGGATGCTGGACTCTCTGCCATTGTCCATGCCTATAATGTCAGGATACACTTAAATAGCAGAATAATGGACCTAAGACTGTTTTTGAAGGACTGTACAGTTGTAATAATGTAGGGGAAATCAGTGAGGGAATGGGATTTGGGAGAGGAAAGGAAATCCTAGAGCCTATGGAACTGTGTCATAGAATAAATAAATAAATAAATAAATAGCTGTGACTTCCAGAGGAACATACAAATAGGCTTCCTTAACCTGTGCCTCTTTTCCTGCAAACATGGTTTTGATGATTTTCCAGTTCTTGTTTTTGTTTATTACATCCTGGATCAAATCCAGAGCAGTTTTCAATAATGTTTGTCCACACAAACAATGTCTCCCATTGGCTGCCTACTAATGTTCCATTCACTGCTACCACACTCTCACCAAGCCAGGACAATCAATGGGTACTGACTGCAAGGCCATAAGCATACAGCCGTGAAACTGGGTATTCAGGTTTCCTTGTAGTACTTCCAAGCAAAACATGTTCACATCAGAAATCAAGTCGGACTATGCCTGTCAGTGGGCAGTGCATGTATGAAAGACAATGTCTGAAGACCACAGCTTTCACAGCAGACAGAATTCTAAGAATGAGGCACAAAGAAATCACTTGGACAGTGCAATTGCTGCTGTGGTAATAATATTTGGTAAATTAACATCTGGAAACCTCTATTTCATCATCTTTAAATGAGGCAGTCAAAACTATAACAAAGATAAAACACTGGGAATCATCCAGGACACAGGAACAAAGAGAAGCAGCTGCTATTGTTATAGAATCTGCAGCTCAGACACTTTGAGTTCCTGAGTCTTGGGTTTAAATTACCTGTGAACTTGGCTATTAAATCCCACTCTATTTGTCAGGGGAAAAAAAGTAAAAGTTTCTTGTCTGAAAGCAACCAAGACTTTCTTGCTGATGCTGCATATGTTTTGATCTGGTATTCCTCCCTGTTTCTTGCCTCCTATTTTTGCCTGATCTTTGAGGCTAGACCACTAGTTTGGAATCAGCTACCCTGCTTCTGCCTGTTCCTGGCTCCCCGTTCTTTTGGACAAGCTTGTTCTCTCCTCTTCCACTTGGCTCTCATTGAGTGCATCCTAGGCATGCCAATATTCCAGCCTGGCTCCTTGGGAAAACAACAAGGTCTCTTTTTTCAAATACAGTTTTACATAATTTCTCACCTTGGAAAATGTTGAGAAGAGGCCCTTTCATGCAAAGATTCCAAGGATAGGTTTGTAAGTTCCTTCCTGCAAAGGGACATTAGATTCAAATGATTTGGAAAAAAAATAATAAAATCCAAATTGGCAGCCATTGTGCTTCCCTGGGGCTCTCCCTCTCTCCACCCAGTCAAAACCCTGAAAGAAGAACACCTGGGTATGGATGTGGGACCACCACGGGTCTTGGCTTCAGGACAGAAGGTGGAAATGCTCCTGAGGATGAGACCTCTGGAGCTTAGTATTGGATGGATGGTAAGATGAGGCAGCCCTGGGGAAATCTGGTCTGCTTGGCATCAAACAGCCAAGTTCAAATTTCTTTTGTGTGTTAGTGTATATGTGTGTGTTTGTGTGTGTGTAGTCTGCATGGATGGATACCAGGGGAGCAAGGAGATGAGATCAGAATTGAAGGAGTATTTTATTTTTAAGCTTGACTTTTCTCCTATCCTCCTAATAGGGGTTCACTCTGTCAGAAACAGTGTGAAAACATACACATTCCCAGGGCAAAGCACATGAAATAAAATGAGACAATTATGGTGCCAAATCTTATTTTTCTAACGTCAACTCTTGGCATTTGGTTTGGGGTTCTGCTAATTTCTGACAGAGAAAAAAATATAGGACAAGTAGAAGAGGCAGGTTAGGTCTTGGGTTAGTGTGACAAAGGCATCTGGCTGTCACGGCCAGATTGAAGCAAGCTTTTGCAACCTCTGGCTGTGCGACTAGAACTATTTCTTCTGCACAAAAAAAAAAAAAAAAAAATCTGCATAGCTCAATTTGAATCTTGGCCTCTCACGAGCTGTGCATGTTGAAGCAATTGACTGGACTTCTCTGAGCCTCCATTTCCTTATTGACTTAATGAGACTAATGCTGTGCAGAGGCTTTGTTCTGATTTTTCAGGCTGTTTTAACATATTTGATTACTTAACCCATAGAATTTGAGAGTCTCATTGTTCTGGAGTGTGGAAACTTAAGATCAAGGGTTAGGTAGATCTGGTTCCTTCCAAGGCAGTATAAAAGAATTGGTTCTATGGTCTTGCCCTAGTTTGAGGTTATTTGTAGGGAAACTGTGGCCTTTCTTGTCCTGTAGGAGCATCCTCCATAAAATCTAATCTGATCTTCCCTTGTATCCTCCCCTTCTGCCTTTTTCTATGTCCAGATATCCCTGCTATAAAAATATTAGATTAAATGATGGGCTCACCAAACTCCAGTTTGGCCTTGACTAATGGTATCTTCATTGTCACATTTTACAAATAAGATCACATTCTGATACATTGGATGTTACAGCCTCAATGTATGATGGGCTTTATGTAAAAAAAAAAAAAAGTGAAACAAACATTATCTCCCATAACACCATTCCTGGTGCAAGCAAGTATTCAACAAAGGTTATTACATCTCATATTATATTTTCACAAGTCTCTGTTTTTTAAGGTGTCAACTTAAGGTCAGATGGATAAAAGAAAGTCAGCTCCCATGTACGCTGATGATATCATCTGCCCAGGATGTGTGAGTATGGAGGTTGGAGTTACAGGAGTCTGTAGTTCTAACCATTTGGATTCATGTTCCATCTTCATGAAGAATGAGAAGTCTGAACAATGAAGAGTGTGCAGGCAGGAAAGTTTATTGGTCAAAAGAGAAAGTAAACACAAAAGAAAAAGCTTCAAGCGACACTCTTTGGTGAGAAATAAGACATGAAGACCTGTGTGGGAATGTTGTCTAGGAGTTCATATCCTTTGGGCTGTGAAAAAGTTTGCACAGAATTTTGCGAACGTCTTGGTTACTCACCAATGACTTTCTTGTTGCTGGGGTACTGGTATCTGGTTCTGTATGAGTCTGTCTGTATGTATGCACATATGAGTCTATGTATACTGCGTTCTGTTTATATTAAGTTTTTTTAAATTTTGTTTAGTGAGGGTATTTTATTCCTGGTATATCTCTGTGTGCATCAGGCATGAGTTTTCTTCAGGCTTGAGTCTTATATGTCCTTTGCATCCCTAGCTGCCTACAGTTACATCTTAGCTGTCTCCTGTCTCCATCAATACTAGGCTGTGGCAATTTTCAGCCTGTGTCTGTATAATATCAACACATGACCAGCCAAACTTGAAACTATAGGGGTGTTTATATGTGGAGACTTGAAAGTTTGTGGAAAATACACATGACAAATGGAAAAATCTATGATATGGATTTCAGAACTTTTGCACCAAAATAAGCTTGTCCTTTAACTCTGTCTTTCAAAAGCTCCAGGAAATAATGTCATATGACCATATTTTTAAAAACAGTTGGTGGAAAATCTCTTTGCTCTAAAGTCTAAATCTTCTGGCGTTTGACCATGACATTTACCATTGGTTTAATAGTTCCCATAGTACTCAGCCCTTATTTTGAATGTTCCCCTATCCTTTGAAGTAAAATATTGCAAAGAAATTTTGAAAGGAAAAGAGGATGAGCTGATGTTGCAGTGCAGAGGATTAAGCTTCCACTTGGCATACCAGCATCCCACGTCAGAGTTCTGATTTCAGTCGCAGATACTCTGCTTCCCAACCAGCTCCCTAATAACGCACCTATGCGATATCATAGAATACTCCAAGTTCTTGGGTCACTGTCACCCAGATGGAGTCCTGGCCTCCTGGCTGCAAGCCATTTGTGGAGTGAATCAGTAGAAGGAAGAACTTTGTCTGTCTCTCCATCTCTCACTCAATCAATAAATCTAAAAATGGAAGTGGGGAGAAGAAAGAGCCCATTCCAGGATCAGTGCTCTGTGGAGACAATATAATTGATAAAAACACATCTGGAGAAGCGATCACCTAGAACATGTAAAAAGGCCCAGGGAAAGAAAGTGAAAGCGCCACAGAGTAACAGCCACCAACTTTGCCAAGTGGCCTTTGTCATAAACAAAGCTGACTGGAGTCTCCTGTGCACCTGTTCGTGATGCTTTTACATGCAGGCTTCTATGGTGGTCTCCAACAACTTCTATTCCTGCTCTAAAATTTTCTGCTGTACTCACAGTTTCCCAAAGGTTACAGCAAGCTGGGAACTCTGACCTGGGAGTCCCAAGGCTGCAGCACTGCTCCTGATTTACAGCAGCCTTTTTGTGTGGAGTGTGGGGGGTGGCAAGATCGCTAGCCCATTGAACCTCAGTGGCCCCATCTTCAAATGAGTGGCTGGACTACCTCCTCCCTGTGGACCATACTGGCGCCAACATGCTTTGATATTCTGAGCCTGGCTCAGGCCCAACCCCAGAGTGAGTCAGTCAGAAAAATAGTTCTGCTGAATTGTGAGTGTTGTGAAGGATAATGCTGTCCTCCAGTTTCTTCCTGGCTCGGCTTCTGCTAAGCTTGGGCTGTGTGTCTAAGGCAGACTATTGGAAGTGGAAAAGAAGGCAAGAGCATCTGCCTACATGGAAAAAAAAAGGAGTAAGGTGCCGTCTAATGGGAAGACCGGCTTGAGCTTTTTCATGTCTCTGAAGTGCAGAAATGCACTTTCACTGACTATGCAAGTACATATGACAAATTGCATTACTTGATAAAGCAAGATGAAACAGGAGAGTCAGTTTCTCCGTGTTTGATTTCTCCTGATGGCTATAACCAGAAATCAGGCCATCACCTCTCTCCGAGTGGTGATCAGAGGTGAGTGCACAGGCAGTTGTGAGTCTGCAGTTTATTTAGAACCTTCCCCCTTATAGGGCCTTCTAGAAAATAAGAATGAAAGGCCTCTGATGAATTCTCCATCAATATCAAAATCAAGTGATTGCATCACTTTCAAATCAGTGAAAAATCCATTGATTCAATTTCCTTACATGAATTTAGAAAGCCAATACCTAATGCAAGAACTAGCACCAAGGCATGTACGTCCTAAACAAGTGGATTAGAACTTTCTAGGTAAAATAAATGCAGGTGAATTTCATGATCTTATCAGATTGATGTAGTTTCCAATATGACATGAAAGATATTCCTGATAGAAGATGTAGCTATTTATTCCTATGGGATCATAACAGGAAGCCTATATTTAATGTATAGGTCTTTCCCTCACTTATTGTTTAAACTTAGGAAGACTGCACAACTTCCTTGCATTTCAGTTTTTTTCATGTTTAAAACAGGAAAAATAGTTGTACCAGTCTACTCTTACGAACTGTAGAAAGACTGAGACAATATATGTGTATGTGAGCAATAATTGTAGTTGTAGCACACCAACCTACAAATTAAATAAGAGCAGAGCTGCCTTCATTTATTTGCCAAAAATTGAATAAACATTTGTCTTAATGGCAAAATTTCCAAAGACAGATAGTTCCCTTCTCTCCCAGTATCTCTTTGGCCTGTAGTCTGCCTAAAATTCTTGCTGTTAGAATTGCTTTTAGGCTTAAGATAATGTCCAGAGAATTCCTACTGGTAACATGAAAAAAGCAACACATTCACTTATGAACCTATTGGTGATTTCCAAAAGTCTACCTCCTGTCTGAAGACCCTGCCTTAAGCATGGTTGCTGAGGTCTTGATTGTGTTACAGACACTGAGTTCAGAACTAGGACATGCAATTTCCCAACTATGTGGCCTTAGGCAAGTTACTTAGTTTTTCTGAATCAATTTTAAAACACCAATAATATTTACCACTTTGAATTATTGTGGGGTTAATATAAGATCATGTATATTAAACTGTGTGTGCATGACTTATCCTCTGTTAAAGGGATGATTATTAGTATTAGTAGTATTTTTCTCCCATTGAAGGTAATCTTAAGAGTATTGTTATAGACCAAAGAGGTGTGTTGCCCTCAAATTCATAATTCATAGCCCTATCCCCCTGATGATAGTTTCATGAGATAGGACTCTTGAAAAATAATTAGAGTAGATAAATTCATTGCAGTGTATCCCCTATGTTCAGGATCCAAAGAAGAAAATGAAAGAGGAGGAGGGAAAGGAGATCAAAATTCTCTCTCTACACCGCATGACCACAAACTGACAAGGTGGCCATCTGCAAGTCTTCACCACCGACACAACTACACTGGCCAGCTGGTCATAGCTTTCTGGTCTCCAGAGTTGTGCAAAATAACTCTTCTAAGTTATCTGATCTGTGCTATTGCATAATAGGAGCCAAAGCTGACTGATAAAAGCTTGACAGGGAGTTTGAAAAGTCTGCGAATATTTGGAGCAGCAACATCAATGCTGAAATAAGTTTCACTGGAAGGATGGGGCTCATCTTCAGATAGCCCCTACCCATCTCACAGGAGTCTGCACAGTGTTGACTGGTCTATACCACATGTGGATGCCGGGATGAACAGAGGATTAGGGAATCCTGCTTAAAAGAAGTCATCCAGACATGAAAATAATGGAACAGAAAGTGAGCAAAGGAAAGCTTATTCCTGTTTCCCTGTAACTAGGCCATTTTTATGAGCCCCTGGCTTCCTTTATCCTCCCTCCTTCTCTCCCATGCCATCAAAGGAGCTAAGGAAGAGAGATGTATCTTCCTCAGGAAACCTCTGTTTGGAGCTCCTTAATTTCCTCCCAGCATTTTGTGGTTTGGGATGTCAGGAGGCTGCTGCTCACACGTTCTGTTCTCTAATCATAGCTCCGGGGATCAAGTACTACACCCAGGAAATCATAGACTCAAGCAGTAAATGTTAAGGCAGAAACATAAGGGCACCTGAATTCTAGTCTCTTTCTGGTCTTAGAAATCATTTCTTTTTTGATTGCAACCGTACCTAGTCTCTTTGTCCCAACACAAAATCAAGGATATCAGAATGTCTACAGACATTGAGCTCAAGATAATATACTTTTTCAGTGGGAAGATGGGGACCAGAGAACAGTAATGAAACAAACATTAAAAAAAAAAAGCAACAATTTACAGTCCCATGTTTAGATTGCAGCAGAGAAAAGAGTTAACTGGAGATTTTCTTCTCACAACTTATTGTGATCACTTTATGGCTCCAATCTCAAGGGAAGTGAGCAGTTTGCACATTCACCGTTTCCTATCAGTGGACCATCTGTAGGCGCCACCTTTCACAAAGAGCTTATACATTAACTGGTCACTTTATCATTGTAATATATTTGAGAAATCAAAAACCAGCTGTTATAAAGCTATAAACTGGAAAGTTTATTACATATTGTTTATCATTGCTTTAGTATTTGCAGATTCATAATGTGCGAACTTTGAGATCTATCTGCATTGCCTAGGAGGCCAAAGTTTATTTCCCTAATAATATGCAAATGGAGCCTTTCTACCAGATAATGAATAATCACTTTAGATTAAAGGCTGAATTTTCCTTTAGTGATACTGGCAGTGCAGCCTTTTGCATGCGGTTAATAATTAATTTAAAGAATTACCACTTCAGTGAGTCCTGCTTACATTATTTATTAAGTGTAATTAAAGTATTTATTAGTCAAGTAATAAGTGAAGAACAACCCCCAGCACCTTAACAGTGCTATAAAATAACCTCAGACCGTGTTTATCTGTGAAGCAAGACTGAGTGGGGCTGAAGTGTGTTAATAGATTGTCCACAATCAGTCCATGTGTTATCATTGGACTCAATCATGGGGACACATGTGGTATGCCCAGCTGTATCTATCACCTGATTCGTTCTAAAGAATTTGGGTACCTTGCCTGTTTCTTACTGTTGATTTTTTTTTTAATTTGTTGACTGAGAAGAAAAATAAGAGACTTCTTGAGCCAAACAAATCTCTGATCCCCAGGGCTTACCATGTAAATTGCAACTCCAAATAACTCATGTAACATGACAGTCATAGACTTTCCAAACATGTTGTCTGTAATTGAAATGATTGCATAATATAGTGTCGATACCAGGACAATTTTGAGAAGAAAAGAGAATGTTATTTATGATAACATGCAAACTGAAAAGATTCTAGGTCAAACAGGAGTGACCCTCTAAAATTTAAAATGGGTCTTCCGTTCTTTTACTGGGTCACATTTAGCAAAGAAACGATATGAAATGAGAGTCAGCCTCTACTCCTGATTTTTGCTCACCACACCAGGTGTTAGACAAGGCCTAGACCTCAGTTTCAAGCCATGCTGGGCTGTATAGTATCCCCCAGGAAATCTACCTTGACCCTCTACCCAGAAGGGACAGCCCCTTTTCTAGGTCCCATCATGTTGTTTATAACTCTCATGGTGCATACAGAGACTTTATTCAGGGATTTGTTTTTCATGTCATTCCATGAAGTCTACATCTTTCTGCGAAAATAGAGTGAATTCACGTTTTAGTTCTTCCAATATTTTTATCTTGGAGCCCTGCTAAAAGCAAATCCATGGTGAATATTTACTCAATAGATCTGTAGCTGGGGTGTAAAATGCCTTGTGTCTGTGCTCAGGGAGGGAGGGTGAGATTTCAGTCCAGGTCCACTGACCAGAAGCTGTCACTAAGCAGATGGGCCTGTGGAGTGAACATAAGTGAAAAAGGATGTGGCCAGCAGGCAGCTCATCCCAGGTCAGCTTTGAGAGTCATGTGAGAATCAAGTGAGACTTGGCAAATCGATAAACAGAGTCTCAAGGCCCATTCCGGCCATCTCAGTGCTTCCTTGGCCCTCAGTGTCATGCTCAGCCGTTTTCGCCCCAAATATTTTACCTGTAAATTCCCTTTCATGTGCTCTTCTGACAAAGTATGTCAGGATACGGCTTTCTAAAGGCACCCAGAAGGTGAGGCTCACCTCTCCGCCTCTTTACCCACATGCATCCCACATACCCCATGTTCTACCTCCTCTGTCTTTTTGGGTCAAAAAATTCACATTTCCTCTGCCTCTCATCTTGGCCCTTTGCTTCCCTGGGGTGCTCTGCTTGGTGTACTTTGAGTCTCCTGCTATCTGGGAATGAAGGATACACTCACCTTTCTGCTCCATTTCAGCACAGTGCTGGGTGCACAGTTAGAACTCAGCAGGTGAAGAAAGGGGACAGCCGAGCTCACTCGTTCTTTCCTGAACCCTTCTTTCTCCTGTCAGCCTGCCTGTTTCACTCACTTCACAGAATCCCACCTGCAGAGTATCGTCGCTTATGAAAAGACACCATCCTATTAAAAAGAAAAGGAATTGATGTGAGGTCAAAGTTAAAAGAGCTGAATGGCATTTGGGAAAACAAACCCAAAACATCAAACTGTGTGTTTTAATAACAGCCAACTCTCCCTAGCTCAAACTTGTGGATTATAAATTGATTTGTCTTTGGGTCCCTTTGCTGAGCTGTTTCTAGGCGACGGACAGGTTGACCGTATATCATGTGTGCTCTGGCCTCGTGCTGCAGTAGCCTCCCCCTGACCTCTTAATCAAGCCGAAAGCCAGGGCACAGAGGAGATAGGCGATCACTTACAGAAACACCCAGCAGCCCCACAAACCATCTGCCTATCTTGTTATGGTCAGACTGACTGTCTGCTAATGCTCCCTTCTCCTATGAGCCATTTATATATTTTGCCAGCCTTTAAAAAAAAAAGTGGAAAACAAATAGTATTATTGGACGTGCTCTGCTTGACTACAGCAGTGAATCACCAAGTTGGAAATCCATCCAAGACAGAGCCGGACACCACATTCTCTGCCTGGTTGGGGAGTAGTCCAAACTGCTGATCTAGCCTCATTTGATCTTGGAAATTTTATTTATCTATATATTTTCTATAATCTTGTTAGGAGATATCTTCCTGTTCTGCATTTCCCATTCTGTGATTCCAAAGGGAAGGGATCTGTGCATCCGTTGTAACTCAGGGTTAGCATTTCTTCTCACCCTTATCAGGAGATAGTCTGAAAGCAACACAACTTGAAAATTATATATAGCTGGTAGCAGCAGGGGATGGAGTGGGTTAATAGGGGCTGACGTGATTCCTCTTGGTTCTTTGCTGCTTACCAAAGTCCATCATAGATCACAAAGGAATGGTGAACAGAACCAGATGAACTGGAGGTGGGACTGTTGCCTCTTATGGTTGTTCCATGCAAATAGGATTGATTGTGTACCCTGTAGGGGAAGCATCATGCCCTCTAAACAGAATATAAAATCCCTACCTCTGCAAGCTAATTCTGACAGTGCTTTAATCACACAATCAGCAACTTAGTACTGACTGCATCTTCTATTGCTGTCTTAACTCGAGTACTCTCAGAAACTGATCCTGAGATAAGGTTTGAGTGCAAACTGAGTCCTCAGGAATTGCAGGGAATACCAGCAGAGAACTAGGCAAGAGAGAAAAGATGGGGACTGAAGGATGTATCATTTAGCCAGCTATTGGTGTGGGCCACTAGAATCTAAGTCTTAGGGAAACTCTGGGAAATAGTGCCAAACACATGTCTCAGAACAATTTCAAGGAGCCAGGAAGCTGTGGTGTGTATCCACCAACTCCAGGAGTCACCAGTTTGAGGGCTGTTCCTAGGAGACAGTGGTTTTCAAAATCTGGTCTGTCATGTGTATTGCAGGCTCTTCCCAATGGGGACTGGAAGTGGAGCACCTTTAGGCACACATATAGAGATACTGACAGTTTTAAGTTATGGACCCAACTTTAGGAGTCCAGGATACATGCAGGGCCTTGAAAGCACCTGCTTAAATTTTTTTTTCTAAGACTGGAGTCCTTGAGGATGCAAGAAGTTGAAGATGCACTCTATGTTCCTCATGAAAATAATCTGGAAAAATAAATCTGTCCAAAAAAAATGTTCTTATCAAACACAAAATTCCATAGTAAAGACTGAGAAAAAGAGAGATTCCAAGAAAGGAAAAATAACCAATGGGGAAAGTTCATCAGTATTTGAAGAATGAATAGAATTTGGGTTATAGAAAGGAGGGGAAGAATGAATGGGATACATGCTATTTGTTCCCAAAATTAGGTCCAAATATCTAACTGAAAATAATCAAATTGGGTCCAATGAATTCTGTATGTTCACATTATCTTCTTAGAGGTAATATCTATATTGATAATTTCACTGCAAAGAAAGCATTTTTCTTTAAACACTTTGGCTTCCCAATTCAATAGTTCAGACATTTGGATGAAAGTTCTAAATTCATTCTCTATGTGAGATTTTTCAAAACCATGGATCATTCCCAAACTAATCAAAAGACTGAGTGCATTCTATCTGAAAGGTCAGATGGCTGGTTATGTGATCAATTGCCTTCTGGTTTATCTGCCCATCCATGTGTCATGTGTCAGTCAACTAGAATTGTTTAGGATTTGAGGACTGATTTTATAAAGGCAGCTGGGAAGCGGTCTGCTTCTATGTCCCTTTGACAGAGAACTAAAGTTGGGTATGTAAGAGACTCCACAAGTTCTGATATGACCCTCAGTAGAAGCCCAACCACTGCAGAGGCTTCACAAAGAGAAGCCCAGGTTAGAATTCCAGGTTTGCCATTTGCCAATGTTATGTCTAGGCAACCTGACCCCTGTCCGCCTGGGTTTGCTCATGTGTAACACGGTAATCCTATCTGCTATCAGAGTTACTCAAAGATTAAAATTGAAAGGGACAGTGCCTACAACATTTGAGATACTAACAACTCCAAATGTGATGATGATGAAAGCAAGGACTTAAAAAGATGCATTATTGCCAGTCACAGCAGAACACATGCACTTCTGGTCTGGGCACTGCTTCCACTTGATTTCACCTACTGTTGAATTAACCTATCGCTTGTGTGTGAGATGGGAATTTGGTGTTTTGTCTGGAGATCATGCATTTTAGTAAAATATACATTTTAACTTTGAGACAAATAATGCAACTTAAAAAGCAATTGAACTTTAAGTTAATGCCATCGAAGTGAGAATTTTTTTTAATCTGACATTTTACATCTTTATTTTTCTCATCATTTCCATTTCTTTCTCCAGTGGCATGGACTAGAAAAACATTCCATTTCTTTGGGACAGGTGCTTCTGGAACAGCCACTCTGGTATTAGCAGTGGGTCATAAGTCAAGGTCTCGAGGGGGTTAAGACCCTAGTAAGACAATAGCAAAGTTAAATATGTGGGGAAAAAAAATGGCATAGGGCAATGAGTGAGAACTCCAGAGCTTGCTTCGGTCTGAGGTGGTACTAGAGGAATTTTTCCAGTAGCATAAGAGATTGTCCATGATCACAATTCAACTGAAAGTAAGTGTCTCTCTGCTTTCTGTTCATCAGGATAAGCAAACTGTAGCAACCACTTGCACAGCAGCATGGCCTAGGGTGACCATATACTTTTATCACAACACTGGACACCATGGAAAATAAAGGGAGTCACAATAAATATGAGAATTTCAAAAAGTTTGTAGAAAACAAAGCTAAAGGATAAGGCTACTAGGGTATAATATTTTTTTGAAATCCATGCATAGATTGCATAATGTGTATTTTTCTTTTTTTATTTTATTGATTGCCATGGGATTCTTATATGCCACTGTGGGGCACATTGCAATGTTTTAAAAAGTGTGTACAGCGCAACTAGTTCAAATCAGGCCATCCGCATCCCTGCCCTTCCCCTATGTTTGAAGCTTACCTCCCTCCTCCTCCATTTTTTTAAAAGAAAAATGTATATTATCATTTATTTCAATTTACATAAAAGACAGAGACCCAGATACACAGAGAGAAATAACTCATTTACTCTTTACTCCAACAGCAAGGGCTAAAGCCAGGAACTAGAAACTTCCCCCCTTTATCCCATGAGGGAAGCAGGGAACCAAGCTCTTGGAGCATCACCACTGCCTTTCAGGGTGTGCATCAACAAGAACTTGGAAATGGAAGCAGAGCTGAAATTCAAACCAAAACACATTGATATGGGATGCAGGCTTGGCAAGCAGCAACTTAACCATTTCACCAAGTGCCTGTCCCTCTACAGTTCTTTGTACATACTAGACTATAAACCAGAGCCACCCCACTATGCTGAAAAGCACTCCCACCTGTAACTTCTGCCTGCCACTAATACCTACCTTACCCTGGCCTTATCAGCCTCTACTAATCCTTATTCTGCATTCAGGTTGACTATTTTTTAACTCCTATATGTGAGACATAACATTTGTCTTTTTGTATTGGCCTCATTTAACATAATGACCTCCAGTTTCACATATTTTATCGCATGGGTCAGAATTTCATCATTTGTGACAGGATTTCAACATTTGTGTATATGTACATGCCACATTTTTCTTAACAAGCAAATACTTAAACAAAGGAAAGGAAAGAGGTGGCCAGGTGGGTGGAGGAGGTGGGGCACTGGTCCCAGGTCAGGATGTCATTACTTGGCTGACTTTACCATGGGACTAGGGAGCTGGGGAGCGGGGCGGGGTGTCTGATCTGCGTGTTTGGGAGGTTTAACCCCTCTGCATCCTCCAGTGAAGTTGAGCCATGCTCCCTCTCAAGCATCACATCAAGTGCCAAGACATGGCCAAATGTTCCGTGGGAAGTAAAATTTTCCCCAAGTCAGAACCTCATGGGTAGGCAGAGGAAGGGGAATTACAAAGCCGCCAGCTAAGTCGTAGCTCAGGGTAGCACTATCCCAGCTGAGCCTGAGCACCCACGACTCTGAGGTCAGCACCCCCACCACACTGCGCTCTGAGTCATTTCTCGTGGGTTCTGCATCTTCTATTCACAAGAACCATGGTTCCCTGAGGCTAGGTGTCCAGCCTCACACCTCTGCATATGGGGAGCCTATGTTCCGCTGTCCAACAGCTGCAGCCCTGCACCCTCCTGTGTGTCCCCTCCTCAGTGGCGGAGATACTTCTCCGGGGGCTCAAGGGCTTAAGGCCAGTTCCCGAGGACAGTGTTCAAGTCCCATTCTCTCTGAGTTACTCTCTCCGCGTGCTGAAGGGTGTGCAGTTTTCTCAAAGGGACAGCATGTGATGAAAGTTCACCTTCCACTCAATTAACCTTGAGAGAGAGGGTTTTTTTTTTTTTCTTTTCTCTCCCAAGAGACTTTTTTTTTTTTTGATGACCTTTTTGAAGCATCTTATTTTCTGGGCATAAAGCCAAATGATACACTCTCTTCCCAGCTGCAGAGCCAGTGCAGATTTTCAAAGCTGAGGCAGCAGCAACAGCTTTTGGAATAAATGCAAGGTGGGCAGTGGGGTTGGGGCAATGTGAGAAACACCTTATTACTTCAGCCAAAACATGCCTGGAGGGACAGCACCTTCATGCAGAATGTATCTGTGGGACCCGAGAGGTGCAGGGACTAGGAGACCTTGTGGCTGCCAGGCACTTCCCCCAATTAAAGAGTATGCATGAATACAAATTTTTTAAACTATCAATTCCACTTTGAATAAAAATTGAATATTAATCAGTCATGGCAAAATGCATCTTGCACAGGACTTTGCAGCATAACAAAGGCATTTTTAATATTTAATCTCAGACTTAGATTCATCTACAAAATAAGAAACAATCTTGTTTAAAACTAGATAAATATAGGATAATAACAAAAAATAGCCGTTTTTCAACCAATTTGTAGGATAATGGTTCCCTAAAACCCTCAGCCTCAACTTCCTGCTGTGAATCATCCCTGGTACAAGGCATGTCTTTGGAGAGAGAAGGCTTTAGAGAGAAGGCTGCAGGGTCTCCTAAAGTTAACTGCATGATATGCAGAGGAGGAAAATTAAAGTAACCAACCCAGCCCCATAAGCCTCATGAAAGCTCAGCTCAGTAGCACAGGAAGCTTTGTGAAAGTGGCCAGGCTTGTTTTGCTTCACAGTTTTGCCCCATCTTCCCAACGATTCCAGTGAGAGTCCTAGAATCCAAGAAGCATTGTTTGAAAGACAGGATCACTGGTCGATGGTTTGTGTGGAGATCAGGACATTGTGACAGGAAGTCTTGAAGGTGACATAAGTAGAAAATCTATCAGAGCCATGTTACCAAAAGGCTTAGGATGGGAACAACATTGTGTGGTCTAACAGTCAAGCTGTCATTTGTGACTTTGGCATCCCATATTATAGTATTGATTCAAGTCCTGGCTGTTTCACTTCTGACCCAGTTCCCTATTAATGTTCCTAGGAAAGCAGTAGAAGATTGCTCAAGTGTCTAGATCTCTGCCTCCCTCATGGGAGACTCTGAAGGAGCTCTGGGCTCCTGATTTTGCCTGGAGCAGCCTTAGTTATTGTAGCCATATGAGGAGAGAATTAGCAGATTGAAGATTCTCTCTCTCTCTTTCTCTCTCTCTCTCTTTAGCAAATAAATTAAAAATAAATATTTTGTTTTCAAATACTCAGGAGCTTGACTGCTTGGTTAGGACTTTGCTCTTATTATACATGTAACCTCACTATTCCTCTGTCTTCTTACCCCTACTATGGAGATCCTGAGGACAGCTAACAGTACAGTGTATAACAAGATAAAGTATCCTGGATTCAGATTCTGTCCAAACAGGAGCTGAGCATCAAGACCAGAACCAAAAGCTGCTAAGACAGGGAATAGCAAATCTGCAAAGCAGAAAATAGTGTCAGGAAAATATTTATGCAATGAAATTTTGCCTTGGATGGGAGGAAGGCAGAAAAAGCCTGGCCTGCAGATTTTGGCTTCAGCTCTGGAGGGAGATAGATGCAGAAGAAAACACCTGCCCAGGGGAAGCACTGGTGCCTAATACCTGCCACCTTGCAATCCTTAGAGTGCAGCCAACAAAAGTCAAGCAACACAAAGGAGCTTTCTGGAAATGGTTTTCTGCAATGAGCATTAATATAAAGGCATCTCATAAGTCCCAACTCCCATCATTAGTCTCCATTTGCTGTCACAGGGTCAAGAACTAGTGATTTGTCTTCCATGAAAATGTTCTTCTCGGAACATTAGGAAAGGGAAATTGGCATCATAGCAAAGCATAGAGCAACGTGGCAGCTGTTAAGCAGAGAACCCTATACTCAGATGATGCAGGAAGAGCAGCCCCACCCTCCAGGCTGTGGGGCTCCACAACCCCAAATCCTCCCACCTCTTGCCTAAGCGTCTTTTTTTTCTTCTTAACATTTTATGTGAAATGATCAACTGATGCTGCTTTTGATTTTTTTTAATAGATCTTTCCATTCCCACCTCAGTGAATTAAGCTAGAAATTGAAAGAAAACTTAAAAGTATACCCAGTTCAGCCTTCTGTTTTTAAAGCATAGAAAGTTAGAATTGGAGCTATTTTTAATTTTTCTAAGAGCATGGTTATTAGCCACATAACACTTTCTGAGTTCCAGTGTCCCCAAACAGTTGTTGAGTTATGATGAAAAGAGTGAAGGTAGAGTTACATCTTCATAGAAATCTAGGTGATCCTTTCTCATGACCTTCATGGTTACAGTAAAGTAGGTATCGTGAATATGTTGATGTTAAATGACAGTCAACTAGGGCAATAATAATTAGTACTCTCTAGAAAGAGGGGGAAACTCCAAGATTGGGCAGAGTAGATGTGGTCAGCTGCCAGTGCACCATGTCTGCTAAACTCCCTCCATCAATGAAAAGGGCCCCAGCTTAGTTAGCAAATGTGCAATTACCCTTCATCCCATCTACCCATCTCCCAGCCAATAGGTGTCTCTGGACAGGGCCACTGGAGATCATATTGGCTTCTCCAAACTGACTGGGGCATGGTCTGAACTCCATCTGCACTTTCACAGGCTTCACTTTATAGGACCTTGTTTCCTGGTGCTTTAGTAGAAGGTGAAGAGGCCCTCCTCTTGGTACCCTCTCTTCCCTTCAGAGACCTCACTTGGCCACTCTGGGAGAAACAATGATGCCACAGTTCTTCCCAGCTTTGAACAGCTGTGGACCTTACGTTTGGTGTCTCACCTGTGTGAAGAGGAAAATCAGGAGCTGACCTGAGAGCACATCAAAGGTGGGACTGCAATCTTCAGCCTTCTACTCCCAGTGCCTTGTCTAGTGCTGAGCACATAGTGTTGCTCAGAAAGCATTTATCTAGGCAATACATTGAGAGATCTCTGTGGTTTTGATGCTTTTTTGTGGACTAGATTTCAAAGCTAGAAGCTCTTGTACTATGTCCTCCCCTCATTTTAATGTGTAGCTTTCATCGTGACCCTGAGGAAGGTGCTATAAAATGTTGGATGGTCAGACTAGACCAACACATATGAAAAGAATTTACAGAACTCACCAAACTCCTGGAGATGTTACATTCAACCCAGTCATGATCAACCTTCTTTTTGTCTTATTTCTTTTGTTGGCTGCCTTCTACCAAGCACCCAAGACCATCATGTTACTCCCATGAAATCCACTCTCTTTTGTTAGCACCTTATATTCTAGACTCTTTCAACTCCCTTGAGTATTCAAAGTGGCTTTATCAAATAAAGACACTGGATTCTAATGAATTTACAGACCAACATCTTGAAGATGTGCGCAATCTGTACTATTCTCAAACATGCTTCTACTTGTAAGATGATTCCCTTACCCAGTGATGGCTTTGCCATGGCACCATGTCAAGTGGTCACTACAGCCAGAGCAGGTGAAGACTGAACCATCCTACTTATAACACTCTACAAAACACATACTCACTTCTTACCTATTCTATCCACCACTTCTTTTATGCTGTGCCCTCCTAACAATGTCTTCCTATTAAGGTGCTGTCCCCATACACTGTCCCACATACATATACTCCTTATACACTGGAGTTCACTTCATGTTGGGGTAGGGCCAACCCAGAATCTATGACTTGCAGAACTATTTTGACTGTTGCTAAAAGTCCTCCCTAAGCAGAGACTTTTTCTCTGTAAAAAATCTCAACATTAAGAAAATTAGATCTAGGAGGTCTGGGCTATAAGAGCAGCCAAGAAAGCCCTAATGAAGGTTGCTCAGCCCAATAACAAAGACTATGTACTAAATAAAGCAAATATTAATATAATTTGAAATAGTAATAGCGGGTGCTAATAAGTTCTTTACTATTAATTCCATTTACCATTCTTCTCTTCCTGGAAATTTACCATGTTCTTCCTCCCCCACAGTTTTAATGAGATACTTGTAAACATATTTTGCTTTGTTGCAGAAAATATTCACCCTAAGAAGTCTATGGAATGAGTGGGCTTAGACCTCAGAACCCTTTAAATTTACTCGACTCCTCTCTGGAGTCTCACTGTGTAGCTTGGAAGCTAGAGGAGAGAAAAAGACTTTAGTTTGCTTTTAACATGTGGCCAAGCTGAGTGTGTATTTCATAAACCCCTTTCCAGTGCTACCAGCCCTGTATTATTTGAGTCCCACCGAGTGGAAACTCAAAAGAAGGTAAAATGTAATCCAGAACAAGTTTATTATGAGCTTATGCTCAAACACAAGGAAGGAAGCAATGGTAGGAAGAGATTCTACCAGCTGGATTATTCAGAGGAGCTAGGCAGGGCTTTTGCTGACAGAAGACATGTGGCAGTTCCCCCCTTGGCACATGATACTTCAATTTTTACCCAACTCAGTATTCTGCACAGCAATAATTCCTTCATAAGTACACAACACACTCAAAAAAGTAATGCTGCTCACCACTAACTCTCTAGGAAGGCCACACACCTGTCACATTGGGATATTCTAGGCATGTGCCTGGATCAGGAAAGCTCCTAGTGAGCAATAAGTGGTCTTTTGTGGTGAGGGGAGGAATATTCCTTGCCCCTGATTGAGTAGCTGGGTGGATATACAGCAAAGTCAGAAGACGGATACATATCCAACTGAAGGGGTTTGACTGAGTTAGTATTGTTCTTGATTGGTCTCATTTCCTCCTGAGAGATTTTATCTTTCTTATTCTTAAGGGGAATGGACTGAAGGCCTTGTCTTCTGTAGCTGCTTCCTGCTGAGGAGGGACAGTTGAGCTCTAAATTGTGGAGTCATAAAATCTCACCGTCTGTTCCAATGACCTGCGTAGGACTTGGTACTTCGGATAGAAGGGTGGATTGAAAGACCCATGCCAGTATCAAACTCAAGTGGAATTGTTGGAGTCTGGGAGACATAATTAGCAAAGTGCTAAAAAGACAGGGGTCTGAGAGACATAATTAACAAAAAGTTAAAAAGGCAGGGGCCAAAAAGTAGTAACAGGATAACAACTGAGAATCCTTTCAAGGGTGACACAAAACAAAATTGGATATGGTCTCTTTAACACTTTCCCAAGTAGCAGAGGCTACGGATTTCTGTTGTCCAAACACATGAAGTCATCTAGCATTCATCTGAACTTCTCGTATAGTATTTGTCCAGACACAATAGGAGATCTTAGTGACTGCATAGACTCCACCCATTTCAGCAAACAGTCCAGGGCTAGGTGATTGTCTAAAACTATGTTGGCCAAAGAGCTAAATGATACATGTATTTTTTGAGAGCTTAACCCATATTACATGTTATAACCTCTAAATACTTGGCTAAATTAAAATTTTAGTGATCACTTCTTGGTAAGTGAAATCTTATAGTTTAGATTATACTTTATAGGTTCATCGAATATTCTGAGACTTTGTGTCTGCCATCCCTACTACCAACCAATTTTCAGCCAAAATTAGATAATTGATCCACTTAGTCCTTCAGTTGGATTGCAGGGCATTATTGTGGGTGACTTGTCCATAGTAACTTGCTGAGGACAGATGCTAAGAGTGCATAAGGATCAATGCTCTGTAATCTGGGAATTTATTATGAGGAAGTCCACAATCAGATGCTTTTCTAGGTGTTGTATCCACTCCAGAGGAAAATGAAGAGTTTTGGGTCTATTAATATTATTATCATTATTATCATTATTATCATTATCATTTTATGATACAGTTCCATTGGCCCAGGGATTTCCCTTGCTTCCTCCCCAAGTCTCCTCCACCCCTACTTCTTTCCTCTGAATTATTAGTATAGTTCTTCAAAAGCAGCCATATGGCCTTCATTGCAGGCATGGAAAATGACAGAGTCCAGCATCATATTGTCAGACATATTTAACAATTTCATTGGCAGTCCAACTTTGATCTGAAAGTAGAGATGAGTACTGCATTGTACCCTTACATCTGGAAATGATAGCCTCCATCACACAGTTACTATACACCAACCTAAATGAAAAGCCACAAAACAAAATCAACAAAAGGAAGAAAAATAGAAATTTACAATGCCATGAAGTCATATAACATGCTACTGGATATGATAGTCTCCATTACACAGTTACTGTACATTCCTTTAAGTGAAATGCCAAAAAAACAATCAACAGGAAGAAAAAAGACATTTAAAATGCCATGAAATTAAATAACATGCTACTGAATGACTAATCTATCACTGAAAAAATGAAAAAGGAAAATTAAGAACCTTTCTGAAGAAAATGAAGCTAAATATGTCTCCTATAGGCAACAAATAGATGGATTTTGTTTTTTAATCCAGTCTACTAATCTATAATGTTTTATTCATGAGTTTAAGCCATTTACATTCAGGGTTAATATGAATGGGTGGTAATTTGGTCCTGTTATTTTAGCAATGGGTTGTTCACTGATTTAGTCTTCTGCTGTTACTTTACTGGGATGTTCTTCACATTTGGCTTTGGTTTTGTTTGGTGTTATTCCTCTTCTCTGTCAAGAGAACATCTTTAAGTATCACACATAGGACAGGTTTAGAAGAGGCATAATCTTCTAACTTTTTTCTTTACCGTGGAAGAATTTTATTTCCTTTGCAAGGACAAAGGAAAGTTTTGCTAGATATGTTATCCTGGGCCAATGACTTTTTGCTTTCAGAATCTGGAAGATGTCACTATTTTGACCTGTAAAAATTCCTGTGACAGGTCTCCTGTGAGTGTAATTGACATTCATTTATATGTCATTTGATTTTTTTTTTCATGTGCACATTTAAGGATGTTTTCCTTATGTTTAACTGAAGAGAGCTTTATTATAATGTCTTGTGGTGAAGATCACTTTTGGTCAACCCTGTTAGGAGTTCTGTGCCCCTCCTAGATGTTGTTTCCCAAATCTTTCTCTAGATTGGGGAAATTTTCCCTCAGTATTTCATTAAACACATTTGTAAATCCAGCATCTCTTTCTGCACCTTCTGGGACTCCCATAACTTTTATATTTGACCTTTTAATACTGTCTTTTAATCCTTGAATAATTTTTTTTAGCTTGACCCAGCTCTGCTTCTAGTTTTTTGCTTGTTTCCCTGATGACAGGAAATATCTTCCAATTCTGAGATTCTTTCTTCTGCCTCTTTCATTCTATCATGGAGACTTCCAACTGAATGTTTAATTTTCTCTATTGTATCCCTCTTTTCTAATAATTTGGTTTGAATTTGTTTCAGTGTTGCTCTTTCCTGTGTGACATACTCCTTAAATCCATTGAACTCCTGCATGTGCTTCTCATTGTTTATAAGAAGCTTTATAATGAGTTTTCTGAATTCTGTATCCCCCATTTTCTCAACGTCCTACTCAGTTAACTCTAAGGTTGGCAAAGCCTTTTGCTCCTTTGCAGGGGAGTCTTCGGTGGTATTCATTGTCTCTTCTTTAGCTCTTAGTCATTGGACTTCTGGTTAGCAGATTCTATTCCTGGGGCAGGTTTCTAAACTGTGTCACCCATAGGTGTACAATTCTATTTTACTTATTGTAGTTGGTACAGGGTTCTTTCATTGCAGTCAATTGTGCCACTTCCTCCAGCAAGTTCCAGGTTTAGGTTCCTATGTTAGAATTCCACCACAGTCTCCACTCTGCACCTCCTATGATACCATGCTGAGGTTGCACCATCATCTATACAACTTTTCTCCCACTTCTGGTTGAAGCAGTTTCCAGGATTAGGGAAACATTAGGTTCTTATATAGCTATGTTATTCATGGTGCTGATCTTACTGGAACCTTGGCCACAGAGACCTATTTTGACCCCATAGGAAGCTAAAGTTTGCATCATTTTCCCTTTGGGACCAGTACAATGCACTGAGCTCAGTGAGCACCTGGCTCAGTGCATGCACAGCTCACTGCTGTCCTTGCAATCTCAAAACCTTTGCCATACTGTACAAAATGGCACCTGATGTGCCACTGCTAGAGTTCTTGATCTGCTGGCCATTAGGTCTGGGGGCTAAATGGACATATTTTGGGTGGAACCTGTAGGATTCCATGTTGTTGAAATTCACTGAGCCAGAAATGAGTTCACTCCAAGCTTAGTACATGTGCAGTCCTGTCCTATAGCCTTTGCCTCCCTAAACAAAATGGTGCCTGATTTGGTTCTAAGGGGGCAGACTGGGTTGTGAAATCTACCCTGTTTCTGCACTGCCTGTTTGGAATCTGCTGCTCTGTCTCTGCTCATGGTCAAATTAATCAAACAAGCAGGGTGGCCAGTTCTTTGTCTGGGTTCACCTCCTGAGCTCCTGTTGAACGTTCCCTCCCACCTTGTTGCTTGTGGAGTTCAGGCTGCCAGTGGAATTCAGATGGGTGCTTGTTGAATGCTGCCAGGATATCAGTCACTACAACACCACATCGTTGTCTCTGTTGCTTGCCCTCTCTGTTTCACACTGGCTAATGTTTCTCCATCTGTTTAAACATGTCCTTACTCTATTCTGCCATGTTGATTTCTCACCTTGGGTCTTTTTAGCTGAGGTGTCCAGTACTCTGAATTGCCTTCCCAGATGACAGGAGGGTAATAATACACCATTGTAACAGCTAGAACTGCTTCTAAACCATGCTCTCATGGTAAGCTTAGGTGCTAATTATACCATTTTCCCCAATCCTCGTGGTTTATTTATCCCTGACCTTGAAGTTTTCTTTGGACAATCCAAGACTTTGTATATCTTTCCTTGGGACATAAATGATTCTGGTTAGGGGAACCCTGGACTGAGGTATTGGTTGGAAAGGATATGTAGTTTCCTTGGCAACAGCATCATTGCCATAAGGACACAATAGGCAGCAAGAGATGTGCAATTCATTGAATTACTCCTAGGAGAGAGGTCTCATTGCAGCAAGAAGTGAGGTTTAAGAATGGAGAGAAAAAACTATGGGCACTAAATTCAACAGCAATTGGAAAATCAGGTCAAAGACCACTGGGACCTCACTAAACACTGCTATGTTTATGGGTGAGGCTATAGTAGTAGGGAAATAAAATGGCAAGCTATGTTTTAATTGAGGATGGGTGTGACATATCTTAGCAGTCAAGTTGTTCCCCTCAACTATTATGCAAGAAAAATAAGTGAAAGAGTTACTGGTTTCCCAGGGGTTTCCCATAATGGGAATAAGAAGACTTAACCAGCATGCCAGACCTATAGCCATTTTAGACCCTAACAGAACAAAACAGGTTGTTGGGATGGTAGAATATCACTTTAGAAAACCACCGCCACCAACAACAACAACAACAAAGAATGAAAGAAAAAGCACAGTAATGATCACCAGGAAGAAAATCAAAGCAGGCCTTTGTCATCCAATATATTATTTGTCTGTCATTTGGTTGAAACTATCTCAGGTCCCCCACTGGTTCACAGGAGTAAGTAAGCGTTTTGTGGGAGGAACCTATGAGGCACAATGCATCCTGCCAACCAGGCTCCTCCCCCTATAAAACTGCTACTCTAAGTATGCTACTTGACATCCTGATTCTCAGAGAACTCATCCAGGAGGTCAGACCTGCATTTCTTAAGGTGAGTTCTCTCAACTTCCTTACTATGGCATTTCCAGATAGATGACAGTTATCTCTGAAACCCTGAAAGAACATTAAGATAGGTGTATTGTGTGGCTCTTTGAGTATTTGAGTTTCTGCACATAAAGGCAAAAAGGCATTGTAACTCTGGATAAAGAAAAAAGAAACAAAACAAAAAATAAATGGCATCATTTTCATCAAGGACAGCATAATATTGAACCTCTTTATGTATATGAGTGAGTATAGTATATGTGTTTGAGAGAATGGCATGGGTGGAAATGGCTGCCTCATTTACTGACCAAGGGTTCTATACATAACAGCAAAACCCATTTGGGTTCTTGACTAGATCTGGGGTATTACAAGAAGACTTACTAGGCTTAATCATCCATGCTCCAATAACTTCCAGAGCACAGATTGGATTATTTAAAGGTCTTTAGATTTATATACTGTCTTTCATGAATATGACACACCTGGTTTTAAACATATTTCTGCAAAAGAAGTGTTACAGGCTATCCTTGGGGTGGACAGGTTCCATGTACATATATCTACTGGATCTTTAATATTCTTGAAGATATTGACAGGCTCTGGGTTCAGGTGGAGTCCAGAAGTACTAATAGATGAATACTCTAGTTAAGGCTTACCATCACCTGGACTTCGTTCATCCCCTTCTAGGGAGATGGTGGCTCTGGGTTTGCTTAACAAGTCTCTACTTAGAAGTGGGGCACAGCATTCAGGAACATATAAAAATGAGCTGTTGTAAATTTAGACCCGGCCTCCCAATCAAGGAAGAAAGTATTTTTTCCTTAGGTTGGCACCTCCAGTACCACGTTGTTGTAGTTTTTAAAGGTTGAGATGCAGTCAGTACAAAACAGGCAGCTCCAACGTGCACAAAAAACTCAATTCTGTTACCTGCCACTTCTATAGTGACCTGAGGCTCCACTGAAGTGATGGCGATGGATCGTGCTGCAAACAGAGTCAAGCAGACGTGTAAGCATCATCAATAGGTGAGTGCCTGCCTCCTTCTATGAGAGGTTGGCCAGGAAGGATCTCTTGCCAAGACTGTTGGATCTGCCTTGTCCACAATAATAAGTCCATTCCTTCTTCTGGTGACTCTCTCCCATTGGTAAGGATGCTGAAGATGAGTTTTTTCCTGATAATAGTTAGAATAGAATGGTTTTAGGGGTTAAGGGGAAAGCCAGAATTGGCCTCCAGGATAACAATGAGGATGTAGATGAGAGTATAGAAGCCATGAGAGCTTAGGAGGCATGACTATAAAGATGGAGTGGCTGAGGAATAGTAGGAATGCATACCCAACAAGAATCACAAATATTGGAGTTCTGATTGAGCTTCATGAAATTGTGAGCTTAGTGAACCTCATCCCATTTTCCTTCAAATTTGCAAAAACAAATCCAACTGGAGAGCAACTTTGTAATCTAGTGACCATGCTCCTATTCACAATTCTCTGGTCTGTATTAAAACCAAACAGAGTTGCAATAAAAAATAACTCATTTTCCTTTCAAATCCATTCAGCTTAAATTATTCCCAATTTCTTAAATTCCAGCCCTGGAGTGTCCCTTAGTGGAGTGTCCACTTAGGAGTCTCTAAGTGTCCCTTAAATGGAGTGTTGGGGATACTACAAAAGGCTTAAGGGGTGATGGGATACCTGTGACCAGATAGCCACTCTAAGTGCCAGTTCCTCAATGATCTCCCAGGACATGTTGTGATCAGGGCAAACCTTGGCTGGTGGACAGGAGCAAGGGGATGTACCGGGAGGCAAGGTCGTAGAGTAAAACAATGAGAACAATAAAAGTTTCAGAAAGGACTAAACTGGAAACTACAGTTTCATAAGTCAATTGTTTCAATCATCCTTATGTGGATGTCTATGGAGATGATTCAAGCTGGTATCCTTGAGGGATACCAGAGGGAGCAGTTTGGGAGAGTCTGTTGATTCAATCCACCCAAAACATGTCTATCAGGACCACTCAGACCCAAAATCCAACTTAAGCCAACAAATAAAACACTGAGCCAGAGCAGTTAAAGAGGATAAGTGGGACAAAGAAGAGGAGAGGGGAGGAGGGAGGGACAGAGACAGACAGAAGGATAAGCACAGATACCAGGAGAGAGTGGAGAATTCATCAGTCATGGGGACCCTGAAGTCAATGCTCAGATAGTCATGTGTTCATATCAAGAAGGGGTCTGTCCAGCCATCTAGCTGATTCTTTTCTCCAGGGAAAACAGCCCCATTTTCAGATCCCAACTGAATTCACCTAGAATCTGATACTGACCCCAGGTCTTTTGTTTTGCCATAGAAATTGGTAAGAGCTCAATGTGCAACATATACAAAGTTTATTTTGGACTTGTGCCTGAATGGAAGGGAGAGAGCACAGCCAGGAAAACGTCCTACCAGCTGGCTGGTTGAGGGTATTTGGAAATGCATTTTTATGGAGTGGGGAGGCATGATGGTTTCCCTCAATACATATCCTTCAGTTTGCACACAGCTCATGTTTCTTAGCAAGCACAGTTCTCTCTTTTGAACACATCACACTCAAAATGGTGGTGTTGCTCACTACCACCTCTCCAAGAAGATAATATATGTATCATATTGGGCTATTGTGGGCATGGACCCACAGGTTAGAGAATTTCTTAATAGGACAGCAGGGTCTTTTGTAGCTCCTGATTGGTTTGAAGTTAAGCAAACATAAGGTCAGATCTGGAGGTCAGCTCAAGAGGGGCTTGATTCAGTGAGTCTAGTTTTTCTCCTACATTACCAGGACCTAATGTCCTCAGCCATGACATTTAATCCAATTCTTCATAGACTTCAATCCCTGTCATATAAGATCAAGACTGTTCTTTTCAGTTCTATATTGCTCTTCAAAAGCTCACCCCTTTCTCCCACTCACTTCACCCTTATTGTCTATTTCCTACTCCACCCTTTCCAGGTCTGTGTGACTCTTACTATTTCCAACAGTGATAACCTGCAAATCCAAGTGTTTCTTGGTCATGGAGCCCATAAGCAGAGACTGATGTGAGTCCACCAGAAGTTTGTATTGTGTTGGGGGTACTTGCGTTGTTGAAAATACTATTGTAGTTACTTTGCTTTGAGGAATTTTAAATCTTGTGAGAATGAACCTAGGAGACAGGTCATCTGCAAGAGCCACCTAAGTTGGGTGAAATTGAGCAATCTATCAAACAGATCTGTGTTTACCTTTCTTCCTCCCCTGCTACTTGCAACATCATGTGCCATCCATCAGAAGCAGCAGGCTAATCACCTTTGTTTAGGAACCTCGTCTAATTTATGGGACAAAACCTGGGTCCTCTACTCTGCTAGGATGCCTTGCCTGGATGTCTTAGATCAAAACATCTAAAATAATTCATTCTAAAGAAAATCGCTCTGAAACAAAGTCCAGGCATGTAAGCAAATCCAGCCTTATATTTAGGCCAAGATGATCACTGCCTCTGTGATGCGATGTGAAAGGCAACCAATGACCTTCAAACTCTAACCAAACTTAGTTCTCTCAAAGGTGTCCAAACCCACATCATTCGAGAGTAATCACATATTTGTGTTAAGGCGCACTATTTATTTTTGGCATTTTTTAGAAGACAAAAATCCAAAAGAGACTGAAACTCATCAATTCTCTACGATTGCTAGTGAATTAGCACTAATCTAAGGTGACATGGAATCTTGGATTATTTCAAGTAGGAATTAAAAAGAAAAGATGTAGGCAGGACACAGAGGGTAGAGTGTAGAGACTGATAAACACACTGCCCTATTTTCCCAGCTGGTAATCTTACCTGCAAGAAATGTGACCCCCAACCAGGGCCCCCAAAATACCAACTTATTAACAGAATCAAAAATTCCAAGCAAAACAAATCATTGTTTCCTGCAAAAAAAACCAACAGTTCTTTTTTTCCCTCTTCAACCATTTCAAATGCAGGGCAATCATTTTCATCCCACTCCATAAATCTGGAGTCTGTTAAACCATGGGGAATCTCCTCATCAACTGTCCCCTGTAACTGCATCAAAAAGGAAAATAAAACCTCAGTATCAAAGGCATAGATTTTTAGAGCCAGCTGACCGATTGGAACCAAGCTCCGGTTTCCATGGAGAGCCCACTAACCAAGTCCTGCATTCCAAACAGGTGAGGGACTCATACACGAGGCAGCAGGAGCCATAAATTCCCCAGCTCAGGACCCCCTTGTGATGCCTTCAAGCAGGAGGTATACATTGTCCACCAGAGTCACACAGTTCCAAGATATATGATTTGAAATGGAGCTGAGAGAGTAGTGCAGGAGACTTCTGCCTCAGTGACTGTTCCAGGTAATTGAAATGTATCCCATCAAGTACTGGGACAGTTCTGAAGTTTTAATTATTTAGAAAGAAGGCTTTCTGACTGATGGTGTACATTTCCTTGAGAGTCATGTGATAGAAGTTCTTTTAAAGTAGGGAGCCTGACACTTGAATCCCAGTTCTACTCCTGAAATAGGAAATAATCTGCAGAGGTTTGCAAGTAGGGGGAAATTGTTGTTCCTGTTGTTTTAACATCTTTGGACTTTCATGTCCTCCTTCTCCTAACATGGGATAATGGTGAATCTTCATATTTTTGTGAAACACTTTGAAACTGGCTTGTCACCTACTAAGCACTCAATAATTGCTCTGTGTTATTACCATCAACATTGTTATGAAGATTCTTCCCCTGTGAAAACAAAGCATGCTGGACAGGCAATCAGCAGGTGATTCTAATTGATGTCTGTTTGTGTAAAGCGTTCTGACACAAAATGTCTTCCAGTGTGCAGGAAATGTACAGGCAGGATTAGACCCACCCACTTCCCAGCAGCCATTACTCACATAGAGATTCTCTCTTCCCATAAACTATGTGTTGTGGATTCACAACAGAAAAGTCTCAGCTCCTCTTTCAATCTCCAAACTATCTTCCCTGTAAAATAGAGGGATGAGGAACAGGAATGGACTCTGTCATTAGAAAGCCTGGATTCACCACCCAACTCCTTCACCAGGCAGTTTGGTGACCTTGGCCACCCAAACCCTCAGCTAGGGAAATACATGACAAAGGTGGTCCCTACCTCATAAGCAATGGTGTGGGTTAAAGGAGATGATGCAGAAGAAACCTCTGATAGTGTTTGATATGTTGTAATATCCAATAAATGATAGCCACCATAATGAGCCCAAAGTCCCAGGATAAAGGTAAGACTAGTCCCTCTGTGATTTGACTCTTGAGCCAGTGGTGAGCAATATTTGATCAGAGCCAGATGTATAGGATGTTTTGTTTCTCAACAATCATGTTGTTTTTGCATTATCCCATGTCTGGTTGAGTTCTTCCCAGTGTTGAGTGAAGCAGGGCCACACAGTACATAGAAGTCAAGCCCCAAGTGACCTGGTGGTGAGGACCCCATGGCAAGAAGGTCTCCAAATGGGAGCACAGGAGACACACAGTCTTACCTGCCACATAATGGACCAAGCAAAAGTGTTCTGAACACTTGGTGGCAGGACTTGGCTTCAGTATCAAGGAAGAGGACATACCCTCTGAAGCCACAGGAAGGGCCCTAATCGGCTTAGCAAGCATTCTGCCCTTGCTTCTCCCAATGTCTCTGATATCCAGGACTCCTTGTGAGGTTAACTGCTTAAAAGGACACACTTTTAATTAGAGGAAATTCCAGATCTCTAACATCTCATAAGCAAGGGGCTGGGAAGCATTATGTGTATTCTAAGAAGCTTGGTTTCCCTTCCTTATTCCATTTTATTCTATTATTATTATTCCAATACTCCCTGGTATAATCATAGCAGGCCTACTCCATAGGGTTGTTGGGGTACAGAATCAGATGAGCGCTGAAGCAGTAGCCTGAAGTCCTGAGTTCTTCTCAGACCCTTAGCACCTTGCTGGCTCACTGAGTGACTGCCTCACCTTTTCTGGACCTCACATTTGCCCTCTCCAAAATAAAGCACTAAAATTTTAAAGTTTCACAAGTCTCTTTCAGTTCTGAAATGCCATAGACTTCTGAGCAGTGCAGGGAGGGCGTATAGCTTTGACTCTTACAGAACTGTTCAGCAACATACTACAAACATAAGGTCAGTTCCCAACAAATCCTTATAAATGAATTAATTACAGTATTTCAAATAAGATTGATTCAAATCTGCCTTTTCAAAAAGAATGTTGGATATTGGCAAGTTGCTGGTGTACCAGGATGGGGCTGTATGTCATTTCTACTTCTAACGGCTATTTCCTTGCCTCTGTGAAATGCTGAAGTCTGAAGGGATGTGTGCAAAGCTACCCAACGTCAATTTCACTCGTGGAGCAGTCCATCTTCCACACAGTGCATATGACCTTTGCAGGCTGTCACATCCTGGGCACAGCACCAAGTGATCCTCCAAGGGGGCTGGTGTGGGGGAGTGGCCCTGAGCCACAGGGCTGTGCACACGGCAGTTTCCGGGCCCTGTGCCAACCTCCAAATAATTGCCAGCAGCAGGAGTAAGGTGGTTGAGGTTGGCGGAGCCTGTCTCTGACAGATAGGTTGTCCTCTTCACATCATAGCAGCACTGTGGCAGTGAGAAGGAGACCAGGAGAAAGCCAGCAGACATGTGAGGAGGGAGGAAAGCCAGAGAGAGGGAGGAAAGTCAGAGGGCAGGATCAGAATAGGAGAGACAGAAACGGGCCGTCAAAGGGCTAGCTAGAGACACAATAGAAAAATCAGAGCTACCAGCTCAAAGGGAAAGAAAGCAGAGGGCAACTGGCCAACAGGCTGAGACAGAGAGACAAATGCAGAAACAAAAGGAGACCCAGAGAGAAAGGCACCATGTCATGGAACAACATCACTCCTCCTTCCCCCAAAAACCTCTGAAGATGTTTAGAAATAAGCAAGAGGAACAGGGGCACCCAAGTCAGCTGCTCATATATGCAGGAAGGAAAATACAAGCAACCGTCCAAAGCCAGCTCTGCTTCCTTGAGGAGCTGAATTCCTGGCAGCTCCACTGCCAAAGGGGGTATTGCGCAAACAGAGCCAGACTTGCTCTGCACCACAATTTTGTCTCATCTCTCTGGGGCCTAGGTGACTGAGCAGAAAAAATAAAGGAAACCAAACTCATTCGTATGGTTGGCCCTGTGAGTAAATACATGCCACATTCACAGATTCTTCAGCTATGTGTCTGCACACATCAGTGAACAAAGCAGATCAAGACATCTGCCCTGATACAACTCTGATTCTTTCAGGAATGCACGCATTTTAGGTCTTATCTACAAATGATGAGATAGACACATGGGAGGACTGTGACTTCAAATACAGGCAGCATTCAATGCCCAAGAAACTCACACCAGTGCTCTACAGGGATATATGGTCATAAGTCACCAGGGGCTGATATAGGGTATCCGGAACTTGTGATAGAGAAGTCACCAACAGAAGAGGGTGTATCAACCAGGACTCTGTAGGCTGCAACAAACAAATAACATGGGCTTTAAGCACTTGAAGGCAATTGATCCATAGGCTCAGTTAGCCAAGCTCCTGAAATCAAAGGCATGGGAGTTGAAACTGTAGGCTGTTAAACCACCCTTCCCTCGGTCTGTTTCCCTGTGAATAAACTTGTTATTTCTCAAATTACTTGTCACTGAGAATTTAACATCAGCCCCAGACAACTTTCTATCCTGACAGTTCAGTAGCAGAAGAGGCAAATTCCCTGCAGTCCCACTCCAGAACTTCCAAGAAGGGACTTGCTTAGATCATACACTCACCTCTTGGACCAATCAACAATGAGAAGTGAGGTTCTCTGCTCCACCCAGGGTGGGTCAGCGGCCTGTTTTACAGATGAAACATACAGGAGGGAAAACAAAAGTAATAAAGGGATTGGGATAACTGAAAACTCGCCTTAACCAGTGGACAATTAAATTATGCTGAGGACTGATCTCACAATCTTTCTAAAGTACACCAACGAAAAGTTGCTCCTTCTTAATTAGACTACATCATGAATGTTACTTTTCTCGACCCCAACCTCCTACACTCCTGCATTGTTAAGTGATACCACTGAGAACATTTAGAGGAAGAAATGCAGTATGAATGAGGGCTCCTGAAGGAGGGAGACGTCGGCCATGCAAGAGAGCAGGGGAGATAGGGAGGAGTGTGTGTTGGAAGAGGAGTCAGTTGAAATAAAACCCAGTTCCCCAGTTCCAGTGATTCGCAGGGCTCACCAGCCCTTCATCAACAGTACCTCCTTGTCTGCTTTCCAGAGCATCAAGGAGGACATCTTCTCCTTTCCCCCCAGCCACCACCCCCACCTCCCAGCAGGATGGGAAAACTTGGTCAGGAGCAGTGCCTTCAGCTGGAGGCTCTTCATTAGCTGTGAAGGGCAGCCCTGCAGGAAATCAGAGCTGAGGAACAAGAACAATTTTAAAGGATGCAGGAGGCATTAAACTAGAATGGTTCTCCAGGGGGTGGCAGGGCTAAGTGGAAACTCAGGCAAAGAAAACCAAAGGGGGACCAAATGGGGCTATCATTCAGGAAGAAAAACCAATGTTCCCCTCGGGGAAGAGGGAATATCTTCACAGGACAGAAGAAATCAAAAGCAAAATAAGGAAACATTTTAGCAAAAATCAATGCTTCAAAAACATGTCACACTTCCAGAGAGAAGTTCTAAAAACTTGAGGAAGAGACTTAAGTTGCTCTGATATAAAGAATATTGAATTACAATTAACAGTTGGGGGTGAAATTTGGGCAACGAGACAGCATAACTTCCACTAGTGACACAAAGCGTGGTCTTGGCTCTTGATTTTTATTTCCCCATTTGTAATATGAAAATTGTACTTATAAAGTATAGTTGGTTACTGAACACCCACTATATTCTCAGTCCCTTGTGAAATGTCAAGGATAATGTAGACAAAGCACAAGATACAATATCTGAGAGTTGCTATCCGATGAAATAGAACATGTACAAATAAAGTGCAATTTACAGCAAAAATTAAGACAAAAACCACCTTGGTAGCTGATTATAAATACCCAGACATCTCTGAGTCAAAATCTGTGGACTAATTGGCCAGGACAAATTGGCCTGAGTTGCTCTTGAAACAGAATTTGGATAGATTAGTGGAGAATAGGAAGGAGACCAGGAGGAAGGTAATTCATGGGCTACTCCCGACATGACACATATGCATGATATAGCTGGAGGGACAGAGAGGATGGACAGACGTGTACAAGATACGATACGTACACTTTGGGAAGGGGCTTATATCCAGGATGCAGAAAGACTTGACAGCTACAGGAATTTATTGATCATAGGGAAAAGGGACCTCACTGCAGACTCCGGAACAGCAGGTGGAGTCTAGAGCAAATAGGGATTCCCAGAGAAAGAGACATGTTCACATCCACCTGCTGCCAGAGTTAAGGGCATCCAGAGAGAGGAAATAACAATGAGCCAAAAGAAATGCAAGAAGATGATGTCCTCATCTGAAGGCGCTCTCTGAGCACAAGAAATTTGGGAGAAGGCTGGAGAAGCAGGCAGGGGACCCGCAGGAGGAGAAACAGCAGGGTGGAGACCCCATCTGGTTTTTCTTACAGCCAAATGTAGGGAGTAGGAAAGTCAAGAGATGGTCCAAAAGAAAGGTAACAGGGTTCCAAAAGCATTCTCTGAGGGAATCGCTCTTTCTGTTCATGTATTTCTCTTATTTATATGTGTTGTGTTTTAATAAATTCTACGGTGTCTTTTGGTACTTAAACAGCCATAATATTTATATTATAATACTAGTTGCAACGGGATTTCCAGCTTTGTGTTGTTTACTGTTTGGGGCCCTGAGCTGAACCTCGTCTGATGTGAACATTGGTATCTCTGTGGCTTTTCTATGTGATTTTCTTATTGGCCTTTGCTGGCTAGGCCTTTGCCCATCCTATTCCAATCACTTTGTTCTAAATTCTATCTCTTGTTCTCACTACACAATTTTTCTTTTTTTTTTCTTTTTGTGGTTTAAACTACAAATTCATTTGCTTTTAATGATGTATTTTTACTTTTATATTTTTGATGCCATAGATACGCTTGCTTTTATTTTTGACACAACATACTTTCTGCATCAGTTATTTCCTTTTCATCTTTCCCTTTGGCCTGTGGTTTATTACTCTTTGATTTGCTTATGAATTAATATTTTCAAATTTGCACTACTGTAGTCAACAGGGTTTAGTCTTTAAATCCTTGCTGCTAGTGACTGTCAATTCTGCTAGATGATATTTACATATTCCCTTCTCTCCAGTTGTTCAGGTTCCTATCTCATTCCATTTTAACTGATAGTGATAATAATGATGATGATGATATTTCTTCTAATCTTACCTTTATATGTTTTTGTTGATAAATATTTTGTGTATTTGTTTCAAAAATCAGAATTAGAGAGCGAGAGAGGGAGAGAGGGAAAAAATCTTCTATCTGCTGGTTTACTCTTCAGCTCTCTGCAATGACCAAGAAGGAGCCAAGAGTTTCAAGAAGACCTCCCACATGCATGAAGGGGCACAAATTCTTGGGCCACCTATAGATGCTATTACCAGGCCATCAACAGGGTGCTGGCTTATAACTGGAGCAGCCAGAACATGAACCATCGCCCTAATGGGATGCCTGTGTCTAGGCAGCAGCTCAACCACTGTGCTACACCAACCCCAATTTATACTCAATAATATCAGTTTCTTTCTGTTACTTGATTCATTAGCTCTAAGTGATCACTTTGACCCTTGATTTCCTCCCACTTTCTAAGTATCATCTTCTGAATTTCAGTTTCAGCAATTCTAATATCATCTAGTTCATCAATCATCCAAAAACAACTGCTATTTTTTTTGTAAATCTTAAGCTAAATACATTAAAAAATTATCACCAATTTTCCTGCCATGGTTTCTGCATAATCTGTCAGCAGGTTGAAGTTGAGCCTCTAATTTCTCTAGGATGAGACCTGTAGACATTTTTGTGTTTTGTGCAGTATTTGTACTTGTACAGCAACTTACACATAAAAATGTTTAATGTTTCTTATTCCTTCATGAGATTTCATAAGGATCATGTTGTTACAGAAACTCTGAAATCAACCTTTTAGAAAATAAATGTTGCTTGTTTTAGGGGTTGTTTATTTGTGCAGTATAAGTTTTCTTTCATCTTTGGAATCGATATTTCTATACCCATTTTTCCTGAGAAAATTTATGTTTATGTTTTGTTTTCTTTCGCAGAAACATATAGATTTAGATTTATTTCTTGAAAACGTCTTGGCATTCTGTTTCTCCAGGGAAATTTTTAAATCCTATTTCTTTCTGGACTGTTACTCAAATGCTGCCTATGTGTTCACACAGATCTACTGGATCTAGTTTACCTTCCATGTCTCAATTCATTGCCTGATCCGTTCAAATGCTTTGTTTCCATTCTGTTTCATTCACTTTACTAATTCTGTTCCTAAACCTATTGTATTTGAATGAAGTCTGCCTAGCTTCTTACTGCCTCTGATGGGTCACTAACTTTTGTTTACTGTTCCTTTCTCTGCTTTCTTGAGTTCTGCTAACTCCACTTTTGTCCCTTAGTTGTCTTGATACTCCTTTCTTGAGGTCTCATTTGTGAATAATTGCTTTTGCCTCTTTCTTATCTATTTAGTTTCTTTTTTTTTTCAGTCTGACTCACATTTGACTGAAATAAGCCTTTTCCTAAGCAGCTATTTTGCAGAATACTTATGAAAGGAAGGATCAGCCTATGACACCATTCAACCAAGTGTCTTGTTCAAAGCTGTTCAGCCTAGGACGCACAGAGTTATGTGCATGTAAACATGGACTTCGATTTAGCCCTTATTCCTTGGCAGAAGAAAGAAGAGTCTGGCAGTTGTGAGGCAGATTACTATAAAGCCTATCTTCTCCAATCTTCCTCCTGCACTGACACAATCACATAATCTATCTAGATGTTTGCCTCTTTAGGTCAACCTCCCTCCCCCTATTCTCCATGGAATCAAATGAGTCCAAAGATGCCTTCTCAAGGAACCCACTCACTTGAGACCAGTATTTCCCCAAAGAAATAAATTCCCAGAGCCTGCCAGTATGTCTGAGGTCTTTGGCAATAGTCAGGTTTCAGCTTTTACCTGTCCTGGTGTGAACTTCATTGCTATTGGCAATCCTTCCTCAGCAAAGGTGAAGCTGCATTTCTGTTTCGCATTTTCCTTATTGTCTTGGAATGAATTCAAACATAGGTAGACATACTGAGCTTGACATTCACCATCTTAAAACCAGATCCCTTTTCAAACTTTGTACATTCCTACCTTGCTCTCCCTGACTCTCCAGCATCTAATACCATATTTTGAAAGAAAAAAAAGAAGAAGATACTTAGCAAATGCTTGCTAAATGAAAGGAATGAGCAAGCAGTTATGAATCATGATAGTTGCACCATAAGTGTATTAAACACATCTCTTCAAAAGAACTCCAGCAGTAAATCCTGCTGGTTTCTCCTAGCAATTGTATGATGATGCATACTTCCCAGGTGTCCTTCGTGGTTCATACTTACCCTGCCTGCACTCCTTAATCCCTCCTTTTTTGTTGCATCTTCTTAGCATCCTGAGCTCTCTCACTATCTGAGCTGAATCTGAGTTCTGTTGCCTTGAAACAGCGAGTTCTACAAGACCTTGACATAGTGAGCTATTTCTTCCTAGTCCAATATCTAGCCCACTTTTCATGGGTGCATTTTGGATTAATTTCTTCTTGTCATCTGAAACTGAAAACAAACTCATCTTTACTCTAGATTCTCAGAAATGTTTCTATCCTGATAACTTTCTGAGTTCCACAGTAGCCTGGACACTGTCCAGATGCATCCAGTAAGAAGCATCCTTTGAGAAATCTAACAATGTAAGGCATGGACACTTGCTTCAGCCCTTGGGAGTCTTTGGTGTGGGAGTGGCAATTGAGGACAGCCTCCCTGAGGTGGATTTTAATGGGCTCACTCAGTAGAATTACAGTAGTCCAAATTTCCTCTAGTTTTCCACTATGAACAGAGTCCTTGGCACAAACAATCCATTTTTGTGCTATTTTTAATTAATTAATTTATTTGAGATCAGAGACATACACATATGTGTGAGTCTCTGCATGTACAGATAGATACATATAGACAGGCACAATAAGAGATGGAAAGAGACTGAGCTTTCATAACCTCTGGCTGATATCCCCTCAAGTGCCCCACAGTGGTTTGGGTTTGTTCAGGCCAGAGCTGAGAGGCAGGAGTTCAGACTAGTGTTATTGTCTCCTGCCTCCTAAGGAGTGTATGACCAGGACACTGGAATAGGGGGCAGGGTGCTCTGATGTGAGATGTGGCATCACAAGTGGCATCTTATGCACTAGACCCAAGGCCTATCCCAACATCAACTCCTCACCCTTCTGGATTGTCAGTATGTCTCAGACTGTGCTGGTGTTTTCCGTATGGAGATATAATAGGCATTGGAGAAATGAATGTGTTTACTTCTGATTTTCTTTGAGTCCACAGATAATACCAAAAACCATGTAACCCACTCAAAACACTCGAGATTCTAATCTCAGTCTAATCATTTCAGAGAACATCAGAGGATGAATTCCTTTTTTATTTCTTTTATTTCTTTGTCTTAAGTCATCCAGAATTCTCTACTCTGTCCTTCTTTATTGCTGAGCTAACAGCAATTGGTTGCCCACAAGTACTCATGCCTGGCTCCTTGGAATAGCCAGTCCTACCTGCAACAATAGGAACAGTAAGATGGTAGACAAGGTTGAAAAGGCTCAGGAGATGCAGTTACCAGCTGCCTGAGTGTTCTCATGGGAAGCACACTGGCTAGCTGTCTCTGCTACAGCAGAGCACATCCAGTGCTCTTTCTCCCAAACACATATCAATATTACACACCCCCCCCCATTGAGTAATTTTCTCTCTCGTACTGAAAAACCCATGACCAACCTCAATGCCATCTCCACCTTGGGAATTTTGTAGTTTTTATTAGATGTATGAAGTATTCCAATTTGACTACAATAGTTCAGTTAATATCTAGTGTCATAACTGTTTATGCATTTGTTCCATTCAAAACTGATTATTTTAAATGATAAATGATAGAATCTCTCTAGTTCAATTTATTCCTTAATTTTAAAAATGCAGCATTAGACAGAATGCCTCTGGTTATAATTAAAGTTCTCTTCCTCCTGCCTTTGTAGGAAAGCAAAAATCAAAGGTTCACCAGAAGCATGAGATAGGCATGGACCTGAGGGTCCACAGACAACCTGGAGTAGGGGGTTGCTAAAAAATTAAAGAAACAGACATTAACAGGGATTCCAGGCAGGTTCAGAAAAGCATACTGTGAGGTTTAAAAAAAGAGTTGGGAGAAGAACCTGGGGCTCAGAGGAGGTATCTCGAAATAACACAAACCCCATGTCGGAAAGAAGACACTTACAGAGGACAGACATTTTACACAGCAATCTCTCTCCTTACTCTGTAGGCCTGCACATTCCAACCAGGGACGCACCTGTGATTTCTCTCTGTTAGTTCATGTATGGCAATGGCTCTGGGTCTTGTGCCTGGTCATGATGATGATCCATGTATCCCATTCACAGTGGGCATGGATAATGAATTCTATTTTATTTCTTAATTAAGAATTTGAAACTGCTGCAAATTGCAGCAATTAACATGGATTTTCTTCTTCATTTATTTACTTATTTAGAAGCCAAAACTGTACCCTTAACTGAGTCCAACCATAGAGTTCAGAGCATATTAAAATAGCATTCATTAAAATATTTATTCTTCCCCATCAGTGAAAGTTTCAATTTCAAAATGGTGATGGCATCTATGGGCACTAAGTACTTCCAAAAGAATGTCTATTAAATTCATTCCATCCAGCTTGATAATTTAAAAACTTTAAGTTATTGAAAACCTTTTGAGGGCGCTGAAATAAACTTAGGCTTTTCAATAGAGCTGAATAGTGTTATGTTGACTTTGCTCAATATTGTTCTTTTCCCTTTCAAAGGTCATAGAGAACGCAAGTATTATCAAATTTTCAGAACTTTAGTGTTCGCTGAAAGACAAGAATAAAAATTTGAGGGTGGTTGAATTCATCGGACTGGTTTCAAAACAATGATATTTTGAAACCACTGAGCACAAATTGTCTAGGACTTTTTATGGTACAATGTATGTTCTTATTCTAGAGTTTGGTTTGGGGTACTGGTTTTGGTTTCTAACTGGTCTTTATGGAGATATAGCTTAAAACACAATGGTTAAAATTAACCAACAACACACCAAAGCAATGCCAACATGAGTGTGAGTGGATATAATCCTGTAATAAAAAATTGAGAAACGATATCACCAAAGCCTTAAAATATGTAGACTCTGAAATCCAGCTATTTCACTTCAAAGAAAAAATCAAGAATATGTACCAAAACTTAACTACAATGATAATCATTACAGCCCTAAACAAATAAAATGGCCAAAAAGTTCAGCAGTATAACACTCAATAACTAATGATTCAGCCTTATGCTGGAATGTTAAATAGCTATTTAAAATATTGGTTTGTACTAGCTATGACTTCATTATCCTAAAACCTACCAACTTAAAACAGCAAAGGTCTTCTACCAGAGTTTCTACAGATCAGGAATCAAGAGATAGCTAGCTGGGTCTTCTGACTGATTTCTCACAAGGTTATGATGCTGGTGTGTAAGGGGGCCAGAGCCACCTCAAGGCCTCTGTTGGAGAGAACTCAGTTTCATTCTTTCTCAGTGAGTCACTGGCAAGATTCAGTTCTTCCTGTGCTGTGGGTCAGAGTTGTCCTCCAGATCCTAGCCATGTGAGCCCTCACAGCAAGTGAGGCAGGGAGTAACAGAGAATGAGCAAGAAGATAAAGCCTTTTTGTAACCTCATCTTAGAAATTACCTTTCATCACCTTTGTTGTATTCTGTTGGTCTAGCCCACATTCAACTGATGAAATAGGTAGTCAACAATAAGGAGAACACAAGGGCATCAATATCAGTAATAACCATCTTAGAAGTTGTCTACCACACAAATTAATTGACAGAAGATATTGTTAATATCTCCTTCAGTGAGGTAATAGCAGTGCACAAAATAGTACGTGGAGTATGACCTCTGTTTTTCAAACTAAGAACAATACTAAACTATATATACACATAAATACATCAATATTATACATCTAAGTAATCAATGAAATAACAATGGCTATGTTGAATAATGGGATAATAGATGAGATATACAGCATATTTCTTAATTTATATTTTTAAAATTTGTTATAAAATAGCATACATTGCTTTAGAAAGAGTAAATGATTAATTTTTTTAAAAAGAAGTATGAACCTCAAGACTTATCATTTCTTTCACTATTTTTATAAGATTGTTTCTTGCTTACCACTGCAAGTCATCTAAACAGAAGCTCATAAGATCAGTTCTTTGTTTCTTTTGGCTAAGATCAAATGTATAAGTTCATAAGATCATTTAGCATAACATACTATAATCAAGGAAATTGCGACTACATTCTAGAACTTGTGGGTGTGTTTATATGTTTCAAAACAGTTGTCACCAATAATGATTCCATTAAAAACTAATTTTTCCCATTTTGGGTTCACTAGAACCATGTGAGAATTTTAATCAAGCTAACAGAGGATCCTGTAAACAATAACTTTGTTTGAGCCTGTGTCTTCCCAGCTCAGTTCTGTTGCTTTCAGACACAAGCTAATGTAATCACGCGGTCATCTCCTTAGCAAAATTCCAAAGAGCTGGGTTTTGTTTACTTGGCAAAAAGATATGAACAGATCTGACACTGCTGAGCATAATTGCAAGTCTGAGAAAGGAGAGGGGATGGAGAGAGAAGACAAAGCCATTAATAATCTCCACTACTTCATTAATTTCTCTGTCTTAGCCACCGAAAGCCAGAATTGGGATGCCACTAGTTCAAAGTTGAAATGACTTCTCTGGCAATGTAAATGTTTTTTTAGGGTCACTTACTGACAGAAACTACGATATTGCCAAGTGCAGACTTACTGGTTATTTGAAAAGCAGATCAGCTGCTCTGTACCTATGAAAAACACAAAGAAAGCTGCTCAGGATGGTAACAGTGGAAAAGGAAGGCAACAATGGCCAAGATAAACAGAAGTGTAGGACTAGCTCTGAAATATTGTATCTATTTTCAGTTAAAATTTGTAGTACAGTAGCTGTTGTAACAGATAATATTCCAACATTGGTAGATTAACAAAATAGACCATTTTCCCTTCATCTAAGATCTCAAAGTGGTGACTCAGAAACCCACATCTCTCCTGTTTATGGCTTCACCACTTTGGGGAGCTGTGATTTGGCTCTTCTGCATCTAGATAGTTGAAACTGCGAGGGAGAATCTGAAGATGGCACATCCACAGCCCACCCAGTTTGGCCCGCAGTTGACACACATCACTTGGACTCACATCCCATCAGTGGAAACTAGCCATATGAGATTCTTCTCAGTAGAAAAATCCTTGAGGCAGTCCCTGGATACCAGATATTTCCCAACATGTGCACTATGTGATAGGGAAGCATACACCACCAACTCTGTCAGAAAAAAAAAATCATAGCATTGGAAGTTCTGAGAAAATTCCTAGCAGGCATTCCTATATCAACTGCACAGCCAGGATTGGTTAGCTCATTTATAGTGAGTCATTCTGCCCTGTACCAAAGGACTCATATCAAGCATGTCTCCCTCACATGGTTAGGGCAACAACTGTCAACAAGGCTCTAAAGAGTCAAGGTTGTTCTTCACAGGAAGTCTTGGTAAGCTTGGTAGTGGCTAACGTCAGTAGAACTCACTGGTGTCTCAAGACATCAGTTTCCAAACCACCTCAGTGGAAAGGTGCAAAGTAGTCATTTTACAGAGGCCATAATGTGGAGGGTGTCTGGAAATTTTTCCAAGGAACATGAGATTCCAGAAAGGAGAGAATTTTGACATGTTTGAAAATAACACTCACCAGTATCTAGCACCCTAATAAACAAATACCAGTCTGGAATCTACTTCTAAGCTTCTTATGAGTTTCTTCCTCTTCAACTTTTTCCTAGCTATCATTAGTGGGTAATTCTTTAGTGACTTACTTTTTTTCCTAGTGGGGAAAAAGACTTCCGTATGTGATAGGCCTACATACATTTGCAGTGCAAAGTCTTTGGAGATAGCGTTGGATCAAGTGTTGGATGACACACAATGAGTTATATAGAGTTATATGGGTGAAGAGCTAGCTCCAGCCCAGACCCTCCCTGATTTACACAGGAACACAAGGGTGATTTAGACACGACAGAGGCCGTGTTTTTCTCATCCGTCAGATTAAGTGGATGATGTTCGCCCTCTCTTCCTACACTTTCTCCCACTGATACTGAGAATGTAGGGCTCAAACAAGTGGATAAAAAGAGCACTGTGAAAATTGAACTATGCTGGATAAGCAAAGCGGAATCACCATTATCATTGTAGTATTTCCATTATTATTTTGTAGACAGCTCAGTTTTTGTTAACACAGAGCACTTAATGAAGTGGTAACTATATTGGTTATCCACTAGGAGGGTAAAAGAGGCAAATGAGGCTTTAATTTTATCCCGTTTTTGTGTTCTGTTTTTCTTCCACAACAGCAGAGTCAAGAGGATTTATAAGTGCTCTAATTACGGTGACACTTTATTATACTTGCTGCTAACAAAATTCAGACTAAAAACATTTCTTTTAATCCCAAAAATAGTGGATTTCCCTAAAATCTAAGTTTATTCAACAACAGCCAGAATACTCATGCTTTTGATCCCACTTCTAATATTGGTACCTGCAATTTTGAATGAATTATTTCAAACATAACTTGAAAAGTTATACTTGCAAGTCTCTTGGTTAAGAGAAAAATGATAAAATCTGTTAGTCACCAGGGTTTGAATAATAGCTTAGTCACCAGCTGAAAAGCATTTTTCACATGGCCATGAGAAATTCTGGGAATAGGAAGTTTAGAAATCAACATAGAGAACGATCAGAAGAATTAGTTGGAGAGCAACACTGTCTCAGTCTTGACCCTGCTGCCTGGCTCTCCTGTTGCTCCCTGAAGCAGCCCAGTTAGGCTTGCGCCTATATAAACATCAGAATGACAAGCAAGCACTGCCTCATCAAAAGTAATGATTTCAGAGGAGGGAATCCAGACAGCTGGGATCGTAAAATGTCAAGTATTTACAAATGAGAGCATTAAGACTCTGACAAGTCTAAGGTCATACAAGAATAACAAGAATTCAGGTGATTCCTGAGGCAGTGTATGACCTCCTATTATTGCTGTGACAAATTATAACAAATTTAGATGAGTTAAAGTCACACAAATTTATTGCCTTGAAGTTTTGCAGGTTTAAGGTCTGTCCTGGATCTTTTGGGCTATCATCAAAGTAATTAAGGACTGCATTCCTTTCTAGACAGACTGTGTCTTTCCTGGCTTCTAGAAGCTTCCTGAATTCCTTGGCTCACAGCCCCTTCCTCCACTGTCAAAGATAGCAACACTGTATCTCTTCGATCATCTTGAAATCACATCTCTAGCCACAGTAGAGAAAGATTTTTCACTCCTACAAACTTCTATAGTGAAACTTGGTCCATTTGAACCATGCAAAATAATCTCCCTTTCTTGACATACCAGTGATGTTTATCACAAAATCCCTTTTGTCATCGATGGTGACATGTGCACAGGTTGCTAACTGTTAAGGCATGGACATCTCTGAGTGAGGATGGACTTTAGACTGTCTACCACAGAGAGCAGAGAAAATGGTGAGTCAATAGAAGGTTGGTTGGAAAAAAAATTAGTTACAGATTTTTTTCCCAGGTAGGCATCTCCAGAAATCAGACACATTTAGGAAGCTTGTATGTCAGGCATGGGGGTAGTCTCATGTAGGTGAAATAAAGGAAGAAGGCAGAAGTGGGTAGAAAGAGAGGAGCTGCCTCCATGCATGTTAAAAATTGCCACCTGACCCCATGGGACCCACTCTTCAAGAGTTGTCATGTGAGTATCAGGGTTTTAAATTTTTCTCCCTTTGATTTCTATGACTACACCAATCAGCCATGGGATTTGACTTGGCATTGACCCAGTCAATTCTCTTAACCTGATGACAACTCACAGTGGCTAGGAGAACATGTCCTTCATTCATAAAGAAGGACATAGCAGGGACTCAGAGCTACTACTAGAGATCCTAATCCTAAACTTCAGCTGTACATGTGCAATATATATTAATTTATTTATCTGTAATCTGTATGGAATGAAACTTAATTGATAGGCCTTGCAAAATAATACTAGACAAAGAGTTTTAAAATGAGGAGGAAAATATCCATGTGTGTCATCTTTAGTACAAGGTTACACAAGATGGGCCTCGGAAGGAGAATAGAGAGCCCTGAGCATGCATCATCATAGGAGCCAGATCAGGACCCATCCCTGTGATAATGAGAGAAAGAGATTTGATTGATGTGGACACCAGAGGAAAAAAATCCCAAATCACAATTCCAAGTGTGAGTGGAGGGGAGGCCATCCAGATATTGGCTTAGAATGATTTCTGCAACTTGGAGTAGCAACTGAGGTGAAAAAAGTAGAGTCTTAGGTCAGCCATGGAGGTGGATAGTAAAAAGATCTTTTAAAAGCTCTTTTTCAATAGAACTTAGGAAAGGGCAAGAACTTAATTACCAGGAAAAAGAGCATTTGATATTTGATGAAGCGGGTGGGCTGTAGTCCATATCATCTGGCATATCAATGCAATTTGGCCCAAGTCCAAGTCTGATCCTGGCACAGAAGTGAGAAATGCTTCAGTCATCCAAGTAGCAAGGGTTAGAAAGATGTGAGGTGTAGCCATATGCTCACTCCAGGGGAGGTACTTTTCACAGTACATCGGGCTGACCTCAATGTCCATTTTAACTAAATGGTGTCTGCACTCGGTGAGAAAGGTACAAAGACTGATTTGTCCCCATCCCTGAAGCCCCAAGGTTCTCACACAGGTCAGTGCTGATTTCAGCAGCTGCCTAACCCTAGCCTGAATCTGTCCAGACACCACTGACTTTCCAACCACATCTACTTTCCACAAGCCAGGCTACAAAGTCTTAAGGATATGGAAAGGAAGTTGTATTGAAGAATAAAAATTCCTTGAGTATGAGTGATGTAGTGGTGAGCATAGCTGCCTTCCAAGAATAGAACCTCCTACATCCTCAAAGAAAATACTTGAGTACAAAATAAGTTTGATTCGCCTCTGCTTTAGTTGAAGTGTTAAGAGCAAAGCAATACTATATTAAACATCCATGCTTCTCTATAAAACATTGCTATATATGAATGTCAGTGAGGATACTCACAATAGCCCCAAGGATTATTATAGGATCTCACATTTTAAAAAGCACTTTCACATATACTGTTTTCTTGGGAAATTGAATTGGTGAACCCTTTGTAAAGAAGAAATTGAGAGCTGAAAAGTTAGCACTTTCCCTGAAGCCACACAGTGAGTCTAAAGCAGGGTCTAAATTTTATGAATCCACTCCCTAGTTCATTATCACGGTAAGCCTGCTTGGGACTGAAGAGCTTGGCATCCCACCACACTGAAAGCTCAAGAGAAGAGAGATACAAGGATAGAGAAACCCAAAGGGAAGACAGTTGGATTTTCACATTTGGTCTCAGTTCATCTTGAGATTATTGCTTTTAAATCTTTTAAAAAAAAAAAATCCCTGGATAGTACACGGAAGGAACCAAGAGCAGTCCAAAAAATTTTGAGATACATCACAAAGATGTTAGGCATTTAGGGTCACATCTATAAACTAGAAAATAAACTAGGAAAGGCAAGAGACATGTGCATTGGTGTATGGTAAAGCTGAGCATAGACGCGCTTGTAAGGAAGTGTTTACCGTTGGGAAATTTAACACAAAATATAATACAAACTATTACAGATCATTTCTATATCCACTAAAAGCTGAGAGTTCAAAAATTAGACTTTTAAAAAATTCAATATGATATTTTTATATCACATGATCAGAAAAAACTAAGATTGAAAAACACACTGAAGAAAAAGAATTTGTCAGATTAGAGGTCATCTACATGAACAAAACTAAATGTGAGAGTTTAGAGTCTGTGATACATTCAACTTATAAAGAATTAATAAGAAAATATTATCACATATTTTGAGGAAATGAGAATAAGTAAGATGATGAACACTTAGTAATACAGGCAAATATAATAATAGTAATACAGGCAAAATATAAAAACTGGTATTTCACGGAAGTAGGAATCAAACGAACCTCCAAAAACAAGGAGATACTCATTAACAACAAGGTGAATGCCAATTAAAGAATTGCAACTGTAACTATACTATACCCATCCAATTGTCAAATATTAAAAAGCTCAACAAGGACAGGTTATTTTAAGAAATGGACACTGCTATCCTAGAGGCACTGCTAAGTGTTCTAATGCCTTTAGGGACAATTTGGGAATTTTTGCAAATATTAAGCTGCAACTGCCTTATGACAAAGTAGTACTAACTCTAGATATTTATCCTAAAATATTATTTCACCCCATGACATTAAATTATTAATATAATTGCATTATTACAACACTGAAAATTTGGAAACAAATTGAGTTCTCCTTAGTGTGGCAAGGAAAAAGTCATACACCCTCAGAGAAGTGAGCCTCAGTGTGCCAGACACTGCAGGACAATACTGGAAAATTCAAGTTGAGTATGAAAACATCAAAGCATATTAATATCCCATTTGCATATGTATACAAAGCATACCAAACTTTGGGGTTAGTTATGGATTCAAACATACACAAAGTTAAAGCATGAAAGCCCAGAGAAGAATGTGTGCAAATTCAGCAGTAGGATGCCTGGAGGGAGAAGTAGAAGAGGCTAAAAGAGAGTATGAATTAATGTGATGTAATCCATGAATCAACAATCAAAGTCTGTCCCCTCCTGTTTCCTGGTTAAATTCCTTCTTTCTCACCTAAACTCTTCCTTTGAATTAGATTCTTTCTCTCTACACACATACACTGTTCATCTTTAAGGGAAAGAAAACCAAAGCTGACGTTCATGACTCTACTCTTCCGAGTTCCTAGACGCAGAAGACACATTTGCATGCTTACAATCAATGTGAGTCAGACTGCTTATGATCTACATCAAAGAATTGTAAAACCTAATATACTTTTAATACCCTATGTTATTCCGTAATGGGGCTGGAGAGCAGAGAAATCTTTCATCTCCCTAGAATGTGTGAGGAAGACGTGAAATAAAACCTACCAGGATCATAATTGGTAACTCGTAGACAATAGACTCAAATCAGCGTTAGACAATAGTAAAACTACAAAGGCATATGGGGGGAATCAGGAGTGATCCTGACAACCTCTTAACAGGAGGTCATGCGCGTGAAGCATCGGGGGGAGGGGTGGACCCCAGAGTGGAGCAGGTGGACAGGAGGAGGCTTGTATCCCAACCCTGGAGACTCCCAGATGCTCACCAAGGACAATCAGTACGAGCACCAAGGACTACATTCCAATGGCCAAGGAGACCACTGGGAATTGGAGTGCCCTCTGAGGCTGAGGACGCTGTGGTTACCCACACCCATTTGGATCTACCTCATGGGATGGAAGAAGTCTGAATCCTGCCTTGCAGGATCCAAGATCATCCAAACGACAACCAGAAGCCCTGAGCGGTCTGCAGAAACAGAAGAACAGTAAACTTCCTTCAGGACTAGGGAGGAGAGCTTTCTCTGGTCCTTGCCTGGTTCCAACTGGTATGCACAAAATCTGGCACTCGGAGCGGTTCTGATGGAGGAGCCTGAGCAACTCCTCTGACAGGACACAGACCCTGCAAGTAAGCGTAAGAAGCATGGAAGGAAACAGCCCAGAAAAAGCCATGGAAAGTGTCCCACTGGCATACATTTGGCATGGGTCGGGAACAGACCAGGCTGAATCAGTTCAGGTCATCCACTGGCAAATCCGAACACTGGAACAGAGTGTGGGGTTCATTCGCAACAAAAGCAATACACAACACAAAATGCCAAGGTGAGGTTGCCTGTGCCAGATGTGACCGCAGCACCCAACCAGCACATGTGAGAATCAGGAAGGGAGGGGCAGAGCTGGCAGGGGAACAAGGGGTAGTTCCCTTGCTGGACAGCTGCTCCCACTGGAGAGCGTGAGCTGGGATGGGGACTGACCAGACTAGGCAGGGCTACAGTACCTGTGCGCCTCATGTGGAACAGATCAGGGAAAAACCAAGCTGGGCTGATTATTCCTACTGGTGTAATCTACAGTTAGAGTGGGTGAGGGTTGTTGGGCTTAGCTGCAGCATCAGCTGGCAGAAAGCTGGCACTGGGGACTAGTTCTGCCAAGTTAAACCACAGAACTACCTGGAGAGTGAATAATCCGGGAGTGGGAGTGGCCTGGGAGGGAAATAGTGGGATCCTCCCTCTTGGGTTACCACCCCCCATGGAAGGGCACAAAAACTAAGACAGGGGCTGGGGTGGCTAGATGGAGAGGCACCCAACAACATCCGGGAAGGCTGGATAATTTAGCTGGTTAGATGGAACTAAGCTTCAATACCCATCGGCATGTACAAGAGCAGAAGGGGATGTGGGACAGACTGGACTAATCTGCCACAAATACTGGCAAATCAGGGCAGGAAGCAGGCCTGGTGGGGGTTATTGTGGGTTGCTCCAACTAGGCTGCAGCCCATATTGGTTTATGCGAGGGCTTTGTATGTGCTGGGCAGAACCAGGCTGAACTGCAACACCCATTGGTTCTCCAGTGGAAGACAGGGATGGAAACAGAACCAACCCAGCAATTGCAACCACCAGCTGATCCGGGCAATGGACTGTGCCAGGTCCTGTGCTTGCTAGTATATACAAGAATCTGGTCTGGGAACACCTCAGACAGAGTTTCTTTGGGGATCCCCCCAATTGAGCTTCTGGACTCAGAACCCTAACCATCAAAAGACAGAGGACAGAACAAGTCAATCAACCACCTCAGCTATATGTTGGTAGTGAAAAACTGGGCAGAGACTCTATGATGGGCTATGTGTCAATCAGTGGATTCTTCAACGACCTCATCATGCTTGGAGTGGTGAGAGTGGAAGCAATTCATAACTGTTGAACTATCAAAACCACTTGAGCAAGACCCTCAGAGCATGCATCTGGAACCTGGGGTGGGTGGGAGACTGGGTGGGGCTTCTCCTTTAAAATCCCCTTTTACATCAGATATATTAAGGAAACAATAAAAAATTAAAAATTAAATTGTAAAAAGAGTATGAAGAAGATTCAAATGTAGTTATGTTTTATTTCTTTAATTAAAAGTAAATTTTTTAAAAATCAACAAAATGTTTGCAGTAGATATTGAGCATTTGATATAACAGCCAATTCAAAAATAAGAAAACTGTTTATCATCAGCTGCCTCTTTGTCTTCCAGTGGAAATGCGGAGCAGGGGCTGCAGGAGAGTAGAGCTGACAGTTTTGAAAATTCTTTGACTTTGAATGTCTGTTGTTGCGCACACACTAAGACAGTTCCACACACAGGAACAAAGGGTCATGCAAGGAGTGCTGCCAACAAGACAGCTGAGGACAGTGAACTGGGCCCCTGGCCAGCCACTGCTCTGCCAGGACATTCCGTGACTCGGAATAGGGTACAGGAATACCAATGATGAAAATATAAGAAGAGTGTATTTCTCCTCATTTGAAAGACCATAAGTACACAGTACAGGGGTCACCACCCCAGAGAGAAGTCTGAACTAGTCTTTGGACCTTTTTCTTCCCTGCCCCCATAGTTTTGGTTCTAGATTTAGGCTCTATGCTCCCTTATTTTAGGAATTGCAACTTCTCTTCCAACTTCATCAACTGCTAGGAAAGCACTACAGGAAGCTTTATTGGGATTTGAATTGGCCCTGAGTCCTATGTAGAAACATGAAGTTACATGCTTGGAAGTGGAAGTGGGAAGCATACCCTTGACGAACCAAGTTGACCTAGAAGAAAGGCAAACATTGTAGGCAAATATCTTGAGCACCGTCATCTGTAAAGTCAAATCCTGGCACAGCAGGAAGTGAGTCTTCCTTGTTAGTGTCCTACACTTACTTCTCTAGAGTTGTGGGATCCGAAGAACCATCCACGGATCAGGAAGGAGGGAATGGGGTGTGGCCACCTATAAAACATAGCTTGTCTGCTTCAATCTTTTCATCTGGGCAGTTGAAGATGAACAGCTTGAAAAGCTCTTGACAAGAAAGGGAGAAATTCAGGGTCAGTTGGGGAAGACTGTTTGAGTCTGCCAAATGCTTTGTGCCAAAAGGCCTCTGCTGGGGCAGGCAGCAGCCTGGCTAGGTGGCATAGTTTGCCACCTAGTCGAAGTGCCTTAAGTTATACTGAAGAGGAAATTGGTAGGAAATGTAAAAGAGACATGCTTTCTGTGTGTCTTTACCTCAGCCTCCCATCTCTATGTCAGCTCAAGGAACTTCTCAAACCTCCAAAGTTAACTCTCCAGCTCAGCTCAGGATCTGTCCCCTCCTGTTTCCTGGTTAAATTCCTTCTTTCTCACCTAAACTCTTCCTTTGAATTAGATTCTTTCTCTCTACACACACACACACACACACACACACACACACACACACACACACTGTTCATCTTTAAGGGAAAGTAAACTAAAGCTAACATTCATGACTACTCTTCCGAGTTCCTAGACGCAGAAGACATATTTGCCTGCTTACATTTTCCCCTTTCTATCTGCATCTTCTTTAATATTACACAGTCTGCCTTCTGACCCCTCTGTTCTACAGAAACTTCTATAACCACAAGATACACCAACTTACCTAAGCTTTTGGCCTCATAACTAACGTCACCATTTAACTACTGCCTGAAGCCATTTTAAAACATCCACCTTTGCTCTGCATGACCCTGTCCTTCAGTTGCCTCTGAAGCCTTGTCACTGATCCAAAGCCCCGTCTGCAAACCCCCATGATTTTAGTCCTGCATGGGTGAAGAAAAGAACAAAATTGCTGAACTCAAGGGTTGTTTTGAGGTATCACACTTATTTGAGAATGTGATGCTAGTATTAAAGAATCCCATACAAACTTGGCTTTATATAAATACACCCATGCACATACAAATATAGACAGTGTCTCGGGGAAGACTCCCAGACTCCCTAAATTAAAAGCCTCTATGGACACATACAAAAAAAACCTTTATACATGTAAACAAAATATACACAAAATGCAATTCAGCTGTCATTTGACTGCTTCGTGTTGCATATGTGTATGTGTGTGTGTTAAAGGGGAAAGTAAGCAAGGAAGAGAGAAACTTCCTATATATTTATTCATTTTCAAAATGCCCACTACAGCCAAGGCTGGGTCATACCAAAGCCAGAAGTGTGCAATTAATTTGAGCCCCTCATGTGTGCAGCAGGGATTGGAGCACTTTGCCATCACCTACCACTTCCTAGGGTGCACTTGAGTGGGAAACTGGATGAGAAGCAGAGCCAAGACTCAGACCCAGACTCTGGAATGTGGGCTTGCAGCTATCCCGAGCAGCTCACTCAGCTATCCCAATGCTGCACTCAACGTTCATCCCTCATGTCATGTGTAAACTGTTGCTAGTGACTTGTGGACCTCCAGAAGTACTACAGTGGAATAAAGCATTTTATCAAGTGATCCTTTCCATTTTCACACCTTAAATTACCCCTAATCTTGACAAGTCATCTCTCTATATCAAAACAGGTATTATCATTTCTTCTCTACCTTTCAGGATAGTTGGAAAGATTAAATGCAACCAGGAAGTTGAAACATTTTGCAGATTTCTGAAAGTACAGGCTGTCTCAGCTTTCAATGACTTGAATTATGACTTTTTTCTACTTTATGATGATGCAGAAGCGATATACTTCTGGCAAGAATGATGCTTCACATTTTGAATTTTGAACCTTATGCAAAATTATCCAGTCTCCTCTTTGGTGATACAGGCTGGTGGCAATGAGCATAGTTCAGTCACTCATGTGATTCTAAAGGGAAACTACTGACTCTGCATGGTGTATTGTATTGCTAATTTATGCTGCTTGGGAGGTTAGTTGAATTACTGCATCTTCAACATTAGATATTTGTAACATACAAAGGGTTTATCACTACATATCCCTGCTGTAAGTCAAGGAGCATCTGTACTACAGAAATGATCACCGTTAACACAATCTATCAGTATCCTCGGAGGTCAGTGCTTTGGGGAAGAGGGACCAGCAGGGTACCAACATGGGTTTTAATCCATTCATCTTGAACACTGTGTTATAATTTGACCCAGGTCCATTTCCCAGTTTGTAGACCAGAAATTATAATAGCTATCCTATCTATCTCCTACAGCTAATGTGAGTATCAAATGGCATAATGAATGTGGAGGGATTCTGCATCTCAGCAAGAGGGAGGCAATCCCCATTTCCCTTCCTCTTCTTTGTCCCTCTCCATATGCATTAATTGAGCTCTATGAGCCCAATAGACTGAAGCCATGCTCGCAAAAGTGCCACCATGCCCAGTGATGGAGGAATCCTACAAAATAACTCTAGAGTCGAATTAGACTCCAGTGAGTTAATTGTGGATAATGTAATTATAAGAAACAGCAGATAAATTGACTACTTACTATTTTTAAAAGGGGGTCATAGAGAGAAAGTATATGATGTGTGAGAAGGATTATCCTTTGTAGAAATAAAAACTCCTTCGGGCCATTTGGCCTATATTTGAATTTACTCCCAAGGAAGGCTGGTGCCTTCCTGGCAGGGTTGATTGTTATAAAATACTTTCCGACCTGAAATCCTGGCTTCTCTGATATGTGATCAGCCAGTTCTTGGAGAAAGAGACTGGTGACTAGAACCAAATGCATGCTCCTTGTTCCCAGCCCCTCCTTCTGCGTTCCCTAAGGTGTATAATGCAGTGGTCAAGGACAGATGCAACCAGATGAGCAAGATGATGATGGATACATTCCTGCCTTCCCACCTGGTTCTGTCTGGCTGTAGGATGAGAAGGGAATGATCAGCTATTAACTGGTGAAGGCCAGCTCAAAGTCAAATAACACGGCAAAAACATTTCTTCAAAGTCTCTAAGACATCACATGAAGAGGTTAAAAGTGGAAATGAGAGAAAGGCTATTAGTAGTTGAGCCAAAAATATTACCTTCATTATTTCATTCAATCAATTCAACTATATCCTCTGGTATGGCTTTAATTTCCCACTTTCTAGCACAGAACCCAAAAAACTAAAATTTGCTTTGAACTGGCATCATGGCATAGCAGATAAAGCTGCCACTTGTGCTGCTAATGGTCTGGGAAATGCAGAAGGTTCTTAGGTCCCCGACACTCAAGTGAAAGAATTTAGAAGAAAACCTGCCTCCTAACCTCTGTCTTGCCCAGCCCCAATCACTGCAACCAACTAGGGAATGAACCAATGCATAGAGTATATCTGTATTTCTGAATCTCCCTCTCTGTGTAATGCTGACTTGCAAATAAATAAATACATATTTATAAAGAAAAGACTAAAACCTGCTCAAAATCACACAGAGAATAATGAAGAGAGGAAATTCCAAAAGTCACTGTATTTTCACTCTGGCAAGCTGGCTCACCAAAAGCATCTGGGACCATTGCAATAGCGTGGCTGTAGTTGTGACCTGTTCATGAACATTTTCTTAATAAGCAATATTCAGTTATACAAAGGCAATACGCATAATTGAATAAAGACACCCCAATTAGAGATTTGGAGCTGCCACCTACCAGCTTTATGGACTTAAATTAGTCCTTCAAACATATCTGTAAGTAGACATAACATTATCTTTCTGGGAAATATGTAAGTCACTGCATAGTTGCAATACAATGCTTTTTGAGAAAACCCCTTGTCTCTTGCTTACATCAGTTCACATCACCAGGTGGAAAATATGATATTTCCTCCACTCACAGAGTTACAGGTGAAATGCATTTCCCTGGCACAGGCACAGGACAGAATGGGCTACGGATGAAGTGAGTACAGAACATAGTTAAGGTCTGATACGAGTTCTAGGACTGGGAGCAGGATTAAGAGCTGCAAGGGATGCCGCAGGGACTACTTAACCTTATCTTAAGACCACAGTAGTCCCAGAGAGCATCATATTGGGCAGAACTAAGTCACTGTGGTTGGTCAAGTGACTTCAACCCTGGGAAAAGGAGAGTCCTAGGGGGAGGAAGTTTGCAGGGCGTGGCAAGAATCCAAGTTTCATGAGGGAGAGGCTCCAGCTCTGTTTATGACCCACTTGTTCCTCTATGAGAAAACCTGATTTTTGTGGATCCTAAAAAAAAGTATAGGCCATAAGATCCTTAAAGGAAGAGATTCTATGTTATACATTTACTGGAGTTTTTAAAAATATATATTTATTTATTTTTATTAGAAAGTCAGATTTACAAAGAGGAGGATGGACAGAGAGGAAAATCTTCCATCCACCGACTCATTCCCCAAGTGGCCACAACAGCCAGCACTGAGCCAAGCCAAAGCCTGGAACCAGGAGCCTCCTCTGAGTCCCCCACATGGATGCAAGGTCAAGAATTTGGGTTGTCCTCGACTGCTTTCCCAGGTCACAAGCAGGGAACAGGATCAGAAGCAGAGCTGCCAGGACACAAACCGGTGCTCATAATGGGATCCCAATGCATGCAAGATGAGGACTTCAGCTGCTGGGCTAGCATGCCAGACCCTTGCTGGAGTTTTTATAGAACTTTAAAGAGCTTTGAGAAAAATCCATTCTATTGTCTCACATAGCACCATTTACTTAAACTCTTTGTAGGTCTGACACTACCCCTATTGCATCACTACCATTAGAATATAAATTCCTCCATGGCAGGCCTGTGCCTTACCCTCCACTATAGGAGTTTTGATGGGCTCAGTTACGACTCAATCTCCATAGGAACAGTTTAATAGCTACAGCTTGTATTGAGGGTCACTGTATCCTCGTGGATCATAAATATGAATAATAATATTATGTCTTGCGATGCCAGGGCTATCATACTGAAAGGTGCCCAGATCCACTCTTTACATCCATAAAGTCCAGGCGCAGCTCTGGGCCTCCGCACAATTTTAGATTATAAGATGATTCTGCAAGAGACATTAGAGGGGATCTCACCCAACCAACATCTGGACCAGAGAACTGAGGCAGAGAACATTAACTGACACATTCAAGGTTGCCTCGTGAAGCGGTCAGACACAGAACTCAGGCCAGGGTCTCTGGATCTTCCAGGCAGTACTTCTTCTAAAGCATAGGATTCTGAGAGGAATCTGTGTTTTGTTTTGGATGGCTGATGGATAAATGTTCTTTTTCAATGCCTCTACTGCTCACTACAGAAAAATTCATCACAAGAAGAAGGAGGCATAATTTGAAAGTTCCCCAGACAGCCTTTTTCAGAGACCCGGGCCTCTGAAAGTCTTCCCCCGAGTCCCTTGGAATTCTAAAGAATGCAACATTAGAGTTAATTAAATGTGTAATTACTGTTGGTTGTGACAATCCCATTTCTTTTAGGTCAGACTGAAGGTGTATGTGACTGTTTTGCATGTTTTTAGGAGCTTGTGAGTGAACAGTAGTGAGTGGTCAGGAAATCCATTCTGGAAAAAGTCTCTTACCTTACAAAATGGACCTAAATGGAACCATGCCCAGCTCTGCACTCAGTAAGTGGGCTTCCTGCCAGCATCCCAGCAAGCATGGAGCCAAGCACACTGCCTCAACAAACTCTGTGCTGGCCTCTCATTTGTCCACTTTCCCTTTGCTGTTCGTCTTCTTTGGGGTCATTTGCCAGTGTAAGCCTCCTGTCTTAACGGTTTTCATTTCAGTATAACACATTCCTATTAGTCACTTATTAGGCTCAGCCTCTCCCACCTCATCCGCCTCCTTTTCCTTCCTTCCTTCTTTCCTTCCTTCCTTGTTTCTTTCTTTCTTCCTCTCTCTCTCTCTCTTGCTTTTTTTCTTTCCTTTCTTTTTTAACCTGCACATGATGTTCCCTACACTCTTTTCAACAACTTGAGTTAAGATGCTGAATTACAGACATAGCAGACCTCCACTAATAATAGATCTTAATAAGAGAAGCTATGCTCTTTCTTTTCCTGCTGAGTTAAAAACAGTAACCCAGTACTGACATGCTGCAGCTTAATCCAGCTCACAAATGGAGTAAATATCCCATCTAAGACCCTCCTTTGATGGTGCACCCCATAGTACAGGGAAGTAGTAAGGTAGACAACATTATTTTGTAAATTCAGAGGCTAAAGGTCACAATCAAACTGAATTATCCACCATTGAATTATTTTTAAAAAGTCCCTTCCTGGACCATGCATTCCTGTCTCCTGGCCTCATGGTCTTTAAGGTCATGCCTCCATGATCACATCTTGCAGTAGCTGGAGTATACTCACAAGGTTGGCAGATGTGTCCCCAGAAGGATGGAAGGAAAAGAAAAGGAAATTTTTGCTTCCATCTTCTGGAATGTTCCATCATTCCAGCTGTAGCTAGCTAGAGTTCATGACTAAGGGGATTTTTTTTTTTTTTTGCTTATTTGTTTTCTTTTGAAAGAGTCTCTCAAGATACCAGCAAATAGTACATTGAGGCAGCTGGGGAAGGAAGGGCTGTTCCTTCCTTGTCATATGTCCTTAAAATAACACAACAGGGGAGGCAAGCCCTCAGGGTCCCCTTGAACTACCAAGGATAGCATAATGAATTGGCTCATCATAAATGATGCACTCCTGAGTTCCAAGCGGTATGGTAATGAATTGCCAACAAGCCATTTGCCAGTCTGTAGCCATATGGTAAGGGATGGGACCCTGGCACATTGTAGCCATACTGTGGGTTTGTCTGCACGACTATTTCCATCCAGACCCTCCCATCTCTATGGCTGCTAATTAACGTCCTGTTTAAGCTTCTTCTGTTGTCAAAACTAATTATTTGTTTTATGCAAACAAGTGTTTCTCATATCTGGTTAGTAATAGTGACCATTAAGTAATGAAAATGTGTTTGAGTTCACTCAAAAATACTTCAGCTTCACATTTCGCAAAACAACCGTGAGTACCCTGGCCTATAACAACAATGCAGTCCAGGAGCTTATTAAAACCAACAAATACCATCTTCCCCAACAGAAACACAAACGAACATTCAGTTCACAAATTTCTCCATTGTTCTTTCCTTCTATGGACATTGCTCTAGTTGGATCTTTAGCTATAATATGTAGATTTTATTGTAATTGGCATGAAATTAAATTAGAGAAGGAGGAGATTCATTTCTCAGAATGAAGCATCCTTTCAAACACTTCTTGTTGGTTTGATCAGATGGTGAGGTTCTGAAAGGATCCAAGTTGGTTTTCTTTCTGCTTATCTGTCATTTCCTTACCTCGTTGTCTGGTTTCTGTAGTGGTTACCCAACCTGGATACAAAAGAGTTTGAAAAAACAAAAACAAAACTGCCTTAGGAGAAAACAACAAAACAAATGTGATTGGAACAGTTTAATGAAGGAGGGGGGAGGTATGATCATGTGCACTGCTCACAAGTTGCAGGATGAGTCCAGGATCTTGGCTCCCTTACCCCATCACCAGGGCTGAGGTTGGCAGGGGCAGATATCATCCTTTCATCCCTCACCCATACACGTATGCTGACAGCTTTGGACAGCCTCTCCCATCAAACCTGCCTGTGCTTCATGTAACATGAGTTTCCTTGTGTAATGATGCTGAAGACTCTAGGGAAGTGGAGGCACAGAGAGAAACTGGAGAAGAAGAAGCCTACAGAGTTAAATACCCTAAGAATGCCCATGGGTCCTCACTTCCCATGGGACCCAATGGAAACAGTCATTGTGTTTCACAACTTCCTGATAACCCTGCATCCACATCCTGCACCCGAAACACAGCCAATGTGTTAATTGCAAGGTCAGGGCAGCGTCGTTGTGGCATCTGGGACATGGTATAATGCACACAGATTTCCGTATGCAGTCCCTTCCAGTCATCCTTGGCCCCATGCGCCCACACCATGTGAGAGCTCGGCTTCTCAGGAGATGCTGACATTTTAATTGGAAGCATCTGTTGCCTTTTCTGTTATTTTTGGCCAGGTTTGATTTATTTGTATGAGCCGATGTTTGTGTACAGGCCTGCCTATGTGTTTCACAAAGCCTCGCATTGCCTCCTCTCTCATTTCCTTCTCAAGAGCCTGACTGGGATGGGTAACAGGGCCACTTGCCTCCAGCTCTTTCTGTTGTGAAGTGGATTTCTTTCAGCAGAATTTGGACAGACAGGGTCAGGCTGAGAATAGAAAAGCAACCTTTCTGGAAAAGCAGATGTCTGGAGGATGGAGGTCTACCTCTTCCCACTTACTACCAGTGTCCTTTGGCCTCCTAATAGGAGACTCAGACGGTAGAGGGCCGTCCCCTGACAGCAGGCTCAAAGCACAAAGCTCTGACTCAAACTATCTGAGGTCCTCTCCTCCATCATCTAAGAGCCTTGCTCCCTGCAGCATCTGAGGCCCTGTTCTTCACTTCTTCACTTTCTCCTTGCTCAGTGAACCCAGACATCCCCTCTCCATCAGAATCTGAACTGAACTCCAGTGTCCAGGGGGTCCAATCTTATAGCACCAGCGCTCTTGTCAGTCAATAATCCACTCTGGATTTTTTGGCTGTTGAACCCCAACTGTTATTGGTTGAATAGTGCCCTTAAAGGTATATCCCATCAGGAACTCACCATGTGAACTTATTTGGAATAAGAGACTTTGTAAATAAATAATGTTAAGAGATTATACAAAAAAAAAGTGTATGAAGACAGAGGCAGGGGGCATATGGTGTGGCACCAGAGTGTTAAGTTACACTTAGAATGCCAGCATCCCACATTTTTCTTATTAAGGAGTCCTTTTAAATTTAATTTAATCTTATTTTTCAATATTCTATGATTATTTCATCTTTTAAGTTGTTTTGATGATGTTAACATAGTTGATCAGGGTGGGAAGGACTGAGGGCTAGGTTCGGAAAGTGGATGAGACCATTGTTTTCAAATTTTCTTTTTCTTCTTCCTGTATCTGGGAGAAGGCGGGAGATAAGGAGAGAAGTCACACCCAGCCTTCCAATTGCCTCAGTATTCAGGGATGGGGGATGGCCATTTTATAGCAACCCAGTATCCCTAATGTGGAGCATGCTCCAAGGGTTCTGCTTAAGTGGTTTCAATAGTTCTGAAATCCTGTCAATCTCATAGATCCAAGGATGAGGAAATCCAACATCCATTGGCTGACATAGTTGACCTTAGGGTCTCCATTTGCCCAGATATTTGCTGTCATCACTTGATTGGAGTAGTTGTCTAATTTGTTCTGCCTTCCTTCCTCTGCTATGGTACCAGATGCCCTCTGCAAGCCCCAAGGGACTTCCATCTCCTCCATGTGCATCTGGGCCTGCCATCTACTGCTCCATCTTTTCCACTGAAGAATTCTGGTTCTGACACATACACTCTATGGTCAGACCACAAATCCTGGATATGGATCTTCATGTCTCACATGCTCTTACCTGTGTCATCCCCAGACTCCTTGCAACCCCACACACCAAGCTTTGACAAGTGTGCCACCGGGTGGCCAGTGAGCTTTGCCTGGTGCCATTGGCACCCCAGACCAGCCTTGGAGACCTGGACCTTGCCAGAACCCCCATGCCCCTGTGGTTCATAAACCCGGTACCCACCAGGGAGCCAAGCCCAATGATCCAGGCCAGGCAACCCTGTCTTCACTGGGCCCCTTATCCCAGGGCTCATGGACCTGCTACCTACTGCATATGCAGGCCTAAGGACACAGTCCAGGCAACCCAAGCCACACTGGACCCCCAACCTCTATCATCCAGAACCACCACCCACCTGTTGGCAGGCCAAAGGACTCAAGCCAGACTACCTGGGTCCCACCAGACCTCCCCCCACATGCAGACGGACCTGAGGACCCAAGCCAGGGGGCCTGAGCCAGACCCGCCACCCACAGGGGACAAGGACCTACTATGCAGGTAGGCCTAAAGACCTAAGCCAGGCAACCTGCTGGAATTCCTGCCCCCAGGGCTCTTGGGTCTGGCACCCTCTCACATATATTTAGAGATAAAAACAAAAAAGGCTAGGTGACTATGCTGGCACACTGGTATGGTTAACACAGATTTCGCATTAACCAGGCCCAAGATGCCTGCCAGGTATTAGCTGATTTTCTCTCACCAGCATAACAATTACCTAGGTACAATGCAATCTACAGTATTGCCCACAGCCAGGGCTAGCATCCCATATCAAAGTGCTTAGGATCAAGTCCCACCTCTTTTCTGGGTCCAACTACCTGCTAATACACACATAGAAGGCACCTGCTAATACACACGTAGAAGGCACTCAAACACTTGGGTTTCTGCCACCCACATGGAAGATCCAGATTTGGTTCTAGACTCCTGCCTTGCTGTGGAAGGCATTTGGGGAGTAAATCTGCAGATAGAAGACACGCATGTGCGTATGTGTGTGTTATGCGCATGCACACACATGCATGTGTTGATCTGTTTTTCGAAAGCATAAACCTTCCAAACAGAACAGTAAAGATTCTTTCTTAGAGGCTCTAGTGGGAGCATGACCATGCCAACACTTGATTTTGGACATCTGACCTCCAGAACTTTGAAAAAATAAATTTCTGTTGTTTTAAAATCGTAAGCCTGTGGTCATTTATCACAGCTGTCTTAGGAAAGTAACATACTGGCCCTGGGTAGAGTAGCAGAGCAATAAAATTCTAAGAATGAAGGGACATTACAATCCACTCTGAACCTGAGCGAGGGGACCTGACTTTCTTCCTGGGTCTGTCAATCTACAGTTCTATTTCCTCAGAGGTCACTTGGGTTTCCTGCCCGCCGTATCTTGCTCTCTCCATGAAAGAGATGAACAGGACAATGTCCCCCATCCTTTTTAACTATAGGTTATGACTCAAGGGACAATGTCACTATAATCCCACTTGGGAGATGGATAGAAAAGGGCAGCCCAGAGCAAAAGAGGAGAAGGTTGAAGGGTGGGAATGTCAGGGAAGGCCTTACAAGGAAGCAGTCTCCAAGCACAAGGACAAATTGGTGAAAGAAAGGAATGGGGAAGAGCATTGAATGGCAGGTGCAGAGGGGCTGGATAAGTGGATGATGCGAAAACAAGGCTGGCTCGAGCAAAGAGGTGCAAAGGAACAACATATCCTGTTCCTCTTGAAGTTGACCTTAACTAACCTTTGCCTCACAACCAGAGTTCTAGCGTCAAGTGACAAGCTTTGCTTCGTGAGAGAAATGGAGCTACCTCTCAGCTCATATACATCTATGTGCTAAGAAAATGCTACTGGTTTGTGCTTTAAGCAAATGCTATAGAATATCATTTGTTGCCTGGCAATGTCCCAGACACTGAAGAGCCCTATTTAACATAGCCTCTGCCTTTGGTGAGTACCCAGTCTGACAGTGGAGGCAAGCCACTGGGCATACCCCTGTGTTCAAGGAGGTAGACATTTTAGCCAAGAAATCACAAAGCGGAACTTCTACCTCAGTTTTAGGGACTTCTTCCCAGAAGTGACTTTCAAGCTACTTGTAAAATGAATGTAAATCATCCAGTTGACAGGAATAGTGAGAGCTTCCTTGTAATAAAACAAGGGAGTGGAAACGCACAATAGAAACACATAGTAACCATGTGGAAAAGAATAATAGCCAACTAGGAAAACGTGACAATCTGGGGCCATCTGGCACAGGGACAAATAACTGCACAAAAGGGAAGCTTCCAGGTGCCACTCCAAGCTATAATGCAAATGGAAAAGAAACTTTGTGTGCCATGCTTCATTCAAAGGTAGCAAAGACAAATAGTTAGATACTGTCTCCCAGTACCATCAGCAGATGCAGCTCAGCAGTCTGCCAGTCTGATTTGGGTCTTTCCTCTGTCCCAGTTGGAGCTGAGCTCCTGGATCTTCCCACATGACTTTTTTACAAGTTAGTCTTCACTATGTTGCTTGGGTGGCTATCCTGTTTCCCTCCTGTACTTTGGAAAAGAGTTTCTCAAAGGCAGGCCTTCATCTTTTCTTTGCAGCCCACTCATGAGTGCCCAAGTATTGACAAGCTTTTCCTCCAGAAATAATAGTCAATGTTTCTTTGGTGGATTTCTTCCAGTGTTCTGGCTTCCTTCCATTCACAAAGACCATTGAAATCTATCTGAAGGTATAAAAAATGAATAGGATTTTATTTAAGGCTTATGAGATTCAGGGCAATATGCTCACATAAAAAGATCTACTCTCAAGATGTTTACAATCTAATTGTACAAATGAGACATGAATGTGTAAAGATGTAAACAGAGCCACAGAGTGTCAATATATCCAATGTTCACATATGACCTTTGAGTCAATTTTATGGATGACAACATTCTTCAAATCAGTGTCTTCAAGTTCATCCAAGAACTCGGAGGGCTCAGGGCCCTGGACTTCGAGCAGGTGAATGATTCTGACTACCTGTGCCTCCTAAAGAGCCAAATGATTTGAACTCCATTTAAAAAAAAAAAAATTCTGATTAGAAGGAAAATGAAGAGTTCATAAGTGGCTTCCAAGACATTTTTTCTTGTTCTTAACTAACTCATCGGTAACCTAAAAGAGTTTCCAATGCATCTCTATAGTCAGGCATGCAAAGAGGAGAGAAATCAATCTCCCTGTCTCTGCTTCTCTCCCTCTCTCTCCCCCTAGTCACTCACTGCCGCCCTCTCCACAAGCTTTCTTTTTCGCTAATTCCCTCCCTGTGTTTCAGTCAACATTTTAGTCAAGATTACAGATTTTTTTTTCAATGAAATAACTACTATTATCACAGGAAGATTCAGTTCTCATTGATTAGCACAGAGGAGATAAAGGTTTAAAATAAGAGAGAAAACATTGACAGGAAAACCAAGATAAAGTGGTAGCAGCCTTTCAGGTCATTGGAAGGGACAAGGATGCAAAAATAAGTTAGGTAGAAAGGAAGAGTTAAGGCAAGGAAAGCCAGATCATGTGGCGTCAGCAATCTGGCACTGCAGTGACTAAGATCTTGCACCTTGCAAGCCCTCATCCCTGCCTCCAATGGCTTATTCTCAGAAGCCCCCCTTTGCAATGAACCTTCTCTTCAGAGGTGTCTAACATGGGAACCCACACCACTGCTTTTCTATAGAATGCAGATTCATGAGCTGCCAGCCAGGCTTCGGCTGCGTGGAGGAAAGAGTAATGCTTCTTTAGCGTTGAGCCTGGAAGAGCGGTAAAGAGCATGTGACCCAGCCTCCACTTCACAGAGGCAGGGGAGACAAAACCTGGGAGGCAGCAATGTTCAAAATCACACCCCCAGCTTGGACAGAGCCAGGCCTGCAGCACTTCTCCCTCATCTCCTCATTCCACTTCCCACTTCCCTGGTCTCAGTTTCAGAAAACTGAGGTTGATGGGCAAGTTTCAGTAAGACAGTGAATATCTGAGCTTCAAGGTTCTTATGGATAAAACTAGGTACATGGAAACCAGTGATGCTGAAGATTTCTTAAATGTGCTAAGCGTTTTTCATGATTATTCTCATGTCTATACCTGATAATAATTTTTAACATTTTATAGTAGTCACCAGGCTGTGGAGGGAAAAGCTGAGTCTGTGAGAGTAACAAAATTCCTCAAGATTATGCAGCTCATAGAGTTAGAATTTGAATCCCAATTCCAGTGCTTTGTTCTGTGCCCCCAGCAATACTCAACATAGAACTGGAGGAAAATGAGGAGAGTATAGGACTGATGGCCAAGCCCTTCCCACTTCCAGGCTCCTATAGGGTGCTCCCAACCAGCAAAAACAAGGAGTTCCCCGTAACCCACACCTATCAAAAATGGAATCAGAAGCGTTTCCATGGTAGCCTGTCCAACTCTATCACAGAATCTCACAGTCGTTATTCCTCTCCCTGCTCACCAGGGCAGACTCCAGAAAGCACATCAACACGTCAACCAGCTGCAGATTGAAGAGTACCTTCAGGCACATTCCCCATTCCAGAATCATCAAGATACTCTCAGAACCAACAGCAGACCTCTCCTCCTCCAACACACACACACACACACACACACACACACACACGAAACCAGAGAAGGAGCTTACTGAGGTGACAGCTCACTAGCTTGTCCTCATCCTGCATGCCCAATAAGGCAGCCTCGCCAGCTGGCATTTACAAAGACCATCACCTTGCTTTGCATTCAAGACACTTCTCCATCACCTATGTTTAGAGCTGGCTGCCCTGCTGGATGTGTCTTTGGATGCTTGCTCACTGTCACACATGTGCACAAGTTCTATCATTTTTAATAAAACATTTTTTGTTCCCTTTCACTCTGGAAATGCAATGGACTGTTGTGCAATGAAGAGACCAAAAAGGTAGCCATCCACATGACATGATTTTGCAGACAACACAAAGGTCCTTATTGCTAGCTCCTGTGTCAACTCCCATTGAATTGTTTTCTGAATCGCTCCAAGCCAACAGTCTTGGTTTTTTTCCCAGCCTTCTATGACAGTTACACCTGGAACAGACATGATGACACTTGGCACATCCTTGTCACTCATTTCTGTCCAAAGTGTCACTTTATTAAGTATGATCTTGATTATCATTCCGCTATTCATTTTGTAATGTTATTCAGCAACTGTGGAGAAAGGACTGTATTTGGGGGATCACTGAGTTCAAGAATATACAGAGTAGTTTAAGCATTGTCTGAAAAGACTCTCTTATGGTGCTCAAAGGTGGAGCCTGTCAGGACAACCTTTTTCAAGAAGACTTTTGTCCATAAGTCATCTGCCCCTCCTTAAATGTCTGCTTCAGCTATATTCTTGTGGACATCTCTGGCTTGGCAAGCAGAATTAGTAGCCCCCTCCCTATGCTCCCTCCCAAAGCCCTTTGAACTCATCTTTGTTACTGCCTTATCACCGTGATTCATATTTGCCTCAATATCTGCATGCTTACCCACCTGAAAGGTCAGTGCCAGGTGACTCAGTGCCCTTACCTGAAAGAGCTTGGAGTAGGGGTCTCAGATGCTGGGCTTGAAGACCAAAGAAGGTGGTACTAGATGAGAAATGAGGATGAAACCAACCTGAGGTTCCAAAATCCAGCCAATAAAAATTCTCTTATTTGGTTCAAGGGGTCTTTATGAGATGCACTAATTTTAAGAAAAGAAAACAGGTCCTAGGTGATGTGATGATGCTACAGGGATTTAAGACCCAATCTGTCTACCAGGATGTTCACTTTGGCAAGGAAAACAGCACTACAGGAAATTTTCAGGGATTAGAAGTATTTGAAAATAGGGAATGGTGGCACCAGGGTACTGAGTAATCAGACTACTCGTGGCAGGATCCCATAGCAAGAGGCAAGTAGGGAAAAAAAATGGACTTTCAACTCTAAGCAAGAACCCAGGCAAACAGACTAGTATTTGAAACCCTGTTCTTTGCACAAATGGGAGTAAGGGCGCTGAATAGGTAAACTGAGACAAAATCTCAGATGCAGGAACCACAGATTTCCAAGCAAAGGAAATTGTTTGAGAACTGCATACCCCCATGAAGCATCTGCGAGTAACAGACTAATTTCAGCCTTTGTCAACTGGTGGAAGCAGACTCCCAAATGAGTCTTTGTTCTCGGCAGGTGTAACTCAGGAATTGGATATAAACTAGACCAGCATGAGAAGAGTGGGAAGGAAAGAAGCAAAGCCAGATGGGGAGAAACTGAAGCCAAAAAGAAGGGTCCTTTCCCAATTTACATCTGCTATACCTGATCCATTGTCAGCAGTCAAGAGAAATTTGTTGGAGCAGAGTTAGGAAAGAGAAAAGGCTTCCAGATACCTTTCCATCATTTTGGCAGGTAACTCCCAGCCTTCCTGGCGAGGTTCTGCTTACTGGAACCCTCTGACCAGTGCCACAGAGAAAGTGCAATTCCCCCCTGCACTGTTGCTCATTACCAAGAAAAATGACAGCTTGATGGTCTTCCAGCAAGAGAGAAAGATCTATTTCATGTGGAAGTTTGATAATTGATTAGGGCAATAGATTTTCTTCAGGGCAGCCTCTCTGGGAAAGTCTGGCTAGGGCACAAGGTTTCCATACATCAGGCTCACTCTGCCGTCAAGTGTGTCTTGGAAGATGAGATCACAAGGCCATTACTGGAGTAGGGGGTGGGCTGAAAGGGTGGGAAGTCAGAGTGGAATTCCCAGACATCATTTCTCAACAGTGAGGGCCATGGCAAGTTCAGAATTCTTTCAAGTTTTCTGTAAGCAACTTTTAGAGAAATCCATCGCCAAAGAGCCATCTACTCTAGGGTGTGATCAAAGCAAGTGATTCTTACAGGGTCACTGTGGACCAAGCTCCGGCCCAAGAAACAACTACTGGCCTAGAGGGTCAGCAGCAGCGGAGGTGTACAAAGACAGCTACCCTACACCCTCAGCACAGTAGTATCCTCAGAGTTCACAACAACATAAGATGACTACAGCGGTCAGCTTTTCACCTACATTAGTTCTCAGTGAAGCAACATGTGAGGCACGTCCTAATCTTACAAACATATCCCACCACCTGCCCCAATGTTTACTTCTAACTCTGTGTGCCTCTGAATCAAAACCTACTTCTTTTGGAAAATCATTTAGATCCATCATTTCCTTGCCAATGTGAATATAAATCACAGAAGAATATTCACTTCATGTCTTTCATCAAGCCTCTGGTAGAGAAATTTGCAGCATCATTGTATTGATAAGAAGTGGGGTGAGGATGTATACAAGGGACAAAGTGCATTTTGTAATGATGTTTCCATTGTCATGACACTACCTTATAGTGACATGACACATTCCATTATATAATGATACTGCTTTTTTTCCAAGGTCATGGCATCATCTTCTAAATTAGTTCTGGCCAATAGGACTCAAATAGAAAACTGACTATGACCCTGTATATGCATCTACTTGTATGTAAGGGATTGGTTGATTGATCGTGCCTGGATATCCTGTTGCCAGGCGACTCAACATTCTCCACAGGAATTGGGTTTGGGCACCCACAAACAGTGAATGCACAAAGATGCACCTCTATAGTTGGACTGATGACTTAAGATGCTCCTTGGACCTGAACCATTCCTATTTTTGTCTGTTCAGACCCAAGATGCAAGGATTGTCTCACTGGATCAAGCTGCGATCTTAATCAATACTAACCAGCCCTGGAAGGAAGGAAGGAAGGAAGGAAGGAAGGAAGGAAGGAAGGAAGGAAGGAAGGAAGGAAGGAAGGAAGGAAGGAAGGAAGGAAGGAAGGAAGAAACACTCTGGAAACTGGACCTAGGGATAGAAGGAGTTAAGGCTGTGCTCTGGGAAAGGTCAGAGAGGACCTCTGTGAGCAGAGAAAGCACCCCATGTGGTGCAACTCAAGTCTTGAAAGGTGGGTGGTTTCTAAAAGAGAAAACAGGAAAACCTGGTCCTCACTCCTGTGGGTTGGGAACAAGTCAGACAGGGTCTCTGCTCTGCTAGGACAAACAGCTTGGTACCATGTGCACAGGTCATCAAAGAACATGGAAGATCCAGGGCCCAGCTCTGACCATTTTCCTCGTGCAGGCAGAGCTTTTCCCATGAATTCATCTGCGTCTTGTTAGCTTGGGGAAGACTGCCTGAGTCAGCAGCAGGGCAGACCAAATGACCTCCCTAAGTAACTTCTCATGAGAGGCAGCCTGGCTGATTTGGTTTGGCTGGAATTCCGAGACATTCCAATATCTGCACAAAGGTCAGGGCCTCACCCCAGCCAGGCTGACCTCAGCTTTCCCCTCCCCATAGATAATTGTGCCTTTATGTCTCCAAAACAAGGCCTGTTGTGGGCAACTATTGGAAGTGACATGCTGTCTTCTGATGGGAATGAAAGGATCTGAAGTGGCCAAAAGCCTTCTCAGCAGGAGGGTTTGTTATTCTTTTAATTGTGGCATTAAACCTCAGGCTAACGTTACATAAACATTCATGCTGCTATCCAAGTTGCCGAATTAGTTTCTTGTGACAGACTTGATCAGGGCCAGGGCCAGGCTCACCCACAGGTAAAGGCAGCCACCAGTTCTCAGTGAGGAGTTGTAAATCCTGGAAGTTGAGGAACTCCAAACCCGACCTTCCCTCCCAGAGTTTTCTCGCCTTTTGACTGATGCTGGAAATTCCACCTTTGGGATTTGGGGTATTCTACTGAAAACTTTAATCCCTCTTTCCCTGGGAAGGGATAATAGCTAAATTCACAGAGGTGCAAAAAACTACAAGTCTGCTGGTAACCGAGTCCTGTGTTTTATTGCAGTTGTCATAGAAAATTGTTGAACTGGAATGCCCAAATTAATATTATGGCTTAACCCTGATGTCTTAAAATAACAATACTGAATACAACATCTAGATTCAGCTAGTTTTCTTCTTTGTCTTACAGAAAAAAGGAATAGGTTGTAGGATATATTTTCCCAGATGAAATCCCTTTCTTTGAAAGATCTCTTAGACAAAATAGAACATAAACCTTCGGTTATTCCAGGAATTTTTAATTTTTCCTTGAATATCCACTTTGTTTACTGGAAAGGTAGAGTTACAATGGCAGAGAAGTCAGAGAGCAAGAAAGGCCTACCCATTACCTGATTCATACCTCAATGGCATGAGGGCAGGCACTGGATCATTCTGAAACCAAGAGCCTGGGATTCCATCCAATTGTCTCACATGGGTGCAGGACCCAAGCTCTTCAGCCATCTTCTGCTGCTTTCCTAGGCATCTTAGTGAGACGCTGGGTCAGAAATAGAACAAATAAAACATGAACCTGAGCTCACATGGGATGAAGTTGTTACACAGCACAGCTTATCTGGCTGTGCCACAACGTTCTTCCCACTCCAGGATCTCTTAAACGCCTTTGGGAATGTCCATTTAAGGTAAACAGGCTGCTTCTCTCCACATGCTATATACTTGAGCTTTTCTCCTTTATTAAGTATTCCAACTTTTAAAAACTGAATAATAATGCTTTTTTAAAAATTATGTACCCATTATTTGCATAGACTTGGTGTTAAATTCCAACCCAAGGCCTATATGATAGTGTTTATATTAATCATTCATTTGTTCGTTCAGTTTACCTAATCAACTGTTACTCTACCCACCAACGATGGGAGGTCCCAGCACAGAGTCACAGTCTAGCAGTGAAAGAGCCACAAAACGTGAAAGGAGCCTGATGGTACCCATTTGAAGGGACTCTTAGCTGGAAAAGGCCTAGGAAACCCTGCACAGAGAGATGGCTCCATTTTCAGGTAGCTGGACTCAAATGCTGGTGCTCAGTATTTGTGTCTAAGTATTTATATTTATAATTAAGACATTGTGACCAGAATTCACTCCTGCTTTGTGTTTTCATTAGAAGATAGAGACTCTGGGTGATGAGAGTGAAAAATGTTCTTCTAGCTTTGCTCTTACATTAACAAAGAACAGGAGGCTCTCAGGTACTTGGACTTCTCTTCCAGAGAGTACCCTCTTAGCTCCTTCTCTCTGGAGAGTCATGCCAAGGGCAAGCAAACTGGTTTGCACAGGTGTCAGAGAAAGCGGGATGTATCTGCCGTGCTTCTGGCGAGCTCAGAGACCCAGCTGGCAGGAAGCCAGCCTGGTGGCATGCAAGGAATATAACACACAATCTAAATGCAAGCATCCGGGGCCTGTTTGGGGAATCAATTAACAGTAAGCACATACATGCATTTACAAAACAGCAGTGTGCAAGAGTGTACCCACAATGTAATTGGAAACTGAAATAATACCAGAAGGAATAATCATTAAAAAAAATCTTCACCAAAAAGCCAAGAATAATATTAAGAAAATAAAATAAAAAATGTCGTCCATCTGCAGAGTTACATCCTTAGGGAAGCACTGTGGAGCACACTAACAAGCAACTGAATCCACGCATAAATGAACTGAAATTCATGCAGGCAACAAAAGGCAAGGTGGCATGTGGACTGAAAAAATCTCCCTTGTAGATTAGCTACCCCTGAATCAAGCAGAGTTCCATTTGATCGCTTCTTGTAGGAGATGGGATGCTCAGAGGCTGGGCATGACCCTCCAGGGAAATTATCCTTTATCTGCCCATTCACAGTGTTAGTTTCAAACCTGGATCATCCTCTCTCACTCCCACACGCTCATGCCAATGCATGAGTGCTAGCACATGCACACACCTCACTCACTCCCCGCCCCCCAGGGAATCCCAGACACATCATTTACTGCAAGCTGCCTGTTGGGGAAGCATCCCTGGCAGAGAACTAATTGGGATAAGCAGACAGGGTAAACACAAAGAGGAGGAAGAGAGCTTGTAAGCCACACTACAACCTGGGCATGTGGCAAATCAACAAGGTGCTAAGCTGCCTATCTCCTGGCTACTGAAGTCAAGAAATTAAGTAAAAAGTTCAGAGAAACTCCATTCTGAGATCTGTTTGTATCCAGAGTTTGTGGTCTGGAAGCCCTTTTGCTGTGAGAACACTTTGAGATCTACCCTTAGGTGTGATTTCTGGATAAAATCAGAATCAAGTCCAACTTCTTCTAAGCTGGAAAGTATCAGGCATCTGGGAGTGTATTAAGTTACTCACGAGACTCTACTGGGCATGCACAAAGCCTCACATAGGTAGTTGGAAGCTGGCAGCTGCTGCCACCTCCATTTGGGAAATCACACCTGTAGCATGCTTGAAGATCTTTGGGTTCATGTCATCCCCTGTGGATACTGCTTGGTTTAAGATACTGGAGAGTAGAAGCTGTATTTGGTGTGTCTTAGGGACAGCAAAGATATTTTGCCTAAGTTTTGGGGATGAGTCTTATGGACTCTGCCAGCACTAAGTTTTCTATCAAAATAACCAAGGTGTGGTTGTTGCAGAAATAAAGGCCACCATCAAATAGATACATAGATTTGAGCTCTTATCACGTGTAAGACCTGACTATAATCTCCAAAATCTCATCAAAATTCTAAGTGTGCCACACATTACTATTGACAGATCACCTGAAGACCTCAGGTGAGGCAAGGCATAGTTTGTGAGGCTATGAGCCCACCTCGAATATACGTCTTCTATCCCCCAGTGATGACACTTCATTCTTTAATAATACTGTGCTAAAACATGATAACTTTGAGTTATTGGCTACATCTACTTTAAATGGATCTTGTTCTACTAATGAAAATCTGTGGGAAACTTTGGTGTGTATAAAGTGAGTTAATTTGGAGAAATGTCCATCTGAAACTCTCCATTCTGAGGATGTGCAACCCACAGGACAAGAAGTGAAATGCTGGCCTGGGGGAAGCATGAAATGCTGGAACTGGAAAACGTGAGTTCTCACACACCCAACTGTGTGACCTGGAACACGATCCATTTCCTCCTCCATAGGCCTGAAGGGAACAACTTACTTAAGTTATAAGCAATCATGCTAAGATAAGACAAGTGGTTTAGTAAGCAGCAAAGCCTGTGTAAACAAACCTGATGTTATCATGATTGTTGCTATTGCAGGAGATCTGCATGAATGGCAGGCCCTGCATGTCTGAGTGGCTCCAGAGCAATATGACAGGTGTGTCTACCTCCTGCCACACTTTGCTGTGAGAGCGTCTGGCATCTAAATGACTGAGCCAGGCTACAGTGATGTCTGTGGCCCACTGACAGGCCCACCCGTGGCCTAGACCCAAACCAGCACTTCCCATTACCCATGTTTTTTACCAGATAACCATCAATATTCACATTTCATAGACCAATATTTTTATTTATTGCCCATATTATTTATTTATTTGAGAGCAAGGAGGGAGAGAGAAAAGAGACAGAGGAGACAGAGATCTCACCCATTGGTTCATTCCCCAAATGCCAATAATAGTCAGGGCTCTACTGGGACACAGGAAGTCAACTAAAGTCACCCATGTGGGTGGCAGCAACCCAATTACTTGAGTTGTCACCACTGCATCCCAGGTTGACAGGAAATTGGAGCCAAGAGCTAGAGCCAAGACTGAAAGACAGGCAGTCTGATGTGACATGCAGGTGTCCTGTGTCTTAGTTGCTAAACAAAACACACATATTTGTAAGGGAATTTTTAAGAGTTTAGGGGCCAGCCAGTAAAATGGCTTATCAAACTAATCCTCCACCTCAGTTCTGGCATCCCATATGGACACATTTCAAGTCCTGACTATCCCACTTCCATTCCAGTTCCCTGCCTATGATCTGGGAAGGCTGCAGATAATGGCCCAGTACTTGATACCTTGCATCCACCCAGGAAACCCAGGAAAGACATTTAGGTGGGAAGAGACATCTTGGAAAAGACCTCCACAGAATAAGTTTGTTTCTTTTTTCCTTTCTTTTTTTTTTCCTAATTTACATTTAAAGAGGAAAGATTTACATGAGATTGTATCTGGCTCAGGTGACTTTTTAAATCCATTTTTTTCCTAAGCCAACCAGTGGCAAATGTAATGTGTATTGTGTTTTGGTGAGTGTGGAAAATGAAGATTCCTACAGAATCGAATTCCTTGGGAATGGGTCTCCAAGTCTGCATATGTACACATCAGCTCACTCCTAGGGCTCCAGGTGAGGGAGGAAGGGAGGCAGATCTTGGCCATGGCAAGAATAGGTTGTGGCTGATGATGACAGTGCACAGGCAAGAGAAGACAATAGGCATTTACCCAGAGTCCTCTGGGGTAACTGTCACCAGCGTAATGGCTTCTTGAGCAGACATCTCATGGCGGACAGTTCATGAGGAGGAAGGAGTGCCAGGAGAGGAGTCCGGAGATGGGCCCTCCCACCTACGCTTCATGACTCAGGTAAAGCAGTCATTCACCTTTCTCATCCTCAGTTTTCAATTTGTCAGTAAAGATAACAATTCTTCCCACCAGGCTAGTACAGATTTTAAAGGGAGCACTGATACTACTTAAGCAATGTCAAGTACTCAGGCTATGATGTGTTATTAAAAGAAAGCATCTCTTAGCTTGAGCCTTGTTATCCTACTCTGCTAAGCCCTAGAAGCATACACAGTGGAAGGTCATGGTAAACTCCAGAAGCTGCCCCACGCAGACATGCCATCGCATTTCAGAGCAGGAGAACCTCCACCCTGCCATCTTCTACACAATTTCCCAGCACCATCCTTCAGATCCTGTCCCTCATTCTAAGGGAAATGGCCCTGAGCTCAGGACAGGAGCCCTAACAGAACATAACTCACAACCCAGAATGCAAATGCCGCAAAGCACATTTGTTTTTGCAATGACAGTTCCTGGGAAACAGGCCTAGTTCTCCATTCACCTCTAAAATAAGTTGATGGCTTTAGGATTTTCTTCGGGAAATTCCATTCATGCATTCATTTATTCATTCATTTCAGACCACAAAAGCAAACTAACTTATTTTAACAATATGTTTCTTGTTGTTATTGTTGCTGCTATTATTGATTGCTGTGTGAGGGTTTCCATTGACTTAAAGTGTTTACTTTCCTTGGAGTCTTCTCTAACTCCCCAATTCTCACTGACACGTTGGTACTTACCCAGCAGCTTCACCCACCCTACCTTGGGCAATAGATATCAGAAAATATTCTGTCGGGTATACCTGGTTTTGACAGTTTAGAATGCTTGGGCCTCCCTCCATGACAAATTCCACTGTGCAGAATACCAAGCTTGGCATACATGCAATCAAAAAAGTGCTAGTCTATTCAGCATTCAAGTCAGGAATGGTCTTCTGGTCTTACCAGTTCTTAGTTTACAGCAGACAATGCTCTGTACTGGTCACAGAGGTGGTATAAAACTTGGAGGCATCTACTTCTCTAGCTGGTGTGAACTGCAGTTTATTATTATTATTATTATTTATTACATTGCATTATGTGACACAGTTTCATAGGCTCTAGGACTCCCCCAACCCCTCCCCCTACCCTTCCCCCATAGTGGATTCCTCCACCTTGTTGCAGTATTATAGATCAATTTCAGTTGAGATTCTTTCATTGCAAGCATATACCAAACAAAGAGTCCAGCATCTAATTGTCCAGATAAGTTCAACGATTTCTTAGGGAGATCATCTCTGGTCTGAAGGTAGAGCTGGCAGAATATCATCCTGATCAATTAAAAGCCCCAGCATAACATCAACAACAATTTACAACATTATGGAATTAATCGACATGGTATGTTAAAAAATGCAAGTTCTTAACCACATCCTGCGACTACTTCGTTAACATTTCGATTTTAGTTTATATACAACCAGCTTCTATACACTTTAAAATGACTATAGGGTACTATTCAGCTGTCTTGTGTCTATCCTCAATTTAGTATTTAGCAGTCTATAGCATTGAAGCGTAATTCTACTGAACTTGGCAGATTTTAGGATAGTCTAAACTGGCTTATAACTCTAGCAAGGCATATGTCAACAGTTGAAGTATAGAACTGTTTTAGGAGGGGTGTGCAGAGAAATCTCCCATACCCTAGTGAGGAGTAACTAATCTCTGTGTCCTACCTAGTAAGGTACATGTGAATCCACGCTGACCATTTCCTGTCTGGTTCTAAGCTTTCCTTGTTGTTCTCTGTCTATCTACTCTAATTTTGTTTGTTTGCTTGCTTGTTTGTTTGTTTGTTTGTTTTGTTTGTTTTGGGGGGCTCCAGAGTGACTCTGATGGTCATTGCAAGAGAGGATGGGGATCCAAAGTTGGAAGTAAGTAAGAACCAGAGAAAGCTCCTCTCTCTAGTCCTGAAGGAAGTTTACTGTTCTGTTTCTGCGGACCGCTCAGGGCTCCTGGTTGTTGTTCCAATGACCTTGGATCCTGCAAGGAAGAATTTGGGCTTCTTTCATCCCATGTGGTAAATCTAAACGGAGGTGGATGACCTCAGAGTTCTCGACCTCCGAAGACACTCCAATTCCCAGTGGTCTCCTTGGCCATTGTGATGCAGTCCTTGGTGCCCATACTGATTGTCCTTGGTGAGGATCTGGGAGTCTCCAGGGTTGGGATACAAGCCTCCTCCTGTCCACCTACTCCACTCTGGGGTTCCCCCGTGCTCTGTGCATATGACCTCCTGTTAAGAGAATCACAGTCATTTTGAGGAAAGGATTAAATAAGTAAATGAAGGAACTGCCAAGTTTCTCCAGATGAGTCAGGATAGTTCAAGCCAAGCACCTTGGAGACAGAAATTAAGCACAGCAAATTAGGCTCCTCCAGGTTGCAGCAATTACAGCCCTCACTCATCCCTTATCTGGTCACCACTTGTCTTGCTTTCAAATCTTCCTACCTACCACCCTCCCCTCCCCACCTCTGCCCTAGTGAGCCTCCACCAAGGGGATACCTTCAAGAACATTATAACATTATTCCACTTTTCCTGAAGCACAGGGGCCTCTGGTCACATGTGTCAACTACTTACCCAATATCTTCCATAGACAACATCATACAGTTTGTATGCATTTCACCATTGAATCCTTCTCACATTTGTTCTATAAAGAAGGTTTTGTTATCCTCATGTCACAGATGGGAGTTGCAGTTAAGTTAATAAACTTGCCCAAAGATGTAATTTACAAAGGATGACATGATTATAAAATTATAACTCTTTTGAGAACACAGGGCTGCATCTGACAGCTGCCCTTCCTGGTCATCGTAGAGATTGGCCGTAATGTATAGGAAGTGTCTACAATTGAGTGTGAGACTTAGTAGGCACTTGGTAAACAATCTTTGTTACTACTACACCTAGTCTTTGGCTGGTAGTCTTGATTTGTTTACCAGTCTGTCTTCACCTGGAGCCAGTGTCCTTAAGTGCCCTGACAAATGTCTGTATATACAATGTTTTTATTCTCAAGGTCCTCAATAGATGTCTGTTGATCTCTTTGCACCACACTGAACTTAATTGGGCTTTAAAGTTTTGGCAAGGGTTTGAACCAGGTGGTAAGTGAGAAGACAAAGGCAATAAAGGGATGCACCCTTGCCCTGGTGTGAGACCTGCCCAACTATAACCAAGGCAAGGTGAAAGGTTGGAAGATGTCAGGAAAGCTTGAAACAGCCTGATCATCTCCTATAGGCAAGGGACACTGTGTCTGGTTCTTCATCTAGACCCTCATGTCCAGTAGAACGCAGATATAGAAATGAAATTATAAAGCTATAAACTTCATACTGCCATTCCCTTGCATGATGTACTTGCCTTCTCTCCCTCAGTCTCTCCATCTATAAAATCAGATGTAGACACCATGCCATTGCCAGTTCCTACATTCCATGACTCTGGAACTACAAATGTAGTCTATAAACAAGGTGGCTCTGTTACAACCCAAACACCAGCTGGCATTGTACCAACTAGCAATAAACATCTATTCTGTGCCAGAATCAGTGTTAGTACCCAGGAGAAATAGAAGAGAGGGAAGAATTACAAAACCCCAGTCCTCAAGGGGTCAAAATCTAGTATAGAAACCAGAATCAATGCTGAAGCCTGGTGAGGGCAGGGCTGCTGGGCACCAAGTGCTCATCCGTGTCGTCCCGGCACCTGGCAGTCACTGCCTGTCTGGGCTCTCCAGGAAGCCTGTAGCTGGGAGACTAAAGCAAAGCATCACCAGACCTGGATCCAGGTTATGACAAGAGAGAGCAATGGAACTTACAAACTGCAGAAGGCCAATTACTCACATGGTTGTTTCTGAAGGTACCTGTCCTGTTCCCAGTCATTCTTAACCTGCAAGATGCCCATCCCACCAGACTTCAAGATGCTTCTTAAGATGGCCAAGAGACTGCCTGCTAAGGGTCATCAAGAGCATTCACATTTTTACAGTCACTACAGGAACTGACTAGTAACTTTTGACGTCTGTATCTGGGGATTCTATCTGTTCCCACTGTCTCGCCTATTGAAAAGTTCCTCTAATTCACATGGACATATCTGGTCCTTGGCTACTCTGCCTGTCCGGAGATTTCTTTTCTGATGCTTCCCACTTTAGCAAACTTGCAGCTCCCTGCTCCTCTTCCTTCATATTCTGCTTCCAGCTCCTCTGCTGTTCTCTTAGAGGTCCTGTCATATCTCCTATGACTGCCTGCTCACTTCTGCTTGTCCTCTGCATGCCCAGTTCTCAGCACTGGGTTATTAACAGAACTCAGTAAATATCCATTTAATAAATAAGTGAGTGAATGTACCTAAAGTGTTCAAAACCTGTAACGAACATGTGGAAAGTCAAAAGCTTGTGTCCAGTCTGATTATCACAGATATCTGGGTCCCCTCTTGTTTCACTCTGATCCCTTTTTGCCCACTCCACCTCAGCTACTTGAGTCAAAAAACCTAGGGAGCTCTTTGCAGAATTGAGCAAGACTTCTGATAGGACTCATTCATGAGGCTTGCAGCCCTTTCTTTCCATCTTCTGACTGCACGCGGCCACCAAAGTTGGAATAATTTGGAACTTCCAAGGCAAATGATTATCTGGGGTGAGAGTGACGGGAAAGCCAGGAGAGAGGCACATAGAGAGAATCTTGTTTGTTTTTATGGTGAAATGCCATAAACTACCCTCCCTTCTGTTCTGGTGCAGCCTATGAACTCTTTCTGACCTCCATGGAGAGTCTATCACTCATGCAACAAAAGAAATAACTTGTACTTAATCACAGAAGCAAATAAATGAAACAAGGCCTTCCAAGATGAGCCCTAGCCTTCTGTCTCCTTGTCTCCAACCCCAGCAGAGGATGAATGATTACAGCATTGCTGGTGTACTTCACCTGCATTATTTGAGGATTTCCCTTCCAACACTTCCATGATCCCTAAGGAAATGTAGCCTAGATATGCCTTGGCTTCATTTCCCTGTCTTAGCAGTTATTAACTCCTTTCACTTGACTGGATTTGTGCCAAAGTCTTTGGTCCTGGTACAAAAAAAATGGCTTTTACTAAACTCTAGTGATGAAAGTATTTGTATATTGCCCATAATTCCAATGTGCTCACAAATTCATTTGTTGTGTGTTTCAGTTATTGTCTTATGGATCTATTTAAGAGTTATTTTCACATTTTAGATGACACTACCAGCACAGGAGTATATTTCCTATAAGGCTCCTAGAAAAACAGTGACCCAACACTCCACCCAATACAACAACAACTCCAAATTTATAATTAAACAGATTCAAAGTTGTTGAAAAGTTGTTATGTCAAAGCCATTGGTGGCAGCCATGTTGTTTCTTTTTTTCTTTTCTTTTTTTTTTTTTAATTGGAAAGTCAGATATACAGAGAGGAGGAGAGACAGAGAGGAAGATCTTCTGTCCATTGATTCACTCCCCAAGCAGCCACAATGGCTGGAGCTGTGCTGATCCAAAGCCAGAAGCATGAAGCCTCTTCTGGGTCTCCCATGCAGGTGCAGGGTCCCAAGGGGAAGCAGGGCTGCTGGGACACGAACCAGCACCTACATGGGGTCCTGGCATGTGCAAGGTGAGGACTTAAGCCTCTAGGCTACTGCTGGGTCCAGCCATGTTGTTTCTGAGACAAGACAGAATTCAATGTGCATTCAGCGCATGAGCTGACTGTGGGTGCTTGGGTTCTTCAGTGAGGGTCTTTATACACCATAGCTTAGCCAGCATAGCCATTCTCTTCCCAACAGTGACTCCCTCATGGTTTATATTCACTGGGATTCCCAGTCCAAATGAAGGGAATATTTTTTAATCCTCTTTGCTAATGTGGACCTGAAGGACTGTGTGCGAGATGGCCAAAAGTCATTGTCAAGATGCTCCGACTCTGCAAGCAAAGGTAAATCCTAAATTCTGGTTCTTAATTGGTTAGCAGATTCTTTGGAGAAGGCTAGCCAATATAGAGATTTATCAGACATTCCCTCCTATTTCTAACAGAATAGACTGACTGTGTATGGTAGTCTGGGGTTACAGGCTGAGACAAGTAACTTCTAATTTACTAAACTAGCTAAAAAAAAAATCTGGTAAATGGAAAGCAAAAGTGTTTCAGATAAGAAATGATATTGGGGGCCCAGCATGGTAGCCTAGTGGCTAAGGTCATAGCCTTACATGTGCCAGGATCCAATTTAGGCAATGTTTCGTGTCCAGTGGCCCCACTTCCCATCCAGCTCCCTGCTTGTAGCCTGGAAAAGCAGTCGAGGATGGCCCAAAGTCTTGGGACCCTGCACCCATGTGACCCAGTAGACCCAGTAGAAATGCCTGGGCCCTGGCTTTGGATTGGCTCAGCTCCAGGCGTTGTGGTCACTTGGGGAGTGAATCAGCTGATGGAAGAACTTCCTCTCTCTCTCTCTTCTCTTTGTATATCATACTTACCAATAAAAATAAGTAAATCTTTTTAAGCAAAAAAAAGAAAACAAATTATATTGGAGTGAACTTGGGAGTGAACAGCAAGGGGTCACAGGTTGTACAATATTAGAGAACTGAGTCAAAGAGTGAGAAGGTAGACGCAACATCTGTTGTGGCTGAAAGGCAAGTCTCAGATGGATAAAGAAGGAGAGGTAAGTGATTGACAGGCAAGATGGAGCAAGACAGCAACAATGTAAAAGACCAGACTGGAGGAGCCTGAATAGATTTTAACTTTCTAAATAATTTGGAGTTACCTGGAGCCAAGATGTTATAGGTGAGAAGGGAGCTGCTAAGAAAGTTTACCAGGACCTCAAACAGCATACAGAGAAAACCTCGTTAAATAAGGAGGACTTGGAAAGCAAATGATTGAAATCAGAACAGATGCAAAATGGACACCAGTGTAAAGCTATAACCAGACAATGCCAAGGCTGCCATCTATAAGATACTCTACCAGTACTTTTATTGTATATACTAAGAAACTAAGGACGAGTGATGGGCAGGACTTGACCACCATCACACAGGACTTGACCACCATCACACAGCAGGTGAGTTAGAGAGCCAACCTTGCTCCAGGATATCACCCAAGAAAACGGATAACTCTGCCCTGAAGAACCTGAAGAACTAGGTGTCCCCTGTTTTGCTAATAAGGGGTCAGCATGCAGGTTTATTGAGTTTCTGTTGGAGAGTAGCAGCTAATCAGGTAACACTTGCCAATCCTATTTTCGAGACAATTAAGAATACAACCACTTCTGTGATCCCATTTTCATCCAAAAATCTTATTAGCCCACCCCGTTGCCTTATTTTTGTAGATGGTAATAGTGGTGTTAGAGAAAAGAGCTGAAGCAAAAATCCTAAAGATAAGGCTTCCCCCGAAAACTAGCAGTAGAAATAGAATTACATAAATCACTCAACCCATACCTTAATCTATTCAACTTCTTTGACAGAAGAAAGATGACACTTAAAGAATAAAATAGAGATAAAAGACATTCCTAAAGACCTGTGATATGGAAGGGATGTGGCGTTTGGAGTCCAAAGTCTCAGGTTAAGTTCTAAACTGTAAAATGTAGTTTCTGTGTCATAGGATTTGGAGGATTACAAGCCATAACTGCAGGTATTTTGAAAACCTGTGAATTGATGTACAAACATAAATAGTGACAATTCAAGATTCTTCTCCATCACCCACACCTTCTTGCCAAGAGAGCTAAGACCTATCGAGTCATGGGAAGTAATAAATCTTCTATTTTGATTGTTTGTTTACACCATAGAAACTGAAACAAAAATTACTGGTGGACAATGAACACAGTCAAAACAGTCATTTAGATAAGTGTAATACAATGTATTTTATAAAAATAGATGTATCACAATGGTGCACTTTGTCAGTAGTATTTGGCCATCTGCTGACATATGTACTGAGTATACAGCTCTTCATATATACAGGAATCTAGATGAGTTTCCATTAAAAAAAGGCTAGGTTCTATCTCTTTGGCTCTATCCTAACAAATACTTGTACCTCGTGTGCCAGACATGCCCTTATAAGCATATAGATAGATAGATGGATAGAGATATAGATATATATACATACATTATCAATAGATATGAATGGATTTTTTCTTTTTTAAGATGTATTTTGTTATTATGAAGTCACATATACAGAGAGGAGGAGAGACAGAGAGGAAGATCTTCCATCTGCTGATTCACTCCCCGAAGCAGCCACAACAGCCAGAGCTAAGCCAATCCAAAACCAGGAGCCTGGAGCCTCTTCCAGGTCTCCCACATGGGTACAGGGTCCCAAGGATTTGGGCCATCCTTGACTGCTTTCCCAGGCCACAAGCAGAGAGCTGGATGGGAAGTGGGGCCGCCAGGATTAGAACCATTGCCCATATGGGATCCTGGCACATGCAAGGTGAGCACTTTGGCTATTAGGCTACTGCACCAGGCCCTAGACTGTTTTCCTAATGCTTAACCGAAATATCAATCCCCAGTTTGTTCCACTGTTTCCCTCTCAATCTTCAGTTTTGTCACATTGAGGCCCAAGACTTAAGGCAGAATCAAAGAAGAAAAACCAGTGAGAGAAAAAGGAAGTTTTGGTTGAACAGAGGGGCCCAAGGTTTTACAAGGGCAGGGTGGAAAACTACCTTAGCTGTTCTCCTTAGTGCACCATTCTCGCATGGAGTTCCTTCTCTGAACCTCTTTGATGATGGGTGAGTGTCTTGTGTCCAATGGTTTCAAGTAAAACAATACTTAGGATGAGTTTTCAATACCTTTTGACTTTTGAGAATAGGCTTAAAACCAGGATCCCAAAACACCCAAGGCTTCAAAGTCAGGCACCAAGATGATTCTCATTCACTATTACAAGGAGTGGCAGTTGATCCAGAACTACTTCCCAACAAGGGGATCCTCCCCTGCTTGGGCAGTAGGTGTTCCATAAATATTTTTCTTCAACAAAAATCATGAAAGGATATACTACCGTACATGATAAGTTTCCAAGGGATTTTTTTTAAGACACAACTTTTCAAACATCCCTTCTCTTTATTCTTTCATCAAGTGTTGATTGAGAAGCTACTATTGGGCACTGGGATTGGTGTTGAGGACATAGTAATGCAAATCAAGATTCTTCTGTCCAGATGAATTTTATGCCAGGGATTCTTTATTCTTCGGGGACTGTTTTTGTTGGCAATCTCCCTGATCACCACTATTTCCTCCCTACTTTCTTATAAACTAAATAGTGAAAATTGCCTGTAGCCTCTTCTCCCTAACCCGTTATTAAGCAGCACAAAAATCTCCAAGGCTTATAGTCACTGTGGCTAACTATCAAAAGTTTTCTGTCTCAAGGACATTGAAATGTCCTTTATCGCTGTGTCTCCACACTGAATTGAAACAGTTTTCCTTGTTCATCTCACATTGGCAATCTTATTTCTTTCTCATGTCACTGTCTCACATTCTGATTTTGCAACTAGTCTTCCATAATCATTGGCAATCATATAAGTCAAAACCTTTTGTAACTGTGAGTTTACCAAGAGTCAATAAAGTGTTTTTATTAGAGCCCGAGGTGAGATGATGGCACATGGGTGTTACTGTGAACATTTTATGGGACGTTATCTCAACTACTCAGAATTTGCATGGAGGGTCCAAAGTCTGAGTTACTTTTAGTCTGGCTTCTGAATAAATGGAGCAATTAAAACGGCACGTTGGTATTATCTTTGGTAATTTAAAGCATTCGGGTCAACTTCAGCCAGAGAGTCCCATGTGTTATCCTACTAAGAGAAATAAATACTCAAAAAATTGGAACCATTAGAAGTTTATCAGTGTCCTCTGAAAACTCATTTTACAGGATTACTCCAAAGGTTTATGGACCTTTTGTATTTAATTGTTGCATCACCCCTGGTGGAGTTCACTAGAAACCACCTGGTCCAGGTCAGAGAGGGATTTTAGGAAAGGTCTAATGATGACAACTAGCAGATTCGAAGCTCTGAGCTAATCCCATCCAAGGGGCTATACTCACATTATTTTCAAATAACTATCACTGATTCAGCATCTTTTTTTTTTAAGATTTATTTTTACTGGAAAGGTAGATTTACAGAGAGAAGGAGTGACAGAGACAGAAAGATCTTCCATCCACTGGCTCACTCCCCAAAATGGTTACAATGCCCAGAGCTAAGCCTATCGAAAGCCAGGAGCCAGGAGCTTCTTCTGGGTCTCCCATGAGAGGGCATTCTCTCCTGCCCTCCCAGGCTATAAGCTGGTAGCTGGATGGGAAGTGGAGCAGTCAGGACGCATGCCCATATGGAATGCCAGCACTTGTAGCCAGAGGATTAACCAGTCTGGCTTAGCATCTTAAAACCACATACATATTTCCTGCCCAAGAACCCAAATCAGGAAGTATGTGAACAAGCAAAAAAATCTTTGTCCAGAGTCTTGAACTGTCTTGAGCTATAGAATTTCATCTTAAGGCACTGGTGTGGCAAAGTAGTGATTTTACTCAAGGAGATGCCTTGAGTCTGAGGAAGAGAGGCTACAATTTTAGGATTTGGAAGAGGTATTAAACGGTTCATGTCCCAGACATGTTTATCTCTCATATATTTCCTTGGGAACCTTCAGTAAAGATGAGAAGAGAATTTTGCATCAGAGGGTAATAGGTCCTAAAAAACAAGGACCAGGATGTTGTCAAAGAACCAAGCACCTAACTGTACAGTTTGGGGAAAGAAGCTCACAGAAGAACAGATAGGGCATTTCTCAGGATAGCAAAGCCAGTTGGCTACTGGAAGAAAAGTAAAACTCAAGTTCTATGGGTTTTCTGCCTTACATTATTCTTGTTTAGTGAGCTTCATTCTATTTTACCAGAAACACTTGAAATAAACCTCTAATTAATAATAATAATATACTCTTAATGCAATAGTGTGTCATGTCTCAAAGAAATTTCAGAGTTTATCTGGTCCAATCTTCATACTTTCTAGGTCAAACAAGGAGCAAACTGGGTCTCTGTGAAAGACATGGATCCTACAGAGAAGTCTGAAAACAGAACAGGAATATATAAAACTATGGATTTGGGGAACTTGGAGAGCATTAGTTCAGTCCCACATTAGGTGAAAGGTGACTCTGAGAACAGAAAGAACTGGTTAGTTCATGGGTCAGTTAATTCTAGATTATTTCCTAGTCCTGTACGAGGTTGATCACATTATTGGATATCGTTGTGGCCACTTATGAGACGAAATATACAACCTGAAAACGTAAACATACTGTAAAATTCTAGGTCAATTCATTGGAATTCTCAGACAAGAAGGCATTCTGTTTAAATGAACTAGCTAGTTAATGAAACCGAGGATCTGAGCCATGTATATCATTCTTGTCCACTTCCCAAGCTATCAGACCTGATCCTTTATGAACAAACAACTAGAACATTTCTTCTCTGGCCAAAATCCTCCCAATATGTCAGATTATTATTTTCTCTTCCTTATCAGTTGAGTCTAGTAACAACCGCTGAGCCTTTGCAGGTGACTAATCTTGTCACCACTACCCAATCCTTCCTACGAAGGACGAAGTTAGGATGGATTGCTTCCAACTTCCCCACCTCGAGCTGAATGGGGCAAATAAACAACAAGTTTGATGAAAATGTGATCTGTTTCTACATTTTCTAGACTAATCTAGAGTTTATGAAAAATGGGAATAAAAGTTAAAGGTAATACAAGATAAGGAAGTAGGGTTCATTGAGCTTCCAAAGTTACAAGCTCATTTCCTCACAGGTATTCTCATTGAATCATCCTAACTACCTACTGAGGAACATATTTCCATTCTCAACTTTCAGATGACAAATGTGAGGCTCAGAGAGGCCAAATAATTTTCCCAAGGTTGTACAAAAAAGGATTTGACCCTACACCCAAATCCGTCATTAGCACAGACTGATCTAAGACCTCAGAATAGGTTTTTAACTACCTGACTTGGAGCAAAAGTCCCAAACATCAGCAATCCTGTATGAAGTCAAAATTAAGATGCACAACAGTTCTTACTCGTTATGGTCACTTTTCTGCATGCTCCTCAGTTTTGTCCTCTATGAATTAGGTAGAAGGGAGAAATGAGCCAGACTCCATCTTCTGAACAACACACCCCTGCATTAATGAAGCTGTTTACACATTGAGCTGGGCAATAAGCATAATAAATAAAACAAGAAACATTAAGAAAGTACGAAAGAGCTACGCAAAGGGAGAGAAAAAGAAAAAATCAGGATCATTAGGTCCAAGAGTTTACAGGCTGGACTGCAAATTTTAATCAGATTGTCAAGGTAGACCCGCTTGAGATGGTGACGTTTGGTAACGAAAGGGGTGAGACGGTGAACTACACAGATAACCAGAGATGAGCCCCCAGCAAAGTCAGAAGAGTCAGCACTTAGCCCTGAAGTGGCAGCAAGTGCAAATCCCTGAAGTGCTGGGCAGCAGAAGGCCAGTATGGCCCCCAGGGAGTGATTAAGTAAGATGAGAGCAGTAATAGATGTTATTGGAAAGGAACACAAATCAGCCTTGGAGGACTCGGTAAGGACTTTGGTTTTTGCTCTGTGGAAATGATGTTGCATTGGTGAATCTGTTCAGAGGCATGTCATGATCTGACTTACATTTTATTGGGATCACTGGCTGCTAACAGAGGCGAGCTATAGCAGGCGTCTCTGTAAGAACTGTGACAAGCTGAGATGAGGAGCACGTAGGGAAGTGCGTTGGGAGACCGGCAAGGAGTTCAGTGATGGAACATACGGAGGAAAGGTGAAGGAGACATTTGAATAAACCGTTTTAGAATACAACGAGTCTGGGTGAAAACACACCTTGGATGCCATCAACTTGTAAGCGGTGTCTGTGTTAATTACTTGTCCCTGCGCAAAACATTACTTTAAAACTTGGAAATTTAAAATAGCATTCATTTGCTCACACAAATGAGGTCAAGCAGGAGAGAGCAGCTCCACTGGGTAACTCCAGTTCATGGTCTTCTGGGAGGTTATGGCCAAGCTGTAGTCCAAGGCCGCAGTCATTTCAAGGCTCAACTGGAGCTGTGGACAGTCCACTTCCAAACTCAACCCCTGATCGCTAGAGGGCCTCAGTTCATGTCTGGCCAGGAGTCAAGGGCTTTGGTTCCCTGATCTACAGACCTTCCCATGGGACTACTGCGTGTATGGAAGCTGGATTCCTCCTAAGTAGATAATTCAAGAAATAATGGAAGGAAAACACAGCAGCCACAACCTTTTTTGTAACCTAATCTCAGACATGACACAGCATCACTTCTGCCACATACTCTTAGTCACACATAACTCTAGTACAATCCTAGTACAAAGTGTGAGATTCCAGGACTCCGCCACCAGGAGGAGCACTGAGGAGCGTAGTAGGGTCTGATTACCACATTATGTAAAATCTTTCCTCCATGCCATACCTCCTTTTCCCTTTTTCCTTTTTGTCTTTCTTTTCTCTTTCCATCTGCCCTCCCTTCCTTCCTATCACAATTGCCGGCTGCCTGCACCACAGCAGACCTATGCAAACCCCCTGGCGTCAGAGAAGACTGCAACACAGCCCCTGTTCCTACTGAGCCCATGGGGTAACAAGGCAGCCAAATAAACAATCAGCCAGCCCTACACCATAGCATTCCAGTAACTGCACAGACTAGGTGCTCTGGGAGCTCAGCGGAAGGAGCAACAGCTCTAGGATAGATGTGAGAATCCAGGATATTTCATGCCAGAATATGGAGTCCCTGAAGAGCAAGCAATCCGGTGGGCCTGGAACTGCTGGAAAAAAGCTTAAGGGAGAAATCTAGTCAAGAATAAAAAGACCATTGTGCTTGTGGGGAAGGTGAACGCCAAGGCCTTCCCCCCTTTCCCATCCCTCCCTCCTGCCACAGCCCCCCCGCCCCTTGCCTGCATCCTGGGCTCTGGCTCTGCCTGTGAGCCTGTGCTGTTCCTCTGCTTCCAGAGACTTCCTGCCAGGACCCAGGATGTTCGCAGCCAGCAGAGCAGGCTGCCTCTGCAGACCAGCACGAAGGCGGGTGTGAGCTCCAAAGCTCTGTGCACCTCCGTGCAGGTGGGAATGGCAGCGGCATGGTCCTCCAGCAGAGGATCTGATCAAATCCAGACCCTGCCTCTGAGCCGCACATCGGCCAGCCCTGCTGGAACACAGCCAGGCAGCCCCCATCGGTCCCAGACTAGACAGGAGAGCCTTTGAAATACGGCTGCCTCTTCCTGGGCCTGTTCCCCTTGCCCCAATGGTGTCATTTCCAAATCCATTACATTCCAATGGCTTTGGGATCTTTTAATTACATGTGACGAAACCTTGCTGTAGCTGGAATTAGACAGCCTGTGTTGACGATTTATAGGTCTCAGCTTTCACGCAAGCAGGGTAATAAATAATATGAAATGAGCCCTTCAGTATTAAAAACTTCAGAGCTACCAACTAAGCCATGACAGAAAGGGGGGAAAAATGAAAAGGGTAAAAAAAAAATTAAAAAAAAAATAACGTCTGCGTCTCATGTGTTTAAAATACTGGACGTGAAACAGGGAATGTCAAAAATATGGGGTGCTGAGCAATAGGCAACTCATAAAATTTTATCTCCAGTGAGGGTTTCCAACCATATAATGAGGGTTTTCCTTTCTTTTCTTGCTTGCTTCTTTTTATTTCTCAATCCTGGTCGCTTTGTGCCCAAGGAGGTGACTTAGAGGGCAGGTAAGCTGCCACACCCACTTTGCAACTTCCCCAGGTTTTATGACTGTGTAGGGATAATTGGGCAGAGAAGACCCCAGACCCCCAACCCCTGCTGCAGCTGCTGCCCGGCCCCTTAACCAAAGTCACTCCCTTCCGCAGACTTTTGCTAGTGCCAGTCCCTGTGGCTGAGACAAACTCCAGTCCGCTCCCTCCAGCCACATGCTCCCACCTTCCCTCAGTTCTTGAGGCCTCTTAGAGCTGCAGCAGCACCTACCCAAGATGCACCCCCACTGCATGGGCTTAGCAGGGCCTCACAGGCGATGTGCAGAGATCTAGCCCTCAGCATGCGGGCTCCCCATGAGCCAGGGCAGGCCGACTTCCTTCGTTTTCCTTCTTGGCACCTGGCACAGAGCTCACAACAAAAATTCCGTAAAGCCTTGCCCTTCAACATGTAAAAATCTGGGACTGGGGTTTCAGTCCAGAGACACAAAGCAGCCTGTGAGAGAGGATTTTAGGAGGGAAAGGGAGAGACAAAAGTAAAGAAGTGTCTTGGGTTTGGGGGGCCAGGAGCCACAGGCTCTCAGGGTGTCCCCGGCAGAATGGGGCCTCCTCTCAGGGAAGCAGGGATATTTGTTTTCCTAAGTTTTGTTAGGGTTCTCTGATGTTCTTGCCAGTATTCTGCAAGTCCCATGATGTAGGTGTGTGTGTGTGTGTGTGTGTGTGTGTGTGTGTGTGTGTGTGTATCCAGTAGCCCAGGGAGCCCAAATCCTGAGATTACATTGAGTCACAAAATTCATTTGCCATTGTAGGCAAGTCACCAACCAATACCTTCCAATGGCATCAGCCTCAGCAAGAGCTGTCTCTGAGTCAGGTGTCTGTCCTCACCCAGTCTTCCGCCTCCAAAGCACGGGCTTGCAGGCATCCACAGGGCTGCTCAGACAAGAGGCGCAGACCAAGCCCACCTCTGTTGGGGAGCTGGGGAAGGACAGCCTTCTCATCTAGAACTGTGAGACAGTATGTTAGGAGAGAACTTCTAATCTAGAGCTGCCTGCAGAATAGGTTTAACTTGGTCTGACACTTGAAAGTCGGCCCAAGAATCTAACAGTAGGTGTGGCTGATGGTCATTAGCCATCCATACCATATAGATACAGTAAGATCTAGAATTTTCAAATTTAAAAGTAGGGAAGAGCATGGGTAAGGGGCACTGAAGCAGAGGACAGCATGTGAAGTCACTGTGATTTTTTTTTTTTTTTTTTTTTGCCTGTGGCTGGGGCTTCTTAAAACATTATCTTATATGGGCAGGAATCCTGGACATCCTGTTTACTGCTCTACTTCCTGTGTGTGAAACAGAGTCTTACACCAGATAGGTACTTCGTATTGGATGCATTAATCATACTGGAAGGAAGAGACCTCTGGCTGACAGCAGGCTAACTTCCTTGACAGGCCTTACAAGATGCATGCAGCCTCGGGGCTGTTAGATGAAAGAGAAAAGGAGTTTTACTTTCGTGTCCCCTAGGCAGCAACAAGCAGAAAGCCTGGCTTTCTTGCCTGAAATAGCCTCCAGGACTATTGCAAAGGTGTGTTTCCCAGCTTAGTAATAACTTCCTCAACTCTGTGGCCTCCAAATTCTCCGAGGACACTGCTGAGGATTGCAGTCAGTGGCTTTGGAAGCCCCAGTAGAATCCAGAACAGATGGGGCCAAGACATCCACTGAAGGCCGAGTGAGGGGGAATGTAAAAATGGGGCAGGTGGGAAAGGCCAGTATCTTCAGTGCAAATGGTGATCAGGTGGAGTTTGGCAAACAAATGCAAAAAGAAGTTTGAAGATACTGAAAGTGGCATCCCTTCTGAAAGCTTCAGGGTTTGGCATGTTTTCTCCATGAACCTTCTGCAGTGGGTCAACAATGACACTTTCCAGGAGGATGAGCTTTGTTTTAGGGAAGGAAAAAGAGAAAAGGATTCCTGAAAATTCCTGGGTAAAAAGTGATTTCCATTTCCCCCAAAAGACATACATCAACAGGTATCCCAGGAACAACAAAGTGTGGTCTTAGAGATCAGGACCGTAACCTAGAGGTTAGATTGAAACCTCTTAATGTACATTAAGCATGGCACTGGGAAAGTCTCTAACCCAAGGAACCACCTGACAGTGAGATTTGCACAGTGGCAGACTGTAAGATGGTTACTACCAGCCACCTGCTCATTGTCCTATTGGCTTCAAGGGATTGGCTAGACCCTCTGACCCCAGTTTGTTATCTACTTAATACGTAATATCATTTCACATTTTATTTACTAATAATTTCATTTTATTTAATATTATTTAATATTTTGTCTTGAAATTTATTCATACTTTTTACCAAAAAAAAAAAAAGAAAGAAAAGAAAAAGAAGTAACCTTGCTCAAAGTAATACCTTATCAGGGTATTTTAAAAAGCATATTTAATGTTACATAATTTTCTATAGCTAACCATTGGAATAAATACAGAAATCCTGAATTGTTCATCCCCAAATGACCCCAGGCATCACAAACGGTAGATGCTTACCTGTGGAAAGTTCTAGACCTCCATTAGCCCCTTCTCAGTTTAAGAGTCTTTGCTTTCCAAAAAGAGGTTCAGTCAATGTTGTAAGCCTTGGTCACCCAGGGAATATTTTCTCTTTCCCACCACCTTCCTAAATCCTGGCCCTGCGCAGAACTCATCTCTCACATGAAAGCTTCAGTACAGAAACACCTAAGCCTGTTGTCCTGATTACACCTTGTGGTAGGACTGGCTCTGGGCTGGTGTCAGGGAACTGGAATCTTGGGGGATGTCGCCCATCTTCACCTGCTGAGTGTGGCTCACGGCACCTAAATTGTTTGCAGAAATAATGTGGTTTGTGTTGAACCTCTGTATGCCTGCCCTGCATTCTGGGATTCTGGTGTGGGCTATTCAGAGGAGATTTCTGCAGTTTGCCTCTGATGAAAATCTGAAGCAAGGAGTCAACTGACTTCCCAGGTAGACCAAACTTCACAGTTGTCACAATCCACGGCTGCAAGAATTAAACGCATCGTGTGTGACTGTACTGGAAGACGATCCTGGAAGCTTCTATCTGACTTCCTCCAGATTTCATTCAACTGTGTTTTGTATCCTTGAATTGCAGCACATTTTAGCTACAAGTACAATTATATGCTGATTGTGCTTGGCAAATCATTGAATTTGGTGGTGGTCTTAGGAACCCCACACAGCTTCTTTTCATGACTCTTGTAATTCTTTTTATCCAGAGCTCCTTCAACAACTTATATATAATCATTCAACTGCACTCTTTGTTTTGTCAGCTATTGTATCTATCTCTAGTAACATTTGGGCTCTCCCTTCCATTCATTAAGCTTCTATAGAATCAGGAATCACTTCTTACACGACTTGGAAATGTATTTGTGTTTGTGCCTATTTCTGTCTTATTCATTGTGACTGTTCTCACTTCTCTTTAAAACACACACACAGAATGTATTTAATATGATTTAATATGTGGTTACTACAATACGTAATATGTGGCTATTATAAAACCAATGCAAAGAAGCGAAAGCAAAACCATGCTAAAACCAGCTATGATTCCCTCCCTAGAAATCATTGTTACAACCACTGGCTTATATATTCCTTTAGTACCTGCTATCCATGAATAACATTGAGAACAATGGTCTCACGATCTACCTCTGCTTACTTAATCTGTGACCATATTTCTGTGCATTTGCTTATTTATCAGCCACATCATTTTAATGTTGTGATAGTGTTAGAATTAACTGCCAGCATCTAAATATTAGATTTCACATAGAAATCTCTATTTTCAGCTTTCTTTTATAAAGGGATGACATCCCATTCCCATACAGCCACCGGGTGGGAGCTGAACAGAAGTGACTTTCCTGAGGTGGAGCTCATATCCTCTGCCTGACCTAGTCTCCACACTCTGCCACCTCCCCCAAACAGACTGAGAGTCAGAGTCTATATGCCACAGTCTTAAACTAATCTCCTTTGGCTACAGTTAGGAGGGGAGGTAAAGTACCTCTTATTCTCATCTGTTTATCAAAAGCAAAACCAAAAGAAACAAATAAAGAAGGTATGCGTTTCCAGAAAAAAATAGAAGAAAACATATTTCTACGGTCCCTAATTGTGCCAAGAACCTTGGATGCCACAGGGAACCCACAGGGGCACTAAAAGATACTTCACGTTGGGCAAGGAGCACACCACAATATTCAGTGCTGCCAGACAGTGCACACGATGCCAGCATGAGAGAGATGATTGTTTCAACATTAGATCATAGTATGTTTGGTTTCAACCTATGTTTGGGAAGGTGGGGCTTCACTGGTTGCTGAGTTAAAAAGCAAGGCTCATGAGCCCGATGCGCTAGCCTAGTGGCTAAAGTCCTCACCTTGCATGCGCCAGGATCCCATATGAGCGCTGGTTCTAATCCTGGCAGCCCCACTTCCCATCCAGCTCCCTGCTTGTGGCCTGGGAAAGCAGTTGAGGATGACCCCAAACCCAAAGCCTTGGGAGCCTGCACCTGCGTGGGAGACCTGGAAGAGGCTCCAGGCTCCTGGCTTCAGATTAGCTCAGTTCTGGTCATTGTGGCCACTTGGGGAGTGAATCAGCAGACGGCTGATCTCCCTCTCTGTCTTTCCTCCTTGCTCTATATTTGACTTAAAAAAAAAAAACTTTAAAAAAAAAAAAAGCAGGGATCACAGGGAAACCAACTTTGCTCTGGAAAAGAGGATGGAGCTGTGCGTTTGGCTTCCACTTTAACTAATGACCCAATATCCAACAGGTGCACATGTCTCATTAGTAAATAATCATGTTTCCTTACGAATGAGAAGAGAAACATTTTTCTTTCAATTTATGTGTGGTATTTTGTCAAATAGTTACTAAGCTGTTAGACATAAATACTTCTTAACAGTTTAATTGGACCCAAATACTTAATAAGCCTAATTTTGGAGCATTTATTTTGGCTTAGGGGTGCTATAAAACTAGTGACAGTTTAGGAACCTTTGGAAGACTTCCTGTAGAACTAAGGACACTGGTTTCTTTCCTGCCACCCTGGCGTGAACACATGGACACCGTGTTGTTGGGTTGGACAAAGCCACCCTGTCCCCGACCCCTGAGATTGAGTAGTCCTGACTTTTCATTCATAAATATGCACATCTTCCTAGTCTTCCCCTCCATTTAAGACTATAATCTTAATTAACTAGGTCACCCCAAACGTTTTAAGTTTCCAAGAATAATGGATGGATTCAGCTTCATTTGAGAGTCCCTAGAACAACAACAACATTAACCACCTGCCAGACCCCCGAGTGAGACAGAACACCAAGTAGGAACTGAGTTGCATGTCAACATATAAAAGCCAGGCCAGTTGAGTGTGATCTGAGGCTGCCCCCACCTCTAATGCAGGCCCCAGACCTGGAACCGCAGGTCTCAAGCCACAGAGAGCAAGCCTGTGGGAATCTTCCTTCCAGAAATCTTCTCTGAGCCCTGAGAGTTTCAAAGAATTTCATAGGCAAGACATTGGCTTTGACATCAACTGACATCAAATCCACCTGTGACTCATGGTTAATATTGGGCACGTCAGTTCAAGTCTTGTGCCTCAGTTTCTTCATCTGTAAAATGAGATCCTAAAATAAGCTAATTCGTGGGATAATTTATGTAAGCATTCTTCACACAGTCCTGCAAACACTGAGCTGTCAGAGAAAGTCATCAATCGCACATGTTCTCTTGGATGCTGTGCATTTTCTCCAAAGCTAAAACCATCTGAATTTTCATATTTTACCACAGCCTGGAAGCGCTTGCTGCTGTTTTAAGACATAGGGAAGACATGTGAGACCATATTCAGCCTCTCAACCCAAGAGCTTGCACCCTTTTCCAACACTTTTCCAATCAGGGAAAAGAAGGGGGTCCAGGGTGTTTTTTCTTATTCTGGGCAGCAGTAGCAACCAAACCAAACAGTTCTTGAAACCAAGAAGATTGCTATCTGAGCTAAGCAAAAGGCAAAAAAAAAAAAAAAAAAGAAAAGAAAAAAAAAAAGAAAGAAAGAAAGAAAAGACGATTTGTTATTGATTTTGGCTTAAGAGGCATCATCGTGTTTAGAAAAACATTACTTTTGAACATTAGAACACCCGATTCCCACCTTTCACTCATCCTTTCAAGGAAGATTCTCCCGGGGCATTTATAGCCTCGCTCCATGCTGCCAAAGGGCCCCACATCCAGCTCCCTCCCAGACAGTGCCATCCTGCAGCAGTTCCTCCTCAGAGTTTCCTTCATGAGAGTTGCAGCAGTGGGAGCAAAGCACTCTGAAATAAACTAAGCCCAAAAGCAGCAGGAGTGCCTGCAAGCCCCCACAGACACGTGAGCTTCCCTGCCTATGTTGTAACTGATGAAGCTCTTTCCATTGGAAGCCAGAAGCTGTATCTGAGTTCCCACACTGTCCCTTGGGGGCCCCCTGGTGAGAATCTCAAGAGGCTGAACTGAATTTATTTCTTGACCTCAGACCACTCACCTTGAAAATGGGAATCTCAATGTTTAAGAAATGATCACTTGACCTAATGAAAGGAGGCTTTAAAATGATCATGCAAAACACATCTTACAATAGAATTTCAGGTTTTTTTTTTTTGCACCAAGTCAGCTAATATTTTAGTTCCATTTTCCATGAGCATTTCAAAATACTTCTGTAACCAAAGTACTTCTGTAACACAGAAAGATCTTAGCTAAGAGAGCAAGTTGTAGCCCAGTGTGTTTAGACCTGGGCCAGGAAGTCCCTGAGCAGGTGATGCGCAGGAAGAAATATTTCTGAGTAGGAGGAAAGAGTGGTAGCAAAATGAGGTGAAGGAATCGCAAGCTTTAGTAGAGATCCAAGAGCTCATCTTTAATTCAGTTCCCTGGCCGTGTGCAACTGAAGCTTATGTACAAAGACAATGATACCACTTACCTGGAACTAGAAAGCAGGTCTCCAGCCTTAATTTCAACTCCTTAATGATACCAAGATGGAATCAGGGTTTAGGGTCCTGAGCCATGGGGCCATGTCTGAGTGTCATATTAGGAAAATCCTATGTGCCTCAATAAAGATGAGAAGAGACTTGGAAAGTGGACAGGAAGCAACACTCAGAATTCATCTCTCAGTGTTGCCATAGGCCAGCCTCTCCCTCATCCTCCTTCCTATGCTGCCAGTTCTTGTTTCATCTCACATTTGAGATGGGCTTGGCAACCACAGTGGACCACAGGCTGCTCTTTCCCCATTTTCTAGGATGAAATTTAAAACAAGAAGAAGAAGAAACTGAGTTTCTAGTGCTTTGATGCACCGTCCCAAAGGGGTATGTGGAGCCCCACAAGAAGACTTGTAACTTGCTGGGCTTACAATTTGTGCAAAAAAACAAAACAAAACAAAACAAACCTGATATTCTGATATGTTACAAGCATGGCACAGCCAGAGCCATGCAAGGTGGAGAAAACATGTGGGAAGCAGGATGGAGCAGCTGCTTCCTCAAATCCTGAGCACCACCTCTGTGTGGCCTCGGTTCTGCTTTCCCCAGACATGACACAGCTTGTTCCAGAGGCACTTGTGAACATGAAAAGGGAGAGGGAGGGAAGCAGGGGGAAGAAACCCATTCGGCCTCACAGCTTTCCTGCCATACCCCAGTGGAGCGTGGGTAATTTGTTATGCCTAATAAGCAAGCAGCCTTATGTGGAGGCACAAATGTCAGTGAGAGGATAAGGCAAGTTGCTATGGGAGACCAGAGACCCCTGTTAAGTTGTGCAGCCAGGCAAGGGAGTCTTCGTGGGAAGAAGGACCGACTATCTGTTTCCACCAGGGTGGTAATGTCCTTGAGTCAGCCTTGAGTTTTCCAAGTTATAAGATTCTTTGGTATTAATTGTTTCAATTGAGCCTCATGACTGACCAAATGAGGTAGGTGATCCACAATTATGTTCTATACTTTTCAGATGACAAAAACTGAGGCGCAAAAGAATTAAACTGTCCAAAGTACAGTGGTAGATTTATATCCCAACCCCAAGCTTCCAAATGGTTTTCCATTTAAGTCTTGGTTTTTACATGGAGGCTATAATTGGACTAAAGACAATAGGGGGACATGAGGTTTTATCAACTGTGCCAAACTTTTATTTATTTATTTATTTATTTTTATTGGAAAGGCAGATCCTCAAAAAAAAAAAATAGAAAGACCTGTCATCTCTGGTTCACTCTTCAAATGGTTGCAATGGCCTGAGTTGAGCCAATCCGAAGCTCAAAGCCAGGAACTTCTTTTGGCTCTCCTATGTGTACACAGGTGCCCAAGGTTTTGGGTCATTGTCTACTGCTTTCCCAGTCCATAAGCAGCGAGTTGGACAGGAAGTCAAGCAGCAGGACATAAACCATCATCCAGATGGGATCCCAGTGCTTTCAAGGTGAGGATTTAGCCATTGAGCAATCATGGCAGGGCCCAATCGCATCAAACTTTATAAAAAGAGTAGAAAAATGCAATGCGAAGTGAAGGAAGCCCCACTTCAGGCTAACCCATGGGCTTCATTACCAAAGAAAAGAACAGATAAATGCACCCACTGCTGCTTGAACTGCAGCGGAGAATACCTGGGATGAGAGGCTGAGCAGAGGTGGACAGCGTCTCCAGCTCTGACCCTTCAGGCCAACCTTTCAGTGCTACCCATGTCTGCTGGTCTCAGACAAAGGGCCACAGCTGCTTTCCATGTCTAACACAGTCTTCCCAATTCCCTACCCTGGTCCATCCTCTTATTGAATCCTCAAGTTCAAATATTAAATATTTTAAAACATATGTAGTTCATTGCCCTTCCTCTGAAATCACACAGAAATGCTCTGATTTCCCTCACTAGATTGCCGACTCTTCGAAGGCAAGGCCTGTGACATATTTCTCAGTGAGTACTCAGCACTAAGGTGTTTGGCACTCACTGAGATCCACACAGATGTTTATTAACTGGCAGGTTTCATCACTATCAGTAGCCTAAGTCAAAGGCAATTAATGAGCCCTTTTTTGGCCTCGCTGTTATATAGGCAACAGAGTGGAAGATACTATTCGTACACACTGGTACTCATGGAGATTTTTAGCAAAACTGAAGGCGTATGTACACTGCACCAAATGCCCATGATTTCGCTGATATCATAGGATTTTCATGTGATAAAATCTGGTGAAGAAAGGGTCTGAGAAGCCTTAAAAAAGGGATCCAAGCACATTCTAAGTCCTCACTGAGGCCCTACTTCTGGACTAGGTGCCATGGTGACTACAAGATCAACCTAAGTTGTCACAAAACTAACAGATACAAAGCCAACACGCTAAGGCAAATAGAGAAAAATTAAGGACTTGTCCATTTCTACCGTGAGTATTTCAGAGAAGTGAGAGCGAAAGTAATCAGGGACACTTCATGGAAAAGGTGACATGTGCTAGATCACATACCTTTAGAAACAGGAATATATCCATTCCTATAATAAGAACCAAGGACTTATAATCAATAATCAATCAATGTGGTTTAACCCCTCGCTCATCCTCTGCTGTAGGACAGATCTCAATGCAGATAGAAAAAAAAACATGAAGAAATGACACCTTCCTTTGCACCAAGACACTGATTTTTTTTTTAATACAGAGAATTAAAGCAGTGACAACAGAAAGAACTCCAGATGGATTTTAAGCACAGTGGGGAATTGGGCGGTGTGATAGCAGATGGCTATTTCAGCTGCACATGAGTAAAAATAATTTCAACTCCCCAATACCCAGGACTGCTCTGAACTTGTGAAAACCTCTTAAGGAAAAGCTGCAGTGTGGTGCTTACAGCACAGGCTGTGGCAGATGGGGACTGAGGGCTGGGAGCTCCCCAACAAGAAAATATCTACTACTGTTGAAGCAACAGAGCCCAAACCATTGAAGGGGCTCCCAAATGCCCAAGTTTGGCCAATGCATGGCCCCTAATTTTACTCAAGGAAAGTTCTCTGTCTTGTCCTATTCTGCATTGGGCAAAAAGGGAAGTGGGGTAAGTGAATGTGATGATCAAGCACAGAGACTTTAAGACAAAGACATAGGCGGTCCAAAATAGCAAGAATGGCCAGCCTGTACTCATGGACTGGACAGGCTGGTACAGAAGAGGACACAGTGATGACCTTGAGAGATGGCTTCCTGGCATCCAATGGCTGTGCATGCTGCTAGACTAGCTGCCCAGTGGCAGGCTGCTTTTATCCACATTTAAGATCATCTACACTGTACCCAGAGTTCTCAAGGGAAACTTATTTTGTCTAGGACACTGATCTTTGTCAGAATTAGCCATGGCAGCAACAAGAAAGAGCTGAATGTTGAGGTGAAAAGGTCAAACTGCCAGTGGGGCCCTAAAAGAGAAAGAAGTATTAGTCTTGCTGGAAGTCCAGTGCCAGAGAACTGACAGAATTGGTGGTGACCAGACAGGGAGATCAAGTTCCAGAAGAACATTATAGAAGAGAGTGGACAGGAGCTATTAGCTAATTGACCTGTGATTTCATGATCAGGAGATCAAGGGCATAGAGTCCAATGACCCAACAGGGAGGCAGGTGCTCTCTGACTTGTCCCCTAGGTCCTGATGAATAGGGACTGCATATACACATTAATGTGCACCATGATTTCTTGGACAACACAACTTTTAATGAGCAACATGTCGGGCGCCTGTGACCTACAGAATAGCACAAGTCTCAACATCACAGTGGAAAAGTTAGGACAATGATGACATGCAAGGAAACTGTTCCGTAAAGAAGTCATGGACTTGTGTCCCATTAGATCAGCCTGCCTATGTGAGGGTGGCATGGTGAGAAGGGCATGGCCAGAGTTAGATAGAGCATTAATCCTCCATGAAAAACACAACAGGAAGCTCTTTCCACCTACGTACAAGGAACCTGAGTGCCAGGGCCAACCCCAGGGAGAAAAGATGTGGGTTGGCACAGGATGTGGGTTGGAGTCCAGCCTGTGGACAGGATTGAAGCTTGGGGCGCTTTCCAGCCAAGGGGAATGAGAGTTACCTTTCTTCCCCATTAGATAAAGCATTCTGAAGGGCAAGGCAGGCAAACCTGACAAAGGCTATGTGAATTTGTTAGTTTTAAGAGAGATGTGGATGGTGGTTAATTGCACTATCTGGGGTGATAGGACAGGAAGGGGATGCTAAGGTGTGCTATCCCCCAGCCAGGTCTCTTAAAATCTGTGTCCAGTTCCTTCCTGCCAGCTACCTCGACACTTGCACTTCTCTCTCTGATCCTTATCATCCTTACCTATCATGTCCAGGGGAAATTCACTCCCTGAGGAGGCCAAACATGACACTCTGCCCCTTGTAAGTCTTATTTATTCCCTCTTTCCTGACAGCAACTGAATCCATTTCCCCTTCTGACCATGTCTTCTCTCCCTGATCTCCCATCCCCAGCCCACGGCCAGCAATAACAGCCAGGAGCCTGCACTGTGAAGCAATGGATTAAACCACTGCTTGCAATTTCAACATCCCATAGCTGAATGCTGCTTGTGCTCCAAGTCTCAGCTAATTAACAGGGAAAGCAACAGAAGATAACCCAAGTGCCTGATTTCTTGCCATCCACATAGTAGACCCAGATGGAGCCTCTAGCTCCTGTCTTCAACCTGACCCACCGAAGCCATTTGGGGGTGGGGGTCAAGCAGCAGATATTTATATTCCCCGCCCCCCCGCTTCTCTCTTCCCTATCTTCTCTCTCTTCCCCAGCTTGCTCCCTCTCTCTCTCTCTCCCTCCTTTCCTCTGTTCTTTTTTCTATCACTCTGCCTTTCAAATAAATACATCTCGAAAATAGCCACTAATAAGAGAAACAGCAAAGGAGCTAGGGGTTGGAGAGTGAGCAAAGGGGAGAATAGTGGCAGACACTAACAGAGCAGGAAGCCATAGCAAGGCCTTGGTTTTGACCCAGTCAAATGGCAGCCATGGAAGTCTTTAACTTGGGAAGGCCTGGCATTTTCCAAAGGACCACCCTGGTTGCATTGTTGGGGAAAGCACAGAAGGAGGAGGAAGCATACTCAGGCCAGGGTAGTAATCAGAGAGAACCTGGAAGAGACCTGTCCGGGAGAGGCAGAAGAGATGACTTTTCCCCTCTCAGAACTCTCTTTTGCATAAAAAAAGAAAAATATTTTACAAACTCTTCCCAGCATGAAAACAGTTATTTTAGGATATGGAGGGTTTTTTCTTAAGTTTTTCTTTAAAACTTATTAACAAGTAACATGTACATTTTTACAGAAGATAAAGCATTGTTTTTAGCACAAACATAGCATGAACCAGTTAATCCAATCAACTAGCCTTTCCACTTGATTGAGCTGCTGGTCACTCTCAAAATGGCCACAATGACCAGGACAGGGCCAAGTTGCCACATAATTCACCTTGGTATTCTGCTGCTTTCTCAGGAACATTAGCAAGGTGCTGAATTGGAAATGGGGCAGCAGGGACTATATGGGATGCTGACACTGCACATAGTGGTTTAACCCACTATGTGGTTTAAAAGTTCCAGCCTCATCTGTGCTTACTTTACTCACTTTTTCCATTCCCTTAACCAGTGGAGCTCTTTTTTCCTCCAAGAGTGGGGTCTAACAAGCTCTGGTGGGCTCAAGTGTTGATGGATAACAATGATGACTTAGCAGGAATTCACAACCTGGCATCGGTCCATAACTGGCATTAAAAGATCCAAGAATAGCCTAACGTTGTGGAGTGTGTGTACTATGCTGCCAACTTTCATAGCATCCCCAAGGACCCCTTGCTAACAAAGGAAAGGGGCGGGGGCAGATTTAAGAGCCACAAGCTTAGTGAGTTCTTCCCAGATAGTCCATGTGTTTCAACAAGAATTTGGAATGCTTAATCCCAAACATGGAGCATCAGAAAAGGAAAGACAAGCCTTCTGAGCTCATCGGCTGAAATGTACAATCTGTAGCTAGCAATGTAGCATTTCTATTACCTCCTAAGTCAACAGTACACCCTATGTTAACATGCTCAGAGGGAATTTGTGGAGTGAAACAATGCCACAGATATGTTCCCATCTGAGAAACCACAGAAAGACAAGAGTATCATATGTATTGGGAGCAAAAGTAAATATTAAAAAAAAAAAAAACAAAGACTGTATGCTATATACCCTTGGATAAATCAGGTTTGAGTTGAAGGTCAAGAGCGATACACAATGCCCCACTTTACAGACGTGCATGAAGGCTGAAGCCTGTGGTATGGCAGAAGAATTTGCAGGATTTAATTGTGCACCCCTTCAACATCTCCGTTCCCTCCTGTGTGATGTGAAGAAACGTGTCACAGTCCCATGCAGTCAAGGCAGTAATTTACAGGAGTCAGCAAGTCCATGGGGCAGGTAGGCCATATTTCAAAACAGGAAAGTGAGCTGGAAGAAGAAGGGGGTGGGGGAACCTAGCCGATCGATTTACAAAGACCCTGTTTCTCTGCCACTCTGTTGACCTTTCAGGCAAGCCCTAATGCCAATTAGCTCAGTTATAAAGTCCATAACTCTTGAGGGGAAGGCCGTGTGTAGCACATGATCATTTTACAACGTTTGCCCCAATTTGCAGCCCCCAAACATGGGCTCCTGGGGCTGTGAAGCCGGGGCGGGTAGGGGGAGTGTTGGCAAGCATCGGGAGCAGCTGGAAGGGATCACAGAGCGCAATTACTGTCTGCGCATGGCCACATCTGGAAAACAGCTCCGCACTGGCTTTAAAACAGCATTAATGAAGAATGGAACTTTGTGTTGAGAAGGACGGGGGTGAGAGGAGGGTGGGAATGATGGGGGAAGCTAGGAGGAGTGTCCTGATGCCCGACATGGTGGGGGTAAAAAGACAGCAAAGAAAACAGCAGGCAGGGTAGGAGACCAAATCCAGGGAGACGAAGATGTTGACAAAAACAAGCAACAGAGATGCTGCTACTTTAGCAACAGATCTGGAAGCCTCTTTGGTTTTTGCTGCCTTCAAACCTGGACAAACCCGGGCAAACCTTTTTGCATTGGTGAAGTAGACATTGGTCTAGAATGTGAAATCCTAATAGTCTGTGGCAGATTCCCAACTAAAAGAATGTATACTACTGATTCCCAAATCCTTGGAGCACCTTTGGACTGAAGGTCCTCTTTCTTGAGATGGATTTGAAAATGCAAATGTACCTGCTGCCTTGGACACACCAGGCAGATAGTAGTCCTCCTTTAAATATTTGTTGACAAAAGCCAGCTTGAATGACCAGAATGAGAAATTTTGTGAATGGGATTGTCACCAAATTAATTTGTAACCCTGACTTTTTAGATTCCAGGCTTGTACTTGGCCAGTTATTCTTGACTGTGAGGAAAGAGGAAAGGGATAGCAAGTCCTTCTCAGGGAGTCATCAAAATTACATAAGGGGGCCCGGCGCGGTGGCACAGTGGTTAAGGTCCTCGCCTTGCACGCCTGGGATCCCATATGGGTGCCGGTTCTATCCTGGCAGCCCCACTTCCCTTCCAGCTCCCTGCCTGTGGCCCGGGAAAGCAGTCAAGGACGACCCAAAGCTTTGGGACCCTGCACCTGCGTGGGAGACCCGGAAGAGGCTCCTGGCTTCGGACCAGCATAGTATCGGCCGTTGCGCTCACTTGGGCAGTGAATCATCGGACGGAAGATCTTCCTTTCTGTCTCTCCTCTCTGCCTTTCCAATTAAAAAAATAATAATAAAAATAAATCTTTAAAAAAATTACATAAGGATGGGGAAAATGAATACTCCTGCTTGAAAAAATAATATTGATAGTAGGATATAGTTTTCTGTTTGGAAAACCAAGGAGTCTGCCTGTGATTTTACTAATCCACTCTTCAGAAAGGAGTTGTTAACAGAATCTTCTTGTGTGATAACAATTCCTAAACTGATCTGGTCTAAATGCATACTTTGAATTCCACCCAAACTTACAATATCTCTATTTCTAAAGAATGGAGGAAAATTTATCATCAGGGGTCAGAATGAGTTGAGAGACTCTGAGTAGATAGATTCACAGGCCTCCCGCTCCAGGCTCCTGCATTTGGTTAGTTATTCCTTCGTCAAGACAAATCAGCTACTCCAGTCCCGAGGGGTTAGATACTCTTGACAAAGCAACAATAAATGGCAACAGGAATAGGTGTTTGGGAGGTGTAAATAAACTCCATTCACCTTGCACTTACCTCTCTACCTATCTTTATTGTTATATAGAAGTCTGAAGGGGATGACCCGTTGTCTTAGCCTGCCCAGGCTGCTATGTATGGGATTTTGTGACTCAAAACTCTCAATGCTGCAAGTCTGAGCTCAGGGTGACAGCATGGCCCGGCTCTGGTGAGGGTCCTGTATTGCAGGATGCAAATTCCTTGTGTGTCCTCATCTAGGGGTAGGTGTTAGGGAGTTATCAAAGATCTCTTTTCAAAGTGTACACTTATAAGGGTTCTATTCTCACAAACTACTGCCAGCACCTGGAGGATTGGAATTTCAGGATATGAATTGGGGAATGAGGGAATTTCAGATCATAGTACCCACCTTCTTATATGTTTTTGGATTTTACCTGAAAATCCAGAGGACAGGCTATAGGCCTGTAGCAATAGAAGAAACATTAGCCACTCCCGTATCTAAGGAAGAAATTTTCCTAAGTATTCATTTCCTAAGTGTCCCCCCAAATCCCGAGACACTGTGCTTGTTCACCTCCAGGAGAATGTAGAAACAAAGGCCTTCAAACAGATCTAGATTCAAGTCCTACCTCAGCCGTTTTCAAGCTAAGCAATGAAGGACAATTTACTTGATTTTCTTGGACTCTTTCTGTACAAAGAAGACAGTACCTAAAACAGGATTACTGTGAGGATGAGACAAGATCATATCTGTTATTGCTTAGAATTTTCTTTGTATTGATGCAACACGATGTACATGTATTTAACTATGGCCTTTGCACGTAAGCTTCACGTAGGCAGATTCAAGGATGTGCTGAATGTACCTACCAAACAGCAGGTGGATAATTGTCTGTGATATGGGGCACTCAGTGGAGAGCATTGGGGGGATATTGTGACTTTCCCACTTCTAAGAGCATACCAATCCTGTACTATCATAGCAAACATTAGAACCAGAAGCTTTATGCCTAGCAAGAATCATTAGAATATTGTAACCCAAAAAGACCCAATTTATGTCAAATAAACGCAAAATGATGCATCTGTGAACTTGACTCCATTCAGATTTCTGCTACAATGAAGTATAGTGCCAGGACCCACACATGATAAGTGATTGAGACAGAATGGGTCCTATCCGTGCAAGCAGCACTTTCTCATGACAAGCCTCAAGTATCCTCTGCAGTCTGGATGCTGTCACCATGGAAGCAGCACCCATGAGAGATGAACCTCTCCCAGTGATAAACGTCATCAGATATTGGACTACTGTCATTTTGTGCCTTCCATCACTCTTTCCCCTGACCTCTCATTCCCACGCTTCTCATGTTCTTTCCTGACAATTCCTGCAATATATTTTTCTTCTAGCCCTTTCTTAGTGGCCCAAGTCTCTCTTTAAAAGAAATGCCTTCCATGATCATACCAGTTTGTGAACACCGTTGTGTCGAAGTTGCATGTCACACTACGGGCTCAGGTTCTTTGACCTGGTATTCTTGCACTTTCCTAGGAAAGGGCATTTGAAAATAGCCTTGAGAGACTAGGTGATTCACACTCTCTTCACTCCCCCCCAAAATGAACCCAAACCCAGCCTTTCTCAGGATCCCTACGTTCAGCTTCTCTGGGATTACATTGTGCCTGTGAGTTTTCCCTCCACAGAACATGCTAGAGGTCTCATTTGTTGGCCCTGAAGTCTAGGAGTTACCAAACTCTCCTAGTGCAGCCCTCTTCCTGACTTTTGCCTATTCTGTCTGGCAAGCACTCTTTGTGCCTGTGAGGAGCCTAGCAGTAGTTGCTTGCTTATCTAATTAATCTTGTCCAGAAACTATTCCTACCCGAACAGCAGGTGAGCCATCAAGAAGACTCGCATGTGTAGATCAATGATGTTCCCATCTGGCTCCTGATGCATTCACCCCATGTCTGAGGATAAGGATGTCATTTCTATGAATAACACACATGTGAGTTCATCTGATTTTACCTGCCTTAGGCCAAAGTGGACATTCACAGACACCTGAAAACCACTAACGATATAAATATTGGTAACTTTATTGAGGCTCTTCCCAACTATCTGCCAAGTAGCTTACCATTTCATCTCATTCCCCAACTGGCTTCCCCAACCTGTATATCCCCTTCCTTTCCATTTACTTTTCTCCACATTACTTGCCTCTTACCTCTCTCTCCTCTCTTAGTCCAATCCTTTCCTGCCCTCCAAAGATCACCTCAAATGCATCCTCTTCTCAGGACTCCTGATGATCCCAGGTGCAAGTAGGTCACCCTCTCTGGACAGCCATCAGTATGTCACCAGGATGACCAAATCTCAAAAATCTGGTGTATCCTTCTATCCCAACTGAATTGTAAGCATTTGAGAAGTAGGAATTAGTGCAGACAAGGTGGAAATGACACAGAATTTTCCCAGTAATGACAGCCTAATGGGAGCTCACGCTGGTGCTGTTTGAGTTCCAAAAGTAGAAAGGGAGTAGATAGAAATCAAGTAGGTACAAAGCAAAAAGGAAACTACAAAAGCAGCATCACCACAGAGGGGCACACAGGTGTCACATGCTGTGAAGAATAATAAGTTTACCTAGCTGTTGGTTGCCTGTTAAGGCTTATACCTTGAAAATACTGGAATGTTCTAATTCCCCATGTATCACTGACCAGAGATATCAAGGGACAAAGTATTACCTGATCACTAAAGAGCCCATCTTCCCAACCAGTCAACAAGTACTTTTGAGCTTCTTGTGTGCCCATCATTGTGCAAGGTGGGTTAGGGAACACAGAAAATCACAAGCTTAATACAATCAGTTTTGGCACAAGTATTGACTCAGCAACTGAAATACTCAGGACACCTACATCCTTTACTGGAGTGCTGGGGTGCAGGTACCAGCTTTCAAATCCAGCTTCCTGCTAAAGCACGCACTGAGATGTCACAGATGATGGTTCAAGTACTTGGGTCCCTGGCATCCCAGATAAAGTGCCTGACTCCAACTCCAACATATTCATTCTGTCTCTGTTCTCTCTCTCTCTCTCTCTTTCTTTCTCTCTCTCTCTCTCTCTCTTCTTCCCATTCTTCCCACCCTTTTTTTCTCTCTCTGCCTTTCAACTAAATTAATTTAACTTATTTAATTTCATAATGGATCCATAGCATTTTTTAAATTCTTAAGAAATCATAATTTCCAGCAGAGAATGTGAGAAAATCAGATGAAGGGTGGGGCACTGAACATGCAGGGATGTTAGAATTGGGAAGTAAGGAAGACCAAATGGTACAGTTGAAGTTAAACTTCTTAAACCACTAGCAAGGTGAGCTATGAGTGGGGCCCTGATGATGATATAAATTTGACTAGAAAGAGAGGACAGAGATGCCATGTTAAAATAGGCTGACACATTTGGATCACTCAGCAGAGAGATTTGTGCAAGAAAATCAAGGTCGGGGGCAACCTCGATACCACCACCTGTCAAGTCTGCAGAAGGCTTATCTCCCAGGACAACAGGAAATCAGGTGTCTCAAGTAGACAAAGTTCCATCATACAAAAGGAGTACAGTCCAAAGTATTTCCATCCTGGGTTTGTACCAAGGTCTTCCTTAGTTACCTTTATCACTTTCTCCTCTCCTTCTAAAGTGTGGTTATGGTGCTTTATATGACCCATGATCTATGGCTAAACTTGATTGAGACCAGATGCAAATATCCAAAGAGCCCCATCTGCCCTGGATTAGATTCAGTTCTGGACTCCAACCACAATGCTAGAACCTATGGGACTCTCCACTAGCTGCAAGCACCAGGTTTCAAGCCAAGGGCTCTCCCCTGAGGGAGAGGAGGTTCGCCCAAGCTTGCTGGCCTTCAGGGGAAAACAAATCAAGCACATCAAGGTCAGGCAGCAGGAATTTGCTATGTACGGCCCTATATTCTTTCTAAATATCTTGTCCGTTTTATAGCCTCTGCCCACGTGTCTATAGTCTGGCCCTCTGGACTCACCTGTGAACTTATGCTCCCTTCCCCCACCAGCCCAGAAGCTCATTCCTTCACGTGTTCACTCACTCATTTGTTCACCTATTCATTCTGACTGGTCCATGTTCATCTGACATCTAAACTGCTAGTCATGGTGACAGTCTGTGTTTGGATAATACCTAATGATTGGTCAATTCTTTCATATTATTTTATTCACATAAACCTCCATGATCCAGCAAAGTTGTTATCGTCCCTTTTCTAAAAGCGAGGAACGAGAATCTCAGGGAGGCTTAATGGCCTTGTCCAAGGCCAAAGGATCAGCAACCAACCCCTAGTACTCCACAGGTGAGGCCTTTCCCCACCTCTACCCAAGAAGGGTTCCTTCACTCCAACTCTGAAAATTCTGAACATTGTATTGTAAACCAGTAGACTCACAGGGAAATCTCAGATTAGATGCTATTGTCCTCATCCCTTCTGCTTATCCTTGAAAGAAACAGAACAATGATAAAGCACTGTCCCTGTCACCAAAATATTGGCAATTGCACAGGGTAGTGTGTGGTTAAAGCAAAACCAAGCAACACAGATAAAGAGTCTAGGTGGGTTGAAGGAAGGAAGGAAAAAAGGAAGGAAGGAAGGAAGGAAGGAAGGAAGGAAGGAAGGAAGGAAGGAAGGAGAGAACAAGGTTGGAGTCAAGTTGCCAGGGAAAATGTATGCAATTAATGCAGAAAACTATAGGCAGGACATTCCATGTGGGGAGCAGGTCAAGAAAGATCAAGGTATATTTGGAAAATAGTGAGGTGGTCAGATAAGGCAAATCAAAGGACAAAATGTCTGTGTGTGGAGCCTCCTGGCTACTCATCCTACAGGCAGAGGAAAGTTCTAGAGTTTGGCTCAGGCTTCCTTCCTTCTGTTTTCTACAGTCTCTCTTAGTCTAAAGATGTTCCCTGTAGAGGAGGACAGCAAAGACAACATCTGGTTTACCTACTGCTTGTGTTATCAATGTAGAGCCAGGTGATCCAGGGGCCAGGGGTTCCAGAGAGTGCAGCTGTCACTCACACCCACATTCTGCAGTCTGACCAAGGTCACACACTGGCAGTTCCTCACAGGGCATTTGGGAGAATGGAGTCCAGCTCGGGTCCAGAGGAGGAACAGCCCTCTGGATGGTCATCCTGCCAGTCTGCTTCATAGACACCCATGTATTTGCCAAGCAGAACCAGCCAATGTTTGACATTGTCCAATTTGCTTTGTACTTTCATAACAAAAAGGAAAACACCAAAACACCTCCAGGAGGAATTAACAACTTTTAGGTTCCACCCTTGCTTCTCTACTGCCTCCCCTGTCTGGTAGCAACCCTTTATCATGAATTGTGTTTTTTTTTTCTCACGCATGGGTTCACACATGGGTATAATCACATGTTATAAAGTGCTGGTTGATGTGGCATTGCAGTTACAAACATGTTGCTCTAGAAGTTGTCTTTTCCTTTCCACATTTCTGTTTGAAGAGTCTTCACATTCTGCTAACTCAGCTCTGTTTCCTGTAACTGCTCTTTGGCAGGTTCTCACATTCTATGTTTTTTCTTTATCTATTCCTCATCAATGGATGTTAAGATCATGCTTTGCTTTCTTTCTCTATTTTTCCCATGTGATTGAGCTGGCATTAGAATCCTTGTGCCTATTTCCTGAGGTACACCATTCTGTCTCTCATAGGAACACCAAAGTTGAGACCCTCTAAATATAACTCAATTGCTCAAAAGCAATTGATAAGACTCCATGGGTGTAAAAGGCTACAGAACAATGCAAAAGGCACATGCAGAGGTTCCTGTCTTTAAGGTGCTTGTGGTCATCTAGCCACAGGGGTAAATCTGTTATAAACCCACCCACTCACTGAAAGCTTTTGTCCAGCCAGCCCACACATAAGAGGTAATGAGCCATTGACTTGATATAAAAGAGTGAAGGTAGTCAGGTGAAGGGGAAAGTCTACAAGGACAAGGGTTTATCAGGAAGGATTTCCTGAAAGAACTGGATCTTGATAGGGACCTCAAAGGAAAGAGATTTGTTAAACATTCAATAAGTAGAAGAGGGCATTCTTGGCTGGAGGCGGGGAGGGGCAGGAGAGGAGAAACAGCAGGAATAAGTGCCCTGGGGCAAGAGTCAACTTGGAATATGAGATGTCTGGTCTGGCTGGGATGAACTTGGAGCCCTCCTCCCATTTTCAAAGCAGAGCTCAGTTCCACATTCGGGATGCTGTCCACGTGGCCTCTTGCCCCGGGCAGCCAGCCCGGGTGGTATTTTTCCATTACTCCTGGAGCTGAGAAGTTCAGTCACTTGTTGATAGCAATGTGACCATTCAAGGAGAAAACAATTAGGGATGCTGAGCTCCGGCCCCTGGAGAGGAGGGAGGGAAGGAAAAAACTTCTCCCCAGGGGAAGGGGCCGGGTGGGAAACATCCAAGAGGGTAATTGGTAAATATTATTGTTTCGGTCCATGTTTGCCTGCTCTGCTCGGTCCCTCTGCAAGTGGTGCATTTAAATCACACTGTCTGACTTTGGCAGGTTTAATTGAGTCGCCACTGAAAAAGAAATTATCCCTGTGCTATTAATTTTTATAGTTCCTCGGGGCTTTTAAAAAGTGTTTGGATTTTCTAGGTCTTTGAAAATGAAAACATTAAATTTTATTAAAAGGAAACATAGAGGGACAGGCAGGACACAGCCAGACCCTAAAAAGATGGTTGGTGGAAAGGTTTGGGCCCCCTTACGTGGCATGACAGAAGTTTGCCCCTGTAGCATCAGAAACAAGTGGTCCCCAAAGATGTGCCATGGTAGCCAGACCTGCATTCCCCATGGGTTCTGGCAGTGCCTCATCAGTACCACAGGCCACAGGACTGCTGAGAAGCAGCTTCTAACAGAGGCCAGGAGGGAGCAACCAGGCTGTGGGGCCAGACTCCTTCATGGTGTGGGAGGCCTGCCTGAAGAGAAGGAATTCAAGATGACAAACACAAAATTATCTTTGAAAATGAAAACTTATTGAGAAAAAGAAATCACAAGACATTATACATGTTTAGAAGCTGACGGGCCCCACAGGCACCACAAACTTGAGATTCACCGTCAGGCACGTATGTGTGGCATCCTAGGTTGTGGCCGGGGAGGGCTTGGCTACCGCCTGTGATTGTCTCTTTAAATGATGACACATTTTAATATCATTGTTATAGAAAGAACACGTAGATAATTCAGTGTCTCCTCTCACAAGGTGATCAGATTCTCTTCTTTATTATTCAAGGCTTGGAAAGGTTTCTTTCTGTCTCATTATTTGGTGCTGGTAATATCATGTGAATATTCTAGATTGCTATTAACTTGGGGAAAACCTCTGTCAGGTTTCTTTTGTAGATGAGCTATGAGATTTCGGGGCATTGTAACTTTTTTTTTGCAGTGATGAAGCTAAAAATATTCTTTGAATTTATTAGATTTCCTAGCCAGATTATCATCGATGTCCTCATTGGAGTGATGTATAATGAATTTCATGTTATCTCTGTCAATGTCAGTATTTCCTGTCGAATCAGCAGGACATTTAAACATGGGAAGTCTGATAAATTCCATGTCAGTAATTTCTATCAAGAAAAGAAACAAGATGAATAGTGCATTTATAATTGTATTGCTCTGCATGATCGAGTGTATTCTTGGCAAGCAGGAGCCTTCACTTTGACGGAGCAGTGATGAGAACCTCCGTACATGTGATTTTACATAGATGATGATTAGAGAAATTTCCCACCAAGTAGCTTCTGGGTCTGTACATTCAAACCCTTGTTTCTTTTCCATAGTCCTTGTAATCCTACTGCCAGGTACCCAGAGTGCCCACCCTCTGGTCTCCAGCCAGATGTAGGGCCCCTTTGTGATACAGCACAGGTTATCTCTAGGATAGACCGCAAGAAGACCTGCTAACAGTGACAGCTGGTGACAAGGGATGCAGTCCCAGAAAGATGGCCAAACATCTACAGATGCACCCAGTGAACCTCAAATCAACACATCTCTAACTCAACTGCCCTTTAGCTAGTTTTCAAAGGGCCACTTCAACACCACCCAAAATGAGTGTGGAATGACCAAGAAAGAATGAGAAGGGCTCTAACAAACTGCAATGAAAATACCTCCCCTTTTTTGCCAGCAGCTTAAAAACATATGACTCTATCAGCATGTGGTGCCGAGGAAGGGCTTTGGAGTGCATCATCACCTCTGTGCACTGTGAACCTAGGAGTAGAAGAGCTGGAGCCCAAGGAGTCAGGAAATGCACTGGCTACTTGGAGACACAAAACTAGCCCTGGGACCACAAACAATCCAAACCCGACAAGGAAACAAAAGTGAGGCTGGGTGGTGGGGAAGAGCATCCCTGTAATTCAGACAAACAGGTGCTTAGAGTGGGATGAAGAACACAGTAAGTCAGGAGGGGGAACTTGGATCAGACACCATTAGGATGTACATGTGTGTTCGTGTGTGTATTCATGTACACGTGTGATGTGCCCATGGTAATCTGTGAATGCATGAGGGTGCCTCTGTGTGAGCATAGACAATGCATGTGGTGTGAATGTATGTGTGAGTAGGTGTGGGCAGGGAGTGGAGGAAGCAGCATGAAGTCCATGAGGAAATGTCTGAACATCATGGACGACATCATGGTAGATGCAGGTAGACACATGAAAAGGATACTGATGCTCAGAAAGGTGAGGTTACTTGAGCAAGCTTTCGTGGTGATCAGTGTCAAAAACAGAGCTCTCCCCAAGCCTCTCAACAGCATGCCTTGTTGTCTAACACCACATTGCACATACCACACACAACAGCTCTCCTACCAACAAGCAACTTCTGGGTCTCCCTGCAAACTAGGGCTATGGACCTTGCCCCCTACTCTATGGCCAGAGTTCTCCTTGGGCATAGGAAAGACCCTAAAAACTGTCCTTCCCCTCCTCCTGAGGGCCACTCACCACTGTGAACCATCCTAACCGGACCTGAGTGGGCACAGAGGAAAGTTGCCTTGCCTATTTGCCCTGGTCCGTTGCCTCCAGTTCTGCCCCCATCTAATGTCAGAAGGCTCCAGAGCACCAGGCAGGGAGATGAGCTAAGGGGAGATGACTATTTTGCCTCAATGGTATGGGTCATTTCTGTAGCAGAAGTAAGAATTCTGGATGTGGGATGCATTGCTCAGAGTAAGGAAATAAAAAGGTACAATAATCCCAAATATCAATTCCTAAAGAAACTCAAGGACTAGTCACAGTAACCTCAAATGTGCTGCCCTTGGCTATGCATTCAGCAACTCCCAGTCTGTGTCAGTCCTGTGAGGATGCCCATTTTACAGACAAAGAAACCAAAACTTAGCGAAGTTAAAGAGTTTTCCCAAGCCATACAGCTAGAAGGAGCAGGACCAGGAATTGAGATTCAGAGAGTGTGAAAGTAGAACCACTGTGTTATAAGAAGGCAGAATAATCCTCACACAAACACAGAATTAGATCAGACCCTCTAGATCACCACTTTGAGTAGAAACCAGATATCCCAGCCCCCTACACACACATCCCACACACCACATCCCACACATGCACACCTTGTCCATGCCATGGCTCCCTCCAGCCCCCTTGACCTAGCCAGATTCCATTTCTAGGACCGCCTCTGTGCAGTCATCAAGACTTTAGCCAGTTCTTTGCTGACCTCTGACTCGTGTTTCATCTCCACACAAGCCTTCAGTGCTGGCGGATTCAGCATTTTAAAAGGAGCATCCCTGGGCAGGAGATGTTATCTCACTTAACAGGGGTGGGGCAGTCTGGGAACACCTCCCCCATGGTCCCAGGTTTGTGAGAAGTGCTGCTGAGAGCTGCAAAGTGTGTGTGTGTGTGTGTGTGTGTGTGTGTGTGTGTGTGTGTGTGTGTGTGTAGAGTATGTGTAACTCACTAAGAGAGAAAGGACCAGGACATTAGCCTGACACAAGCTGAGGAGTACCAGCCTTGAACTTTCTGCCTCACTGTTTACCACTAGAGAGACCCACTTGCTTCTGCACAGAGTTAAGGCCATCACCCTCCCCGCCCCCCTTGGGTAGACTGAACTCGTAAATCTCAGCTCTGTGGGAACAGGGCCCACCCTTCCGAAGCAGAGATGGAAGGGACAGAGATGCAGCCCAGACACACCGAGTGTGGAAACTTCCACTGTCCTGCAACTGACCTCCCATCTCCAAGTTTTTACTTCTTAAAGGGACCCAGACTGATAGAAAGCAAGCTGGCTTGACAGCCCAGAGCCTGCTGATCTGGTGTGTTGTCTGTGAACAGCTGGAAGCTTCCGTGTTTCATTCAATGCCCAGATGCCTTCAACTTACAGAGTCAGAGCACCACTTTGCTGCAGTAGATGGAGGTTATTTTTACTTTATTTAAGACAAAGCTAATCTGGGTCCAGGGATTAGCCAGGCAGGTATGTGGGCGGGTTCGAGGTATCCTAGAATGTGTGAGGGACACAGGACTGCTGAATATTAGCCTCATGCCTTGGGTATGCTGTCTGTTTCTCTGGGCCTCCATCATGATTGCTCACTTCATTGAAAAGTTTTGGATTCAATGTCAAAAAGGCTGGCTGCTACAAGAAGGGGCCGGTAGAAAAAGGCTAAAAACTGTCTCCCAGGGTCAGGGCCAATGACTCCATGAATCCCAGATCCACGCTGAATCGTTCAGAAAAGAAGGTGCACATGTTGCGACATCACCAGAACAGGACTGTCACTCACGGTCCTGGGGAGGAGGAGATATCAGGGACTTTCCCAGGCTGGTTTTTCCAGGGTTCCCATTCCCCAGCAGAATCATGAACTTTCCTGTCCTATACCACAGACACACAGGAAAGTATCCATCCCCAATCCTGGCAGGTGTTGGAGGCAACATGCCACTCCACATGGCAGGATCCGTGCCCGAGTTGAAATGAGCAGCCTCCTGTCTGCCTCTCACTTAGCAACCCTTTGCCTTCACTGCCATCCCTAGCCAGGTCTTACCTCGCCCACGCTCTATCTAGTTTATAATTCTATGGACCACAGCCTACAGGATCAAGGTGATGGATGAGCATCACTTCATGTACAATTAGGAAGTCCCTATCTTGTAATGTCTGCTCTGATTGTCCACTAGGGCACCTCTGCCAAAGAAGCAGGAGACTTGTCTGGCCTTCTGTCCAAGGAGCATGCTGTTAGGGCTGGAAGGATATGGTAGCCATGAGCACTGTTGGCTAAATATTTATGACACTTCCCCATTGTAAGCACATGCTAGAATTGCACTTTCTGTTCAATGTGATGGGCAGAGACATAAGAGTGGTCTGGGCCAAGAGTTGCAGGCCAAAACTACCATGCATCTTGCTAGCCACGGCATCTGCAAGGTCTCAGAAAACACTGTTAATGTTTGTGCCCTGAATGCTTTAATCCACAGAGATCTGAGATGTTACTGAAGCACAGCCTAACCCCCCTGATTGATACAGAGGAGCAGATGCGTAGATCTGTGATAAGACAGCAGCATTCAAGGGCTGTGATAATCATGCACTGAATGATACGGAAGCAGTGGTATATGCAGAGCACTGTACAAGAAGTGGAATTTATTGTAAACTGCTATGGTCTGAAACTGAAATTTGAATTTCTTGATGAGTGGGAGGAGTACCCACTTTTCATTTCCCCCTAAGCACTGGCTTCTTTTTATTTTTTAAGATTTATTTATTTGTATTGGAAAATCAGAAATACAGGGAGGAGGAGAGACACAGATATAGATCTTCCGTCCATTGATTCCCTCCTCAATGGCCAGATCTCAGCCTTTCCAAAGCCAGGAGCTTCTTCTGGGTCTCCCACTCAGGTGCAAGGTCCCAAGGCTTGGGACAGTCCTCCACTGCTTTCCCAGGCCACAAGCAGAGAGCTAGACGGAAAATGGGGCTGCCAGGACATGAACCAGTGCCCATATGGGATATTGCAAGGCAAGGACTTTAGTGCTAGGCTACCGCACCAGGCCCAACATTGGTTTTGAGCCTACCTCAATTGCACTTTCAGCTTTTCTCTGGTTAGGAAAACATCCAATTTCAACTGCATCCACCTGTGCCCTTACTACTGCTCATCTCACTTGGCTTCTTAACACACAGTGCTAATCTATTTATATCCAGACTGAGAAAATATAGTGTCTTTCTCATATCTAAATCCAGTTACCTTTCCCCATTGATTCTTTTTTAAGATTTATTTATTTTATTGGAAAGGCAGATATATAAAGAGGAGAGACAGAGAGGAAGAGCTTCTGTCTGCTGATTCACTTCCCAAGTGGTCGCAACGGTTGGAGCTGAGCCAATCCAAAGCCAGGAGCCTCCTCCAGGTTTCCCACGTGGGTGCAGGGTCCCAAGGCTTTGGACCGTCCTTGACTGCTTTCCCAGGCCATAAGCAGCGAGCTAGACGGGAAGCAGGGCTGACAGCATTAGAACCAGAGCTCATATGGGATCCCGGAGCGTTCAAGGTGAAGACCTTAACCACTATGTTATCACACCAGGCCCATCCCTATTGATCTTTTAAACATCCTTAAATACCTGCCCATTTGAAAGAAAAAACATTTCTTGACCTTGAACCCACCACTTTACTCTAAATTATACAATAATGTATCAATTCTATACTGTCTTATTTCTTTACATTCCATTGTGAAATTAGGAATCTGATACTACAAAAAAAAAAAAAAAACAACCTCAAGGTGGATTTAATCCAGACTTCTTGCCTCATCCCTGGTCATCATTAGCCATCTCAAAGTAATATATATGGGAAATCAATATTTTATGAAATATGGATTTCAAGGGAAATGTTAGGTAACCATGAAATGCTCATGCCATCACAGTAGGATTATTTGACTCATTAAATAATCTGTCTGCCAAGTTGGAGAGAGAACCCTGCAATGGAACCCAATCATTGACTAGCCAGCTCTATGACCTTCAGGGAGTCACATTTCTTCTCCATGACTCCGTTTGCAGCCTATTCACCTTCACCCTTCCTCAAACTAACTGTCCCGTGTTGCATCCCAAGCACCCACAGCAATGCCTTGCAAACCAGTCACTCAGCACAATTATGTGGATGAATGAATGCTCATTGTGTAAAAATTTTAATAAAAAGTGTGACTCTTCCAGGAGATAACAATCACCAAATGTGTGTTGCTTTAGGGATTAACACTAGACTTCTCGCAGTTCATTCTCTTGTGCCTTTGGGAAACTTCCTAAAGACTGATTAACCCTAGATAACATGAGAGAGAGAGAGCGCTGTGACAAACGGTGCATTAAAGGGATGGAGGCCAGGATAGGATACATCAATCCAATATATTTATTTAATAAAATCCGTGTGCCGGTATTGAGTTGGTTGCACCTTGAAGAGCAGTGGCACCACAAGGACACTCACTTGCAGCTAGTTCCCTTCCTGGCTTCCCTGCTATTTCTCCTGGAGAGCTGTCCACACCCAGACTATGCCAAGACCCCTTTGCTACAAGACACTGTGCCGCAAAGCTCTCCATTTTTCCTTCCAGGCCCTGACAATAAGCTGACCATCTTTTGCAATTCCAAGGATTTGCTAATAGCTTTGGAGCTATAAAGAAGAATATATTTTTAATGTCACATAATACAATTCTAAGAAGCCAGATGATGTTCTTATATTTATGGTCTCAATCTGTAGTTCCTGACTCCTTGATGCATACCATGCAGAACTCTTCAGATGCCTGCACCCAGAACCCTTTCTGCTGCTCCTCTCACTGGGGCCCACACTTTATATTTTCTTCTCTGAGTTCATATTTTAAGCATCCCAGCCAAGATAGCTTGTGTCTGCCAGACTCCCTGGCTTTCTAAACCATAGCAATCTGTTCCATTATTTGAAGAGCCACCAGAAATCGGAGACAACTAATGCCTGAAACAACAGGAATGTGTCTTCCTTGGGCACAGTGGAGTTCAGGTTGTCGGAGCTGGCTGGACATTATCAGATACGTACCATGACATTTTCTGGACTCTCCAGCAGCAGTGGGTCAGGGCCCTGGCTGTACATCAGAATCACAAGATTCTAGGGAGTTTTTAAAGCATAACAGTGCATGGGCCCCACCCTGGACCAATTAAATGAAAATCGCTGGGGTAGCATCCAGATACAGAATTTTTAAAGCTCCCTAGTGATGCTAATACGTAGCCAGGATTGAAAACTACAGCTGTGATGAACTTGCTTTCTTTCCTCTTGGGTATCTGAAACATGGTGGCTAAGCTAGTCTTTAAAGCTGTTAGGAGTTAATTAATACATACAGCTTAATACTGTTTCCATTGAGCCAGTCAAGAAATTCCCAAGATGAGTTTCAAAGGTTCTGATCTCACTGTGTCTTCTTTGCTGAAGGTATGTGTTGAACTTCTTCCAACACATCACCAGATAAATAACCCGTTTTCCCTGTAGAAATCTAAGACGTGATAAGTGATCTCTTAGGCAAGTGTTCTCTCTGAGTTTTCAGATTTTTTCATCGGCCATCAGTACCCTCAACACCTGGCCCTAGCATCCTTTCCAAACTGTCTCAAAACTCATTGTACTGGATTTACTCGGTCCACTTTCCCATACCCACTACATAGCATGCCATTAATTCCTAATATTCACCTACCTGGACTAACTTGGAGTGTCATCACTGGTCATTTCTTGATAGCTTATCTTGAAGTTCCAGCTCAAAACTTTTTTGACCTCCTACTCTAGCTCTCAGAAGCTGTTTCTTCTCAAACTCTACTGTACATCATGTGTATCTTCTATGTAGTAGAGTCCAAGATTTCTTCAAGATTTTGCACTCAAGGAAAATAGGGAAGACCTGAACTCCCTTATCCCAGAGAAATTAAAAGAAATCCTGAAGGCATGAGCATGCAGTGGATTATTTGACCTTTAGAGCAACTTTATAAAGTTTTACTGTTATTGTCAGCATGTCACCAGTCCAAAATAAATAAACGAAATGAAAACAGTCCATCTTTATCCCCAGAGACATCAAGACAGAAAAAAATGGGCAAAAAGAAGCTTAAACTGAGCATTAAGTCACACAGCCTTATAAGAACAGAGCCAGAGCCCAATCTGGGGTCTACATTGCTAACTCTGCTATTGCTATTAATGGGGTAATTCACAAACTTCAACATACATCAGAATCACCTGGAGGGCTTGTTCAGTTACTAGGTCTGGGCTTCATTCGCAAAGTTACAGCTCTAAGAAGTCTCCAGGTGATGTTGATGATGCTGGCTCAGGGACTAAATTTAGGAACCACTGCTCCAATATGAGCTGCTTCCTAAAAGAAAAGAGAAAGAATTGTATTTGTTGCCTACTAGCAGATTTTTTTTTTAGAAATATAAACCAAAATGTCATATGACAATAATAAGAAATAATAAATAACTGTACATATGTGTTTCAACAAATGCTACAACAGTAATTTGTTATAAAATACAAACAGCATTTCAAAGTTATAACAGAGAAATCGTTCTAAGTAAGCCTTCAGGCTAAAACATCAATATGTTCAAAACGATCAAAATAAATTCAACCATGATAGATGCATAGATTAGAAATAATCTAGCGGAAGAATAAAATGTGGCAGAGGGTGAATGGATTCCAGACCACCCGTGCTCTTGGAAAATTCCCTTACATGGGTGGCAGTTGGTGACAAATCAGTCTATCCTTCCATCAATCTATCACTTAATCAATGGGTCTTTGCTACATATCCACTTTAAGCAATTAAATCAGCTTGCCGATTAGTGGGAAATAAAACTGATCCCATAGAGAGCTCCTACTTCACGAAATCTATCTCCGATTTCAAAAACAAAATCTACAACTAGGAAATTTTTGAGAACAAGAATGAAATTGGTTAAGAATTGTGTTATAGAGAGTAAAAATTTGAAAAATAAAGATCAGGATGAATTGGAATAGGAAAAATCAGGCTCTATGGCTGAACTCCAAGCCTTGGTGCATGTCAGAGGGTCAGTTATTAGTCATTGAGTGAATTCATGAATAAACAAATTTGTCTAAGAAGTTTAACTTCAACCAGATATTTTTAAATGGCTAAAATTTGGACTGGCAGAGAGGAGAAATCTATTCAAGGAAAAAACAACTGTTGTAAGTCATTTAAAAGAAAAGGGTCTGTTCACCTGCATACGCACACATACATGTGCGTGAATGTACATGTGTGGTGGAGGGGAGCTGCTGGGGGAAGCATCAAGCATCAATGGAACAGCTTGTACAACTGCATAGAAAGTTTGCAGAGGTTAATAGATCAGTGCTGGGAAGTATACGCTATAGGAATTACAGATTCCTATAGGTTGGATCTAAACATCAGTCTTTCAAGTTTCTTCCCAGGGGACAGGTGCTGCTGACTCTAAAACTGAGTAGGTTTGAGACTGAAATTAAAGCTGAAAGCAGCACCATCTCATTCCCAGGTAGAGAGCTAGAGAAAGGCTGAGCTCACTGCTGATGATGCAGCAGACCAGAAGCACACCCTGCCTCTGTCCTTTTGTCGTCTGCACAACTCCTCTCCTAACATTTGCAGGCCCAGGGCACAAGTGCACATGAAGTGCACAGATGCTGTATGGCTAGATATGCCGGAGTAATAAATCTAGACGATAAATGTCAAATGGTCCCTCCCACCCCGTTGGCATATATAACTTCACATAAATCTGAAAAGCCAGGTTTGAATTTCACAGTCTCCAAATTCATAGCATTTTGCAGCAAAGATGGAAACCTCTTATTTATGTGTCTCTTCTCTTCCCACCCTTGGCTCCACCCCATATGTTAAGACCCTATGCTCACAAATGTAAACATCCTAGAGCATGTATCCAAGCTGCCCCACAACCTCCTGTAAACAGCTGCTACTTATCCAGCCCCCAAACCTTGGGATGTGCATAGCACCAGTGTACTCTTGTCTTCAGGAAGAGTGGACCAAGGAGGACACCAATGTGGCCCATGGAAGTGGGACTGGAACCATTTGCTCGAGGAATGACAGATCCCAGCTACCCCTCCTATGTAGATGACCTTGGGCTCCAAACGATCACATTTTCTTGGCCCCGTGTGATTTTTACACTTAGCAAAGCATGATGGGAAGAACGACAGAGTAAGGAACTGGGGATTTCTCTCACCCAGAACTGAGGGTTATTCAGACCCTGAGCCACATGCATCTAGGTTCCTGAACCCCTACAGCCACCTCCATCTAGTCCTCTCCCTCCACTCCCCCGTAGCTCTCCCCATGATCAAAGTTTTTCACTTCTAGCTGGTGATAAAAGTGTCAGCCTACCCCTGTGATGGAGAGCTTGGGCTAGGGGGAACCAAGCTGAACACAGCATCCTACAGGGGTTTCTGCTGCAATCCATCCTGTGTGGACTCTTGCCACAGCAGTAGGCACCCTCAGATCTGGGGCTTCAGAAGCTCATCTCATCCCTTCCGTTTTAATCTCCATGTGAGCACTTTGCCCTCCTTCAAGTGCTCCAATGTAATTTTAAAGAACACCTCATTTGGCTTTCATTCTGCTTGGCCAGGCCTTCCCATAAATCAGGGCCGAGGCAGAGCTTGAGAGAACTGGGCTAATCAAGACTTCAATCTCAAGAAATGTTTAAATATAAATCAAAATCGTTGAAGGCACTCCAGATCCTCAATTTTCTTTGAAAGCCTAGTTTGTCTTATTTTCTTTTTTATACTTCCTAGTTGTTTTTTTTTTTTTTCCTGATTGGCCATGCTGAGCTCTGAATTTTATCCTAGTGCTCTTAGAAATATTCCTAATTTTTTATGTTTTGTGGGGAGGGGGGGGGGCTTGTACCAAGCAATGCAATTGAGATATTACTGGAGCCCTGGATATTACTGGAGGGGTGGGGGTGGCCTATGGTATCTGACTGCAGCTGCAGAGATTTCAAATTTTAAAGATTAAGGGATGCCAGGGAAGCATCAGTCAAAGGGAACAGGAATAAAAAAAGAAGGGTAACTTTTACCATCACCCCTGATTCAGATCCTTGAGGCTATCCAAATAAACCGTGGACATTTAGGGTTGTAAAACAATAGCCATCATTGAGGATTCATTCAGCGATTGATTGGCAGTTCTCTTTGAAGTTCTGCAAATAGCTGCCCTCAGATGGTGGCTAGAACAGTGGTCTGCTTGAAGGCTCCCTCACACACCTGGCAACGAGAAGGCAGGAGCAGCTGGCACTCTGGAGCACCTCCCTCTCACCCCAGGTAGTCTCTAGAGTGGTCTTTCCAGCATGGCAATTCCATGGTACCCAGATTTCTTGCATAATAGTTTAGCATGCTTGTTTCAATACTCCGGTACAACGAAGTCAATAGAAAAGCAGACTATCTCCATTGAAAAGAGACACAGATCCCAAGTTACAGTCACAGATCCCAAGAAGAAGAGCATGCCACATTAAGGAAAGACCCATGTGGGGAGGCACAGGTACCAGAGTTTGTCTTGAATAATTCAGTGGTGATTGAGGAAAAGGTGAAATCATACACTTGGTATCATATGATACATTCACATGGCAGGGTATTTGCCACATCAGATCTTCACATTCCAGTCATTATCTATTTTGAAAGATGATATTCAGAGGACCAGCACAATGGCTCAACTGGCTAATCCTCCACCTGCAAGTGCTGGCCATCTGTATGGACATTGGCTCATGTATTGGCTGCTCCACTTTCCACTTTCAATCCAGTTTCCTGGTTATTACCTGAGAAAGCCATGGTCCTTAGGCCCTTACACGTAGGAGACTCAGAAGAATCCGGAGCCCTGGGCTTTAACTTGACTCAGCTCTGGCTATTGCAGCCATTTGGGGAGTGAACCAGCAGATAGAAGATATTTCTCTCTCTATCCTCTCTGTAAATCTTCCTTTCCAATAAAAATAAATAGATCTTTTAAAAATGAAAGGAAGGAAGGAAAGAAGAAAGGATAGAAGGAAAGAAGAAATGGAGGGAGGGAGGAAGGGAGGGAGAAAGAAAAAGAAAGAGACCAAGAGAAACCCATGCCAAGCATTTGCAGGTCAGAAGGTGCATGAATTTCCTGATATGTGCTACAATCCATTTATGATACTGACCAAAAGCAAATCAATTTAAAAATTCATTTAAGTTTTATTTTATAAAAAAAATAAAATATTCTCATTACATACTTAAAAGTGAAGAAGAGGAAAGATGGAACGGTCAACAAGATAATGAACACTGAAGCACATGTTCTCTTTAGAGTTGAAGGAACTGGGGTTCTAGAGAAGAGATCACATTCTTGTGTCACTTAGAGTGAACCTGTTGATCATGTGATGTCCCACCACTCTGCCATATGCCATTATTTGTGCCCCTTTTTTTGGCTGATTCTCCCACTCGACACCAAGCGTAGATGCCTTATTTCATCTTCATGTAGTATCTCGCACAGGACACACCCTTGGAAACTGTAAAGTTACTCATCCCCTTGGGAAAAGTCCAAATAACTGGAGGCCCCAGCTTCATGCTCAGAGCTGAAGTCTATTTTCCTCCTGGCCTAAGACAGGGAGGGTGTAGCTCTAATCTAATCCCTTCTCCACTTGCCAGGGCTTAGAATCAAAGACTTGTTTCTTGCCTAGAACGCCTGACCTTTGGGACATGAGACTTTAAAAGGCAGACAGTCTGCATTTCAATTCTCCTTTATTGGAGAGAGACACTGGGGGAAGGGGGGAGCAGGAAAGAAGAGAGAAATTGTGTGTGCATCTGTAAGTTTGTGCAAGTATGTGTGAGTATCTGTGCATGGGTATCTGTGTATGTGTCTGCATATATGTTTATCATGGTGTACAGGGTTTTCCTCACTGTGTACCAAAATCCTCTTTCTCTTTATCTGACACCATTCTTCTTTCCTACCTCGAAGTCAGTGGAGATCCCAAACCACTTGCTAACTGCATTCAATCCATGCGAACTTATCTGGCATCTTTCTTGACAAACCTCCATTTAGCTAAAAGACTCAAATCAAACAGTTCTCCCTCTCAGAATGTGTTGCCACTGTGGCTTCACCTAGCAAGCATGGCAGGATGCCTCAACTTCTGCTCTAATTGATTTATCCATTTTAAATCTCCATGATCTGAACCAATACCAATAACACTTATGCAATGGGTGTGGATGAATAAATGAATGAAATGACACAAGCACGAGGGGAAAGAAATGTAGAAAAGCACATAAATCTCACACTCCAAAAAAGAAATCTTGAAGAGGAAGACATCTAGAATAGCAACATCTAGGAAAAGCAAGGGAATTTCAGAAAGCTTTGTGGGAAATTGAGCTAAAAGATGAAAATATAGAGAATTTTACAAGTTCAATTTAAAGAATTTACAAGTTCAAGTTCAAGAAACTAATGTGAATAAGGGTATCAGTCATTTAGTCTACCCCTAAAGAACTGAGGGTCCTGAGAATTTTACCATACCAATATAGTCTTTTTTATATTGCTAACTCAAGGAGGGAAATGGGCATCCTTTAAGATTTTCAAGATGCTGAAACAAAAATGAATTCAGAAGAGTCAAATCAAAGAATCTAAAGATTTCTCACTGAATCCCTTTCATGAAAGTGCTTTGGTTTAGTAAGAGAAAGGCACATGAGCATTGTCAGGGAAGAGAAGGACACTGGGTGTTTTTCTGCTAAAATTTTGGGTGACTTTCTCTGCTAAGCAGGTGTTAACCTTCTTTCGTCCTCCAAATGTAAGCAAGTAAAATTCCTTGATCATTCCACCCCACGTGCCCCTTGCAAAAAAGCTGACCACTGTTGCTCTGCCTGAACCAATTCCACCTCTTGGTAGCCACTGTTTTGATTATGTTTTACCTTTAGGTCTAAAGGCATGTTATATCTCCTGTTCCAATAGTCCCAGGAAAATTCTTCAAGATCTGAATCTAACTTGTTTAAATTTCCATTGGAATTCCCTGCTTCTGCCTGAGGCTAACCAAGGCATCAGAGGTTTGGCACTATCAAGCAGAAAAATTTGTCCCACTCTTTTTAGTCAAAATTATGAAAGCTGAAGAAATTGAGCTATTTATGATGTTGGCTATTGTTTCTGGTGTGAATCATTGGTACTCTTCAATCACGGTAGAAAAAGAATTAGCAGTTCCTTGTCAATGGATGTCAACTGTCTCCAGCTGTAGGTGTTATCTTCAATATGGCCTCATTCCTTTTTAAAATGAGCTCTCCATTTGTAAACTGAAGATTTCTTCAGGGCCCTTGCCCATCAACTCTTTATAAAACATCAATGATTTCACCCTCCCACTAAACCATCACCATAACTCCTTGCTTCAATTTTAACAAATTCATCTTGATCTGATAGCGACTCTTCAAACCGATGTCCAATTCTTGGTGTAAAAAATAAGGACATAGTTTTTTTTTTCAGAGTATTCGTTTTCCATGGACATTCTGAAGAACCCTCAATGCAAATGAGGATTCATATACTGGTAGTCAGCTCTGAAAAACAAAACAAAACAAAGTCCTCATCTGTAACACTCGCCAGTCTCCACGGTGTAAAAACACCATGGCTGATTTCATGCCACCAACATAATCTCACTAAATGCAAAAACAAGAAAGACACACAAGTGGCTTTTACAAACTGATTGGATCTTGCCCTGCAAACTGGTAAATACAATTCACATGAGCAATTTTAAATTTTCCAGTAATCATATTAAAAATGGTAAAAATTAAACAATTGTAATAAATTTAGTTGTATATTTATCTGGCCCAATAATATAAAACACTTTAAAAACTTTGGAATATTTAATTCCAATTTTTATATTGTGTTCAAAACTCAAGTCTGTATTTTACACTGCAACACATCTCAACTTGAACCAGAGCTTGTGACTAGTGGCTGCCATATTGAACAGCACAGGTCCAGAATCACAAGATCAAAACCACACAGAGACAGAACAACATGACCATCGTTATTCATCAGCGACTGTGATTTCTTTTATGGAAGTTGTATTTTTAGTACTACAGGTAAAAACAGTGCTTGTCGCATAAGATATAGTAATTTATAGAGACCAGACCTACCATACCTAAAAGCATGCCATGCCTCCTCTCACCTGCACATCTGCTCTGTCAGGATCTTGCATCGTGTACCCTCTGGTTAGCACATGTTATTTTCAGCTGTCAATATATGAGGTTGAAAGCAACTAGGAAACATCCACCCAGCCCCACATGCACTGTTCTTCCCATTGTGTGACTGCTACATGGTGCAAGTAAAGAGATTTGGTTTTCCAGAACTAAAAAATATACTCACTAATTAGGAAGAGTTAATCTGCTGCAGGGGATCCTGAGGCTGAAAAACGTAAGATGTTCTTTTAGAAAGCATAGCTCTCTGCAACTTCTAAGCAGTGGCCCAGGGAACAGAAGCCATGGATTCCAGCATGACCTTCAGAAAATTCCATAATCTCTGTAGCTAGCTTGGTGTTTCTGTAATCTGACCCTGAGAGTCAGGTGGCAGGCTTCTGACTATTGAACACAATGTTAATTAAAATACTCTGAAAATTATTAAATTCTGGGATATGGAGATCAGAGGCAGCAAACATCAGTGGGAGAGAACCTGGGTTCTTTTCTTGACTCCTGAAACAAATTGTAGTCAAGCCACTTAACCTTTGCACCTCATCCTGATTATTGAAACAAAAGGGCCAGTCTAGGAGATAAGAGGCAGTCAGAGTATGTCACTTTCTGGTGGCTTGCATCTCCCCACAGTCACTCACGCATCCCTCTCTAACACCATTCTCTCCCTGCCTGTCCCTCGCACTGGGCTCCTGGCACTCCAGCCTGATTGATTCTCCCTTATCTCTCAAGCTACATCCCTCAGTAAGATGCTCCCTGACCCCCTCAATGCAAAACTTTATCCCCTCCTCCACCTTATCTCCTTCTTAGCCGTGATCACTTCATACCAAAATATATAATTTCTTTGCCTATTTGGATGACTGTCTCCTCTCTAGAAACTCTATGAAGAGGAATTTCTGACTGCTTTCTTAGCCTTATGTATTTCCAGGGCTCTGCATTCCAAGATTGTAACTTTCTATCAATAAAAAAGAGTACTGGGTCCATAACAGTTAAGAGCTGAGGGCTCTAGTTAACCGTCCTGAACTGCCGGCTCCTCTGTAGGTGTATCCATCTTATTGCTCAATCCCACTCCCTCTTTACCCCTTTTGCCCCAGGCCTTCCCTGCCTCCCTTCTTCCTCTGCATGAACTTTCTCCAGAGATGCTCTAATGATTTCTTGAAACAACAGCTCAACATGGTCTAAAATGAGCTGCAGCTTCCTGGGGAGTGCTGATTGTGCCCCTCTTGTTCTTCCAGCAAGCTTGAGGCTTGATGCCATCTCCCACCAGGAAAAGTAAGGCTTCATTCACTTGCGTAGTCCGTCAACACGCGCTTGTTGAGTGTGTTGAGAAAATGAATACCATCTCTGAAAACAGAGACAGGCAAGGAACAAATAGACAAATATGACTGTATGATGGTTATAAATCCTCTTACAAATTAGTGAAGTAGGTTCAGGGAGATAATGATGGGAACTGCTGCTGTAAGGTCAGGAAAGGCCACTTCACGGCAATCTCAGGGCAGGGACGAAACAAGTCACATCCCTGGGAACAGCCAAGGTTAAATCACTGAGGCAGGAGTGCTGCTTCCTCCAGACAGACATACAAAAGGAGAATAGGTTCAACAGGAGAAGTTCAACAAAAATCTGATTGAGTGAATAGAGTGGTCTGGACCCTATATTGCATACAGGGTGATTGAAATTGCCAGATCCTTTTTTTAATCCTTAGGAAAATAAAGCAATTGGAATAGCATTGTAATGGACAGACCGACATTAAAAGAGGGATTTGAGTTCTTCTGTGCAGCTCCAGGGAGTAGAATTGAAGACCAGCAGAAGTAAGCAACAAAAATGAAAATTTGGGCTCCACATGCAAAATGGCTCTCTGATTAGTAGAGGAAAATGGCTGGGGAGACATGGGGCTCTCTATTCTTGTAAGGACACAAGCCATGCTGGAAGTCAGCCATCCAGAGGCACTGCTGAGCAAATCCTGGCTCTGTAGGGACAGTGGGACTAGAATGGTTTCTGAGTTCCCTTCCAAGCCTCAGACTCAGCAATTCTGTGCACAGAGAACTTGGCATTGGGTCCTCTCCCTTGGAGAGAGAGAAACCAGAAACCTTGGAGACCAGAACGAGTTTCTCCCACCCACTTAGCTGGAGCCATGCTCCCCAGTGAGGTCATCCCAAAGGATGACAAATGGATTTCTTCCATCCCCTGAGGATGGGCTGGGGAGAGATGACCCTGGGTCATGTGACTCTCATTGAGCCTAGGAAAGACTTGTCTGTTGTGAGCTTAGCAACAAAATTCAGTTGCCAAAGGATGAGCTGAAACCTCCTCTCTGAGAAAGTGATGGGTACCCATGGACCTCAGTGCTTTAGATTAACTATTATGGGACGAGAGGATGGACTCGTGGCCATTGCACTTCCTACCAGCCGATTCCAGCTATAATTCTATGATAAAATCATTAGAGGGCCCAGAAGTGGTTTAGCCTCATTTCTCCCACTCTGGTGATTGAACACATTTTTTTTTAAAAAAAAAAAACCCTATAACCCTAAACCATAATTGTTTTACAGCAAAGGGGAAGACAGGACACTCAGGCAGGGTTTGGAGCAGGGAAATTGCAGGGAGAGAGGGAGAAAGGGAGGGGAACTTTTGTTTAGATTGTGGTCATCCTTTTTTGTTTGGGGTTGGTGGCAGGCAGAGGTGGGGGTGTACATGTTAAATGTGAAGTTTGACAACTGAACAAAAGCCTAGTAAAGGAGAAAAAAAGAATGTGAGAAAACACAAACCCCCAGTTTTCTGATACACAGAAGGGAAATCCAAACTGTGTTCATTGGGGCGCATACTTAGGGCAGATCATAACATTAAATTACAGCTCTGCAGCTTCGGCCAGGACTCGGGAGTTCTTCCCATGTGCTTCCAATTAAGCTCGTTTGAAGTTGCTCCGGGTATTTATTTGTAGGGGATTTACTGCGCAGAACGATTAAAGTTTGTTCTTGTTAGGAGTTTGGGGCTAGTTTGGGGGAGGAGGAACAGGAAAGGGAGAGGGCTAGCTAGAAAAGAAAGGGGGTCTGCAAGGTACCCCAAGTGAGCATGTGTACATGTTTCAACGTGTATGCAAATACACCCACAAGAGCCCTTTGTTTTCAGCATGGTAAAGGTCCAACAATCCCTGACTGTGACTTTGTTTATAGGAAATCCTTTATAAATGCACGTTTAGTGTTTCCATATGGAATTCTCATAGGACATTTCCCTGCACCACCCTCCCCCTCCCCTTTTTTATTTGGATAAGGCAAGAGAAAAGGGACTGTACATTCCAAAGATTCATAGTCATTCCGGATCAAATTCAATGGATTTTGGCAAGAGTTGAAAAACCCAGATGCAGTGCTTCGGCCTCCCGCTGAGCCGCCTCCAGCTGCGAGTGTCTGGCGGAGGCACTTTGTAAAATCATGAAAACCCTATTAAATTCATGAAATATGATATACTGTCATTTCAGCCTAACTTTCCATTGAACTGTCCACGAGAAGAAAATTTGGTTAACTTGTTGGAGAAGGGAGAGGTGGCAGGAGAAAGGACAGGGGGTGCCATTAAAAAAGAGAGCAAACTTGGGAAGAGACAGCACATCCTTGTGCCTGAGTAGGACAACTCCTCCAGACCCCACTGGGGGCACTGTGGCAGCTTTCTCAAGGTGCGAGACTTCTTAGAAAGGGAGGTCCTTACCACGATGCCTCCCCCAAGCTGGCGAGCACCCACTGGGACCAGTTCAGATTTGTTTCCCAGCATGTGAGACTCCAGCAATCTTCAGCAGACTATGGGGATTCTGCCCCCTGTGTTTCACAGCTGAGGAGCCAAGGGTGGAAAGAAAGAATGACTTGCCCCAAGACTAGCAAATTGAAAACCCAAGGCCTCCCTGATTTCTAATTTGTTTCTTCCCACCAAAGCGTGCCACGTCTTGGGAGGGAGAAATAAGGTGGAGAAAGTCACTGAGACCACTGGCTCTCCTTGCCTCAGGTTACAGCTGCTGACATTGGTCTTTGCTTGAACTCACAAGCCCAGGCTACCCAGCCATGAAATGGCCCATCCTAGAGAAGCTGGACCTTTTTTAGTTCATTTCCTATTGAACTAAAACACACATAAAATCACTGCATGTTTATTTTCTAATGGAACATTGTGAGGCATCTCTAGAGGCAAATTGGTTTTGCTTTCTGGAAACCACCACAGGACATGGGCAATTGCAGGAGTGTGTGTGTGTGTGTGTGTGTGTGTGTGTGTGTGTGTGTGTGTGTGTCCAGTGTTTACCTTGCAGAAAACCAGGTGGATTCCCTTTCCCTGGTGTTTGCACCCTAGAACGAAAGGACACCCGTGAAGATGGGGAACCACCTGTCACCCACAAAGTGGTCCCTAAGATAGAACTGTCACAATCTGTAGTCAGCAGCATCTCTGACCCAGTGCCAGCAATGACTCCATACACTGAAAACGAACATAATAAAAATTACCACTGATAAATAGAGTGCTTTACAGTGTGCTAAGAGGCTACACATGAATTAAATCATTCCACTCAAACAGTAACCCTACCATGTAGGGATGTTATTCGCCCCATTTTGTAGATGAGAAAACAGAGACAAAATGGCCAAGGTCTCATAACTAAGATCCTATAACCAACATAAATTAGCTAGCATTTGGACCTCAACAGGAAGGCTTCACAATTTAAAGACTCAAATGACCCAACAAGTCTCCACTCCCACCCCCAAATGCTCAGAGCTAAATGCCAGGTGGTTGTCACTGAATTCTTAATTCTTGTCCCTATTGGAAGTGTTTTTTAATTAATATTCTATGTTTTCTCCTTTTCCTTTTGGATACACAAATACCTGGAGTATTCCAGTATAATCATTAATATCTTGAGTACTTCTTCAACTGTAATGAGCATACAAATCCTTGCTGAAATGCAGATTCTCCTTGCGCATTTCTAACAAGCTCCTGAGTGCCACTTCTGGGTGAGGGAGCATATTTTGAGAAGCAAGGAACTACACTGTTGACCTGATTTCTTTTCTCCACCAAAAGAAGTACCCACTCCACACTAAGAGTCCTAGGTTTCTGGGGTGAGAGAAAGCAATTAGGAAGGCCAACAACATCTCATCAATTTTTCCACGAGCCCAATTTCTACCTATATGTGGAAAACACAGGTTTCTAAGCTTTAAATATCAAGTAGTGCAAAATGGGGAGAAAGATTCAAAGTGTTTGGGGCCACAAGAGACCCTTTGACTTTCATCTTTGCCAGCATCAGGCAAAAGCCAGCTAACACAGAGGTAAAGAGTTTAATACCTCTGTTTCCACTGCAGGAAAGTAATTAATGCACAGAAATCCCTGTGATCAAGAACTGTGAGCACCAAATGCTGCCCTCACAGCCCAAGGGGAAGCTTGCTGATCACGAGGCATGAGTCCAGTGATGGCCATTTCCACCTGCTTGTTGAGTGAGTTGGGACATTTAACCTCTGTGGCTTCATTGGATTATACGGCTTCTCCAGCCCAATCCATCAGTCTACAAAGGTCTATGCAGTAAAGGCCAATGCAACCAATTGCCTGGATGCCTAAATATTCTGCTGTTTTCCTGTGTCACACATCAAATTGTCAGACAGGATGAGTTTCATTTCCAGCTGGAGGCTGAGCACCGTAACAACACAGCTTCCACACAAACCTGGCCACCCCATGCTCAGGCTATGTACTGGAAAGCAGTGGCAGCAAAATCAGTATCCCAATGTCACCAAGCATGCTGCTTGAGACCCGAGACTAGAAGGCGGGAATCCAGCCACGAGAGATCTGTTTCAGCCAAAATACATGGTATTTTAATTCTACCAGCACTGAAGGGCTTGCACAGCCAAAAGAAACAGGCATTTGAGAACAGGAAGGGCAGCACTTGACCCTTGGCCTCTTCTGTCTGGCTCCTTCTTTCAAGGAGACGTGAAGCATTGGGTTCTAATGAGGGCCAGGGAGGTCCAGTAGACAGAGTCCCACAGAGCTGGACCTGTATCCTTGTTCTCCCATAGGTGAACTACATGCTATTATCCTCTGGTCTTTGACATTATAATGAAGGTTGTTCCTTCTAAAGCAAGCCTCAGAATAGATGGGCAATGTGGCAAAGCTATTCCTTTGATTGGCTGTTGGCAATAACCTAGACATTCTCCAGGTCTGCTCTCTGTCCTAACAGAACCCAGAGACCCCTGGGAAACCTGCTCTATTGAACAAACTAAAGATTCAGGGTTCCAGGCCATAGCTATCCAATAGCAACAGAGCATACACCATCAACGGGAGTCACTGCAAGCTTGTGGGGTAGGTCAGGGGCTTTAGCACCCCTGCCATCTTCAACACACACACACACCCAACAATAACCGTAATTATAGCAACCAAATCCCAAGAGCAGCATTCTCAGATATGGTGACTTAACATTTCTTCAACCTTATGTAAAGTGTGAATCTAAGGGTTTTGAGCTAACTTTACTCTTTTGGTGCTCCTCAGTATTCAAGCCAAATAAAAACTATAGGCTTGCTATGCAAATACATCATTAAGGTATTAACTTTCTCCTCTTCCAGCCAGATTGATGTGTCTAGATTCCTACAATAAAAAGTTTCCTGAACTCTACCTGGTGGAAAGAGCCATGGGCATCTTGGAAAGAGTACCTGCCAAACTCCCTTGGTACATGAGGTGTCCCCTGCTACTTCTTGCTTAAATGTTGATTTAAACGAGGACCTTGATTACCAGAATATAGGAGCTAGCAGAACATGACTGACAGGTGAATGGTTTTGAATGGAACCAGGCATCAGGATACAGATATGATGATATGATAGACACAAACTAATCTGTCCTTGCTAGAGTGGAAATTTTGAGAGCAAATCCACGGTATCTATAACTCGAGCACAGCGAGAGGGAGCAAGGGTGCCAAATGTTCCAAGAGCAATAGTAACAATGAAAGAAGGTTGAGGCTTGCAGGTCTGGATGTCAGAGATGAGGCTCAAAAGAGCCAGGGCACAGGAAGGGCGCAAGCAGAATCTGAACAATCTATGGCCTCCCCTCATTAAAAAAACAGGAGCTCAGATATCTCCCCTGCTGTCCATGGATTGGAGCCCCACTTTTCCTTGTTGCTCCTTTCATGGCTGAGATTCCATGGCACAGTTTCTGCCTTCCTGACTCCTCTTCATCTCTGCTATGGAAAAGTATCAGGGCAAAGTAATGAACCAAGGATCAGCAGGGATGGCCTTCCAAAAGCCCCTGAGGTCAGGCCTAGCACCTCTGTTGATACCTCTCCTTTTTCTCTTTCTTCCAAATGTTTTCTAATATCTTCTAATATTTTTAGATTCACAAAGACTGAAGGCTGAGTCTTAGAGTAAGATGCCTTCTGACTCTAAATTCTGAATCTCTAAGAAACAAAGGAAACTTCTGGAGCCTAAATCCCATCATCAAGATGGCACTCCAAAGGCAGAATTCATGGCTCTTGGTACCCTGAACTCACTGCCCTCAGCACCAGCCATGCCTTAGTCAGAGAGCACACACATAAGTACAACTGGCTACCACCCACCTCTACAAAACTTTAACCCACTCCCAAAGGGTCGCTGCTTTCTGCAGAACACAGCCCCTTCCTCGTATCAAACCCTGCCAGTGTCTTGTCTTCCCACGCCAAATCAGACCATCACAATGTATCCAGCCCTCCCTACTGGTGCAATGCCTGTACAAGTTATCTCTTTGCACTATAAAATTCATGCATTTTGCAAACACCCCATGTCTTTGCCTATCTGTTGGAATTCTGAGTAGGACTTATGCCCAAAAAAATTACCTTGGTAAAGATGGCTTAGGAAAATGACCTGCACAATGTCTGTGGGGAATTGCTCACAGTTAACTTTCTTTCACTTACCTGTTCAGCCAGCACTGTGCTGAACTTGCCACACACTTCATCAATAACCCATAAAGAAGACATGATTGGTATTCTCATTTTGTGGAAGTATAGAAGGTCCTAGAACCAATGACACCCTGACTTCAAACCCTACCCCTTTACTGCCACACTAAGCTATCTTTGTACTTACAAATTAATGAACTGAGAAACACAGGCGCTAAGTGTGTCACTCAAAGTCACAGGTTTGAGTTTAGAAGCAGTATTTTCCTTACCAGGCCTCATGGCCTCTTCCAAGCTCTCAATGTCATTCTCCCTTCCGTGGATACAGGCAGTATGAGAAATTGTTAATGCCACATAGGGCCTTGGTTTCCTCTTCTGCAAGGCAGAGTAATAATTTCCTAGCAGGCTTGTTCAGGATTAGGGTCACACACTGCCTGGAAAGGCTAGATGTGTGGCGGCCTTTAGCCTCTGCCCTCCCTACCACACACTTTAAAGCTTGCATGTCCTTGTACTACTTGTCTCAGTCACTCTGAGATTGGAACCACATCAGGCTGATGAGCCAGCCACACACAGCCAATGCACTAAGGAAATCTTTACTCCCCCCCACCAATCACGAAGACACAGAGCAGATATAAGATCAAGGCCTTGTGCTCATGCTAAGTTGACCCCTCTTGCTGTGCCTAGCAGGTTCTGCCCAAAGAAAAGAAAATCACCTTGGATGAATCAAAGGGCGGCACTTGATCCTGAAGGCCCTTCCCTCCCTGCATTCCCACTCCACTTTAAATTCTGCCTCTACACCACAGCCACCCTTTCCTGTCCCTTATGATGGCATAAGGCTAAATTAATTAATGTGGATAAACCATGTGGAAATACTTGACATGCCAAGTGCTCTCAGTAAGTTTGCAAAAACTATTAGAAGCAGCAAAAATTGGCAGAGCTCTCTATAACAGAATTCACCTCACTCCCAAGGACTCCTAAGCTTGAGTTTGGTTAATGGAGGCATGTTCAAATAGGGCAAGAACTGTGTTCAAAATACGGTGAATGTAATTCAAACCTTAACTGAGGAGCTGGGAGATGTTAGAGGTAAAAGGACAGAATACCACCAGAACAGGCATCTCCTGTAATGGAACTGTGCAAGAGCTGCACATTTAAATTACTAACTGGGGACTCTAGGCTCTGGTCCCCTCCCCACAGAAGGGGACACAGACAAATGCCTCACAGCTGCTTTCCCTACCTACCTCCTCTTCTGCCAGGCCCTTCCCTTGTTTTCTGAAGTCTCACTTTATAGCTGCCTCAAGAAGGAACCCCAGGAAGTGCCTTTGGACCTTCCATCAACTGGACTCATGCAAATCCCAGCACGACTGTGTGTAAATCTTCTCACTTCAGGACCTCTTCTCTAGTGAGTTCAAAAATGGTCTCCCAGCTGAAACAGTGAATTCCTAAAACTCCAAATCCAGACCAGCCCCTTTCTGGGATAAGACCCTTTTCAGCAGCTGCCCATAACTCTCCAAGTAAACTGTGCCTGTGCAACCGTGGTGTCCAACCCACACCTCATTCTCTTTGTTGCAAGGATCAAATGCTTGTATAATCCCTAGAACTCAACCCTTGGGTCCTCAGTGCCAACACCCATGTGCTCCTCCAACCTTCGCTGGTGTCTTTGATTCACCCTCTCTTATTCCCATTGGAGAACAAATAGTTCAGAGCATCCTCAGCACCCTATGCCCACTACAAGTCTACCTGCCTGCAGTCTGCCCTCATCTCTGGCGGATTAGCATTACCCCTTTGCCCCTCAGCACCTAGCACAGGGTCTGTTGGACATACATGCTGAATGAATGAATGGACAGGATACTTTACAGTAAGCGAATCCTGACTCTCCCCATAATCCTATCTCCTCCCTAGCACTGCCCACTTCCTTCCTCTTCCCACAGTTCAACTTGAAATTTACTAGGGTGATTTTTCCTTCTCCCTCTCCCTTCCCTGTCAATTTGAGCGCTGTTTTGAGCAATAACAGTGTCATAATAATTTATGGCATAAAAGTTATGGCTTGAGACAGGGGGCCCTGCTGCAGGAACTGAGAACAACACAGGCCAGCTGCAGCCGGGAGAGTGAGAGGCAGGTGGTCGCCATGCCAAGGTGAGCAGGAGGCAGGACACCAGTTACTGAGCTGTTCGCAGACACCTCCTGCAAAGCGATGAGGGACAGAACCAGGCAGGGGCCCAGGTGACAGCAGGAGGGTCAACAAGATTAATTTGAGAATATGAATCATGGTGAGAATGGAAAACCTGGCTGTTCAGGCAGATGTTCAGAAGATTTTTTTTAATAGATTGCTTAATGGCCCCATCTTTTGTCCACCCATTCAACAAGTATTAATGGAATATGTAATGTGTCTCCCTGACATATGACAGCGAGTGAGACCCAGGCCCTGAGGAGGCTTCTTCCAAGTGGGAATAAGACAGAATGTCAGATGGTGATGAGTATGCCGGGGGCAATAGCAGGTGACAGGTTTAGGAGTTGAGGGCAGGGCTGGGGTGAGCTGTAGCACAGAGGATAGCTAAGAAAGGCCTTTGTATGGAGTAATCATAAGATTAACCAAAATGAAAGTGTTCCAAGCAGAGTAAATGGCATGTGCCAAGACCCAAGGTTGGGGGGAAAGGCAAGGAATGAGGTCATGGAGATCAATATGGGCATGAAAAGACATTGGCTTGTGCCAGGGTAAGCTGGGAAGTCCCAAAATGGGATTACCGGTAGAGAAAGGACTGCTGTTATATAATCAATCAAAGGCTGCTGTGTAGAGGAGGACCTGAGGACAGGCTCAGAAAGAAGCAGGGCCCAGGCCATAGGCCATGTGGCAATCCAGATGGTGAAAGAATTCTACTCTAGGTATAATTCAGAGATAAAACTAGCAGGCATTGGCAGGTCTTTTGCAGGATGAGGTGTGGGTGAAAGAGAAGTATAAGCAGCCAGGCAAGAGGCAGTCCACGGGCTGAGATTAAGGGGCCCCAAGGAAATTCAACTGCAAGCCGATCAGTCAAGCAACCCCATCAGCAGTGAGCAGGATGATGTCCTTTCCCCAAAGGGAACTTCCTGCCAGGCGGCCACACACCCATCTACACAACAGCTGTGCCTCACACACACCTGGCATCCTCACTGATCAGAACTGAGGCAGCGGGACCTCTACACTTACTGTGAATTTACCCATCTAAGTTAGTTCCACCACAGCTCCCTGTCTGAACTGACCCTCCGTAGAGAGAGGCTAGCAAGATGTTGGAGACAGGGGCACTTAAAGGGGCAGAGATGCGGAAAGAGCAGAGGCTCCACCCTATCAGGGCTGCCCCAGCATTTCCTCTACAGTTCTCTGCTGAGGTCTATATTGGACAGGCTAGCATTATGACTCGGGGCGCTCCCGGCATTCTATTTTTATAGGACCCTTTCTTCACAGGGGGGAAAAAGTTATAGCTTATGAGTCTGTTGTTATCAGGGCAAATATAGTGAAAGTTAAGTTGTATGCATTTTTTTCCTTCCCTTGTTAAAAGACATTAAAGCATTTTCATGAGCCCCAGACACTGTGCTCACGATACCCAAGGGTTAACCCACCCTGCCGGTAGAGAGAAAAAGAGGTCGGTCTGGACTTTGGAAGGATTCCCTCTGAGACCTCTGAGGTGTCTTCACCACACAGGCCTCTCTCCTTGTCTTTCTAAGGAGCAGCAACACTGGTCCATTTTTCATTGGCCTTTGGGCAATAACTCTCCAAGATCCTAACTAAAGCCCACAAAGCTCTTGCTTCATTTTTCACTTTCTCAGCCACCCCACCCATCCATCACAATATTGAACTTGCTTTCCTTTTTTGCATCCCCTTCTCTCATCAAATCCTATGCTGTGTGTGCAGCCAACAGCTTCCAAGCATCAGCCATAAAACCATAATGAGTACGGAGACACCAACGTGAAAATGACAGTGAAAGAGTCATAAACATTCATATAAATATATAAATATAAACACATCTATAAACCAAACCCAGGAGGCATTTTAAGCACATAATGCAGCATTTATATCTCTTACTTTGGCACAGTAGAATCCTGGAGAGAAATTCACTTAATTCTATTGTTCAAACCCCTAGCCCCTATCCAGGAGTAGTCGCTAATAACCAGTGCAATTACCTCCTTCTCCCCCATCACCCCAATCAAAGGCTCATTTCAGAAACTCATTGTTGAATTCACTAACATGCCAGCAATGAGTTCAAGCACTGAGGACGTGATCACGTGATCATATGCCTTGTGCTTCTTCCGCTGGGTTCAGCAGAGTGCCTGACAAGCTCCCAGCCCCAGCAGCTACAACGAGAGCACAAATAATTACCTCCGTTACCTCTTGGTGAAAAGAAGCATGTCAGGACATGAAACAGAGCAGAAGAATGGGTTTTGCCATGGACTCAAAGGCTGGATGAACATGCTGGCCTGAGCATGACTGTACTCCCCTCTCCAGGGTGAGGGGAAGACAGGGCATTCAAGCAGGACCACAGTAAGGAGGCCACTGCCTACTGGCACCATGCCTCGCCCTGTCCAGGGATTTACTCATCAATTACCTGTATCTACATGTTCACCTCTTCTTAGAGAGCTACCTGGATTTCTTCAAAATTTCATCACCGTAATGACCTAATCCACTCGAATCAATTCCTGAAGGCTCTGAGCACAATCAATGGGTTATATTTCCATGCACTAGCACCATTAACAAGTCTTTAAACTTCTGCAAGAGTTCAGAGGCCAAATATTCAAACCACAGTGCCTCTCTAGGCAAATGACCCTGGTCCTGTCCATGTAGGGAGAACAGGGAACATACTCTGCTATGGAGCTACTCTGCAACCACACAGTGAGAAAAGAGCAAGTTGGGCCAAGACACACTCACGTCTCTGGGACTGTAATGTTCTTTGGGACTGTGTGCAATTAATGTCATCATCCTAATCCCAGAGTAGGGGGAGGGGATTCTTTCTATCTGTTCTGTTCAATAGACTAGATCCTTGCATTAATGATCCTTGCATTAATCCTCCCAACCCGGACTGAGCAGGTGTTTATGAATGATTGTTACTGGGGGAAAATTCTGCATGAGGTCTCTGCTCAAATTAGTTGATCAGACTGATAGACTAACAGGCACTGCTTGGAGGGGATTCCAAGTCCACAGTGTGATGGGACAATATCTTCGTCTCATCCCAGTTGCATGATCCCAATCTGGAAATTATCTCAGCTACACTAGTCTGACTTGTGCTTCCATGAACGTGATTGGGAACATTTCCTTTGGCCTTGATCAAGAAGCACCTGCTTTGGCTGACTGAAAGACCCAAGTGTCAGATTCTTTGGAATTGGCCACTACGGTAACTCATGTCAATTGAGGGTATCCACAGTTGTACATAGTGCCTCAAGAATTTCCCTTTGGGGTCCAAGACCTTCTCTAATAGTGCCAGTCCACACCCTGAAGATGACAAATACATTCGAAAATACACTGGATGTCAGCTCAAAACCTCAGCTGAGGAAGCTTATTTCATGAGATATCAAAAGGCAACAGGTGACAGTTAAGAACATTAAATGAGATCATGTGTGTAAAGTGCTCAGTACAGTACCAGGTACACAGCAAGTGCTCAACCAATGTCAATCAAATGAGAATGAATTGTAATCTCTTTTGGAGGCCATTAGTGAGCATTGTGATCTGTCACTCTTTTCCTAAGGAGATTTGAGAATATTTGCCCTAGAGGGAGAGGCCTTGGAAACACTGATGACTACTTGGAGCAAGATTGAAAAATAGATGAGACAGAGGGGGTGAGATGGGTAATGATTAGAAAAATCTGGAAACCCAATTTCATTTCTGTGTGACTTTTCCATGGGCTTACTTCCTCTCTATCACACAGACACCACAGCAAGAATTGGTTGACATTCCCTGCTGGTGGATTCAAACATTGTGACTGAACTCATTCAAATTCCCATCAGTTTAGTCAATTGATGTCATATCAAGTATCTGTCAGCACAACCAGCCAAGTGGATTAGACACCTGGTCTTTTGAGTCAGCTAACTTGTTATTTCCAAAAACAAAAATAAAACATCAAGACAAAAATAACCCATCAATTTAGTTAGCAACTGGCTGATAAATTATATCCAAAAAGTACATTTTGTCAAACAACTTTGATTTTTTTTCTTTGAATCTACTGAATCTATCAGTTGTTGGGAAGGGTGGTATCAAACAGATGTGTCAGCTTGTTCAACATGCCAGGAGCTGAGCATCAGAAATGCATTGTCAGAAAGATTCCATCAGAAAGGCCAGGGCTCTGTCATCTACCGTAATGTTAAGAAACGGAGTCCTGCAAAATAAACAACAGGTAATCCCCAATCAGAGAAATTTCATGCTTTGAAGAATTTTTCCTCTTCTTACCGGAAACACACCCTTCCTCTCTCTTCTTTGTCCATAATCAGTAAGGAAACAGATGTGATTTCCCAGCAAGTGGTCTAGGCTGAGTCTTGGGTTGTCCACTGACCATCAGCAAGTAGATGACAGAGTCACTGAGAACAGAGACTCTGCTGTATTTATCGAGGGTTTTCGAACATGCTATACCAGATTAATTCTGAAATGTGTCATTCCTACCCAAGTCCAAATGATAGTAGCAAAATTGCTAGTTTTTAAAAGATGTATGTATTTATTTGAAAGAGCTATGCAGAGAAATGGGAAGAGATTGCTTCTGTTCACTGGTGCCTTCCCCAAATGGCCACAACGGCCAGGACTATGCCAGGTCAAGCCCAGGAGCCCAGAGTTTCTTGCGCGTCTCCCATTTGCATGCATTAGCCCACGCATGTGGGTCATTTTCTGCTGCTTTCCAGGCACATTGGCAGGGAACTATATCAGAGGTGGAGCCACTGGGCCTCTAACTTATATGGGATGCTAGCATTGCAGCCAGTGGATAAACCAACTACACCACAGCACCAACCTCTAAATTTACTAGTTTCTACAGTCTATTTAGACCTAAATGAAAGGGTTAAAATTAAGTTTTTTTCTGAGATGGCATCATGGCATAGTAGGTTAACCCTCTACCAGCATTTCATACGCACACCAATTCAGGTCACAGTTGCTCCATTTCCAATCTGGTTCCATGCTCATGTGGCTAAGAGGGCAGTAAAGAATGGCCCAAGTTCTTGGACCCCTGTACCCTCATATGAGACTTGAAAGAAGCCCTTGACTCTGACCTTGGATCAGCCCAGCTCTGGCTGTAATTTAGGGAGTGAACCAGCAAATGGAAGATCTATCTCCCACTCTCTCCTTCTCTCTGTAAATCTGCCTTTCAAATAAACAAATAAGCAATTTTTTTTAAAATTAGGTTCTTTCTTTGTTGAAATTCAAACTGTGAAAGCTGGCTTTTGCCTCCCCTCCTTCTGCCAATCCTCAGGACTCATTATTTCCTTGTTCACCCCTCCTGCTGTCCCTGAAAGATCATGTAATAGACGTATCAGGGGCCATTGACTTGATATGCTAACTCTTTCCACAAGGGCTTGTTTTTCCAAAGAGAATGCCTGAAGATGTCAATGCTTAGCTCAATGGAGTGAATCGCTAATGGTGTCATTGAGATACTGGGCAACTAGAAAGGAGTCAAGTATTAGCAGACATGGTGTTAACAAAATCAAATATTTGAAGGATCATCTTGCTTAGAGAAGTAGCACGTGTCCCCTCTTGAAGGTATCCGTACAGAATGAAGTGGCCCACTTTTGTTCAATTCAAATGGTTCACTGGTCCAATCTTCCACTGGTCAGAGACATTTCTGCAACGGGAATAAGCTGATTATTTATTACCAGTCACTCACCACCTACAACTCACTTTTCCAATTTTCATCCATTGCCTGATCTGCGCCACTCTGTCAATCTCTGTGGTTTATTGACTCAGTGTTGATGGTTGAAGTAAACAAATTCACTTCAAGAGCGATTATAGCACGAAAAGGGCATTTCTTGTTGGATTCTAAATGACAGAAATGGTGTGTGATCCAATCAGTTGTGATGTCAGCAGGCAATTTACTATCATGAGGGTGCAGGTTACCATAACCTTTCCCATCAGGGATATAAATCTGTAGGGTACACAAAGTTCCCATAAAAAAAAAGTCTGGATAAATACCTGAAAATATCCAGATAAAATTACTTTGCAGATAAAATATTACAAACCACAAATTTAACTTCTTCAAACTCACTGAAAATATACTGCATGTAAATGACCCTGGTTTGTAAATGCATCAGGTTCTTCAGTAGCAAATGGGTCCAGATTCTTACATCACATCATGGGGTTTACTTTGGGGCTAAGTAAAGCCAGCACACAGTCAGGACTCAAGTCTGTGCCTGCTAGGAATTCGACTCCACATTTTTTTAACATACATGCTACCGGAAAAAAGTATTTTGCAGTGGACATCCCCAGTATGTTTGCTTAATGACAAATATACTTACACAAGTCAGTGTATCCAGTATAACATATACCTAGCTAAAAGCCAACTTTAATAAAAATGAACATAAATCTCTGTTTGAAGTTGATTTCATCATTTGGCTTTCTTGGGCCAATTCTCATCATGGCTCATTACAATGTCATTTCCTTTACTTCATAATCTATTTTTGTGCCTGTAACCAGAGCTGAAGAAATGATAGCCCTATCATTTTCCTTTTTTTTTGTTTTGTTTTTCCTTTTTAAAAGTTACTCCATTTCATTTATTTAGTTTTGAGGTAGCATATTTTTAATTTATATTACAGACAAGGTATGATGTTGCACTTCACTAAATACGAGTTCAACAAATAAGATGTGAAAAGACTACAATCCAGGAGGAAGATAACCAAGTGCTGCAAGTAATAATCAAATAAAAACACACACAACTTCACTTGTTCGAAGTATATTTTAAAATAGTCACAAATTTTCATATAATAACATTTCATTATTAACAATCCAATGAAGATTTTTTTTAAAGGTTTTCTTTTTCAAAGACAGATATACAGAGAGGAGGAGAGATAGACAGAAAGATCTTCCATCCGATGGTTCACAGCCCAAGCGGCCTCAATGGCTGGAGCTGAGCTGATCCAAAGCCAGGAGCCAGAAGCTTCCTCCGGGTCTTGTACATGGGTGCAGGGTCCCAAAGCTTTGGGCCATCCTTGACTGCTTTCCTGGCCACAAGCAGAGAGCTGGATGAGAAGTGGGACCACTGGGATTAGAACCAGCACCCATATGGGATCCCGGCACGTTCAAGGAAAAGACTTTAATTGCTACACTATCACCCGGACCCTGGATGAAGATTTAAAGCAAAGTTTGACAAAACACTGAATTTGCATCAAAATTGATACATAGCCATTTCTCTTTTTTTCTTTTTTTTTTTTTTAGATTCATTTCATTTTTATTGCAAAGTCAGATATACAGAGAGAAGGAGAGACAGAGAGGAAGATCTTCTGTCCGATGATTCACTCCCCAGGTGGCCGCAACGGCCAGAGCTGAGCCAATCCGGAGCCAAGAGCCAGGAGCCTCTTCCAGGTCTCCCATGCAGGTGCAAGCTCCCAAGGCTTTGGGCCGTCTTTGATTGCTTTCCCAGGCCACAAGCAGGGAGCTGGATGGAAAGTGGGGTTGCCAGGATTAGAACCGGCGCCCATATGGGATCCTGTCACATTCAAGGCAAGGTCTTTCTTTAGCCATTAGGCTACATGCCAGATCAAGGCATTTCTTTTTGTTTATTTTATTTTGTTTTATTTTATTTTTTGGCTATCCCATCTAAGGGAAAACGGGCAGTAATTCTCTTTCTTTATGTTTGGCTTACAATGCCCTTCAAATCCAATGATGTTTATGCAAATGATGGAATTTCATTGTCTTATAACTAAATAACATTTCATCATATATTCTTTATCCAGGCATCTGATGATAGACATCTTGGCTGAGGCATATTTTAACTATTACACACAGGGCTACTATAAGCATACTGTTGCAGGTATCTCTGATTAAATATGCTCATTTCTGCTGGGTATTTGGGATTGCTGGATCATATGGCAAGTCTATCTGTCATTTTTAAAGAATCTATGCACTCTTTGCTACAATGGATATGCTAATTTACATTCCCAAACAGTGCAGACAAGCTTCCCCGTTCCCTCCCTCACCAGCACTTTTTGCTGTTAGCCATTCTGACAGGAAGGACATGTCTCATTGTTGTTTTGATTTGCATTTCCCTGATAAATAGTGATATTGAGCCTTTTTTCATATCTTTTGGCCATTTGTGTTTCTTCTTTTAAGAACTGCCTCTTCAGTCCTTTTGCTCATTTGTTAACTGGATTGGTTGTTTCTTATTGAGGTTTTAGGTTATTACTATATTCTGAATATTAATCCTTTGTAGGATAAGTAGTTAGCAAATATTCCTGTCCTGTTAGCTCTCTTCACGCTAGTGATCATCTCCTTTGCCGTATAGAAACTTGAGTTTGATATAGTCTATATATGTCTAATTCTGCTTTTGTTGCTCTCAGTTGAGTTCTTACCCAGGAGTCATCATCCACACCCATGTCTTGACGTATTTCAGTACTAGGACTTTCTGATGGAGTAGTTGAACTTATATCAACCTTCACGCAGGAATCTTATCAATCTATTTGGCATAAATTCTTCTGTGCTATGAGAATTCCATTTATCCCCAGAATAATCATGTGTCATTCAGCTTTATTTTGCTTCTAAAACAAAACACATCAGGCAGGCTCACTGAATGAAGGAAAGAGGTCTATTCTCACTCAAGCTTCTGGAGGTACAAGGCCTAGGGGTTTCACCTGATGGTTACCTTCTTGCTGGCAGATTCCTGAGCGGTGAAGAGTATCACACACGAGAGAGGGACACGCTGTACATGCCTCTATCCCTCCCGTAAAGCCACAGGAACTCTATCTGGGGGACTTCGCCCTAACCACCTAACTACCTAATCCAGCCTAATACCTAGATCAAGTGTCTAACCCCCAAGTGCAATTAACTGATGAGTTTGAAGTTCAAAGCCATGCATGGATTTGGGGCCACTCATATTCAAACCATAGCAGATTGTGATGGCAATAATAATATTTTAATAACCAATAAAAATCACTGATCCAGGCAGTCTGGCTCCAGAGCTTACACAACCACCCTGCTCCCCACCTTGCTATATAATCTTCACAGATGGTAAATAAGGACTACACATGACAGATGATATTTTGAAAGATGATGTGGACCAGAACACTTTACCATAGTCTTGCAAATCTCAACGTACTTCCTAATATTTAGATCACAGTATATGTTGATGTTCTAACATTTTTCTCTCCATATCCCAATGGGCTCTCTTTTGTATTCTTCATGGTGAGCTTCATGCTTTGGGTCCCACTGGTTAGAGTTCACCTAATAATTCAGGCCCCTGTAGAAAGCAAGTGAGATTACAACTGAGAACAATCAGGAAGTTTTAACATTCTGGGGCGCTGAGAAGCATGAATGAGTCATAAAGGAGAGGTGATATGATCCGATCTGAGCTCCTACAAGCCTGTTCTGGATGCATAAAGAAGAATGGACTGAGGAGAGTTCACTACAACAATGACAATAGTCTGAGTATGGGTTGAAGCCTTTAAACTTTAGAGGATTAAGAAGATTCACACGGTATTAAAGACTTGATTATTCATTAGACTATCCAAAGGCTAACCATCTTGTAGCAAGTAGAGTTAAATGTGGATCCCAGGTCTCTTCACTCTGATACAGTAGTTTTTCTTCTTCTTTTTTTTAATAAGACCTATTTATTTTTATTGGAAAGACAAATTCACAGAGATAACAGAGAGGGAGAGACAGAGGAAAGGATCTTTCATCCTTTGGTTCACTCCCCAAATTACCACCACAGACAGAGCTGAACGGGTTCAAAGCCAGGAGACAGGAGCTTCCTTTGGGTCTCCCACATGGGTGCAGAGTCAAAAGGCTGTGGCTATTCCCCACTGCTTTCCCAGACCACACGCAAGAAGCTGGATGGGAAGCAAAGCTGCTGGTACATGAACCTGCACCTATATGGGATACGGGCACTTAAGGTGGAGGATTAGCCTGTTGAGCCATGGTGCCAGGTCCTGATTTTTCTTCTTATTTACCATACCAGAGAACACCTGGTTCCTCTCAATTTTGTCTTCCCTGGATGATATGAGTGATAAGGAGGAAAGCCTGGGGCGATAGTCTGCCATCTCAGCCAGGTGATGAAGGATGGAATAGGGAAGGTACCCCCTGCCTTTTCCAGATGTGCTTCTCCTCACAGGAACCATAAAGGAGCTCCGTGAGAATCTTATGTTCCATGCGTTGAATTCCACATTGAAATTATACCTTTCCCAGTGGCCACAAACAGAAACCCTGAACTACTCTTGGTTCAAGTCCAGGCCTTACCAATAATGGTAGCCCATCCAGCTCAAGGGCAGAAGGTGATCAGGCATTACCAACTTGGATTAAAGAGAAACAGACTCTTTTAATCATTCCTACCAGGGAGCCCTCATCTGTCTTTCTGGGCTATCAGAAATCTTTATTTCTTTATAGTAAAAATTTATATCCTCCAAAAACTTCATTCTTATTGTCCCTTCCTCCTGCTTCAATCTCACACGGGGCTCTTGGGTTTCATTCTTATGGCATCTGTCCATCAAGTTTCAATACAGAAACAGAAACCATAGCAGGTATTTGAAATAGAATAAGATTTTTAGTACAGAAATTTAAAGGCTTGCAAAGTTCTGATGGGATTTCAGGAGGGAGTTTTAGCGACAGACCAGAAATTCCTCCTGAAACACAGCAAAGCTGATCTGACCCAGGAACTCCCAGCTGCCAAGGAGACTGTTGACTCCAAGAACACACCTCTGCGTTCCAGGAATCAGGAAGTCAGAATCTTCTATTCTAAGAATTAAGGAGCCAGAATTAAGAAAGCAAAATGTGCTGTCTCCCACCCCACCCCACAAATCTGGTAACTGAGCTCTGACTGGAAGGAAAACACTGCGTGCTTTAACTTTCATCAGAAAATAACAAAAAGGAAGAAGTATTCTGCTTCATTTTTACATTCCAAATGTTGCCTAAATGCCTATAACTCACACAAGCCTGTAATGGACGAATCTTTCAAAGCCCTAGTTAAAAGGGATGCTGAGAAATTTAGTTCTTAGCTCTCCAGGTTACACTGTATTGTAAGCTGCCTTAGAGGAAAGATTGAACAATCCAAGCTTCCATTTCTACCCCAGGAACTGTCTGCACAGCACATGCTATGTAGTTTCTATGCATGTAACTGCCCTCCACCCAGTTCCCAGAGGACAGGCATCGTGGATTTTACATTCAGGAACTATAAGCTTGCAAATGAGAGTTCCTTGCTAAGGAGGGACAGATAGCTAATTGGTGGAGTATTGTATCCATTTCAATATTTTCCTACTTTGCTTTCTCATTTTTTCTATGCATTTAAATGTTGCCTCTACATTCAACATCTGAAAGGTAATGTTGGTTAACACATTTGTCTGAAGCTTAGCAGTTTCTTTGTTTCCATTTTACTTTTATTTTAGCAAATCTATATAAAAATAAACATATGTTTAAAACAGCTAATGTGGCATGATCCTGGATCTAGAAAATAATTTCTGTCTACTTTCTTCACTTCTTGTAACTTTGAACAGGGAGAGAGACATCTGAGATCTTTAATGGCCCTTTCTTCAATTGGGAAAGGCTAGGAAGTTTCTGTTCTCTTCTTTGTACTCTTCAGCAAATAATGTAGAATGATAAAAGGGAGCTTAAAACTAAAGGCTATATGTACTGGAACACTGCATTGTCACCTCATGTTCAGAGCATATCACCAAAGATGTTTCCATAGGAAAATCTGAGATACTCTTGAAGACATTGTAGATGTTCATCTGTTTTTAGAGGAGGGCTTCCCTTGCTTCCTGCTTAGTGGGCTAGGGTATGTGTTTCTGGAAGCCAGGGGAAATGGGTCCAGGGCCACTTGGATCATGCATCTTCTTCCCAAATCACCTTCGAACCTAGCCAGACTCCTATAGAACTGAATCAGTGGTCTCAGGGCTCCTGCCTGACTCCTGCCTCTCAGTTTGCAGTGGGATACATCAGCCTTGTGCTTGCAGGAAATAGGGGCATCACCCAGAAAGTAACAGAGCTATCATGTGGAACACCCCGACAGAAGAAACCTGCCTGTAAAAACCTAAAAAGCAGAACAGGATATAAGATCCTTTAGCACCAACTTTCCAAGTTGGTCTTAGGAAAATAATGGTATTAAACATCTTTCCACCAATGCACAAGCTTTTGGGTTTTATGGCTTTTTTGCATCCACAGTATACTGGGCTTCTGAAAAGCATTTTGAGGGGAATGACCTGTTGTTATGTAGACTTGTCCTACATATTGCTAGCTATTTCGCATCCCTGGCTTTTATTCAACAAATACTCGTGGTACCTTCTCAGCCACTGGAAGATGTCTCTCATCCCCATTTCCTGCCCTTACTCTCCAGCAGGGACTTTACAATCCTGTGTCTAGTTTCATTAGAATAAGAATCTCTTCTTGCTCATCAATGAATCCGCTGTGCCTGGCACGTAAGAGGTGCTCAATAAACCCTTCTGAATGAATCAACAACATCTCTCCTGTGGATAAAACAGAGTTTAGAGAGACTAAACTTTCCAGATATTTACTCCAGTAATCCTGCTGACATTCAGTAGCCAGTAGCTGTAGTCTTTAGAGTTTGTGAATAGCACCAGAAAAGACTAGAGGAAGGAGAATGACAATATTTAACAGATGGAGCACTCGACTCTGAAAATTCCTTTACAAAGTAGTTTTGGCCAGCCCTGCATCATAGAGAAGTGGGAAGCCATGTGCTGCATGGTGCTGTCATAACAGGCAGGGCTGGGGTCTGACTGCCCTCCCGAGTCCACACCTTTTCTGGTCCACCCACTATGACCATCCAACTGAGCTCTGCTCCTCAACACTCACCCTCCTTTCAACAAAACACATCTTCAAAGATTACACAACAAGCTCTATTGATTTTTCCAGTGCTGTCCAGACAAATTCTATCTTTTTGGAACCTTAGTTATATAAATACAGCCACCGACCAGTCCCTTTTCTTCAGTCAATCCAAACAGATGTCAGATAACAAGCATCTTGGTGATATCTCCAGCCACCTCCCAAACACACGCATTACCAACACTCAACTAAGGCAGCACACAGTAGCTTCTTTGGGAACCAGGAAAGCTCACCGGGTAAAGCTAGCTAGGCTGAGAGAGGAGGAGGAGGAATGCAGCAAAACTAGGATTCAGTCTTCATCTTCAGGCCAGAGACCCTTTAGTTGTCCTCATGGAGCTGGTCCAGGAGCTGCATAATACCAAGTCCAGCTTGTTTGCTGGAGCCCCAGAGAGGTAGAAAAGAGCCTCAAGGCTTCTCCTTATGGAAGATGGCTGCTTCATGCTTCCAACCTCCAGGGTTCACAGAGGAAGGTGGGAAAACAGAAGAAAGCAGGAAAGGGAGGAAGGTTGAGTGGGTGACAGGCAGACACACCAGGAGGTCCTTGGCAGCCTCAAGATCATTGTCCTTTGAACAGAGTAAGAACAAATGGCTCAGGAGCATCCCTGTCCACTTACTTGCGAACCTTGTTTCGTCTCCATCTTAGCACATTCTCCTCCTGCAGAAGTTCAGTCTCTGCCACACTATGCCTTCCTGTTCACCCCTCTCCTCCCTCACCCCTACCCATGCCCCAAGTTCCTCCTCCACTGAGGTTTACAGCAAGTCTCCATGAAGGCACCACAACTAAAGATCCCCAATTTTGACTCACCCACACTTAGGCCCAGATGCCCCATGCTTTTGCCCTTTTGAGGTGAGCTGATCAGCACCCTGCCTGCTTCTGCCCTCAGTGGCCTTCCATAGGCTCACACAGTGCAGGAAATGTCTGTTCCAGCAATTTGAAAAACTAAGTGAGTCTCCACTTCCCTGGGTGAGAATTAAAACTAATTCACCTCTTCAGGGCAGCCCCGAGTGGGCTATATCGGAAACAGGGATTTAGCTTCTACAAGCGGAGGCACTTGCTGAAAGAGATTGGGGTGTTTGCCACCTTCTTTCATCTGCAGATAGCAAATGTAAACGGAGTTTAATTAAAGTCATAAATCTAGCTATGTTTTTTTTTATTTCTACTGTTGCTAACTCTGAGTTTTGCTTATTTACTGAGTGTCTTGACCACTAAGCAAAACTCTCGAAATCAACAGGGCCTGTTTCCGGGCCCTCTCCCCCCATGACATCCACTTTCTGTAGCTCTCTTCACCCCAATCTGCTGTGAGCCACAGCTCTGCCCAGTGACACCCTACATCTCAGAGCTAACTGAGCCCCAAAAACACCTAGTGCTGCTTCTGCTACAGAGTCTGCTTCTGGATCCAGGACACAAAATCTGAGTTTCCAACAAGTTCCCAGATAATGCTGGCCCATAGTCTTCATCTGGAGTACTGAGTGGGTAAAATGCATGAGGCAAAGATGTGAAGATCCAGGTCAGGAGTTCTCAATCCTGCTGCACATTAGTGTTGCCTGGAGAGCTTTGAAAAGTTCCAGACACCAAGCTGGTTGAATCAGAACCACTAGGGCAAAAACCAGGAGGTATCCACATTTCAAGTACCCTCAGTGAAGATGGCCATGGCTGTGATAGTTGGAGATCTCTGACTGGAACTTAAACAGGGAGTATTTGAATCCTGCTAAAGGGATCTAAAAGTAGGGCTTCAACTGAACTTACTGAAATGCTCTCTTGCTGGGTTCTTGTTGGCTCTTGTTGCCTCTCCCCAGGAGGCAGGCTTCAGGACGAGTGGACTTTGTGAACTCTGTAAGCCCACCATGCTATGACCTCCAGGCTGGTTCTGTGTGGCCACACATGGCCCATTGGTGGTCTTCTCTCTCCCTGATGTCTGTTTTGCTCTTCTTTAATCTCTGCCAGCACCCACAGGTCATCAGCAAAATAACAAAGTCACCCACTTACTCACCAGTTTTCCACCAAGTTGAGCTAAAAGGGTATTCATCACCTTCAGAAAATGCCATTGTAGAATGCCAACTTTGGAGGACTATTGGTTTACTGAGAGGAAGCTAGAGCCTGCAGTGACCCCTGCTCATATTATGCCATGCTGATTGGAATCAACATGCATAGACACAGAGAGTATACAACAAGCAGGGCCCTTGTGTTTGATGCTTAAGAAATACCTGAGCAAAACAGCAGCCTAGTAACTGCTTCCCCTCCACAAACCTAACACCACCCTCATTCCCTTCCAAATACCTGCCTTCTGTTGCAAGTTGCTCTTCTCCATCCCCCACTCTGTGAGTCCCTTCAGCAGTCATCTGACTTAAGCATAGGTTCCTGGGTTGGTACCTGATGGGATCTGTCCCAGCTTCCCCACCGTCACAAGCACAGCCTTTCCTCCCAGCTCCAAATCACTGTTAGAAAATAAGCATTCATGTGTACGGAAGAAAAAAAAATATCGAGGTTTTGTTGAAAAGCAAGAAGGAGATTCAAGGACCTAAAGGGCATACCAGGTCAAGTTGTTAATGGAGCATCAAGAGCAGAACTGAATGCCTACTCAAAGAAAGGAAATGGCTACCTACCACCCAGCTCCACATTCAGTCCAGGGCCTGGAAGGAGCTGTGCGCTTGCTTAAATCCAAAGACCACAAACTTCAACTCCATAAAGCCAGGCACTGGGGAGCCGAAGGAACTGGCCATGGTCACCACAGGGGAAGAGAAAAGCATCCTCGAGGAAAAGTTCATAGCAAGAGGTTTCGTGATGCAGTTAAGGAAAGAGCTCTGGCCAGAACACTGGGAGTCTGGGCCAATCCCAGCACCTGTGTCAGCTCGCTTACTGACTTAAGGCAGGGGCCCTCACTTCTCCGGGTCTGTCACATAAGAAGGGCACCATCTCCCTCCATCATGGAATCACTTGGGGATATGCAGTTTGGGAAAGGAAAGTACATCGTAACATAGGAAATATTAGTGTGTGATGTTCAAAATGGTACAGAATGTGTTGGGCTTATGGGGTCGAGTCTCCAGTGACTACTTGACTCGTCTACTGGGTATCTATTGAGCAGCCAGTCTAAGATTCTATGATGCAAGGAAATCACCTTTTAGGGGCCATCTAGTGGCGATGAAGCATGAACACAATTGTTAATGACTGGAAGCTGAGAATGCCTGGACAAAACACAGCGGTTTGCAGCCTCCACAGACGAGGGGTATTGCTACATGCTTCTCTCCCAGGGTCTAGAACTTGGTGGGTAAGAGCAATCATAAGCAGGCTCTATGGATCAGCAAGCCAGGTAACTCCATTGACCATAATGTAGCATAAAGATCTGCTGTGATAGTACAACAGGGTTGAGCTACTTACCTACTCTGTGCAGAATTTTGTTAAAGTTCCTTGTCCTTCTCCCTAACATTTGATCCTACTTATGACCTCATTGTGAACATTCATATTTAATTAGCAAGAAAAACACAAAACCTGTTCTCTTCGCTGCATTTCATTCATCTAGCAGCCATACGCTAAAAGCAAGCCTTCATCAATGCCAACACTCAGAGATTCGGTCACACCCACACTATGCTGTCAAAAGTAATGCCGGTATAAACAATAGAATTACCCTGTGTTTATCAGTTATCTATGTGCCAGGCACTGGCCTAAGCAACTTGTGGGAATTATTTTGGCTAAAACCATCCTGTTAGGGTAGGTACTGTCATCATCCTCTTCTAATGGTGGAATGAACAAAATAAGGCATACAGAACGTTCACGAAGCTTCCCCAAGAATGCATAGCTAATAGGAATTATTCAGAGTTTGAATCCAGGTGGCCTGGCTCTCCTACACAGGATCTCCACCACAGCATTGGAACTGACTACCCAAAGTCTTCTTGGGGCCACTCAAAGTGTATATAAGTTACGCATGTGTGAGGCAGGTACATGTGAGTATGAGACCTAAGCACCATGTGGGCCAAAGGGAAGGTGAGACTGCCTACAGGAGATCATGAGGTGCCAACGGAGAAGATAAGCTGGGGTTGGGTGTTGATGGAAGGAACTGATCGGTTACCCGAGAAGACCCAGGCCCTGCAGGCCCTGAGATCGTGGTTGAGTGTGCGACAGAGCGGTGGGCAGAACCTCAGGGTCAAGGGCAAGTGCAACGGCATAGAGCAAGCCTGGAGCCACAGGGGTGCCCAGAGCAGCCACCTTGTCCTTGCAGAGCTGGAGGGACCAGGCCAGCTTTCACATCAGAGAGAGGAGCATGCCACAGTCCAAAGCCACTCTTGAGTAAGCCAAAATCCAGGGTTTGCCCTGGAGATTGTGGTGTGGAGCCTACCAGTGTGGAGGCTGCCCGCTAACAAAGCACAACCAAGACCAAGCCAGGGGTCAGAAGTCAGGCTGGGAGGGGCGCTTAGATCCTGTAGTTGAATCCTCATTGTCCTTCCAAGGTTCGGAAAATGCAGCTTCTACCCTGTTGGATTATTTTTGAAACAATTTCCTCTCTTTTTCTCCCAAAGACCATGCATTTCTGGTGTGCATGCCCCATGGGGAGAATCCAGCATATTCTTGTTGCTATATGAGGAAAAGGGCCTGTGCTGGGAAGGACCTCGAGCTGCTAGTGAATCAGGGCATGGCCACGGCCCTTCCTCATTTCATGGACTCCTGGGGCTAAAGGAGCCATGTAGCAGGTTTGTGGGGGGCCACCAGAAGTGGCCTCACTCTCACCATCTTCTAGCTGGCAGAGGTATGGGCACCACGGCAGCTCGGGGGGAAGGGGAAGGGATCTACAGGCTCTGAAAAGTGTTATTTTGCATTCATTCATTTTGCAGTTGATGTTAGGAGCTTCTGTACATGTCTACAACCATAGCACCCTAAAATGACTCCTCTCTCGAATGACAGAGAAGCTACTTGCTGATAGAGTTCAGCTTCAGGGGGACCCTGCACTTGCTCCTGCCACCCACCCCTGTCCCTCAGCCCCAGGTGACAAGCTGCTCTCTCTGTGCCCAGCCCTCGTTCCTAGAGACTCTTTTATCTGTGGAGCTGACATCAACCTCCTGCGGCTTCCACCTCTTGCTGCTTCTGACTGTGTCCATCCATGTCTGCCCAGTACATGTAGTCTTTCCTTCCCATCTAAAGGTCCTTTGGAGATGGGTCTTAAACCTCATCATGATGCTTTAACAATCTTGACTGGCAGCATTGCCTTCCTTTTTGGTAATACTGAAAAAACAATCTACCTTGCAGTTGATAACATCTTAGATATGATGAAGTGCATCTAGAAAGAAACTGCTTGCCATCACTGTTTCCAATAGATTTCACAGTCACTGGATCTAACTCTTAAGTCTTTCCATAGCATTTCTAGTTCACCCCGACTTAGGTGTCATCCAGGTACCTACATTTGATCTTAGCCAAAAGGCCGAGAAGCGATCATCCAGGTATCCAAAAACCTGACCGCTCCTCACTTCTCACTTGGCTGGCTGGAAGGGAAATTCAACTAGCAAGGAATGATGTAACCACTCTGTGGCCACCAGAGGGCGAACGCACACAGGAGACCAGCAGGTTTTCAGGCTAGCTGGATTCCTCTGTCCCAACCTTTCCTGCAGGCCTGCTCCAGGGCTGGGTGTCCCCCGCCCTCACCGAAGCCCACTCAAGGATCCAGAATAGAGAAAATGGCCCCAAACCAGAGCCATGCTCACAGCGTCAGGGTGGTTTGGATCTGAACATTCTTTCAGACTTGCCGAAATTAGCTGTGTACTCCACCTCCCCAAAACGCAGAGCAGCAGGGCAAAAGCACCCTCTTCTTAAACCACCAGAGAGCCCATAGACCCAGGGGGTGGTCGAGTTCTCCAGGGAAGAGCTGACAAGGAAACTCCTGAGCCTCTGGAGAGCAAGTGACTGAGGAAATGAGGGGTGTCCTGGAGCAGCTTCTCCAACAAGGGATGGACCAGCATCACAGTGGCTCCCAAGTGAGCAATGCTCTTCACCTCCCGGCACTGGCCAGAGACCAGGACGGAGGCCAGAGGCCAGGACGGAGGCCAGAGGCGTGTGGCAAGAGAAGAAGAGTGGGAGCTGAAGCAGCCAGGAACACAGGACACACAGGCTCAAGCTCCTCTTTGGAACGTGTGTCTTCATCGCACTGTAGATGGGTTTAGACAGGGAATTGACAAAGGCAAATATGGATACATGTGTGAGCATCCTGTGGGCGCTCAGCTCGCAGGAGAAATAAAAATTAATGAGGGGACCTGGCGTCCAAGGGAGAGTCGCTGGAGAAGTGGCCATCAGTGAGGGCAGCAGCTACTTGATGACGGTGAGCATGGCGATGCATTTTAGAGACAGGATGAGGGGGTTCAGAGAGCAGGAAGATGGAGTTTTCTAAAGGAACAGTCTGCAAGGGCAGGGGGACTTGTTTTGGGATGGACGCCTGTGTGGGAGAGTGGTCTGGGAAGGCAATAGGATGAATCATTCTAGTATGTCAGCTCTAAACTTCTAGAACATCCCTGTGCGAGTGCAGGGGGGAAGGCTGAATCAGGCCCAAACAGGGCTGGATCTGCTACATCCAATCGTTGTCAGAGTGGCAATGGGACATGGAGCTTGGATAAGGGCTGCGGCCCCCAGATAGGAGTGTTAGGAAGAACAGGTGCCCAGATGCAGAGATATATGTCAATGGGAGGCAGAGGCAGCCAAAGAGAGAGAAGTAACCAGACCAAGCAGCGGGAGTACCAGAGAGATGATCAACTCTGGGCGATCCAGCAAGACAAGGCCAGAAACACAATGGCTGTGCCCGCACGGAGGTCCTGGAGACCCAGAGTGCAGTGGGACAGAAGCCTGAGGACCAAGAGGGACTAACCAAAGAGAATGGCAATCACAGTGAGAGCAGTTGACTTGTACGTGCAGTTCTTCTCCAGCCATGCTAAGTGGCTTGATACAGGTGTGTCAAGCTCCAGGGTTGAGTTTCTCTTGGAGGAGCAGGGTAAAGAATGGGACCATCCCGGCAGGATGGAGAGGGGAAGAGCCAGCCAGGAAGTGGAAAGAAGTAAAACTGATGACCCATGGAATACTGACCATCCACGTTGGCCAATGTGGGGAGGGGAGATGGCAGAGGGAGGGAGTGGTAACTAATAGGTTGAGAGTCTCCTGCTGGTCAAAGGAGGTGGGGGGCGCACTCAGCAGGTGAGCTCTAAGTGCAGGAAGTAACAACCAGAGGAAAGCTCTGTCCTTGGGACGTCAGTGATGGGTGGTTAAAAAAAGGAGGAGCTGGAAAGAGCAGATGAGGATGAGGTAGGCAGAGTACTGGGAGACATAGTGCTAGACACTGAAGGCTACAAGTTACTATGAAAGTCATTGGTAGCAGCACTTAAAATCTGTATTGCACAAGGAAGCGACAGAAACTCCGTGACCTAGGAGCTTCGAGTCCCTTTTATTAGGGGCAGGAGAGGAAATAATGCAGGGACTCAGAGAGGCATGCAAAGGGGAAGGAGAACTCTGCATCCTTCCGCAGCCTCTGCAATGCCGAGTGTCAGAAGCCTGCAGCTTCCTGCCATTGCAGAGGGAGGCTAGAACAAGGGAGGCACAGGAGCCCACCAGGACATGACAAGGAGCAGGTGCCCCTCTCACGCGAGCTCCAGGGTTGAGTTTCACTACAGGGAATGATGGTGCAATTGAGCAGCAGGAAGCCAGACCAGAACTGAAATCCTTGAAGAAGGGAGGAAAGACAGATGGCCCTGCCTGGGGCGGCACAAGGGACCAGTCAAGTGGGTGTGTGGGGCGTTGTGCACCTTCCCCGAAAGCGAGGCATGGCGTGAGCCGTGAACTCTGTGGTGCAGAGGAACGCCTCACAGCCTGGATGCGCACAGGTTCCACAGGAAAACACCTTGCTTCCTGCTGCTCCTGGGGAAACTGATAACATGGGCAGAGAGGAAGGATGGGAGCTTGAGAGCAACCAGCACAGCCGTTAGAAAGTCATTCTCTAAGGCCTTCCTCGGCACTGGATCCGTGAGTGTGAGTCCAGGGTGAAATTTATGTGTGACTAATACAGCAAGAGGGTTCAACAGGCTATACGGAAGATGAGGCAAACAGTTTAGGGATTAGGCACAAAATCAACAAAGCTGCTCCCACCACATTTGGCAACACTTGTCAGGCAACACTTGACACCAGAAGTGGACCTGTTTCTAGACTTGGAAGAATGAGGGTAGGGAAGTTCTGTAAAGGAGGGAGGGACGGCCCAAGCCCCCTCCCTCCGGCAGCACAAGACGCGGTTCAGGTAGGACTTGGGTGTGTTGCTGCTCACCTCCAGGATAGAGCTCACACGCATCTCAGCCTCCGCCAAGCCCTCTGACCCCATTCTCATGCATCTCTCCTTTCTCTTTGCCATTGCCCACTAGATGAGCAATCGCCCTCTGAAGCAGATGCGCCAGGGCCACAGCAGCCCTCTCCTGCCTGAACCGTTGTCCAGCAGACACAAGCTCTACGAGTCGGAGTTCACCAACGCCTCCTGGCCCCCAAGCCCTCAGGACACCCACCCGGCCCTGCCCCTCCTAGAAATGCCTGAGGAAAAGGTAAGGAGGTTGGAAAGGTTGGGGTAGGGCAACTGGGAGAGGAAAGGGGGGAAAGGCTGCTCTCCCAGCTTCCCAGTGGAACTGTTATCCAAGGAAATGCCACCGCCCAGGGGGTCGTGCCCACAGGAAGCACTCGGTCTTACCCCTGCCAGGACCCTCCAGCCCTTATATACACAACGTATTTCCCTTGGCAAATAAGTGGTGTTCTGGACAAGTGGAGAAGCACCCGTTCACTTGCCAGTCTTCCCACTAGGGCCACAGCTCCTCCCTCAGGCTTGCTCACTCCAATGAAGCCATTGTGTGAGTGGGAGCAGTGCAGAATAGACTGCTGTAGCCGCCCTCACAAGGAGAGGGGCCCAAGACTGCTGAGGGTCTGCTCCACAAAACATGTGGCAAACTTTCAGAAGAATAAAAATCACTCATGAAAATGGATCGGAAGAAGTTTATTAGGGTGCAAACCAATGCGAGAATCCACACATAGACATCTTGAAAAAATTCATGGGAAATGCATGTGATGAGAACAAAACTATGCATGCATTTCCACATGTTTTGCACCAATATAAATGAATGTTTTAATTCTATGTAAATGTTTCTAAAGCATTTGCATGTATGAAGTACAGAGGTGATTTTTTTTTTATGAATTACATTGCATTATGTGACACAATTTTTTAGGCACTGGGATTCCCACCATCCCTCCCCACACCCTCCCCCCATTGTAGATTCCTTGCACCACAGTTCAAATTCAGTTGAGATTCTTTCATTGGAAGTATTTACCAAGCATAAAGTCCAGCATCTTATTGTCCAGATAAGTTCAACGGTTTCTTGGGGAGACAGTCTCTGGTCTAAAGGTAGAGCTGGCAAAATATCATCCCAATCAATTAAAAGCCCCAACATAACATCAGCAACAATTTACAACATTATGGACTTAATTGACATGATATTGAGTAAAGAGGTGATTTATTTTAAAGATGTATTTATTTTTATTGGAAAGGCAGATTTACAGAGAGAAGACGAGACAGAGAAAGCTCTTCTGTCTGCTGGTTCATTCTCCAAATGTCTGCAATAACTGGAGCTGAGCCAATCCAAAGCCAGGAGCTTGGAGCTTCTTCTGGGTTTCCCATGTGGGTGCACAATCCCAAGGAATTAAACCACCTTCTACCATTTTGCCAGACCACAAGCAGGGAACTGGATAGGAAGTGAAGCAGCCAGGACACGAACTGGTGCCCAAAAGGGGATACTGGTGCTTGCAGGTGAAGGATTAGCCTGTTAAGCCACCACACCGGCCCTGTATCTGTGAACTTTTTAAAACATGTTCACATATCACAAGTCTATAACAACCACTCTTCATTAGTATTGGTTTTTGTTATAACCTCATTTATTTTGTGCATTAGAAAGATAACCCTAAAGGGCCTGGCATGGTAGTGTAGTGATTAAGGTCCTCTCCTTGAATGCGCAGGTTCTAATTCCGGCAGCTCCACTTGCCGTCCAGCTCCCTGCTTGTTACCTGGGAAAGCATTCGAGGATGGCCCAAAGCCTTGGGACCCTACACCTGCGTGGGAGACCTGGAAAGAAGTTCCTGGCTCCTGGCTTTGGATCAACACAGCACCTGTCATCACAACCACTTGGGGAGTGAAACAATAGACAGAAGATCTTCCTCTCTGTCTCTTCTCCTCTCTGTATATCTGCCTTTCCAATAAAAATAAATAATAAAATCTTTTTTAAAAAGGAAGGAAAGAAGGAAGGAAGAAAGAGAGAGAAAGAAAGAAAGAAAGAAAGAAAGAAAGAAAGAAAGAAAGAAAGAAAGAAAGAAAGAAAGAAAGGAAGGAAGGAAGGAAGGAAGGAAGGAAGGAAGGAAGGAAGGAAGGAAGGAAGAAAGAAAGAAAGAAAGAAAGAAAGAAAGAAAGAAAGAAAGAAAGAAAGAAAGAAAGAAAGAAAGAAAGAAAGAAAGAAAGAAAGAAAGAAAAAGAAAAGAAAGAGCAAGCCAGCCCTAGAAAGAAGTTCATAGACTTGACCACACTACTCAGTGGGATTGCTGGCATGAAAATGCTAAGCAATGCCCCCTCGGAGGCAGGTACAGAGGTCCTGGGCAGGGCAGGCTGGCATGGAACACACAGGAAAACATGAGACAGTGGACACGAGGCTCCCCTGCATCTTACGATCCTTTCTCACAAAGCTGACAGCTGCTGTCTCCCCTGCTCTCACAGCGCTCTGTCGCCTGACATTTTCTCCTGACTTTTCTCTCAAAGAATCTCCGGCCAGCGGATGAAGGCAGCCACATTGTGAAAATTGAAAAACCCAATGAAAGGAGCAAAAAGACAGAAAATGAGCTGCCTTCTCACAGGACTTCTGGCCGCCGAGGCTTCAGCCTCTTCCGGGCCGTGGGCTACCTCACCGGCGAGATGACAGAGTACAGGAACTGGCTGAAAGGTAAGCCAATCCCAGGAGCGGGGCAGCCAGGCAAGGCCAGAGACCACCCCCTTCCCGAGAACCAAAGGAGCTTCTCCCTCATACCCCCACCCCCTTCCCATTGGCAAGGGCTCCACTGCTGGCAGAGAGGAGACCCCAACTCAGAATTAACTTCCAAGATTCAGAATGAAATGTGTTCCCTGACTTTATTTAGGGCAACCCCATTAGCAGCACGCATAGATAACTTTTTAATAAAAAAAAAAGAAAGAAGTCCATAAATCTATTTTTTACGTTTTTTAAAAAACAGTTACAGAGGAAGGAGGGACAGTTACAGAGGAAGAAGAGATAGACAGAGAAAGAAAGAGAGATTCCATCCTCTGTTTTACTACCCAAATGGCCAGTCTCCTAGACTGGCCAGCCCCCTAGAGCTTAGCCAAATCGAAACCAGATGCCAAGAGCTTTTTCTGGGTCACCCACATGGATGCAATGGCCCAAGCATTTGAGCCATCCTCTGCTGCTCTCCCAGGCCATAAGAATAGATCAGAAATGGAACAGCCAGGACTTGAACAGGTGGAATGCCAATACCACACGATGAGGCTTGGAGTGCTACGCCACCATGCTGGCCCCATGCAAAGATACTTGAAAAGGCTCCTGGAGAATGAAATTCACAAATTTGGAAATCTAAACCCACGAGGACCCTTCCAACAGTTTTTGGAAAAATGAACAAATTCTGAAAAAAAAAAAAATAGACATGCCTGGGTTTCAAAAGTTTGTGTAACCAAACGAACTCACCTTTTCATTCTGTTTTCCCAGGCATTTTTTTTTAAGTGCGCTCTGACAAGCTATTTTCCAAATGCTGAGTGGTCATCCCTTCCCTGGTTCCACAGCCAGTTATTATGCACCTACTGTGTGCCAAGAAAATAGTGACCTCACCCTCCTGGAGGGGCTGGGGACCACTCCTGGTGACCTTGTATGAGCAGGTGCCACACCCTCTCTGTCTCCAGTTGCCCAGGTTGCCTGGACACCACATCTGAGATCCAGCAGGATGCTTGTCCCCTCTCCCCCTGGCTTCCTCTGGGCCCAACTCAACAGCAATTTTCAAAGCTGGGCTAGAACAATTTCTTCCCGTTTCCTTTTTTTGGACCTTTTTTTTTCCTGCTCACATCATAACCCTTAACCAAATCACACTGCAGCACATAAAGAACTTGCCTCCCTCCACTCCCCACCTACCCAGCTTCCCTCCGGAAGGCTGCTGGGGCTCCCTTGCCAAGCAAGCCAACAGCTAGAACTGCATTCAGTTGAGCTCGGCATGGCGCATTGGCCTATATAGCAGAAACAAACACCCATTGGAGACGACTCAGAGACCTGGCTGAAGACCCATTTCTCCCCACTTCCCCCTTTCCAGGCCAGGCTGAGTGAGGAGACATGCCCTGACATCTGCATCCCCGTTCGCCATGGCTGCCAGGCAGCCCAGGTGGGCCCCTGCTGATGGCTCTGTGTCTCTCTCACAGACAAGCCCCTGATCCTCCAGTTCGTGGACTGGGTCCTGCGGGGCACCTCCCAAGTGATGCTGGTCAACAACCCTCTCAGTGGAGTCATCATCCTCGCGGGGCTCATCATGCAGAATCCCTGGTGGGCCCTCACAGGAGTTCTGGGGACAGTGGTCTCTACCTTGAGTGCCCTCATCTTGAGCCAAGACAGGTGAGTCCTTGGCAAGATACATGAGGGAAGACAGGGAAAGGTTTAAGTCCCCAAAGTGTCACGGGAAGCACCTGCTCCTGCTCATGACAAGGAACCATGTCACGTTCCGATTTACTGTGCAGGCTGGATGCACTCTGCTGTGGGAGGCACAGAGGAACACCTAAGCTGTGTGTGCCTCGCAGAGCCCAGGTTGGGTCAGGGGGCATGTTGTAGAACTTGACTGTTTCTTCAGATGTGACTGTTCCAATGGTTTCCATACTTTCCTGATGTTCAGCTCACTGACACCGCTCTCCATCCTCCCTCCCACAGACCTGCCGATCCTGTGGATCAGGGAGGGGGTGTACTTACCAAGCACCTCCCACGTACTTCTGGTGGACACAGGGTTTGAGAAATATTGGATTAGTCTATATCTTACGGGTTTTTTCATGTGGGAGTCACCAACCATTTGTACAGATCATGAACTCATGGTCAATAGCATCTTTAAAAGATGAAAACAAAAGGACATAACAAAAGTAATGAGAGTAATCCATGGATAGTAAAGACACATGTTCCCTGGGAAAGTGTTTCCTTCATATTCGGATGTGTGTGCTCTGAGGGAGACAGGGAGAATCAGGTCCCAACAGAAAATGACATCCTTGCGGTGGGCATCTCTGAAAGCAGCCAGCACTTATTATGAGGACACAGCATCACTTCACAAGGCAGACAGTGCAGGCCAGGGACCCCACAGTTTATCAGCCAGGGAAGGAGCCCAGGGGGGAAGAAGAGCTCACCTGAGGTGCCACCATCAGTGGGTGGCAGCATCCAGGTTTGGACGTGGAATCTGCATCTCCCAGGCTGAGAGACCTCCTGAGGTCCTGTGGATGGGTTGTAGGTGTATGGAGTGAGATGAAAACTGCACTCCAGCCAGGACTTCGTGTCTGCTTCAGCCAGAGGATTGCCTGTTCCCATGCCTCATCATTTCACAGGCAGAGAGCTGGCCCCTGGCAGCCTCATCACTGACAATACCTAGATAAATCCTGTCCTTCCGATTGACTTCTGGTGACCCTCCGCCAACCTAGTGTGTTTCCTCAGGGAGCCACAAAGCAAAGATAATCATTTTCCTAACACAAGGAGTTATGCTGAAAGGCATAGTCCTGGTTGCCTTTCTAGCTGCTCTCATTCCTTCCTGAGCTCCTTGCCTGTCTCCAGCTGTCCCCTCTCTCAGCGGCCTTGGGAGCAGCTAAGACAATGTCTGCAGGGTAAAGCAGAGAACTTGCACTGCACGTGGCTTCTCTGAAATGCAAGTGGCTACAGACTCAAGCTTGAGTTTCACACATGTCCGAGCCCTTCTTTACTGAGGTGGGGGGACAGCACCCGTGGATGCCCACAGCTGACACAGGGAGGGGAAGCACTCAGAGCCCCGTTACAGAGAGCCCAGTCAGAACTCTCTGCCCCCTCCCCCTCCCTCTCCTCTCACACCCTCTGTCCCTTTCTCATATGCTTGCACACGCACCCACTCAACACACACATGCATGCCATGTCACTCCTCCGATTTCTGCCCAATTTCTCTTTATACCTACAAGGCTGAGACTCCCTGAAGAACCAAGGAAAGCCTAGCCCCAGATAAAACAAAATCGCATCATCCAAGTTTTGCCACAGTAAACCAAGGGTAGGGTATACATGTGTATGTGTGTGTGTGTGTGTGTGGTCGCTGAGAAAATAGCTCTGTGACAGCCTCGTGCTTCTTGAGTTATAATGAGAAGATTATACCTGCAGTGTTATGAGAGGAATCATCTCAGCTAGGCCTCACGTCAGGATCTTGGGAGGGAGGAGCTCAATAGGTGGCCCCAGTGTGTAACCCGCATTCCACCCGCAGGTCAGCCATTGGCTCAGGACTGCATGGCTACAACGGGATGCTGGTTGGCATACTGATTGCTGTGTTCTCAGTGAAGAAGGACTACTACTGGTGGCTTCTGCTCCCTGTGGTCTTCACAACCATGGCCTGGTGAGGCACCTCTCTCCTTCTGCTCATGTACTCCCAGGGTCCCAAGGAGCTTATGTCTTAGCTTGGACAGAGACATGCACCCCTGGGGTCACAGGGTCTTCACAGCCAGGCTGTTTGTTGGCACAAGATCCCAGGAAAGCCCATGACTCCATATGCAATGCAAAATGGTAGTTCTGGGACAGAGATCCTCCAAGCAATGTGAGGCCCTCTGTTTTCTCCCATGCTGCTGGTCTCCCTGAGTGCTAGAGTCATTCCTGTGTGTCAGACACAGTGCAGGGCTCAGCAGGGTTGTGTTTCTCCCCGGTCTGCAGATGGGAAGGGCAAGGCACACAGAAATTCCATAACTTGCCCCAGTTGTACTCTTTGAAAGGCCTTCTGAACCTACAGCAGGCACCAGTAAGCCAGAGTAAGCAAGGTCACACAGCAGTTGTCTATTGTGTGGGCTAACCAACATCTGGAAGCTGAAAATTCACTTGAGATGGAATCCAGGGCCTGTGTAAAAAGCCTTGAGTCTTTGGACTGGAAGCCTCGCTTGAAGTCCCTACTGGACAATCACCTCCTCTTGCAAACAGAACTAAAAAGTCAGTACCAAAGGGGGGAGAAGCAAACCTGTGCTCAGAGTGGGTGACATACACGATGCTTAGTTCTTTGAGTTTCTGATGAGCCTGTGCGGCGTGAGAGGGTCTTGGGTGGTGTGCTGACACTGTGCCTGCTGCTGACACGATGAACTCCCCAGCTCCTAACACCATGTGTCTATACTGCTTAGTTCCAGTGACTTGCTCCTGCTCTGAGCAATAAATCAGCCCCAGGGATAGGTTTTGACCATTTCGAAGAAGTAACTCTCATTGGTTTCGAAGTCTGGAATGAGAAACTGGCTAGCTTAATTGCGCTTAAGGACTATTTCATTACTTTTTAGTAGTGCTTGCAAATACATTAAACATTCCAGGCAGTTTCTTTTTCTTCTTTCTTTCTTAACTCATTGGGACAAAAAGCCAAGTCAGCCATTGTCTGTGAGGTTTCTTCAAAGTCCCCCCGTGCCCTTTCCCTTGTGTGAGAAGAAACAGTCCAGGCAGAAGGCTCCAGTGAGAGAGGTTTGGTCAAAACTCAGAAGCAAGGCCAGTGAGAAGAACAGCCAGGACTGCAGGCAGAGGGCAAGGAAAAGCTGGGCACCCTACATGCTGTGGATTCAGTAAGACGGCAGTGAAGGGCGACAGTTAAAGGGCTTTAAGCAGAGGAAGAATGGATATAGTTTCCATCTCAACAAAGAACAGCAGTGGGGAGAGTCAATTCCATCTGGAGCTTCAGTAGATCCTGAAACGCTGCCTGCCACCTTCACTGTCAGAGATATGACAGTGAACTGGACTAGGGTGACACCGGGGATGTGGCCAGAAATGTCTAAGTGTTAACACATGTCAAGATGATTGAGACGGTGGGACTTGCTGCTTACTTGCCTGGAAGCTATGGAGTGTGAGAGAAAGCAAAGGAGATTCAAGACATGCCCATCATTGGCTCAAGTAACTGGGTTATAGACCAAACTCACAGAAAACAAGGTTGATGGCAGGAGACGGAACCCACTCAAGACTTGCTTGGATGCATTTTACTTCAGCTGTCCCAGTAGAGATCATGAGATGGCAATCACATATGCGTATCTTGAACTTGGTGGTGTGGCAAAGATACAGAAGAGATAATAGAGAAAAGGTGTGTCATCCTTGAAGCCAAACAGCATCACCTCCAAAGAGAAGAGCCAAGACAGCCTTAGGGCTTTGAACACTCCAATGTCTGGAAGAAAAGGTGGGAAAGACATGGAAAGAACTTGAAATTAAACTATTAAAAGAAAACAAAAACTAAGAAATGGCCCAGCTTGATAGCCTAGTGGCTAAAGACCTCACCTTGCACACACCAGGATCCCATATGGCGCTGTTTTTTGTCCCAGCAGCCCCACTTCCCACCCAGTTCCCTGCTTGTGGCTTCCTGGGAAAGCAATTGAGGACAGCCCAGGGTCTTGGGACCCTACATTCACGTGGGAGATCCAGAAGAGGCTCCTGTTCTTCAGGTTGACTCAGCTCCAGCCAGTGGAAGAAAGATCTTCCTCTCTATTTCTCCTCTCTGTGTATCTGACTTCCCAGTAAAGAAAATAAATCTTAAAAAAAAAAAAAAAAAACTAGGAAATCCCACTGTCTTGGAGCTCCAACTTTGAAATGAGTGGGGCACAGAATGACTAAGAATTTGGCAGGCCACAAGCAGGGAGCTGAATGGGATGCTCCACTGAGCAGCTGGGACACGAACCAATTCCTTATGGGATCCCAGCACATGCAAGGAGAGGATGTTGCCACTAGGCTATGTCAGAGGGCCCAGATGGAGAAGATTTTAAGGCAGAAAGTACTAATGCATGTTATATAGTATTAAGAATAGTCTGGAGAAATGAGACTCAAATGGCAAGAGAGAGAAGAAATTTTCAAGAATGATGGATCAAAACAAAATAACCAGAAAATCTTGGCCTGGTGAAAGAACACACACACAAAAAAAAAAACAACCTGTCACCTGAAAAAGATAGAGGGGCCAGCATTGTTGTGAGGTGAGCTAAGCTTCTACCTGCAATCCACGCATCTCAAAATGAACTACTGGTTCAAGTCCAAACTGTTCTGCTTCCAATCCAGTTCCTTGCTAATGTACCTGGGAAGGCAACAGAGGATGCCAAGTATTTGAGCCCCTCCCTCCAATACAGAAGCCCTGGATGGAACTTGACTCCTGGCTTTGCCCTGGCCCATCCCTGGTTGTTACAGCTTTTTTGAGTAGTGAACAAGTGAATGGAAGAGTTCTCTCTCGCTCTCTCTCTCTCTCTCTCTCTCTTGCTCCTGCTCTGTCTCACTCTCTCTTTTTCCTTCCCTTTTAAATACATTAATAAACCTTTCTTAAAAATAAAAATAAAATACCCAATGTGGTAGCCTAGTGGATAAAGTCCTCGCCTCGTATGCACCAGGATTCCCTATGGGCACCATTTCTAATCCTGGCTGCCCCGCTTCCCGTCTATCCTCCTGCATGTGGCCTACGAAAGCAGTCGAGGATGGCCCAAAGACTTGGGACCCTGCACCCACATGGGAGATGCAGAAGAGGCTCCTAGCTCCTGGCTCCTGGCTTCAGATCAGCTCAACTCCAGCTGTTGAGACTACTTGTGGAGTGAATCATCAGATGAAAGATGTTCCACTCTGTCTCTCCTCCTCTCTGTATATCTGACCTTACAATAAAAATAAGTAAATAATTTTTAAAAATAAAAAGATGAGGAAAAAGACATACATAGGGACAAGGTTATATAGGAACAAAGCCAGCAGGTGCAATAAAATGAAGCATTTCCTATCTGACCTCTTCTGTATTCTTGATGACATAAATCCAAGTGGTTGTTTGAGAACAAAGGGAAGCAGGCAGTCAAGACATGGCGGGAAAGATGCAATTTTAAACAGTTGTCTCAGAAGGACAGATTCTACACATGTGCAATAGAGTTTGAGGTGGTCCCAAGTACCCATTTGAGATCCATACATATTCACTAAAAGGAGACCTTTCAAGCAGACATGTGATGTCCTAAGTTCATGGTGTATGACAGATGTGAGGTGTTAGGAATAGCATCGCTTTTGAGGGAAACTCAAGTATAACAGAGACTGTCTAGTGCTGCTCACTCAGTGTTTAAATGTAGTGGTGAGGATGTACGTCCTGTTCTGCCTCCAAAACCCATGCTCTTTCTCAAGAAGAGATCAAGGACACAGCAGGTACAAACAACCAAGGGCTTCATGTTCATGTTGGCAGTCCCCAGAGTAGTTCTAAGTATTTTTCCTGAATTTCAGCCTCTATGTTATCTGCATGCCTTAGCAGCCCCCTTTAGAAGGTCTGACCCCCAAAGGTTATTCCAGTTCAGGACAATCATGTACAATTTCCAGACCTAAGACCCATTGTAGCATTTTGCAAGGATCACATTTGGCTGAGTTTTCCCCAGGTGAAGAAACATGAAGATATTTACATGATTTAATAAAACTGTCTATTCAAGATGACTTACATTTTTCAATATTTCTCCTCTACATTCAAGTTTTAATTGAATACTTTATCTCCAATTCTGAATCAACAGACACTAGAGTCTTGTGGGAGTCAGGACCAACGCAGAGACTAACTCCTTCTCCCCTCTGTCCTCAGCCCAGTTGTTTCTAGTGCCTTGAATTCCATCCTCGGCAAGTGGGACCTCCCTGTCTTCACACTGCCCTTCAACATCATATTGACCCTTTACCAGACAGCCACTGGCCACTACAACCTCTTCTTCCCCACAACACTGGTGAAGCCCGTGTCTTCCATGCCAAATATCACCTGGACAGAGATTGAAATGCCCTTGGTAAGTTACCCAGTGCAGATGAGCACAAACTGTCAAGTCCCACATGGCTCTCATGTTAACAAATCAGCAGATACCTGGCTTCTCTAGAAGCATCCCTGAAAGATGGTAAACCTCACAAAAAATTTCTGCCAGATCCATGCATCCTTTCCACAGATCTTTACTAAAAGCAAAAATGTGCTGGACATTTGTTCACACACAGGAAATACTTGAGGAACAAAGCAGCTCCCCAACCCTTAGGAAGCTAGTGTTCTATGCAGAGAAGCAGAAAGCAAAGAAGGGAATCGAGAAGTATGAAGTTGACAGTATAGACTTGAAGTGGTTGTAGAGGAAATAAGAGTTGGAATGGTTTCATAAAGGAGTAAGAAACTAAACTGAATTTTACAATTAGGATTGTAAAGATATTATTTATAGACAGCGGCAGATTTCATCTATACTCTGTATCAGTAGTTGCTCAGGCCAGGGGACATGTTGTCCCACGGGAACGTGAGGTACTGCCTGGAGACATCTTTTGTTATCAAATCTGGAGATGTGTTACTGGCCTCTAGGAAGTAAGTAGATGCCGGAGATGCTATTAAACACTCCACTTGCCCAAAACAGTGTGGCCAAAGTTGAGAAACTCTCTTATATTCCACTGTCACAAATGTGACATTCATTTGTTCTACTGATCTCTAGACATTAGAAGGAAACTGATCGTAAACAAAATGTAATATAAAAATAAGCAGAATGAGCTGTAAAATTTTGGCCTTGTTAAGAAATACAGAGCCACTCGAGAGCTAATGCTAACACAAGCCTATTGTGTCCCAAGATCTTAACATTTTTTTAAAAAGATTTATTTATTTTTATTGGAAAGTCAGATATATAGAGAGGAGGAGAGACAGAGAGGAAGATCTTCCATCTTTCTCTCCCCAAGTGTTGGCAACAGCTGGAGCTGAGCCGATCCAAAGCCAGGAGCTTCTTCCAGGGTCTCCCACGTGGGTGCAGGGTCCCAAAGACTTTGGGCCATCCTCTACTGCTTTCGTAGGCCGCAAGCAGGGAACCAGATGGGAAGCAGGGCCACCAGAATTAGAACCAGTGACCTTATGGGATCCCAGCGTGCACAAGGCAAAGGCTTTAACCACTACACTATCAGGCCAGGCCCAGATCTTAACTTTTTAACTTATTTAACTCTCACAATAGCCCAGTACTGTGGACATTATCATTGTCTCCTTTTTTACAAATGAGCAAATCACAGCACAGAAACAGTTGCCCAAAGTCAAACTGTGTGAGTACCTATACCTAAAACTCGGGTAGCCTGCTGTGGGTGGTTCGACTCATGCAAGCCCTCACAGTCCAAGGCAGGACAGGCACTGCCAGCCTGAACACTCACAAGCAGACAGAACTCTCCTTCTCAATGCAGACCACCCCATCTCAGGGTATATTCTCTACATTCCTTGGAAATCCACCTCCCTTTATCTTCATCCTTTGCTTCTAGAGTAATTCAAAGTGTTGCTTCTATGAAAGCCGTTTCAGTCTTTGAAGACAAGCTACATCCACAACTATTACTTTTGGAAAAGACTCTCAGAGCCCTTAGTACCCAGCCATGCACCTGAACCCCACATGCCGCTGATGTTGGCTCACTACTGCAGGGCTGCCACTCAGGGTCCTGCAGGGGCAGCCACACTCTGAGCTTAGGCCCAGGTGGGCATTTGGTTCAGCAATAAAAATGCCCATCAAGATGTCTGTATCCCACATCAGAATTCCAAGGCGTGATACCCACCTTGTTCCAGGCTTCTAACTATAGGCTGGTTCATAATTCTAGGCATTTCTAGAATAAACCAACAAAGAATAGTTCATTCTCTCTCTCTCTCTCTCTCTCTCTCTCTCTCTCTCTCTCTCTCTCTCCCTCTCCCCCTACCCCAGTAGCTTTTAAGTATTTATTCATTTATTTATGTATTTATTTATACCTAAACCTACCATAAAAAGAAATATTTTTCCATCCAAGCAGTATATAATCTAATTTTTTTTTCTTTTAAGCTTTGTCCAGGAATGTTTAGCCATGGTTGGGTCTCAACCCAAAAAACTGGAAAAAAAAAAAAAAAAAAAAAACCACAGAGCTCTGCCTTTAAGGGAAAGCCTACAGAAAGGAACTGCCATGGCAAGTGGAGCTGAGACAAAACTCCCAGCTGACAAGTGATCAAAAATCAAAAATTGGTCTCTCCACAATTAGGCCAACTGTCCCTGATCTCCATAAAGATGCTGTCCAAGCAACCAGCCACAGATGCACATTGGTACCTTCATAAAGGCTCAAGTCCCCCACCCCAGTGTAAGGCTAGACAACCAGCAAAGAGGGGACCTGTGTGGTATGGATCATACAAAAGAGAAACTTCTTGTTCATCTTCAAGATGGATGCTTAGGACATGGTTGGCCCTAACCCTGGGCCCCTCGAGGCCTCAGCTCACCCACTCTTCACTCCACCTGCCCATCTGTCCAACTTTCACCTTCTTTCTCTCCTACACTCATCTACACAACCTAAGTTTTGAAGAGTGGATGCCATTTCCTTCGTGCTCTTCTACACAACAGAGATGAAGGGCTTCCCTTGTGTTTATCCAGCTTGTTGTTACGTGACACTTAGGAGGAGTACAGAAGAGGCTGGGTGCACAGTAAATTTCCATCACATACCTGACTGCTCTTTACCCCAGGATGTCTGCTACAGCGGGTAGCGCAGCATGGAGAGGGGCAGGCTGCATGGGGCACAGGTCACCAGGCTGAAATGTGGGTCTCAGCAGATGAAGCTTCCTGCCAACCCCAGACTCCATTCCAAGGCCTCTTTTACCCTCATTCCTCTCATTCTTGATTGCTTGGGCTTAAAACCCATGTTCTTGGATGGCAAGGTGGAAATTGGATTCCTCTCAGCACCCCACATTCCTCAAATGTTGGAGATTCATGAAGATCTCTTTGGGTAGACTTCCAGCCTGTTCCCTATAGGAAAGCTGAATTCCAAGAGTATAAAAGTGTTTACTGGGTTCCTATACATAAAACTGGACCCTACTCTTCTGTTCTTTTCACAATTTTGTAGGTTTTGGTCCAGTGTTTGGTTATATGAGGCGACCCATTTAGAAACAAGAACAGACAAAGCTTGTCAGCTCTTTGGGATTCCCCAACCACTATTTCCCTGAGAAATCAGGCTGGTCCCAAAATTGAATTAAGTTGTTTAAAAGTACAAAATGTAAGGGCATGTGTTTGGCACATCAGTTGGGACACTCACCTCTCCAAGTGTTGAGGCTCAGTTGCAGCTGTCCCTCAGGATTGCAGCTACCTGCCAATGCACATCCTGAGGACAGCAGACAGCAGCTCACGTTCCTGCCACCCACATGGAAGATGCAGACAGAATTCTGGGCTCCTCGCTTCCTCCTGGCCCAGTCATGGCCAGCTGTTGCAAGGATTTAGGAATTAACTAGCAGATGTTTATAATCTAAAATTTTAAAATATTTTTAAGTACAAATCATTGTCTAAGAGGGGGGAAATCCAGCTAACTTTCCATATCTACCATAAATTATCTATAATCCTCAAAGTGCACATTTAGTTCACCTGAGATCTGGCTCGTGCCTCTACACCAATCAAATCAGAATGTCCATGAATGAATTCGACATCCTTATTTTTTTTTTCAAAAAATACCAAGGTGACTCCAGGATACAGCAAGTTTGGAAACCACTCAAATAACCAATATATATTTCTTAAGTGCCATTCATGTACCCAGCTGTAAAGAACCCAGGCCTCAAGTAGGTCCTATGATCCAGGAATGGAAAAAAGATTGACAGAATTTTAAAAGCTAGAAGACAATCTATTAGACCTGTCCCTGAGCAGGGCACCATCACTCAGAATGAGAAAGTGGCATGCCCATGCTTGCACAGTGCACCCATGTCAAATATTCTGACCCCTTGACTCCCAGGCCAATGTTCACTCTGTCTTGCCATTATGTCTTCCTTGTTTGTGCCCTTAAAGGACTGAAAAAGGGGAAAAAAATGAATATTCAGCTTACCCCGAGGAAGGCTGTCTGACATCCCTGCCATATCAAGCCCTATGAGTTCTAGCACAGCTAATCACTCTCTGGCTCGGGCATATTCAGCCTTCGTGTGGTCTCTCCTTGCTCCACACAGTACTGTTCTGCCATGTTTAGTACTTATGGAGAGCGAGGTAGCTCTGAATGGACAGCAGCCATCACAGGTGATGTGTCAACAGTACCTTGCTCAGCAGTGAAAGGGACAAATACCTTAACCTAGTGGTCGAGTGCAGAAGCTCTAACTCGTGCCTGACTGCCTAAAGGTTGAGTGACCTTCAGTCAAATCATCCATCAAAACTGGGCTAGAATGTCTTCACCATTTCTGGAATAGTGCCAGGATTTCAGAAGCTCTGGAAGAAATCTGCTGGTTCCCTGAAACCCACAAGTGCAAAAATAGTGAGGTAGTGTATTCGGATCACACAAAACATCTGTCTGAAAGCAGAAGCCGTTTGTGCTCCTCAAAAGCACCCAGACCCAGCCCACAGGCTGGGGGCCCTGCCTGACTTTGCAGGAGGGATGCTCAGATGCCTGGTTGGTGGTGGAGTGTGAAGTCATTTGTTCCAACCTGTGCCTTCCCCTGTTCTCTCCCTCTAATCAGCAATATCAACTTCATGTTCCACCCTATTACCCAATCCCAGCAATGGCTCAGCCCTGGCCCAGGGACCTGCTCTTTGCATGTTGGGCCCATGCTCCAGTAACCTTAATTCTGTTTACAGCTGTTACAAGTCATCCCTGTCGGGACCGCCCAGGTGTATGGCTGTGACAATCCCTGGACAGGTGGCCTGATCTTGGTGGCTCTGTTCATCTCCTCACCACTCATCTGCTTGCACGCAGCCATTGGATCCATTGTGGGGATGCTGGCAGGTAAGACAGAGCCACCTCTCTCCAGCCAGACCCTGTGACCGATTTTCCAAAAGTCATTTCTCCTTGGTACACAGCAAACATTCTAGACTAAGGCTCTTGCCTAGAGTTTTAAAACAGCATCAGTGGTAGGATTTATTGTCCCCTGTCTTGATCTCCAAAGGTCACAGGTTTCAGCTAGAGGACACGTGGAAGCAAGACTCATGGGGGTTACAGACTGAATCCATGCAGTTGAGGGCAGAGGAACAGAACAGGATGGGGGCAGGAAACAGCACCAGACCCTGCTGGCTCTACATGGCCCAGCACCTGGAAATGATGAATAAGCTAAAAGAAACTTTCCCAAGGCTGGCTTGCCCTTACTCCAAAGTGATTCCCTTTTTGAACATGCTTGCCTACGTAAACACAGGTACACACCCGTCTCTATCCAGACACTCTCTGACACCAGTGGGCACCAAGAGAAGCAGCCTGCTTTTCAGTTAGTTCAGTGTCTGCCAGAAAATTTTGGAAGTAAACCCTTTTCATTGGAATTCATTTCAGAGTTATCCAAAGCTTGTAAAAATAAAACTAATGCAAGAGGCACCCATAAATTCTCTATCCAGATTTATAACCCATCCCCTTGGCTATAGCATTCCTCTACTTTTGAGGGATCTTCAACAAGCTCTTGGATAATGTATATTATGAGACAACTCTACATGGGTTTCAAAACTTTTTTGCACCAGAATAAATTTAATATTTAATTCCATTTTTCCACAAATGTTGCAGAATACTCTCACATATCCATATGTGTAGGTACCTAATTTTTCTGAACCATTTGAAACAGAACATTTTCAAATTAAAGTGTTTCTCTCTAAAATAAAGTGTTTGTTTTAGCCAGAGAAGTAGGGAGTGGGCTGGCATTTCACCTCCTTGGCTTTCCCTCACCCAGGAAGCTTCAAATATCAGGGTGAAACTCCTCGCTTTGAAAAACAGCCTGAAAACCACTGTTCCCTTCCCATTGTTGTTTTGCTTAGACCAGGTGCCATTTGTAGAGTTTCCTTCAATGAGCAGCATTTGAGGGTGTGGGGTGAACATCAAGAAGGAGGCAGATCTAAACCCTGAGGCAAGCCACAGGGTGGTCCTTATTCTGTGGTCCAGAACCAACCAGAAATACCACACCTTGTCCCACAGCCTTGTCGGTGGCCACACCATTCCAGTCCATCTACCTGGGTCTTTGGAGCTACAACTGCGTCCTCTCATGCATCGCCATTGGAGGCATGTTCTACGCCCTCACTTGGCAGACCCACCTGCTGGCACTCTTCTGTGGTAAGTGTTCATGCTCCACCCTGGATTATGTGAAATCCATGCTGACCACCACAGTAGCAAGCAGTGGTGATAAAAGGACCAAGGCATAATGAATGTTCAAGGTATAATGTGGATGCTACCTTTAGCAGCTGGGGCATTTATGGTTCCTGTAGCCCAACGGAGTCACCACCAGCTTATGGTCTTGTACTTGCACACTGTTGTGACATTTACAAGGACATTGCATATGCATGGCTTCATGTGTTACAACTGTTCCCTCAATAGTTGTTTCTAGGTGGTCACATAGAGCCCTGCAGAACAGGCCCACAACAGGCTAGAAAAGGATGATGCACTGGTAACCACATCTTCAGGAAGCCCTGGGATAGTGAAAGCAAAGTCATTGCACAGATCATAATTATGGCAGTGGTGTCTGCAAAGATTGTTGGAAAGACTCAATGAGATGATATTCCTGGGAGCACTGAGGTCCCAGAAAAATCACAGCATAATGTTATGGTAGCTTGTTTACCATCCAGAACATAGAGGATGCATCATCTGAAAAGTAAGCAGCTTGTCCTTATTGCACCCCAGCACCAAGCTCTGGGGTGTAAGAACATCACCTAGATGTGGACTGTTAACCCCATCTCCCAATGGAGGAAATGAGACTCAGAGGAGTTTATGAATTCTTCCTACAATATGGTCATGAATGGCGGAAGTGATGGTCTAACATCAGCCCCATCTTTCTACCAACTTTCCTCTCCTAGAGTTCTTAAAGTATCTGCAAACAACAGGACTTGAATAAGTAAAACCAAAGCCAATGAAAGGGCAGAATAACATCTGGAACAGCTTCACTTTTGTTTTTCCCCACTTACATGTAGACGCTGTAAATGACTTCCATGCCCCATGCAGCCCCCTCAACCGCCAACATGAGGATGGGCATGGAAACAGGGAGCTTGTAAATATTTGCATGTGTTTGGGGGCTCAGACTATAAGCACCATTGACCTTCAGAGAAGAACAAAGTTGCTAGAACCATCTGGAAAAGCTTCAGGGTGAGATTGGGGTAGGATTTTGATAGACACAGAGGGGCACCAGAGACACCAACAAGATGGAGTAACTCCCATAACTATCCTTGGTCTCCAACTTCTGCAGGTGATCACAGCTGCCTGGCTCCTGGGGACTGGTCAGGAACCCCATAATGTCAAGTCCTGATGAGACTTGGAGAGTATCAAACAGCACCACAGCAGCTAAAGTCTTTGCTCACACGATGTGTAACCATTCTCTTCTATGGCATATTCATCCCTAATCTTCCCTGGCCTAATCCATACCAAACTCAGTGGGAATGAATAGAAGATGTTTATCATCCCTGTTTCTATGCAGGACCACCATGAAAGTAGGAAGGGTTTTAAAGATGTGTAAGATTTCATCTCTGTGTCCAGAGAATTCACAGTCTTGTGGGAAATGGGCCACAGGCGCCTGCGAAGATAACTAATAGTGTTGGGCAAACATGTCCAATGAAGGGTATGGGACAGACGCAGGGTAGTCTGAGCTCCAAGTGGTGCCATGGAAGTGGCTGGGAAAGGGGATGGGGACAGGCTCTGGGGAGCTGCTGACGTTCCATGTTCCTCCACAGCCCTGTTCAGTGCATACATGGGAATAGCCCTCTCCAACATCATGGCAGTGGTAAGTTTGGATCTTCTTCGACATCTAATGGGCCCCTCCCCTCCCAGGCTTCTGGGAGATTCCTGAGTGTGTTGTGATAGCTGACATCCCACTCAGTGCCAGGGTCCATCCAGGGTCTGTCCAGAGAAGGACCAGCCATTTGATACACATGCTTTTAGGATGTGTGGAGTGGTGAGGGGGCAGGGAAAGAGGCCAAAAGGAAGAAAGCGCAGTGAAACTTGGAGTTGAAAACAGGAGCAGCTCCAGCTGGAGCTGCCTGAGGGGAGCCAATCCAAGGTTTGCTTTTGGCTCCATCCTTAAGGCTGTCTGTGCCCAAGGGTACCAACCTCTCAAATGCCTTGGCCAGCCTCTCTTATGTTCCGAAGCCAGGAACATCAGTTTTTCACTAGGGAGGATTTCCATCCTCAATACCCACCACATTCTTCTCCCGTAGAGTCCCTGGCCCAACCTGCACCTGGAAACACGTCTTCACACCCCATGCTTTTATTTCCAGATTGGTGCGCCCTCAGGGACCTGGGCCTTCTGCCTCTCCTCCCTCATCTTCCTCCTCATGACGACTAACAACCCTGCCATCTACAGACTCCCACTCAGCAAAGTCTCCTACCCAGAGGCCAACCGCATCTACTACCTAACAATGAAGAGCAACGAAGAAGACAAGTCCCCGAGCGGTGACTAGACAAGCTGCAGGCAGACCTACTCCTTTGCCTGCAGCTGGGGTCTGCCCCCTGGGATCTCAGCTCTCTGGGCCAATCAGCTGCCGCACTCAACCATCTTTGCATACCATCTTTGCCTGTCCTTGCACCTGTGTCAAATCAAACCCAAGTATAACTCCTTTTCCCTGAAGCTGATTGTCTCTCTCTCGGCCCAAATCTCCACAACTATTTATGTATCACATTAAATGAAGTTGATTGTGAGCTTGCCAGGGGTAGAAGCCAGTACTGTGTTTTACACATCGTTGGCTTAAAACCAGGGCATTAATTAGTCTTGTGCGTAAGAGGTGATTCTGTTGGTATGCTTGCTGAACAGCAGACCCTGTGGAATGGAACTTGCTGAGTGATTCCTCGACAGCCACAGGGTGGGTGTGTCGGGGATACCTGCTAGAGAGGAAAGCACCCTAACCGCGTGCAGGTGGCTGGTGAGCACCCTAGATTTTGGTGGTCCCACCCTAGATTTTGCTAAGGTCAATCATTACTTCTCATTTTGTTGTTGTTGTTGTTGTTGCAATACACCATTTTATTACATGTATCTGTGTTTAACCCTACCTCACCTTCTGTGATAATTCTGCTCCTGTCAGTTTGGACTTGGTTGTGGTGATCATGCTACATTTATCCCTCTTTTCTTTCTCATCTTCCAACTTGTGATCTCTATTCTGGTTGACCTGTTGCTACTTTGTTGCATTTCCTTGGAAAAGCAGAGAAAGAGATCTTTCAGCCACTGGTTCTCTTCCAAAATGGTTATGATAACCAGGATTCAGCCAGGCGAAAGCCAGGGAACTGAAAGTCTCTCCAGGTCTCCCAGTGGATGACAGGGGTCCCTCAAGGACTTGGACCATCTCCCACTATTTTTCCAGGCACATTAGCAGGGAGCTGGATCAGAAGCAGAGCAGTCATGTCTCAAACCAGTGCTCCATTGTGGGATACAAGCATAACATGTTGTATTTCTCCAGCCCCTGTTACTTATTGAAAATTCCTTCCTGAGCATTTTGCTCAAATAAAACTTGGGCTCCTGCGATCAGCACATGATCTGGCTCCGCATGTCCACAGTTTCTTTCCCTGAGCAAGTGAAGGGTGTTTGGATGTATGTGAGGATCCTGAGTAACAGGTAGATTCTTTCCTTCATTTCTGACTTCTGAATACTACCTGTGGGGAACAGCCACAGTCTCATCCTTCTTCCTTAGCAAATAGTCCACTCTTTGTTTCTGGATCATCTTAAATGTTCTCTGTTTTGGAGAATTCAGGAATTTTATGAAGTTAAGCCTATGAGTGTGTCTTTTCTGATCAATTCTGCCTTTCAGTCTGCAAACATAATTCCTGCTTCAGCTCAGTTATTTTCTTCTATTTGCTTGTTATTGCTTTTCTTCCATCTCTTCATTTTTTTTCTCTCTCTGGAACCCCTATATCATGAGGTTAGGCCCCTTTGCTGTCGGTAGTCTCTACTCCAAGTTGCTTATCTTCTTCTCGACAATTTTTACCACTGGTGTTTTTACCATCTTGAGTTGTTTCTTCCTCTTGATCTTTCAGGCTACTGATTTAAGTCCAACCACTAACCTTTCTTTCCTCTCAACAGATACTTTGAAATGTTTCTTTAAAATGATAATGTTTGGGGGTTCAGGAAATCTCCAGGTTGGGAGCTAAAATGGAATCTCTCTGTGTTTATATTATTCCTTGGAGATTGTCTATATCCTCTTCTTTCCCAAATCAGACATAGCTTCTGGTGGCTCGTGTCCAAATCCTTGCCTGCTCTTCTTAGTCTATCCTACATGAGCTCTGCTTGAGCTGTGCAAGGCCATTTGCTGATTTTCATATACTACAAAGCTCTACCTTGTTACCTGACCTCACTTGCTCATTCACTAAGAAGACATTGCCTGAGGAGCTATTAATGGTTGTTCAAGCTCTAGGCTTGATGGTAAACCAGGAGAGAATCAGCAGCTCCCTCCTGCATGCCACTCATTTTATGTGAATATTCCTAGCTGAGCTGGTAGTCTCACCTGCGGTAAGCATGAGATTTCTCTCATAGATTTCCCTGAGCCCACTCAAGTTCACCGTGCCTGTTTGTATCTTGGATGAATAGACTGATTGAGTGGATATGCTGTTTAGGAAATGTGTCAGTCATGGTTTTAAGGATTCCAGGAACAGTGCTGTGCTTTTCCCCTTCTGCCCCCATCTTGGCTCTAGCATTCCTAGACATGCCTTTGCTCTAAGACTTTGAACCTGTTAAAATGTAAACAGTCTTAGGAAGGTAACACAGTAAGCATGTGCAATCGTTTGCATCTTCAGTTCAAGGAAACATGTCTGAAAATAGGCTTGGTGATAAGGGAGGTAAGAGCATGAAGAAAACGTTGGCAAAGAATAGCAAGCTGAGAAGTACCAGGCAGGACAAGTAAGGGTCTGGAGACCCTTCATCTTGTGTAGAATGATGATGATATTGGTTGTACGTGGAATGAACAGAAGAAATGGTGTGGGCTGTGGATGCCTGCAGTATAGGCAATGCATGTGGAAGGTATCAACCTACTTGGTGTTACCTAGATCAAAGTGGCAAAAAGATAAGGACATGGAGAACAGAGGTACAAAAACTATATGGTCATTGCCTTAGCAGGTTTCTGTAGGGTTTGGTCTATTTGCCATTTGGTGATTTTCGGCAAAACATGCAATAATGGTTCCTTGTGTGGTCACAAGCTGGAACAGTAACTTCACTTGTTCTTGACTTTATTCTGTGCCTCACCCACTCCCCGAATTTTCCTCTCTTGAGTGGCTCTTCTGACTTTCTCTCAGATGTCCCCATCAACAAACCTGGTCTCTCAAGCCCACATAGCAGCTTACAGCAAGCCAGAGTGCTCAGTTTGTTAGTGCTTCCTGTATGGATTTTGGTGTTGTTCTCTCAGGCTCTCGGGTCGTAAGATTTGGGAAGACTTGGGGACTGCTATCATCTAAAACCAGTAGAAAGCCAGCCTTACCAGTGGGAGAAGTCAGGGTATTTATTCAAGAACCAGTCTCATTTTGCCATATTAAAGGCACTCCCTTTCATGTGAAATTTCTGATTTTTCTTGACTCTGGCCACTCAGAGAGAAAATAGAAGAACCTATGGGGATGGGACCCTGAATGGAGCCAGAAGTTCCAAGGTCCCAAGAAGGAAGTGGAAGGAAGAATAACTGCTCCACTTTAACCAGTTGTGAGTTGATAAGCAGGAGCTTTCAGCCGCCACCTGCAGCTGCATGGACTGCAGAGCCAGTCCAAAGCAAGGAAAGCAAGAAAGTAGCTCTTTGGGAAACTGTTGGTTCCATCTTGCAGAAAGATTCTGCCCCTCACCCCCTGCTGTGCTCTGGCTGTCAATGCAGCTCTCCATCTTGCTGAGTTGAAGGGAGCCGTGAGCATTATGCAGAAAGCTACTTTCTGGAGCAAATTCCAGTTGACTGAACCATCAAGGAAAACGTCTATAGGCCCAGGACCTCCAGGACTTCAGTAGGACCTGTCAATGACAAGAGCCCGTCTTGGCCTTTCACTCTCCAGGACAGCACTTGCTTGCCCTGGTTGAGGTCCTGCCTGTGTGAGCCTGTTCAGAACCACAATTCCGTGTAGAGCATAGAACAAGCCTAAGCCTCCCAGATGGCATCTCCACTGGCATGCATGTTCTGCCTTTTCAAATTAACTATGTGTTGTAACAAGTAGCATCTGCCTGTAGGTCCAGGGAAGATGACTGACCACTTGGAAGGAGGTAGGGACTGGAGTGAGCTCACAAGATGTTCAGAAGTCCTTAGGAGAAGCCAGGGTAAAAAAAGGGGGAGGGGGTGGGCAACAGGCAGCATTCAGGGCAAAAGCGCAAGGAAAAAGCCAAGGTTGCGCTTGAGAGGCTGTGGGTCTTGAACTAGCAACACCCAGGGAGGGCCATGTGTGCAGGAAACGGATCTGCTTTCCCCACCTGTCCTTGGAATGTGGGGCCCTCCTCCCACCCCTTTGTTTGGTTTCTTTGCTTTCTTTGCTCAGAAGTCTCTCTGTGATCAGGACCCCTCTTCCAGGTTCCAAAACACCTGGTGCTGTGGGAGGGGGCCCATTGACGTCAGCGGGGCATTTGTCTACTCAAGTGTAGCTAATTTCCTTCGTGTGAGGTTTTACTTCTGAACCCGGGTCTGCCACCTTGCACCACATCACGGAGCGGGCATGTGTTACAGATGGGGTGGAACACAGGTATGTGGTTGATGTGTGACCTATCACATTCACCAAGCCAAACAAAACATGTGTAGAGGGGGCCCCTCTCCAAACTCCAGCCTTCCAGACCCCAGGGCCTCACTGGCCTTGGGAGATTCCCCTAATAAATAAGCCCTCAGACACTCCTCTGGATATAGGGGTTAGATCACAACCTTCTTCCTGCCTGTCCCTGGGACTCCAGTTGCAAGAGTGAGAAGGACAGGTCTGAAATTCTGCACAGAACCAGAAAGACGCTATCTGGCCTTGGGCTGAGCCAAATTTTCCATCAAGACCCTGGCAACCATGCTGCTCCCCAGCCTGTGCTCAGCCTGCACAGGGAAGTAAGGGAGCTTTGCTGGGGTTGGAAGGCAAATTGGCCGCCTGAGAAGGCAACACTTAGATAATTACTCTAAAGGCAAATGCTGCGGCTAAAAGTCTAATGAGAGGAGGTAATGCTTGAGATACCACAGGAAAGTTCTACCCTTTAAAGGAGGCCTGCCAGGTGCACCCATGGCAGACAAGGCTCCTCTCGCCCAAGCAGTTTAGGAAAAGTCTCAGGGTAGAGAAGCCACAGTGAAGCCAGGGAGCTACAGGGGGCACATTGGTTTTTCTTCTCCCTCCTCCTGTCCCATGGTGCCCTTCCAGGCTGGCAGACACACACTGGGCATAGGCTTAAGGAATGTAAGTCAGTGAGTCTCAGAAAGTTAGCAAGAGGATGGACTGGAGGGCTCAGCGGAGTGGAAGGGTTCAGGTTTAGGAGGAATCCCAGCGCCTGGAGTTAAGCACAGAGACGCCGTGCAGTTGGAAAGGAAGCCTCTTCCCAAATCCCGATGGTCTAAGTTCCTCCAGCCCCAAGCAGGAAGACAAAAGAAGCCCAGGTAAGAGACCCTGGGGAAGTGAGTGGACCAGGTAGACCACGCTAACCAACAGCGAAGTTCTGTTCTGTTGAGCTGCACCAAGGGAGGACAGTCATGGGATGAGAAACTCAGGAAGCCTTCCAGGGAGTACCTAGATCTGGGACGCTTCCAGCTCTTCCATATTTATAGTCCTGATCCCTTGTTTTATAGATGAGGAAACCGCAACTTGTCCAGATATTTGTCCAGGTGATGAAAAGAGCCTGAGCAGAGATCCTACTGTCCTATAACATTACGTTGGACAACTCTGGGGTGCTTAGCTGGTGAGGCAACCAGCACAATCAACCCTCAAATTCTCTCACCCACCTGACCTGCCCACACTGTGTAAGGCTCTGTATCAATTATGTTTCTTTACTGCTAGACCCACAGCTCAGACCACTGTGTGGTTGCCAAGGCAGCAGCATGTGGCATGGAGCCTCTGAGATACAACCTCTGGCTAATGAGGAAGAATGAACTACTTTCTGCCCAGGATCTATCACCTGTTGCCTCCTGGAGAGAGATGCTTGCTGCAGATTCCTTGGCCTCTCTGCTCAGGTCCTGTACCCCTGACACACCACAGAACTGGACAGTCCCTCCATAACTGGGCTCTTTGGTACTCTACTCTTGCAAATGCATCTCAGGTCACTGTAAACTTTTTTCAGAGTGGATATTTCTGGAAGGCAGCCATGCTATAAGGGGCAATATTTCAGGGTTTTAAGGTAATGTGATCAGAAAGTGGATATGCTTGTAAATTATGTGATCTTTTCCAAAAATGGTTCAAAAAACATGAACCCATTTGAACTGGATTGAAGGGGAGGCTTGACCATAACTAAAACCAGACGTCTTCCTGTCACACCCTTTGCTTCAAGTATGCTGTCTTTCTAAGATTTATAATGTCTGGATTGTTGTGTTAAGAAGGATTCTGAGAGTGTATTTAAATTTGTTGGGAAAGAGCGCTGTGATCAATTAGCTATGTCTGAAACTAGCAATAAGAGGAACATGAAAAAGGAGGTGGGGAAGGAAGTGTAAAAATGTTGCCACAAAAGGAGGAATTCAAAACTTTCCTTAGCCTTTCAGTGGGTGTCACTACCATGATGCTACGCAAGTGGTTATTATTTTGGGTAACTTTTGTTACTCCTTTTGAACATGATAGTGCAAGAGGGAAAGGATAAGGCCAGATAGGAGCTTATCTGTTTTGTGGGACACCTAGCATATCAGGCTGGAGACTGAGCACTATATTGTTGGCAACTGGGAGCCATGGAGTTGATTGAGTAAAAGAGTGACCCAAGGATAGAAAATACAGAATGAAAAGGCAACACCCGGATCGGGGAGGCTAATAATAGAGATGTGATTCCTGTGGCTAAGGCTGGGACAGCAGGAGGAGACCACAGTCATTCTGCAGAGAAATTAGGCATGGCTTGGACGGTTACACGTGGGCTTTGTACTCTCATCTCATTTATGAAGTTGTTACAAAATATAATGGTGTTAATGTGCACTTATAAATGGCTTCCTCATGTAATGAGTCGAAGACGCCAAAAGAAATAAAATCTAGGTGAGTCTGTTGGCCAACTAGCCAGCCATGTGGAGAAGAAGGTTCAAGGGTTTACTCTGAGGATTCACTTGTTTTAGTGTCACAATGACATCTGCAGCTTCTTAAAAAAAAAAAATGGCAAATTTAAGAAGTGGAGGTTTCTAAGTCATCATTTATCTCAAATGCTCTTGTGGGTCTTCCTCTTTATCTCATCCCTTTCTTAAACCATCTGCTGATCTAGACCAATCAGGAAGATTCTGGAAGCTTACAGCTTTCTTGAAGGAAAGGGAGCCACAACTTAAAAATAAATGGATTCTAGAATACCTGATTAAGTCATGGCATTCAAAAGCAGAGCTGAATTGACATCCAAATATAAAACCCTATTGGGTAGCAATATTTTGGAAAACAAATCCTCAGGCTACAAGATAAGATGAAGAAGAAGCTATCTAGTTAATATCTGTTCCTAGCTCTTCTAGTAACTTCGTGGTCATAAGCAAATCACTCCATTTCTCCAGGCCTCCATTGCCCAGTCTGTAAAATCAGAGGACACAACTACAAAGACTTAAAAGCCTTTTCCAACTCAAACCTTCAAGGCCTCTGATAGTTTCCAGAATGACCTTTGAAAATGTCAGCTAAACACAACTTCACAGAAAATGGTATCACCCACAAGTCAGGCATGCACTCTCTGTCTCTCACACAAAAACATACTCTCTCTTCCCTCCTCCAGTAACACACACACAGAACTGGTTCTGGAAAAAAGAAATCTTCTTTGATGCGCCACTTTAATTAAGAATCATTCTGGAATTGTAGTTAGGAACTCATGCTGTGGTGCATTTGGCTACAAACAGCAGGTGAGGGAATGAGAGATGCTGGCTGAGAGAGGACATCAAGAGGTAGGTCTTGAGGGTACATTCCATTGCAAGGGACGTGTAGGCAGTATCATTGCACCTGCTCTAAACCTGAGCACGGCGTTTTGTAGGAAGTGTCTTAGTGTGAGCCTGTTTGAGTAAATGTTGCTTTCCAGAAAGACTAGATTACTTTCCCTTTCCGAAAGAGTTCAAGTAACTTGAGTTTGTTTTGTTTCCCTCAAGACAATTATAACAAGCTTCAGAAGCTTATGGCACAACTGAACTCTTCAATGGCATGCCTTTTGCCATCGCGAAAGTGAACGGTTGGTGCTTTCTGTGGATCAGAGTAGAGGCATGAGTGCTTGGATCACAGCTCCCCAGGGAAAGTGTTTCTGGACAAATCATTATGGTGCGTAATTGTGCTTGCCTTCTCTGAGTCAAGGGGAAAGGAGCATCGCTGGGCTTCTGACTGTGAAAACACGGGACAGTGGCGATCCTTGTGGGCAATGGTCCTGAACGGCCCTGCCGTGAAACTACATGCCCTGAGACACCTAATAAGGCTTGTTAGCAGAGGCGAGAGCAGCAGTTGCTACAGCAGATGGGCAGGCCTAGGAGTCACTCATCTGCTAAGGCTTATTATGCATGGCCTGTTGAGGACTGAGCTGCCCAAACAGGTGCCACAGCACTCCTGCATCTGGATCAGAAGTAGAGCAGCCAGGACTCTAACTGGCACCAACATGGGATGCCAGTGTTGCAGGAGGTGGCATAGCCTTCTGCAGCATGACACTGGTCCCTTACTTCTGTTTCAAAATTTGCAAAGCACATACTAATTTCAACCAGATCTATTATTTTAAAAAAATAGTTCATGCCCTGACATATGTTGACCTGGTCATTATGCTATCTAGAAATTAAAATCTGTAGGTTAATTATCTCCCATCCGCTTTTTCAGTAAACACCTCTCAGTGCTTACAGTACAGCAGATTCGTGCTAGGTACCAGTGCAGATTGGCAAAAGCCAGGCTGTCAAGGATCTCACCAGCCTATAAAGGAGACAGTAAAGACCACACAGTTAGCCCTTGGCAAGGCAAGAGGTAATATAGGTAGATTTGAAATTCCAAGTCAATCCTAAGAATGGGGGGAGCCCTTTCTGTTGGGGGAAGAGGGGGCTGGTGCCAACAGGAGGCGATGTCTCCCCAGGAGGCCCCAGTGTGTGCAGCACTCCCTTCCAAAACATATTGCAAGTGCTTTCAGACTTCACTATGCACACACATCAACTTGGGGTCTGATGGGAAAGCATATTCCAACTCAGCAGGTCTAAGGTAGAATCTGAGCTTCTGAAATCCATGAGTCCTGTTGTGCTAAGGGAATGGTGCCTGGACCAGGCTGGGTAGCAGAGTGAAGAAAGAGAACTAGGAACTGGGAGTCGCCTGGTTCCCTGTGTATCAGATGCTACAGAATTCATCCTGAGGCTCCATCTTCCATTTCTGGGTGATGATAACACATATCATGTCTGTTTCCAGGTACTATCGGGGGGCCTGCATGGGTTTCCCACAGGGGTGCAAAGGCAACAATGTGACTGGTACACTACTGATATTCCACTTCACCATCCCACTCTGCTGTACACTGCAATCCCAAGCAGAGTGGGTTAATGCCGCACACCCCAAGGATCCCAAGCCCCTCAATTGGCAGCTCTGGGGTGGGCATGCCCTTTAACAAGCCACCCAGGAAATCCTTTAGAGACGCGGGTCTGATTGCATCAGTCTGGGGTCAGGCCTGAGACTGCGTGTCTAATCACTATCAGCTGATGCTGCTAGTCAAATGACCACATTCTGAGTAACAAGAGCCCACATCATCAGTTCTCACAACCAGCTGTACATGAGAGCTTCCATTGTGTCAACCTGAACTGGGTAGGGCTCAGGCACTTTCTAAAAGCACCCAGGTAATTCTTTTTAAGATTTATTTATTATTTGAAGAACAGAGTTGCAAGGGGTGGGGAGGATGGGGAAAGACTGAGAAAGATCTTCCATCCATTGGTTCACTCTCCAAATGGGAACCTTGTCCAGCGCTGAGCCGATCAAAAGCCAGAGCCAGGAGCTTCCTCCAGGTCTCCCACATAAGGGCTAGAACCCAAGACTTCAGCCTCTTCCACTGCTTTCCCAGGTGGGTTAGCAGGAAGCTGGATCGAAATGGAGCAGACAGATGGGAGGTCTGTGCCACAGGCATCAGCCCCCATGTGATTCTGCTGTGCAACCAGCTTTGCAATTCCTTGAACAGTCAGCCTCCCTGGCACTAGCCAAGGAGCTGAAGGAGCAGTCAGCCCTGCGGCCACCTGCTCCTGCGGATCCAGGGTGCAGGGAAGTGGGGCTCAGAGCAGCTGTCTGCTGGAGAGAGGGTGGCCTGCTCCACCTGTCTTCATACAGAAATGGCTTGGGGTACTGTGGGCTTAATGAAAGCAATGGGGCAGCAGGTGCTTGTGCAAATCCAGATGTGATACCAGCTCCAGCTTCAGGCTTCGCTGCTCGCTCCTCCCAGGCTCCCAGTACGATTTTCCCCTGCTTGGCTCCCCTGGGTATAGACTGGGCTGACACTAACCTGTCTCTTCTTGCCCTTGGCCAGGTGGCAGCGGGGAGCAGTCCCCCACAGTGAGCCCGAAGGCTCAGGAGGGTCCAGAGCCTGTGGCCCCCTCGCTCAGGAGTGTGTTCCACATCGAGTGGTCATCGATTCGGAGGAGGAGCAAAGGTGTGACTTCCTCCCCTGGCATTCAGGGCTGGCTCCCCTGGGCTCTAAGAAGATAGTGGCAGGGACAGTAATGGTAGCTCATTCATGGAGTGGGAGGAGACCCATGGGATCAGCTGCGTCTTCTCATACCTCTCCTGAGACCAAAGCCACAGTCTGGGTGACTCCCCAGGTGCCAGGGACAGGAGCTGAGACAAAGGCAAGCTTTGGCTAGCACTCACTTGTGGAGCTCGCTGGCCCTGCAACTGTTAGAAAATTCACCTGGGCAGGCATCCGGGGCTTTTCCATTTCCCCATGAGAGTTCGGCTTGTCAGCAAGTAGAAAAATTGAAAGTTCGCAGCAAAGCTGGAGCTGCCAAGACCCAGGGTACAAATAGAGAGCCATGCAGGGGGCTCCCAGAGGCAATAGGAAGCAACTAAGCAGGTGGAAATCGGAGCTTTGGCATGGAAGTCAAGGACCCCGTGCCAAACAGGGGGAGTCTGGAAGAGACCTGCTGGATTTGAGCGGCTCATGACGAGCCCAAAGGTGGACGGCAGACTTGGGGCACTGCAGGGCACAAAGCTGAGTGCTGGGCCAGTGCCCCATGTCCAGCGCATGCTTTGCAACAGCACATCTGTTGGCTCTGCCTCCCGTGGTTCTAAATCTCAAGATTTCACAGCAAAAGTCAGGCCTGGCAAGGCTGTTAGCTAACACGCAGTTGGAGCTGCCTGTGGCTCGCAGGTAGGGATCCTAGCCGTAGTGTGAAAGAGGGTGTAATATGTCCCCCAAAGGTTAACAAGCTCCCTCCTAACATCCCCCTGTGACCGTGGTTTGGGGCTGGATGCGGAGGGTGCCAGCCAGAGGAGGCTGGCAGAGAGAGGTCAGGCACTGGCAGGCAGAGGGGAGCTCCAGACAGAAGCCAGGGTTGTTCCTATCTGGGACACATTGCCTCCCTGTTCAAAAGAATCCTGTCTGCTTCCAAAATTAGTTCCTCCTGAGTTGTGTGACTTCCCAACCCTACTGGTGTTTTCTGCCACTGCTTGTTCAGATATGTGAGCACAGTGCCTTGGATGCATCCCTTCCCGTGTCTGTCACCACGAGGCACCAGGATGTAGGATGGGAATGGCCCAGCTGGTTGAGTGTGAAAATACAGGGAGGGAAGAACCCAACCTGCATTCTCACATTTGACCACATGGGGGAACCAGAGCACCAACACTGACACTGCGTTAGTCTCCCAAGCATGAAACTTTAAAATAAACTATTCGTAATAATCTAGACAGTCCAGAGCGCCATTTCTAGAGATGTCTAGGATTATAACAAAATTCACCAAAATCTATTTCAAGTGAATATATAGATAACACCTTTCTGAATCCAACTCGCACTTTTTATCAAAATGCCTGAAATACAAAGATCAAACAACCAAAGAGCCTCCAGTTTGGAACCCTAAGGTGTTTAAGACTAAGAGAGGAGGAAGTGCAGGCTTCAACATCATCCCAATTCCTTTCCTTTCTATTGCCAGTTCTCCGTTCAATGTGGGAGAAAGAAGTCCCTGTGCTCAAGACTGCTGGTTCCCCAGCCATAAAATACACAGGTTGAACTACATCAGGGCTTTTCAGTTAAAGTTCATGGAATTTCTGCATTCCCTCTAGTTCCTGTAAAATGTTCTGCTTATGTGAAGATGTACATTTTATTCCCCTAAAGAGAGAGTCCAAATGGGTCTTATGACCAGTAGAAGACAAATGGAAGCTTCCAGGTCTGGGACTCAGGGATTCCTCACATGGAATGGGGAATAGAGAATATTCTAGCCAAGCCTGGACAAAGATAAGTGACTGAGGTGCCATCTGACGATGCTTTTCTTCCACCTGCAGTGTTTGGCAAAGGGGAGCAACAGGAGAGGCAGAGTAAAGTGCCCATCCCCCATCCGTACCGGAAGCCCCCGGTGGACCTGCTTGTGAGTACTGACTGACCATACCAGGGACACTGCCATGGTCAGAGCTGATGGCAGATGGGAGCTGTGGCTGCTCCAGGCATCCTCTGGCTTAGGCAAACTTTTTAAAGATTTATTTACTTATTTATTTGAAAGATAGTTACATGAGGGATAGAGAGAAGTTCCATCTGTTGGTTCACTCCCCAGATGCCCGCAACAGTCAGAGCTAGACCAGGCTGAAGCCAGGAGCCAGGATTTCCGGCCAGGTCTCCTACATGGGCACAAGTGACAAGCTACTTGCCCCATCCCCTGCTGCTTTTCCAGAGGCATTAGCAGGGAGCTGGACCAGAAGTGGAGCAGTCAGGACTCCACTGGTGCCCATAAGGAACGCCATTGTCACGGGTGGGGGCTTAATGTGCTGTGCCAAAGTGCCAGCTGCAGGTAAATATTTCTGAAATTTATATTTTTAGAAATGTTATTACCAGTTGTAAAAATCTCCACTCTTCACAATGTACTCTACCAATTATCACTTTCCTTTTGTCTGGGTGATTGTCTGGCTGCCTCCAACTCCAGCAATTCAAGCATTTGCAGGATGAGCTGGTGCCAGTTTGCAAAAGCAGTCTTGTTCGGGACCATACCTTTGTGTTTATCAACAGTTAAATTATAAAGACAAGCTGGTACAGGAGAAAAGCAATTTCTTGGAGAGGACTTTAGTATAGTGTACTATTTTGTGGTTAAATCTCAACTATACAACTGGACCTTGACCTTTACAAACAAAAGCCTCTACATGCCTGAATCCTCACCCCAAACTGAGGATGAAGGTGCTACTTTGTGGTACCTCCCGGTGGCTGCCCACCTGCAGCAGATACATCAAATGAAAACCCTCATCACCAGACACAGATGGCCACTGAACTAGGCACCAACAGGAAACCTCCTCCCTTCTGAGCCACACAAAAATGTCTTGTCTCTCATCCCGGACAGAGCCTGGGCCCCATGGAGGAGAGCTCCGAGATAAAGGTGGAGCGCACCAGCTCCAGGACCAACTGGATTCAGAGCTCCATAGCTGCTGGCGGGAAACGGATCAGCAAAGCCCTCAGCTACATCACCGGGGAGATGAAGGAGTGTGCAGAGGGCCTTAAAGGTAGGTCCTGTGAGACCCGACCCTCCAAAACGGAGGCCACAGGGGTGGCTTTAGGCTAGTCTGAGTCATGTCTCCCTGCCTTGCAGAGAAGCTAGGAGCTTCGCTGTGACAGCAGACACCCGTTCCCTGAGACCTAGATGCAGGATGTGAAGTGTGGGAGCTCTCCCAAAGGTCCTGCCCCAATTTTGCAGAGAGGATTCTCGAGAAAGTTCTAGAAAATGCTAGAGAAAATTCTAGAGTGACAAAAGTCCCCTAGAAGTTTCAAAGAGAGCAGTGTCTACTAAGTAAACAAGTTCACTTTAGCCCTCTCCACAGAGCTCAACTTTCTGGGACATTTGTGTCACTATCGTGGGGTACAGGGTCCCTAACTCCACCCAGAGATCAGTCTCAGGGGTTTTATGAACACCCAAGTTATTTTCTTTGTGTTTTAAGATTTATTTATCTAAAAGCAGAATTATAGGAAGAGATAAGAAAAATAGGTCTTTCATCCACTGATTCATCCCTAAGCGGCCACAACAGTGGCTGGGACTGGATCCGTTTGAAAGGAAGAGCGTTGACCTCCATCCAGATCTCCCATGTAGGTAGCAGGCACCCAACCACTCATCTTCCAATACTTTCCAGGCATGTTACTGTGTAGCTGAAAGACCGTAGAGCAGCCAAGCCTCAAATCAGTGCTCATGTGGAATGCTCTGTGTTGCTGGCAGCAGCTGACTCCACTGCAATGCCAACCTCTCTTCCAGGTCCTTTATTACCCTCTCCTGTGGCATCTGACAGCAGGGACTAGAATGCCAAGATGCCCTCCTACCCGCTGCTGGTCCTCGGTCTTGCCCAGGCTGCCCTAAGACAATTTGCTGACCTCCCATCCTGACTCTTTTCAGACAAGTCACCCGTGTTCCAGTTCCTGGACTGGGTGTTCCGGGGCACATCTCAGGTGATGTTTGTGAACAACCCGCTCAGTGGCATCCTCATCATCATTGGCCTCTTTGTCCAGAATCCATGGTGGGCCATCGCAGGCTGCCTGGGCACCGTCGTGTCCACCTTGACTGCCGTCATCCTGAGTCAGGACAGGTAAGTCCCCCGCGTGCCAGCCGCCAAGTCTAGGGCAAAGAGCTCATTCCCTTGGGGACCATTCATTTACCCCTCTCCATCCTCAACACCCAGATCCTCAAAATCAGGACGCTGATAAGTGACAGCTGTTCCCAGTGACACATTGTCTGGAGAGATGTGTCGGCTTGACTGGCTTGAGCTCTCCCTCTCCATTTTCAGAAGGCGATCTGTGTGACTCTGAAAACTGAAATAACTGACTTTGAAATTTCAATTCAAAGTCAGCGATTTTCCACCCACTGGCTCACTTCCCAAATGCCCCCCAGCAGCCAGGGCTCTGCCAGACTGAAGCCAAGAGTCAGGAACTCCAGCTGTGTCCAACCCAAGTGAGCCATCACCTGCTGCCTCCCAGGGTGCTCACCAACAGAAAGCTGGAATCAGAAACAGCCAGGTCTATAGAAGGTCTTCCCAAGAGGCCACTGAACTTATCTGGACAATAAGACGCTGAACTTTATGCTAGGCATGTGTTTGCAAGCAATGAATCTCAACTGAACTTGAACTATGGTTATGCAACAAGGTGGAGGAATCCACCATGGGGGGAGGGTTATGGGAGGGGTGGGGGGAATCCCCAGCACCTATAAAACTGTACTACATAATACAATGTAAGCAACAATAAAAAAAAAAAAAAATTAGCTAGAAAAAAAAAAAAAAAAAAAAAAAGAAACAGCCAGGTCTAGAGCTGGGCACTGCAATAGGGGAAGCAGGTGTCCTGAACTGCATCTTAACCACTGTACCAATGCCCACCCCTAGAAGGGAAGTTTACAAGGCCATTGGCAAGTCCCCACTCCACATCCCCCACCTCTCTCCCCCAGGTCAGCCATTGCGGCAGGACTCCATGGCTACAACGGCACACTGGTGGGGCTGCTGATAGCCGTGTTCTCAGACAAGGGTGACTATTACTGGTGGCTTCTGCTCCCCGTTGCTGTGATGTCTGTGTCATGGTAAGTTTCCTTCCAAGGTGATCAGTGCAGATCAAGGGCCATCAACCTTCTCTCCCAACCCATGGCTCAACTCCGTTTTACAGCAGCCTGTGTGTAGCTTGCCCATCAGGAATTCCACTAGAAATGTTCACTGATGGTACAAGGTAATAGTACCACATGGGTCATCCGTGTGCTATTAGCTAGTAGCATTTTCTTGTGATGGAGAGCGTCTCTGGCCTCTCTTTGCCTGAGAATGGGCCAAGAAAATAAGACCACATGGGTCAAGAGCCCTGTTGCAGTGCCCCATCACCCCTCCTACTCCCACAGCTTTGTTGGTCCCCCCAGAGCTGATTAGGCTTCAGGAGACTACTTTTTTCTCTAGAAAAGCACAGGACCCCAGTTACTGCTATGTGGACCACTGTTGAGCCAGGCCATCTCTTGACCAGCATAATCCTTCTGCCCTCAGTCCCATCCTCTCCAGTGCTTTGGGCAACATCTTCAGCAAGTGGGACGTCCCTGTCTTCACATTGCCCTTCAACATCGCCGTGACCCTCTTCCTGGCAGCCACAGGCCACTACAACCCCTTCTTCCCCACAACACTGGTGAAGCCCGTGTCTTCCGTGCCCAACATGAGCTGGCCAGAGATCCAGGTGCCCTTGGTATGTATCCTGAATGGGGAGAGAAACCAGCATCCATCCAAACTGCAGACTGGAAGGACACTTTCACTTATTTTGCATATCCTACTTATACCTATGAGTTATCACCATTGGCATTTTTAAATATGAGGCTTACATGTCGCTTCCTGAATATCTACAGATACTACATCCATGAATACAAGCACCCACAGACCACATACTCTGAAAAGTGCACCTGCACCAAACATGTGCAGACATTTATTTTATTATTATTCCTGAACGATAATTCCCCCAGAATAGCACTAATATATCTAGCACTTAGGTTAGAGGCCATAGAAGTCCAGACATGATTTGAAGTATACAAAAGGATGACTGTAGCTTGGATGCAGATACTACGGTACTGTGTAAGGGACTGATGCACCCAAAGATTATGACATCTGTAGAGGGTCCTACAACCAATCCTCTGTGGAAACACGTGGAGAACTCTACAGATCGTAAGAGCTACCATTCTTTTCTCTTGGTCCCACCCTGATATGGTAAAGAAGATGAAACACAGACCTACCTAAGGTCACCCAGTCAGTCAAGAGCAAAGTCAAGGTTGCAACTCCAGTCTCTTGACTTCCAGTTCTAAGTTCTTTGATGATTCTTTTTTTTTTTTTAAACAAAGTGCTTCTGAGGCTTTAACCCAGTTTTAATACCATGTATGTCGTGTATTTTTCTTCTTTCTGCTATACTGAATCATTAAAATCACCTGCACATCAAGTTCCAGTGTATGGCTTAAGCAGTCACCCTTTCACCCTCCACTGTTCCTTCCATTCACTCTCTGAGGCTCACCACATTTTAAAGCACAGATATCCCTCCAATATGAAACAGTTATAACAGAGCTTTTAAAAGATCGTTTTACAAATACTCTGTATACTACCCTGCCCTCTGCATGTCCGCCAAGGTAATGAGTCAGAAACCACATGAAAAACGTTAACCCAGCAGGGAGACATTCAGGACTTGCTTTTTATCTAACCATGCAGGTTTTCTCAGAGGTCCCCTCATTTTCTGTTACTCTGGAAGCACCCCACCCACATTTACAGCCCAATCTGGTAACCTGGCATGCCTTCTGAAATGGCTCATGACACAGTGGTATCCCACCCTAAGACCCCCACAGGCTTGTTGGAAATAGCAATGCCTTATGTCTCTAGCACTCAGAGTATAGTCGAAAAATCTCCTCATTGCTCTAAGATGCCTTCTTCTTTGGGAAAAGAAACATTACATGTTGGGTCCATCTCGGTTGGTTATTGCATGCATGCCAAGACCTTCATGCAGGAAATGTGAGAAAAGGGCCATGTAACGACTCAGCAAATTGCCCAACCCATCTCCCTCAGAGGTGAAATTATCCTGCTTGGTGTGGTATGGAGAGATGATGTTGGAATATAAAGATGATGTTGGAAGCTTAAGATCTTCTGCCTTCCCCAGGCCGCATCTTCAATTGAAGAGGTATTTGGGAATTTGATAGACATGGAAGAAGCAAAAACAAAATGAAATAATTCTATTCGGGTGCTTAGGAGCCCTGGCTCAAAGAAAAGAAAAACAGTTAAATGTTGGTGATTACTCTTTAAGGAGTGACTTTCTGGCTAATTAAATGAATTGTAGTAATAAGGAGTCAGTTGTCTTTTTGACAATTTTCATTTGAGCCTTGAGATTTGAGAGAACTGGTGAATGGCAGAGTCCAAAATCCCCAGCCTTAGAATCCCCAAAGACTCCATCCAGTTCTGCTAGGAATACTGGAGAGTTCCCACCACTACCACCATCATCACCAGCATCACCATCATCACCACCATCACCTCCAACAACAACAGCAATAACCACCACCACTACTAACACATGAGGAGGATGCTGACCGCGAACAAAGCTTCCCAGGCTGTGGCCTTTACAGAACTCTCTCACCAGTGTTCTGTGCCCTGTAGCATGGGGCTAGAGCCCCATTCTGTCACAAGGCCTGAAGTAACAGCAGACTGAGCCTCCTGCTTAGCCCACTGAAGCCATACTTCAGGCTCCATATCTGCTGTCATGAAGGTGTGAAGTCCCTGAAGCTGCAGACTCCCCTTCCCCTGACACTGCTGGGAACAGTCCTCTCAGGGGACACAGTCTTAGACAACAGTCGTCTTACCTTCATCCCTTCACTAACTCACCCCAGTGTATTGTCCTGGGTGAGGCTGCCCAGTGCATCCTACTTGTGGCCCATAGCCTCAAGTAGCTCCCTGACTCAAGGGACCTCAAACAAGCCCCACCCCAAACACAGAACTCAGACTCCCATCGATGGAGAAGTCTGAGTCTCCAGGATCATCTTCCCCAACCCTGGGTCACACATGCAAGTACCACACCATCAGACTTCCTCAAGCACCCCACCAACCCCAGAGATACATGGAGGACTGAGTTATGCAAGCACTCCTTGGGGTTTATCAACCAAAAGAGCAGAAGTCAGACAATATTACAAGCACACTTCAAAGTGAAGGTGGAGAATGGAAAAGATAAGCACTTCGGGGGCAATAAGAATGAAATCTAGGCATGTAAAGAGTTGTCAAAAAAGCTCATGTATATTATGACAAAACTATACGTGGGTTACAAAGTCTTCTTGCACCAAAATTAACTTATCTACTAATTCCATTTTCCATGAGCTTTTTGAAGTCCCTTTGTGTCTGCTCTGGGCCCTCTCTATTGATGTTAATACAATTGCTCACCCAGACATTGTGGTTCTGGGAAACACACAATGCCATCCTTCCACATAATGTTTAGCCTTTTGGTCATCTTTTTTGGTTTAAAAAAAAAAACACAGGAGGATTTGGAAAGCTCAACTTTGATGAGGTATCTATTATGTTTCTATTGAATAATACCTTAATTTGAAAGGTAGTTTTTCTTCACTGAGAGATAAATATCTTACATTCATGTTTCTAAATATGAAACTCAACATGTTAGCTTGTTAGTGCCCTAAGAAGTCAAAGTTCATGTGCTAAAACTTTGGTTCCTTGTGGATGTCACCTGTTGGAAAATCTGTTATGAAATGTTAGCCTAGAAGGTTGGGTACCTAATGGCTTTGCAGCTGAAGTTCACATTGTTTCCTTTGCCTCCACAATAAGCTTATGATCCCTATTGTGCCCACAGCTTTTGAAAGCCATCCCCATCGGCATTGGCCAGGTGTACGGCTGTGATAACCCCTGGACCGGAGGCATTTTCCTAGCTGCTCTGTTCATCTCTTCACCTCTTATCTGCTTACATGCAGCAATTGGATCCATCATGGGGATCTTAGCAGGTCTGTGTCAACTCGTACCCTCATTAATTACAGGAAAACTGTGATGTGTCTTTGATGCACAGTGCTTGCTTCTTCGTGTTTCCTTGAACAAAAAGCTGCCTGCAATAGAAGGTTTTGGTATCAGTCATGGTCACCCTAGAGTTTTGGAGACATTTCTTCCAGACATATTTATATTGATTCTGGTCATATTTTGTTTCCAATGATAAAAGGAAGGATCTGTTCTCAGAAAGATCTCCCTTTAGGGCACCAGTAAAACAGTGTTTGGACTTCTGAAGTGAGTCTTGCCCCAGATGATGTCTTCAGCCTGCACCAGCTTAACAGTTGGTGGTCATGTGGTCCTTGGTGCCCAGGTGGCTCCATTAAAGGCTTTATATACAAATGATTTCTGATCTTATTCACTACATATGTATTGAATGTTGTATACATTCTTATAGATCACAGGTGTTTTATTTTCTGTTTTAATATATAAGGATACATAACAGGATAACTGATTCTGAGCTTGGAAGACTGGCAAATTTCAGGACATGCAGGGAGCTCCTAGATGACTCTGACACAACACTGACACCTGTCTTCGCCCGCAGGGCTCACGATCGCAACGCCATTTGACTCCATCTACTCTGGCCTGTGTGGCTTCAACAGCGCATTGGCTTGCATCGCAATTGGAGGCATGTTCTACGTCATCACCTGGCAGACACACCTTCTCGCCGTTACCTGCGGTAGGTGCCACAGACAGCATATGCACATCCAAGACACAATGGTTCAGCCACATGAAGACAGACTATGTTGGAGGTGATGTGGGTTTCCAACAGGGGAGTGGAACTAGCTGAAGAGCCCCTCTCCTTGCCAGATAATCTTTATATATAGAATCAAGAGACTTGCATCATATGAAGCAGCAAGTCTGAAGACCTAAACTGACACAAGCCTTCTAATGATCCCTCCAGATTACATATTGGTTCCAAGCTCCAAGAAATTGCATTGCAACCATTTGGTATATTATCCCCATCCTTAAATGGTCTTCAGTTATTTAACATGAAAGGAAACCAAAGAAAACTCCTTTGATGGAGATAATTCAAGCAGGCTCTGTGCAGGCACAGCTGTGGACTATCAGCATTACGTAAATGAGGAAACTTCCAAAAGTGTGTGGGCAACTGGCATTCAAAGATGTCTATTTTGGTGTGCCTGCAGAACTTAAGGCCCACACGATAACAGCATCTAATGATTATCACTTTTAACCAAAACATTTTTACAAACATTGTTCTGTTCATTCATTGTGGACCCTGGAAACTCAAGCTCTGTTTTGCAGTTGGGGATCCTGAGGCTTCGGGGAGGTCTACAGGCACAAACAGACAGAGTCACTCCACCTCCTACAAGGTGGAGAAAGATCTGGAAGCATATGGGAATGCGCTCTCAGATAAAAAATGGTAAAACAGGTAATGATGCAGTCATGTGTTCCATGGGCTTAGTAGGCAGAAGATGCTAAGGTAAAGCCATCCTAGGAAATCTGGAACACACAGCAGTCAGCTGGCTTATATATGGGGCCTGGACGTGGTGGTCTGGACAGGTTCCTTCATCAGGCAGATCAGCCCCATTTGAAAAAAAAAAAATGCCACAGTGAATAATCTCATGTTAAATAGATCAGATTTACTCTTTGACCTGAAACTCAGACTTACCCCTAGTTATTTCCTCACTGAAATGCCCCAGTACAAGAATTGCAAACTCTTACAGGTGGTTTTAAAATTAATAGACATGTGTATTATTAAGTTGATTAGAACCTACCCTTTTTAAAATAAAAGTATCTACTCACTAGAAATAAAAAAGGAGACCTGAGGACTTTATCAGGATTCCAGGTTGTGTGATAATCTGTGTAAGTGCACCTGCCACACAACTCCAACCAGGGTCAGGGCACAGAGGTGGTCTAGACTCTCAGAGGCTTGAAGCTGTAGGCTTTGTCTGGATACTCAGAGCCCAATAGTCTGGTCTGCTGGCTAGGAAATGGCCATAAGGGATATGCCTACCTACCAGCTTCAAGCTCTGCTTACGTGCTAAGGAAAGTTCACTTTCAACCAGCAACTCCTGAATGCAAAATTTACTCTAGACGGTACATTAATGGTTCTGCACCAGGGGTTATTTCCCAAGCGACATTTAGCAGTGTCTGGTGATGTTTTTATTGGTAATACCTAGGGAGGAATGGGTATTTATTGGTATTTATTGGTATTGGTCCTATGGATATCCAGTGGGTAGAGGCCAGATGTTAGTGCACGTTCCCCAATGCTCAGGATAGACTCCATCACAATTATTTAATTCAAAATATTGGTGGCTCTCCAGTGGTGAAACCTTGAGATACTGCATTTGTTTTTTAAGTCTCAGCCTGTAAGATGCGTACATACTATTACCACCTCCATTTTATAGATGGAGAATGGAGCTAAAGGAATAAATTACCCAAAGTCATAAGAGGGTTTCAGACAATTTCCCTGTTAGTAACAGACAAATTTTATTGGAAATAATAGTAATAATAAATAACAGAGGAGGAACAAAGTGAGAATAGACTCCCAGACTAGATGAGTGAGTCAAGTGGAGTTGGGGCTTTCATTCCTGAAAAGACCAAGTCCAGAACTCAACAGAGGCCTTCAGGGTCCCCAGGAAGAGTCGAGCCCTTTCCTCTGTAGTCACTGGGGATTTAACTGACATGAAGGATGGCATGGCCTCCCACTCGTCTTGAGAAATAACTTGTCCAATGTGAGTCATGAAACAGTTGCCTGCCCCATGCTGTACTCAGCTTTAATCTCCTGTGACTCTTTCTCCTTGAAACCCCAGCTCTAAACCAGCAGGGGCACCTCCAGCCCAAAGACTGAGTATACAGTCAGGTTACTTTAGCTTTGTGGGGGGGGGCCTCAAAATGATGAAATGAAGATGATACTTGTACTTATAATGTAGCAATGCTGTAGAGTATGGTTGGCATCGCTCATATGAACTTTCTAGCAAAGGTTAACTTTCATTCACATCTTAGGGACAACCAGGTGGTTCTCAGATGAGAAACTCAGGGCTTTGTGACACAAAGACCAATGACACTGGCCCATTTTCCTAGTTTCTCACTTAGGTACCCTTGGGTCTTCCTCATAGCCAGCCTGACCACTCTCCTTGCAGAGCATAGAAGACAAGACAGCAGGTGCATTTGTTCTCCCTCAAGTGCACAGAAGGCCATCCACCCTGAAAATCCCTATCATGTTACTAACTCGTGATGAAATATTCCTGCAGAGAGCTCTGGGACTCAATTGCCTTTTCTGTTTAGTAAAATTTTTCACTTACGCTTTATGCTGTTAAATATTCCTTGGCTTAGATACAAGGTGGTAGGACCCAAGAGAGCAATAGCAGTTCAATTCTGGTCCTTTAGTAAAGTTTATCTTCTGTCTTAACAGTGCCAAAATTCATGTAGAATTCGGCACTTTTAAAGCTACCAAGGAATGGAAATGTAATGAAATTTTGTCTTAATATAAGAACTAGCATTTGTAGCAGAAAATCTTTGGGGAGAATATATGTAGACTAAACTCGAGGCACTGTCAAATCCTTACTGGGATCTTTCTTACTGGTTCTTTTTTTTCCCCCAGCCTTGTTTGCAGCCTACCTGAGCGCAGCCCTAACCAACGTGCTAGCTGTGGTGAGTCAAAGAGGACGGGCTACAGTGCACCCACGTACTTTACTGGTCTTTTCTCAACTTCCAAAGCCAGCCTCAAAACCCCTCCTCAGGATCCCTTTCTGGTCCATCACGTCATTTCAGATCATACTCTTCACTTCATCATCACCAAGACAGACAAGCTGGGTCTCAAAAATTTAAATGTCAACTGCTGACCAACCAAGCCTATTGCCGGTGGATTCCTTGTAGGAAACACAAACTCCCTTCAATTGTATCATTCTTCTCTAGAAGGATTCTTAAGCCTCCTCTCAGTGCTGTGGGTGCTCCTAAATTATTTGTCCATCTAAGCTGTGGACCAGTGCACATCTTTCTTCTCCCATGACAATTATCCTGTTTAGGAAGGACACTAAGAGAGGCTTCAGGAAAGCGGGAGAGCCAGACCCTCACTAAGCCAGAGGAGCCAGAGCTGCTGATTTATGGGCACAGGAAGCAGTCCAGATACCCTTGCTTGTCTGAACCCCAGACTGGGCTGGTGTGTGAGGGCAGAAAGAACCACTGTACTGAGTACTCATGGCTCAGCTGATTGTCCATGTCTCTTGGTCTTAGACACGGCCATTACAGCATATCTCTCATGACAGCCAGGATAAAACCGTGCTGATGCTGCAGGTGAAAGCAGGATGGAGATCTGTTCATGCCTGTCCCAAGTCTCTCCCTAGCCTCTGATGGAGACAACAGTTTGGACTTAGCATGGTAGCCATCTCTAATACTATGCTCTGTCCTCCAGTGGACTAAGTCCTCCCTCTGGGTCCCATTACATCAGTACGCACCTTGGCTTTTGACATATGATCTTGTGATAAGTTTACTATTCACTGGTCCCCCTCCTGCTCAGCCTGAATGTGCCTGCTTAACAAGGGTCCTATTGTATTGTCATCATCTTTACCTTTACCTGCCATAGAGCCCAACATGTAATAACTTTCCAAGACATTCTGAATGAATGCACCAACAAGGTGGTAAGCCCCCAAGATGCAGAATGGAAGATCTGGGGATGAACCACTGGCCATCAGAAAGAGTGAAGAGTGAGGGGTACCACGACCACTGAGGCTCCCTCCATTCCAGACTTTGCTGTCTCCTCCAACACTCATCTACTTGCTGGCTCCTCCATCCATGTTGTGCCTTCCTCAGTCCTGGAAGAGATGCAAGACAGGAAGACCTGCTTCCCTGGTTCCTGATCACAAGTGTTGACACTAGTGACTGGCCTTTCCTCTGATCACAGGGAAGCTGGTTTGTGCCATTCAATTCAGACAGGTCAACTTCTTGTGTGTCTACTGAGTGTAACACACTGCTGACTGCTGTCATGGATACAAAATAGTACAGGTTATTAACTCACTGAGGAGCGAAATATAAAGATGTTGGAAGGCATATATTAGCCTATTTACGGCTTTCGCAGGAGAGCTCTTAGCCACCATCTGCTTCACGCTCTCCTTAGGACCATTGCTCAGTACCTAGTGTACATGGAGTACCAGCTTTCTGATAGCACTACACATACTTGTATTCTTATTTTACAATTGAAAAAAATACTTCCCAGGAAGGTTAGAGCTGGGACTCAGACATCAACCTGTAGGACTCTAAACCCACACTTTTGTCATTATACACCTGGAGGGATGTTTCCCCAAATACCTGTGTAGTGCCTAGCAGGGCTTTGGCAAGAGTCTGAGTGGAGCTCATCAGTCAGTATTGCCTCAGTTATGGTAACCAGGCTGTAGCCAGCCACACTTCTCAGATAAGGCATGTCATCAATATAAGGGTTCATTAACCCCACTGGGGCTCCAATGGCCGCATGTTCAAATGTGTGCGCTCACCTCTTACAATACAGACGGACACCACTGGTATGATTGTATAGGTTATAAATATATACCATATTTATATTGGTTGTCAATCAAGCATTATACTTAGCAACACCAAAAAGCACAAGTTCCACTCCTCAGGGCTGTGATGGTTGGTACAGGGTGATAAAACAGCCTTGTCCGAGATAACCAAGGCTTCTCGCATTCTCCCTCCCTGCAGTTCGGACTACCAACCTGCACCTGGCCCTTCTGCCTCTCAGCGCTCACCTTCCTGCTTCTGACAACCAACAACCCTGCCATCTACAAACTCCCACTCAGCAAAGTCACCTACCCTGAGGCCAACCGTACCTACTACCTACAGGAGAGAAACAGAAGGTCGTCAACGATAACCAAGTACCAGGCTTACGATGTCTCCTAAGTTGTCCTCTCCGAAGCACTGGAAATTCAGCCTCCAGGAAGCTGCCCGGTCCCCACACCTAAAGCCACCCAAGCTCCCCATCTACGACTTTCCTGCACCCCTGTCAAGCAAGCCTCTACCCCAGTGATTCTCAAACACAGGGAAATGTGTGTGTGGTCACCCATCAGGAAACTCTAAACTGTGCACCATTGATCAGATATATTAGAGCTTCATACGCCTGGCTAGCCCTGTGAGAGCTTCTACCTTTGAGGGGCACATGCCCTCTTTTGCAAAATAAGTCCCCTACAGATGGAGAAGAAGGTCCCTAGGGGGAGAAATGGGTGACACGGTCACTCGTGTCAGTCTCTGAATGAGGTGTGATGGCCAGTCCTGCTCCTGTTCTGCCACTCATGGCTTCTCCCTGACTCCACCAAGTCCTTTCCCACTCAGTCTTGATGTCTTATTGGCAGGGACTTGTTCATGACAGGAAAGGTCTCCAAAGTCCCTTCTACCCCAAAAGTGTTGATTCTTCCCTCTCTCCTATAAACTGATGAAATCAGTGTCGATCATTAATTGCATTGAGGGAAAGATACAAGAGATGCCTGGAGAAGAGGCAGCAAAACATTCAAATGCTGAGTGCAGGATTATCCTGGGACTAAGAGGGGATGCTCTTCAAGTTTGGAGTTAAGAATCGAAATTCACTGACTATGCCAATTTGCTTTCCTTTGCCTAATACAAAGATTTCTGAAAATATCCTAAAATGGAAGCTGATCTTTTCCAGTCTTTAAATCACATTGTTTTAAAAAAAATTGTCTTTCCTCTTATTGTATCCAATAATCATGCTGTCATTAAACTATTTAAAGATGCAACTAGGTATCCGGTGCCCTTACAATGGTGTCCCTTACAACAGAATCCAGCACTGGCCCCTTTAAAGGTTTTCCACGGCCAAGGTCAAGTATGTATCTGTAGAGGGGCTAGAGTGAATTGAACATGGACAGTGTTTGATTTATGCCAAAGCAAGCAGGGGCATGGTTACCTGTTTGGGTTAAAGCACCATTGGTTAGTAACCCATCTTCCTTTCTTAGGTTTGTGCCTCCCAAGTCCAACCCAGCTCCTCTTGAATGTCTAGTGACTCACCATCTTTAGCACTATGGTTCAAGTCCTTAGCTCCTAAGCCACAGAACTCTGTGGTGGGAGCCACGTGGTCAGCCTTCCCACCCTTTCCTCGGAGGAGCCTCCCCCGCTGCCACAATGAGACCTCCCCCTCTGTGCGCACGCTTCCGGTTTAGCCTGACGGGTAAGAGGACCCCAGAAGGGAGGCAGCGGAGGAAAGGCAGGGGACAGCACCTCTCTGAATGCAGTGGTCAGGAGAGAATCTCGTCTTACTAAAAGCAACCCTTTAGAAAAAGCTAGTTTCTACATTTTTTTTCTTTTTTCCACTTGCTCTAAGATCTGACCCATCTTTCACCATCCCACAAGTGTTGAGCAACTATTTCTCTGCCAGATCGCATTCAACTTATGGTGATTTTTCCAGGAAAACGAAGTTCTTGTCTGTGGAGATCCATTCTTTACACAGGATAGGGAGCAAGTCACATTCAGGAGGCCACATTCCTGAGTTTGTCATCATACCTTCAGGCCAAGAAGACCTCCAGCTGTGTTTTCAGGCCCACAGAATGGCAGCTGCCTGGGGAATGAGCATCCAGGAGGTTCACCAGCAGGCTGTTGATGCACATAGCTCACTCAGCTGCCCCCAACTCTCCAAGGGATGATAAAAAAACTACTGAAGTATTAGTTCTCATGCCTTTTCCACTAAAGCCCTCTCTGAGCATGCCATTCCAATTGCTGCTTGTTAATGAACACTGTCAGCTGATCTAAGGATACCCTTTGGTTGCCATAAAGCATGCTCGCTTGATCCAGGATGCAAGGTACAAACAGCTGGGACCGAAGTATTCAACCTGGGAAAACTCACCATGTCAGTCTAGACAAGCAGTTCAATCAAGTATTGACAGCCAACTAGCCAAGCAAACATATTTCTCCCAATGCCATGCAATGACTTCATATTGACAGTGTGAACTTGGAGGTTGATACTGTGAGCTCAGCAGGAGGGGAGACTTTTCAGCACAGCAGTCTACACAGTCTACAAGTCTGGGCATGTACCAGGAAGAATAATATACTTAACAAGCACACATACAACACAAAAGGTACATTGGAACATGAGCGAGAAAAGAGGTTGGCGTAGGAAAATGAAGGAACATGCATACTTTCACACATCCAAGAAAAGACTTTGTATGGACCAAGTAAGATAAACTGCCAATGGCTATGGCAGATCATGAAGTGTTAGAAAAATTATTGAGTGGGGTGGATACTATGCAAATATGCATGTATGCATATACATGTATCATATACACGTGTACACACATAGCTGGTTTTGTCTCTGTGGGATGCTTGTGACAACAGGGACTGCTTAACTTGCTGTGCAAAACAGCCCCATCTGTGTGGCTCGTTAAAATTCAGCTCCCTGGGACGAGCGCCCTGGCATCACAGGTTAAGCCTTTACCTGCTGCACCAGCATCCCATTTGGGCATCGGTTCATGTCCCGGCTGTGCCACTTCTGATTCAGCTCTCTTTTTATGGACTGGGAGAGCAGCAGAGGATGCCTCACATCCTTAGGCCCCTGCATCCATGTGGGAGACCCCAAGGGAGTTCCTGGCTCCCGGCTTTAGATCGGCTCAGTTCCGACCACTGCGGTCATTTGGGGAGTGAACCAGCAGACAGAAAAATGATACTACCTCCCCTTTTCTCTAAAACTGCCTTTCCAGTAAAAGTAAAATAAATCTTTTTAAAATAAATAAAAATAAAAATCAGCTCTCTCTGGACCACAACCCCAGACTGGATACAATGGATGTGGGTGGAGCCAGGAATCTGAGCCACCCAGAAACTCTTGAGCTACAGATGAAGTCTACTGGATCAAGATGCAAACTTTAAGGCCGCTGTGTAGGATCTTAGCCCCAACTGGATTAGAATCACCTGACTGTGATGCCAAGCGGTATTCCAGACCCATCAAATCAACACTGAACCCGAGCTCTTTCTTAACTTCTGGAGGTAATTCCAGCATGCAGCCAGGTTGACAACCTGTGATGTCTGTTTCCTGAGCTTCAAACCTGTGTCTAATTAGAGATGCTCCTGTGGCTGTCAAGCCCTCAGATTCTGTTCTCAGTTCCTTCTCCACTGCTCTTTTTTATTTTAAATTATTTTCGTTTTTTGAATTTTATCATACAATTCTGGGATTATAGTCTGGGATTTCCCTCCCCCCAGTTTCCACTGATCTTTCCCTAAAATGCAACATTGGTCACACAATTTAACCTGGACTTTATGTTGTTCAATGTCACTTGTCACGCCATTTGCCAAATTCTAAAGCCAGGGTCTTGTCCTTTAAAAAAAATTTTTTTTTAGTTCATTTGAAAGAGTTAGAGAGAGAGAGTCTTCCATCTGCTGGTTCACTCCCCAAATGGCTACAACAACCAGAGCTAGGCTGGTCTGAAGCCAGGAGCCAGGAGCTTCTTCTCGATCTCCGAAGTGGGTGAGGGGTCCAAGTACTTGGCTCATTCTCAGCTGCCTTTTCAGGGGCATTAGCAGGGAATTGAACCTGGAATGGAACTGCTGGGATTCAAAAGAGTGTCCCTATGGAATGCCAGCTCTACACTGGACCAGCCCTGGTGGGATCCCCATTTTATTACTTGGACACAACAGACTTTGGGGTCGAACAGATCACAAGCACAGAATAAGCACAGCGTGTCCTTCTGACTGTCATCTGTGCATGGTTGAGCTCCTGGTTCCAAGGAGGGAAAAGCGGAGGGAGGTGGTGCTTGATGAGCGTTCACGAAGAGAGGGAAAACGCCTGAATGCCCAAGGCTCCAGCTGGGGGACCACAAAAGCTCCTCTGGGGGTTTCACAGAATTAGCTCTTCCCCTTCGGTCTTTAATCCACTTCGGCTTCACTTGCACCTAGTGTGGAATGTTCGTGCCTGCTGGTGACAGCCAGTCGTGCCAGCACTATGTGTTAAAAGACTTGCACATATGCACACTTCCTCCTAAATCCAGAAACACCTTTAGCTCACGTTCCTGTCGCAATGAAGAAGTGGTTAGAGAACTCTCTTCAGACCTCACATCAGAAACTGTACCTTCCAGCCCCGCACCTTCTGAGCATGCCCACGTGAGAGAAGCATGTTCATCCTAGAACTGAGACAAGTTACCCACAAAAAGAGGCGGAGGGTAAGAAGAATCCAATACTGAGCTGTACCTTCCTGCACCTTCTTCCCCTCCTCTTCACCGCCCACTTCTTGGCCCTTTTTGGCCCTTTATCCCGCCTGCCCAAACCCTGATGTCTGAACTCACAAACTTTGACTTGTGTTACCTCCAAAGAGCTCGCCAGAGGGCGCCAGAGCACCTTCAAAAGCCCTACGAGGCTCCCTTTGCCGCCTGCGTTCCAGCGTTGCAGGCTCAGTCAGCTCAGCACCTGCTTGCTCTCCCTCACCAAAGGCGGAGTCGCGTGCATTAGAGCGCATGCAAGCACACTGATAAAAGAAAAGCTCTTAGATCTGAGGCCTGGGGAACCTGAGAATATCACCTCCTATTGTGATTTTTTCGTCTGAAGGAGAAGTTAATGAAGATCTGTCATTGGAGGTCTTTTCATGATTAAATGAGATACTCAAGGTTAATTAGCTGCTGGTTACCAGTCCACCATAGGCAAAGTGAAGTTTCTTCCTCAACATGTCCAAGGGATTTCACAAACAGCTCATCTCTCATTTTCCTAATCAGCCTTTCACATAGCTGGAGGGCCCCCCCCCATCTGACTTTCCAATATAAATAAATAAAGCTTTAAAAATTAAAAAGAAAAAAAAAGATGTGGCTTCTCCAAGGGTCCCTTTAGATTGCTCTGAGAACTCGGGTCCAGGGTCGCCATGCTTACTTACCCTGCAAGCCTAGCACCCAGAAAGAAAATGATGTTCCCATAAGGAACACACCATGTCACCAACACTCAGGTGGAAACAGAATATTCTTACATCCAGAAGTCATTTTAAAAAGGTTTACTTACTTTTATTGGAAAGACAGAGTTATGGAGAAAGGAGAGACAGAAAGAGAGATCTTCCAACCACTGGTTCACTCCTCAAATGGCCGCAATGGCCAGAGTCGGGCTGATCCAAAGTCAGGAAGCAGGAGCTTCTTCGAGTTTCCTGTGTCGGTGCAGGGGCCCAAGCACTTGGGCCATCCTCCACTGCTTTCCCAGGCCATCAACACGGAGCTGGATCAGAAGTGGAGCAGCTGCGATTTGAGAAGCTGGCCACATCTCTTGACATGCCTAACAGTCATATTCGAAAACTCATTTAACTATTTGAATTTCTGCTTTTAAAAATGCATCATCTGGACTCAGGACTGAGGCAGGCCTCGGGAAGGGCCCCTGAATGGCATGGACACCCAGCAGGAGGCCAACCCCAGCGAGGAGCCATGGCCCCAAGAGGCTGAGCACATGGGCTGAGGTTGTGGACAGGGCCCACCGCAAGGCTGAGCTGCCTTCCTCTAAGGAGACACTTTCAGGAGGAGACTGTCCCGAGCAACCAGGAAAGCTTCCAGAAGAAGTGAGGCGGGCCCGGCGCGATGGCGCAGTGGTTAAGGTCCTCGCCTTGCATGCCCGGGATCCCATATGGGCGCCGGTTCCGTTGCGCTCACTTGGGGAGTGAATCATCGGACGGAAGATCTTCCTCTCTGTCTCTCCTCTCTGTATATCCGCCTTTCCAATAAGAAAATAATAAAAATAAATCTTTTAAAAAAAAAAAAGGAAGTGAGGCAAAGACATGACCCTCAGTATTTTATCAGCGTTCAAGCAGAATGGAGACACCAGCATGAATCCCCAAACACCTCCCTTTCCTAACATGGCTCTTCTGTTTAAAGTGCGTATGCACATGAGGACTGGAGCTGTTTCCATATGGGTAAATTCTTCATCAAACCTCGCCGTCACTTGAAACTTGAGTTTGTGATTTGTTGTCTTTAATAATCCATGATAGGAAGAAGGGTTTAACTCAGTTTAGCAAAATACTGAACGTAATCCGTTCACTATCAGCTCGGCAGATCTCCTTCTCGGGTGTCTTATTTGGTGTCATAAGCAGCCTGCAGCTGACTGAGCGCCTTGGGGCTGAATAGAAAAGTCAAAAGAATTGAAAAGCCTGAAAAGGGAATATTTTCCAGTTACTTCTAGAAAACGATTCAGTGTGTGTTGGGTGTGAGATGTTTGATGGAAGAGGCCAGCAAATGTTATTCTACTGGCCAAACGCCTTCAGGACTGTCGAGCCGCATGTGTTTTTCTCGTTGTCAATAGCGTGAACTCTTGGACTTCTCATGATGAAGAGTGTCTTACTTGCACCACTGCCGTACAAAGCCTTGGTTCTCTTTGCTCCAAGACCAGTGCTCAGCCACATCTGTAAAAAGTTTCAAAAATCATTGAAGTGAGGTAGAACAGATGTTAGCCAGTTGAGGGGTGTTGGGTGGACGAATATTTTCAGAAGATGAGCAGCTGTCAGACATCCACAATGCACAGCTGACAAGTTTATTCTCCAATGTAGGCAGTAATGTAGAGTTGGGAGGAAGCATTTCAGTGTAAGAACTTTATTTTAAATTAAAATCACCTTGCAAAGGGTTCTTCTTTGTTTCGTTTTGTTTCAAAGTGCTTGAAAACATTAAATGAAATGTTGAAAAGAGAATAGGGCAGACTTTGTATAGCTTGTGTTAATATAATGGAAGATTGGAGGAGTTTAATGAATCTATGGAAAGAAAAAAAATAGAATGAAAGTGAAACGTGACAAATCAAAGCACTTGCAATACCAAAGTACTGAAAGGCAAGCTGCAGAAGACGCCAATCCCACACAAAGAGAAGAAAATTGGTTAATGTTTTCAATTGCAAATACTCTAAAATTTTTTCAATGCCTATTAACTTATAGTCATGCAAATGGTCAAATTTATATGGTGAGAATTAGGAGATAGTATAACTGCTCCAAACAACAAATTCAGTGTCACGAGAACTTTGGGTTGTGAAATCTAGCACAGCAGAAGCTACTGCCAGAGTTTGCACCAGATAGGGAACTAGCTTCTTTGAAAGCACCTTATAAGAAAAGCTGTGTGGCGCTACAGATGAAAGCCAGAAAGAGCCTGAAGCCCATAATGGTTGGGAATTTGGGGCTTGATGTCAGTTCATGAAATTCCCAAGTGAAGTGAAGCTTTCCAAGACCTTCATTGACACTTCAGGTAGGTAGATTTCCAGCCACTAAGATCAAAGAAGAAAAACGGTCCTGCCCTCCTAAGCACTTGTGCTTACATTTAGAGGTTAAATGCGTAGGTACCCCAACACAATCAAGTAGAAATCTTTTACACTTCATGAGGATTAGCAAGATTCTTACAGGGAGAGGATGATACACAACCTTGCTTTAGAATCCTCAAGCACAAAATCGAAAATACATGGCTACTGGGTTGACCCCTTCAAACATGTTAAGGAAGATGAGACCAAAATTATCAAACTGATCAAAATGGAATTGCAAAAGCCTATACCGTACTTGAGCTCACATTGTAATGCTACATGTATCTGTACTATAGACACACTTCATTGTTTTCCTGTTAGGTCTCCAGACGCCTAAACTGAATTGGGGTCTTGAGTATCTTGTTTCAGGTTTCCGGGAGCATTCTTTGGGGGTATGCATGTCGAGAGGAGGAATGTCTTATCCACAAATGCCCTTTTACTGCTTGGCATATTTTCTTCACAGTATTTCTTTGATAGCGTCATCCATCACGTAGTGGACCATGAGGAAATGTAAGTCGATGCCAAACAGCAGCAAGGACCATCCTGGCAACTTCTTCCGAGCCAAAAGGAATCTGAGATTTATGCTGGTGGTGAAAATACACAGGTCAGGAGTGACGTACTGGCTGAGAAGCGGATTCATGCTGTGTGAAGATCCAAGCATTTAGATAGCAAAGACAGAAATCTGTTGTTAAGTGAAAGAAGGGTTTCAATCATAGAATTTGGCAGCTGACTACTTTCTGTACTACCAATATATTTTAGTGCCAACCTAAAGGCTTTTATTACTTGCACATTGACACTTTTGAGTCTTTGGACCTCAATTTGTATTTATACTGAAGGCATAAAATCCTCAGCTAATAAAATATAGCAAACAAATCCACATTCTGAATTAAATCCATGACCTTGTGACTTGGCCAGCTTTGGGACTCTTGACCCTTTCGCATCAACGTTTCGTGGGTGACAAAGGTTAGATGACACCCATTTGTTGGAGTTTTAGGGAATGTTATCAAGCATGAAAACCAAGCATCTAGGAGGGCATGACATTTGCCACTCTGTTTTCCAGGACACTGCAGTCTGTGGCTGGAGGTTCCAGTAAGGTTTATTAGTTACCCTCTGGGACTGTGACCTCTAAATTTTCCCCATCTACTCAGACAGGACATTGAGCTGTCTGTGGGCACCACAGTTGTCAGTAACCAAAATTAGATATTTGTTAGGATCTGTGAAACCATTACTTTGCTGGTCAAAATGTACCTATCATTATGGTATTTACTGTTGTAATTCACAGTCCTTCCGCTGCACAGTTTAAAAAACTTCTTGAAAGATACAACATACTGATGTACATTATATGTATTGTAATATTTAACATTAATAGATTACCTGTTGTATTTTACAAAGTATAAAGTACACAAATAAGTGAAAGTTGTATATTATAATACTTTTGAGATTACAGTATTTTGAATGCTACAGGCAGAAACCCAGCGCACTTAGGGCTTGGAGCCAGCCCCACTCAGTAAGAGTCTGGGTTTTCATCTGGTGCCTGTTTGTAGACCAAACAAGTCTCCACACATTCAGAACACACTGCAGAGGAATGGCTGTCCCAGGCATGTGGTCTTTGCAGTTCTCTATCCTGGGGGCAGGAGCTGGGGAATGGGGAGGCCCAGAAGAGTTCTTTCTCTAGAAAGCCATGCCCAGGGTGCCAAAGAGGTCCTCTTGGCATTCTTCTCTTGCAGAGTTCCTGGGTGTGGGAACTGCCCAGTCATACACACTGGCAAATTGTTCATTTTAAAAGCTGCCTGTAGGGCCCAGCATGGTAGCATATTGACTAAAGTCCTCACCTTGCACTCCTCAGGATCCCATATGGACGCCAGTTCTAATACCGGTGACCCCGGTTCCCATCCAGCTCCCTGCTTGTGGCCTGGGAAAGCAGTAGAGGACGGCCCAAAGCCTTGGGATCCTGCACTTGCATGGGAGACCTGAATGAGCCTCCAGGCTCCTGGCTTCAGATTGGCACAACTCGGGTCACTTGGTGAGTGAATCAATGCATGAAAGATCTTTCTCTCTGTCTCTCCACCCTCTTCCAAACCAACCTACACACTTGCCAATTGATGTAGCTACCTTGCTTAGCTTGCCCAACCCCCAGGCCTGTACCATGTGCTCACCAGCTGGAGCTATGACCCAATAGGGAAGTTTCCCAAGCTTCCCCACTCAGCCCACTCCCAGACCCAGATCTCATGCATGCCAGTGGGTGCTAGGCCCTTGCCCAGCATATCCTGTCCCTTCATTTTGGCCTTTGTTGGGCTGCCCCACACCCTGTTTAGGATGCACTTGTGGGTGCTGCAGCCTGGACCTGCCCAGCCTATTTTTGGCCCCAGGACCCATGAGTGTTGACAGGTTCCATGGTCACAGCAAGCTCAGTCTATCACCACCCCAACTCTTGAGCTAACCAGCAGAACTTGTATTTCCACAGGGTTGAGCCTACTTATCCCCCACAGAATCTACCCCCAGACCTGGTTTTCTAGTGTGCTGATTAGTGTCATGGCCCTGCCTAATGTGACCTGTGCCCTGTTCCAATACTCAGTCAGGTACTGGGATCTAGCCCTACAAGTCAGGTCCCCAACCCTAGCTTTTGTGTGGGTTGGCATGTGGTGGTCAGATGGGCTTACCGGCCCATCTCAGGGTTCACATGTGGGCTGGTGCATTGGTCTGACCCATACAGATCTCATGGCCCTTCCCCACCAGGTTCCAGTCCCCTCTTACTTACCTGCAAGTACAGTGGCCCTGTCATTGGGAGTCCCTCAGGATTCATTCCTCACCTACATGTATGGTGCCCTTATCCATGAATGTCCCTAGGGAGTAATTCTTCACCCCCATATTCCCAGAGCTCATCCCGATAGGCGCTCTGGCTGTCCTAGTGAAGATGGCGCCCACTGCTAAAACAGCTGGGCCAGGCTGTGCACCCCACGCACCAGCCAAAAGCAGCCGATGGAGCCAAGGTTCCTGTTTACATGCCTAGTCCTAGTGAAGATGGCGCCAGCTGCTGAAGCCAAGCGAAAATATTTTTAAGAAAAGACAAGAGCACTCGGGTCTGAGTGTTCAACTGTTTCCGATCTCCCCAAAGCCACACCCACCAGCGGGTTCCAAACCCCAGTGTCTCGGGCTCTTCCAGAATGAGAACCTGCATAGTCCTGCACCAGCCACCCCCTCGCTTCACCCTTCCGACGTCAAGGCCAAGGAGAAGGGTTTCTCTGGACAAACTGATGCTGATTGAGAAGAGCAACCCTCACATGCCAGGCATCATTCCTCTTGTGTCAGTCCTCCTCATTGCCTCGTCAAAAGCAGCAAATACCCTCTACCCAGGGAAGCCAGGGTTCAGAGAGGGTGAGCAGTGTACCTGAGATCACACAGCTGGTGAGGAAGAGGGCCAGGAAACTGTGTGATGGTAAACAGTGTCCAGCAAGGCTGGCGGACAAGCGGGCACTCGGCCCCCAAGGGCGTTTCTCACCAGTATCAAGAGTGTCCTTACCGTTATCATTAGGATAATGAGGAGTCATGGCCAAGGTACCTAGGAAACTCCTCGCTTCATCGATGTAATTCCTTTCTTTCCCATAGCATACCCTCACGCCTTGTTTGCAGCTCACTTTCTCCTTCCTGCTAGCCCTAGTTTGTTTTCCCCTTACTTTACAGGAAAGAAGTGTCAGAGGGAGCTCTGCCTGCACCTCAAAACCCACCACAAACCTGAACCCATGGACCTTCTCCCAGGCCCCAAACACAAAGGGGCTGAGCCTTGTCTGGAAGACCTACCCAGGGGACCAAGAGTGCTGCGGTCTGGCGAGTGTCCTGCGGGTGGAGCCTGCGAGTCCCAAACCGCATCCCGGGAGCTGAATCAGGGCGAGCCAAACGTCCAGAGGCGAAGGGCGAAGCCACCAGAGGCGAAGGGCGAAGCCACCCAGGAGGTGGGGGTGGAGACGCACGTGCAGGCCGAGAGGGCGGGGTCTGCTGAAGGGAGGATCGATCTGATGCCATCTGCTCATTGGCTGCTTCTTTTTTTAATGCCTGTGTTTGTGGACAGGCACCTGAGTCAGTTCGACTTCTGCCCCATCAGAGCAAGTCACAGAAAAAAAAAAAAAAGTAAATATACTAAGAATGGGGAAACAAGGCGTTTTTATTTCAACGTGAGATTCTCTTGCTATGAATCGTTTGCCTCCTAAACTCGGAAGGGAGGAGAACCTGTCTGGGGATTGTCACCTGCGAAGAGGCGCACGGCAGGCTAGGGCAAACAAAGGCACAGCCAGTTTGCAGACTACAGACTCCTTATGCTGGCTCAATTCCCCGGGGACCTCGCTAGCATCTTAGAACTGTACAAAAAAGTGTGTCCGATCTAGCAAAATTCACTTAGCTCCTCAGATCACTCTGCCTTTCCAAGGGTCACTGCGTGGATCCCTTTGGATTACAAATCTTTCCACATTTATTTCAGAGTGAGAGAGAGGACTGGAGGAAACAGCTTGGACAAGAAGAAAAAAAAAAAAAGATGAATGTGAATAGGATGTCCCTGGCCAGAGACCTCACGATGAAGCCTTGGAAACCATGACAAAGCAACTTTTGGCAACTGATCAACACAGAGAGACTGCAAGTCCGGCAGCCAGGGGACCAGTTCCCCGGCATTGCTTTGGCACCAGTGCCTGAAGTGGGAGGGGAAAGCCCAGGGCACGGATATGCAGAGTGGGGCTGTGGGTATAAAGTGTTGGGTGCTGTCCCTTCTCGGGGCGCTATCTCTTCTGAGGCACTTGCCCTCCTCAGAAAGCCCTGTAGACC